>NC_140603.1:29515229-30917729 GCF_057381915.1 Diplotaxodon limnothrissa | reverse complement strand
CTTTTCAGTGAGAGAGCTGCACGCTCTCGCAGCTTCTTTTGTGAAATCACAGCTCGATGGTTCGTTTATTCTGCATATGCACTGAGAAAATGCAAGAAAGACTGCTGTCAGGATGTGACAGTCGGATACGAAAAGTACAACCAGCCCTGAGGCACGGACTCCATTAGACCCCTGAAGATGTGCTGGGGTATCTGCACTAATGTTAGCAACAGATGCTTTAAGTCCTGTAAGGCCATGTCAACACCACAAACTCAGTGTTGTGCTCCCCAGCCGTTCCTGAACCATGTTTGTTTTGTGTGGCGTTATTCTTGTGCCACTATTCTGAGCACACGTAAAAGAAATTTGCAGGTGCAAGTGGAGAAATTTATTTTGAGCAAAGAAAAGCAAAATTTGAGTGAACAAAATTCATTCCTGCGTGCAAAAACTGTATTTCAGTGTTTGCTATTATCCACACACACACACACACACACACACACACACACACACACACACACACACACACACACACACACACACACAATAGCAGCCCCTCGCGCTCTCAACATTTCTGCCCGTGCGCGCTCAACTCTTTCTCTACACAGTTATATTTGTACCACAAAACCAGCCAATCACAGACTTGGATGCAAAAAAAATCTGATTGGCTGTTCTGGTCTCCAATCAGTTCAAAATGACGAAATGCAACATCCCAGAATGCATTTTGTCCAAAACTCAATCGAGGCAGTGGCGGAGGAACGCAGAGTGGCAGAGTTTGAAATATTCCTCTTTCTGCGTCACAAAATAAACTTATAAGATATTTTCAGGCGAGAATGTTTCTGTGTAAACTTCAAATATCTGCTCGATTCATCAGGACATCACATATTTGCATAAGTGCTCTGACGTTTTCGGAGATGCCTGTTACCCACCAGCTGACCAGTGATGACCTGTGTCACACCCGACCAGCCACATGATGAAAAAGAAAACATGGCCTTGCTATCAGAACCAGCATGTTTGAGCTACAGCAGCTCGTATCTTGGAACCAACCCCACGGGCCAGCATTCGCTCCCCGCATGGATCAGTGCGTCTTGGCTGCACGTGATCTTGTCACTGGTTCTCCACAATTCCTTCCTCGGATACTGACCCCTGCAGACCAGATGGTCTGACCCAAATGGTCAAACTCAAATCCTTAGTCTTGCCCATGTTTTCCTGCTTCTAACACCAACGTTGCAGACAAAATGTTCCCTTGCTCCGTGATATATCCCACCCACTAACAGGTGCCATGAAAAAGAAGAGAGTTATGCACCTCACCTGTCAGTGGTGTCCCACTGTTGATGCTTCTATGGAAAACTTGAGCACAGGTTTTCTGTGTTAACGGCTGAAGTGATTTGAACCACAAAAGTCAAAAGTCATCTGAGGTATCTCTGCGTACCGCCTGCCTGTTCCACTTGGGCGATTTGTGACACACCTGCTCAGCTGGCGCTTAACGGCACAACCCGAGAGGAACACGCCGTTGCAATCGGTCGGTGCTTGGTGCCCTTTTCAAGCTGCAGTGAGAACAGACGCCGCTGCCAGCCTCAACCTGCTCCCACTTTGTTGGTCTTTGACTGAAACGTTTTTATTTCCACAGGCTGCTGAGCGTGCATTTATCAGGGACTCCTAATAAAGGTCGCAACAGAATAAAAATGTTTTCAATTACAAAAACGTTGATTCTCTGTGTTATTAAAGTCATTATTTACAACGTGACGGTGCTTTTTAGAGTTTATTCAGGCTCGGCCTGATAAGGAGACTAAAATGAAACCTGATAATGGGCACGTGGACGAAATGCCAAACACATTACTCCGTGCTGTTATATATTCAGCTGCATTGTATCAGGAGTTCTGTTTGTGCATTGTTGTAGGACTAAGAGAGTCTTCGCTTGGTGGATGCTTTAATAAATGCACTGTCAGGTCCATTGTGTAAAGCACATTGTGTGCATTGTGAAGTAGCCAACACAAACAATACATCCCATAAAGGCAGGCGGTCCACATAACGAGCTGATATCATCGATCCAGAAAGTGCTGAAATCACAGATGTTTACGGGCTCAGTGGAGGAACATCAAACCGAATGCAGACGCTCCCCCGGCGCACAATGAAACATCAAATGTTCTCATTATAAAGCAATGCAACAGCAGCGAGCTTATTTGTTTCATGTCTAACAGGAACATACAGCGCTCGTGCATCATTACTGAAAGCAGCTCGCCCTTTAAAATCATCAAGTGAAATGGAACTTGATCGCTCAGGTTTAGAAACGTGCTGTGGCCACAGCGTGGAAGCAGATGAGACAAAGAAAACCTCGAGTACACCAAAAGGTTTTCTGCTCCTTTAATTTGAGCCATTTTCAGCATTTCTTGCAAGTTTCCCAACTTTGCATGTTTGCAGAACTGTTTAAATGAGCTCGAAAATTTAATTAAATGAAACCGAATGATCCGAAGCTAATTTCAGTCTCCATAACAACTGCACAGGGGTTCAAGTGTTTTATAAAGTACCTGTTTAAACTGCACTGAGGCTTAACCTCAGCTAACCGGAAGACTGAATGAACCTCTCAGGTCCATTTGTGTTTCATACCTGACCTGATGCATAATATAACCTGTGGGGTTACTTGTACTAACAGCCTGTTCAAACTCAAGGGTGGGGTTGATGTTTGAGTTATAGCTTCAGAAGGTGGGACAGAGTATGAGGGGAAAATGATGACAAATAGGAAAGATGTTCCACAGGGATCAATCCTGGGGCCACTGCAGAAGCCTCCCATAGGACAGGAAGTGTTTTTCAGAATCAGAATCAGAATCAGAATGGGGTTTATTGCCAGATGTTGAGGTTTACAACATTAGGAAATTGCTGCGGTGCTTCAGTGCAAACATAGTGTCATAAATAGCACATAAATAGCACTTAAATAGACATGAAAAAAAAAATAAAAGTAAGAATAAGAATTAAAAGTGCTATGTAGAAAGATATGTGCATGGGATATACATGAGATATATACATGAGGATAAGAATTATGAGTGCTACGTAGAAAGATATATACATGAGTGCAGGTGGTGATCAGTGCCAAACATGAAATGATGCAGTGACACAGCGTAGGGTTTTACCACAGCTAGAGTTTTAGGCACTTCCACATGGCTTGTCTTGATGGATGTTTGATGATCCAGGTAATGTTGATGTCATTTATCTGGACATTACCTTTCTCTTTGAACAAGAAGCTACATCCATGTTTTATGTTGTTTATCTTTATAAAGGCAGCTGGCATCTAGCACAGATTGCAGCTGTGACATTTCTTACTAAAAAAGTCAAAAGTTGGCTGAAAGAAGATCAGAGCTGCAGGTATTTTTATTATTTAGGCCTTACATGATTAGTAATTCATACTGGGAATCATATTTTAATCACTGCATCTTTTTACGTGTATTTACTGTGACCTGCACTGCACTGCGCAGGGAGTTGATGTTGGATATTTATATATAAGAGCTATAAAGCACTGTAGGTTCAGTTCCATTGTGTGTAATTATTATAAGTCATTATTAAAAGTAAAATCACAGGAAGCTTTTTTCTACACTGACAGATCACAACAGAAGAAACTTCCCAGAGAAGCATCGATGCTCCACGCTGCTTCTTCTGAATGAAGGAAGCTCTTAGTTCAGGCAGCTTATTGTTCTCTGTCAGAGCTCGCTCTCTCTGCAACGTCACAGATCGTCGATAAAGTCCCGACTGCAGTCAGCAGATAAAAGGAGTAGTGTGGCTGCCATTTCCACACACACACACACACACACACACACACACACACACACACACACACACACACACACACACACACACACACACACACACACACACACACACTACACTACAAAATGCTGTGGGCTGTTGCCCTTTAGAGCGGAACAATCAGCAGCCAGAGAGACAGAAATTTGAGATGTGGTGGTGGAGAGCTACATTGTGCGTGAACGTCACAGTGAGAGCTGTTAAGATACACAAAGAAAGCATAGGAAAGGAAAGGAGGAGGAAGGACAGAGGAGAGCAGTTCCTGGAGGTTAGAGGTTAGAATAAAAGAGTACCTGCGCATTAGACAGACTGAGGACTATTTCGAAGCCTTTTGTGATCTGCTCCATAAATGCTGGGCAGAAACTGCGAATCGTCTCAAGGCTCAGTTCGGTTTTTCACAGTCATCTGTGGCAGGCGGGACAGATTGGTTTTGACCCACTGAAGATCTGGAGATATGTAAAAACCAGGGCGTGCACGAGGATTTAGCCCAAAGCGGTGCACCGAGCGGCTTTCGGGAAAAATCTGACCACGAAGCATCAACTGCAGAGAAGTGGATTACACTGCAGGATTGATCTGACGGTTGTCAAACAGCCCTGTCTCCTTGAGACCCCTTGTCTCCACGTACAGACAGAGGCTGAAGCTCTCCAAACCTGTCGTGAGGACCAAAAAACTGTGGAGCAACGAGGCTGTGGAGGAGCTTCGCATGTGTTTGGAGACCACAGACTGGGCCACAATGAAGGCTGCTTCTAACAGCTTGGACGAGTTTACGGACACTGTCACCTCCTACATCCACTTCTGTGAGGACAGCATCGTGCCATCACGCACCAGGGTGAGTTATAACAATGACAAACCCTGGTTTACTCCTAAACTCAAAAAGCTGTGGCTGGAAAAGAGTAAGGCGTTCAGAAGCGGAGACAGGGACTGCTACAGAGAGGCCAAGTACAGGTTCACTAAAGAAGTGGACATTGCTAAACATCAGCACTCTGAGAAGATGCAGCAGCAGATCTCAGAGAATGACTCGGCCTCTGTGTGGAAAGGTTTTAGGAATATCACAAACTACAAGCCTAAAACCCCCCACTCCACTGATGACTTTCTCTTAGCCAACACCCTTAACGACTTCTACTGCCGTTTTGACGAGCCATCAGGCAGCCTTCACACCTCCAACGGCCCCAACAATAGAGACACTTTGGACACTCATTCCCCCACCTCTCCCCCCTCCATAGAGCCATCACCACCTTCAAACTGTTCACCTGCAACACCCGCCCCCTCACCCCACACAAAAGAGGATTTCACACCACCTCCTCCGACCACAACTCTTCATATTCATGAAGAAGGTGTGAGGAAGCAGTTTAGGAGTCTGAATGCTCGAAAAGCTCCCGGCCCAGACGGTGTGTCTCCTGCCACCCTCAGACACTGTGCAAACGAGCTGGCCCCAGTGTTTTCTGGCATTTTCAACTCCTCACTGCAGGCATGTCATGTGCCTGCCTGCTTCAAGTCCTCTACCATAATCCCTGTCCCCAAGAAACCTAGGATCACTGGACTAAATGACTACAGACCCGTGGCTCTGACATCTGTGGTCATGAAGTCTTTTGAGCGCCTGGTTCTCTCCCATCTCAAGACCCTCACGGCCCCCCTCCTGGACCCCCTGCAGTTTGCATATAGAGCCAACAGGTCTGTAGACGACGCCATCAACATGGCCCTACACTTCATCCTGCAGCATCTGGACTCCCCAGGAACCTACGCCAGGATCCTGTTTGTGGACTTCAGCTCTGCCTTCAACACCATCCTTCCAGACCATCTCCGAGGCAAGCTTTCCCAGATGAATGTGCCTGATCCCATCTGCCGGTGGATCACTGACTTCCTGACGGACAGGAAGCAGCATGTGAGGCTGGGAAAGAATGTCTCGGACTCCCGGACCATCAGCACCGGCTCCCCTCAGGGTTGTGTTCTTTCTCCTCTGCTCTTCTCCCTGTACACCAACTGCTGCACCTCCACCCACCAGTCTGTCAAGCTAATCAAGTTCGCAGATGACACCACCGTTATTGGGCTCATCTCTGACGGGGATGAGTCTGCCTACAGGAGGGAGGTTGAACGTCTGGTGTCCTGGTGCAGCCACAACAACCTGGTGCTGAATGCCCAGAAGACAGTGGAGATTATTGTGGACTTCAGGAAGCACACAGCCCCACTCCCCCCCATCATCCTGACTGACACCCCCATCACCTCTGTGGACTCATTCCGCTTCCTGGGTACCACCATCACCCAGGACCTGAAGTGGGAGCCCACCATCACCTCCGTCATCAAGAAAGCCCAGCAGAGGATGTACTTCCTGAGGCAGCTGAAGAAATTCAACCTGCCAACACGGACGATGATGCAGTTCTACACTGCAATCATCGAGTCCATCCTCACCTCCTCCATCACCGTGTGGTACGCTGGAGCCACTATCAGGGACAAACAGAGACTGCAGCGTGTTGTGCGCTCTGCTGAGAAGGTGATTGGCTGAAGACTCCCATCTCTGCAGGACCTGTACACCTCCAGGACACTGCGGCGTGCAGCCCGGATCTCAGCTGACCCTTCTCACCCTGGACACAGTCTGTTTGACCTGCTCCCCTCAGGCAGGAGGCTCCGGTCCATTCGCACCAGAACCTCTCGCCACAAGAACAGTTTCTTCCCCTCTGCTGTTGGACACATGAACAATAACCATATGACTGTCCCCGCCACTAACACATGACCCTACGCTGTGTCACTGCATCATTTCATGTTTGGCACTGATCACCACCTGCACTCATGTATATATCTTTCTACGTAGCACTCATAATTCTTATTCTCATGTATATATCTCATGTATATCTCATGCACATATCTTTCTTTCTACATAGCACTTTAATTCTTATTGTCTGCACTGAAGCACCGCAGCAATTTCCTAATGTTGTAAACCTCAACATCTGGCAATAAACCCATTCTGATTCTGAATTACGCCCATATCTGATGGTTCTGCTCCTCGTGATTAATGCCCAAATCCAAGGTTTAGTGCCAGTGCAGGAAGCAGCGTGTCATTTATGCAGCCGGATGAAGAGTGAGACTCTGAGATGAAGCACACCTGAGTCCATCCAACAGAGCTGCAATAAGCCTTTTTATAGCTTCAGTCTCCTCTTAACTGAGTTTTAGTTATATTTGACAAATCCTCTGGTCTTCATTATGTTATAATTATATGCTTTATATGCTGCAGATGAAATCAGGTCCTGGATTGCATTTATATTTGATGACAGGATTGTTATTCACAGCAAATCACTGTAATCTCTGTGGATGGAAGATTAGACTTTGATATTATTTTTGCAGGAATGTCACATGTTATCCTCCACATACGGCGACGGTTGTTTTCCCCTACACGTCACACGCGTGCATCATCACTGGAAAACACTGTAACTGTCGTGAGATTGTTGTTTAACTCTTTAAGACCTGGCAACGCCTCAACTGAGAGCCACCCAAGCTGTGTTTGTGCGCCCGGAAGTCTTCAACCAGCTGTGCCGTCGCAATCATTTCACTTGCTTCTAAAAATAGCTAACAGTCACTTATCACATGATACGGGCGAGCCAATCACAGCAGCATGGCGGCGCGATACACGCTTACGACGCGATGTTGACCTGTCAGTTCGTGTGTACTGTTGGCAGAGTGGGAGCGACAGTGTAGAGTGTACAGCTGAATGAATACTAAAGATTTAAATAACAATAAAATTTATAATAATGTCACTATAATGACCACAGCACTGATATCGATGAATCAACCAACTCCTAGATTTGTTCATTCATCTGGATTAAACTGACCATAAATATACTCATAAGTACTAATAGTTTAATAATAATAATAATAATATCAGAGTTCTTGGTTTTTCAGGGCAGATAATCCGTCTCATTTCTGACTTCTGTAACTCTCAGTGTGCTGCGAGACAGAGACGATGAAGTGACCTTTAAAAGGCTCTAAAGGAGCTACAGTTTGGTACATTCACAGCGCTGCTCCTCGACCAGGCTCTCCAGAGTCATTTAGGGAGGAATAAAGGCAAATCTTAAACAGCAGCTTATTAGCTCGAACTCTGAAACAGACTCATCGTGATTCCAAAACCCTCGAGGGTAAAGAGGAGCTTGTAGTAATGAAGATGATGATGATGATGGGCTGGTAATATGTAATCTCTCTCACTCTCTTCTGACCATCTGCATCATAACTGCGCTGCTCTAAAAAGATGATCAATAAAAACAGAAACAGGATGGACGCTGTTTTTAAAAAATAATAATCTCGTAGCAATTTTCAGTCCAGCTCAAAACATCCTTATCTTTTAAAGGCAAACCTGAGGCTCTTTATTGATCTGTTTGTTGCCAGCTAAACGAGGAGACCCAAATGAGATGGTAAGGGATTAAAAAAAGAAGCCAGGCAAAGACAGAGAGCAGAGCGGTGAAGCCTCTCTGCCAGCAACACAAACAAACACGTCTAAGAAGATATGGGCAGCAGAGACTTTTGTTAAAGCTTCTAATATTACAGAAAATCACTGAGGCCTGGCAGAGATACAGTAAAACAAGACACACCAGTAACAGCAGCAGGGCTGCATTCGAAATTCAAGGTTAGCGCGGAAACTCTCATCATGCAGGCTCACTGCTGTGTTTATGCCAAATACAGGAAAGTGAAGAAGGTAAAAAGTCCACAATTCAAATCTTTCAATAACAAGCTGGAGGAAAGTTCAGCTAAGAAATCTCTGATCCACTTTAGAGAAACTCAAGTCTACTTTTACTTGCAAGTTATTTAATGGCAGTTATTCAATTCAACTCACTTTTATTTATGTACAGCAGACCCTACAATAATACATACAGAGAAAACCCAACAATCATGTGACCCCCTATGAGCAGCACTTTGGCGACAGTGGGAAGGAAAAACTCCCTTTTAACAGGAAGAAACCTCCGACCAGGCTCAGGGAGGGGCGAGGCCATCTGCTGCGACCATGACCAAGACAGACCCTTGATGTTTGCATTTTCAGCAAAAATGCAAACATCAAGACAAAGGTGGAGAAAGTACTGATCATAAGGATACAGGTGAAGCTGCAGGGATACAGGTGGAGAAGCTGCAGGGATACAGGTGGAGAAGCTGCAGGGATACAGGTGGAGAAGCTGCAGGGATACAGGTGAAGCTGCAGGGATACAGGTGGAGAAGCTGCAGGGATACAGGTGAAGCTGCAGGGATACAGGTGGAGAAGCTGCAGGGATACAGGTGAAGCTGCAGGGATACAGGTGGTGAAGCTGCAGGGATACAGGTGAAGCTGCAGGGATACAGGTGGTGAAGCTGCAGGGATACAGGTGGAGAAGCTGCAGGGATACAGGTGGTGAAGCTGCAGGGATACAGGTGGTGAAGCTGCAGGGATACAGGTGAAGCTGCAGGGATACAGGTGAAGCTGCAGGGATACAGGTGGTGAAGCTGCAGGGATACAGGTGGAGAAGCTGCAGGGATACAGGTGAAGCTGCAGGGATACAGGTGAAGCTGCAGGGATACAGGTGGAGAAGCTGCAGCGATACAGGTGAAGCTGCAGGGATACAGGTGGAGAAGCTGCAGCGATACAGGTGAAGCTGCAGGGATACAGGTGGTGAAGCTGCAGCGATACAGGTGGAGAAGCTGCAGCGATACAGGTGAAGCTGCAGGGATACAGGTGGTGAAGCTGCTAGGATACAGGTGAAGCTGCAGCGATACAGGTGGAGAAGCTGCAGCGATACAGGTGAAGCTGCAGGGATACAGGTGGTGAAGCTGCAGGGATACAGGTGGAGAAGCTGCAGGGATACAGGTGGAGAAGCTGCAGGGATACAGGTGGAGAAGTGCACCAAACGGCCTTGAACATGAGTGCTGCAGAGCTCAGCCTGCATAAAACATTCACTTCCATGACTGAGTCAGTGAGAAAAGCAGCTGGGACTGATGAATTAATTTCATTTATTGATTTTTGTTTAATTACTGCTAAAAACGCAGTGATATCAATGTTATTACATCTCTTTCTGCTGCCTTCCACTTCATTGTTCCTCCCGATTCTCCTTCCCCGTATTTCCCCCTCATCCTTCTGCCTGTTATTTCTCCTTCCCCTCCAATCTCAGGTTGATGTGCAGGCAGGCAGGCTGTTCTCTAACCAGGTCAGAATAGCAGGGATAGACTGGCGGATGGTGTGTCCATAGACAGGCCATTACACCCATCAATCAGCGAGCCCGCAGAGGCACTCACCCGGGACGGGACAGCAGGTCGAGGAGAGAGAGAGGAGGAGACAGATTTAAGAGGTCGCCACTGGGAGATTCACTGCTGCTGACTGAGTCCTCCATCAGACAGGGAAAAAATGAAATCAATTTGACTGCTGATTCATTATCTCTCTGCAGTGGGAATGTGCAGTCTTGATATAATTATGAGTTCTCATTGCATTCAGACAAATTAGTCATTAGTAAGTACTGACTGCAAACTATATGTGACTTCGTTTTTAAGCCGAAGAGCTTTAATCAGCGGCCCTCGTTTCTGGGCTGTTTGTCAAAACTGCTGGTGTTTCTGGTGTTTGCACAAAGTGGCCTTTGGCACGTGCGCCGCCATGAACCGACCACAGCGGTGGTGTTTGACAGAGTCTGCATATGATGAATGAAAAGACTGAACCAGAAGAACGGGGCTCATGCACTATGGCTCTGTTTGCAATCAGCTTCACCTCGTTTCTTACTTGGTTCAGGAAACAAACTCCGATTAGGTTTAGTCCTTCCTCCCTTGGAGCTGTAACCCTCATTGTCTTTTCTTTTTTTTGCTTCCAGGACAAAATGACTGGATGTGCATCAGAGGTTGGTGAGGGTGAGCTCAGGGGTTACCCTTGGAAAAGGCCAACACCTTTTCTAATGGTCCACAAACAACATCTTTACTCATATTTACTGTTAAGTGTACAGGAGAGGTCATCAAATGCTGCTTTTATGGGAGAAGTAATGACTGTAGAATACACAGAAAATTTAAATGTAAGGCACCGTCTGTTTGCTGAGTGTGGTTGGCACCAGCAGGGCTAACAGCGAGAGGTTGTTTGCTGCTTCGCTTCGACACAGCCGTTAACTTCCTGTACCAAAGACCTGCAGGACACCTAGCCGCCTTCGGACTTTAATAAAATGTGAATAATTAGTTTCACAGACTAATATTTCTGCTGCAGACCATCAAAGGCAGCAGTGTTTCATCATCCCTGCGATGTGTTGACGAGTCGGGAGCACACTGATCTCCTAATCTCCATTTACTATTCACAAAGGAACATTTTGTCCAAAATGTCTTCATATTGATCCAAACATATAATATGTGAGGATTGTTTTCTGTCTATAAACAAGATAAACTTTGATGATTTATCATTTCTGTCCTTCCATATCACAACATCAGAAGCAAAAACATGACCACGGGGATAAAACGACCACAAATAAATCACAAACATTTGATACAGAGTGCATGATACAGCTTTAAAAGTTCACTAACAGCCTAACCTGGCCAGCCATGACATGTAATGGACAGGTGGCCTTAGAAATGCTTATTTTCCTGTACTCGGCTCTCTTTGAAGACCTGCGGTGCTTAAAATGAGTGAGTTCAGCCTGGCGTCTTGACAGCTGAGAAGTGAGCGCCGGTGCTCTGTTAAGTACAGAGCGGCACATTAGCTTTATGGAAATTTCCTCAAAATGTTCCAAAAGATGAAAACACTATTATACAGCCGATCCAATTATCTCATTTAACAATTCAACGTCAGAAACGTCACAAGTTTGAAAACAGCGGGCCAAAACAATGCCGAGGGCGCCGTCGGGGCGAGACGTTTGAGGCTCAACCGCTGACGTGTCGAAAGGTGGAGAATATCGCTTCAGCTGTTCAATTAAGTTTCGTCTCAGGCAGACAAAGAACATGCTGAAAGAAAGAGCGCTTAACTGATTTACTCATAGAAAGTTCCACAGACGACTGTTATGACTACAGACGCCAAAGTGTTCCTCATGCGTTGGGTGCTTTCTCTATCAGGTAGAAAACCCACAGAGCAGCTAATTGATAAGCAGCGCAGATGGCTCACTGACAATCAAATAATTTATCAACCGTTACACAGCTAATTACCTTCCCAACCACCCTGCATGAATGTGATGAACTTGTCAAAGCATGTCGTTCTGACAAATGCCCGATCACGCTTGGTTATCTGCGATTCGTCGAGGCCTTATTCTGCCAAGGTTTTCAGCCGTGTGGTGGCAGCTTGCAGTCACATCTTTGTGCTAGTTTGCACACAAAGGAAAGTTCAGGAATTTCAGCTTCCCAGTGAACGGAAACGCCTTCTTTACCTTCTTTATCCTTCAGCTTGGGACAGACAGCTCAAGCATCTTTCTGTGAATTAAAGGACAGACGAACACCAACTTTCTGTGCTCCAACCTAAGCAAGGTCATCGCGTTCATCCCTTCAGGCCGGCTGCAGCACAAATCCAACTTTTTTTCTTCAGCCGGGTCAATAAAACATCCTAAAACCTGCACGGTGTAAAGATTAGATATCGACAAATCACAGCTGACAGTAAGAGAACCTGGATTTGAAAGATTGTAAGCAACACAAGCTTCAATAGAACTCCTCAATCATGAAATATCCAATGTGCAAACACATGCAGGACTGTGTGTCATGTGTGGCTGTGGAGACTGTGGTTCAGTCCAGTTATCACATATCATTCTGTCCAAGCTAGCCACATGTTGCAGGGTAGGGTTTCTCTCAAAAACACTCGCCTCGTGGCACGTTATATTGTGAGGTAAAGACCCAACAATCATACAGAGAAAACCCAACAATCAATCGGTGACAGTGGGAGGGAAAACCCCTTTAACAGGAAGGAGGAGGGATGGCCCCTGGTTTGTTGAAACAAACTGCGAATGAAAAGACATTTTTCTCACTGTAGTTTCTTTTAATTTGCACACTGTCACGATCAGAGATGGGCAGTAACGCCTTACTGTAATTTGATTACTTTTTTCAAGTAACGAGTAAAATGAGGGATTACTATTGCAAAAACGGTAATTAGATTACCGTTACTTTCCCGTAGGAACGCTGAGTTACTGCGTTACTAAAACCGTGATTTTTTGCGAGAATGTCTCACGACAGTGACGTAAGCGAGTGCGACGTTCGTGACAACAGCTGTGTGCAGATCAACAATGGATCATATATCGAGTGCAGAGAGAGTATGAGCGTGCAGCGTTTAAAGCGTGGAAGTACTGACCTTACTTTGAGTTTACTTTATCACCTACTCAGGTTGTAAATCGTGTTTTTAAAAAGTAACTAAGTAACTAAGTAATTAATTACTTTTGAAAATAAGTAATCAGTAAAGTAACGGGATTACTTTTTTGGGGGAAGTAATCAGTAATTAGTTGCTGATTACTTTTTTCAACTAACTTGACCAACACTGGTCAGGATTAAGGAAAAGTGAAAATAATACACAGAAAGCTTCATTCTGTCCCGACTGAGCTCTCACAGCACTCATATAAGAACTAGCAGGTTTTTATGCACGTACACCTCTGGGCGTGCATTAGTCTACATGTCAGTCATCCACGGGCATCCACGCTGATACCATCTGTTAAAGCGAGAGGACGAGGTGAAGCTCTTTTTATGCATTTCATCTTGAGAAATGAAACCCTCTCACCTCGGCCAAGAAACCTGCAGCCGGAGCGACCGACTGACCAAACAGCTCATTAACCAAACAGCTGACCAACAAAGCAACAGACCGTCTGCTCAGCTGACTCGCTGGTATTTGAGAATGGGATCTTGCGTGCTGTTCTGTCTCTGTGTGTGTGTAGGAGTGATCTTGGATCTATTTATTTACTGCGGGTGTAAGCAGAGTCTGACTTTCTAGCAGCTTCACCACAACACTGTATAAATCTGCTTTAAATGCAGCAGAGATGACTCACCATGGCTGTGTGTGTGTGAGTGTGTGAACACACTGTCGCTGCTGCAGTAGTACAGTCGAGGTACGTCTGTGTGTTTTGGCAGGTGGGGGCAGAGGGAGATGAATTGCGGCCGATGCCACTGAGAATTGTTTAATAAACATTTTTATTAGCTGCTTTCACCCAGCCTCTGTGTGCGAGCCGGGCCTCAGCAGCTGAGCGCAGCGTCATCGGCAGCAAATCCCATCATGCACTGCAGCCAAGATGTCACCGAGCAGAGCTGGTCGCACTTTAAGCCAAGCGAAGGAGAAGAGCAGGTCGACGCACCCGTCAAAGCCCACGCGATGTTCGTACTGTGTTCATCATGTAACAAACCCATCTATTCATCCATCACCTGTAAAGCATATACTGATGACCACATTCAAGAACAGCCCACGTTTACCGTCCACATCGTTAGATACATGGTGCCAGTATCAGGTTGGAGCTGCTTTCATTCCTCATGGCACAGATTCAAAATTCCTCACAGATGTTGATCACAGGGTGGCTGCAGATTTGTTGGCTGCGTTCATGATGCCATCTGAGCACAGAAGTCATATTTAAGGAGCCAGTTTGAGGTGATCTGATCTTTGTGACGCCGTATGTTGTCCTCCAGGAAGCAGCCATCAGGAGATGGTGAGCAACAGTACTGACAGACAGGATGTGGTCTTTAAATGATGCTCAGCTGATACTCAGGGACCCAAAATATGCCAAAAAACTACCTGCATCATTACACCAGCCTGAGCTGCGGAGCCAGATGGATCCACGCTTCCAAATTATTTACGCCAAATTTTGAATTTACCGTCTGAGTGTTGCAGGAAAAGCTTCAGACTGGGCAACATTTTCCCAGTTTTCATCCATCCAGTTGTGGTGAGCCGTTTTAGCTGATATTGATATTATACTGGGAGTTATTGTCATTGTTCACGTTCAGGTGACCTATCACAGGTGATTTAAGGTGATGTCACCCTGCGTTTCACTGTCTGATGAAGTCATACACTACTAGATGGAATAAATAAGGAAACTGGAGTTCTGCGGTGTGCTAACAGTTTCCTGTTGTTAGCAGACAGAAATGGCTCTGTGGTCTTCTGCTGCTCTAGCATCAGCTTCAAGGTTAGCTATGTTTGCATTCAGAGATGCTCTTCTGCATACTTTGGTTATAACAAGTGGTTCCAGTCAAAGTCCCTTAAATCACTTAATCGCCTCTACAACTGCACTGACTTGCTGCCATGTGATTGGCTGATTGGACCTTTGCATTAACGAGCAGTTAAATGGGTCAGTGTTAAGGTCACAGTCCACGCTGCACGAAGACAAAACTGTTTGATGAATGCACTTGCTTTGTGGGCAGGATGAGGACGTTTCTAAGGACATTCTAAGAAAAGTAAGAACATTAAATCACAAAAAGTAGCTAAAATCCAACAGCAGCAAGAAGAAAATCTCTGCCTGAGCTGGTGTGGGAGTGTTGTTGTCTGAGTTTCAGGCACCCTGCCAGTCAACCACTTAGCGCCTCAGTCTGTTGGACAAGACCGTGACAAAGATCCTCCTCCTCTTTTTTCCTCTATTTATCTCGCTGCCTCCCCCACCTTGCCTGGTTTCTCCTTCCTTTTATCCCGGCTCCTCTGAAAGACAAGACGCTGACTCTTGAGCCGTGCCATAGCAGATTTATGATCTGACCAATTGACAGAGAGCAGTTAATTGCCACCTTTTGCTTGAACACCCTTCAGAAAGATGAAATGCTAGTTTGAAAATAATGTAATAAAAGTAGAGCGTGGCAGATATGGCAGAATGCCACTCCTCATTAAAAGTCTGTTTTCAAAGTACCGGCGGATGTGCAGACGACTGTCATTGAACTGCTGTGCAACTGAAGGAAAATCACGAGAGCAATAAATCTCAGCCAAGTCATGAAGAGTCTTTGCCAGTGGATTTACGGATGTTTTTTCACCATGAATATAAAGTGAAGCAGAATTTTAATCTTCTGAATGGTAATTGGACACCAAAGTCTGTGTGAGCAGCTCAATCAAACGCCAGTTTCACAGC
The DNA here is from genome assembly GCF_057381915.1 of Diplotaxodon limnothrissa. Classification (NCBI taxonomy): domain Eukaryota; kingdom Metazoa; phylum Chordata; class Actinopteri; order Cichliformes; family Cichlidae; genus Diplotaxodon; species Diplotaxodon limnothrissa. The sequence goes on along the minus strand of NC_140603.1, from coordinate 30,901,995 downwards.
GTTTTTAGAACCTGTGGAGCGCTCGCATCGTATCTCTGCGCTGACACACGAGGCTCCTCACGTCTCAACAACCCAAAGAGCAGAATTCTCTGAATCTAATTGGAATGAAATTACTTTGCAGTCAACGCGTTTGATGGTTTGGTTTGCAGCCAAGTTAGGACACGCCTCAGCATGTCCAAATGGAAAACAGAGCTTTGCATTGCACGTGGTGAAGGACAGTGAAAATGTGCACCGGAGACCTGGGCATCAGCTGGCCTTGTGGCTGAAAAGTGCAGCCTCACTCTGCTGCTGCAGCAGCTACAAGGCTTTAGCCTTCATCTGTCAGTACTGCTTTGCTTCTCCAGGGAAACAAATTTGAGTTGCGGCGCGGAAAAATATAAAGCCCGAAGAATGCTGAAAGATATGTTGCAGGGCAGCAGGTGGGATTGTGCTTCGCTGTATAAATCTACATCAGATAATCCAAGACTAAATGAGGCTAAAGTCCTTGGTCTCTGGCTGTGTTGGGAGCCAGGATTTAGGAATGACCTCCACGAATGCAGGAAGTCATTTAAATAAAAGGAGAAGTGCAGCAGCTCAAAGCGGTCGTTGACATGTTTACGTCGACACCCAAACACCCTTCAGCCTGCTCCTCGGGCCGTCGCAGCGGCCTCATCGACATGCAAAGCATCGCCTCAGCTGGTCACGCTTGCTGCTGTGAAACCCCGCCCGCACCCGACAGCTCGCCTCTTAAGAAACGCAAATAATCATTCATTAAAGACGTGAGCTTTAAGTGATGCTTGTTTGTGAGTTGATAGCAGATGGGCTGTAAACCATAACCTTCAGCTTAAGGTCAAAAGCATGAAATATTTTCAAAAATCAACCAATTACATTTAATAAGTCATTTTCTTGCCTCCCTGTCATGTTTAATTAAGTGTTCGATGCTAGTTTCAGACACAATGCTCAAACGCTGAGCTCTTTCTCCCTGATTAATGAGTTTTGTGAACAGACCCATTATGAGGCAACCTGCTGATATTCACACAGCGCGCACTTAAATTAGAAAGTCTAGGACTTCGTTTTTGTTGCGAGTTTGGGCCCGTGTTCCTCAGAGTTTCCTGCGGGTGGCTGATCTGCTGTCACTTGTGGACATTTTAGAAAAAAACTATGAATTAAAGCAACCTGTGGCCACTTTGAATTGCTAGCATTAGCAATAATCTTTGATATTACAGTTGCTATAATGTGGTGATGTTTTTTTGAGATACCTACACACCCGCCTGTTTACAGTCCTGTTCACTGACTTCCAAAGGAAAGCACAGACTGCATTTCATGAATTATAAGATGAAAGTCAAGTTACAGAAAGCCGAATAAGGTCACTCATCTTTCCTTAAACAGCCTGGATCAATAGCAGCTCTGCATTAAGAAGGCATAAACTGGGGCTCAGTTTTAAACAGCTGCACATGATGAAACTGCAGGGAAACCATTTAAAACAAGAAAAATGCTTTACAAGAATCTGTGTCTACTCCACGCTCATGTATGAAATAACAGCTGCTTGTACATGACTTTGAATATACTGAGTAATGAAGGAATGAGGAGATTAATCTGTGATCTTATTTTACTCTTTTGAAGTTTTCAGGCCCCTCTTCTGTGGAACCAGCTTCCAGTTTGGATTCAGGAGACAGACACTATCTCTACTTTCAAGATTAGGCTTCAAACTTTCCTTTTTGCTAAAGCATATAGTTAGGGCTGGACCAGGTGACCCTGAATCCTCCCTTAGTTATGCTGCAGTAGGTGTAGGCTGCTGGGGGATTCCCATGATGCACTGGGTGTTGCATCCACTAATGAACCAAACCAATCTACCTGTAATTTGTTTCAGTGGGTAAAAGTGGAGTTGCTGACAGAGAGGATTGCAGCACTTCCCCTTCATGACTCCAGTTTATTTATTTTTCAGACCAGGTTTCAGCCTCCGTGGAGGAACCATTTGAAACTTTAATGAGTATCCGAGTTCATTCATACAGCTTCCACACTGTAGAGCGTACATCACGGTAAAGATGTTCCTCTTGATCTCAGAACACACCATTTATCTAAACTAATAATGATCAATGCATCTCTAGAATGCAGATGATAAGCAGGGGAGACAGTCTAACCATGTTAAATTGGAGCAATTTCATTCTAATGTGGTCTCCGGATATCTGCTGAACGCATTTATTAAATGATATTAAGACATATTACCTTGAAAGGGCGTGGGAAGCAGTCAGATACATATGAACCGACGGTAATGATGCACTCCACTCAAAGGCGTCGTGTACAACAGCTGTGAGACTTGGGTGAAATGATGAAGAATAAATTCAAACAATAAAAGATGAAGAAGAGAATTAGGAAACTTTGATGGGAATAATCAAACTCATTTCATATTAGCTTTGAGTTTGACTCTCACGGGGTCAGTGATCAGGTTTCTTTTTCACGCAACCATCGAGTTGATCGGATGGCCGTTCCAGATGTTCATGTTCTTGCTGATAATTGTGGAGATTTTACATTTTCAGGGGTGAATCTGTTACTGAATAGAAAACCTACAAACTTCCCAAACATGGTTGGATGGTTCGCCCTCGTTAGCAGCTGCTTTTCAACGATGAGATGGTATCATATCGAGTTAGCAAGACCTTCTGTGCTGAAAGATTTCTTCTAAACCACTGATTCTGCCACAGCAGGGTTTGGCGTAGCTGCTATCTTTTGCTTCCCAGCAGGGAAGACCGGATTGTATGAGAGAATGAGCGGCGTGCCTATCTGTTTCACAATCATACTGCATTTTCTGAGCTAAAAACATAAGCCGGGTAATGCTGTGTAAGCTCTGAATAACTCTCCCGCTACACTCGCTGCTCCCTGTTCACACAGTACGACACAACAACAATCTCTCGAAGGCAGCTGTTCCAGAAAAAAAGAAAAATCACAATGTGTCCGACTGAACCACAAACTTTGGATCCGAATCCGTTTCCTTCAGTCCTGTTATGATGGACACTGTATACATCGTCTTATTTTTTACTTATTTATATTTTTCCTATCTATGCTTTACAGAAGCAAACGAACCTTGAAGTCCTGCAGGCACGAAAAAGGAAAGTTTTTCTGAGGAGAAACTTCATCAGGAAGCAGAGCGGAACATGAAGAAGCGCCGATACGAAAACACTCGATGCGGCTCGGCGAACAGAAGAACAAAAGCAGGAGTCGAGTTTTGCTCCGTTTACGGTGCCGGGTTATCTCGTCTCTCGTTCTCTGTAAATGTTCTTTATTCAAAGTCGACACTGGATGCAGAAGGAAAACAGGACTTGAAGCTATCCACGAATATGGACACTGGGACGCTGAACGCTAGACTCGGAACCTACGGTCAAGATGGGAAATATAAATATATGTTATCGTAATTATTCTTTTTAGATCTTTACAAGTGGAGCACAGAGGTTTACTGGAGTGCGCAGCCAGAAGAAAACACTTCTCAGTCATTACACTCTTAAATGTTGGTTCGTTTTCCAGAAAGAGTCGGAATAAAAACTTTTTGCCAGCTTCCAAAACTTTATTACAGAGGATCACCCCGACCTTCATAAATTAAGACAGATCTTTTTCATCCTCTTTACTTCAGACCTTCCTCTCTCATCTCCTCACTCAGAAAAATATTTAAACTCAAGAGAAGAAAGTTTTATGCTCGCTGTAAATCAACACGGGAAGCTGCAGATCTCTCGATTTGCATTACATTAATGCCTTCAGCATGCAGCAGAGATTCAGAAATATGACCTACAGAGTTCTTCGGCTGAGCGTGAAGAAAGTCGGCAGAGGATCAGCGATTTTAAATCTGAAGCAGGAAAAGCGGTGAGCACCTCGCAGGAAGAGTGCCAGCCAGAAAGAGTTAAAGCGTCTCAGAGCAGAGAGCGAGTGCAGGCGTCCGGATCGGGCCTGCAGTCATGTGTACACTTAAACTCTCTAGCTTGCTGATCGGGGAGCTAAGATGAAAAAAGTAAGACTTTTAAGTTCCAGCTGAATTATTATTTGCCCTCACCCTGTGGACCAAAGCTCTGGCCTAACAGGTTCTCTTCAGGGTCTGTGGACACTGAGGGAGAGAATGAGAGGCTCATACATTTGTAGGGAACTGCTGCTCTTTCATCTTGAAAGGAAGTAGCTGAAGTGCTTCTGGCGTCTAACCAGGATGCCACCTGGACACCTCATTAGGGAGATATTCTAGGCAGACCCAAATGGGAATAGACCACAAACAAGATTATGCTGGCTGCATTATCCCTTTAGGCCTGGAAATGACTTGGACTCCTCAGGAGGAGCAGGATGACACGACGAGACATCGGGACACCTGGGTCTTTCCTCATGTACCGCCTCTGTGATGCGTTTCTGTGCGGCGATGGTGACTTCCAAATCCATCTGGATTGCACGGCATCTTTGAAAACACTCAGATCGTAGCTAGAATTAAGATTTCTGGTAAAACTGTATAGAAAGAAATTCAGCATTATGAAAACCCCGTGGGCTCATCAGCTTGGAAACGAGCTGGGAGAAACAATAAGTGGAGGAAATTGACAACACAAACACAAATCAGCACAACAGCAAACACAAACACACAGAGAGACAAAAAAAGAGTAATGAGTGGAGGACAGGAAGTGACACATTTCTCCTCAGTTTGGCCTGCTTCCAGTTTCCAGCCATGGCAGAGAAGATAAAACTAATCTCACCGCTCCAAATTTAGCCACAACCAATCATTACGCACCGATATTTGTATAATGTCAAAGCTGCTCCTCTAAAAAAGCCTCTAAATCTCATATCAGGAGAGGAAGAAGTCGCCCCCAGAGAAATCAGTGAATGTGTCATTCTGCAGCAGCTCGGAGACGCTGCTCAGCATCCCCTTCACACTCTGCAGGTCCTCATCCTTAATCTGACTCTGTGGGTCAGTGTGGCTGAACAGAACCTCAGAGCAGGACTGTTTTTAAAGCCTGTGGCCTGATATGACAGCAGGGCTCTCCCTGAATGTGACCGCCTCCCGACTCAAACCGATTCCTCACCACTCACGAGTACTGCGAACACTGCAGAGTACCTGAGAAATGCAGATACGTGGACAAAGTGACTTTTCCAGTTTATTCCACACTCCAGACGGTTCCCAGCAGCCGATATCACCGCTGTTACTCGCCGGCCTCCACTGTTCAACTGTAAACTGCAACTGTCAGTGCAGACAGGCAACTAACATCAACCCTAATCCTCTGCTGCTCATGAGAATCTGAACTGCGGGTACATCCAGTGCACTCTGTTTTCATCTATGGAGTTTTGAACAGGCTCGTGGCTAACGCTAACAGATGCTCAGGTAAAGGAACATGAAACGTTTAAAAAAACAGTAAAAACACACTTTATTAGTACACGGTTTTAAAATGAGATCATTTATTTAAATGTAAAAAATGGACCGTCAGAGTCACTTTGACTGATTCTGTATTAATTCAGATAATTAATAAATAACATAAGACGTATCCGTCTCTCCCTGCCTGCACTAAACAGAAGCAGCAGCAGTCTTAGTAATACTGGTGCGACTGGATGCTGCTAATGCCAATGATCTAATATGCAGTGAAACCTTGAAACCTTCTTTCTTTGAAGCTGAAGTTATTCACAGGCAACATGTTGCCCTTCAGTGAGTTTATTAATGAATTAACAAGAAATAAAATTCGAGCCAGGTGGTTCGGTCCGACCTTAAAGCTCCTTTTTTGGTAGTGAACTTGGAAAAACTGGATTAATTACATTTGTCTGCAGTTCTTCAGACAACAGCAGAACAGTCCTCAGTCAATACTCATTTCATTTCATTCATTTATTTATTCATTTTCAGGCACAACAAATACCTATATTGAACATAAAATACACAAAACAAAAAACAAAAATTGCCTGAAAAAGGAGTGGGACGAAGAAAACTTATTAAATCCCACCCCTATACTCACTCATCAACAAAAAAAAAAACCAATAAACTTCCCGCAGCTACGCCCATCATTGCATACAGACCCATCAACAGCCCCGGGCACATACAAGCATCTAAGCGGCAGCTCGCAACCAACAATTAGAGCCTTCATAACTGAATACAGAATATATAAATTATAAATTGCATTACCACAGGTAACAGGCAGTAATAACTACAAGTAACAAACACACATACATATACATACATATATATCTACACACACAAGTACATATATGTACATACATACGCACACTTTATTTTTTATTTTTTATTTTGGAATCCATACCAGCAATGGTAAGAGAACAGACATTACAGAGCACACTAAAACCATCATTGAGTATACTGTGACCAGACCAACTGTTTGTAGAGAAATTTAAATCTATGAATATTTTTGCATTGTTTCAATTGTAAACTCAGACTGCTCCAGATTTTCACACCACATACAGACACACAAAAGCCTTTACGGGTTGTTCGAGTTCTGGGTAATTTGAATTCTCCAAAGCCTCTCACATTATAAACCTTTTCTCGAATTTCAAATCTAGTTTGTAAATTTGCCGGTAAAAGTTTAGTAAAAGCTTTATACAAAATTATGGATGTATTGTAATTAACCAGATCCTGGAATTTAAGTAACTTTGCCTGAAGAAAGAATTTGTGAGTATGATCTAGATAACCAGCCTTGTGAATAATACGCAGTGCTCGTTTCTGTACTGTGACTAATGGATTAGTTGTATTTTTATATGTATTTCCCCACACTTCCACACAATATGTAAGATATGGAAGAACCAGGGTACAGTACAGAGTACGAAGTGCATCTTTATCAAGGAATTGTTTCACTTTGTTCAAAACTGCGAGGCTTCTAGAAATTTTGGTTTTTATGTGTCTGACGTGGGGTTTCCATGAAATTTTGTTATCAATTATAACTCCCAAAAATTTGTTTTCACTCACATTATCAATTGGTACACCTTCAATGATAATTGGTAATTCTATATTATATTTTAAATTACCAAAAAACATTGCTTTAGTTTTATTTATATTTAATGATAATTTATTTATGTCCATCCATTTTTTTTATTAATTTTAGCTCCCTGTTTACAGTCATTACAAGATCAGTATAATCATCGCTACTGAAAAATATGTTGGTGTCATCTGCGAACAGTATGAGTTTAAGTACTTGAGAAACATCAAAAATATCATTTATGTATACATTGAAAAGTTTTGGTCCCAACACTGACCCTTGGGGAACACCACATGTAATACCAAGTTTCTCTGAATGGTAATGCCCTATGCTAACATATTGTTCCCGACCTGTTAGGTAACTTTTTAACCAGTTACCAGCTTTCCCTCGAATACCATATCTTTCCAATTTATCCAGTAAAATTGAGTGATTGATTGTGTCGAAGGCCTTTTTGAGGTCAACAAAAATACCAACTGCATATTTATTTTTATCCAGTGTATCAGTAATTTCTTCTACTGCCTCAATTATCGCCATTGAAGTGGTTCTTTGTGTTCTGAAACCATACTGACCAACATTTATTATTTGATGTTTTTCAAGGAATTTTTCTAATCTTGAATTAAAAAGTTTTTCTAGAACTTTTGAGAATTGAGGCAGTAGAGAAATAGGCCTATAATTGGTAAAACTGTGTTTGTCATTACTTTTATATAGTGGTATTACTTTCGCAATTTTCATTTTTTTTGGAAAACAACCGGACTGAAATGATAAATTACAGATATATGTTAAGGGACTAGCAATATTCAGAATAACCTGTTTAACTACAGACATATTTATGTCATGATAATCCATTGAAGACTTACTTTTACATTTTAATGTGATATTTATTACTTCTTGCTCATTTGTAGCTGAGAGGAACAGTGAAAAGGGATTTGATTTTATATTACTGATATTTTCATTTTTATGACACGGGATGTCCGCTGCTAGTTCTGGGCCAACATTTATGAAGAAGTTATTGAACCCATCGACAATATTACTCATGTTGTGATTTTCACCATTTGCATCAGTAAAATATTCAGGATATGATGTTCCAGAAGATCCTTGTTTAATTAAGTTGTTTAACACATCCCAAGTTCCTTTTATATTGTTTTTATTTTCATATAATCTTCTTCTATAATAAAGTTGTTTGCTCGTTCTTATAATATCAGTCAATTTATTTCTATATGCTTTATATCTTTGTTCCACTTCTTTTGTTTTTACTTTGATAAACTGTTTATACAGATTGTTTTTCTTTTTGCAAGCATTAATAATTCCTTTTGTGAGCCAAGGACTTTTTATCTTTTTTTTCTTTGTCATGTGTTCGTTTACAGGACAATGTTTATTGTACCACATAGTAAAAATATCTAGGAAATTGTCATAAGCCTTGTCCACATCTGACTCTTCATACACCGAACTCCAATCTTGTTGTGCTAAATCGAAATTGAAGGCATGAATTGCTTCTTCATTTATTGTTCGCTTTGCTATCGTGATCTTGGTATCTATTTTTTTTAAATCACAGTCACACAAAGTAAAAACTGGTAAGTGGTCAGTTATATCACAGACAAGCAGACCACTATTAATTTGGAAATCCATGACATTAGTAAAAATGTTGTCAATAATAGTGGCGCTATGTGAAGTTATTCTGCTTGGCTTTGCTATTGTTGGATATAGTGATAAGCTGTACATCGTGTCAGTAAAGTCATCAATGGCTTTTAACCTTGTTGGATTTAGCAAATCAATGTTAAAATCACCACAGATAAATAGTAATTTTTGGTTCACCGAAGCAAACGTTTTTTCTATCCATTCATTAAAAGTGTCAATACTTGAACTGGGTGTCCGATATATGCAACTTATTATAACATTTCTCTTTTTTTCATTCATAATCTCAATAGTCAAACATTCCAAAATTCCATCAATAGCCATAGACATAGTTGTTACAACATTATATTTTATAGAGTTATGAACATATATAGCAACCCCGCCGCCCGCCTTATTTAATCTATTCATGTATTTTAAATCATATCCATTCAAACAAAAATCTATTCCTTTATCGACATTGAACCAAGTTTCAGTGATGGCTATAACACTAAAGGGGCGAGAAAATTGTTGCAAATAGTCCTTAATGAAATCAAAAGTAGAGTACATACTTCTGCTGTTAAAGTGAATTAATGAGAGCTTCCCGTCTAGGTTAATTTCTTTTTCATATTGTTCCTGAGTGAAATAATTACAATTTTTAACAAAAGAAGAGAGAAAGTTACTTTCAGAATCTATTTCTGGATCTATTATATTATGCTCCTTATATTCACAATCTAGATCAATTACTTTCTGTTGAAGAACTAATTTCAACTGACTCGAGTATTTCAGTCCACACCTATTCTGTGTATCAGAGGCATTAAAAGCTAATAACAGCTGGGACTTGGAAACCATGTTCATCTATTCAGCCCTGTTACAGTGTCATCACACCGCAGACATCACTGAGGGAAGAGTTGAGGGTCTGTAATGAAGGACTGAGGCAAAGACTGCAGCAGCAGCAGCAGCAGCAGCAGCAGCAGCAGCGAGGCCTCCTGAGAGAAACCAAACCACTGAGCTCCATCTTCCTCACCCAGGAGACAAAGAGCTCTCGGCTTGTTCCACAACGATTTCTGCAGGAGAATTAATGAACACGGCCAGAGTGATTTGTCTTCAATTGATTGTTTTTTCTATATTCAGTTTAGCTTTTAACTTCATGTTCACTCCACTTTGCACAAGTGAACTGAAGCAAAAATCTTCCATTTGCTGTCTGCTGTGTGATTCTGCTGTTGTCAGTACGACCACGAGTCCAGCTGTCCTACATGTACATGCATGTTCACAAATACTGAAAATACCTGAAAAATGCACCCAGCAACACAAAATAGGTGGTGACACTCAGGCAAACAAAGGCACTTAGGAGGGGATGATCATTGTGCTTCCTTTGAAGTGACAGTTTGAGACTTTGTGGGTGGGGAGCGGAAGGAGAAGATCAATACTACTGTGTCTGTATGGCAGCAAACAAAGCAATAGTTAGCTTAGCTCCCCAAAGAGTGGGGCAGCAATTATGGGTAGATAGCTAGCCTTGCTCTTACTCAAACAATCTGAAACTACTGGGAGAGCAGGGGCTGCATGCAAATGATCTGTAGATCACATAAACCTGCAACAGTAGGAACAGCTCTCTACCTGCAAAGAGTTTTAAGGTTAAACGAATCATAAACAGATTCAATGATAATGTGTGCTGCATTTATTTAGTGGCTGTAGCGGCTGATACTGATGGATGCTGGAGCCCAGTGAAGCTGCAGCATTTCAGATGTTCTTGTACCTTAAATCATGTATATGTTGCCACAGGTATTCACTCAGCCATCCAAATCACTGAATCCAGGTGTCCCAATCACTTCCATGACCACAGGTGTAATAAATCAAATCCTGCAAACCTTGATGAAAGAACGAGTCGCTCTCAGGAGCTCAGTGAACTCGGCGTGGTACCGTGACTGGGACTTTGTGTGGGCTTCGGATTTGCACAGGGACAGCGCTTTATGGAATGGGTTTCCATGGCGACCAGCTCCCTCCTAGCTTTACATCAACAAGTGCAATGCAAAGCGCCGCGCTTGTTGATGTAAAGAACGCCGCCGCTGGACTTCAGAGCAGTGGAGACGCTCCGGGGTGACATATCACGCCTCTCTGTCGGGGTTTGGCCGTTGCCAGGACAACAGGACTTCTGACTGCAGTGTGCCAAGTGTAAGGTTAGGCGTGAGGGGGGGGGGGGGGGTTGCTTTCAGGAGCTGGGCTCGGCCCCTGAGTTCCAGTCAAAGGAAGCCTTCATGCTTCAGCACACAAAGACAATTCAGACAATTTCATCCTCCCGACTTTGTGGGAACAGTTTGGGAACGGACACTTCCTGTTCGCACATGACTGCACACCAACGCACAAAGCAGGCTCCATAAAGACATGGATGACAAATAAAGTGCTAGAATTGAACAAATGCAAACAAATGCAAGCACCTTTAATGAAACTGGGCCACTAACGTCTGTTCACTGTTCCTGCTGCTAACAAATAAAATTCATCTACTTTTCTGAAACTTGTGTCTGGCTGAGAGAACGTGAACCAGACATTTCACCACGTACACTATAAATCATCTCCTTTAGCTTCTGCACTTTTCTACTTTATACCTCATGCCTATAATCATCCAGCACTCACACTTAGAGGATGCTGCACGGCACACAGAGTGGAGCAGCCAGCTCGAGACCTGCTCCACCTCGTGACCTACAGCCAGCCCCAGTGATGTAGATGCAGAGAAAACTACAGTTACCCAGTTTAGCTTAAACAGCCTGGCGGGTACTGTCACTGCTACCCCTCAGCCTTCCAGTAGATACGACTATGGTAGAAAGCCTGACCTCTGACCTTGAGGCCAAGATCAGCCTTTTACAGGTGAATGGTAAAAGCAGACTCTGATTGGTCCATTCTCAAAGTGAATACACCCACAGTCACGTGTGGCTGATGAAGGACGTCTGTTGGACTTGCTGTGAAAATAAAATCAAGAGCTGCTCATTAGAGTAAAAGTGATGTCAGGGTTCCTGAGTGGCCGCTCTGAGGCCACCCTGTAGCTGTGCTGTATTACACTCTGTACTGTACCAGAATACAGATGACAAGAACACACACACACACACTAACAGCAGGAGATGGAGGAATAGCAGGTGGTCCCATTACCAATGCGACACACTCCTACTCTCCACAGCAGGATGATCATCTCCCTGTGTCTCTCCTCCCTCTGGTTGTCTCGTGTAGGCCTGATGGGAGCTAAAATTGTGCTGCCTTCTCCTCTGAGAGCCAACAGCAATACATTAAGTGGAAAAGGCAGGAGGGAAGAGACAATCATTTCTGCAAAAACAAACATTTCCAAACTTGTTTCAGACTCCAGCTTTTCTTTGAGACTCAGCACAAAGTGGTTTCTTTAATGCTACAGTGACACCAGGCTTTCATCTGTACAGCAGAGATGCATCATGTTTCCCTTCCTTCTGCTTTAAATATTGTTGTTTTGGTGAAGAGTGTTTCGTGACGTTACTAACAATGATCTAACTTTGTCCTGCTGCTGCATTTAAAACCAAACGTCTCAGTGTTTCTGCAGACATGGAGAATGTCAGTGTGAAGTGACGGCAGCACGCAGGTAAAGGTCGCGTTCATCAGCGAGTCCATGTTAAACGATGAGTTCTCTGTGCTGGAGCCAGAGGTGTACTCAGGTAATAACAGCACTACCTCAGCATAGTTTTACTCATGCGAAAAGTCCAGAAAATCACTCGAGTAAAAAAGCATTTAGTAAAAAAGGCTACTTGAGTAAAGAGTAACTGATCATAACGTTTAATATTTAAATTTGAGATAATCAGAGAGACAAAAATATAAAGTTTGGTGCACCTTTAACGAGTTAGCGCGGCTCGCCCCGTGCGTGGGGCTGCACGGCGTCAACACGTTAACGAGCTGACCGTGCTAACACGTTAATGCACTAATATATACACACACACATATATATAAGTAAATGTAACTGAGTAAATGTAATTGGTTACTACCCTCCTCTGGCTGGGACCAGTGCGTTTCGGTGTATCTCGCCTTAACATAAGCAGTATTATTAGGAAGTACTTTCAAACTGCAGAACTATCCACACGACACAACTTGAATTCAAACTAACCATCAGTTAGTCGATCACAATCAAAGCCTGTTCGATCGGTTTCTTTACGGCACCGCTGTGGCCTGTTGGGAGGAACCTCGGAGCCACCAAGGTTCCTCCCACCAATTCACCAGGCTGTCATCTTTCCTCAGCTCGGAGCATCGTCTCTCAGACTGAAGCTGAAAAACCAATTCATGCATTCGTTACTTCAAGGTGGGACCAAAGCTGCAGTGTGACACTAATGCTCGGTGTGTGCATGGACTTGAAGTGGGCCACACCTGCTAATGTGTGTAACCCTGAGGATAACACAGGGCAGCTACTGTGTGTTTTGCTATTTGTGCCGTTGCATGAGTAGTGTCAGATTATTGCTGGATCTCATTAAAAATGCGTCACACAGGTCACTATGTGAGTCAAGTGTGTGATTTATATATTTGGAATAAAATGCTTCTATTGTAAAAGTTCTAACGTGTTAGCTAATCTCAGCTCATAAAAAGCTAAATAAAAACGTAGTGCACCTGAGTTTGTTGCATTATTTCATTTTGAGGATCTGCTCCTCGTGTTTGCTAGCGTAGTGCTCTGATGGATTTTACATTCCCACTGAAGATGAGCTGCTTTACAACAACCTTCAGACTGAATCGAGCGGTGGGTCGACGCGTCAGGAGGAAACATCTTTCCCCTTGTCGCTGTTCTTCGCCGCCGGCTACTGTCAACACCACGCAGGCTGCTGCTGAGCGCTCTGCAGGTACACCAACTTACAGAATAAGCAGCACACATCGCTGCACAGGTTCAATAAGAGGGTAAGGATAGAGCCAGCCGGGGGAACCGTAATGAGACGAATAACTTGTTGTGTGTGGAGCCTGGAATGTTTTTAAAGGCTGTTATTTGCAGTAAAACTGAAGCTTTGAAGAGCAGAAGAAAATGAACGACTGACATTTTATAGATGAAAAGATTATTTATTGATCAAAAATATCGACTAGATGATAATGTGAGTGATTAATCCATATTTATCTTTCTATGGCCCCCAGTTCAGCCAGCCAAGCTCCTCCACCTTTGTGTGGATAAAAACATGGACGGCACTTTGATATTAAAGCACAGTAGAGTACGTGTCATCAAGGACAATAAATCTCATGAATTTACTTCAGAGGGAAACAACTGCCAACCCCAGATTTCCATCTTTTCCTACACAGGAGGCCCCTGCTTAGGATTCATTCATATTCTCCAATCATCCCAAAAACAGGGCTCTGTCCACAGGAGGATCACATCCAGCGCACTCCCCCACCCGTCCTGACCAGGCGGTTCACGAGCGCCCCAGCCCCAATTATACAAATGACAGATGTTATTGATAACGAGGCAGAAAGCCAGGCCGCAGGCAGCGACTGCCTGGCTCTAGGAACTGATTTCAGACGTGGAGGAGGAGTGAAAATCTAAATGGTGGCGGTTCGATGTGTTGCGGACGAGCACAGGAGCGGCTTCCTGAAACACTCTGAAACATTTCCATCATTTATCCAAGTGAAACAAGACGAGATGGGTGAAACCTTCAATCTCGAGGAGACTACAGTTCCCCAGTTTAGCTTAAACAGACTGGTGGGTACCTTCACTGCTACCCCTCAGCCTTCCAGTAGATACAACTATGGTAGAAAGCCTGACCTCTGACTTTGAGGCCAAGATCAGCCTTTTACAGCTGACAAGCAGGCATCAGGTTGTTTCAGTACGTCGAGGCCCTGAAACGACAGAGCGTCCTCTGAGCGAGACTGTTCGTGTGTAGGTAGGACACGGAGCTGTCACGCTCAGCTCCCCGGGGCGCGTTAAACAGCCCCACACATACATGCAAATTCATGGAAAGAGGGACAGAGAGGACTTAATGAAGACAAATGTTCAAGAATTTGTCACATTTGTTTCCTTATTTTTGTCTTGCCAACAATGGAGAGCTTGGCACGCACACAAGCGCTGTTTTCTCTCCCTGTTGTCTCCTTTCACTCAGCCTTTTCAGCCAGCTGTCGATGTTTTTGATTTTTAAATCTCACGGAGACTCACAATCGCTGTTTTTTTGTTTTTCAGAGGGACTTTTCTAAACCATCTGTCACCTGCATGGCTGCGCTTTCTGTGGCTAAATATGCATCTTCATGAATTTAGATAATTAGCAGTGCAGCGTGATCAAAGACTCGGTTTAAGTTCGGCGATCGTCCGTCTTCTTTGGGCTCCACTTGTGGCTCGTCTTCAACTGGACGCTTCACCTGAGACTGTTTGCTCATAGCCAGAAATCCAGCTGCCATCACATGCAGTGATCCTCCAGAGGACATGTGGGCGAGCTTGAAGCAGAGGATGATGTTTGCGTTCAGGTTGGAGCGTGCTCAGTGCAAAGGGTCAGAACGTGACTTCCATGGAGTGACTGGAAAACAGCTGCTGGCATCTCTGTGCCCGAGAAGATCAGCCAAATTTAAACCTCAGAAGACTTTTGACTTTGTGGACGTGGACATGTGCAATCTATATTTAATTATCTGTTTCTCTTCCATCACATTTTCCTATCTGAGTGTTGAGACAGATGTGAGGAACGTTGTCTCAGCCACATCTGTGAAATTCGACTGTAAAACAAAGACATGAAGATATGATAAGTCAGACTCAATCTCCACTCTAAAATACATATTCCTTCACACTCACTCACACAGCAGGAGGCCCGGCGTGCGTCATCCAGCTTTCCAGGGCCTTTCCTCTCTTATCGCATCATATCACAGCATCGCAGCAGCCAATCAGAGACACAGACTTCCAGTCATCTTCACGGGAAAATTCTTATTTTAGAAATAACTAAGGAGGGGAAGAGCGCGAGGTGGGAGAGAGACAGAGAGAGAGAAGGTAGAAGGAGATAATTTAGGAGCACGACGGGGAGAGATGATGATGGAGACGGACAGATGGCGAGAAAGAACAATAAGACCGAGAAAGAGCGTGCAAAGAATAGAGAAGCAGCCGCAGAGCGACGTTCACGGGGAAAAGGAGAGAGGGCAGAAACGAAGGGTAGAGCGATTAGAAAGATAGTAATAGAAAATAATTCTCAGTTCTGGTCGTTTCACCTTTTTTCCTACTAAAACTGCAGCTTTGTATTTGTGTGAAACGGTTGTAACAAGTAATCAAAGCGAAGAGCGAAATCTGCGAAGCAAAGCCGAACACGTACTTCAGCAAGTGGCTCAATCAGACGCGAGGCATCAACCGCAGCCAATTACATCGACGCCACGACAATAATCTCCACGTACCTGAGGAAAATCACTCTTTTTCTGCTTTTAGATTCATTTTCACTAAAATGAAAAGTGTCTTTTTTTGTCCGTCGACAGACGAACAACGCTGGGCATCATCTAAGAATAAAGTCTCAGTGCGTATTACTGGTACTGGTCCTGCTGCTCTGCTTAGCCCAAATGCAATGAAGCGACAAAGCAAATCCAAACAAACTTTGCTCTGGATCAAAAGTTTAAAAAGCCTTTATTTTGGAGGCCTGTCACAAGAGGTTAAAAGCAGCCGGCAGGGTGAGAAGAGCAGCGATTAACTGGCTGAGGGAGCCTGAACAAACCATTTACTGGTTACATCATGAAAATAGAGTCTTTCCTCCCAGCCTCATCATCGGAGGCAACAAGCTGCCCTCCTTCAGAGGTCTGAACACTTTATGCATATTTAGCAGGACGGAAAAGAAGCCAACATGGTGTCTCTGCCGCTCATCCTTCTCCCATTTATTAATGTCACACATTGCAGCTAAAATACAGACAGACAACACGCAGCAGGGAAACGTCAGTGAACCCAGAGCCAGTATTTTAAGGTAGTATCTGAGCTGTCTTCACTTGATCTCGCTGTTACTGAATAAATGAGAGGCGATAGAAAGAGAAATAAATCAGGCATAGAAGCACTCTTCCCATCTCTCAGTATAATTCCTCGCTCCTGCTCGCTCTGGTCATCTTGTCCCTCTCGATCTGCATCAGACCATCGGGGAACTGCGTCTGTTCGTGCAGAAGGCGAGTCATGATGCTGGGCTACAGCTTGAGAACCTCCATCGCCTTAAAATTTCCACAGCTGATGGTTTAGCTGTAGGAAGAAAAAGAGGCTTTTTTCCTCCATTCAGAGTTAAAACACTGGAAATGATTTGTTTCTGTCTGACATCATCCCAAATACAACAGACCCCAAAACACGCATGCTACCTTACTTTTGAATAGATGTGTCCTAAAATGCTATTCAGCTACTTTTATTAACCCTGTTCATGTGCAGCACAGCTTTGTTGGTACAGTGACGTTAGGGATCATGTTTTCACAGCAACGTTGGTGCTTCGAGATGATAAAATGGGACTGAGATGGAGTCAGGCTGCTTCGGTCTTCAGTATCAGATTGAATGGCATCACTTCTGAAGTTGCAATATGCACTAATACAGCAATTAATTGTCACAAACAGGTGAAAAAATGCAAATCTGTTGCTAGTTGCATAGAGAAAAATGAACAATAACTGCTTGCATTCAGAGTCAGAACAAAACAAATTCCTCAACAGTGACGTTTAGCTGCATGATGGATATTTACCGGTAAAATTATAGATGAGTCTATTATCAGAAGCGCTGCAGATGCAGTCATTGGTGCAGACGAACTCAAAGTGATGCTAGCAACCTGTTTGTAAGCCGGATCATCATTATCTGCAAATGTCTGCCCGTCTGTCTGAGAGTGATCGCAGTCTCTTTGTTGTCCACAGGTTGAGTATTTCACAAAGGTTGCTCTCCTATTTTTACTGTAGTGTCGCAGCCGTGAGCGAACATTTTGAAACTCTGCTGTGGGCATTGCTCTACATTTTTTTTTTACGTTAGCTAGTCTGCAAACTTCTAATTCAACTGAACCTCATCGTTCCTCTTTCACATGGATGCCCGGAGTTATAAAACTCATCATGCATCATGTCTGCGAAGGTTCTCAGTCATCCAGGTCATCGTAGTCTAAGGAGCTTGGAAAGAAAAGTGTCTGGACTTCTTTAAGTTTCCTTGAAGATGTTTCATCAGAGAAGCTTCTTCATTTCTAAGAGCAACTGGGGGAGATTCCCGGACTTTAAGCCCTGTGGGAGTGTCCCCCCAACAGGGTCATGGACCCCCTGCTGATCCTTTACCTAATCACACGAGCCAAGGTGTGAAAACAGGTGTGGGTCACAATCCGCCACTGTTTGGGTGAACCCATTGCTGATCTAGCCCCACCCTATCATGTGATCTATTGAGGTCCGATGGCCCAGGATGTGCGTGGGCGATAAGCGTCACCCATCACTTTTCTTAAACCGAGTTTTGCTTCCCAAGCGAAACAAACAGTGCATGAAAAACACAGGAAACTTCGGTCCTGTGGTCAGAATCTCCTGTGCCGCCACTTCAGACCCATCGACAAAAAAACGTCACTTCATTAAAGTAAAGCGCGCCTACACGGTTTGTTTCGCACACGAGGAACAAACAGCCAGCATGCTCCTTTATTTCCAGGCAAAGTATAGCTCAGCTCAATGCCAGGCCTCGGGAAGCTTTTGTGTAGCTTGTATCCTATTTTATTACCACATACAAGATCCGGGTGCATTCCTATTTCAACCCTCAAAGCGAGGCTGTACCGAGAGAATGAAAGCTTAGAAATGCCTCTTTATTGTTCATGGATTTGCTCAGCTGACACGTCATCATGTAAATTCATGTAAAAAGTCCTGAATCATGAAAACAAGCCATCGTCACATTTTCAGAGGTTACTCAGACATTGCATGACTGGAATCAACAGGCAAATATGACAGAAAGGTGTGGGGACGTTATTAAAGCTGTTCTTTGAGGGGACGTGTAGGTCCCACGCTTCTGTTTATCCATGTTTAGGTCATCAGCTGGTCACTGGGCTACATGCCCCAACACATGCCCCAACAGGAAAGGGCTGCGGAGACTCAGGTCGTTTGGAGTGGAGGGCCCACTCCTGAAGACCTTCTATGACTCTGTTGTGGCTTCTGCTATCTTTTATGGTGTGGTCTGCTGGGGCGGCAGCATCTCTGCTGGGGACAGGAAGAGATTGAACAGGGTGACCCGAAGGGCCAGCTCTGTTCTAGGATGCCCTCTGGACCCAGTGGAGGTGGTGAGTGACAGGAGAACGGCGGCTAAGCTGTCATCCCTGATGGACAACATCTCCCACCCCATGCAGCAGACTGTGACAGCACTGAGCAGCTCCTTCAGTGGGAGACTGCGGCACCCACGGTGTGGGACGGAGAGATTTCGCAGGTCTTTCCTCCCCACTGCTGTCAGACTCCATAATAAAGACTTTAACTGATCAAGCACACACATCCATACATATGCAATAATACTAAGTGCAATAATCCTTTCTGGCATCGTTGTATTTTTACTCAGTTGTATATAGTATTTGTATTTGTATTCTATTTTTATCTTATTGTATATTTATTTTATTTTATTCTACTGTATATAGTATTTTATTTTATTCTATTCTGTACAGCTGTGTACTGTATTTATTCTTATTGTATTCTAATTTTTGCCTCATAACTTTTGCACTGTCCACTTCCTGCTGTGACAAAACAAATTTCCCACGTGTGGGACTAATAAAGGTTATCTTATCTTATCTTATCTTATCTTATCTTATCTTATCTTACCATCCACTGATTAAGATTCATTCACTGAAAGCTGGGCCATCACAAAAGGCAGGGCATTCCCTTTAAGACGACGGGTAAAATTAATTTAGCGATTGTTTCAACTCTGACTCAACACTGTGCTCAGGAGGACTTCGACAGTCAGCAGGGGATTCGGCTCAAGGATGACTCCAGGGGTCTCGCTTTTCATGCCTTCAAAGAAAAATCATTCTTTTATCTCCTTACCTTTTTCCCCTAAGTCTAAAAATCAAGGTGAAATATGTGAAAAACAGCTGCCGCACCAATGAATAATACCCATCATGAGGTTTTCTTGAAAATGTGTGCTGAACCTTGGACAGATATTTTTGACGAACCGTGTCGGAATAAAATTAGAACTACTTTTAAAGCCACCGACTCTTTCAAGGCCTTACTTTTCCTCAAGGCTACGACTTCTAATAAATTACAGAAAATATTTGAAACTGTTTATTTTATACAAGGCGGAAAACTAATTTGACTTTTGGTGATGTGGGCAAGAGAATAAGACCAACAAGCTCATCTTGTAAACATGCATCCAAAGATCCCACAGTCAGTCCTGCTCCCAACAACACTCTCTATCAAATTAGAGACTACAACAGAGGACTGGAAGCAATTTACATTGACATTTGGCTGACATTGCTGCCCCGAGATTTAAAGGCAGCAGAATACTTCTTAAATTACAACAAGTAAAGGACGCAAGAGTCAAAGTTTCTTAAGAATCTATTAAGAGATAAGATAGAACTTTATTAATCCCTCGGGTGGGTTCCTCTGGGAAATTCGATTATTCGATTATTTATTACATGCAGTGGTGAGAAAAAGTGTTCGCCTCCTTCATGATTTCCCGTTTTTTCAGATCATCAAACATTATATTTAAATATTAGACAAAGATAACTCGACTAAACACAAAATGCAGTTTCTAAGTGAAGGTGTGTACTATTAAGTGTGAAAAAGTGATTGTGCCTAAACAATAACAGGTTGGGCCATTCAGAGGTGGACTTGATGCTGTGTTTGGGTCATTGTGCTGCTGCAGAACCCAAATGCCTCAGACTAGATTGCAGGTCTGGGGCATTCAGGCGTGTCAGAAGGTCAGAAGATGCTCAGAGCACATATTGATACCTTACTAATGCTTAATAAACTAAAGAAAATGACTGACTGTACATTTAATGTTAGAACAAAACCCTTATTGCACTGAGCATACATAGTAGATTAATTTTAATCTTCCCCACAGAGCTTCTTACTGAGTCAAACAATCCAAGTGTGGTGAGCAGGGATGCAGTAAGCTGCCATAGATGTGCACAGTACACAAGCTAGCAACTAGCTGCAAGACTAATATACCTAAAAGCTAAATGTTCTCATTTAGTTTGTAGAGACAGATTTTGGTTCACTTTTGTGTAAAAAAAAAAGGAAAAAAAATAAGAAAAAAGAAAGAAAAAGAGGAAAAAGCTGCAACTTTACAAATTCATCAGAGTAAACCAAATATTTGTGGCTAACACAAGAGCCTGGGATATTTAAACTCCATTGATTCATGCAGCAGCTTTAGACCCAAAACTCAGTTTCCTGCTCGCTCTTGGCCCCAGTGCATGATGGTCACGTTGTCTGAGGAAAGGAGCGATACAATTGTGAGGTTCCCAAACTAAAACCAGAAACCTTTCTCACCTCAGCTACACCATGAGATCAAAATCAGGGTCAAAGCCCGGGGCAGTGTTAGTGAACACATACTATGCTTGACATCGTGGCAAAGACACAGCTCTCACTTTGGTTAGACAAGGACCAGATGGCTACTAACTGCAGTCTTACTAACCTAACCTGGTAAACGGCTGCCTGAGGGCTAAATCACATGTGGCCCGCCTCGTCATACTCTCACAGTCGTCTGATTAGAAGAAGAGAAACTGTGTTTGCACAGCTGCGCACGGATGTTGCTGTCTAAAACTTCATTAGCATCGGGATAGCCGGATTCACGACATGCAGAGCCACGTGTATGAGGGGCGGGGCTTTGACAAGCCGCCCGCTGGAACAGACCACCGTGGCAGCGTCAGGTATCAAAGAGCTTTGTGTTATCACGGAGAAACACCCTGTGACCTTGCCTTTCTTCTCGCAACGCTGCCATCAGCAGCCAATTAGAGCACATCTTAACAGAGACATCAAAAGGATGAGAGGACATCAGTGGACTACATATGGAGGCAGCAGGTGTCCACACAATATGACTCCAAAGCATGCGGGCCTGCACAACGCCTTATTAATTAATGACTACAATATACACAGCAGGACTTCAAACAGTTTCACTCACACCAATTGAAAGAACTGAGGTTAAAAAGGACGGCAGCACGCCGGGTTCCTTTTGTTGGACAACCACGTCTTTAACGGCACTGATGGAGACTTCGTTTTATTACCGAAGCTGCTTCGATGCTCTCAGAGTTACACAAGCAACGCAGGAAGAACAGGACTTTCAAGGCTTTTGGAGGTTTAATGTTATAAAAAATATTTCAGCATGAATTGGGCTCAAACAGAAGGACCGTTGTGTTTCCAGTGTAGCCACGACAGGCCGAGAGCTAACAAGCTAAGAGCCAATGAGCCATTGTCTAACAGCGTTTTCTCTTGGCTTGTGCAGCCTTAAATATGTATGAAGCAACACGAGGTTCTCTCTAAGTGGCTTTCAGACCGGTTTAATCCTCTTGGAGAGTTTAGCCCAATGAGGGGTGAACAGGGGCCATTTTAAAGTGCAGTTAAATTGACAGAGAAGCATCCATTCATTTCCTTTGTAATTAAAAGAAAATCACAGAGGCCAAGAGAAGGACTGCCAAACAGAAGCGATGGACTGAAAGCAGAGAGACGCACTAAATGGCTTATTATTTAATGGATGTAACAGTTTAGGCAGATCAGACATGTGAGAGGTTAAGCACTCAGACCGGCTGGCAGAAGTTCACCATTATCAGAAACTTACACACTTGCAGGCCCTGCAGCCTTTGTTCATTGTTTGCAGGAAGATGAAAATGGTTCTAATGCGAGTATTAGCCTAATAATATTACTGTACAACAGAGGTGGGACCAAGTCATTGTTTTGCAAGTCTCAAGTAAGTCTCAAGTCTTTATCCTCAAGTCTCAAGTCAAGTCTCAAGTAATGTCAGGCAAGTCAGAGTCGAGTCTCAAGTCACTGGTGTAAAAGTCCGAGTCAAGTCACAAGTCTGAAACTTTGAATTTCAAGTCCTTTCGAGTCTTTAAAAAAAAAACAACGAAAAAATAATGTTGCAGTTATGCTAAATGTAAATATTAGACCATGTAATTTTAAAATCTGTGTTTTTCTCAACACATGACAAAATAGTGAACTTAGAAAATATACACAAATTGTGAAATTGCACCTCTTTAAAATGCAGCTCAATTAAACCTAGCTCCAAGAATAATTTTCACCGACAGTTCTGAGATAAGCTGCATGTTATTCTTGGATGCGGTTGTAGGACCAGCTTTAAAATCGCATGACAAAAATATCATACACATTAAAAAAAACTGTATCACCAACGTAGCCTGGACAACATTTGCTAGTTAGATGAAGTCAGCTATCTCATCGTAGCATATTTATATGCATATTTATAATTATACGGTTCTTGGAGTGAGTGCATACACTCATGAAGTTTAGTAACTTCCGGTCACTGCAACAAGCCCAGGTACAGTTTACCGACAGATGGGTGCAGGACCTTGAAATGCACCGTGTAGAACGAAAGACCATCGTACGTATCATAAGTTTACCAGTCTCACAAATTGTCGTCATAAATACACATTCGTTAACCGTTTATTAATAGGACCTTTGAGCTCAACGGTAATTAATTAGTAGTGGAAATAATTTCTGGTACCCATCACAGAAATGTAGCAGTGACAATAATACTGTATGCTGTAATCGTACTGGGCAATTAGTGATACAAAAAACCTGTTTTATCCTGTGAATAAAAGTATATGTTTTTGTCAATGTACCATAATAACAGAAGCGAAACGCAATATTGTGTCAGGACAATTCACTATTTATGCACAATAAATAAAGGAGCATAGCGCGACAATTTCTGTTCAGCGCCAGACTTGCTTGTAACCTATATCACTAATTATGTTATGAAAGTGACGTATTAACTACTAAAAAACACTGACCTTCGTGTAAATGCTTGGAGCAGACTAACCTGTGAGCTGGAGTGTTCTGGGACGTTATATTTGATCTTTGAATGGCTGCAATCCAGGCCATCCGTCGCGTCTTTGTCACTTCGGAAACATGGCTTGAACAATTTCTCTTCAACGACATAATCCGATAACAACCGATCTCTTTACCCGTCGGGTTCCCGTGGCTGTCATGCGACCGGCTATTGCAGTTAATAATACAACAGCTTCTTGACATTTTTGTGTTTCTTTTTATCGCTGTGTAACTGATTTTAATTGAAAGCCTGCGTGCGCTAGTACCGCTTGCCACGAGTTCCCAGAATCCTTTGCGGTTCTACCCGTGAATGACGTCACATTTTCAATCTCTATATAATATGCATGTTAAATTTTATATTTGGGGTAAAATATCAAGTCTTTTCAAGTAAACCGGTTCAAGTCCAATTCAAGTCCCAAGTCATTGGTGTAAAAGTCCAAGTCAAGTCACAAGTCTTAGAACATTTTTTCAAGTCAAGTCTAAAGTCATAAAATTAATGACTCGAGTCTGACTCGAGTCCAAGTCATGTGACTCGAGTCCACACCTCTGCTGTACAACATACGGGACTCAGATCTGATGTGCTCGAACTGTTTCTGTTCATCTTTACAGACAAAGGAAATTGTTTGAACACGGATAATGAAATTTCAATATCATGCGGTTTTATAAAGGGATAATCTTTGTCTAAATGAGTCAGTTTTCGAAGCCAAACAATAGATTAATGACTCATTTTATTCTCAAAACATTTACTCCTCTTCTTCCTCTCACAAAATAATCTCTCTTTATTCCAAACACAGCTTCTTCCTACAGTGTTTCTGCATAAAACGCAGGCTGACGTCTCCCTTTGGTTTGGATCCCAACTTTATTTACACAGCGCAAAATCAAAACAACCGCCCCAAGGTGCTTTATACTGTAAGGTCGACCCTACAATAACACATAGAGAGAAAACTCAACAATCATATGACCCCCTATGAGCAGCACTTTGGTGACAGTGGGAAGGAAAAACTCCCTTTTAACAGGAAGAAACCTCCAGCAGAACCAGGCTCAGGGAGGGGCGGGGCCATCTGCTGTGATTGGTTGGGGTGAGAGAAGGAAGACAGGATAAAGACATGCTGTGGAAGAGAGACAGAGATTTTCCCAGTAAGAGTTTTGTGTGGGAATAAGCATTATTTCCCTTTCTGTCACATTTCTTCACCCCTGAAAAATCACTCCTTTTGGTTCGGTTTAAATGCTAATAAACGTACAAATAACCAAAATGACTTTTTGGTCAGTTTATCAATGATCTCAAACACACTCAGTCATCACAATATCCAATAAAGCCAGTTAAATCTGAGGGATCGACATCAGTTTAGAAGCACGGACCATCGTCAGCTGCTTCGGTGCAAACAAGTGACCACAGGTGCACCTGAGAGGCAACAACCCACAAAGGGATTGTTTTAGCAGGTGGTGTCCACAGAGCACTGCCCTCACGTTAACCCTTCTGAGTGATTCTTCTCCAGCTTTGCTTTCTGTTGCTGCTTTTCTCGAGACCTGCAGGCTGCACAGGAAGTCCAGCGCCCCCAGGATGGCGCGTCCATACATGCTGTGTCTCCCGGGACAGTCTGAAGAGTACGTATGAGATACTGGGAGATGGTGAGGAGAGGACGGGGGTGTAGAACCCAGCAACAGGACCAGTATGTTCCTCTGTGTGAGGAGGAACAGGACGAGCACTGCCAGAGCCGGACACGATGACTTCTAAAGACAGTGCAACGATAGCAGGAGTGAGTGCGAGTGGTCGTCTGTCTCTCTGCGTTAGCTGTTTGATAGACTGCTGCCCCACCATTCACCCTCTGATATCTGGGATAGGCTCACAGGACAATACCCTGCCTATTTCAGTGTTTCCCCCTGATGATGATGATTCCATATGGAAAACAAAAAGAAAGTACAAGCCATTTTATTTTCTGAGCATGTGAAGCAAAGGAAGGATGTGGACTGAGACGAGCTGAAAACACTTGCTGTGAAATCTTCAAAGCTTGTTTTGACTCGATGAAGCTGAGGCAGTGAAGGCTGAGCAGTAACCACAACCTGCTCACTGCTTTGGTTTAGTCCTTTAATTTAATGCAAAGTATGGATGAAGCACACAGAAGAATTCGCACAGCCACACAGGTTTAAGCGAGAGCGCACTCGGTATGCAAACAAGCTGTACGAGGAGGCCGAGACATAAATGCATCCTAACAGCGATGGGCCTCGGGCGCAGCTTTCTTCACGCTGTCTGGAGCTAATCCACCCTGTTTCCCCTCCCACTCTACCCTTTTCACCTCTCTCTAATTTACTGCGCTCTCTCTTTCCTCTCCTCGTTCCTCCCGGTAACTCCGCATTTGAATATTTTATACTTTAATCATTTTCATTTTAATCTGATTCTTTTCAGGCACTTTTGCTTGGATAGAGAGCTCAGTACTCTGGAGAGCTGCGGTTCATCTGATCATTCTTGTCAGTGATGAAACATTCATAAAATGTCAACAGAAGTGCGCAGTATGGTTCAGTCGCACGGCGCCGCGGCACAATGAAAACACGAGCCGCCATCGCCTTGAATCCACTGAAGAGGAAACACGCTGACTGTTAACGCTCACTTTCCTGCTCCGTTTGTGAAGAGCAAACACACTGTCATTCATTTACTGTTTGTACAGATGAGGCTGGTGTCATTTTACCTTCTGTTTTTAAATCAAGAGCCACATAAAGCCTGCAACACCACTGAGTGACGCTGAGTTCATGTTCTCTTTGTCTTTTTTTGTTTATTTAAATTTCAAAGCCAATAATGTATTAATCTGTCAGCCAGTGTCCCCTCAGTGGTGCTGTCATAGTTAGGTAATATTTATGTGACTAGTTCAGTGTGGGGTCATTTAGAGAGAATAAAGGACAACAAAGTCACAAAATCCACCAATCAGGAGTTACCGGGGCAATAAAGACAAGATCTGATAACAGATGAAACCTGGTGGTCACTGTGTGGTACTGCAGGTCAAACAAAGCAGGGAGGGATTTTAATACTGATGAGTTTCGAGGTTGTTTCGTACGGAGCCCCGCAGCGGACATGGGAGAAAAAAAAATTAAGACGGACTTTTGCAAACTCGGGTTCTCGCAAAAGTTTTAGCCGCATTCTTCGGCCTTCGACCTCCCGTTAGCTTCGAGCTAACGGGAGGTCGAGTCCTACTACAGCCGGGAGGAACACCGCTTTCCCGGCACATCGTGCCTCGACCTCCCGGTCGGCTTCGAGCCGGCGTCCGAAGAATGCGGCTAAAACTTTTGCGAGATCCCGAGTTTGTTTTGCGAGATCTCGCAAAAGTCCGTCTTAATTTTTTTTTCTCCCATGTCCCCTGCGGGGCTCCGTAGTTTCGGACACATGCAAATCATTTTCCTTTCCCACAGATTGTACACTTTCACACGTGAACCTCAGACAGTCTCCATGCTCGATGTTGTGGCTCAGAGGCCCAAGGACGAGCCTGACTTTGGACAATAATGGAGATTTACAGCACAGACAAATGAGCTACATCATACTTCTCAGTAGGATTATAGTGTTGCTGATTTTGTTTGTGTAATGGGATATGCTGATAAGAAGAAAACATAACGCCATCTGACTTATTATTTAAGTGTGCCAGTCAGCATTTTTGCTGCTGTACAGCTGCCTCGTCTTGTCTTTGCTGCAAATAAGCCGTAACATTAATGTGCAGCTTGTTCCTCTTTGCTGATCTCCATCCTGTAAATGATTACAAAGCCTGGAGAACAGCAAAGCAACAAATCAGTGTCGTACCAACTTCAGCCGCTACTCTCAGTGCTGTGTTTTTATACTGTGCAGCGCTCCGTGGAAAGACAGGGTGGCTGTCAGAGTGATGAGCACACAGAGGATGAATGCATGTGGAAAACTGAGGGGACAAAAATGATACTGAGATGTGAAAGTCCACACATGTGGGCTCAGGATGAGCCTCACAGTTGTTAATGCAAGTGCAGCCAATGAGAGTCAACATCACCAGTCAAGCCAGATGCTGCCAGTCGGGTTAGTTTAAACAGTGGCCAGGTGAAGTCATCCGCGTGAAGCACAGGTAGAGGTCTATTTTATCCACAGTGCTCCATCGACTCTGCAGTAATGACTGAAATGTGTCTGAATGTCTTTTAGGACCTCAGTAAGTCCGTTTTTCATCTTTTTGAACCGTTAGCCGAGGTTTCACTTTATATTTAGCATCTCGTTTTGAGCGGCGGTCCAAGGGGAATGTTTTTTATGCTACCTCAATTACAGAAACTGCTTTTGGAAATGAGCTCGAGTCTCTTTATTTCCTCTCTCCTTTCCTCTGGCCAGCAGCTTGTGTGGCCCCGTGAAATACTTTCCACAATTTATTGGCCTCTATCGGAGGTGTTTTACACTGGAAAAGAAAAGAAGAGGTGAGTGTGCTTATTTACCCTCCCACACACATGTACGCTCTCTGGCCTCTGTCGATATCTTTATCAGCGTTTCTCTGCGGGACGGCCGTCTGTTCCGCCTGACAGCTGCCTCTGATTAGGTGTTGATGAAAAACACAGTTTCCCAGAACGCACTGCAGCTCGGCTGTCCATCCGTGCGCGGCCAGCGTGACATTTGGAGTCTGCAGCTTTGATGCGCCTGAGCTGCTGCGTCACGCTCAGTGAAGCCATGCAACGCCGGCCATATTGATACCCACGTAGAAGGGCAGAAATCAATCGTCCACTCTTGTGCTGTGTGTGTGTGTCTTTATCTCCACATCCTTTCTTCTGCCAGCAGCAGGGCTTTAGAGAACCTGCAATACCCCATTTTTCAGGTCGTTACTCTGAATTTGAGAAATAGAAACTCTGACATGTTGCACTCGTTCACCCCGTGGTGGTAAATGCTGGATAAACTCTCGAGGTCAAGGCAACTTCCAATAAGTCAGATGCTATTTGGATACACTGGTTGAATAAATCCTAATGATTTCATTGACCTCTGACCTTTTCTTAAGCATCGCCCTCGCAGGAGTGTCAATCTCCCACAAAGTACTTCTCACTGATGAATAACCCCATGATCCTCCTCGCTCTGCAGCGGCTGGAACATGTAGTCTTTTCATCATTCCTCTATCGATGAAGACGCTCTCCCTTTTAAAGACGCTGCTGATTAAACTCGAGCAAACATGCGTAACCGCAGAGAAGAAGTGTGAAATTCCTCAGGAGTTTAGTGGAAGCAGACGCCGTACGACGCTGGTAAAGAAATAACGCCTTCTTTCACTTTGAAGGTATCGGAGCAGAATAAAACACAGTAAAGCAGAAAGATTATTATTGTGATAGAGGTGAGGTGCTGAGGCACATGACTGACATCACTGCTGTGAAACTCGGCGTGGGGTTTAGGGCGAGCTCACCAAACTAACCATGTAGTTGCTTCCTAAAAATCTTTTCCTGTGACGAGACATTTCTGTCCTGATTGAGTGATGCTTCATCCACGGGGCCACTGTGGCCTTTACGGTCAAGCAAATGGACCAACACGGTAGGAAACAAAGCAATGAAGGACAAAACGAGGTGACATCGATTTGAAGATATGACGTCTCTGGTTGTTAGCGCCGCGGCCTCACAGGTAGAAGCTGCGGTAAATGATCAGACATGAATGATGATGTCAGATGATGACGCCTCTCTGTGTTTCATTACGTTCTGGACACCAATCATATGACCCCCTATGAACAAGCACTTTGGCGACAGTGGGGAGGAAAAACTCCCTTTTAACAGGAAGAAACTTCCAGCAGAACCAGGCTCAGGGAGGGTGAGAGAAGGATGACAGGATAAAGACATGCTGTGGAAGCGAGCCAGAGATTAACAATAACTAACGATTCACTGTCTATAAACACAGAGTGAGTGAAGAAGAAGCACTCGGTGCATCATGGGAAGCCCCCACGCCCTCACGCTGTTTGCAGTCCCCACAGCGGCTCAGACCAGACCAACTTCATTTCTGCGTTGGCTTCCAAACGTGGCCACCAGTGGAGAAGTTTAGGCTGCTGCTGCAGAGCCTTCACAGCAGCCTCAGCTTCTGGAGAAATCTCCAGCAGGGAATTCATCTGGCTCCTCACATCATGCTGGAAGCTCCGGGCTGGCCACTGCAGCTCACGATGAGGAGCAGAAGATCCCCGAGGAAGTTTTGTGGGAGGGAAGTGAAACTGTGAACACACGCCCAGCTGCACATTTGCACTGAAGCTACGAGGGAAACGATGTCAACACCGCACGGCTGCGCTAATATTTGTTTTAAGAAATGTCTCCCACACAGACTCAACTTTATTATGTGTTGATAAAACGTTGCAATTTGTAAAAACGTGCAGGGACGTTCCATTAAATTACAGGAGAATTATGCTGTAAGTCGCAGGCTGTGTTATAAAATATTAACGTAAATGTTAAGAATACGGAAATGAAGACATCTGAGGAAATACAGGGGGTGAAGTATGTGCAGGTAAAATAATAACAGATAAACCAGTCTAGTTAAATATTAATGCAATAAAAACCTACAGAAAACAGCTTCAGCACTAACTTACATCAATAAATAAAAAATTAATAGGATGTAAAAAATGATTTTTAAGTGATGAAATTTGAAAACGTTGGGTGGATGCAGTTACCCAGCAGGAGCACAGGAGATGAGGATGCTGCCTGAGTGCAGTGGGATTATTAAAAACTCATCAGGAGACTAATAACCTTTAATTATTCATCTTCACTGAGATCTTCTACCTGTTTTATGTTTATTTGCTCCCCGTGTTGCAGCAGTCGTCTGTGCCCAAGAATACTCAGAAAAAGAGAGACCTGGTGCCAGGAGAATAACCTCCTCCTAAACGTCAGCAAGACTAAGGAGCTGATCGTGGACTTCACTACAAAGCAGGCGAGGAATTACAAACCCCTCATCATCAGTGGCACGCCAGTGGAGAGAGTGGACAGTTTCCAATACCTGGGTGTCCACATCACTCAGGACCTGTCATGGTCCTGCCACATCAACACCCTGGTTAACAAAGCCCGTCAGCGTCTCTTCTTCCTCAGAAGACTTACGGTGTGTTCACACCGAACGCGATGGACGCGAATAGAGCGTCAGGTTTACATGTAAAGTCAATGGAAAGGCGCGATGACGCGCGATTGCGGGTCCCGCGAAAATTCGGAAGCAGATTTGCGTCGCGAAAACGCCAAAACGCGTGAAACGCGCGTCAGTGTAGCGCGTCTGGCGCGTTTGACTCGCGAATAAAACCACGCGCGTGAGTTTTTGTGTTGCATTTTGTGCATACGCGCGTTTCGCGTCTACCGCTCGAGTTGGAAAAATCTGAACTCCAGCGTCAAATCGCGCCGCGACAACCAATCAGGAGCCTGGTGACGTGGCTGTTACCTAGGTCAAAGGGGCAGATCCAGCCAAAGCCTTTCATACTTCAATGGAGGGGAAGGCTAATCAATGCGGTAGCAAACAACTCGGAGCTGTACGACACCAGCTGCTTTCAGTACCGAGACAGGAATAAAAAGGACCGAGCTTGGAGGAAGATATGTGAAGAGATCGGGCAACCTGGTAAGTTCATTCATTTCTCTTTTGAAAGTTTTCACTGACCCGGGGAAGCCGCACAAAAGCTAGCAAGCCACCGCTATTTTCCCACTGACGTACAAATACCGTTCTGCTTTTATGCATGTTATCATTTAGGAATATATTTTATTGTTTATTAATAAACAGCACACAGTGGTCCCGCTGTTCATCCGTCACTGCTTTGCTTTTTCGCTGATTTTTTATTGCACAGTACAGCATTGCATTCTGCAGCCTGATTGACAAATCTCCTGCGCTTGCCAAATTTATCACGTTTGGTTTTGATAACCATCGCGTCCAATAGAAAAAACAGCACAAAAACACCCATAACTATGAGCCTCATTCGGAAATAGACACCTGCACCGTGAGGGAAAAAGGCGCACGAAAGTGGCGGGCAGATGAAGACAAACCGCGGCATAATAATACTTTTACGTTTTGCAATCTACAAAGGTTTGCACTTTGAGAATCAATTGTGAGAACTGTGACCAGGGGCTAGTTATTCTGAGAACCCCTGCAATAAATGAGGGACCACTGTCTACTCTACGATTATTATATCCAACCTGTTAACATTTAATACTGTATTGATAGAACCAACTGATTCTGCAGCAGAGCATCCCCAGTCCCTGAGCTCCTGCTGCTGCACCCACAGATATGTACAGCAAACACTGATACCTTTTTAGTCGGTGGGATTCCCTTGTGATCACCTTTACTAAATATCTACAACCAATCTGATTATATCCTGTTATTGTTTTTTTGTTTTTTTCAATGTTGAAATTAAAATCTAGTAGCAGCCTTCTCATTTCTTTGTGTTTTGTGCTGCTTTACAGGCCCACAGAGGAGGCGAGCCAAGGAGCTTCTTTAATCATCATCACGGCCGACTGACAGTCCCGGACGGTCGGTGCGGACTCGGCCAGACAAGCGAACCAAAAAGCCCATCTGCTCCTCGTATCCCTCAACGATGAGCCTCTAATCTGAATAAATGGGCCTCCTCTGCTCGGCTCGCGCTCGTAATGGCCTCGCACGTCACGCAGAGCGAGGAGGAAGAGATGAAGACGAAGAGGGGTTAGTAGACTTGTGCACGTGTTCAAAGTTGGCGTCAAAACTCGTCCTCGAACTTCGACGGGGTCGTAGTCTGTTTGTTTCGCCTTTTCTCGCCTTCTTGTTCACTTCCCTCTCTGCTGGACTCGTCCTGCTTTACAGCGCTGCTCATATATTCAGGCGCGATGTTCACCAGCGAAAGACGTTACATGAAATCCATAAAAGGACAGATTTTCAGAGAAACAATGAATGGTTGAGAGAATACAGACTGACAGAAATTAGGGAGGATTAGTATCAACAGGAAAACAAGAGGATCAATACGCGTGTGTGATTAGGTCCAGAGAGCAGGCCTGTCTTTTTCCATGTGTGGCGTAGCAAACCAAATCTGCCCTCTGAAAGGACGATTACGTTTGAATGGAAAACCGATAAAAGCTGGACGGCGATGAGGAATCTGCGCACTGTGAGGAAGCACTACCGACAGAAAACAACGTACCAGCGGCTGAGCAACATTGCGGTCTGGCAAAGCTCACTGGACGTGTGGGCTGAACGTGTGCCAAGTGTCAATTCCACTTTCTTTTAGGCTCAAAAATGGCAGCGTAAACATCAATTTGCTCCAAAATCTTCTGCCAAAATCCATTTTTTCTGAAGGAACGGGCGATGATTACACGTCACGTCCTTGAATTTGCTGTTCACTCATATTTGAAGGTTTTGAAGTCACATCAGAGAGAAAGGAAAAGTCCGCACGGTCCACTTATTGATGTGGCCTCCAGCCGCTGGCCTCTTCTGAGCCTGAGCCAGAGCGCCGCTGGACGCCGCTGACCGTTCACAGCTCTGTGAGCAGCGGCTTGCGTCACTTCCAGGTGAACAGACATAAACCACAAAAGTACGAATGGATCTCTGAGCTTTTCGAATAAACTGAGCAAATAAACCTGCAAAGCCTGAAATCAGCTCATTCATCACAAAAAGTTAACTTAGAAATAAAGACACAAAACACAAAGCGTGAGGCAGACGAGACGCAGCTGAAACCTCGGGCGTGCAAACACTGAATTCAAACCCAGAAACGTCCAGCCGCTGTAACGATGATCGATATGCACACAGCCGCTCCGCACACACTCCGACGCCGCCTCGACTAATTGGTAAGCGGTGCGGTGGGATCACGCAGCGCAGCGTGTCTCCGCCACACCAAACACCGAAAACATTCAGTGTTGTCTCACTTAAAAGATCCTCCACAGGCTGTTCCCAGCTACCTTTGAAGTGAGCTCTTCACTTCCATTTAACAACTGAATAAACAGCAAACAGGCCGATTAAAGAGCTGCTGTGTCATTGACACAATTAAAGATTCATTTACAGAGGATTGTAAAGACGCTTTTATGACACTGAATCTGTGGATGGGAAACATCACACTGTCACATCTGTCAACACGTTACGTCTGAAGCCGGCAGAGCTCAGAGTGAACGTTATCATCCAGTCTAATCTTTCATGTTTCATTTACTAAAGTTTGAGCTCACAGCGCTGCCGTGTCATGTCTCTGCATCCTCGACATCCACAACCCGTGCACGGCCACCAAAACAGTCACACTGTGTTTATTACAAGTCTGGCCCCTATTTTGGGCCAATCAAAACTCTTACATGACGGTGACTCATCTCATCCATCTGTCGTGAAATAACTGGCTTCTCTCAGAGTGCAGTAAACATGTCTGTCGTGCAGCGCGGCGTATTAGTCAGCTGGCGAGCACCCAGGGAGAGAAGAGTGTTTTTGCAATTTTAGCAAAGCACACCTTTACCTCCTCACGTGATGGTAGTTACAACATTCCACGTGAAATGATGCGTCTACTATCAAACATGCTTTCAAATCAGTGAAATCTGAAAGCTTCTCAAACCTTCAGAAACTCTTCGAGGAATCGTTGGGTTGGTTCAGCGAGGAGTGAAAATCCATCAGCTTCTTTCACACAGTTATCCAGCAAGTTATTAACAGGAGAACATGATGCAATTAACTGACAGCTGTCTCCCTGTGTCCTCTCTAAAGTCCAGTTTGGTAAAACAAAAACATCAATGCAGCCCGTTTGTGGTTGAATGCTTTTACTCCTTTCTCATGTCTCCAGTCCTCAAGATCTAATGGCTTTCCCAGCTTTTGCTCCCCTTGGAGCTCCGCCTTATTACATTTTGTCACATATAATGTCATCAGCCGGCGTGATCCTCGACAGCTCGTCCATTCGTTCACCTCCTGCAGCCACGGCCAAACTCTGCGCTCGGCACTGACAGCGCTGTTTTGTGAGGGAGTCCCCGCTGACCCGAGCCGGATCAGAGGTTCACTCGGAGCTCTCATCGCTCGACCTGATGCTTGTTCATATCAGAGCTGCAGGGCAGCTTCGCAGCAGAGCACAGCATCCGTTAAATCTGTCCAAAGACCGGGGCTTTTACACCCCCTGACTGTCTTCACTGTTCACAGCAAAAAGCAGAAGAAAAAAACGGAAACACCGGCACATGGCTGGTGGGATTTTGTACTCGTGGCTCTATTTCTTTCAGTTTTTTCCTTTTGTGTGGAAAACTGGAGGACCGGCCCCAACGTTACCGTTCAGGTACTTCGAGCCCCGACGATGGAGTCTGATCAGATTTATTCATCTGATTTATTCTGTTATTTGAATTCTCACATTCATTCCACTATTCAGCCAACTGCAGCAACGCGATCAGCAGAAATGACAACAATAAGCCGAACGCTGCAACATTACAGGGAGAGCAAACAAAATCATAATGAAAACATCAGAGTGCAGCGTCTTCACAAAGTGTCCGGCTGTTACGTGCGCCGTGTTTGCTTTGTGGCGCCGAGCTTTGCTGTGATATGGAAGCTATTAAAAGGAAGAGGCGGCGACAGCTCGTGCTCACTGACAACATTATAAATGATCCACTAATAGTTTTTCACGTCGTCCAGTTGCACGCGGTGTGCTAACTAATGCAGACCTTTCACTCGGAGCAACGTTCAGAGTCACAACCGTGACAGCCATGCTAAGGTTGGGGTGGTTGCACGTGTTGCAGCCTGTGACAGCTCCACGCTCTGCAGGACTTTCTGTATTGAACCCTAACCCTCCCTCCACGATGGGAGGTGTTCCAAACCCAAAGCTGTTGGGACAAATGACTTGCAAATATCATAAAATCATATTTTATATAAAACGGAGAAAACATATTAAATCCTTAAAGTGAAAAAATTTACCGTAATTAGGTGAAAAATGTTCGTCCAGCTGTTTCTTTTTAGCACTACTTCATTTCTGCCCCCATTACATTTATTTATTTTAGATTTTACTGCTTTCATCAAATTCAGCTAATATTTTGTATGAAATATGAGTTTTCTATGTGGTGTTATAAGATCTGACGTTCATGAGATTTG
The DNA here is from genome assembly GCF_057381915.1 of Diplotaxodon limnothrissa. Classification (NCBI taxonomy): domain Eukaryota; kingdom Metazoa; phylum Chordata; class Actinopteri; order Cichliformes; family Cichlidae; genus Diplotaxodon; species Diplotaxodon limnothrissa. Next base: position 30,866,643 of record NC_140603.1, on the reverse strand, counting down.
GTAAGCATGGTTGTTATTTACATTTTACAAAGCGTCCCATCTTTTCTGAAGATGCAAAAGTCTGTTAAATCCATTCTTTAGTGGATCGTCTACACCAGGGTCAGCAACCTTTAGCACCCAAAGAGCCGTTTGGACCCAGTTTCCATGGAAAAGAAAACACTGGGAGCTGCAAATACTTTTTGCATCTAAAATGAAGAAAACACTGTTATTGCTTTTTTCCTTTATGCTTTGTATAAACACCTAAAGTGTGTTGCTTGTCAAATCCATGAAGTGCTACAGAGAAAATTTTATTTTATTTATGTAATGAACACATTTTGAACTCTTAAAATTAAAAAGTTTAACTTAAATTATTCATAGACCAAACAAAAGCTGTAGTGAGCCGTCATGCTTGTATCACCTTTGGGATTTCGCAGCCTGTAGCGCAGCCTTGACCTGAATTTTAAAAAATAATTGGAAAAAATCACTCAACTGCTAAAAAAATGAAAAATAAATATTTGCAAAATATCTGAATAAATATTTATTTCACCTGGTTAATGTGTCTGTCGGGGCGTGGTCTGCGAGGTCTGTGAAGTTTCTGTATGAGCTAATACTGCAGGTAGTTTTGAAACAGGTATTTGAGAAAGCACGCCTGCAGCTGCGTTACGCTGTGTAGCTGCACGTTTGCCTTTTGGTCTCATTCTTCACTGAGTCGCCGGTTCGTTAATAAAGGATTCAGATCCTGGCCTGCAGTTACTGATGCACTTACTCTAAATCACTCTGGATAAGAGTATCCGAGAAGCTAAATGCCTGCATCTGTCTATATCCTTATATTGTAATTGCCACCATCCTCTATTGATTACGCTCAAAAATCCATTGAGCCTAATGTGATTTCATTAAGATACAGTCCAACCGAGCCATTCCAAACAAATCCGGCGGGCAGCAGAGTCGATCTAAAAAAGTTTTTGTTCCAGCATTCTGACGCAGACACATCGAAAATCGTTTAAGTAGTCGGGAGTTATTCCTAATGGTTTTCCAATTCTATGTCGACATGCGTCCCATGTGAGTAACGGGAGGTAAATGTTAAACAAAAGCAGAGAGGCTATAGCTGAAAGCAACTTTTGGAAACAGAGTTTTGAACTGAAATCCATTTTTGTTCAGATGAACAAGGTTATTTGTGTTCTTGAAATAAAATGATACCGCCGGCTATAAAGAGATCACACTCTCAAACGTTGCAGCTTGATGCTGTTTGCATTACGAAGCCCAAAAATAGATGGAGTAGCTGTGACTGCCAGAGGGAGCAATCCAGGCACGTATCACACAGTGTAAAAGAGCAGGTTACTCATCAAGGAGCCGTGGCCCCACGCTACGATACTTGGTCTGAGATAGGGCATTAAAGGATCCTCACCGCTGAAACCCAAAGGAGAAACAGGCACCCAGCAGAGTTCAAATACCAACAGCCTCATCTCAGCAGCAGCAAGAAATACAGTCAGACATCTAGAAATAAGACTACCAACAGATTCCAAGAATATAGTGCAATGTTTTTGGGGAAAATTCCACTGATGTTTTAGCATTAAGGAGGAAAAATCAGCACATGAAGCTGCAAATCCCACAGCATCGAATCCATCACTGAGGGAAAAGTGCAAATCTTCTCACTGGAAGACTAAACAAGGCTTGCAGAAAGCTGAGAAAGCGAGCCAATTAAAGCTGCCACTGACGCTGGAAGTGGAGAAGTTTGATGTTCTCCACGAGGCTGCAGCTGTTCATATAACCAGCAGCGTTACCACATTTGACAGATTTCAGCAGGATCAGGATCAGTTTGATCCCAAACGAGACCACAGCTTCCAACAGTTCCATTCATGCCCCTAAACCTGGGGTGTCCAACTCCAGGCCTCGAGGGCCGGTGTCCTGCAGGTGTTAGATCTCACCCTGGGTCAGCACACCTGAATCACATGATTAGTTCATTATCAGGCCTCTGGAGAACTTCAGGACATTTAAATCAGCTGTGTTGGATCAAGGACACATCTAAATCCTGTAGGACGACGACCCTCGAGGCCTGGACTTCCCCACCCCTGCTGTAAGCTTTCTGTGTGGCTCAATCAAAGATCATTAACAGGAACTTAAAACGAGATAATCATCCGCTCACTCACCGTACTCGATGTCATAAAACACGATGAACTTCTGCCAGCGCAGCTCCTCCACCAGCGTCAGCATGACGTCGTTGAGGCGTACGGGCGGCCGGGCGGCCAGCGTGTAGCGCTGCCCGCCGGGGCTCGGGTTGAACTGGCAGGCAGTGCGAGGAGATCCTTCGCTGTTCCTCTGGATGTACAGGTGTGGGATGTGCATGGCGTCCGTCAGGGACTGCAGGGCGCTCGCTGAGGCGCAGCCAGTAGAGGTCACCAACGCCAGGATGCCCTGGTTCATCAGCTCACAGGCTGGAAGGGGGGAAGGAAAATGGAAAAGTGAGTTTTGGTAGACAAATTATAAATTATGAACTTATATATTTATAAACTGCAACATAACCAGAAACATTTGAAAATCTGGAGCAACCACAAAGGCTGCAAAGAGTCCTGCAGAAGCCCAGCTCTAATTTTAAAAAATGCCTCCACCTCTTGTTGCTTTCCGCTCTGAAAATTAGGCCACATAAATCTAGAAGAAAGCCTGACAGGTAGCACTAATGTTCACCCTGCCCTGACCTACTTTGAACTCTTAAACCTACTTTCTGCTTTTCAGGCAGGAGAGTCGGTACGGATGATTAAACAGGCCACATATCCACTCTGCTAAGGCTAAGTTAAAGGTTAAAATTTGGCTGGCCTCACTGGCTTTACTGGCAGATTCATCGGAATCATGTGAGGACCACCCGCTCAGCTGTCCAACCATCAACCAACTGCCAATAAACCCGAGCGAATACTGCACACACTACAATATCCCGCACATAAGAATACACTAAACGTGTCAATTGGAAGTTCCTCTACAGGGTACTATATAAATTTGGCTTTCATGATATGATTATTAAAACGATACAAGCATTATATGATAATCCTACAGCCAGGATCAAAATTAATGGATGCCTATCCAACAGTTTTACCCTAAAAAGGGGCACTAGACAGGGCTGTGCATGGTCACCGTTACTTTTTGCACTATACTTGGAACCACTAGCTCAATCCATCAGGCAAAACAAGGACATTAAGGGAATTTTTATCAAAGGGACACAATATAAACTGGCTTGCTACGCGGATGACATTTTGATTTACCTTGGACACCCAACATATTCTTTACCCAAGCTGATGCAGTCATTTGAACAATACGGCCAATTATCAGGCTATAAAATTAATATAGGTAAAACCCAGCTACTCTCATATAACTACAGCCCACCAGAAGAAATAAAATGTAGTTACTCTCTGGTATGGCAAACGGAGTGTTTTAAATATTTAGGCATAAATTTACCGAAAGATCTTACAAAACTATTTGAACAGAACTACCTACCCTTATACAAAAAAATAAAGGAAGATATAGTAAGATGGAATTTAATTCCTTTCTTTAGTTTTAATTCAAGAATTGATTCTATTAAAATGAATGTATTGCCAAGATTTTTGTATCTATTTCAAACCCTACCTATAGAGATTAACCAAAGTCAATTTAATGAGTGGGATAAAATGTTATCTAGATATATATGGCAAGGTAAAAGACCAAGGGTTCGCCTTAAAACACTACAGCTGGCTAAGCAAAAGGGAGGATGGGGCCTCCCTGACCTCAGATATTATTACTTTGCAGCGCAGATGAGAGCAATAATATGCTGGTGTAACCAATCATACACTGCCCAATGGAAAACCATTGAGGAACAAATGCTGTCTATACCTATTCAGGCAACTCTAGCTGACAATAACTTACAAACCTATATAAAAAATACTGATAACATGTGGGTGAAAAGGACCCTTAAAACATGGAGAACTATTATAAAGGAATATAAACTCGAGACCAATATTACAGTTCTTAAATGGTGTGCTTACGACTCAGAGTTCAAACCTAATGAACTGGATTCTAGATTCAAGGACTGGACAGGTAAGGGCATAACAGCCCTGTGCAGTATAATGAAGGATGGAAAATTGTTCAGCTTTGACATGCTTAGAAAAACATTTTCATTAGAAAAAGAAGACTTCTATCGATATCTGCAGTTAAGGCACTATGCCGACACGAAGATGAGAAACGTAACAATGATAAACACACGCTTGATGGAACTGTTTATAAAAAGCTATAACTCAGAAACTATTGATAGAATTGTATCATGTCTCTATAAGGGTCTAATGGATTTGAAACCACATTCGACTTCATATATTAGAACAAAATGGGAGAAGGAAGGAGGGATAAAAATATTAGAGGAAGAATGGACGGCAATATGGAGATATCAGTGGATGTGTACCAGCTCACAAAAGTGGAGGGAATTTGGCTGGAAGTGCCTAATTAGATACTTTATAACACCTTCTCAGAAGTCTCATTATGATGATAACCCCCCTGCTTGTTGGAGGAACTGTGGAAATCAAAGTGCAAATCATTACCATATTTTCTGGGACTGCTCAATCTTGAGGGATTATTGGAGAGAAATACATAATGCCTTACAGGATATCTTTAAACGTGAAATACCTCTCGAGAGTAAGACTATGTTCTTTGGATATATACCTCAGGAATGGCCTAAATATGATAAACATTTAATAAATATTTTATTGGTGGCCTGTAAAAAGAATATCACCAGAAAATGGTTATCCCCAGAGAGCCCAAACATAAGTACATGGATGGAAATCACAATGGAAATTTATAACATGGAAAAGATAACAGCTTCTGTTAACCACAAGCTGGAGAAATTTGCATCATATTGGGAAAACTGGGTCAAATATATCACGCCTCATAGGCCAGATTTTACTATTACAAACCAATAATTATGATGTATGTATATATATTTATAGGATCACCCCATACCAACACATCCGTGTTTTTTTTTTTGTTTCTTTTTTTTTTCTTTTCTCTTTCTTAGGTTTGTTAGTTTTGTTTTTTGTTTTTTGATTTTCGGATTATGTGATGGTTTCAATTACTTCTATCGTTATAAGTATTCTTCCCTTATGACTTGGATGTAAATTAAAATACTATTTCAGTATCTAAGGCAGATAACCTAAGTATGAAGAATGCTTACATGATGTACATATTGTGAATGCCTGCTTTTGAAACCTTAATAAAAATATGAATTAAAAAAAAAAAAGAATACACTAAATGACACATTGAGAAGAAAATACAGGCTCTCATAAACCATCCTGTGAAGACACGAGCCAATCAGATCAGCACCTAGGGTTTCAGAGCCAACCCCCTCGCCTCGTCCTCCCAACCTCCAAGTACGATGAATTCATTGATGTTAATAAACTTTAAGGAAAAATGTGTTTTTTGAGTTCTTTTAAAATCCTTCCATTCTCTTCTGCTTATCACCTATCCCAGCGGTGATAGGACGAAAAGCGGAGTACACCTGGACAGGTCTTCAGTCTGTCGCTGGGCTCACACAGACAGACACACTCAAACATTAACCCCACTACCTGCATGTGTCTGGACTGTGGGAGGAAGCTGGAGTAACCCACGCCAGCCAACGCTCTGGTCAGATGGTGGATTTGAACCTTCGTCAAGTTTCAGGACCACGGACAGCACGCAGGGGTTTCAGCGTGATCCATGAGCTCTATCACATAACTGTTTCTACTGTTGGACCTGATTCAGCTGCAGGCACTTTGACAGTACATGAAATATAGATCACAGATACGTGCACAACACCCCTCCGTGAAATCTGCACATCCAGTTTTCACTAAACGCCCCCAGAAGGCCGAGGGCTACACTAAAACTAAAACTCAAATCAAATAACAAGTGCATTGCAAAGATCTCTCCATGTCCTGTCGTATGATTTATTATTCGATATTGTTTCTTGACACTTTTCTTCAAGGTCTGCTTTGACATTGGGCTAACAATGAAGGTCAAAGTCCATTAAAACCAAAATGAAAATGATATCTTGAGAACTGTGGACGTCAGGCTCCCTGTGAAAGATGTGACGCTACAGTAAAGAGCATAGAAACAAAGGTTTGTCAGTCCGGTTGGTTTTATCTCTTTAAGTCCGTTGTCTTGATACAAGTCTACAGTCTTACACCAGAGCCTGTCAGTTACTGAAGCCCGTTTCCATCCTACAGACTCTTACTGCCAGACAACAGTAAGTATGTATGATGCATGTATGACATACGTTTATATTCTTTTCTGCTTGCGACGAACCGGCTGCTCCCGTCCTGTTTGTAAATGACTCACAGAGTCATGTCGTATTGAAATGAAGTTCCAGCACAAGTGTAGCAGCAGCCTCGCCCCCGGGGCTGCATGAACCTTTGACCTCTGGCTTATCACCGGGTTTGTGCAGTTGTACCACTCTCTTCATCATTTCCCTACAAACCCCGACAGAACAGGCCTCCCTATCAATCCTTCCCTTTCAGACCTCTCCCTGCATCCTCCCGTAACACATTAAGCTCTCCAAACTACATGAGCTGCCATGTTTTCTGAACGCAACATAAAATCTACTCTCTGATGCAGCAGCCACCCCCTCCAGGGACTGTGTCTTCACTAAATCTGCTGCCATCATCCGGTGCTTCCACGCTTTCTGCTGCCCTCTCCCTGCTGAAAAATGTTTGGGATCAGGACCCGTGAGGAATGAAATCCAATCGAGCGTCTGCCAGATAAACGTCCCGAGGGTTTTCATGCTAGCGCTCTTCTATGTTTCCAGGTTTGTTGAAATCTCTCAAAAAAGACTAATTTTACTCCCTAAGAAGACCTGACGCTTCATCTGAGCACAAGGACCATGTGCACCCTTCATTTATCCCCCCACTAAGACTTTGGGGAGATTAATGCAAAAGTCTCCAACTCTTCACTTCATCCACTAACACTGTCATATAATAGCTGCTTTTTTGTTGTGAAATTTCAACCTTTTTTGTCTCTTTGCTGCTGACGTGACCCCTAAAATCTGCACTGTTTCCAGTCCAGCCTCCAAACACCCGTGTAGCTCTCGCTCTCTAAGTGAAACTGTCTCATCTGAGCTCTGCTTCCTACTGAGACAGTTGCTCTCTGTATTTTTCCATCCTCAGACAGCGACACTATCGTCTCCTACCTCACCTCTCTACATTTAAAATCACCTGTTAAAAAGATGTGGAGCTCAAAAATGCTCCTTTTCCACAGTGCTGAGGCAGCACAGAGGACCCAGCTAATGGTTCCCTCTGAGCTCTTCCCCTGTTTGAACGAGGTACATCAAACCCTGTTCGGACCACAGAAGTCAGAGCAGGAGGCCAAACTGCAGACGGCACGGTTTAAGTTTCCTGAAAGCCCAGATTTCTTCAGCTTCGCATGAACTAATTTAATGTTTGCACGATGTCACAGTTAATCATCCATAACTTCATCTGTACGGCGAGTTACAAAATGAATTTCAAACTTTGACGTTTGAATAAAAGCCACACATAAAGAAAAGCAGACATGTTTGAACATACAGCACACACGTCCACACTCACAGTTTCAAACTAAGGCCCATAACAAAGGGTAAGAGCTAACCTGTAAAGATCTGTTGTTTAAAACAAATCCCAGAATCTGTGGAGGAGGAGACCCGGTTAGAGGATCGGAGGGCAGCATTTCAGACGGGTGCAGTGAGAAGCTGCACTCAGGCCCAGTGTAAAGTGCAGAAGAGTTATTTTGAGCCGTGAATCATGCAAAGCTACTTCAGGACAGTCAGCAATGAGCAGCACAGGTGCCCTTTAAGTGTTGGGATTTGTTAAACAGAGCAATAAATCATACTTAGGAGAGCATGTTGCATGAAAACAAACACTGGGGTTAAGAGAGACCGTAAATCTTGCTGGTTCGAAGGTTCATTAAAATGCGTCTCCACTTAGCATTTATATTCAGGGCAGAAATATGCCTCACCCAGAGCACACTGACTGCTGATGGCAGCTTACAGCGTTTTTTAGGAGACAGGATGTGGGAGGGGTTTAAAATGGACATCCTGTTGCAAATCAAAGCAAGAAGTCAGGATAGATAAAAGTCCATGTGGATTATTTTTGAACATATTAAGACTGCAGTGGTTTGAGAACAAGATTTTCTTTCCTATAGATGCTGCAAAGTAAAACTATGTGCTTCCTGGTGGATCTTCAGTTATTCTGACTGCTTAAAGGTGCCAGCTCCTTTCAGACGATTTATTTTCACACATACTTTCTTTGAAATGTCATCTGAAGCTACACGGAGATGTTTTCCCTCCCGCCTTCTCCTCCGACACTTAGACAGCCGTAGTTTAAACCTCTCGGAAAGCCTTGGTCTCCGGTTAGAGCCCAACTTTCTCTGCAGGAGAAGATCTGTCCAGACTGAAAGGTCAGGAGATGCTCCAAAGGGCAGCAGGCATGTTATGACTGAGCACTCACCGGGGGAAATGTGAAAAATGCTGCTGGGGTAGAAGAGCGTAAAGCACAGCCAGGTAGTCCTCCACAGAGGAAGAAAAAGGAAATGGCGTAGCAGAACAGCTGGCTGGTCACAGGGACCCTGCTTCTTAATGTTTGACGAATGAAATTTGGCTGAACTCGGGCTGAATGTCTCCGAGCTGCGAACAAACGGAGGACGGGGGAGAGATCATCAACATTCAGCCAATTTCTGCATGAAATTCATCTTTATTAACAGAACAGCGTTCAAGTCCTGCTTCGTCAGCATCCGACAGCTCGGAGAAGCGATGACGGGGCAGTAACGGCACCAACAAAATGGAAATAGTTTCCGAGATAATGAGACAAATGTCGCCGCCGTGAAAATGGAGCTAATGAACTTGCACTGAAGGATTTAGAGTGTAATCTTGTATTAAATTAGTAAATGTTTTTTTGCCAGATGAGATTGGAATTGAGCTCATAGGTCAATTTAATAAAAATAAATCAGGGCGTCCAGCACAGCGCTGAGGTCAGGTGGTCCTTAGAACTTAAGGAGCGGCTAATCCACCTGCAGGAACGTCATCGCCGCTTTCACCTGAACGCTTCGGCTCTCTCGTCAGCTTTCTGGGCAATAGTGCAGTTCAGCTTCAGTGGCTTTATTGTTGTTGGTATTTTCAGATTCATAGACACAGTGTGGTGCTGTGGAGTGCTAAACCAGGGGCCCGTTCTTATTTTTCATCAGATTTCAACACTGATTATCTGCCTGAGCGCTCTCCATCACTCCACGTGAACATATGCAGTTGTGTAGAGGTTGGAGATGTTTTGTGCAGCTGAGGGGGAATCAGCAGTGCCAAACATGTGATGTAGTCTCTTGTAAAACATCAGTTAGCACAGCTTTAAATTTATATGCAAAAAAAACAAATCCCCTGCCTCCTATCAAAATAAAAGCTCCCTTAAGCTGAGGTTCTGATCTGCGATTAAACAAAGATCCACAACAGCTGACGCGTCTCTTGTTGACGTCTCTCCACATGACAAGAACAATCACATGTTTAATGAGCCTCGGAGCATCGGGGAGTCCAATCTGCAGTCGGTCCAGCCCTGAAATCATCGAGGACCAATTAACATAATACACCAGAATGGGACTAAAAGGTTTGGAGGCTTCAGAAACACAATGCCGGTAGCTGTTGGGATAACTCACTCAGCAGCCGGAGAAAATGATTTGGGTTGCGACGTGACTCACTTGCTCTATGAGTCCACAGTGAGTCATGGTTTCATCTGTGCTAAATGAAGCCTGCACAATATTTAGCCGAAGCGACTCCCCGTGCATCCTAATGACACTTACAGAGCGACTCCTACCAGACGGCGGGAGACAAAAACCATTAGAGTCAGAGCGAGACAAAGATCTCCCTCCCTCTGCCCGTCTCCTTATTAGTGTGATTTTATCAATGCCTCGCTTTGAAATTATCTACAGGAGACAAACTCCTCTCATCCTTGAATAAGGGGGAACGGATTTAGACAAAAGTCCTGTGTTAACAGTGAGTATCCACGTATTCAGGAATGCTCACTCTGCACTTGGAAATGAATTTCTTGATGAAACACCTGGATTTTCTAAACGAGGTAGCAAACATGAGCGAGGTGGCGACGCAGGCCTGGTATGTCCGCTTGGTAACCTCGTGACGTTGACAGCGATGCATCTCATATTCCTTTCAGGACTCGTCATCATCCAAGAAATATAGAAACGTGGAAAATGTTGTATTTTAGCAGAAACTGTGATTTTTCCCTTTGCTGCCCAAAGCTAATGACCACCTCTCTTCAAAGACTAACCCGGGCCTTTATTTACTTCAACTGCAGAAAGTTACGAGCCTTTATTTGAAGTAGGATTGCAATTGATGCCGGTCGGTCTTTCTTTGTCTGTTGGATCGCTGTAATTGGTCATATGAGTCATTTTTCCACTGCAGGAACTCTATTTTTATAGAAAGGCTTATTTTGGCATTCGCTCCCACTGCCAATTTAGTTTATTGCCGTATACAAGCACAGCACATTCTCACTTCTGCAAATGAAAAGCCGTCTAGTCCTTCAGCATAAACGCGGTTTTATTGTGGGACATGTATAACGACACCGACAGAGTATCGAGGGACCGCAGGATAAAGTCAAATGGAAAGAACTGCAAAGTGTTGAAAATTGAATAAATATATTATTGGACTCAAATGTTCAGTATACTTTCCCAGCATGCACAGTTTGTGAAATATACCATAAGTTCATCAACCTTTATTTTTCTGGCTTGCATTAGGAGAGCAGTATCAGTGATGGCCATCTCCCACTACCAGAAACCTGACTGATATGTCCTCCTGAGAACCAGCCTTCATTATGTCGTGCGTAGGGCTGCATGGCGCTAACGTTAACGAGCTAACCGTGCTAAGGCATTGACGCACGGTGCGATCCACGCTGACTCGCTAACAGAGATTTGCCGCGGTTATGGCGTTAACGTCATTTTAACGAGATTAATGCTGACAGCACTAGTTTTTAGTCTATATCTTTGGACTTACTTGAGTCCTGATGTATTAAATAGAAGATATCCTTGGCTTGCCATTGATGTGTTTGGTGGCGTCTTTCAGCTCCAAGGAGGAAGGAAATCACAGATTCTTTTTCCCTCGGTTCTCAGGAGGATATGACAACTTTTCTGGGACGAGGGGATGCAGCGAGGTGTTCTGCTGCTGAAACTTGGCCAAAGATAAGGTAAAAAGTTAGCTGGGGTTGATGGACTGTCCTTGTGACCCACTGTAGAGCTAAAACACCAGGTGACAGCTGCAGATGGAGGTCATCGCACTCATACAGACGTCACTGACCATTTCTCAGGCCTCCAAAAACAGAGGTGCTCACCCCAAAAACATCCGTCACGCAGTCAGGATTCGAACAGTAGTCTGAAGGGCACCGAGCTGCTAGCACAGCTGAATACATCCAGGTTACCATTCCCTGAGATGCTGTGAGACTGCTCAGGTATGTCATGTTTTATCAAGCTGATATATCCCACCAGCACGCTCGGCACATCTCAATCCCACATCACAGTAAACTGAGAAAACGAAGCTTTTCATGCTACCCTCTGATTATCGCCACTTAATTAGACCCATTTGCAAAGAGGTGGTCTAAACAGCGATTCATCTGCTTTATCAAATTATCACGGCACAAACAAAACTAACAGGTTGCCAGCATATCAAGGCTTTAACACCAGCATGATCCGAATGCGTTTCAGCCCATAAATCACACCAAGGACATCAAATTACAGCTACTTTGGTTTCTGCGGGGCTCGAATACTTAGTTATCCCTAATACTCTGCTTTAACCTTGGACTTTAAACGTTACAGAGAGGAGTAGAAGGTCTGTAAAAAGTGTACACACTCTATCGTCAGCAGTTTTTCAATAGGAGAAGAAAAAGAGCACAACCAAAATAGACTCATTAAATGGAAATAACGAGTCCTTTGGGATAAATCAAATTTCAAATCTATCAAATTCAGGTCTTTCCCAGGAGTTTATAAGCACTGAATGAACTTGGCATGAGTTGTCATTGATACTTGTTGACTGGAGATAAAAATAGTGTCAAGAACTCATGAGCGACTTGGTTCTTGTGATATTTTGAAACAACAACAGGAAGTTGAAAACTGACTTTGGAAGTTCTGAAGCAGTCAGTGGCCTCACCGTGACCTCTGCATGTTCATCTAGTTTTGGACGTGCAGCTCTGTCATCTGCCAACTGTCACTGTGATTGTTCCCAGATAAAGTGGTATCAAGAGTGAGCACAGGACTTTTCAGAGCTTGGCGACTAAGCCATGAGTTTGGAAGTTTACCAAGTCCAAGAGGAAAACTGGGATTTACTGACCACTAGTTGCACCTCAGATATTGTGTAGATGTAAATTTTATCAGTCACGTGGGACGTTTTAGAAGAAAAGATGAAACGACTTTCTTTCCTCGCTAATACAGCAGAGGCTCATATCAGATCGCCTGCCACTCCTGAAAATCCAGCGGCTGCTTTTAATCCCACCTCCACCTTTTCAGGGTTTCTGGCTCCGTGAATTAAGACGACAGCTGGATTGTTTTTATGTTACAGGAAAACAATAGGAGGGGAAATGAGATTCATTCATGTGCCAAGTGCAGGGGCAGGGAAGCAAAGATAATCGATAGGCTTTGAAAACAGATAGCCAGACTGGCACAGCAAAACAAAAGGATTAGAACTACCAGGCAAGGCCTTATTGAACAAATCACCGGCATGAAACAAAGCAGGGAGATGAGGGGATCCACTGTTTCTTAATTACTATTTGTCCTCCTCTGCATCTTTAAATTCCCCAAACACATCATCTATTTTCTGTAAAAATATGAGTGAAAATATGTTTTGCTGGTGCTCATCAGTTCAGCGATACAGCACGAGGTATGAAGAGCGTGTTTGCACCATCTTGGCTCAAACAATTTTTCCCAAGTTTGTTTTTTAACAGACTAAATGAAAATGATTACAGTGTCTGATCAAGAATAAAAGTGGAAAAAGCAGCCCGGGTTTTATATACCTGTGTCAGAGATGGACCTCTAACTCTCAACTTGTTACCTATGGACCGTTAAAGACCTCTTTGCACCACATCTAAACATGCTGGGTTGGTACGTTCAATATTTCAGTGTGCAGGGCTTTTCTAAACAAGTAAACCAGCCGAGCACAACCAAAGCCAAAGCCTGTAATTTGTATGTGAATTATGCTTATTTCATGGTACCGTGGTCGTGTCTGTTTGTGTAGGTACTTCGCTAAAGAAAGCCAATGAACAGGAGTTTTCAACCTATGCAAATGTGTTCCCGTGTAGTCCCTCACTGAAACCTGACAGTGTGTAACTTGACTGTGTGTAGGTTAGATGCTGATTGGTTGATAAACCATCCAGAAAAGGGAATGAAGGAACGACACAAGGAACAGGAGACAGATCATTAAGTTCAAACCGAAAAAGCGCAGACAGTGCCGCTGTCAAATAAATTAAATGTAATTATATAACGACAAATCACAGCAACAGCCACCTCGAAGTGTTTTATGCTGTGAGGTAAGGCAACAGCTACATGACCCCCTGCAGTCGACTCTTTGTGTGTTCTAACTTTGCTCTTGTCTGCAGTCGACTGACAGACCAACCAGGAGTACCCCAACAAGGCTGCTGCCCCCACCTGGCAGCAGACGCTTTCTGCAAGTAGAACAAAGTCTTAAAGTGAGCCATCAGTTATCGTTTTTTATATAAAATATTGGTTATAGACCTGCATTCATTTACTTCAGTTCAGTTCAATTTAATTTATGTAGCGCTATCTGACAGGTCTTTCTGTGTGGAGTGTACATGTTCCACCTGGATCTGCGTGGGTTCTCTCTGGCTTCCTCCCACAGTCCACACACATGCAGTTAGTGGGGTTGGGTTAATGCCGATTCTAAAGTCCCCAAAGATGTAAATGTGTCTGTAAAGCCAAGGCAGCTTGGATGGGCTTCAGCCTCCTGTGAACCTGAACTGGATATGTGGATGGATGATGGAAGGACGGATGGATGGGTGGATGGATGGATGGTGGGTGGACGGACAGATGGATGGATGCATGCATGGATGGAAGGAAGGATGGATGGATGGTAAAAACACTCCAGAGAGAAAACCCCAACGATCAGACGACCCCATGTAAGAAGCGTTTGTCGACTGTGAGAAGGAAGAACTTTCTTTCACCTCTGACGTGAGCTCTCTCTTCATTTCAGTTTGCATTTTTGGGTCTTGATTATAATAAAATCTTAAAAACAGCTATAAGAGCCAAACCATCAGCCCACAAAAAGTGCATTACATGCAGCAGTGTTTGACAGCCTGGGGACGACGGCACATCTCGGTGCTTGTGTGTAAATGGGTGACGTCAGCCTGGAAATGCTCGTGCAACCAAGACAGTGAGCTCAGTATGTACGTTATGACTTCGTCATGATGCTGTGCTCCCAGATATTACCTGAGGCTCCAAAATATGTTGTTAATGGAGAAGAACATCAGACCTGCGTGGTAATGAACTGTGCAGAGTGAGCATGAGCAGTGATTGCCACCATGTCTGAACCATCACTTCCCCCCATACGGCACTTTAAGGTCATCTCACTCATCCTCCTCTCCTCTCTTTCTTACATCTTCACCATCTTGATGTCTCAGTCTGTTTTGCTCCCGCTAGGATTCCTGTTTTGATTCCTGCTGTGTTTCTTTTCAACCATCCTCTGAAGTTAATATCGCCATCAGCGCCTCCCTCCTCCTCCTCACTTAAAAGTTAACATCTCCAATTAACCATCCCTCCTTTTTTCCCCTCCTTCCCTCAATCTTCCGAACTCGACGTCTATCTTAGCGCCGGTTTCCTGTCTTTCATCTGAATGCTTTTTGCTTAAATGTGGTTAAAAGTTAAGTCCAGGACAGTTTAACATCAGTGGCTTCAGGATGAGCTGAACCACCAAACTGCAAACTGAGCAAAGAATTTAGAGGAAAAGTGAGGATTAAATTAATCAGTCAAAATCAGAAGTTTTAAACAATTACTCTATTTCACATCACTCATCTTTTTATTGTATTATTTTATTTATTAGTTTGATTTATTTTTGATTTTATTGGACTGATTCATAATTTTAATGACTTTCTAAAAGTAAAATGCTAAAAATATTTTACAGAAAACAAAAATTTCAAATTAAAAAAGATGATTGATGAGTGATGAAAGCAGTCGCCCCGGTGGCCACTCGCAGATGCTCTTTGTCATGAGCAGGAAGCAGACCAAAGGATTATCATGTTACTATAATAAAACATGGCTACTGCTCTGAGGGGCGTCTGTTTTTTTTTTTTCATTTCTCTGTTTTACTTGAATTTATTTCTTACGCTCATTAATGTATTACTTAGTTTTCTTAAATCTGTGACTAACACTGCTAATGAGCAGAAATAAAATGTGAGAAGCTACAAAATCTACAGAATAATGATCCTCCTGCAACACCTAAACAAACCAGACTGACACAAAACTCAAGATGTGTTAGTCTATGAAGGACAGAAGTCACTGCAGAGCTGATGAAGAGCTGCCTTTACCCATCATCATCCATCCATCCGGGGTCGGGGTGGGGTCACTGGGGCAGGACTCTAAACAGAGATGGCCAGACCTCCCTCTCCCGGTTCTTGGTCCAGATCATCTCTGGGGACACAAAGGCGTTCCAAAGCCAGATGAGACATATAATGTCTCCCGGTGGGACATGCCTGAAACCACCAGTTGGCTCCCATTCTTTCTGATGACAAACCAGAGGTGGTGGCACAGCTGTGGGCAGGGACGTAGCTTTGCTTTAATGCGATACAGCGTCTGCACCGCTGCTGACACTGTGCCAAAGTGATTTTACTTTATTTTTCTGGCAATTTAATTTCCTTTTCCAGATGACAAGGAATTATCTTTAATTTGAATTTAATTACATTATCAAAAGCTCCATCAAGGGAATGCAAAGCATCAAAGCTTCAGGCTGAAGAGTTGAGTTGCCTTAGATTCAGTTTGAAATTTAAGACTAAATATTTGCATTGAACAAATCACAGTCAACTCTGCCAGAAACTCTTCAAGCTACAAACTCGAAATCTGCATGAAGAGGCTGAGAGTTCTTTTTCTTTACCTGCATCATTAAAAATGTTACATTTGATTGACATTTAATAACCAAATCCATTTAAATATGTTTGATGTACACAATGGCAGCAGTGGTGGTTTTGTCTCTTTATCACTGCCATCAACACACACACACACACACACACACACACACACACACACACACACACACACACACACACACACACACACGCCCCACCCTCTCTGTTCAACATGGCTTCCTCCACCCTCAGAGCTCATTTTTCACCTCGGGCCGATGGGGTCTTAATTTCTCTCATGCTTAATTAAACTATCTATCTCCATGGATCTGTAGCCCCATTACCCATAATGCCCTACACCCCCACCCCCACAACACCACCCCACTCCCACCCTTTCATTGTTCTGAGCTGCTGCTTGACAATGTCCCTGTTAATAAGGGGGTGAAATGAATGACCTGCAAAGCTAATAATGCTGCAGACCCACACTTTATTATGGATGACAATCCCCAGGCTTCAGCCTCCAACCAGCCAAAGCCCCGTGGATGCTGGCGGCATGCGCATGCATGCATCACAGCATCTTTTTTCCCGTTAATGGAGACAGATGCAGTGAGAAGCAGCAGTGCTGTCTGTGTTAGACCTGCAGTCGTGTCAGCCTGGAAGCTAAACTGCTGAAATGCTGATTAGGAACTCGTCTTAGGCTCGATTCATGACTAATAGAGGGTTCAGCTGAGAGGGAGCAAAGGTGACGCAGTCACGTGGTTTCCTGATTAAAATAATCAAAAAGTAATCATCGAGTGTGCTGCTGGTAAAAGCAGAGGTTAGCGTGTTAGCATGAAATTAATGTGTGGATCTGCATGAACATCACGCACATCTGGATTCTTTATGAGCAAAACGATAAAACATAGTTTAGGCTGAAATGACGTCTCCTGTGTCTCCTCGATGCGCACTTTGTTCCCACCATTGCAATCCAGTTTGTTTCCTGCTGATATTTCCATGACAGTTATGCACAGACTGATCAGTTTACTGATGTCAGCTGTGAGGAACAGCAGACTGCCTGTCCCTGTTAGCAGCAGTAGTTTTATAAACAAGTACAATTTACTGAAACGACTGAGTATCCGTGCGAGGAATGCGATGCTAGCAGTCACCTGTGAGCTTGCTTCATGCCACTTTGAGTATAAGCCTCCAGTTTATATGTGTATGGGAGGAGTAGTGCAGGATTAAGAGACCAGACTTGTTTCCAATTAACGTATAATGCTAATTAAATAACAAACAAACAAACCTGATTTCCACTTGAAACAACAATGTGACAGAACTGGGAAACACATGGTCCCCACCTCACTGCACTGTTTGACTGTTCCCATGTTTAAAGTAAGCAAAAATAAAAAACAGTTTCCAAATTCAAATCTCTGGATTACTTTTACATGGATTGTTCTTGTTCTAATATTTGTGTTTCTTGTTGTATTTCTTGTTTGGAAAGTGCTGCGTCGAGACAGCAGATGAAGTAGTAGCTAATAAATGATCGGATCATCCGCCGTTCATCAAACGCATCAGAGCCTTGTTTATTTTCCTGCTGCAATATTGATTTTTTCTCTTTCATTTGAAGGGCCTGTGCATACCTGTGTTTCTCCTGCCGTCAACAAAAGCAGACAGATATTGACACATAAATAGCCAGAAACTTAATATAATTCATTTCTAAATAATTAGATGAACACAGACTGTCCGAAAACATCAGCCTCTGCAGGTTCAGCCTGTAAATATCAGTGTGAGCCTCAGCGGATGGAGAAGTCGTGTTCAGTAATGAGTTTCAGGCCTGGACGAAGCTAATGTGCAGCAAACACAACAAAACCATTAGCTGTATTGAGCCTCCATCTCGTCTCATCTCGCCCCGTATATTTCTTTCTTCATTTACTCAGACGCAGCTTCGAGCTGAACGTGACCGTCGGAGCGTTTTCGACTCGGATCACTTTTACTCAGAGAGATGTCTGACTTGCCCTCTACAGCACGGCTCATATTTAATAAAATAACAAACAGGGATGAATTCATGTGTTTACCATTTACACTGCCTGCATGTCTCTAACACAGTTTTGTTTAATCCTTTGTGAGGATCCAAATGACTGTAGACAGAGCATGTCGTCTGTGCGGGGTCTTTTATTTATTTATCATCTGCAAATGGTCACTGGACTTCCTGACCAACCGCCCCCAACATGTCCGGCTGGATAACCGCTGCTCATCTACAATCACGATGAACACCGGTGTACCACAAGGCTGTGTGATGAGCCCTTTCCTCTACTCCCTCTTCACCCACGACTGCAGACCTGCTGATGGTTCCAACACCATCATTAAGTTTGCAGATGACACCACGGTGATTGGCCTCATCAGTGACAACGATGAGGCCGCCTACAGGGAGGAGGTGGATCGTCTGGCTGAGTGGTGCGACACAAACAACCTGCTGCTTAACACCGAGAAGACCAAGTAGCTCATCGTGGACTACAGGAGGAATGCTGACCCACATCCACCCATCCACATTAAGGGGACGGCTGTGGAGCATGTGAGCAGCTTCAAGTTCCTGGGAGTCCACATCTCCGAGGATCTCACCTGGACGACCAACTGCTCCAAGCTGGTCAAGAAGGCTCACCAGCGCCTCTTCTTCTTGAGGACTCTGAGGAAGAACCACCTGTCCTCAGACATCCTGGTGAACTTCTATCGTTGCACCATCGAGAGCATCCTGACCAACTGTATAACAGTCTGGTACGGGAACTGCTCTGCCTCGGACCGGAAGGCGTTGCAGAGGGTCGTGAAAACTGCCCAGTGCATTGCCGGAGCACCACTTCCTGCCATAAAAGACATCTACAGGAAGCGGTGTCTGAAAAGGGCTGGGAAAATCATCAAAGACCCCAGTCACCCATCACATGGACTCTTCACCCTCCTGCCCTCTGGGAGGCGCTACAGGAGCCTCCGGACTAAGACCACCAGGTACCGGAACAGCTTCTTCCCCACAGCTGTCAGACTCCTGAACTCTGCCTCCTGACATCTGACCCACGTTAACACACGGACTGAACATACACACACTCACAATGGACAACTGTACCCTCAAACACACAATAATAACATGGACTGAACCACCACTCACAACCACTAGCACTTTATATAGCCTCTGTAGAAACTATCCACATATCTCACTTATCTTAACTGCACTACTGTATAGCTCTGTGTAAATAATCATTCTGTACATACGATAATTTTTAACCTTACAACTGTTTACAACTTGCATAGTTCCCATTTCTGTATAGCTGTATATCTCAGATTCTGTAAAGTTATTTATTTCATATTCTGTATAGTTTTTCATATTTATATCCTGTTCATAGCCTGTACATAGCTTGTACTCACTACAGCCTGTACATACTTATAGTTATAGAATATTCACAACATACTTCATACCGTGTACATTATAACATAATAGACCCATTTCTGTAATATACTCACATGTCTATATTATTGCTAATATATATTGTAATATATCTATATCACTAAGCACTTCTGGATGGATGCAAACTGCATTTCGTTGCCTTGTACCTGTGCATGTGCAATGACAATAAAGTTGAATTCTATTCTATTCTATTCTATTTTGCACTAAGCAGATTCCCAAAGCTGATCCTGGCCTGGACTTCCTTCCCTGCTCACCTGCTCTGTCTAGCTTGACATGCCTTCCATAAAATAATAGACTGGTGGTGTTTTAATCAATGTGGAGCTGGGATATGCTTCTGAGACACTCTGCAGCACGTCTGATGGAAGTGGAAGCATCATCTTAAAGATCATTGATCAGTTAAAGCATCAACATCAGAGTCCAACGGCAACAGAGCCGTGTTTTCCCAGGTGTCTATGACAATGTAATGCCCCAAATCCCTCAGTGTTTGGACGTAGCCCATTTATTTGGAAAGTGCAGTTTTTAAAGCCTCCTTTTAAAGCTGAACAGGTTTCTTCCTGTTAAAAGGGAGTTTTTCCTTCCCACTGTCTCCAAAGTGCTTGCTCATAGGGGGTCATATGATTGTTGGGTTTTCTCTGTATTATTGTAGGGTCTACCTTACAATATAAACTGTTGTTTTGATTTGGCGCTGTATAAATAAAACTGAATTAAACTGAAGACTGATTTTTTTTATCTTTAAACAATATTCTTATTGGCGACCTCTTCGTCCTGACATCCCACTACAAAATATCTTGATGCAGTTTTACATTTAAACTTTAAATCAAAGCATTAAAGCTGTAAAGGAGCAAAGAGCCCAAAAACATGATGAGACGTTTCCCTACAGCTTTGACCAGTTTAGGCTGATTTGAATGATTGCTGGACTTCTACAGACTTCAGCCTGCAGGTTAGTGTGTTAGCCCCTCCTGAATGTGACAGTATGAACATTTCAAACTGCTTCATTGTTGATCCTGTGAGGTCATGAGTCCAGCTTTAACTGTAACCCAGTGTTTTAGACTGAAGCAATAATGACTTAAAGAAACCTTTGATGTGAGTCAGTTAGTGTAACTATTGTTGTAACTATTGTGGAGCTGCACTTTCTGACCCACAGAACAGGGAAAGAGCACCTTAAACGTAATAGCTCCATGTCATTTGGTGATTGTTAGCGGTATTTGTGGAGTTTCCTGCCCAGTACATTAAAGAAAGATGTGGCATTAAATGCGTGGGCACCTGAGTGTTTATGAGCGTGTATGCATGTGCGAGACAACGGAGGAGGTGGAGAGTGTTAGGGCAGGAGCTAATAATATATTATGGAGAACAGGATGGTCCCTGAGTGTCATTCATCAGCGTGAGACAGCTGAGGGACAGAGCCATCAGTCAGCCTCCACTTCAACACGACGCAGGGCAGACACAGATGTGCGGTAGAAGGGAAGCACACCTGGAGACTGACAGGACATGCCGAGAGACACACAAGTGTCGAGACGGAGCGATAAAGGAATAAAAGATTAAAGCTGGTGGGATGTAGGGACGAGTCATGTGGGCAGAGGAGGGAGGGTAAGCAGCTGAGCAGACTTGTTTATTTGATTATTTCCTACAGGTGACCTACTTTTCCTCCTCCCGTCTTCCCGTCGTTTATTTCACACTAATTTCCCATAATCAGTTTCCACAAAGCTTAAGCAATAAATAAGGTTAATCACTGCTGTTTGACACACTGCAGGAAATACGGCTGTTTTCACATGTCCAGTTTCACAACAGCAGAATAAACGTGTTGACGTCCTGATTAAAAAGGGATTTTGACCTCTACAGCTGATCTGCACCTTTATAACAGCTGCACACCAAACATGAGTTCTTATTGGAAGGTTTGATGTTTGGTGAGTGACTCCTTTCACTGGCTGGTGTGCTGGTAAGGATGGCTTTAGCTCCTTTGCTTACTGGAGTCACCGGACTTCTCAATTCTGTGTTCGAGTTGAAAATTCCAACTGGGAGCTCGGAAATCCTACTGGAACCCACGACAAGGATAGCTTGCTACCCAAGTTAGCACTATCTACTAACCCTCATGCAATGGTGATCATTTCTGGCTCCACGTAGTGCTGAAAAGTAAAGTGGAGATGATAACCTTGCACATCCTGGTTTACTTGTAACAACAGCGAAAAGTGAGCGACTATTAAAAAAGTTGAAACATGTTTTCCAAAGTGGTCCAGCTCCAAGGGAGGTGACCAGAAGGCCTCGTTTATCGAGTCTGTAGGTGATTTTGTTTCTCAGTGCCTTTTAAATGTCACTCTTTTTATAAAGTGCTGTATTTTTGTGCCACTTACATATATTTTTAAAAGAACTCTGCGCTTCCAGAGAAAGTTGGCCCCAGTTTTACACTTCAAACGCACACATGGGGCTGGCTGAAAGAATGAGGGTGTGTGTGCACCTGTTGAACGTGAAGTATATGTGCTGCCTTGGCTTCTTGACTTCATTTTGAAAAGTGAAGAAAAGCCTCTCTGTCAGTCACTTCAGCTCATGTTATTAAGACTTTCATCAGGTGAAATTCTTACAACAAAAGATGAAAGAAAGGAAAAGATTTTACATGATGAAGATGAAGAACCAAAATGTCAAGTGATTTCGAGTGATTGGCAGCGTGAGGGACTTTTTTCCCTTTTGAAGTGAAGAGTTTTTGATCCTGTATAACTGAAACCTTCAAGAACTTCTTTTAAAGTTTCAACACGGCTCCAGCTGGAAGTACACAATCATCTGAAGAGGTTTCCACACAGGACACACGTGTTACTGATAAGTGTTATTTTACAATAAAATGAAAATTAGTGATCTTCACTCCTCATTAATAGTGTGTTTAGATTAAGAGTACTGACACGGTTCTTTGCTCCCTGTTAAATCCAGAGATGATTTTAAAATCCTGCTCCTCACATAAAAGTCCTGGACAATCACAGCCTGTCACATCTTGTCATGTAGTATATTTTTATCCTATTAGAGCACTTGGCTCTCGCTCTGCAGGCCTACTTGTTGTTCCTAGAGTATTTAAAAGTAGAATGGGAGGCAGAGCCTTCAGTTTTCAGGCCCCTCTTCTGTGGAACCAGCTTCCAGTTTGGATTCAGGAGACAGACACTATCTCTACTTTCAAGATTCAAACTTTCCTTTTTGCTAAAGCATATAGTTAGGGCTGGACCAGGTGACCCTGGATCCTCCCTTAGTTATGCTGCAATAGACGTAGGCTGCCGGGGGATTCCCATGATGCACTGGGTGTTTCTTCTTCACTCACTATGTATTAACAGACCTCTCTGCACTGAATCATATCTGTTATTAACCTCTGTCTCTCTTCCACAGCATGTCTTTATCCTGTCTTCCTTCTCTCACCCCAACCAATCACAGCAGATGGCCCCGCCCCTCCCTGAGCCTGGTTCTGCCGGAGGTTTCTTCCTGTTAAAAGGGAGTTTTTCCTTCCCACTGTCACCAAAGTGCTGCTCATACACTGAAAGAAGTGATATTGTCTCCTTTTAAATATAGCATATTATATTTTGGTATATCTTTTCAATTCAAATGAGTAATTCCTGTCTACATATATAATTCGAGTAACTCCAGAATACATTCCCTGCGTTTTAATCCAATTAATTTTAGTTAATTAAATGTAGCTCAAAATGCTTAAGTATGTTTTTCATAGCCTCCTGCTGGGCCATTTTGCGCATGCGTTAGGACAGGCCACCATTTTGCACGCGGACTGAAGAAGCGGACTCTTTGTGTGCTGCAAGCGGGCTCAAGTTAATCGCACAACTTCATATAAAGGTGGTCTAGCTTCGGTAAGTAAACCTTTTACGGTCGTTTTTGTTTTATTTTTTTACCTCAGTCAAAGCATGTTGACTCTTTAAGACGTGTGCACATGGAGAAAGAAGTCTAAGTAGTTGTACACCTCTGAACTTTGTCATGAATTTGACTTAAGCTAGCTATGTGCTCTATTAGCTACTGCTCTATTAAAAGAGTAATTGTATTGATGCGTTAAAATGTCATATGTTTTTAGCTTAGTTCTTGTGGCACACTTTGTACTAACAAATTATGGAACGAGGCAATTTCTCTGTAGTTAGCTGTAAAGTTCACTGTACAGTCGCCTGCAGTTTTAAGTTGAGAAATCGTCCCTCCCGCCACAACATTGGCATTAAAGAATAGTCGGGCGGGGGAGGGGGCTTCTGAACGCAACTGCACAGTCAGGGGTGCAGTAGGAAATAAGTAGGATTGGCGTTGCACAACGTCTTTTGTGCAGAAAAAAATAATGGTTGTAAACTGTGGAGGAGAATAACTCAGTGGTTGCCAATAATGTGAGATCAAAAGGCACTGAGAGTGATGTTTGTCAGAACTGAAATTAACTCAGAAAAGAAGTTGCTTCACTTGATAGAGCTGTTGAGTGCAAGACCTGTCAGCGGTCTGGTTTAGCATTTAAAGCCTCGCTACGTGCTTCCAAACCGCTGCATTTAATCTCAGAGAAAACTAACACAGAGAAGTAAAGCAAGTGTGTAAGTTCATCTCTTTATGTTTGCATAGTATTTCCATGTTGAGCTTAACAACCGATGTATGGAGCCACAGCTGGACTGGCTGTCGGAGTTTTGTATTGAGGGGGAAAGGAAGCGATTTGTTTTATACTTCAGCTAGAATGAAAAAAGACACAAAGCTGGAGTTATTCGGTGTCTTCATGCTGAACAGCTAAAACTTCTTCCCTCATTCTCCCCCCTCCCTCTCCTGTTGCTACTTCAATCATGAAACTGATCGATTATCAGCTGATCGGCTTTTCTGTCGCTAGTCTCTCTCATTTGTTAGTCACCCAGTTTGCGCTAGAAAGAGGAAAACGGCAGATAAACAACAGCAGCACGTTTAAGCTTGATAAGCTGTTGCTAGAATTTTTTTAATATTACTTCTAGTATCCGCTTATGTTTTCTGGAGCCACAGCCGTAATAGCTGCTGGTCATGATAGTTTGGATATGTGGTGAGAAGGAAACATGAAGGTGAAACCAGGAGAAGTTTTTACTGAATCATTAGAGCTGAACAGGTAATGAAGAAACAGGTTTACATTTTAGGTCACATGAATGAGTTGAAGGGAAGTTATGAACTGTTTATGAGAGACAAATAACACCAGGATCCTTTTCTATGTAGCTGACATCTGGTAACTGTGCAGGGGCGGATCTAGCAAAGTGTTGCCAGGGGGCCAGGTAGGGCATTAACAGGGAAAGGGAGACACAAAGACATAATTTTCTTTCTTATTCTCATTTAAAATGTCTAGCTTTTAATAAATAATTATTCTAAATCTTACTACCAAAGTGGTGATCTGGTTAAATGTATAGAGATCCATTATTGTATGTAGTAAATATTAAGTCTAATATATGCCCTAGTAATAGTAGTACATATAGCACTTTTTCCTTTGGGAAGGTACGCTGTCTGCGCTGTCTGCAACTGTATTGAAGAAAAATGTTGAATCTAATTATTATAGAAAAATAATTGATTTCTGTGCATTAAAGTAGATTACGTCAATTAAGCATTATCAGGCGAAGGGTGCGGGGTGGTTTCCTAATATTTTTGCTGGGAGTTGGCAGTCCTATTAGTTAGTTTTAATATTTCTATGTACTGTTTAGAATACCTGAATAAGGAGGATGGTGTAAGTTTTTTAGGTTGATCAGTATTGCTGAAGTATAAAATATTTTGGGTGCAGTGTATTTTTTGCATACAGGTATAACAGAATAGCTTTAATGTTTTGTTTTTAAAACTGAGTATGAACTTATACAAAATGCAGCAAAATATTTATAAAAACAGTTTTATTTATTATAAAATACACTATCGGATTCATATCGGCATCGGCAGATAATCAAATTTATGATATCGGTATCGGACATAAAAAAGTGGTATCGTGCCATCTGTAGTTTGCACAGAGGCACAAGTAAGATTTGTTTTGTTACAAGGGAGTATCATGAAGTAATGCACTAATGGCTTGGAAACGGTAATTGTTTGTCTTTCTAAAGTTTATTTTTTTTTATTTGTCTTCCTTTTCTGGCAGATTTTCTTCCCCTTATGTGTTACTGTTTATTCAAGAAGATGGTGTTATTTTGGTAAGTACATGCAAATTCCTTACATATTTATCACAACAGTATTTGTCACAGTATTGCAGGGACAAGTTTATCTATCTCATCTTAAGGGTTCTTGTGATTATTAATATTGATATTAATTAATATCAATTAATATATATGATTAAATTTCTTTTATCCAGGACAAAAGAAAAAAAAAACTTGCGAAAGTGAAATGAAAAACAGGAATTTAGTTCTTGTGAGTTAAGAGGATGCAGAGCATAGGGTTAGATGGAGGTGGATCATTCACTGTGGTGATCCCTGAAGGAAACAGCCAAGAGAAAAAGGATCAGATTGCAAAAAAAAAATGTGGTTTGTTTGCATACATGAGTCTTTACGGTACCCACAGGACTCCTGAAGTATAAGTACTCTGAAGTTTGCAGAGCAATTTCAGAGATGTTTGGGGCTTACATGGCAAGCATGTTTTTAGTTGCACATCTAAATTTTCTCTGCTCTCTGTTGCTGATGGCAGAGTTCTGCCCCGCTGACCTCACAGGTGAGACACTCCCACCAGTGGACAAAGAGCACAGGAAAATGTGTTGCCAACCACCTGAAACAGACAAATATCTGCTTTTTAAAACCCTTTAAACCCGTTAAATGGACTGATGCCATTCATTTCTTCTTTGATTAACAGTAGTAACATCCTTCATGCACTGTATACTAACCCATATGATAATCATGCTTTATGAAGTGATGGCAATTGCATTGTAGCATTTAATGAAGAAATAACAAAATAATCATACCAATGATTAAGCACCAGTCTTCTTTTTTTCTGTGTGTGTGTGTGTGTGTGTGTGTGTGTGTGTGTGTGTGTGTGTGTGTGATACAGGTAAATGCTGAATTCCAGTGTATTACAACACTTCAACTGGAGATGACCTTCGCGGCACAGTTAGACAGAATTACACCTCAGTTGATGACAGTTTTCCAGAAGAAGGGCGGTGTTTCTGGGCAGAAACTTGCCCACCACTTGCAGATCATGCAAGAGGTAAATCTGAATATTGCAAATTCTATTTGGATTTCTTTTGTCTTAAGTGGCAGGTCACTGGTGAGTCCAATAAGCCGTTTTAGGTGACCAGCCAAGCAATCTAAATTTTGAAATTTCATATATAAATTTTATTTACTATGTTTGAACTGACATATGATAAAATTTACTTATTGCGAATTTCAGACATTGTTCTTTTTTCCAAATTGGTTTAATCAGCAACTCTCTTTAAACAGGCTGAAAGTGATGTTAAAGTGAAAAGGGAAGCAGTTCTCAGGGCACTTTGCCTCTACCTTGGTGAAGAGGACGGAAGCTTTATTCGGGAGTTCTTTGTAAGTCATTTAAGTCATTGTAAGCAAGTCATCTATACACACACTTTTTAGATAGATATCTGTGTGTGTGTGTATTACACACACACACACACACACACACACACAAACGACTAGATTGGAATTTAATTGTAGAGTTAATTGTTTTTTCTTTTACCTTTTTATTAAATGTTTAGGACATTGAAGGAGATGATATCCAGAGAGACCTGAAGAAGCACACCATGGGCATTTATGTCATCAACAGGGAGGATGGACAAAATGGACATTATGATGACATTGGAATATTTGTTGAAGGGGAGATAGTCATGGACAACATTGGATCTCTGGCCCAAGCTTGTGCATTGATGCTTGGAGTAATCTATGCACTAAACCTAGCCTTCCCCAAGGAATTGAAGGACTATTATGAATTCATTTAGAAAGTGTTGATGGGATTCGATGGTGAAAAGCTCTCCCCCAAAGTCTTTGGGCTGAAGAACAAAATTGCTACTGGATAGGAAGATTTCTAAAATAACACATCAAGAGAATGCTGTTATGTAAATTACCAATGACTGGTGCTCTTGTGAATAGGAGTGAAACTCTTGTACAACCATCATTTGTTCTGTTATGTTTCGATTGAACATTTTAACTTTCAATAATGAATGTTTCACGTGTGGTACATTTGAGTAGCTTGAAGAGCAACTTTGTAATTATTCAGTTATAGCTGCTGTCCTGCGTATAATCAGTGTTAACTCAACCGGATAAAAAAAACAAAAAAAAACATTCATGATTACCACACTGCAGCACACTGGTAACACTTTAAAGACTATTAATTGTTTTGAAGCGAGTATGTTAGGTCAGAAAATATGTAAAACATTCAGAATCTTCAAGGAAGGACTAGAATGGAAAGACAGTGGTCAATAAGCAGTAAGGAAAACACAAGTTTAATTTTAAGTCTAATTACCTTATTAAAATGCAATTTCTAAATATGGATCGCAGAACAGCAAGTCTGAAACTGGTTAGTTTGTGGATGCATCAGTTTCTAATTGTGATACATTATACTGCTGGTAGTGTTTTATTCTTTTATGTAAGGAGTTTGTTTGTTTTTTTCTTTTTTAGAGGAAGAGAAACATTGGTTAACATTTCTCTTGTCTGTTGTTTCTGTTTTGTTTGAATACAGCTTTTTAAAGCTACTAGTTCATAGGCAAAAGTTTTGTAATTTGTATTATACAAATTGCAGCAATTTCCCTTAGAGATGTGGATTCTTATTCTGTTTGCAACAAATTTTGCATTAATAAATGATGTGAAAGAATGTTGTAGTTTTCATTATTGACGTTTTTAAAAACTACAAATCAGGGTAAGCAATATTTTTTAAGTAAACTTAACTTAATTGAAATAGAGAGAAATTAACAATTTGATTGATTTGAATATAAGTTTGGGACATAAGTGTAAAGGAAACAAATTATTCTGGTACATTTAACACGACCTTAGTTGGACTTACTAATAATATTTGACTAAGACGTATCCACAACAGTTAAGTTAAAGTAGCTTAAAAATATATGTTGGTTTTACTCGCTTAAATTAAATTCAGTGTACTTAAAAAATATTTCTGGATTCAAACAAATTTATTTCGTGCAACCACTTGTCATAAAAAAATTGAGTAAATTGAACAAAACATTTTTTTCAGTGTAGGGGGTCATATGATTGTTGGGTTTCTCTCTGTATGTATTATTGTAGGGTCGACCTTACAATACAAAGCACCTTGAGGCGACTGCTGTTGTGATTTGGTGCTGTATGAATAAAATTGGAAATTGAATAGAACAGTAAAAAACAAGCAACATTTGTTGTTTGCTTTCTCTTCTGTTTTTTTCTCCATACAGGTGACCCAGGTGTTTTTTTTTTTTTTGTTGTTGTTTGGTTTTTGTTTTTCTTTCTTCCCCCCCTTCTCACCGTCTCTTCTCCCCTTTGGTTTTCTTTCTCTCCCTCTCTTTCTTTCATTCTTTCCCCCTGTCCTATCCCCCAGTCATGTCTGTCCCGTTTGTAGGAACTGAAAATAAAATAAATTCATAATTATAATAAAGGTCAATCAAATGGACCAATATGGCAAGGCCATGATGATCCACTTGGTAAAATAAATCCGCTTGGCATCTATCTTGGCCTTAAGGCAACAATTCTGATGGCTAAAGATCCAAACGGGACACAAAAAACAAACAAACAAACAAAAAAAAAAAAAAACTAGCAACATCTATCACCTAAAAAAATGTAAAACATCTTTTCCAAAGTGGCTCAGCACCAAGGAGGGTGACCAGAAGGGCTCATTCATCAAGCCTGAAGTTGATTTTGTTTTTTAAGATTGAGACCTGCCCACATATCCGCACAGATCATTGTCCTAAAGACATTAATCGTTTGTCACTGTAAGGTGTTTTTATAACAGAGAGCATGAAATGTTATGGAAAGTGACACAGCTTATTTTCAGCAGTGATTCACGATTTGCAAATCTCATGAAGCCATATTTTATTCACAAAAGAATAAAAATCAGAGAGATTTTACTATTAATTAAAATTATAATTTCATTTTTCAAAAAGTTGAGACGGGGAAAAAAAAGAACAGACAGCTGGAGGAAGAGCAGGTCCACTGGCAGCCAGTCAGTGACATGAGTGGGTTTAAAAAGAGTTTCTGAGGAGTAAACATGGCAGAGGGTCACCATATTTAAACATTATATTGGTCTGTGTGCATTCGACTTGATCACATGACTGTCAGCATGTACAGGGCATCTTTAATTAACTCATCTGCTGGTTTGCCAGTGGACACAATCAAACCAGAGAGAAAGGATGAGCATGTGCATGACTAGAATCTGTAAATATCCTCTAAGAATAATCACTTGGCTCCATGGGAGATTTTCCAGAGGCAATCTCTATCCCGACTGCTGGAGAGTCTGAACGTAGGCGAGCGATATCTGCGGGAAGTGTCTTCATTCTGTTTAGAGTCACGTACGCTGCTCTGTGCAGCAGGAAGCACATTTCTCTCACTTTTCCTGTTCAGGGTAGTTTTTGAATTTCTGGACATGACATTCTCATGAAATTTCATGAGGTCTGGCTGGTGCAGACATTTAGAGAGCAGGCAGTATGGATTAGATATGTTTCCTAAGTACCCAGGATTAAACCTTCAGTGTGCAGTTAACAGAAAAAACACACATCTTGCTTTTTGCTACTGAAAACCTTGAAAAGGTCGTGCAGTTCGATTCAGTACACAGGACTTCAGTAATGGCAGCTGATGAATTATACCTGAATCATTTATGTCCAGCGAGCTCGCACTAATGGCTCGATCGGTGCTCGGTGTGTCTGCATTTTTCAGCGTAAGTGCAGTCGGCGAGTGTGTACCATTCAAAAGTTTATAGAGAAAGGTTGACGGCACGACGAGTGGCGCCAAATCCAAACACTTGACTTGTTTATCCCAAAACACAGACGCCAAATTGAGCACAAACTCCTCAAACAAGCAATCTACAGACTTTGTGAAGCTTAAAATATTCAACAGGCTCTGTGTTAAACAACCAGCGGCTGCTTGTTGCTTGTGTCTACACAGCAAAATGAAGTGACTGCGACTGTAATTGTGAATCTTTGGTTTTGTTTGGCCGCAGCTCTTGGATTCCATCTGTTTGGTGGATTATCGTTGTGCGCTGCCAACAAACATCAGCCTCTTTGCAATCAGTTGTCTCACTTGAACCACGCAGACCTCCTTCATGGCTGCATGTGGCGTTAAAGTGCCCATGCTGTGGCACGAAGGCAGAAGGACACTTTACTGGCAGAGGAGATTTCTCTGTCTTAACGTGTCACCTTTTGTTATGTTTGATGTGCTGTTTTTATCTACTGTGTCCTTAAAAAAAACAGAAAACCTCAGCCTGCATTCCCTTAGGACACAGACTGATACGACATCATTCATAGGAGATCATTTATGAGGGTCAGAGAACATCTAATGGCAAATCAAACGAGAATAACCGCCACAGAGGCTAACTGACTGTGCAGGTGCTGTCATGGAGAGCAGTGATGGTTGGATAAATACACAGATCAAAGGAGAGCTGAACCACGGGCCAGTCAGTCGACACAAAAAAGCTGCAGGATTAGAGTTATGAAAAAGCATTCAAGTCACCGTCTTCTGTTTCTCAATGATACCAAACGGCTTAAAATGGACTATTTGTACATGCCTGTGTTTCAAAAATATCTTAAAGTCTTCCAAGGTTCACGCAAAACGTTGACAGAATCGGAACAAACACTTTCTGTAATACCATACTCTGCCTGGAGGAGGTGTAGCGAGTCAGTGTAACCTCTATTTAATCATGAAGAACACTTACATCGGTGTTCAAAAACAAAATGCAAAATCTTTGAGGAAATGTGAGCACCTCAAACAGCTGCATGCATCTGGGAAAATCTCAACACCATGTAATGTCGGGTTGTGTTTAGTGGTTGAGAGGAGGCGGCAAAACACTTAGCAGGATAGTCGAAAGAATGCACACTCACGCTGGCTTTGGGAATCCCACAGCGTATTCTTTAATACACGTTCTCTTCGTCAACCATATAAGCCCGGTTGAACGGCTGCAGCTTAACAAACAGCGCACAGTGTTCGTACAACCCATTCCTCTAATGACCACTTGGTGTTCCAGACGTGAACCAATCCCCACAGACTCTGATGTAAAGATAATTAAACTCAGCACCTGGAATAAACGCAGCCTGCATCATAAAAACACTGTCCTCGTGACTAGTTTGTTTATTTGGACAACTTTGACTATCATCAAAAACTCTACTTCTTTAAGGATGGGATGGGCGTAGGAGACATTTAAGAAACCTCAATGATGAAGAGCGCGAGAGAAATGTTTCTGTGCCCAAAGAGCACAAAGAAGAAGAACTAACATACTTTTTAAGTCTGCATTTTTTAAGATTAAAGCTTGGTGAATGTAGCGACACACTCACTAAGTTAGCAACACGAGGTTAGCAACACGAGGTTAGCAACACAGAGGTTAGCAACACAGAGGTTAGCAACACAGAGGTTAGCAACATGAGGTTAGCAACACGAGGTTAGCTAAAGCATGTTAATTAATGCTGTGAATATGAGCCAGCAAATGAATATCTGTATAGCCGAATGCTTGGGCACGGCTCAGCTGACGGATATGTTAGATATGTGTGAACAATGAATTTCGGTGCTCTGGGTTTGGTGAGCAAATGTCTAGTATCTCATTAGTCTGAACTTATTAGCAGGTCTCTGTGTGTGTGTGTGGTTGTGTGATTCAGCTAATGATGATAATTTAGCACTCCACTCTCTGGTCATAAACATGTTCATTTCTGGATGGAAATAACATGGCAACCAGTGTGTAACATATACGTATAGATATAGATATACACTAATCATACACTAATCTAGTGCTTTATATACTTCTATCAGAAGATTATTTTCTTAATTAAAGAGATGATAATAACAGTGATAATCATGATAAAGATAAAGCAGCACAACACAGCTTCGCTTTAATAGAGGACAAGTTTTAAATGGTCTCATTACTGTGCAGCTCACTCAGGATCTGATCACAGTTCTGAAAAATTAGCTTGGCTGCTGGAAGATGCTGTTGGCAGGTGCATCGGTTTGTTTACCAGCTCTTGGCAGGTGAACGAAGAAGTTAATTTTGGACCCTACCAACGGCCTTTTTAACATACATCTATCACCTAATTATGATGAACGACCGGCTAATCAGTCCATCCCCGACAACAACAACAGCAGCGGCGGCAAAAGGTTTGGCTAGAGTCCAGAAAGGCAAAGCTGACCAGACAGATCCAGACTTCAAACAAAATCCCCTGCTCAGCCCTGAGGGGAACCGCTCCAACATGAGTGTGAAATATCTCTGCCTGTCGGCCTCCTCCTCCTCCTCTCTTGTCTCACTGAACTCCCTGAGGAGCAGAGCAGCCCGGTGGTTCCTGTCAGCCTTCACAAGCAGCCGAGAGGAGGGTCAGAGGTCAGTGCCTCATCCCAGAAACAGAGCACCGCCTGGGGGATTGCAGGGCCCGGCGGAGAGCCTGCAGATCAAGGACGCACTCGCTTGTTCGTGACAGAAGAGAGTGGGAGGAAGACGAGTAGCAGGAAAGAGAAAATGAAGGAGATGGAAGGACTGAACAGGAATGAAGTGAACAAAGGAGAAAAGAATGAGGAATAAAATACATGAAAAGAGGGGATGGGAGGTAAAAAGAAAAGGGGGGGTGGGTGGGTAAGATGAGTGAGGAGATGAGAGGGGCTGTGAGGAGATTAGGAAAGAGAAGAATCAGAAGTTGTAGGAGGTTGAAAACAGAAAGACGAGAAAGGAAGAAGAGAATAAAATGGTAAACAAGAACCGAAGAGTAGAAAAGAAATATAGAGGAGAAGAGAAAAGACGAGCACAGAAGGAAGAAAGGAAAAAGACATGAAGAAGAGGCAATAGGAGGAAAAATATGATGAGAGGAGGAGAAAGGAGTGATGAAGAGAAGAAAGTGACAATGGAAGATAAGAGGAAAAGACTTGACAGATTGGATAAAGGAGACAGTGGTGACGAAGACGAGGAAAGGAAAGTAGGGTAGAGCTGTGAATTTCTCTGCGGATCTCGGTCTTTGAAAGGAGGAGTAGCGAGGTTACCATGAGGACTGCAGCGCTCCATATATTATTGATAAGAAGAGCCTACGGCTTCAAACAGTGTTTGAGCAGCTCCAGGAGATCCTCCGCCCTCTAGAGTGCGTGCAGGCTGGGAATTGATAAGAATACAGCAATTCTGATTCAATTACTGATATCACTTATCGATTCTCACTGGGTTCTGATTGGCTCCAATCTGGAAGTCACCACAATTGCGAAATATACAATCATACAAACTAACTGCATGTTGTGTGGTCGTAGGTTTGTGCGTGTTCGAGGTATTTCCTCTATTAGTGTTGGTGTCGTACTCAAAAAAAGTAATCTATTACATGTTACACAGTGCACTTTACTTTGAAATAATGCAGCATGTCACTTAATAACTCCCAGAAGAAAGTAAATCATTACACTACTCACTACATTATTTTTTTGGTTTCTCTGTAAAATGCCCTGAAACACACGGTCTCATAATCACCGTTTAGCAGCGTAAACCTACCGTCCCACACACAACACAAACCCCTACCCCAACGAGGGCACACGTGTGAGCTTTCTTTTAGTATTTAAGATAAGATAAGATAAGATAAGATAGAACTTTATTAATCCCTCGGGTGGGTTCCTCTGGGAAATTCGATTTCCAAAAAAGCACAGCACCGACAGAAGTTACAGAGTTATACACACACACATATATAAATACAGAGACAATATAAATAAAATATATGAAGGGGATAAATAGAATAAATAGGAATAAAAATAAAAATACAAGTGAATTGCACATTTCAAGTATTGAGTCTATTGCACTGTTGACTATTTACAAAAGTATTGCACAAAAGGTATTGTACAGTGAGGTGAAGAGGCACTACAGCTTAGTTGTTCCCTCCTTTGTCCTCCTGTTTCCCCTCCCTCTCCCCACCAGAGAGGAGTTAAACAGTCTGATGGCGTGTGGGACAAAGGAGTTTTTAAGTCTGTTAGTTCTTGTCTTTGGGAGAAGCAACCTGTCACTGAACAGACTCTTCTGATTGTTTATGGCCGTGTGCAGAGGATGCCCAGCATTGTCCATAATGTCCATCAGTTTCTTTAATGAACAAATGATATGATATGAACAAAGCAAAAATGAAAACCAGCACAAAGACACGTTAGAGCGGTTGCCACAGTGATCGTGACTCTACAGGCTGACCACTCATCAGTTTGTTACCTGTTGAAGTTCAGGCTCTGGCTGCCGAGCTCGGGTCTGCATGCACTCGCTTTAGCATCGCTCTGGATTCTTTGCTAGCTTAGCGTCAGCATGCTGTTTGTGCAGGTGCTCGCAAAGAGCTGAAGTTGTGTTAGCAGTATAATGCAGTTATAATGGATTCAGTTTGCATTTTACCATCATCCTTTGTGCAACAAAAATATAAGTAATTTCTATATATTCACACCACTATTCTCCTCCTCCGGCACACAAAGTGAACTCAGCTGATTGTAGCATAAGTGCAAATGGAGCTAATAGCAGGCTAACAATTCCATGGAAACTAAGCCAATGGGAAATGATTCTCGATTCACTTCCCTAAGTAAGTAAGTAGCATCTAGAGGTGCTGCTGATCTAACAGACCTAGAAAGCAGATTTCTGGTACTTTGCTAGTCCAGATCATTCAGGTGTATTAACACATTGCCACAACATTTCCAAGAGCACAAATCCCAGAAAAGTCACCCCAAAGTCAGATCGTGTATTGTCAGAGAAACTGCAAAACACCCAGAAGCTCCATCTCAGACTCTACAGGCCTCAGTTAGCATGTTAAATGTTAGTGTTCATGATGGTACAATTTAAAACAGACAGAACGGCTTGGTTGGAAGGCTTGCCAGGAGAAGAATACGCTCTATAAAGAACCACACAGCAGCACAGCTTAGGTTTGCAAAGCTGCATCAGAACAAACCACAAGACTTCTGGAACAGTAGTGCTGCAGTGGACCAGTCAAAGTTCAGACCTGACTGAAACGCTGTGGTGGGACCTTCAGAGACCTGTGCATGAACGAATGCTGCAAACCTCAATAACCTGGAGCGACACCGTAAATAAGATTGGACCAAGATTCCTCCACAAGGATATGAGAGTCTGAAAAAGTCAAATCATTTTGCAGGTTACTGCAGCTAAAGAAGGTACTTTCTTTTTCATATGACTTTATACAAAGACATAAAATAATAGCATTTGATCATTTCTCTTGATGACAAGACACATTTAACTTTGATTAAAGTTTTAATCAAAGCAAAATTTCAGACTTTACACTTTATCTGGGATCTGGCCTTAAAAGTTCTTCATCACTTTGGTAAAACAGCATAAAAAATGCCCTCATATTCTGGTTATTAGTGTGTGTTTTTTTTTAATAGTCGATTTTTTTTTATTCCTGATTTTTCTTATTTCGTCTACACTCAAACACAAAAGACGGATAAACAAATCGAACGAATGACTGAATAAATTTAAAAAGTTTCATTTTGTGGAATTAAAGAAATTATTTTACAGCTACAATATATCCTGCAGCATTAACAATATAATCTAAAGCATTGACATTGCATTAAGATGGTTATTAAACCTGCTGGCCTCACATTAACCTTTTATTATAGGCGCAGCCATAATAATTGTATACACACATTGCATTTTGTGCTTATTAAAGACTTGAAGCTCAGTCAATTAAGGAAAGATCATAAGCCTCGTTCGGCGCGATGTCCGGACGATCTTTTGTGTAAGTGACTTGGAGCTATAGAAGGTTAAAACTGCATACACGCTTACAAAACACATATAGTACATATAATCTAGAAACAGGCCTGAGCAAAGGCCTGAAACTATTCAGCAACCTGTTGCGTTTGCTTAGTAACAGGTGACAGAAGATGTGCCAAAAAGAAGACAAGTCCCTGGGGACCTTCAGGGCCTGAAGTCATCGCTATATTTGGTAGAAGATGCTAGAGAGGGGAACTTCGGTGTCTGCATTTATTTCTTAAAATTGATCATTGTCTGTAAAAGATGCAAATAATGTTCTTGGAAAATGCGAGAAGGGGCGTCAAACCCTGACATTATAAAAGCAATTGCTAGTGTATTCTTGGGTGGAGATCTATGCTGATTGTGTGCAGTATCCATCTCCCCACGCGTGTGTTCAATAAAATCATTGTTTGACCAGACTCTTCGGGACCAGTGTTATTTTGTTTTCCTCGTCAATATTTTCGAGTTCGGGACAATTTCCGTAAAAGCTAAGCTCCAAAAATCTTATCCCATAAAAACACAAACCACTGCAATGGAGGCAGCTAAAAAAAGCACGCCTCCTATAATGCAGCTTCATTTCCTTCAAAAGGACATTCAGCAACATCTGACGCACTGAAGCCAAGGACAGGAACCTGTAATAGCCGCTGGAAGTCTTAAACAAAGGCTATCAAACATCTTTACCGACACTGGTCGACACAACAGAAACTGCTAATGGAGTGATGTGTAATGTTTGCAGCAAAGTCAAGGTCGGCAGCGATTTATGAAGAGAGCGCCGTACAGCGAAGCTGCAAAGCTCAAGGACGAAACAATGAGTAACCAGGAGACGTAAAAGAAGATAAAATAATGCAAACATGAGGCCGTGCAATAAAATCAGTTCATAAAAAGATTCCTGAAGTGGACCAAATCAGAGTTAAAAGACCCCGTTATGGGCTGAATGCCTGATGCAGGACTATAACACCAACAAATATACAAGAACAAAGGAGTTAAAAATAAAATTATGCTCTGTAGGACAAACCTGGACTGAATCATCAATGAATGATGTGCCAAACAAGACCTTGCTGAATAAATATGGCTTTAAAGTCTGGGTCTCGTCTGGGTAAAATACCAGAGAAAACACACCAACAAGACTCCAG
The DNA here is from genome assembly GCF_057381915.1 of Diplotaxodon limnothrissa. Taxonomy (NCBI): domain Eukaryota; kingdom Metazoa; phylum Chordata; class Actinopteri; order Cichliformes; family Cichlidae; genus Diplotaxodon; species Diplotaxodon limnothrissa. The sequence goes on along the minus strand of NC_140603.1, from coordinate 30,829,267 downwards.
GGTACACATGCCGAAGCTAAGCTAACACCTTCCATCAAAGCTAGAGCCAAAATATACCTGGATGCTGTATAAACACCATTTACTAGCATCAGAAATAGGGACATGTTGTTTGATGCTGAGCCCACCTTCATCAGGAAACATTAAAAGGAGACTTTAAACGAAGATGTATATCTGTACTAAATTGTGTTTGGACTACATGTTGGCCTACTTTCATTAAGTTGTTGAGCTTCAGTGTTGCTGCAGTTTAAAATAAGCTCTCTGACATTATCCTTCTTCCAAGACTCGACCAAAAACAATTCTAACCCACAAAGAGGTTAGAAGTTTGACGATAAAGGTCAGGAAGTGAGAAGTTGGATGTGACTTTTTAATTACTTTTCATTTTCATTTCATTTTCTTGTCAGTTAATTAGACTGTGTTCAACATGTTGTCATCGGTTTCTCTGACCTTCGCTGTGGGCTTTTTTCCTTGACACCGGTCTATTCAACCAGACGAGAATGACAAATTAAAAACACAAAAGAAGACAACCTCTCTTCACACCTCTAATAACTGAAATATAATGGGATTATTAGAAGTGTGAATGCAAGTCCTACCAATTATAGGCAACACACACTGGCATCATGAAATGACTACACTTTTTTGATTCTGATTGCACCGTGTATGACAGGCTAACCCTGACCTACACAATCTGATATTAGCAAACACCATACAGTGACTGTTACTACAGATTAGAATCAGTTCATCAGAACCTGCCATGGCAGGCTTAAAAAGTACTGGCGCCCATCTGTGCCACCCTCAGCTCCCTTAGGTGACTTCCTGCTTGAGTTATTAGATTCACAGGATTTTCAGAAACTTGACCTCTGACCTTGAGGTTATGGTTACTGAGATTTGTAGGAGATGTATCGAAAATCATACGTTACCTCATTCTCAAGTCATTGTGTTCATAAAGTTGTGTGTCCACGGTCCCCACACAGCAGAGTGCCACCCATACCCCATCAGCCTTTTACAGCTGAGGGGGTGTGTCCAGTAAACACACCCCCTCATACATCTTATCACGGTGTAATTTAAATGTATTTACTTGGATTCCAATCGATCACTTTCAGTCCATTACAGAGCTATCAAAGTCAATATTTCCATTCCCCACTGCTGTACATTGATCATGAGTGTGGTGGTTGCTTGAAGGCCTGAATGAAGAATGCCACAGATGGAAGTGCACAAAACGTGAGCGTTTACTGACGAATTCCAAAATGGGATTGAAGTTCCAAAAACAACACAAAATCAGAGATGAGGAATAACTGGGAAGACACCTGGGAGCTTTAAGAGGGACGACTCGACGAAGGACAAGGGGAGACTGAGACAGTAAATACAAGAGCCAATGAGGGAATTTTAATTCAGTTTAAATAACACCAAATCCCAACAACAGTTGCCTTGAGGTGCTTTATAATGTAAAGACCTCACAATATTAGAAAAGAACACCAGAAATCACGTGACCCTCAATGAGCAAGCACTTGGCGATAGTGGCGATAGTGGGAAAGAGAAAAGCCTTTAACAGGAAGGAACCAGGCTCATGTGCCGTGACCGGTTGGTGATGAGCAGGAAGAGTGGACACATTGGGGAACAGAGCTGAAACTGATCACGAACGACCGGACAACTAAATACTGAGAGGAAACAGTAAGAAGGGCTAAAATGACAAGACTACCAAAACCCCCAAAAGCTGAACACTAACATATTAACTTAGAACAGCGTTTCACAAACTAACCAACAAATGGACATTAGATAATAAAGCTGAAAACCCTGGATCCAAACCCCCGGATCAGGAGACCGGACATCTCGATGTTTGCTGTCACATTTCCCAGCAGGAACATAAAGACAAAACACAGAGTAGAAACGCTACTGCGCTAGCAAAACGAGTTGGTGTGAAGCGTTTAAACACGACTGTATATTGTATAGCACATGTGCAGTAATAACATTTATCAGTGCAGCACAGCTGTGGAGATTTCATATATCCACACAAACTCTAACAAAGACATGACATCTATTTAAAGTCCTAAACTAGAAAGTGTAACAGGATGTGACTGCAGCATTAGGGTCATGTTAAGTCTTCATGAAAGGAGTATAAATAAATATCATGTCCACAGTGTTTGCTTACAATAGCCAAGGCTACAGAACATCTTTAATTATCATCTGATTTTTCACAGACTTTCACTGAAAGCACAGCACAATGCACATGCCAGCTTTTGTTTCCACAGTTCATTATAGGCACCCTCGTGTTTGCAGAGCACGACTCTGACACATATTAAATAGGGAAACAAATATAATTAAAAGTAACTGATTGGAGGAGAACGCTGGGGTAACAGCAGTTTCGCTTCAGATGCTTCCAAAAATGGTCCGAACCACAAGAGAAGCGCGCTCATAACTGGTTTGCAGACACTTCACAGTCTGTGTTTCAGTTTGTGTCTGAATGCAATCAGCATAAAGAAGAATCACACAGCAAAACAAACACTGAGGCTCGAGGAAGATTCAAAAGAAGGAAAAATCTATCAAAATGAAGATAACAAATTGTGATATTTATGTGCAAATTTGCTACTTTTCAGTCGTCAGAGTGTGAGTTTAATATCTTTGCATTAGACAAAGCTAAACTACACAGCTGCTGACAGCAGAGGGCTAGACTACGAGGCTGTCTTTACAGTAGACCAACCCTGAAATCCCAGGCAGAGATAGCGCCGCCACGATGGTGGTTATCAGCTGTTTTTGTTAAGCCGGGCCCTCTGCTTCAGCTTCTGAGCACGCTCGCACAATCGAGGCGCTTCACGTATCACATGACTCATATTCTCCACAAAATGATCTTTGTGAGTGCCGCCTGCTCCAGTCGGAGACGTTATCAGACGATGATGATGATAAAATGGGGAAAATGTGCACGAAGAACAAATTGTAACAGCACAATGCAACACGGCTGCAAATAAGACAGGAAATGAATGAAAAGTCAGGAATCTTTGGATTCATCACACAGGAGTAAAACAAGCATTTTATCTCAAGTTTACTTTAATGCTGCTGTTTGGTTCTAATGTGACGGGCGCTCATTCATTTTAAAGCAGATATATTTACACATTAAGTTTGCTGTCCCATCCATTACTGAAGGAAGTGTGAAACCACTTTAGTCTGTCAGCAGATCAAAGTGAAATTAATTTTACTGGTTGAAGAGGTGGAGCGGAAGATGTTCAGATTTTCACTGCGAGTAACCAGGATGGACAAGATTAGAAATGAGTCCATCACAGGGAAACTACTCTGCTCAGCTCAGCTTGGAGATAAAGTTAGAGAGGCGAGACTGAGATGTGCAGGAGGGAGAGTGGATGTGCTGGATAAAGGATGATGAAGATGGAGCTCCCAGGCGGGAGGAAAAGAGGAAGACCTCAGGAGTTCATGTAGTGAAGGAGGATGTGCAGAGGGTTGGTGTGATAGAGGAGGATGCTGGGATAGGAGGCGATGATCTGCTGCAGTGAACCCTGAAAAGTAACTGGAAGAAGAAGGAGAGGAAGTAGAAAAGGTATTTTTATGACATCATCAGATGGTGCACGGCTTGCTCCTGACCAGGTTGTTACCACGGTGATTTAGCCAGGTAAAAAGAGACCCACTCGTGTGACGCAGCTCGGCACAGCTTGAGCTTGAGGCACTTGTGACTACAAAAGTTGGCATTTTAAATAAATCGGGGGAAAAACAGAACCCAAAAGGACAGAACAGCAGGACAGAGAGGCTGTGACGGACAGCCTGACAGGAATTTAAATGTGAGTGTGTAGTCCTGACAGCGGACATACAACGTCCTCATAAAGCTGCGATCATTATCTTCCCTCTGTGATATCCGCACTCATATCTCCTTCATGGAAGACTTGTCACAGAGGCACAGACTATTGTGTCAGTGGTAATTTAAAAACACAACCTATCTCCATACAATCAGCGCACATGCACACACACACACACACACACACACACACACACACACACCTGCTTCTGTAAATCAGTGCAACAAGCAGCAGCAGTCTCTGCAGGAAGGAAGGAGGAAATAACATGAAGGACAAACACACACAGACTCTGGCAGCTGTAATAAATCCTGCCGCAGCCATTTCTCTTGTTTTTGTGTCTGCAGGTTATTTCTATGTGTCAGACCCACAAACTTTCATTTCATCTTAGATTGGTATTAATGACAATTTGCTGAGAAAACCCCCCCAAAGCAGACACACAATAGGAAACTCTGATGAAGAAAATTCATAGTTTTCCACAGCGTGGGTTTTCAGCTGTGGAAGGGAAGCTAATATGAAAATGCAAAGCAGTAAGGCTAATGCGACTGAAGATCGTCGTGTTTTGTCTGTGTAGACTCAGCTGGGAAACATTTATACCCCAAACTGAAGTTCAGACTGAAAATCGGCCCTGAGTTGTTCTACTTCAAGGTGCAGCATTTGTTGAAAATGTGTTTGCATAAAAGCCAATGAGCCATAAAATAAGCGCTCGCAGGTGAAGTGAAAAATGCAGATTATCTTGTCGTCCCGTCAAAGTCTGGAATCTATTAGATGTTTGATACGGGAGGAATCAGCACGCATTTCAAAGACCTGAATGACTCTGAAAAGAGCCAAAAGATTGCAGCCAGAAGACTTGATAATGGGCGGGGCTGTGAAGGGCTGCAGATCCAAAGAGGGACACACCGTGAACCCCACAGGGGGCGCCGATGAGCACGGACGAAACCGGCTACGGCTTCCAGTGCTTACAGAATCTGCATTTTTGTACCAGTTATCACAGACAACACTCAGAGGTTCATTGGGCAGGAGTGTCCTTAATGTGTTTGTGGTTCTCACCTGTACGTTTCAGCACACGGCGTGCAGCCATTGGTCAGCAAACACGCTCACTGAAACTAGAGCATCGCTGAAACTTTACTTGAGCTGTGACAAATGTGGCCTGAAAATAGACGGCATGGATGACATCCAATTTGGTGTCTAATTAGCAAGAGATCAGCTAAAATCTATTGAGGTAGAGCTCAATGCGTGGAAGGGCGGCGTGCCTTTCTGGTAATTAGGCTTCTGATCAATTAACCGAATGAGCCACGCGACATGGCGGAGATAAATGATGACAATTGGTGCTTTCAAATGAACAAAAAGGCTAAGTGACCACGGGAGAGACCCAGAGAGGGGGGCCCAGGGAGAGCTGATTGTGTGACTCTGAGCTGGAGAGAGGATGAGGGATGAGTAAACACTGAGATGGTGGGAGGAATATGAGGAATACATACAACCAAATCCCTAAAAATTTGGGGAAAACCACAATTTTGATATGTATTTTGTGCATGTCCTTTAAATATGGGTAGAATGATCAAAAGCTCAGCCCTGATCACCTTCAAACTGGTATTGTAGTGCAATGTGCAGTCTGACAGTTATATCAGGAATGAGTCAACCTGAACATCTGAAAAGACACCAAATCTCCAGTCTGGTTCCAGTTAATTCATTACTGTTTTTACAAAGATTCTCCAGTTATCTGCACGCTAGACAACTGCAACAAGCTGCACAGTTGCAATACAATCAGCTGATTTCAGTGCATGTGCGGGACTGTGGGGAAAATGATCCACAGCAGAGTCCGCTCCATCATTTTATATTTATTGCACCAAAGGACAAGAGTCCAATGGTGACGTGCAAACTGCGTTCAGGACAGAAACAACTGCATCATGCTGCAAACACAACTTCAGCTCTTTGCAACCATCTGCACAGATAGCACACTAATGCTACGCTAGCCCAGAACCCAGAGTGATGTTAAAGCTGAGCGTATGCAGACCCGAGCCCGAACCTCAACAGGTAACAAAGGCAGTGATGAGCAGTCGGGCTTCACACAGTAAAATCTGTGTGGCCATCACTGGGAAGGTTCTTTGGGCTGGTTTTCAACTTTGCTTTGTGTTCATGGGCAAATACTAAATGAAAGATTGTGTGTTTGCTCTCATTAGGACCGAGGGTCTCTGTTGGTGCGTGGAGGTGGAGCCTCAGGTTTATGTTAATTATGAGACGAGAAACAAGGAAGTACTTTTTACAGTGACTAATTATGTAACATACTTTGTAACAAATAATGTGTGATACATTATTTTGTTGTATCACTGATAAAGAAGAACTTCAGAGAAAATCCATCCAGCCATCCATCTTCATCCGCTTTGTCCGGGGCCGGGTCGCGGGGGCAGCAGCCTAAGCAAAGAGGCCCAGACCTCCCTCTCCCCAGCCACCTCCTCCAGCTTATCCGGGGGAATACCAAGGCGTTCCAAGGCCAGCCGAGAGATATAATCTCTCCAGCGTGTCCTGGGTCTGCCCTGGGGCCTCCTCCCGGTGGGACATGCCTGGAACACCTCACCCAGGAGGCGCCCAGGGGGCATCCTTGTCAGATGCCCGAACCACCTCAGCTGGCTCCTTTCGATGTGGAGCAGCAGCGGCTCTACTCTGAGCCCCTCCCGGATGGCCGAACTTCTCACCCTATCTCTAAGGGAGAGGCCAGCCACCCTTCGGAGGAAGCTCATTTCTGCCGCTTGTATCCGCGATCTCGTTCTTTCGGTCACTACCCACAGCTCGTGGCCATAGGTGAGGGTAGGGACGTAGATCGACCGGTAAATTGAGAGCTTCGCTTTTACACTCAGCTCCCTCTTCACCACGACGGACCGGTGCAGCGTCCGCATTACTGCAGCTGCAGCCCCAATCCGTCTGTCGATCTCCGGCTCCCTTCTCCCATCACTCGCGAACAAGACCCCGAGATACTTGAACTCCTCCACTTGGGGCAGGAACTCATCCCCGACCCGGAGTGGGCACTCCACCCTTTTCAGAGAAAATGTCTTATGCAAATCTGACCAGCATGCCACACTCAGTGTTTCACTACTCTTTACACACACACACACACACACACACACACACACACACACACACACACACACACACACACACGTTTCCATAATTCCTAAAAATGTGACTGTAAGTAGTGACTTACAGTCACACATGTACCAAACACGCTCTAAGAAATGTAATATTTTGTGCTACAGACACACACACACACACACACACACACACACACACACACACACACACACACACCAACCATTAGGAGAGTGCGAGGTGCTGACTGAGGTGTCAGACAGCCAGATGAGGTCTGAGCCACTCTCGTGTCTTCCCGCCTCATTTCCATCCATTACTGAGGGACAAGGCTGAGAAAGCTCATTTGGCTCCATTAGAGGTCAGAGCGCTCCGTCCAATCACAGCACATTCATTTTAGGAACGCACGAATGGATGAAGGTCATGTGCATGTTTCTAATAAACACTCATATAAACAGTGTGCCTCATGCTGAAGACGAGAACGACTGATGAGAGAAAAATCCCTCAAACAGAATTTTAAACATCAGTCAGCAGAGGCAGTGATGAATGAAACGCTGCAGACGTTTCTGCATTGTTGTTGTTGTTTTTGCAGCCTGTGGTAAATGGATGTGAGCCAGTCCAAAATGACATTAAAGCCTCTCCTGTTATCAGATGCCATAAAACTTGTGCTCGAGGTCTCAAAGCACTAAGAGATCCAAACACTCTGCCGGGCTGAGATGCATCGGGCTGTGTTTTAAATATTCCATTAAAGGAGCCATTAGGATAATTACAACACAGCCTCTTTCACTGATCTGACTGTGAATCCTTCTCTTTATTCCACACGACTGACAGACACTTTTCCATCCTGCTCTGGCTCAGTTTGACTTCGCTGAACAATATGACGGGGAAATGCTAACTGGGATATATGGCTTTAACTGGAGGAGACTTTAAAGAGGGGAGCGGGTGGCAGGTTGGAAATTGAAAGTCAGTGCAGTCTGTGTATGCATGCTGTTTTTGCTGCTTCCTTGCGTGTGATGAAGAGGGCCACGTGGGAGATGTTTATCACGTCTGATCTGGGCTGTAGAGAAAGGAAAATGAAAAGGCCATCTCTGCCTGGAGACAGTGACCTGCTGTATCAGTACCCCGACACTCTTGTTTACAAAGCACCATTTGAAAAGGTGGCAGCTAATGAACAGCATACCTTCTTTTCTGTGCAAGAAAATAATAATTGCAGCCCTCAGAAAAGTGCAAAGAAACCATTTCCTGTTTCCCAAACAACCTCGGTGTTACACCAACCGGGTAACGAGAAACGCCGGCTCCTCTGTTTCTACAGCCTCATTTTCCATCTGCGATGACACGTGAACAGGAATCCACGAGGATGCGGAGACGAAACGCACGAGGCACCGAGAACGTGGATCTAATATTACAAACACGGCCGCGTAAACGACCGTGTGAGAAAACAACGACAGCTGAGGGTTTGGTCGAATCCTATAACATCAGCTTCTCATTGGGACGGGTTGTTTTTAGCCTCCCAGAAACGTGAGAGTTTCAAAATTTGATTACTTCCAAGTTCGTCTAGGCTGTGCAACACTAAAATATACATTAAGTTATTAATTTCATAGATCCTGGGTGTGTGAATTCTGCAAACCAAACCAGCAGCGAGTCGCAGGAAAACAGGCCGCGTTTTCCTCCAACAGTGTTTACATCAGGGCTCCTCAAACCACGATTGGCATGCCCCACGTCAAAGTGTGCACACGCCTCCACTCCCACCTCAGAATGTTGATCAGTAATTAACAACAAAAGTTTCATTTTCTATAAATCTTTCTCAAATCCTGCCAATCACCAGCAGCCAAACCAGTAAACAGGAAGAGTATCAGACGAAAGTTATCAAGAAATCTAATTGACCTTTTCATCGCCACTCTGCGCCTCATAGCTCCACAACCATCGACTCACGAGGAGGCTGTGAAAGTCTGAGTCCGATATGAGCCGATGAGTCACCGAAGCTCGTCTCTGCCCAACAGTGACTGAGGTGAGCTGCTGAGTGTATCCTGAACTTTTCCATCAGCTGCTGCTGTTCTTGCTGCTGTTAGCCAGCGTTACGTTGTTGGATTCTTTGTGCATAATACTCATACGATGTGAGCATGTAATCAAACTGTTTATCTGAAGGAAAGTGGGACAGCAGAGGCAAACATCAGCTGACATAATGTTAGCTTGTTGTTGTTTAGCCGACTTTCAGCCGCTCAGAGAGCGAGGTCACACGTCTAATCTGCTGACAATAAGTAACTGTGACAATACTGGAAATAAATAAGATTTTTATCCACATTTTCATGTATTTAATTGCCAGGACCTGACTTCAGTTCAGTAGTTTTATTTGTTTATTTATTATCATTATTATTTTACCTCCAGTTCTTCCAGTAACTGTGGCTGCTGGTGAGCTGTCACTCTGATGAAGGCTGGAGGACAGCTTGAGTATCTGTGCGTTCAGAAACTCTGATCCCAGGTCAGTTTTACATGGAACTAAACAGACGTCCCAGTAAAGCAAAACTGAGATGAGTTTTAAACCATTTTGATGGCCTCTGTGCATGAGCACTGGGTTTGCTGTGGCCCAGGAGGCAGAGGAAGTCTACTAATCAGATGGTGGGTAGTTTGATTCCCAGCTGTGAGAAGCAGACAGAAAGTCACCCGACATGAGAGTCCTGCCCTCTATGGGGCTAACATGTTTAAACAATGGGACTATGTCATAACAGCAGTGCTCACTACCACTGAGGAAAAGCACTTGTTGTCAACACAACCCCTTTCTTCACATCCCAAATGTGTTTACAGGCTCCTTCGAGTAGTATTTAAAATGAAGCAGATCCTTTTTTGCACTTCCCTGCACTCTGCTGCTGTCCAAACGTCTTCCACGGTCTGGTTTTAGGTCCTAATGAGCAACAGCAACATTCAAATGCTGCAATTTTCATCAGCGCTGTTAGTGGATAAACCTCTCAACTGAAAATATGTGCAAAAGCAACACTTTATGGCAGTTATGGTAATTTGCGGCAGGTCCATTAAATGTGACGTTAAACCTGCAGCGTAATCTGGTGCTGATGAAGTGGAAACGTCTGCTGAAATTATTAAAAACCGCACCGGAATGAAGTAGAAGTAGACTCCAGCTGAAGGGAATAATCAAATAAATAGAAGCCATGCTAACCCAGCTGAAAGCAGCTCGTGGCAGCTAACTAGCCATCACCTCCACTTTCTGCAAAAACACAGATTTTAATTTCCTGCTCTGCCAGTGATTAAGGATTAATTAGTGAATCCAGATGCATTCTCTGTTTTTTTAAACCGTGTAATAAAACAGGCCTAATGACTCCGTCTCCACCAACCCCCCACCCCACAGCCTCTCCCCCCCTGTGGGGTCTGACACTTGGGTTTAGTCCTACCTGTGTGCTTCTGATCACTTCATTTCAGAATAAGCAAACTAATCAAATAGAGCTCTGCTTCGTCTGTGAGGCCTAAACCAATCAGAAGCTGGAGAACAATATTTCTGTCTATAGGAGATGGGAGAAACAGCCAATCAGGTGCAATGTGCATCTTTTTCTTTCTGTCTTGTTCTACACTCTCACCTCCTCCAGCCACATTTTCTTGATTGCACCCTCGTCTTTCCCTTTCTCACTCAATCTCTTCTTCTCCTCCACCTTCCTCATTCATCCTCTCTCCTTCCTCCTCCTCCTCGTTCCTCCCTCTGCCTCCCTCACACAGGCCAAACCTTAAATAAGCCATCATGGCGGCTGAACTCATCCTCACCCAGCACACACACACACACACACACACACACACACACACACACACACACACACACACACACACACACACACACACACACACAGGGGAAAGCCACTGCGGCCTAATAACATTGTGTTCTGACTTCATTAGTGTCCAGCTGCTGACTTGCACACAAACACTGCAGCTGCAGGTTATAATTGGAGTGTTTAACAGGGTTTCTCACACGGCTTAGTTCAGCTCAGTCTGCATGTGTGCGTCACGTTAAAGTACGCGAGCAAATTACATGAAAGAAAATTCATATGTGAAAGGAACTGTCTTCACACCCTCCAGCTCCTCAGCTCCTGTCACATTACCCCATCTCATCGCCCCTTCGTATGACTCTACAATACACTAAAAACCTTATTTTTTGCATTTCCGCACAAACATTCCTTTGAGCCGCCTTCATCTCTTTATTCGTTTCTTCCCATTCTTCCCTCTTCGTCTATTGACCGATCCAGTCCTCCTGCAGTTCACTCAGTCGCTCCATTGTCACGTTTAACTTCTGTCCTTTCTGTCCTGTTTGGCGGAGCCTTCCACCGTCAGCGTTTCCTTCCTTTGACTCCCTAACATCCCCTGAATTGCTCCTTTAAAGTGCCCTATCAGATCTTAGTACCCTTGTAACAGCCTTTTACAGCCTTCGATCATCCCTTTCATCCTTTTACCATCCCACGCAGCCGTCCATCTTCAATTGTAACTTGCATTACTACAAACATGTTTTTGTATGCCACTCTACGGCCTCTTCGACCCCTCTATTACCCGTTATATCCTTTATGATCCCATTACAAGCCTGCGTGATCGTTTTCACCCACCTGTGTCCTTCTATGGTTCATTGACGCCTCGCTGCTGTCATAACCACTCCAACAACCCCCAATAAACTCGGGTTATCCCCTCAATCAGTCGTGCATCATTCCTAAAGCACAGTTAGTAACCATCTTATTACTCCCATGATTTCATAAAGTAGAAGAGAATTAAACTGAATAGTGTATTACCATTCCTTCTACATCTTTATCGGATATTTTCACCCGTCCTCCACTGATATGACCATCGATAGCCGTCTTTATCCTCTATAAATAATCCTCAGAGCATCCCATTTACCTCTCATTAGTCATTAATCAATACTCCTTTATCATTTGTTTGACCCTTTAATGAATCCATCTGATCACTGATCTGTAACAGCAGTTTCTGTCCCCGCTGACCACTCCTCTAACGTCCGACTCCATCACCTCTATCGTCCCCTTTATCTGCTTGTATTCATTGTTCAGTCCTTTATGCTGTGCCGTAACCCTTCGATCATCTCTTTAGCCTCTCACTGAGCGATTTCTACATCTTTATCTTCCCGTTGACCTCTGCATGAGTCCTGTTCACCGATCTATCTTGGCTCGTGGCCCCGTTCCATCCCTCTTTCAGGGTTTAAAAGGTCAGCTTTCCAGTGGAGAAAGTGTTTGCGTTGGGATTTGACAGCTAGTCTATAAAAATGAAATGAGCAAAACAAATCATGGCCCTCCGTTGTTTTTCTCCCTCCAGAGCATGTACGCGATAAAAGTTGGCCATCTGAAGTGCTCTAATGAGCCGCTGACAACAAGCCTGTCGCCGCCTCCTCCTCTCAGGACAACAAGCTGGTTATGTAACCAAACTAATGAAACAAGGCTACTGTGTTAGGCCCTGTAAAAGAAGCAGCAGCAGCACCAGACTGCAGCCAGTCCCTGAGACATAGAGGAGAGGGATGTGGATCCCTGCAAAATACACCAATCAGCCTCCACATTAAAAGTGTGAACAGGCTAAGTGATGACACTCACCGTCTTGTTACAGCAATTGCTGCTGTGGAACTTTGGGTCCAATTAAATAGATGTTGCATCACCGTGTACCTAAACATCAGACCAGCATGCCCCAGCAGCATCCCACAGCTGGACGATGGCGGCAAAAACACTGAAGTGGTGAGGTTAGCCCGAGCATTACAAGCCCTCCCCATTTAATTATACAGGTGTTACTGTATAACTGTGTCTCATTAGCCTGCTATTAAACATGATGAAAACATTACAGTTTAGGACTGACTCAACTTTTCATCGTTTTACAGATTACATTCTCTGACGTAGGTCGATGATGCTAATCTGGATTTCCCGCTCTCTCATCATCCGCTGTGATGAGCCGGATTCAGCTGACCTCTAATGTCCCCGTATCCTGATCTGGTCACATGATTCAATTTTCCAGCATAAACCGTTTCCTTCTGGGCGGCTAGCCCCGTCACCAGCAAGAAGGTCTGCATCTCCTGGTCCGGTGCTTTTCTGTGAGGAGTTTGCATTTCATCTCTGCACCTGCCTGGTTTTCCTGCAGGGTCACGAAGGTCTAAAGGCTGTGGATGTGAGGTGTGTACGGTGCTGGATGACTGAATGGTTAATGCACTTTTAGTGATGAGAGTAGAAAAGACCAGTCCACTTCCACCCCACGGGATTCAAAGGACCCACTGCCAGACGCCCCAAGACACCCATTTTGATTTCTTCCCCGATTCTTAGTTTTTTGCTTTCGTTTTTTCTCTGATCCTCTTTATTGTTCTTATCATTGGTCACTGGTGTGGTTAACAAGTACAGCAGGCGATCGAGGGAAGCCATTATGTGCGTTTATGTCTGCAGCAGAGTTTATCTCCAGGCAGCAGCAGGGCACTGGGACCACTGGTGTGTTCCTGCCATCTCTTCCTGACGCTCCGCCGGCAAACAATTTAAATAAAAAATGATGACGATAACAGACCGTAAAACATGCTAACATGCAGCGTGATCGCTGCAGATACTTTCTGTCAGTCATACACGGGGGACGGCGTGTCGCTTCGCAGACACGCGACACAATATTTTAAAGTTCATAACAAACTGTTGTCGTGGTGAATGTTAAAAATTAATATCAGACACGTTCGTGCCTGATGCTAATCTGCACTGTTGGTCTCATCGTAACGTGAAATTATTCAGCATCTGTAATCTGCGCTGTTCTTAATTCACAGAAACACAGCGCAGCACGTTAGCGCACAGCAGAGGACGCAGGACCATGCACGCACAGGGAGACGACGAGAGTCCAAGAAATGATGATTTCCACTATAAACAGTACAGCTGTGTCCTTGTGGACAATATTTAACCTTCAGACATCAAACTCTCTGATATATATGATGACGTGCAGGGATCGGGCCTGTGGCATTCCCATCTGTTTCAGGAAACCAACATTTATTTCATCTCTTAAAAGTAGGAAAGAAACTGATTTTTGAGAATGTTTGGAGAACGAGGGATCGGCACGCACCTACCCGACTCTGACCCGTCCTACAACCTGCAGCACATCAGAGCTGCCTCAGACAACGTCAGCGTTTTAATCAGAACCAGTCAGACACGCCTGCTGCTGTACGCTGACGTCAGTAGAATGAAAATGATTTTCTCTAGTGAAGACGAGCGAAGCCAGATATTTATTCTGGGAGGTTTTGAGCAGAGCTGTAACAATTAGTCCATTTCCACCTTTGCTTCTCGGAGAAAAGTAGCTAATTACACGACCACAAAAGGTTGCCGTGACTTTGTTTGAGCCATCTGAGCAAATGACCTTTCAATTTGTGTGTCTCCGATTTCTTTTTCGCTCTCTGTGAACTTCATCCTCCCGCTGCTCTTCCCTCACAGCCAGGTGGTGGGATTATGCTCTCAGCAGCAGCAGTCTCCATAAAATGACCTCGTCTCCTCATTTTGGCCATTAAATAATATTTCACATAAATACTTCATGAATATTGATGTTTAATTCAAACATTTTTGCCTCTTTCTCAAACTTCCTGCCGTGTCTTCAGGGCCTGTTTGAACCGGATGACACTTTTACCACCTAAAGCTTCTCTCTGATGGGATTTCATGCTCAGCAGGATAACTCTAATTATTTCTTGATCTGTTTGTTAATTTTAATGCCTAATATCCGTCCGTTTGGCCGGAGAACTAATTTCAGCTTCTTTTGGTCTAATCAGTCTCAGTGTGAAGTGTTCGAGGGGACTTCTGCTAATGTAAAAGTGGCAGAACAGCTTTAATAAAACATCTGCACATTATCTTTGAGACAGCGGTGTGATTATGGTAAAATAAAGGGAACGACGCTGAGTGTTATATCAATCTGAGCGTCGGTGGAGTTACAGAAGACTTTGATGGGGTTGGATGTCTCATGTTTGAATCCACGAATGGAACAAAAAATGAGGACTTTATGATTCTGCATAGGGCTGTGCAGTGTGTTTAAAGTTCTCCATTATTAGTCTTAAGCTTACTGATCGCTGATATTCATCGAGGGTAAGTGTGCACGAAGCAACGCAGTAAAACAAACAGAGGACAGGCTGTAAGGTGTGACGGTGTCTAAGAGCTGACAGCCACACTTGCTCCGTGGCAGCTTGTTAGATGGAAACAGAGCCTCCACGTTGTTGCTTTGCTCTGCATTTACAATACAGCAGGTCTGCCTGACACAAAGGAAACTCGATGAGAATACAGAGTCTGTGTGCACCTCTCAACTCCAACAACAAAGAAGGAGGAGGAGGAGGAGGCAGCTGCAGTTCAGCAGACGCAGAACCAAAGTCATCACAAATAATAACAATCCACCAAAGGTGTAATGCACGGCCAAATTATGTTAGCTGATGTATCCTCATCAACCACCACACAGCCGTCTGGTTGGTTCAGCAGCTGCTGCTTGTCTTTCTGGAGCTTCTGGAGTCCCATCCATCCTTCTTATCAGGGGCCATGTCACAGGGAGCAGCAGTCTAAGCAAGAATGCCCAGACGTCCCTCTCCCCAGCCCCCTCCTCCAGCCTATCCAGGGGAACGCCGGGTTTTTCTAGGCCATCTGAGAGTAAAGCGTGTCCTGGGTCTGCCCCGGGGCCTCCTTCCGGTGGGACATGGCCATAACACCTCACCCAGGAGGCATCCTTGTCAGATGCCTGAACCAACTCATCTGGCTACTTTTGATGTGGAGGAGTAGCAGCTCTACCCTGAACCTTCTCTCTCTCTTTACTGAAGCAGTGACTGCATCGCTGCAGCCGCGGCACCAGCTCGGCTATAAATCCCTCCTCCCCTCAGCAGAGAACAGGAACCCCAGATACTTCAACTTTTCCACTTGAACCCGAACGACGTCCCTGACCCGGAACAGGCACTCCACCTTTTTCACTCCACTACAGTCCCACCACAGTCCTGTTGTACACACACAATAAATGATATATACATATACACACAGGTATAGGCTGGGGGCTACTTTGGTGACTTTTTTGTGTACAGAAAGTCGGCCGATACAGGTTTTCAGTTCATCATCATATCTTTCCTGTCAGCAAAGCGTTGTGTTGATTCTGATGGATTGGACAATTTGGGGCTAAGTTTTCATCTGTGCCCAGCCATTAATACCTATTTCTTGTGAGAAAGGTGAAATTTCATGACAAACGAGCATTCCTGCCTCGTACAGCTGACGAACGGACAGACGAGGAAAACAAAGACCGCAAACTCTGAATGAGGTCGGACTTACTTCATGGTTACTTCACTGCAGACTTACTTTTCATTGTTAGTCAGTTATCCTGTTGTAATTTGTCTTCTAAATGTTATGAAGCAAGAAAGACAAAGTAGAAAGAGGAACACAAAACAGCCGCAGGAGAAAAATGAATGAATGAGTAAATAAAAAAAACTGCTTACAGATGTATCCATGTGAGGTAAATGCCAAAATCCAGTGTGTGGTTATATATATATATATATATATATATATATATATATATATATATATATATATATATATGTTAGGGGTGCAACAATACTCGTATCGATATTGAACCGTTCGATACAGAGCTTTCGGTTTGGTACGCATATGTATCGAACAATACAACATTTTTAATTTATTTTATCAACTTTTCTTCTGACGATGCTGTCTGTGTCGAGAGCTCAGTGGATCTGTGTTCGACTACTCCGCCTAGGCTGCACTGTCGAGCGCAAATCCACTGAGCACAGCGCAAGCTAGCAAGACAGAAGTTAAGCTCGTTGCAACATGGCAAACTGACCCTCCCCCACCCTCATTCAGATCTGGGCTTTGGAACTATTTTGGTTTTCATGTGACGTATGACCCTGAAGGTAAGCGCGTCATGGACTAAAGTAAAACAGTATGTTGGATGTGCCACGCAATGCTCAATTACATGGGTGGGAGCTAGCGTGTTAGCGCAGTTAGCTCGTTAGCGTGTTGGCCGTCCAGCCCCACGCACGGGGCGATCCGCGGTAGCTCGTTAACGGAGATTTGCCGTGTTGTGGCGTTAACGTCATTTCAGATTAACGCTGACAGCACTAGTGGGAACACAACGAATATGACTGCACATTTACTCCGACAGCATCCTAGTGCAAAGACAAAAACAACAAGCATGCTACTAACTTTAGCCGAGTCATTTAGACAGCCGTTAGCACAGGATCCTCCTTATGGGGACCTGATATGTTTAATATGCTGCTGAGAATATAGCCCAGAAGAAGCGTATAGTATAGCTTTTATTTTGGAAAGAGACATTTCTCTGTAATAAACTCTCTTTTCCAAAGATGAGGGATTTCTCCATCAGATAGATTTATTATTTTATTACTTTGTTGTTTCAGCAACATTAAATTTAAAAACTGTACTTTTGAGTTAAATATATATTTATAATTTTAATAAGTGACAAATTAAAAAAGCATGAACATTTTTTTGTATCGAAAAAAATATCGAACCGTGAATTTTGTGTATCGTTGCACCCCTAATATATATATATATATCAATAAAACCACACAGTTTTTTCCCACAAAATCCACGTAGTTTTCACATTTTATGTCAGAATTTTATGTGGATTTGATCTTTTTATTGAGGTTTCTTAAGACACTGAGACTTCCCTCTCCAAACCCATCTTTCCAACCTCAAAAGAGACGGAGCAAACCAGAAATAATAAAATATGTTGATCACAAATTTGTCCTACATTAAAAACAGAGCTGGTGTCAAAGTGAAGACCAGTGTCAGTTTTCACACTGATCTCCATAAACAAGATAACAAAGCTCAAAATATGAACCGTTGTGTTGTTTAATCAAACTTATGCACAGAACACAGTACCCCCTGCTGTTACTGAGATGTAGACGCTGCTGGAGTGATGCCGTTCACCTGAAACTCCTTTTGTGCGTTTACGTTCAGCAGCATATGCACTTACTGCAGCAGAGATGTCGTACAAAGACACACATTGTACTGCAAAGCCAACAATGAGCCGTCTCCTTCCTGGCGTGCAGACCGTTTCCCTCTTCCTCCTCTTAGCCGTCACCGGCTCTTTTTAGTGTCCGTTTTCCTCCCTCTTCATTTTCTCTCTTTCTGTATCGCTTTCCATCCCAATTCTCTCACTCTGACCTTGAAATGAATAGGAAGGCACTACAGATAGACGAGAGCACGATGATGGGAAATGGAATTGAAATGTTATGGAGTCGAATTTAAAGGCGGCAGTCGGGGAGAGGAGGGGTGGGAGACAGAATATAGTTGATGAGGGAGGTGAGGAGGAGAGGAAACAAGGCCAAGGATAATAAATTCAAGGAGGAAAGAAGCGAAGGAAACAGGAGGTTAGGAGATGTGGAAAATGAGAGGAAAGGAGAGACATACAAGAGCGAGGTAAAGAAGTAGGAACGGGTTGGAAATAATAAAGTCACGAAAGTGGAAAAGGAAATGGAGCAGGAGAAAATGGAAAAGGAGAAATAGTGAAGATGAAAGGAAGTGAGGAAACAATGAGGAAAGGTGTGATAGGAAAACTGAAAGAGGCAAAGAACAAATGCAAAACAGACCCAATTAGAGGCTGAGTGACTGATTATATACAGTCCAACATCTGTATTTACACCAAAGAAGCGTAAATGTGCCAGACTTGAAATGTTCTGAGAGTCAGGAGTCAACATGTTCGCTGCTGTGATTGTACCAAACCCTAATGTTCACTCTGGCTCATTTCATTTGAAGTGCTGCGCCCATGTCTGTCCAATTGTTAAAGGAGAGCTGTTCAGCTCCACAATTTCGTACTCGGGCTCTGCTGCAGTAGTTTTGTATGATCCATAGTTCAGGCTAGTCCCCATCTTATACTGGGCAGACGCAAGCTGTTTTAGCTCCTCCCCTTTGACACAACTTTCCTCTGACTGGCTGCTACGAGAACGAAGAGACGCATGAGGAGAGCTGAGAAACACCGGGGTGACGAGACACAGCTGAAGCTGATGAAAGACAACAAGACACAGCAAGGAAAATAAAAAATGATGCACACTGGACTGAAAGTTGTATTATTAGTCTGGTGCTTAACACTAACTAGCAGGTATGTCGCACGTCATGCAGTTTGCTGAGGAGGCGGGAGTTCTTCAATAACTCGGTCAATGGTTTAATAAAGGTTCTGTAAGCCTGTGGATAACTGGTATCATATGGAGGTTTGGAATCACCTCTGAAAACACCTGGGGAAGGTAGGTTTGGCACTGTATGTATACATATATATTTTTTATTTCGTTTTCAGGTTAAATTATGCATAAATCTGCAGGCAGCACATTCTCCAAAAACGTGGGTTCGTGAGTCAAACTTCAGGCCTCGTCGGTTTCACCCGGGCTGCTTCATAATGAGCACACATCCACGTTTTGATGCCTGAGATGCAAAGAAAGTGCCCAGAAACATCCTGTATATCCCGTCCCCATCACCTCCAGGTGGCTTTGTGTCTACAGTGCAGGGCAGCGAAAGAAGAACAGAAAACATTTTCACATAATGGTGACAGGTAAAACCCGTCAGATTGTTCCAGGTTTGCTTTCTGCTGCTGTTTTGTTTCTGAATAATGAGCCACTGTCTGCACTCATGCGCTGAGGACAAACACAGCTTTTCCTCCATGTAACCTCACTTCCCACATTTCACAAAAGCCTCTGTCATCCTCGCACACCGTTGCTCTGAAGCTGTGAGAGTAATCACATGTGTGAAAATGATTCCAATGCTTCTAGCAGCCTCAATAGATGAGTACAAAACAGTGCGCTGAAAATAAAGAGAGGGTGAAACTTTCACACCCGGTCGCTAATGGGTGGATGGTGTCTGCAGGAAGCCATCAAAGCAGTTTGCGTATGCTGTCTGAGGTGGAGTTGAAGTCAAATATTTGGCTGGTTTCCTCCTGGGAGGAGATTTCTGGAATATCCCGTGCACTTGCTCTTCTGAAGACGAAGAAGGTCGCAGAGTTTCTGACAAGTCAGCAAATATTAAAGTTGGGAGGTTGTTGTTTTTTATCCTCTGCCTCCCTCATCTACATTCAACGGAGGTAATTTTATAAAGCTGAAGGGCAAGAACATGACACGTCTTGCCTGATAACACAAATTGTACACTCATTATAACATCAGAAGCTTAATGGAAACAAGCGGCACAAACACAGTAAGCCCTGTAACTCGGGACGCATGTATCACGTCAGCGAGGAAGCCGAGGGTTTGGCAGAGCTGACATTACGCAAACACCAACAGCAAGGGCGCTCATCTGTTTGCAGGTAGTGTCCATTCTGTCCCTCCATGCAAAATCCACATGAATATACCCCTCTGCAACTAACTATTAGCCCTCAGGAAAATAACCTGAGGGTAAGAAGTCTCATCAAGAGCCAACCAGTACATACAAGCCTGGCAGAGGGAGGAAGCGACGTGTCTAAATACCCTTAGAACAACTGCAAAGACACCTGTGAACTTAACCGAGTCAGGAAGTGAAGTCTGAAAGAAGACAATCATTAGAACCCAGATAGAAACCCTGACAGTGAGTTTGGAGACCAAGAAAAACAGAAAAGACACCTTAATGCCAGACATACGCTAAGGACAAACTAAGATTATTGACACTGGAAGGACATTTGCTGGTGAGGTGAGAGAGGGGAGGAAGAGAAAAGAAGGAAACCTGAAGAACAGCATCACCACAGTGAAGCATGGTGGTGGGAGTATTATGCAGTGGGGATGCTTCACGTGTCTACAACTGGGCATCTTGTCAAGGAAGGAATCATAATCTCTTCTGGTTTGCCAAACAATCAGACTCCAGCTTCTACCACCAGGTAGATTATAACGGATGATTCTAAGCCTACCATGAGTCCTCGCTCCATTCTGCATCAGGCGCAAAGATCAAGACACGTGTACGTAAGTTACAAACCACAATGACGCGATTGGTAGCCTAATGCAAGGTCACATCCCAGCGTCGTATTACTGCGCCCTGACAATCGTCTGAGCGCAGCCCCACCCCACACTGGCTGGAGTGCCATAAGGCTCTGCTGTGCTTTATTGTAGTTCAACCAGCAGCTGTAGCTCATTTGTGGTGGTACAGGGCAAAGGCAGCTCTGTGTTGATATAATTCTTAATAGGAGATTGCTGTTGTGCAGTTATTGAAGTCATATAAGCGTTACTTCTTTAGCCGCAGCAGAAGTTATGAGTGTATGAGAGAGTGCAGCTGTGGGAACAACAGGTCCACTGTGGTAACAAACATGAAGGATGCAATCAAACATAATTTTCACAGACGAGGTTGTTGCAGTGATCACAGTGGGGAGAAGACTGCAGCGGAAATAGCTTAGCTTGATTTCTACCCAGTTCCAAAGTATAAAACTATTTCTAACAGGAACCAGCAAAAGAATGAAATAATCAAACTCAGTATTGTGTTTCTATGTGCTGCTGTCATGTGAATATTAGGCGGTCGGGTTAATTCTCAGTGATCTTGTGAGACGTCTGAGGCATCTTTCCAAGACTCGGGCTATGAGCTTTTAGCCACACCACAGGTTTTTGGACCAGCCAGTGTCTTCTGAGGAACTACTGGCAGTGACGTGCATGCTGGCCCATGACGGATGGAGCTGACAGATGGTTCAACCAATCACATGCCAAGTATTTTTAGAAAGCTCCTGCACATTTCTAAATTGTTTTTAAGCAGTATTGTAGAAAAAACAATACTGAGAGTCAGGTTACATAGACGATAAAAGGCTAGCTGACTTTTTAACAATGTAAACTGTGGCGAAATGTGACATTTATTTATTTCCTGTTTTTCACTCATTTGACAAAGACTACACAGCTCATCCTCACAGACCTGCTGCTTTTTGTTTGCATTACTTTTACTCCTACTACTAATAAATATATAAGGTGTAAAAACAAGGAAACCATCTATTGGCTTTTTATCACTATGCATCACTTTTATTTATTTTTCGCTTTACTTTCAAATAGCTGTACAGCACTTTGTCTGAAAGCGCCAAGTTATTATTATTATTATTCTAAGCTAATCAAAGGCCACAAAACAGGAATCTATGTGTGCACATCATATAAAACACGAGGAATAAACAGAGATAATTACAGAGAACACAGACAATCCAGCGGATGGGCGGATAGATGGACGACTGCAAAACAGAAAGTTACCAGAAAACCATGAATTCAAAATAAAAATCAATAACTTTACAATAACTAAAGTTAATTTTAGAGTAATGAAGGAACCAAATCATAATAATAAAACCTAAACCCAAAAGAGGAAGCTGAGGTTGGGCCCTGTTGAAATATAAAGGCCTAAACAAGTGGAGCTGTTGTTGTGTGCGTCAGAAAGCAGCTTCTGATTCTAACGTCTTTGGCGTCAGCGTGTCTGTACTTTACTTTCTGCTTCGTCTGGTTTTCACGACTCGGATCGTTGGGAAACTCTTCAGCACAAAATCACCAATTTGACGAGACTCTGTCACAAACACGTAATAAAGTTTCACTTCAGACTTTCTGTCAAACTGGAAAACTTTAACAACTCCCATCTTTCCCACACAGTTTTGTGGAATAAACTCTGAGATAGATTTTCAGTTGTGAGATCAATTAACAGCTACTTTGTGTTTCCTGGACAGGACAATGGAAACTAAACTAACACCACCAACATATCCCTGAAGGGGCATAAAAAATGTACTGTCACACATTCGCACCCAGAGAGTATTTGGAATAAAAGCCTTTTGACACCTCTGATGTGCCACCCCCAGGAGCCACTTTTTGTTTTCATGCCACTAACAGCTCTGTTGAAATAGGTCTCACTTACTCCGAACGGGAGACAAGAAACGCAGCTTTGACTTTGAGC
The DNA here is from genome assembly GCF_057381915.1 of Diplotaxodon limnothrissa. Classification (NCBI taxonomy): domain Eukaryota; kingdom Metazoa; phylum Chordata; class Actinopteri; order Cichliformes; family Cichlidae; genus Diplotaxodon; species Diplotaxodon limnothrissa. The sequence goes on along the minus strand of NC_140603.1, from coordinate 30,806,568 downwards.
ACTCTTTCATTACGCTTTGTCTTTTATTTAAGCCTGAAGTGGCACTTTTTTCACATACCTGGCTCTCCTGATCAAAAGCCTCACATCCAACCGTTTGAAAGATGTGACTTGAAGTGTTTTCAGACGCGAAGGGTTACGGCGAGTGCATTTCAACAACACGCAAAAAAACTTGAGCTAGAAATGTCAAAAACAGTGTCTTAACTTACCCAAAAGGCAGATAACAAACTGCAAATAAAGACAGGAGCGCTGCTGGAGGATTTATTTTGGTGTTCGCATTGAAGCGCTTGTGTTTTTCTAACCCTAAACCCATCAGTCGTCCTCGTACCAGCGGCTCCGTGAGCACGCCCAGGAATGAAAGATTTACCAGGTCGCGCTGCTGGTCTCGAGCAGAGGTTATTTGCTGTGTGTTGTCAATAATTTAGAGGAAAATCTAAGAAAATCTCCTTTTTCGGTGCTCACGTGGAATATTCGGACGAGTGATTTCATGAGTATCACGTTTTCATGTTGCTCCACCTTCTGAGTGAATCTTTGGTAATTATAATTATAATAAAGAGTTTGAAGCAGTCCACACAAAGTGTGTGCACCTACAGCTCTTTCAGCAGCAGCATGCTAACATCACCAGGTGTAATGCTACACACTGTCATTTTACCCGAGCATGTTCACATGCAAATATTATCTACATTACACCAGGCAGCAATCTCCAGGCTGGAAACTGAAGGAAGTGGCAGAACCTGAAGTTCCTCTCGTGGCCACTGGAGGCGCCAAAAGCAAGTCAAAAACGGTTTATTTATCCCTCTAAACAACTTTATTTTAAGTTCAGTTCAGCACCAAATCACAAGCACACTTGCCTCAAGTGTTTTATAAGACAATAATACAGACAATCAGAGGAAACCCTTATGAGAAAGCACTTGGTGACAGTGGGAATGAAAACCTCCTTCTTAACAGGAAGATACTTCCATCTGCTGTGGGGTGAGGGGAGGACAGAGGGCACAGAGTGGAATAATTAATGTAGAGAGGTGATGAAGACAGTTGAGGGTTAGGTTAGGGTTAAGTTGAGGGAAGAAGAACCAGTGCATCATGGGAAGGCCCCAGCACCTGATCATGCCCCTATAAGCTTTATCAAAAAGTTTTAAGCCTAATCTTAAAAGTATGTTCACAATGTGTGAATATATATATTATGGATACAAGATCTGCAAACAAACAGACACACACACAGAAGCTAAACGGTTTGTAATCCTGACTTTGAATAAGCCAGTAAAAAAAACGTGATCTTCGAGGTCGGAGAGAAACTGAAAAGCAGACCAAGCTGAAAACTTCCCCTTCCTGTCGCTTAAAGCTGTCACTTCAAAAAACAAACACAAAAAAATGGCAAAGGTCACAAAGACGAGATGAGAATTCAAAATCCGAGCCCACAAACCAGCAGGCGGCTTCCTAGTGGCTACACTTCATGAATAGCAACAAAAAGGTATTTGCACAAACCAGCATAATTCACACGTAAACCTGGCAGTGCACCCAGTCCTCACCCAGACATTTCCCCCGAAACCACAAATGTCAAGCGTAACGAAGGCGCGACAGGAAATGTCAGGTGATCCTGAAAGTCATTACATTTCATCCTGTGGGAATCGGCGATATCTGTGCTAAATTTCATGGCCACATATGTAATAATGTCAACCTTATGATAGCAGCAGAGATGAAAAGTCTACAGGACTCATCGCTCTGTTCGGTCTGGACCGTGCAGGTGAGCTGGACCGACATACGGACCGATTTCGATTCCAGCTGGTGATGATCAACAGACCCGCTGCTGTGTAGAGGCCGGGTTGGATTAAAGCAGAGCAGATGCTGATAATACGATGGCAGCAGTTAAGAACAAACCTTTGTTCACACTAACCAGGGTCCCAGATCATTGATCCCAGTGTTTGTCCTGATTTTAAGCTACAGTACAACTGATAATGATGTATTGTGTATTGTGTGTGTGTATTAGTGAGTCTGTCATATGCTGTCCAGGGGTAAAGATTTACTATAACATACATCAAATCAATGCTGGTCTTACAGACAGCTCGATACACTTCTGCTATGAATTATGGGCTGTGATGTTCGATCCTTATCCACAATGTTAAATCTACTGATAGGTGAAGTGAAAAGAAAATTGATCTGCTCATTAGAATGCAGAGTTATGCTGGGAAACTCTGGGCCACAGCCTTCATGTATAAAACCCACCCAAACACCTGTGCAGTTACAGACTGAGCACGTCCATGAGAACGGCGCTCTCTGCTCCAGAACAGCTGAAGGATAAAAAGAGCCCACGGCACTGACCGGGCCTCCAAACTTCTCAGATTCACGTTCGATAGATCTACAAACATCAGACTCACTGTGACAGAAACCAAGAGACATCCTTACAGTCACATGTCCATGCTCCAGCGGAGCAGCGCCAACGTGGCAGGACAAGGACCTTCTGACATACAGTACAAAGACCTGAAAGCTCAGGCCCATCACCCCATTTATACAGCGCCAAATCACAACAACAGTCGCCTCAAGGAGCTTTACATTGTAAGGTCGACCCTACAATAATACACACAGACATAAACCCAACAGTCATATGACCCCCTATGAGCAAACACTTTGGTGACAGTGGGAAGGAAAAACTCCCTTTTAACAGGAAGAAACCTCCAGCAGAAACGGGCTCAGGGAGGGGCGGGGCCATCTGCTGTGATTGGTTGGGGTGAGAGAAGGAAGACAGGATAAAGACATGCTGTGGAAGAGAGACAGAGGTTAATACTATAGGAACAGCAAGTAGGCCTGCAGCGTGAGAGCGAAGTGTTCTGATAGGGTGATATGGTACCACAAGGTCATTAGGATAAGATGGGGCCCGATGATTTAAGAGCTTGTATGTGAGGAGCAGGATTTTGAATTCTGGATTTAACAGGAAGCCAATGAAGGGAAGCCACAGAGAAAAACTCACTGAATCAGATAGTGAGATGATCCAGTCGTCTGATAGGTGAGTCACAGCCTTGTCTGGCCTCCCTGCACTCTAAACAGATACAGAGGATGGCTTTATCAGTTCTTCATAATGGCTCCCATCATCTGTGGGGTGAATTTCAGCTTCTGTCCTCTGCATGGAGGCTTTTAGTCCCAAGGTTTTTTATCACTTGTCTAATTATCAAATGTGTGTTTGTCAGGTTGAATGGGTCTGTGTGTTTTGCAAAGCTACCTACAGGTATAAATGCAGTGACCTCAGCACAGGGATGGACTGGCAGGCTGTCTCAGGTGTAGTCTGCCTGCCACCCACTGACACTCACTACCCTGAAGTATGTAAGAAGTTAAAAATGTTCAATGTTTGTGCTGTTTCTGTGTGGCATTATGGTAGTTTGTGAAAATAAAACCAAAAGCTCGAACAACAATCTCTCTGGTGCTTTAAATACAAACATTTCAGTCTTTGTCAAAAACACGAGCACGGAGCCTTCGGGGCCTCTCGGCTTTAAAACAAAGAGAGCAGAGTACAAGCTGGCATCGTGGTTAACATTTAAAGTTTGGGTGAACTTTGGAAATCTCTTTTGTTACATGCAGACTTTCAGACAATCTGACAAACCTACAAGCTGCCAAGCATACAGCAAACGGTAAAGGCCAATGAATCTGCAGATCTGCAGCCACCCTGACGGAAAAACCTCTTCCCAGAGTTGGCAAAGTACGCTGTGCCCTCTTATTCCCACCTACACAGCAGCATTAGACGACTGATTTAAAAACCACAGCTGCTAATTATATTTCTGTTAATTGATTTCTCTTGCTGGGGTCTTTCATTCAGTTATTTTAAGTTAAAAGGAAATCAAGGAAAAACCAGAAGAGATTTTTCACAAGCAGGAAACAGAAACACATAAACTGGTGCCTCGTTGCTTTTGTAGGGTGTTTTGGGATTTGTTTAGGAGTTAAAATTGGATTTTGCAGGTTGAACCCATAAAATGACCCCGAGATGAATGTGAACTTTGGTAACTGCAGTTTGTGGACGGGCTGCTGTGCTGCTGCTTGCTCCGAGATTTATTCTCCTTTGTGGGTTACTTAGAGTTACTGCAGTGTATTTTATCTAAAGAAGATTTCATCATGGCTGCTTTCCAACTCCACTCGAATTTGGCGAGTGATACTAAGAAGCATCATCAGCTTTATTATTAATTAACGACGGCTACCACTGACCTTACCTAACCGTGAGCACGAACACAAAACCTGCTCTGCACCAGCCAAAGTCCAGTACTGCTAACTGTGTGTACTCCTGTAGCTTTATATTAACACAGAGTTATTATCACCGTTTGTTTTTGTGCTTGAATGCACATATTTGGTTCTTATTTTATCAAGAAGCTCTTTCACTCACACCACATCGTGGCTGGATCATTGCATCAGTGCAGTGAATGTGCACACTGCCTTTAAGTGTATATTCTGTTGTTGCGTCTATAAATACTGAACATATTCCCGTGTTATTAAGAAACAGACATGATGGGAAAACTGAAAAGCTGGATTTGACGTTGTTCACAAGGGAAGATATTTCAGTTTTGTTCAAAGACACAAATGTTTAAGTGATGTCCTTTTGCCTGGGGATGTAATTATGTGTCCACTGTAAGGATGTGGGCCACAGGGAAGAGACTTGACATGTATAATGATACAGTAAGTGCTCTGCATGAAGGCACTAAGCCCTACTGAAAACACAAATATGACACATGTATCACGCTGAAGCTCAGAAAGCATTGAAGTCGTAAGGTTTGGCTGGTAGAGTCAGGGCCTGTGTTCAAGTCTGAGAAAGATAAATACGATGTTCATGAACAAACCATCAGGGCTGACGGAGAAGCTGCGAATGACGTCACAGGTTTGCGGTTCGTAGTAACTGTGAAATTTCTCTAACATTACAGCAGAAGCATTATAGCATGCGCCTCTGTGGTTATGATGGCATTGCATATATGCATTAATCATGTTAAACATGCAGGTGGGACTGTGTGTGTGGGTGTATGACCTCTGCATGGCTTCTTTTGGAGGGACTTGAGTTTGGTGGATGTCTGCATGATTCTGACCCACTTTCAGGCCTCCAAAAAAGGCCCAACCTTTCCCCCGAATAACTCCTTCTCCTCTGGTGTGTTTGGATTATGTAACTCCTCCGTGCTGCTCAGATGACAGCGAACTCGATCTGCTCCAAAGAAACAGGTCAGGAGTTGCGAGTCCCAAACGGACCGTTCTCATCTCCAAACACACTCGGATGTGCTTGGTTTACCCCGCTGTGCAGGGCGGGGCCGTCCCTGCAAGGATGTCGCCGTTTAGAAACACGAGACAAGAGAAACGAGGCAAAACTGAAGCAGCTGATAGATCAGCGGGGAGTTTAAGCAACGGCTATCTGCCGTGTTCACACACATGTACTTAATAATGTTTTTACTGCATCATTTGGCTCTTTTCCTGCTTCATGAAAACAGATTGGGAACATGTTAAAACCCTTTCACGCTGAAGCCCTGCAGATGAGTGGAACTGTCTACTTACTTTAATATTCAGTCTTATTCTTCCACCACTACGTCTCTGCATCTCCCTCGCTCTCCTCTAGTCTTTCCATATTCCTCTCACTCTCTTTTGCATCAGGCCTGACTCAGCAGTGTTTTCAGAGGCTAATAACAGAACCAGCCAGTCAAATTAATTACTGCTGGCCCTGCAGCAGCAGTCGTACCTCTAACACACACACACACACACACACACACACACACACACACACACACACACACACACACACACACACACAGAGGAGTATTTCTGGGTGCTCAGGCGACTGAGGAGCCGATTCCAGACATTAAATACCTTTGGGGCACTGAAGTGAACGAGACTACACACTTCCCTCTTCCGTCTGGAGCCTTAAAGGGCACTTACACCCTAAAACCTTAACGCGATTAAAATAACATCACATGTGAGCATTTGGAGCTACCCCGACATTTTCAGAGTGTATCTCTGAAGCATCATTTGAGTTTCCAGGTTCAGCTGTGAGGCTGGAAATCACTTTTCTGAGCTCGTCTGTGCACTTCCAGCCTCTTTGATCTCAGCCACTGTAGATAACCTGACACCGCTCGACTGCTTATCACATTTCCCACACTCTAAAACAGAACTACAAGTGAAGACATTACAACTGTCCTTATGTTTGCATAAACAATCACTGACGGTTGAGGTTGGAATTTGGACATGCGCTTAATAGATAAAAGTCGTACTTTTTCTTCTTCCGAATAAACGCTGCCTGAGTGAGAATAGTTTTTTCTGTCTTAGTCGACAGCTTCCCTTCGTTTGTTCTCAAGTTAGAGATCAGACTGTACGCCTGTATCGATTCTTACTTTCTAATGTCAGTGTAACTGAAATAGCCTTCATGTTTCCTGCGATCGTTTACATTTGCAGCAAATTAGCAATGAGAAATTAGGAAGATCGTGCAAGCTGCTAGGCAACAGCCGCCTTCAAGGTCATCCATAATAATTAACATTGCTAAAATCAGCCACAGCTAAGCCTGGCGTAAGCTTTTAGTTGTTGCACTTGCAGTAAAGTTCATAAAAATCCAGTTTGTTAATTGCTGTTCCACCGTTTCCTCTAAAGTCTGGTGTAGCAGCACGACGGCAGATCTCCGAGGTGACCTCTCTGTGCTGACAGTTCAAGCCTCCTGCATGTGACGGCTCTGCGGCGTCATGCGCTGTGAATCCAAAGACAGACGCCCGCTGACGTGTGACGTGTTTCACTTACTCCACTCGTGCATAAACCCCACCTCAACAAACAAACATGCACAAAATCTCACCGCTCCCTTCTGTCCAGGCACTTAGTCTCTGCCGGCACACTTGTCATGTTTTGCCTCCGGCAGCATATGGCTGCCTGTTGGCCTGCCTTACCCAGTTGACTGCCTTCCAGGATCTGATGCAAAGATGTCCACCAAGAGACGCCTGGTGGTCATTTCCCATCCAGCACAGAGCAAATGTCCAATTCCAACTCATGAAATTCCTGCTTTGTGCCGGTTTTATGTTTGGTTAATAGATTACAAGGAAATTAAAGTGAAAATGAGCCATCAGATTTGATTTTGAGTGGGGAATATTCAAGTGCAGTCTATTCTTGTAAGATCACTTAAAAGATCATGTGCATAACTCAGTAGAACACGCTGTTAAAACCAGCAGAGGCCAAACCTATCCACCAAGATCTCACAGACGTTTGATTGCACTCTACATCACTCATACCAGGCAACCAGCTGATGTAAGCCTGTGTAACAAGTGATGCTGTGCACGTTAGCCATGAGCCAGCTGGGCATTGATTAGAAAAGAAGCAAAGAGAATTGTTTGCTGAAGAATCTGAAGCCAGAAAAGAAAAACATGTTTTTATCTTTGAAGGTCTCAGAATAGACGCGCTGCTAAATAACTCAACAATACTGTAGGTTTATATTACGGCCATAGGTTAATAATTTCTCAATTATACGTATCACAGACTGAGGAAAGTCTTGTTGAAAAGGTGTTCAACTCTCCACGAGGCTTCATATGTTTTCTGTTTACCAGGTGAAATGCGAAGTTGTTGTCAGGCGGCCGTCTCGGCCTCTGCGACACCTCTGCAGAGTCCTCGGACAACCGGTAGATTAAAACCAACACTGTGCCATATTAGCACAGAAGACTTTATTACCCATGCCCACAAGTTCATCTCAATCCACAGTGCCGAGCTTTATGTAGATGAAACACAGTCTGGTGATTTACTCCGAGTTCCTCTGCGACACTCAGTGGACGTCTGTGGAGTCGTGGGTCCCAGTTTTAAAAAAAGGGACCCAGTGGTTACGATCCAGTTATCGGGGTACCACAGTCCTCAGTCTCCCTGGGATGGTCTGCACCCAGAGGACCAATGCTGTTGTCATTCTGGTAGCAGAACAGTGGACCGACTCCTTCTCTACCAGGGATATTAAAGGTTGGATGGATCCAGTCTGAATGATTTTTGTTGACTTCAAGAAGGGTGAACAACTATGTGCCTTTACTGCTTGGGAATATACGGTATGCATCGTTATGGCCCTTGAAAAGGATCACATAGTCCGATAAATACCAGAGGGTGCACATTCCTACCAGCGTGGACCTTTAAGGACAGACATTTGACTATCCTTTTGGTTCTGAGAGCGTGCACAGCTTGGATGGTATAGCTGTAGCTCCAGGTCTGTCGGCAGCTTCCCACGCTGCTGCCTGACCTTCCACAGAAAGACGTCTCCCAGCTTGGCTGTTTGTCAACTCATCCTGGTGAAAGAAGGCTTTATTATCCTGGACTCGTGCTTGGAAACTGAGCTCCCAGGAGTGACATCCAGATGAGTGAAAGTTTGGAACGGACGAAAGTTTGCAGACCTCGAGTTGCCAGAACTCTCTCAGATAAAACAGCAGCACCTGGAGCTCAGGCAGAAAGAGAGTTATAAGGACGGCGCTGCCAACCTGTCAGCTATGTGACAATAATATCCCCACTTCACACATTTGTGATGGGTGCACTGATGCACAAATGTACTGTTACTGCAGTGTGTGCGCGTGCGAGTGGGTACATACAACACAAAAGTAGATCCAACCAAAATACACTCAACCTTGGATATCCTTTCCATCTCTCTACATCAAACCCCTGAAGGATATAAATAGTTCTGTGTGTGTGTGTGTGTGTGTGTGTGTGTGTGTGTGTGTGTGTGTGTGTGTGTGTGTGTCGTGGTCATGCTGTCAGCCATCCAGAGGACACTGAGTGGCAGCTCTTGTACTTGCACGGCAGGATAATGACTTTAGTATCTTGGGAACTTCTGTGTGATCCTGATTTCTAAAATTTATTATTAATTTATGTTTTTAATTTATTTATTTTTTATCAATTTATTTTATTTTTTGTGAGGGGGGGGGGGGGGACTGGTTCCTTTCAAAATAAAAGTATCTGCCTTTTGTAAGAAATACTGTGATATTAAATCTTGTTTTAGCAGAAAGATCTGGAGCTCAGAAAACAGAAAATGTTTCCTGGTGAATTCGGACAGAGGTAGAGATTACTCCTCCAAAACAAGTAACTCAGGATCTGTGCATTATACCTGCAATCGCATGACTGCATAGCAAATGTTCAAGTTTTAGTTATTCATTTCTTTATGACAGCACATTAGGGACATTTAAGGTGAAGTAAAAGGAGCACTGCAGGTGTCCATGCAGGTAGTTTCTGTTCTGTTTTCAGGGGAACCACACTTCTGATTGGATCAGTTTCAAACTCGTCCCGCCTTTCGATACAGCTTCATTAGTTCAGATTGGATCTCCTCTGTAGAGAGTATTTTCAATTATTTTATTTATTTATTTATTTATTATTATTTTTATTTTTTATTTTTTTTCTTTCTTGGGGGGGTATTTATGCTTTTTATTACTCACTGTCTTGTTTTACTCTGAGAAAAAAGGTAACTGACAAAAACTACGACAAAACACATTGTTCTGCTTCTCAGAAATGTTATTTCCCCAACGACGCAGGGATAAAATCACAGATGCATCCTTGTTGCATCCAGTTGCAGAGTACGATTAAGACAAAGTGCTCGTGTAATGAGCAGACAGCCTGAAAAAAAGACAAATTTGTTATATTTTGTTTTACTCGATATGATAATTTTAACCTTTAAAATCATGCTACTAGACCATTTCCACCACTTTTAGATTTATCAGCCCAAAGTTTTCTTCTCCAAATATAAATCATGATTATTTTCAAAAATAAAGGACTTTATTATGTCAAAACTGAAAAAAAAAAACCCCACCACCTGAATGATTTGAATCCAGACTGGGAGTTTTATTTTGAAGTCTCATGGTGGCAGCAGGGCTGTGGTGGGCGAATTTTTCTTTCTTTTCTCAGGAAAGCGAAGCAGAAAAACAAGTAAATTACATACAGTCGGTATAGCCGAAAATATGAAGAAGACAAGTGGCACCAACATTAACTGTGGAGAAGCACTGCAGCAATGAGCACTTAGCAACAGAAGTGCCACTAAGACTCTCCAGAAGTGAAGATCTTCACAGTCACTTCTTTAACAGTCTATTTTTGCTCCTCAGAGGCACGGTAACCTGAAACTTAACTTTTATTTTTCCATTTCAACCATTTAGTGACTTGGAAGGAGTGCAGCGGTATGGTATGCTCCAGTTCCTTGGAGAACATTTCAAGAGAAGTGCTGCCGTGTCCCAGGGAAGATCATGTACAGAGAGAGTCGGTGGGAAGAGAAATAAAACATGAGATGTATGAGAGGTCGAGGGAATTTTTAAGTGCTGAGAGCAAATTGAAGTGGGAGGATTCGGCGATTTAAGGTACAACACAACTTTTTGTGAGTTTTTAGCTTGTGATAAAAGTTCTGGTGACTAACTACTTTTCCGCCTGGAGCCCCAGTTTGGGGTTTAACTTTCAGCTGGGAGTTTATTAAGTTACGTGCGCAGATCAAATCAGGGACAAAATGTGCACCAGAGTATCTCCTTTAAAGGTTTCACATCCAAACTTCATAATCTAGTCAGTTTCTGGAGACAAAGTGAAGTACTGAGAGAAAATATAGCATTTAATATCTGCAGCGGTGATTAGAAGTGATGGCAAAGATAGTGTTGATATTATTAACTGTACGCTGCTGGCTCCACCTCACAGGAGACAACACACAAACACCTCCTCACGTATAAAGAATTAATCCTAAAATCTTGAACATTTATGATGAGAAAAAGTTTATATTAGATGCCAAAAAGCACTGCAGGCAGAATAAATACTGCAAGACAAATTCCAGAATAACAATGAACCAACTGCTGATTTCCACCAAGTCTATTAACAAAATCAGCAAATTCTGAATTCGGTTCAGTCAGTTTGATGCCATGGTTGTTTGCAGGGGAATAGCAAATTGCTCCTGCGTTGGTGTAAAGTCACTACATCAAGTGATAAAGGTTAATCTCTGCATTTTGTTCAGACATTACAGTAAAAAGGAGTGGCGTGGAAGAAGGCCAGAGTGTTTGATTTACCAGCCAATCTTTACAGGCGGTCATGAGCTCTGAGCAGGACCAATAGGCTCGGGGTTACCCGATGCTCCTCCATATGTGCTCAGGCTTATAAAGGAGGTAAAAAAGCACAGCTTCAAGTCAAAGGGTCCAGCTTGATACAGGTGTCTACCTCTGTGGGTTTCGTGGGTTGACCCAATTAAAGCACACAGGAAGCCCCAGAACTCACTGCAGGGATTAAACGTTCCACGCAGCTTGTGAACATCTCAGTGTCTTCTAGGAGGAGATGGACAAAGTGTTTCTGGATAAAAAGACAGCTAAGCTTGCTGCCCCTGGATGGATGGATAGACGGACTCATGGATGGATGGACTCATGGATAGACGGACTCATGGATAGATAGACGGATGGATGGATAGACGGACTCATGGATGGATGGATGGATGGATGGATAGATAGACGGACTCATGGATGGATGGATGGATGGATGGATGGATAGATAGACGGACTAATGGATGGATGGATGGATGGATAGACGGACTCATGGATAGACGGACTCATGGATGGATGGATGGATGGATGATGGATGGATGGATGGATGATGGATGGATAGACGGACTCATGGATGGATGGATGGATGGATGGATGATGGATGAATGGATGGATGATGGATTGATGGCTGGACGGACTCGTGGATGGATGGATGGATGGATAGACAGACTCGTGGATGGATGGATGGATGGATGGATGGATAGACGGACTCATGGATGGATGGATGGATGGATGGATGGATGATGATGGATGGATGGGCGGACTCGTGGATGGATGGATGGACAGACTCATGGATGGATGGATGGATGGACAGACTCATGGATGGATGGATAGATGGACTCATGGATGGATGGATGGATGGATGGATGGACAGACTCATGGATGGATGGATAGACGGACTCATGGATGGATGGATAGACAGACTCATGGATGGATGGATGGATGGATGGACAGACTCATGGATGGATGGATAGACAGACTCATGGATGGATGGATGGATGGATGGACAGACTCATGGATGGATGGATGGATGGACTCATGGATGGATGGATAGACGGACTCATGGATGGATGGACTCATGGATAGACGGACTCATGGATAGATAGACGGATGGATGGATAGACGGACTCATGGATGGATGGATGGATGGATGGATGGATGGATAGATAGACGGACTCATGGATGGATGGATGGATGGATGGATGGATAGATAGACGGACTCATGGATGGATGGATGGATGGATAGACGGACTCATGGATAGACGGACTCATGGATGGATGGATGGATGGATGGATGATGGATGGATGGATGGATGATGGATGGATAGACGGACTCATGGATGGATGGATGGATGGATGATGGATGAATGGATGGATGATGGATTGATGGATGGACGGACTCGTGGATGGATGGATGGATGGATGGATGGATGGATAGACAGACTCGTGGATGGATGGATGGATGGATGGATAGACGGACTCATGGATGGATGGATGGATGGATGGATGGATGATGATGGATGGATGGGCGGACTCGTGGATGGATGGATGGACAGACTCATGGATGGATGGATGGATGGACAGACTCATGGATGGATGGATAGACGGACTCATGGATGGATGGATGGATGGATGGATGGACAGACTCATGGATGGATGGATAGACGGACTCATGGATGGATGGATGGATGGATGGACAGACTCATGGATGGATGGATAGACAGACTCATGGATGGATGGATGGATGGATGGATGGACAGACTCATGGATGGATGGATGGATGGACTCATGGATGGATGGATAGACGGACTCATGGATGGATGGACTCATGGATAGATGGACTCATGGATAGATAGACGGATGGATGGATAGACGGACTCATGGATGGATGGATGGATGGATGGATGGATGGATAGATAGACGGACTCATGGATGGATGGATGGATGGATGGATGGATAGATAGACGGACTCATGGATGGATGGATGGATGGATAGACGGACTCATGGATAGACGGACTCATGGATAGACGGACTCATGGATGGATGGATGGATGGATGGATGATGGATGGATGGATGGATGATGGATGGATAGACGGACTCATGGATGGATGGATGGATGATGGATGATGGATGAATGGATGGATGATGGATTGATGGATGGACGGACTCGTGGATGGATGGATGGATGGATGGATGGATGGATGGATAGACAGACTCGTGGATGGATGGATGGATGGATGGATAGATAGACGGACTCATGGATGGATGGATGGATGGATGGACAGACTCATGGATGGATGGATAGACAGACTCATGGATGGATGGATGGATGGATGGATGGATGGACAGACTCATGGATGGATGGATGGATGGACTCATGGATGGATGGATAGACGGACTCATGGATGGATGGATGGATGGATGGACAGACTCATGGATGGATGGATAGACGGACTCATGGATGGATGGATGGACAGACTCATGGATGGATGGATAGACGGACTCATGGATGGATGGATGGATGGATGGACAGACTCATGGATGGATGGATAGACAGACTCATGGATGGATGGATGGATGGATGGATGGATGGACTCATGGATGGATGGGCTTAAAGTTTGAGTGGACTAAGACTAGAAAAGCTCTATCCATGTGCAGTTCCACGCCGTTAGCTGAACGAACACACTGGTTCATCATGATGCAACACTGGCCTGGAACAGCTTAAGAAAAATGAACATTTTGTATGATTTTGACAAGATGTTTGTAGGAATATGAAGGTCATTCATTCAACAGAGCAGGCTTAAAATTTGTGTATGTTCTTGGAACTTTGTAAGAGCTCGGCACATTTCACTAGTATGGAAATTATTCATAAACATATTTTAAACGGGATGAAATAAAGGATTTTGGAGACGTCTCAAAATAAAAGGTTAAAGTGACGTGAAAATAAATGGAGGCCTTGTTTAATAAAGAAAAGTTATACATGAGTGTTTAATTTGTTTCATACAAAGAGTGAAAGAAAGAGCTCGACCTGCATTAAATGGTCCAAAACAAACGAAACGCTGAACATATTCAAAAAGTTATTAATAAATCAACAACATGAAACTACTTCCTGATTTCGTAGAACTCCAGGACGATGTGACACGCAGCCTTACGTGTTCTTTTAACAGACAGATAATAACTGACTGTGATGTCAGCTGGTGGAAACAAGACAGATAGAGCAGAGAGACCTGTCATAACAGCTTACTGTCACTGCAGAGCGCCTGTGTGTGTGTGTGTGTGTGTGTGTGTCTGTGTGAGCTGACTGTGCGAAACACGTCAGACTAATATGATTTTGGCAAAGAAAGCCCATTATACCACTACGTGCCCCCTCGTCCTCGTGGAGAGGATAAGATTACATTTGTGTAAAATTACTCCACCTCCTAATAGTATCAATGGATGGTATTTGTCTTTGTGGAGTAAATGGATTTTGGTTTTCCAATTAGACACTGTTAATAAAACTCCACAGCTGAATGGTTACGTGCAAATAAGCTGTTTGAGGCGTCGTCTCCATTCACAGACAGGTGACAAATGAAAGGAAGAGAACGTTTTCCTGAACAAACTGCCGACTCGCCACGCGGCTTCATAGCATTTAAAGGCCGTATCGTCAGATTCACGTCATGGGTGGGGCCACTGACACCTTCATCCTGTATTTCATCAGAGGACAACGGTGAGTTCTCTGTACTCATCTGCAATAACGTTACCTCAAAGGGAAGAGGACGGCTGACACGAGATCAGATTTTCAGATTTCAGTAGTAATAATACGATGCTACCTACAGAACATTTGGAAAAATTTCCAGCGGTCGATTTATAACTAATTAATAATGAAATGAGTAAACAGAACTGGCAGAGACTTTCAGTCTAAGTGTCGTAGTTCTGTGTGACAGCATGGTCTCACAGCAGTCTGTGATATAATAACAATCTTTAATTCATTGATTTGTGTTGCCAGATACAAAAACCCTTTTTACCCTGAATGTGATTTTTCCACGTTTCCACTTGGTTTCTTGGAATCCCGGAGCAGTCGTAGAGGAGTAAACTGTGCTGATTTAAATTTCTAGAGACTAAAGTTTGAATCACACGTCAATTTTTCATGCATCATTTCTATGATTTTTAACTGTTATCAATTACAAATATGGTTTAGGGTTAGTCATTCAGAACTACTTAGTTACACAGGTTTTCTTCATTCACTGGTTGCCACGGCAACACCTCAGTTACAGATGATATTTCCTGTTTAATGACAAAAAGGAACAAAAGTAACAACCTGGGTTCAGGAACAGGAAACAACATTCATTCATTTCATGAGACCGTCCTGTATTAGTCACCTGGCTTCAGTGCTGGAGCTTTGCCTTCGTGTACTTCCAGTTAAGGAATCGTTTGGTGTTCGACCCTTTCACTTTAGGTTATAGCAACAGCGATATGGTTGGGTTATGGTACTTGTTAGGGAGTTTTTATTGTTTTATTTGCTTATGCTTCAAAAGTTATGTTATACATATTTCACCAGACACAGTTTTCTGTAGAAACAGGAAGCTGACCCTGTGACACTGACAAGAGACCAGTACAGAAATACATATCCGCAGAAGTTGACTTGCATTATATTATTCTTAGAAATTGACTTGCAACACACATACTCTGTGACACACACACACACAGCTTACACACAGACAGCATCAGGACCTGCGTAACAGGAAATGTGATTATATTTGCATATTGACGATGTAACCTATAAAAATAAACGAATACTGCAGTTCGTGGTGATTCGCTCTGAGCTTTTCACCCGTGCAGCACGTTAACCTACACAAGTGTCTCAGTGTTGTTTATTCACCTGACTGTTTGTTAACTGTAAATCTCTGACAGTACTTCAACCAAATCAGGACCTTTACTTAAACCTAATCAACCAAAGTGAAAGGTGACCAAAAACAAAAAGGAATAAAAGCAAAAAAGCAAAGAAAACACAAAAGTCCAAATGGGGTGGACGTGGTTACCTGGCTCATACACCTGGAACTTACCTCAAAGACATACTGACCAGATGTACAATTACACAGCAGCCCTACAGTACATAGTATTTATAATGAGCAGTCTTAAAACGGCTGTTTGCCTTTAGTAAACAGCACGTTCCCACTATCGCTTCCTAAATGTGATAAAATGAAGCCCCGACAGGCCTTTGGTTGCCCCCAGACACTGAGGGGCGTCTGAGCAGATACCCTAAACTCAATGCGAGGCTCAGGTCACCTCAAAGATATGATGCAATGGGCACGACCTCTTCTGATAGAGAGACCTACTCTGTATACTAGTGTTCATAAAGCTTGACAGCTATGACACCCAACACACAGCCGGAGTGAACATGAAAGAGAAACTGCACAGAGATAAAGAAACTGGTTTTGTTAATATGTTATGAGTCAACAGTGAAGTGATGCCTGCCTGGGTAGACTGTATTTATGTATCTGTCACCTCATATAACTGTATTTACTTTCAGGCCATGTATCTGAGTGTAAAGTGATAACACAACACTGTAATATGAGGCTCTGTGTGCAAGGCAGGCAGCAGAGTGAGGCGACCGTCCCGTCGAGGGTTCGTCTCGAGTGATTCGTGCTGTTCTTAATGCTTCCACCTCGCCGTCTCCTGTCACATATTCTGCCCGCTGACTCAAAAACACAGAGCTGCTCGCGGCTGTGAAATGCTGATATGAGATTAGAATGAGATATCTGAGGGAGAGTAAATATAGTCGGCATCTCAGAGGAATACGAACCTGGAGTGCAATTCGTTCAGGCAATCAGCCCAGAATCAGAGGGAGGGGAAGGCTGGGAGGAAAGATGTGGCAACGGAGGGAGAGAGAGAACAAGAGGGCTACTCGGGGATTCGTCCAAATGAGATGAACAAGACAGGCACAAATTAAAAGATGCAAAGAAAAACTAAATCAGGGGATGCCCATCAAACCAAACTGACAGTAAGTCTCTCTAACCTGAATCGTAAGGCCGCTCTAATCGAATACAGTGATCTGGATTCGCTCGTTATGACTCTGGAGGTACGTTTGAAAGTAGCTTGCATATGAAGAGCAGATGTGGGTACACTTTGTTCTGATAGCTACATCTCGTAGTCATCGTCCATTGCGTAAGGGACTGGTGACCTGTGTCCAATGACAGCTGAGATACTCTAGGCCTTTGCAAGCTTGAATTGAATTGGTGGTGAAGAAAATGGTTGTCAGCTGTAAAAAAATAATCTCCAATCTCTGGGAAGTCCTGGCTATGCGTTGTCTCAGAGGGATCCGTTTGTGTTTTAGAAATGATTATTCAGTAAACCTTTAATGTGTCAGCATACAGAGATCTGCCAAGTGGATGCACTGGAGCTAAGCCATCCGCCGATGTGGGATAACACTGAGATCCACCCATCTGCCGTGGCATGGCTGAGCTTGATTTTTAGCCTGAAGCTTTGCTCCAGTGGCTTCATACAGTGTGTTCAAAAAATCCTGGTTATAAGCTTGAAACAGGTAGCAAAGGTTAGCATGGACCTCCAACCGGAATATTCAGGGCTACAATCCACAGCAGTCTTCCTCCACCAGAGTGAACTGCGTCCGGTGAGGAGCACTGACAATCGGCACAAATGGCATGAAAAGTGCCCGATGAAGTTGTTGCGATTGCTTTGCAGCTACGATACGTCAGGTGGGGTTTTTGACTGTTCCTTCAGTTGTTGCTTTGATCCTCCAGATTCTACTTTCTGTGTTAACTCTGGGTCAGAAACAACGGTTTGAAATGATTCATGCAATGTGATGTTTCTCCGAAATGTCTACAGGGCTCAAACTGTCTGCACTGAGAGGTGCAGATTGCATCCATGGGAAATACCTGAGGTCAAAATAAAACGGAGTCATTCTCTGATTAGATCAACCTGCAGCTTATTGTATCCTGTGGGTATTTTCAGTGTACAAATCAGTTCAAGTATATCTTTAGCACAGACCCAAAGGACGATAGCTTTTTGTCAGGGCACCGGGAAGAGACAATAGACAGTGAAACACAATTCCAAGAAAGGAGGAAAAAATATGGAGGTGTGTGATGATGAATAAAGAAGACAGGAGGAAATGAGTGGAGGATGGAGCCGAAAGCAAGAGGGAGAAGAGCAGGAGAAGAAGAAAGAAGAAAACCAAGATGGTAGGAAATGAAAAGAGAGTAAGACAGTGGTGTGCATATCACTTTACATTATCTGTGCTGTTCAACCTCCTTTTATGTCGCACACAGACCCACACAGACTCCTAACTTCCCACATTTCTCTTGCTCATGTTCACTGACTTAATCTTGGCTTTTGGCGTAGCCAGCACTTGTCATTTCCATAATTCTTGTGATAGTGCAGAGGGGAGGGGTGATGTGAAATAGAAAGCAGGGGGGAGGTAATCTGGAAAGCGAGCGGCTGCTCATCTGTCAAGATTACAGCTCTGAAATCCTGTGAAATTCTTTTTTAGCTCTCAAAGCAAAAGCAGACTTCCACCTTCTGCCGTGTAATTGGTAGAATAAGAGCATTAGGTTTCAAAGGATGGAGATGCGTGGTTAGGATCCAAGTCAGAGGTGAGCAGCCAAGTCACATGACTTGGACTCCAGGAAGAGTCGAGTCAAGTTTAGGCTTTAAATGACAGTGGCGCAGCTGCCCCTCTGTTGGTCTTCCTTGGTCTCTTGTGTTCTGGGGGCCTCTGGATGTCTGGAGTTTTGATCTCCTCCACACCTGCTTCACACCCTGGAGGACGGGGCTGTGGCCCCCCCACACCCTCTAGCAGATCATTACATGAAGGAACCTTTTAAAAAACAAAAAACAAGCGCGTCCATGCTCACAGGTGTACACACGGGTGATCACACCCACAAACTACACCCTTTTTGGCTCCTACCTCAAAGCACACTGTGTTCTGTTGATCTTATGTGCTGCACAATAATGTTTAACATTTAGTATTTACTGTCATATTCCCATATATCATTGTGATGTTGTTTATTCTATTACTCTTGTTCTCTTCTGCTTGTTTTCTTTTTTCTTTCTCAGCAGGTGATCCAGGTGATTGATATATGCTTTTTTTTTCCTCTGCCCGTTCTGTTGGTTTTTGTCTTTTGCCCTTCTCCCCTGTCCCTCTTCTCAGCTGTTTCTCTTTCCCTCTTTCTTTCTCCCCTTCTTTCCCCCAGTCAAGTCTGTCCCGTATTCAGTAAGTGAAAATAAAATAAACAATAAAAGGTGAATCAAATGGACCATTACGGCAAGGCTGGGATGGTCAGTTTGGTAAAGTAAATCCGTTGGGCATCTTTCTTTGCCTTTAGACAACAATTCTGATGCAAAAGAGCCAAACGGGACAGGCCAAAAAAAAAAAAAAAAGAAAAAAAAAAAAGTTTAGGCTTTAAAACTCGACAAAATCGCATCGCATTCACTTCACAGCAGTCGGCGTGCCCAAAAGTTATCCAAATCCATATCCTGCTTGTAATACATGCAAATTGTCTCCAGCTACTTTGATTCACATGCTTTGAACCAGATCACTTGGCAGACAATCTCACTGTGAATCTGAATAGCTCTGAATATTTATAACGCTGCCGCCTTTATAGGTCTGCTGCTGCATTCTTTGCCTCTGCAAAGCTCGTGCTACATCCAAAAGCGCTGTTAGCATGCAGTGCCTTTAAAAAGCTGGGAACATATCTTAACCCATGCCCAGCACACACAGTTACACGCCCTACTACATACACCACATTACTTTAAAACATTAGCCTATATGCTACATGCTGCACTGTGCAATCAGCTGTTCACAGTGAAGCTGTGTGGTTTTATCGCTGCACAGCCTCATCAAACGGAAATACTCTAATGTCTTGCACATTATTTGAAAAATGCTGCCTTGTATCCTCTAAACAGCCAAAACAGTGCTATTAAAAATCATCTGAATCTTGCTAGCTTGTCACAGCGTAGCAACAACAGAAATGCTGAGTGAAAATTAGTGTGTGGAACATCTGGACTGTGCAGACGGACACAGAAGTGTAACATGCTGCAGAAGTAGGACTAAGATGGAAAATACATCCCAATAAAAGGACGTGAGAGGCTGACCACAGCTGCTGCCACGCGGCTTTTTCCCTGTTTCAGTCTGCAGGTGATGATTCAGTCTCCATATGGGCTGTAACAAAATATATAAAACACACTAACTCTATATTCTATTTACTGTATTTCTTTAAAAACAAACAAAACCATGATAATTAGCATTGCTCTAAAACCTTCTCATGTTTGGCTCTCGGGTCAAATCTAACAACGTCTGCCCCCGGTCTTGCTCCCAGCTCTGCACATGGACGTCTTTCATTGGTTGGGTAGCTTCTTTGATCAGCTGGCGATGCTTGGACCACGAGCTTCTCCTAAATCTCACCATGTCATTTTACTCCCTAAAGCAAATAAACACCAAGCGGCAAAAATGGAAAACGCCCACACAGGATACACACTGCCGTCTCCGGGAAAATACTGGATGCAGGCTTTGTCACCCTCTGCGTCCTTACGTGGAAACAAGCGTGCTCGCTGTCAGCATCCCGCACTCCCATGGACCCGAGGACACCGCATCACTGTGTCAGCTGCTTTGACAAAACAAGGGTGAAACTTTTTTGAGGCAGACCTTAATCCTTCTTTCTGGGTTTCCAGTATTTTTCCCTGCCTGTGCTCTCATCTGTCGGTCTGTCTCTGGACTTGCTGTGTTCAGTATGTGGGTGAGAGAAACAGCATGTTCAGCCAGACAGAAGCATGAATAGACCATGCACACACATACCAAAATAAACTAACCACATACCCACATTTATCTGAAGGCCGTGGGCTTAACAGTCCATATGATAAAGCCAAGGCATGTTTCTTCTTCCGTTTACACAATGCAGAAGAAAACTGCACAATAACGTTAGCTTGTACCATCCAGCTACGTCCAGAAGATTTAGTCTAGAGGTTTGACTTATTTGTGTATTTTTTGCACATCGTTGCAGAAAATGTTCAAAATGATAGATTTTCTTAGAACATTTGATCTGTTTTATATGTTCTACTGTAAAATGTGGGTTTATAACATTTGCACATCATTACATCCTCTTTTTATTTAACCCTTTAAGACCTACCATAGAACCAAGTCCGTCAGAGCTTATATTATATGTTTACATGCTGTGGAACCATTTTTGGGAGCATTTCAAGTTGCTATGCATCAATACAACCATTACAGCCCAAATTTTAATAATATGTCTGCATTAAGTGCATAGTAATTACATAAATTGCAAAAAAGTGCAATAAACTACAAAAAAATTGAAAATCGTTTTTGTTTTTTAACATATATTTCTAATTAGAGAAATTTAAGAGGCTTATCCCTCAAAACTGTAAATACAAAAAAGTTGCACAAAATAGTTTCCCACCACAGGAAATTTATTTTGAGTGTCTTCATAGTTTTATTTTTGAAATACACCAATTTTTATATACTGCAGGAAAAACGAAAATAAATATTATAGTGCAAATTTGCAAAAAAGCAGCATCTGCATCAAAATAAACTATTTCCAGCAGTGCAATATGAGTCCTCAGCATCCCAGAAACGACACAGGAAGTAATAAAGTCAAAGATAACTTTTAAAAACACCAGTTTAGGCTCATGAGACCCTGATGGTAAAAACTACATTTCCGCAAAATGATGTCACTTCCGGTTTCGGCAGGTCATGGCGGACATGTGATAGTTCACGCTGATGGACGTAGGAAGTGTTACAAACAGCTGATGGGATCAGCAAAGGGTTTCTGGAATATTATGTTTTTGTTGCTGCTTTTTATGCAGTTTTTGCAAAGCTATATGTGGAAGGAAACTGTGACCGAGGACAAGCTGATGGCATAAGATGTAAGAACAACTCCTCCGGTTTCATATGCAAAAAAAATTATTGCGCTAGCTTACGTGGTTGCAGTGCTACTGGGATTTAAAAATAGTTACGCAAATCAGAGCGTGCCCGCTCTGACCGGCTTTAAAGGGTTAAAACTTTAATTTTTCAAATTTTGCAGAACTGGGGCTGTAATTGGCCAATCATAGTTGTACTGAGCAAGAGGCCTGTTGTGAGAATGTGGCTGTAACAGCGTGTCCATTAGTCTTTTGGGTAACAATCAATTTTAGAGTACAACATTGGTCCACACCTCTTTATCTTTGAATTCAGGTGTCTTCAGCCAACACACCAGGTGTATAAAATGCAGCACCTAGTCATGAAGACTGCACGCAGCTGTGAAAGGATGTGTAGCTCTAAAGACCTCACTGGACTTGAGCCTCGTACCGTAACAGGATGTCCGCACTGGAACAGGTCATTGTGTAAAATTTCTCGCCTCCAACATATTCGAACATGTACTATTGTAAAGAGGAAGTGTTAGACCGCAGTTACAGATGGAGCTACAGTCAGGTTACAGAGCACTGATCCCAGCCGTCCTCTCACATTAACATCAGCATAGTAACTGTGCACCGGGAGCCTCGTGCCCTCTGTTGGGTATCACATGGATGACTGCATTAGTTGCAGCCGGTCTACAGAGAAAGACAACAGCAAACTAACTTGAAGTAACACATTTTGAGGACAGGTGCAAAGACACAGGGTCATCGTGACGTAGGTTCAATTCCCCACCTTTGCTTCATGACTTGGCCTCTGAGGCCTCTGCGGTACCGACTCTGACGCCACTTTAATGAGCAGTGTACAGTCCTGTGTAATTATAACAACATTAGCCCGAGCGCATTGTTAAGTTATTACGGAGGCACTTATAAATACAGCTTCATTCCATTTAGAAAAGCAGCTTATTCCCATTCTGCCATGCTATTACATTATCGCCCAGTAATTAGATATCACTTACAACAACAGACTTCATCATTTCTATCATAATATAATGCAATCACAGATTATTACTTTCCACCCACACCCGCTCTACATTTAACCACATTAACACAGCTTTGTTATTTATTTTGACTAAATTAAAGTACTGCGACCATCGAGGTGGATGTTGGAGTCAATGTCAGTGCTCCACAGGCAGCAGGTGGAGCTCCACGGAGCCTCCTGAGACCAGAGCAGCACGAGAAGATGAGGAGGACGAGGAAACAAAGCGTGAAGAGCCATTTCATGCCCGATAGAGGAGAAGGTAAATCAAACATCTATATGTGACATATGCATCGGTGTATTCATTAAGACTGTGTGTGTGTGTGTGTGTGTGTGTGTGTGTGTGTGTGTGTGTGTGTGTCGGTATGTAAGAGTTCTGTGCTCAGAGTGGTTTTGTGTGTACGAGTGAAGGTGTCACTTTTGCTGTTTACGCCTGTAAAGAACCATTAGTGACACTGTGATTACCATTACCAGGCTGCATGTCACACACACACACACACACACACACACACACACACACACACACACACACACACACACACACACACACAATTAACTGGCAGCTTCAAATGCTTCCTACATACAGAAAATCCTTTCTATCCCGCTGTGGCTTTCCCTCCATGGCGCTGCTGAACACAGAGCTGAGCGCCGGTTGACACTAATCCTTTTCAATTAAAATACCTTCACTGTTAAAGGGAAAACATCTCGCATCGCAATCTACAATCTGTTCCTAAACCTACACAGAGCTGCTGCTTGTACTCAATAGCAGTCATTCACAAAGAAGCTGCGGCTATTTTTGGTATTATACTGAAAGCAGCCAAGAAGAAAGTTGAGCTCTTTGTTATTTTGCAGAAAACAGCACAGGGGGAGGTTAGGGCGGATGCACGTGGACTTTTAACCTCTTTCGGTCAGCACTCTTTAGTCCTCACCATGGAAACAGCAGGAAAACTGAGGTCATTTCATCTCCATCACACGTTTACATCCACATTCATTCAATCAAGTGAAATTCTGCAGTTCATTTCAGCTCGTGTCTGACGCTGAACCAGCCGTCATAACCTCAGCACTCCCCTCCTGCCATCTCCTGTCCTTCCATCCTTCCCTTCCCCAGGCCACAGCTCCTCTCCCCTCATCCATCAGTCCATCTCCTCTCCACCCTGCAGCTGTCCCATCTCCTTTTCTCATCTCTTTCGTCAGCTCGTCAATCACATTTCCTCCTCTGGCCACTTGTCCTTCTATCTCTTCCCTTTTCCTCCTTTCTGCCACCATCTCTTTGGCATCCTCCTCTGTCAGTGCGCCCCAGGGTGGCTGTGGCTACAACATAGCTGCCATCACCAGTGTGTGAATGTGTGCGTGAATGGGTGGATGACTGGATGTGTAAAGTGCTATACAAATACAGGCCATTTACCATTTACCATCCATCAGCACTCTGTATGTGGACTGGCGCTGAGGCTTTATTATGTGCCCCCCCTCCACACTCTCATATTTATTTCATCGCCAGCAGGCTTGAGAGGACGTGAGCCCCGCTGGCAAATGAAAGGGTGAATTTCCACATGCATTATTCTCACGTTGAGTCGCCGTGGGGCTCGTCACAGCCCGAGACGCCCCGCGGCGCTCTATGGCACGGAGACGCAGGCTGAGAGCGCTCCTGTAAATGCACACAGACATGCAGGAGCATGCACGTGGGGGGATTCGAACAGAAAGAGAGAAAGATCAAAACATGCATTATCTGCGCCGCACAGGAATTCACAGTGAAGAGAAAACGTCGCCTGTTTGTGGCAAACAGAATAACGTGCATGCATGTCGAGATGTGGAACAGCCTGCACGGCGGGCTCGTCGTTCAGGGACGTTCAAAGGAGAAGAAATGTATAAACTTTACTTTGGCTGCGAGGGATTATTCTCGTCTTCATCTCAGGTGAAATCAGTGGGTTAGAAATGAGCACATTGACATTTAGCTTGAGCTAAAATAAAGCAAAGCTATCCTAAGCAGTAGGTATCCTACTGAGAGCTGCTTACACTTGCTGACAGCACGATGATGTGGAGCCTGAACCGCTGAAGTTGCCATTAGTCACCACTCACCCCAACGCTGGCTCCATGTGCATACTCTGAAATTTAGTCCTGATGGTGCCACCGAGCAGAAGTGCAGACACAAGCGTTCTCTTTGCTTTACTAGCTGCTGAGAACAAACCGAGCGGCTTGTTGTGCATCCGGCTGAACTACGAGTAGACAGAGAGAAGAGCCCAGAAAGTTCTGTCTGCTTTCATTTAAACCCGTTTGTCTGGACAGCGTGAACAAGGTGTCAATCAAATCTAAACTGCAGGCAAACGTAGAATTAGACTGAAGCACAATGACAGAAAAGGAAGAAGATGGATTTTTAAAAAATGTTATTTTGGTGTGAAATGGCTCCACGTGCCGTTTGAAGACCTTTTTTTTCCGTTGGCTGATATTGAGTCATGTTTGCTTTGGAGTGTGTGTTCACACACACACACACACACACACACACACACACACACACACACACACACACACACACACACACACACACTGTCGGGTATTCATATCTTGTGGGGACATGTCATTGACACAATGCTTTCCTTAGCCCAACCCTCACCAATAACCCAATTGTAACCCTGACACTAAAACCACATTTTGAGTCTAAAACATGCCTTGTGGGGATGGGAATACACACACACACACACACACACACACACACACACACACACACACACACACACACTCTAAACCAGCCCAAAAGCGCCGGAGAGAAGCGTCTCCTCTCTCAGCAGAGCTGCTCATTTTACATCCTTTAATGGAACAAATAACAGGCCGTCACAGCATTTTGTCGCAGGGATATCTGCATATAAAATTTCCTAACATCCGTGTAAAATGCCCGCGTCTGCTGCTTTTCTCTCCCAGATGATGGAACTTTTAAAGACCTCCTAAAAAGCCCCGGCGTCCCTAACGAGCCAGAACGAAAAGCGAGAAGAAAAGGCAAGGAGAGGAACAGGCCACGGGTGAGCAGCCCGAGTCCCCATTAACCTTGTAAATGATTCAGCTGGCTGGCTGGAAGATTGAGGCGGCTCTGCTGTTTATCTAACAGATGATATTTAGAGTCAGAGAAGCTCTATGGATTTACAGAGCGCCCTTCAAGAAGCAGCGACTGACCGAATATCGACGGACCTCGAGAGCCAATTAGCCACGTTAGCGCGTGCACCTGAACCGTGAGGCGCAATAACGCCCCCGCTGGAGTAATTAAAGCTCCGAGATTAGAGACACCGACACTCACGGGTGGAAACGGCTTTCATGTGACGGCAGCGCACCAGCCGCCGCTCTCACGTTAGATAACACACTCATATCTACACCGATTCCTGGATCAATAGGTCTCCCTACTCCACTTTGCTCTAAGCAGCCGTCACCATGGCAACCGGTGACTGTCATCTCTGCAAATCTGTAGTCTGGTTACGGAGTCGCACACAGAGCATCGTTTTCATCCCTCGTCAGTTTTTAACTTCCTGTTTCAAGAGATCGATGGGAACCAGCTGGAAAAGGGTTTTTTCTCTAAAAGGCATCAAAGCGACACTAATGAGCGAGCCCGGTCTGGACTCACCGTGTAGCCTCTTTCAGTGCTAAGGACAGCTCATGATTGGCTGGAGCCCCTTCGGATTCCCATCGGATTTGCAGATTTTCCTTTGGTTGGTTTGTTAGTTTGTTTTTGTGCTGAGAGAATCAGAGCGCAGAGCGAGCCAGGGATCATGCCGGGCAGGTCACAGGTCTGAGAATGAAAACGCTCTCTGTACACATTACACTGAAGGAGTGACATCCGTACAACGACTCATTAGCTCTAACACTCGATCTATGATCACTCTGGCACACGCTCCAAAGTGAAATAATGCTGAACTATAACAATATGTAACTGATTACAAGAAGAAAGACAATAAGAGAAGAAATGAACTGAAAATGAAAAGCAGGATGTGGCCACAGAGATGGAATAAAACAGAATCGGTTTGGGTTTTCTCAGGACGAGATTTAATAAAGCTCCAGGGCCCACTAAGCCCACCAGGACTTTCCTTGTCTTGGAGATTTAGAGGCTGTTCCACTGTAATGTCCTTATGCCAGTCCTCCACACTGACATGCGTTGGTTTGTGTCGTTTGTGCTTCACATAAACGATCCTCCAGGGAGGTTTTAGTCATTGCCACCGAATGTGGAAGTCTAGATTCTAATTTTATGGATTTAGTGATAAATCCTGGTTTAAGTCTGTTTTATTAGGCCTGAATTTAATGTCCTAATGAATTTAACTTTTAGGAATGTTCAGTCAGCTCGGATGCTCAAACTAAAGTTTGTGGATTAAGTAATTATCTGATTGTAGAACTGTTTTATTTATCATCTTACCTCCTCTAGTTATTGGTGTATTTTCTATTTGTGGTTCTGAATCAAATTATAGTGGCAGAAAAATCATTTATTGACAAGCGCGGTTTATTTTGCTTTGCCTGTAACTTTTCTCTGTGGTGCATTCAAGGACATTCCAGCATCTGAGATTTAGATGCTGCAAAGCACAGCCAACAAGCTGCGCTCTATGTGGAGAAGCTGAAACAAACAAGTGCATTGTGAAAAATACATTTTTTGGGAGCAAGTTCTTGCAATGAAAAGTTGCTGCAGAGTTCCTGAATTATTGAACATGTCAGAGTTCTTGAATTCATCGGCAGGCAGAGATGTCTGCACGATCCCCGTGAGCAGCTGCAGTTTGATAAATAATGATATCTCACTGTTGACTGTGATGGAGTATCGATGACACGCTGGTTTGAAAGTCTGGAGTTTTGATTGCCAACCTTGGGCTGAGGTGAAAAACTAAAAACCAAAAGGTTGCCAAATTAAAATGCCTGGCAGTACTACAGTATGTACTACAGTATGTACTACAGTATGCAGTATGGAACAGGGAATGCAGTAACACAGGCAAAGCGCTACAGTAGACATGTTGTTTCACTACACCACCAGCAAATGGAACAAAATGGACCAAATCTCAGCACAAAGTCAACACATGCAGCTGACATTTCATTTGCATTCCTGCTTCTGCATGTTTGGCTGTGCGAAGGCCTCAGTGTTGCTCTACTAGCTGGCTTAGTTTCATTTTAATCTACTCGTCCTCTCCATAAAAGCATGTGTCAGTCAGAATGCCAAAAACAGCAAGAGGAGGCGAGAGGAGCAAAATTAGACGACACAAAAGACTGAAGTTTGTAGAAAAATATCACCACAGAGACGGTTTGGAGACAAAAACGTGAGAGATCAGCAATTTAAAACTGAAAGAGGAAAGAAAACAAGAAATGAAAGAACGAAGCAGAAAGAGCCCTGCTGTGCATGCGTGTGCGTGCATGTGTGGTTTGTTTGCCAGGGTCCGATCTATTCACACGGTGCCAGTGAGCACCGCTTCGGTAAGAAAAAAGAAAAAGAACAAAAATGAAAATGCTGAGAAATTTTCATACATTCTGCTTTTCCATCAACATTCACGTTTTTTTTTGTAGAGCTGTGAAGTTCAATAAAGCCTGTTTCCATACAACCAAGTTCGGCAGAGCTTTCTATTTTTTCCTGCTGTGGAGCCGTTTCTGGGAGCATTTCAAGTTGCAATACATCAATAGAACTGTTGTATCCCAAATTTTAATATATGTATGCATTAAGTCCACAGTAACTACATAAATTGTAATAAAGTGCAATAAACTACAAAAAACTTTGTTCTTTGACACATATTTCTGGTTCATCCCTCTGAAAATGCAAAAAAGTTGCAGAAAATAGTTTCCAAGCACAGGAAATTTATTTTGAGTGTCTTCATAGTTTCATTTTTGAGATACAATAATTTTTATAAACTGCAGGAAAAACGAAAACAAATATTATTGTGCACGATTTGCACAAAAAACAGCATCAAAATAAACAATTTCCAGTTTGAGTTCTGAGTCTCCCAGTAAGGCACAAACATGACTTTCTGTGTAGTAAACCTTAGAAAAAAATCACACAACTACGTTTCCAATGGAAAATGACGCCACTTGCGGTTTTGGCAGGTAATGGCAGACGTGTGACAGTCTGCGCTGACGTTTGTTCCAGTGCTGTGAACAGCTGATCGGATCAGCAAAGTGTGTTTCTGGATTGCAAAGATTTTGTTGTTGCAAGCTTTTTACACAACTTTGCAAAGACATGCATGGAAGGAAGCCACGACCAAGCTGAATGCACATTATCTAAGTACAATTACTGCGCTAGCTTTCAATTTTACAGGGACTTTAAAATAGTTACGCAAATCAGAGCGTGTCCACTCAAATGGGCTTAAAAGGGATATTTATTAATCAGGTTTAAATTAAGTGACAGCTCTCTGTGCTGGGAAATGCAAATCAGTGTTCAAGTAAATGAGTACAAACTCCACCTTCAGGAACTACACGCTGAACAGAAACCAGTGAGGACCAGTAAGCAACCAGTCAATCAGCTGTTTCTCTCAAAACCAGCTGGCTCATTATGAAAAAACTGGATCTACAGATGCAGTGAAACTGATCCACATGAACGTACTAGACCCAAATCTACGAGACTAGTTCCTGTAGTAGAAACGAACAAAACCAGGATCTACGTGATTATTAGAAACCAGTCAGAGATGTTCACACACTGGTTCAGGATGCACCGAGTAAAGGTCTGAATTGTTGGGAATAACCGAGGCATGAATTGCCTGGTGAGAATTAAATTCATCAAACGTCAGCACGTCAGGATCTGCGTTTGTATCAGGATCCACAAACCCACAAGAAACATCATCAGAAATCCCGACATTCAGAACCAAAGAGAACCCCAGATCTGTCTGAGCGACACCAACAACACAACAGAAAGGCCGGCCTTGCTGGAGCCCTCAGTCTCAGCCTCTGTGGAGGACGAGAGTGACTCGATGTACTGAGCTGACTAATCCAGTCCTCAGAGGTCATTGTTGTTCCTGTATTAACCTGCACTTTGACCTATTGACTAAAACTGAGGTTCACAGTCCCTCCAATAATCATCACGAACTCACAACAATATACCAGCACAATATAATTTACCAGTAAAGCTCAGGAGCTTGAAATAATAAGACAGAGTGCCCTAAAGACAGCACTGGTCAGCATATCGTGTAGGCAATGGGATCCAATGATTCAAAACGAGCCCGACAGAAAACCACCTTAACATGAAACACAGAAACAGCAGCTGCAGATAAAGAGGTGGATTTGCTCTGCTTACCTTTATTGTTTAAACCACAGGAGGAGGAAGAGGAGGAGGAATCAAAGCAGGTGGACGGAGCGAGACAGCAGGGCAGCACAGAAAGAGAGGAGATCGATTTTATTAGAATTAGTGTGACAATGGTGCTGCTCGTTGTTCCAAACCAGGCTGAAAATAATCTCTTAATCGCTCCCAAATCTCTTATTCTCCTCTGCAGCTACCCGTCTGCACGCGGACCTGCTCGAACAGCGACAGCAGCTGGTGCGGCACCCAGCCCGGCTGTGTCGGGATTGGTTGGGAAAAGTTTTGGTGCGTGTTCCTGAAAACGTTTGCTTCCTGTCCAAACGCTGAATGATTCAGAGTTTTTAGGTACAGGCGCAGGCAGGAGGTCGTTTCCGTAGCAAAAGCGCCCCGACTGTGCCAACGCGGTGTCATTTCCATCCCAGTGATACCGGCCATCTGGGGCCCCGACTGGACGACAAACCGCACGCGCAAAAAGAAGACAAACACACAACAGCGAAGGGCTTTTCACACAGATCTGTCTGCCATTTAATCGCTTGCTGGTTCCATCGGTTCAAAACAAAAACCAGGCTGATGACTGACGCTTGGAAAAAAATGAGAAAAGTCCTTTTTAATGTGTTTGTTTGCTTTCCGATCCATCCTCACTGCAAACACGCAGCAGCAAAGGTCAGGGCCAGCGCTGCCAATATTCTCCTTCTCAGCTTGCAGCTGAGCAACACTGAACAAACTAAAGTATGAGTCTGTGTTTGGTCAAATACGTGAAGTGAAACAGGACAATAGTCTGAGGGGAACTCGGGACCTTGGAGCAGAATGTTGAATATCTTTGCCTGAGCAGACGATACAGGCTGCCTGCTGTCCTTCCCCAATCATTCTTCTATTAAATCATTTATACGCAGCACAATGTCAACCTATAAGTACCTTTAAATAACGGTATTTATTGCTGTTATTAACCTCTTAACATCCAACAAGCCACCAGTGACCAATCTAGGATTTGGGGAGAATTTGGGGAGAAATCTAAAGCAACCAAATGATAAATATTAAAAACATTAAATTTAAATTAATTTTAATGGACTGGCTCTTAAAACTGGCCTCATTTAATTTCAAGTCACTTAAATTATAATTATATAGCACTTGGTGACGGTGGGAAGGCAAAACTGCCTTTTAACAGGAAGAAAGCTCCCTCAGGGAGGGGCGGGGCCATCTGCTGTGTCTGGTTGGTCGTTACGCCAGTTCATCTGCTCATTATTGCAAATATCTGATCAGCCAATCACACGCCAGCAATTCAATGCAATCACGTATATAGACATGGTAAAAACAACCTACTGAAGTTTAAACCGATCAACAGAATGAGGGAGAAATGTGATTTCAGTGACTTTGAATGTGGCACGTTTCACTACACAAACCATTCAGGTGAGATGATGCTGGTAGATCAGCATTTCAGGTGCTGCTGATCTCCTGGGATTTACCAACACAAACCACCGAGCGACAGGTCAGAAATACCTCGATGCTGATGTCAGAGCAGAACAGCCAGACGGCTTCAAACTGAAGGAAAGGCAACGGTAACTAAACCACTCGTTTACCACAGCACATCGGACGCTGAAGCAGCAGACGACCACGCTGGGCTGCATCATGCACGTGCAGGATGTGATGTCATCAATGTCAATAAGAGCTAAAACCTCTGAGAAATGTTCCCAGCATCGTGTTGACTCTGTGCCATAAAGAATTAAAGAGGGTTCAACCAGGTGTCATTAGTTAAGTGTCCAGTGAGCATAGGTGAGAAACATTTATGCTAAACATCCAAAAATGTAAAGCTTTAGATGGCTCATTTATGAGACCATGAGACTACTTTATGAGAATATATTCACCTTTCTGCGATTTAAATGTATCTCATTCAAATCGAGTGACACTGGATTCCCCCCTGGGGTGATGTGCTTGGTGGGGAGTGTCTCTTCCACTCTTGTACAACGATCCACTCGTCTCAACTCGTCTCTGATCAATGCATTTGAAAGCTGAAGCTTTGACGAGCTCTTTATCCTCTTTCAGCTCATCGTTTTGATCTTCTGCCACATTTACTCTATCTGCAGTGTTGATATAGTGTTGTTATGGTCTTTCACAATTTCCACAAAAGATTACCACATGACACTCATAAAAGGTATAATAAAGAGCTTTAACTCATCCGAAGAACACGAGGAATCCTCCCTCCTTTTAGAAATGCCATTTAACTGACACGGGGGAAAGAAACTCATTTAGAAGTTTAAAGGATTACAGGACCGCACAATCCTACTGGGAAGCCTGAAAGCCATTCATTAGTTCCTTCATGAGTGATGCACTAGAAATCCTCAGATGGTGAGTCCGTCCACTGAATGGCTAAGCAGGCTAGCGGGGCAGTGGGGCCAGAGAGAGCGAGCCAAAGATGGACGGAGGGCAAATGAGAGCGATAGTTGAGAAGCACTGCAAGAAAAGTGAACCTGGATCAAAATGCTGATAGTAGTACTCTGGTTCTCTCTCTCACACACACACACACACACACACACACACACACACACACACACACACACACACACACACACACACACACACACACACACTAAAGCCCTGAGGCAGGTAGATAGCAGGAAGCTAGCATTAGCCAATCACCAGCTTCTGTTACAGTCTCAGAGCTGCCAGTCATCCTTTAAATGGTAATGGTAAATGGCCTGTATTTATATAGCGCCTTTACTAGTCCCTAAGGACCCCAAAGCGCTTTACATATCCAGTCATCCACCCATTCACGCACACATTCACACACTGAAAGCCTTGCAGCTGTCTGCAGCTCGCTGTCAATCAATCAGCAGCGTTATGAGTCACACAGGTGAAGGTGTGCCATTTGGTGCCATTTGAGGAGGAAGCTGAGATCAGGTGGATTAAGAAGAATGTATGTAACCTTTCATGGACAGATTTGAGGTCCCCTGGTCCTGGAACCAAACCACCAGAAGCTGTACCAACAATGAGGGTTTTGCCGCGCCGTGGCTCAGGTGGTCGTCCACCAAGACGTCTATCGGTGGATCGATCCTTGAGTCCTCCTGTCTTATGTAAGAAACCGAACCCCTGGAATGCCAGTGGAGCTCACCAGCTGCTCTGGTTGCTGGCTGACCGTCTTTCCCCCTGCCGTCTCCCATCCATCCTGCCCACTTTCACACTGTTCTGTCCTAATCAAGGCTAAAGCCCCCCAAAATATTTCAGACCTGCACTAGAAAGCTTTGTGTTTTTCCACTGAGTAGAAAAACACAAATTCTGGAGGAAGGAATAAAAGGTAAGACGGTAAAAATTCATGTTGAGGCAGAAAAATAAATCACACAAATAGCGGATTATTATTCCTCGCAGTGATGCGAGATGGGTGTCACGACTGCCTTCAGGACTGACACGATGTGAAGAGAGAGGAAGAGATTTGACATGCATTTCCACACCAGGCAGCTACAAGCTTTTCTTTGTGCAGACTTCCAAAAAACACCAGAAAGATTTAAGGAACCTTTACAGGCTTTAATCTGTTCCTACAGCTCATTTAACACGTTTGTTGTCTCCTGCTTTCCAAAAAGTATCTCTAACGAATGTTTCTTTTCTTAGATTAGATGCAAAACATCGACATGGCAGGATGACCCACTGGTTTATGAACTTCTTGTTTTGAAGCCCATATTTTGCATTGCAGAGTAGTTTAGCAGACAGCTAGCAGCTACATCTAGCATGTAGAAACACAGACTGTAAGTCGCCCTCCTCTGCGTCCAGAAAGCAATCTATTTGCAGCATTAACAAGGCTAACGTCATCCATAATTGAGGAGCAGTGATCTTGACCCAGATACACAGTGGGTGAGATGATCGCTGCAGGAGGAGGGGTTCTCATTAAATATCAGAAATCAGCTAATTGGAGCGCCTCACCCTCTGACTTCAGTGTGACTGATGACAACGGCCGCCGACTGCGGGGCCAATCGATTACGCACGGGCTGTCTTTGTGAACGATTAATAAAGCTTTCAATCGGATTTCAGACAAAAGGTGGTCATCGGAGGAGAATTTCTTCTTAAAAATCCCACTAAAAGTGATCCTTGGTGCAAAAACAGACAGCTGATGTAATCACACTCTGCTTTAAGAGGCATGAAAAACGGCGTGTGAGGCGTTCTCCTGCAGCTTGCTCCTGCCTTATTGTTCAGAAAACAGGTGAGTTTTGTATGTGCTCGGTGCATGCTGGGTGTTTTATCTTCTCTTGTTGCTTGGCTCAAATGCGTCCACACTGGGAGATGAAACGCAGCCTGCCTGGGCATCAGAAAAGGAGCAAAATGAAGGCTGTAAGCTGGTGTGAGAAACGTCTCCGTACACCACAGTTAGTTGTTCTTGGTATCTGTGTGTTGCTTCTCCTCCCTGTCGTACTCTTCATCGCTTTTTTTCTGCTCTCAATCCCTCTCATTGCCTCCTCCTCCTCCTCTCCATGGAACAAGTGTTATTGCCTGCAGCCATCAAACTGTGCATGACCGCAATATAAACTGCTTTTCACTACAATAGGTTACATTTCACTGTGTTGTGTAATGTGTGTGTGTGTGGTGATGTAACCGGGTCAGTGTTGTGGCTGGCGGCCCATCAGACAGATTGAGGAACAGTTACTCCGGTCCAGTCGACTGTGTGATTGGCTGTTCAACCGACCAATGGCGCAGCAGGCTGTCAGCGGCAGCAGCGCTGAACCCGACTGCCTCAGCAGACTCATGATGAACGCTCGCTCTGGGACTATGTCAGGATGCTGCATGTTAGACTGTGTCCTCGTGACCTTATGTTGATCCTTGTCACCTTGGTAACGTTGGTAACACTGTTGCATTTCAGGGGCTTTTGTTTTCGTGAACATCAAGTTGTGCGCCACGTTTTTTTGTGTGTTTTACACCTTATTTCTTGTGTTCCTGTCTTTGTGTGTCCTCTGAGTTACTACAGTGTCCTCTGTGATGTTCAGGACAAAGATTATTTTGGTAGCTTTGCCTCTGTGCACAACCACAGAGCCCTGCACATTGAACATCTCCAAGCATCTGAGGTGCAAACTTTTAGTCTTAATTCAAGGAGTTTTACAAAAATCTGCATAAACTGTTTATTATACACAACCCTCCACTTTCAGACGTCAAAATTGAGCCAAATAACATAATATCAGCAACTTAAGTAAAAATATTTGTTACTAATACCAGCGACTGCCTGAAGTGTAGACATCACCAAATGCTTCTTCCTGCTTTGCTCTGCTAACGTCTGTGCTGCAGCTTCAGGTGCTGTTTGTTTGTTTGTGATTCAACTTTCAATTCAAGTTTATTTATGCAGCGCCAAATCACAACAACAGTCACCTCAAGGTGCTTTATATTGTAAGGTCGACCCCAGGATAAAACATATAGAGAAAAACAATCATATGACCCCCTATGAGCAGCACTTTGGTGACGGTGGGAAGGAAAAACTCCCTTTTAACAGGAAGAAACCTCCGGCAGAACCAGGCTCAGGGAGGGGCGGGGCCATCTGCTGTGATTGGTTGGAATGAGAGAAGGAAGACAGGATAAAGACATGTGCAACACCAAATTCTGTGTAACTGTGATTGCAGTAACCCAATTGTATATACATAACACTATTTATTACATATTGCTTTTTAAAACTGGCTTGTATATTTGTACATTTTATATATTTTTTTCTCTGTTAATACTGTCAATATATAATATAATGCTGCAGAACTGTGTCCCCCAGCATGTCTGCACTGAGTAGGAGATGCTCTGTATCTCATTGTACAACTGTATAGTGACAATAAAGGCATTCTATTCTATTCTATTCTATTCTGTGGAAGAGAGCCAGAGATTAATAAAAAGTGTGATTCAGGTGTATTAACACAGAGTTTACATTGTGAGTCTCTGTGCCTTCAGTTTTGTATTTAATAACTAAAAAGCTGCTGTGTTGGGTTGAGATCAGCTGTCTAGTGAAGAATCTTTCATGTCTTTGCCTTGAGAAACCTTTGGGCTGCTTTTGCTTTATGTTGCTTTTGCTTTATGTTGTGAGTCTTTATGTGAAGCTTGTGTGATAAGTTTTGTCTGAATGTGTGCAGAGAGTATAACCCTGCACACGTCATAGCTCCTCCTGCTGCTGCTAACAGCAGTCACATTATCAATAATCACCACTGACAGCCACACATTTAAACTGAGCTCCAGTTTTTTACCTTCTGATGGACAAAACCTTCACAGTCATTTCAGTAACTATGATTTTGTTGATTCGAGACCAAAGGGGACCGAAGTGTAGGTGATGGAGTACGGCGCTTATTGAGCTGAATCCCAAATTATTTGTTTTACTTCATATCCCCAAAATGTGGATGTGATGAAAAAGGCTCTTTCTTTAATAACATTACAGAATGTGCAAAATCCCCACAGCAAGCATAAAGCAGCGCCCAGACAGAGAGACAGGACTATTTATACACACAGAAACTTAATCAGGGGGAGGAGAAACAGGAGGGAAGCGAGACACAGCTGAACACAATCAGGCAAACAAACAGAGAGGAAGTAAAACTCAGGAAAATACAAACCAACACACATGCACTCATGTATATATCTTTCTACGTAGCACTCATAATTCTTATTCTCATGTATATATCTCATGCACATATCTTTCTTTCTACATAGCACTTTAATTCTTATTGTCTGCACTGAAGCACCGCAGCAATTTCCTAATGTTGTAAACCTCAACATCTGGCAATAAACCCATTCTGATTCTGATTCTGATTCTGATGAACACCGAAGGACACAGAAGGCTGGAAAACACAGAGGGGAAGGAGACTGATAAGGAAAGCACACAGAGTACATGTAGGAGGGATGGTATTCACAGTTAAGGAGAACTACGAATGCAGAAGAAGAATGAAAATCCAAGACATGAAAATCTACACAAAACAGAGCGTTATTCTTAGAACGGTACAGAAGAGCAACAGAAAACGAAACAATAAAAAACGATATTCAAGTCAGAATAAATACGAAAACCACACTCAGAAAGCAGGGACCAGTTAGAGGTGACGACCTCAGATACCATGGGTGGGATTCAGTTTACCCAGAATGCCTTGCTGTTCAGAAGACGGCACGTTAAACAGTGACTGTGTACGTTTATATAAGGAGGGTCTGCAGCCGTCTTTGCTCACGCATTTATTCAGGGAGAGGTGTTTGTACCAGGGCGGTGTTTAAACTGTGTGTTAGCACAGTGTGTGTGTTTGTGTGTGTGGGGATAATGAAGGTCATTTTCAGCGTCCTGCAGGTTAAAGCAGGGGCAGTGGCTCCAGCAGTATTGATTGTTTCCAATAAGCTGCTGGTTGAGGCTGGAGCCGTCAGGTCAGGTGGAGCGCGCTCCATCCGATGCATCACAGCAGTAGATGCATTAAACACGACATGCACTGAATAGGAAA
The DNA here is from genome assembly GCF_057381915.1 of Diplotaxodon limnothrissa. Taxonomy (NCBI): domain Eukaryota; kingdom Metazoa; phylum Chordata; class Actinopteri; order Cichliformes; family Cichlidae; genus Diplotaxodon; species Diplotaxodon limnothrissa. The sequence continues at coordinate 30,769,051 of NC_140603.1, read as the reverse complement.
ATTAGAAGAAACTAATAAAGACCTAACCGCACAAGCGAGAACACCAGCCGTCAAAACAGGCGGAGAGACGGTGTATCGCCGTCCTGTTTTTGTCCTTCCTGTTAAACGCTCTGAGACGTATGATGACAGGCAGGCTTTGACTTTAATGGTAATAGCGAGATAAGTGGATGTTGAATCTCTGCTTCTCTTTGCTGACGTGGTTACAGAGCTGCGACTGCAGACATGTCATAGAAGCATGTAATTAATGACGTGAGCAGTGAGCCATGTGTCCCGTGGCTACATTTTAAAAGCAGGAAACCACAAAGTGGCTCTCATACTTCTTTGGAAGCCGACGATTTGTATGTTTCTTCCTGGTGAACGGACGGGCGCCTCAAAGCTCTTGTTACCACATTCACCCGTCCATGTATTCACAGCTCTGTTTTACGTGTTCTGACCACTCGCTAACCATCGTGCATTTTCTTGCATATTTTGGGGATCAAACCACCGACTGTGATAAGCAGACGAAACACTCGGTCGCCCATAATGTCTGGTGTGATAAAACGGATTATAACAAACCAAAATGAAGTTATCGACTAATATCCAGCCAATAAAAGAAGTGTAACGTGAGTGTAAGTGAAGTGAAAAATGCTTTTCAAAAAGCCAACATGACAGGAATCACTGTGAGCACTATTTTAAACTATTTTAAATTAAAAACAAAAGCAAATTAAACAGGAAATAGAAACTCCAGCCTGCAGGCAGATCAGCAAAAATAAAGACGAGATATCAGGAGTGAGGTGTAGATAAAACGAGGCCGTTAAGGTGAACATCCTCGGCAGGATCGCCTCCCGTGGAAACACATTTGTGCTGAGAGTAATAGATGCGGAGGCGCGCTTGTTTCATTACATGCGCAAACAGCAACAACAGCTCTCCTGACAGCCGTACAGACGGGAAGCTGACACCGAGGTTAGCCTCTTTCATTACTCCTCCTCCTCCTGGAGCGCTTTGACTAAGCATGCAGCTGCCGTGTGGAAGACTCAACAAGTCACACGTGACGCCGGCGTCACGTCTAAAACACGAGTGCTGCCGGAACGAAGGCAGCTGCGTGATCTACGCCTGAAATGCTGCATATTTGCACAAGATGAAGATGCACATCACAAGTGACACAGCATCGCTGCTTTCAGTAACAACAAATCTGTCCTCCAACAAGAGTTACACAACTAGAAACTCGGCAATAGCAACACTGTTTATTGATATTTGTGGGAACAAAGCTGCTCTCTAATTAATGGGATTAGCAAGTATAGCCATGAACACAAACATCTAACAAGATATGAGCTTCTGTATATTTCTATAGAAGTGTGTCCTTTAACTTTGCATTTCTTTCCAGGGAAAAAGTTTTTTCCCTCGTGTTGTACGTGTGCGAGTGTGTTGGGCTCACGTTTGGTCTAAACCCGACTGTCCTGTTCAGATAGACAAACAGCTGAATACACGAGTCTGTTTCTGCTTTATTAAATACATTTGAATTCAAGCAGCTCATAAATCTGCTAATATGTGAAATGTGTAGTTTTTCCCTCAGGCTTTCACACTGTGTCCACACTAATACATCTTTGTTAGAAAACATCTTTTCTGTCCGTGTCTGTCCACACAGAGACAGTTTGAAAACGCCATTTTCACGTCGCAGTGTGGGCAAACGGAGGCTTTCAAAAGTCATATGATGCAGTCATGTGACCAATGCAACTAAGACGGCAGATGGCATTTTGTTTGGTTTCAATTTTGACAGCCCGATTAAAGATCAATATCAGTTTGTACCTGCTCCAGATAAAACTCGGCACTTTTCCTCGTTTCAAAGAGCCGTAAAGTAAATAAACGGCAGACGGACATGATGCAGGTCGAATTGTCTTGTGTTTGACGCTCAGCACAGGAACGCAGCGTTTTCAGTGTGGAAAGTGTGAAGCAGGGAATTCAAATCATGGGAATGAGGTCTTCCTCCTGCTGTAACAGATAAGAGTTCAGATTTGCTGTTTGCGTTTGTGTCTCTGCAGCGCTCTGATTAAATCTGGATCGGGCCACAGCGCTCACACGAGCGAGGGAAGGTCAGAAACGGCATTTCAGAATAAACAAACAAGGCGAGCTCGCTGTGAAGGACGCCGGAGTGCGCACACTTTTAATTTGGGGTCCTGAATGAGGTTCTTTCGCTGTGAACAGCAGCAGAATCTTTCAGCCACACCTGAAAGCAGACGCACGAGTCACCTCCTGAACGATGCCGCAGGAATCACAACATGAACAACGGCAGAGTTTTCAGTTCTACTGACTAAACTCTGGATTGTTTTAACCTGTTGAGCTCCACGAGTGTCTCTGAGGTTCCTGCTTGAAAATGAAACGTCCAAAATGACTGAAATATTCCTCTGAAATGAAAAATAATCTTGGAATCAAAATAAAGCTAACACCTGTGAGACTTCATAATACGCATCAGAGCAGATGTCACTGCGTTAAGGCGACTGAGGACGAATTTTTCCTGCCATATTTTGTTGCATTTTATAGAAAATAACACAGACATCACATCGATGCTGCTGAAGCGAAACACAGCAAAGCTACAGAGGTTTTAATAAATACATAACTCTGTACAACATGTTAAGATTAGTGCACAATGCGTCTGTGGATAAACAAGTGAATAAGACAGGAAACGGTTACATGAGTTCAGGAATGCAGTTTCATCGTGGTGACAATGAATCCCGTCGTGGCTGCTTAAATGTGCAGTTTAGAGACGGTGGCACTGAAGAAAAGACGGGAGACCCAGCTGAAGATGTCCAATCCTCACTGAGCGCGAGCAGGATGAGCAGAGACGTTTATCTGGATATGGATGTTCTCCTACTTTACAGAGATTTCAGATGGAATTATATAAACAGGGATTATGTAGAAAGTCTATCATGTCGTGCTTTTCTGAAGAGGTTTTAATTTCATCAACTGCTATGAACTGACCTACACTCAAACCTGTCACCGTGACGGCCCGTCACCTTCATTTGGTACTTTTCCAAACCCGCACGCTCGCTTTGACTGCAGCCGCTCTGCTTTCATTTCACTATTGTATCACTTTATGATCTCTTATCTCTGCGAGTGCAATGACAGCAGTGACACAGATGAAGTTTTATTCACTCAGAGCCAGAACCTGAACAATATCCACTCAAGGCGCACTCAGAAATGTCAAAACCATCAAAGAGAAACCTGCTTTCCTTTTAATCTCCTGAGCAGGTGATCTGAGCTGCTGATGTGAGGGGAATATTTTCCCTGTGATGAGACCTTTCAGCCAAACAGGCAGACCAGAGCTGCGGCAGAAATCCATCCATCCAATCGCACACACGGTCTTTATGCTGTACACGCGCCCTGTTTGTGGGGACTCGTGTTTGTGTGTCACAGCTTGTTAGCAGGCATGTTGTCTTGTCCATCAAACATCTCCATCCTGCTGCTCCCTCTGACCTTTAGCTTAATTAACAGCCTTTTTCTCCATTGAGCCTCAATTCAAATGGCAGCACAGCCCACGGTGGTGTGTGTGTGTGTGTGTGTGTGTGTGTGTGTGTGTGTGTGTGTGTGTGTGTGTGTGTGTGTGTGCGCGCGCGCGCGCGCGCGTGTGTGTGTGTGTGTGCGTGCGTGCGCTTGGGGTAATGAAAAGAGTTTATACTTATATTATTATAATAATAATAATAACTATAATACTAACTTATATTATATTATTATATTATTATTGCAATAATAACAGTGTGCAATACACATACACTTCTGTTTTTATTACTAAGTTAATATAATGTGTTGTGTTGTTTGTGTTGCGTTGTGATGTGTCATATCGTGTCGTGTCGTGTTATATGTAGTGCCGACGTAGGACAGTTTTCCAATTTCATTGTACTACTGTACTATGTATGACTGTGCAATGACAATAAAGAGTTATCTTATCTTATTAACAAAAATAATTGAATAAACAAATAAAATACTTCTACATGTGAACTGCACAGCACTAAACATGTGATTAAAAATGTTTACAAATTTATTTTTGCACTCGCAGAAAATTTAGTGTGTATAGGAGCTTTAGGTGAGGTGAGGGTGCTGCACTATCTGATCTTTAAGTGATGACATATGAACAAACTGGCTGTTGTGTTTTTAACATGTTTTGTATCTGGTTCTATTTAATCTGAACGAGCCCCTAAAAACAGTCCGTGATCCCTGTCGACCTGTTTTTGTTACCACTGGTCATTTTAAAGCTCAGTGTTTAAACCCTTACGATGTAACTGCAGCCCAGCAGCAGTATATGAATGACTAACCTCGTATTGTGGATGGATTATCTCAGTTGTTCTCCTGGCTGAAGTTTGGTCCGTTTACAGCATCCTGCCATGCGATTGCATTTGTCTCTAACCATCAGGAACCCTCATGTTAACTTTTATCGAGTGGAAAAAGTTGGCGTTCATCCTCCAGCTTCACTGTTTATGTTATGCTAACGTAGCTGTTTTGCTAGCGATCACGTAGCACATCATTATATAGCAGCTAGCCCAACTTCAGTAACCCTACAAACGTCACTGCTGTTTAGTTTTCTGTCTTCATTTATGTTGGAAGTGATAGCAGAGCTGTACGTTTGAATTTTTCAGAAATCTCTCAGTCAGAACATGCTATATCATGTTTACATGGAAGCTAGCGAGCTAACTTCCTGCTAACTTCTAACTGGATGTTAAACTTAATTGTTACACCTGGTAAAGCAGCAACACTGATCATTTTTATTAAAGATGAAAGAATAAATTCTTTTATCAGTTTGTAACTCTCAGTGATGCTGCAGTGTTCGCTTGGCTTTGGGACCTGAGGCAGAGTTTGGACCAGAAAACGGCTAATGGCGTATCCGGTCAAAGGAGCCCCATTGATCAGATGGATGGCAATCCGCCTGGAGTGGTTGGTAAGGGAAACAAACAACGCTGCTGTTGATATTGTCTCTCTATTCTTTTAAGTACACTGAGACCAAAGAAAAACTGCTACCCGTTCCCACATGCATGGTCAGTAAAGCTGACTCTGAACCACATACTGTACATCCACACAGAAACAGCACAGGGGCCAAACTAGAAACAGTTACAGCTTCTGAATTCATGCAGTCGGTCTCTGCAAACATTTTTGAAAGAATAGGTCATCAGTAGTTCTGAAGAGCACGCTGAACTTCATCATGTGTTTAATGTCACCAACTCTCTGCTGATTCAATAACCGCAGAGCTCCAAACCTCCTCTGGCATAAACATCAGCACAAAATCTGAGCACCGGGAGCTTCGAGGTGTGGGTTTCCACGGCCGAGCAGCTCCTGTGTGGCACACTGCTTTTGTGTGTGTGTGTGTGTGTGTGTGTGTGTGTGTGTGTGATAGTTTGATTTTCAAGACGTTTTACCTCCTGGTCATTACCGAATAGTCTTCCATACCTGTGATAAACAACAGCAAATTTGTTGATACCATTCTGTACAAAGTTTTCCATCACATCTTGTTTATTCTTGACCTCTAAATGAAGCCACTTTTGAGCAGGAACAATGGAAGAAATGTTACTTTACTGTCTGAAACAGAGATATGGGCAGCAGCTGTGAGTCACCAACATGCAGCAAAAAAACCACAACAACAAAAAAAGCACATCATCGCCGAGCCAGGGTAATTAGCTCGCAGACACTAAATGAAAATCCTGATTAATAATGTGCAGGAAGCGAGCCGAGCTGAATCGCTTCCAAACGCCGCTGCGGCGCTGCAAACCGAGGGCGGCCTTTTCGGCATCAGTTAAACAATATAGATTTCTCAACCAAACTAAATTGTATCTCTCACACAAAACACAAACAACAAAATTCATTTCCTGCATTGTGAAACAATCACCATCCATCCATGACAGTTATCAGGAGAAAGCAAAAGTCATTCAGGTGAAATTGGAGAAAAATGTGTTTTTGTCTATAATTAGGCCGCTGCTGGCTGACAGGCAACAATTAGAGGAGAGATGAGAGGAGAAAGAAGGGAGGAGGAAACAGGAGAGTGGGGTGGAAGGTGAAATGAGATCACCCCTGAAGACTGATGGATTTTAATGATGCACTGAACTCACAATTTTGGATAATCACCAAAATGTCATCCGCTGTTTTACAATTTAATAAAACGAGCACCAACTCTGAAAATTGCTCTAAAACATGCAGGAGACATCCACCTTTAACCCCAACGTCCTGGGGTTTCTAGCACAGTCACACACCTGCTGCTGAATCACTTCAGCTTAATTCTCTCAGCCAACGCGAGCCCGTCTTTCTTTCAGAGACTTGGAAAACCACTTTCCAGCCCCTGAGTCAGGGAAGAGTCTAGTTTTAGAAATTCACACAGCAGATAAATGCTCACCGAGAACTTAATTGGAGGCTCTAAAGGTCCCGTCTCCACATTCGCACCGAATGCGTTGTGCACAACAAAGACATAATAACACTCCGTCTCTTTTCACATCATTTCCACAAACTATACACTTTCTATGTGCTTGTTCCATTTTTCATGCTTATCTGTGTCAGAGTCGCACGAGCAACCTTAGGGCAGACTAATTTTTCTGAGGGGACACTGATGTATTCCCAAGAGACACAATCCTCCCAGCATTTCCTGAATCTGCCAAAGTCGGAGACATCCTAGTCACCTCAACTGTCCCCATTCGGTGTGAACAAACAGCCCCAAAGTCTCTGAGCTCTGAGAGTCCACTTACAAAGCTTTAAGTAATACGAAGCCTGGCTGCCAAAACTGTGCTGTGCATTTAAAAAATAAATGCACGTGATGCCATGTGACACAGCAGTTGTTGATTTTGATTAGCTATTAAGCTAACAGCTAAGGCCATGTCCAAATGAAGGTCCTGCTCAGTGGAGCAGTAGGACAGTATAGGACAGCAGCAACTTTGGAAGGAGCAATCATGACGAGTGCATCTGCTGATGCTCACAGACGCCCGGACTCGAGTCGGTGAAACTGAGGTAAGCGATGTTAGCCGATTAGAAAGCTACATTAATGCTACCGAATCCCTCTCTGTTTGGGTGGTGGGAGGTAGAACGTAGATCTAAAGCTAAGTGCACTAAGTTATAGAAACGAGCTCTTCCCAGGGAGCAAACACACGTCTACCATCACCTGTACAAAACACATAGGTCAACAATGCATTGCTGTGATGTCTGGGACGATGCAGTAAATGTTTCTCCTTTCACGGCTGACTGTCCTCAAGTGATTCCTGCATCAGAGGTAGGAATTCTCCAACAGAAATCCAGAAACCATCCAAACCTGGATAAAATGATCTCAGGTGGCATCTTTGTTGGCAACAGTGGGACCGTTGGAGTATTCCTGGAATTTCCACCACAACAGTCTCTAGAGTTTATCTGGGAAATGAGAAAATAGTCGAGTGAGTGGCTACTCACTGGTGATGGGCAGGGATAGCTCAGTAGGTAGAGTGGTGGCCCCATGATCGGAAGGTCGGGGGTTCGATTCCCCTGAACAGCTACCCTGAGGTACCCCTGAGCAAGGTACCGTCCCTACACACTGCTCCCCGGGCGCCCAGTGGCTGCCCACTGCTTCACTGAGTGAATGGGTTAAATGCAGAGAGGGATTTTCCCCACGGGGACCAATAAAGTACACTTTCTTCTTCTACTCTGTGGACAGCAACACCTTGTGGATGAGAAAGGTCAGAGGGGGATGGTCAGACTGCTCGGAGCTGACAGAAAGGTTAGCGTAACTCGGATAAGTGCTCATGACAACTGTGCTGAGAATAAATGATCTGTTAGGACTCTGCATGTGAAAGCTTGAGGTAGACTGACAACAGCAGCAGAAAACCACATGGCTGGCATCTCCATCCATGCTGAAATCAAGCCTCGTGGTGAATGGTATGTTAACACCAATCGGTAACGGTCTGAATGCCACAGCCCTTTAAATGTTGTTGCAGACCACGTGCAGCCGTTTATGCTCACAGTTTATCACCCTCTAATGGCTCTTTCAGCACAATGATTCTTTATGTAGCCGAAAAATCTGCAGCGATGTTGCAGTGAAATCATTTCAGAGTGGAAGAACAACAAAGGAAGCTTCACAACGTCTCATCAAGAACTAACAGGCAGAGGAAGACTTTGTGTCAGTCGCTGTTTCAGCCTCAGGTTCTGTGTCAATATATTCAGTCTTGCGTTAAACATTTTAAAACTGTTTCAGTTTGAGGTACTTCTCAGTACCAAGACAACTTGACCTTGTTAACCCCAAGTTTTCAAATATTCTTATTTTATTACAGAATACTGATGTAACATACTACTAGAAGATCACCCAGAAGCTTAGCTTTCCCGAGTTTGTACTGAAAGACTGCAAAGCTGAGAAGTCTCTCCACACCGTGCACGAATATAGTCGCTGGATCCAGAAGGCCAATTAGAAACAGGACAATGCTTGAATGTGCCTCTTCTGCACAGCCACATTTTAACAGGCACAACATATAACTATCACACACACACGTACACACACGTACACACACACACACAGTATCCTGTACCTGTCATCTTTGCAAACCTAGCAAACTGCATGTGTGGGTTATTTGGTAAAACTATTTGTTTTACAGCGTACTGCATTCTTGCACTTTTTACTGCGTTTAGAGGATGATGATTACCAGCTCGGCTCACGTTCAGCTTACCTTCATTGCCTTTTTTTCCCCCTTTCAAAGACTTTGCAGGGCTGTTTGCTGTAATGAAGGACTGATTTGTAAAGAAGTGTTTTTATCTCATTCAGAACAATCAGCTCCCCAGAGCACCGCAATGCATAATGTACACAGATTTTCTACAGTCACAGCATATTTGTATGCATGTTTGCTGTTATAATGAGCTATAGCATTGCCTTTCTGTTTGTATTCAAGGAGCTCGTTGACCCTGATTTGTAGGCACTGTGGGAGGGGTCAGTGGTGGCTCTTTATTGGAGACTTTAGCTCTCATATCTGCGGTACTGTTTGAGTAGGTGGGTTTTACATGGGCACTGACTTACTGTCTTTTTTTTTTTTTTTAATTCTTATTTTGGATGGACAGAAACATTAACAAATATACAACAGGAATAATCATACTGTCAGTTCTCTGTCCGTTTCTTAACAACAACCAACAAATAAGGACTAACAATAACTAAAGACAAGCAAACCCAAAAAAAACACCAGGAGAGACAAAATGATAAACCGCCTCCTGGGAAACATCAGCAAAAACAAAAGCAATGGGGGCAAAACACCCGGGTGCCTAAAAACAAAACATAACCTTGACTACTGATAACATTAGACAATTTCTTCCCTCTACTGACTTTCAGAGTAAAAGAACAACAACGAAAGTACCAACGACACATGAAACACATGAAACAACCCCCCCCCCCAAAAGAACACTTATCACAATATCTAGGAGACATTGTCGATGTACAACAAAAAAGGACCCCAGACCTGCTCAAGAATATCTTCTCTCCCCTTAATTCTGTACATAACTCGTTCATATGATGCCATCTTATACATTTGTTCAGTGCATTCCCTGAGAGAACAGGGGCTGGATGACTTCCAGTGCCTCAGTATTATCCTGCATCCTGTTATGAAAGCCAGACACATCCACAGTCTGTTTTTTTGAAAGGATACTGTTGTCAGGTAACAGGCCCAGGACACACACAGCTGGAGATTTAGAAAGATTAAGTTTAAAAATATCATTCACCAAGTTAATGATCCCGTCCCACAAATAATCATTTTTCCGACATGTGTACAACATATAAACTAGGGTCCCGGCTTCCTCCTGGCATTTCCAACAGGTGTCATTATCCACAAGCTTCAGCCTGACTAATTTACTGGGAATCCAGTAATTTCTGTGAAGCAACTTGTACTGGATAAGTTGAGACTGTGTTTCAGGTGAGCAAACATACCATGATGTCTTAAAAATCAGCTGGCCTGGCTTTATTGTTTTTCACTGGTAAATCAATACACACTTCAGACAAGCTGATCACTCTCCATTCCCTCTTTTCGAGTCGCGTCTCATCCACTAAAGCCTCTGAGCTGGGAAACCTCGTGGCTTTCTCATCTTTAGACGGAGGCAGAGATGGTTTCTGTCACTGTAACAGTACTGACAGCGATGTGTCACAGCTGGACAGGTGTCAGTCAAAACACCAATTACAGCCACACACACACACACACACACACTCGGGGGTCAAGTTAATTAGATCTGCAGTGAAGTCGGTGAAGCAGACGGAAACGACTCCACGCTGCGTCTGATTACGGGAACACACACACTCAAAATCTTCACATCTGTGGAACAAAAACATTCTTTTTTATTAATATTTGTGTTTTAATTATCATTTAATTTCCTTAATGCATTCTCTGAACGGACTCACTGAACCAGTTAAACAATGAAAACAAATTAAAATGTCCACAGACGTTCTGCTTGTTTTGGTGTTTTAAGGATTAAGAAAAAGAAAACTATGAATTCATGTATTAATGACAGATTATGCAGGAGTAATGAGGAAAAAAAGCATTAAAAGCACCCTGATTTTAATGTGATTTCCCATTTCTGATAAGAAATGGATCCCGCGGGGCTGCGAGAATAAAAACTAAATGGGCTCACATTATCCGAGCTGTCAGATAGCGAAAGTGCAGAAATAAAATAAAAATAATAAATTCCTCCTTAGTATTTATCAGCGAACGCGTCTTAAATGGAACACGATTCAGGCAAGAAGAAGCTCTCCCGCTGCGCTTTCACACTTTAACTGGCTGCTATTAATCATTTGTTCACAGAGGTGTCATCGTTTTTCAGAAACCTGCCAGGCGGCTCGGAGATATGACTAAACTTTGGGATAAAGAATCCAGGAAAGTTGGTTTTCGTCTTCTTCTCTCGTGTGTTTTACCGCCGGGCTTTGGTCTGCTGCCGCACGGCTGCTTCAGCTCTTCGTTAAAAACAATCCATGCGCGACTTTTAAGACGGCTTCTGTGTAAACGGAGGCGACAACTGAAAAACCCAACTTTACACCCACAAACACACAACATGGAGAGAGATCCACGTCTGCCTCCGTGTGAACTGCTGCTTTTCTTTCACTTTGTTTGACTTCTTATAAAACTTTAGACATCAGCACATGAACAAACTTCAGTGTTTGCTCTTAAGGTGCTCACAGTGAAATCGATACATGTAACTCATTTATGAAGAGCTGTTAAAGAATGATTGATTCACAGACATGTAACAGTATCAATAAGTCTTTTTCAACCAATCACAGCAGATGGCCCCGCCCCTCCCTGAGCCTTGCTCTGCCGGAGGTTTCTTCCTGTTAAAAGGGAGTTTTTCCTTCCCACTGTCACCAAAGTGCTTGTTCATAGGGGGTCACATGATTTTTGGGTTTTTCCTCTGTATGTATTATTGTAGGTTCTACCTTACCATATAAAGCACCTGGAGGCGACTCTTGTTGTGATTTGGTGTGATGAGTAGAATTAACCATCAATTATTTGGTTCTATTAGTCTTTGAAACCTGCCACGGTGTTGTGATCATGATTTTGTGCATCGCGTTGTGTGATGAAGTATCAGGTCAGGTCAGTTGTAGTGGGAGTCATGTTTGTGTTTCGCTCTGGTTTCCATGTAGTTGGGTCGTCACACCTGCAGCGTGCCATGCTGTACCGTTGAGCATTCATGGCACATAATCCACAAGCAGCGTTGTGAGTAACAGCATTCATCCACATTGACGGCGAGGGAGAGTTAAAAACATTAAACCTGTTAAACTTTACCCAGAACATCAGCTTCATATTTCTGCTCTCATGTTGAGACTACTGTTATCCCGGTTTGTTAGGAAAACAGTATCTTCTTATTTCTGACCTGGTCCAGGGGCCTGACTTCACAATAGAAGTGATCTGGCTGACCCCCGCAGGACTGAGAGCAGGTAACTGGTTTTAACTGGTCTCGCTGCAGCAGACGCTCTGACCTCTCTGCTCACACACTACATATAAATCGACTGGAGGCCACGTGGAGTCAGACTCACTTTGTTCGCCATCGTCGCAGTCTTTCACCCTCATTTTTATGTTTCATGGCAAACACTCACAAGTGACACACAACATGACACTCATGTCCTCACACACACACAGTAAAATTGTATACTTGTTTGCGTACCTCTCTCTGCTTTGCCTTTGAGCTGCTGTGTATGGTTTGTGTGCTTCGTTACAGAGACTCAGCATGTCTGTTTGCTTCATCCTCCACTTTTTCCATCTGCGCCCTCTTTCTTTTCTTCCCCTTCTTCTTACTTTCATGCAGTCTTCTCTTTTTGTTACAAATATCGATACACCTTCCTTGTTCACTTGCTTAGCTTTTGTGAAGAGGTTTTCTCTTCACCATGGAAATTATTCTGCGATCATCCTCCGCTGTCGTCTTCTGTGGATGTTCAGGTCTTTGTGCTCGCTTTCTTTCTCAGGATGCACCAAACTGTAGATTTTGCTGCTCCTAATGTTGTAGCCATTTTGCTGGTGTTGTATTTCTATTTTGGCAGTTTAAGGATGGTCTGTTTCACCTGCATGGAGAGCTGCTTTGACCACATGCTGTCTGTTCACAGCAAAATCATCCAAATGCAAGCACCGCACCTCAAATCAACCCCAGACAACTTTTATCTAATTCATTGATAAAGACATAACGAAAGAACTGACCACACCTGCCTGTGAAACACCCTTTGAGTCAATTGTCCAATTACTTTTGGTCCCTTTAAAAGAGGGTGGCACATGTTAAGGAGCTGAAACTTCCAAACCCTTCATCCAGTTTGAATGTGGAAACCCTCAAATAAAAGCTGCAAGTCTACGTTCATTATATAACTATAATTGGAACATGTTTCAGTACACAGGTTAAAAAAAAACAAAAAACAAAACTTAAGTCAGTGTCCAAATATATAACATCACATCTACACCTTTTAAAGCAGGCTTTATAAAACTCAGCACAAGCACTGTTACCAAAATCATGGCTGGTAAAGTTGTGATCTCATAATAAAGATGGAACAATTTATTATGAACCACATGGGCTGACTGTTACCCACAAACACAGCAGCTCCCTGTGTGTGGTTTTCAGCTACCGGGTCAGCTCTGCTCTTCTGCTGCTCTCCTCTCACTTCGTTCCTCTCTGAACTGCAGCTTTCTGCTTCTTCAGTTATTTTTCTGATCGCTGCACATGCAGAGAGGGATTGTTCTCTAAAAAATACAAATTTAAATAAAACACAGTGGCGTAGCGAAGGTTCTGAACTGCTGTAATTCCTCTCAAATACAAAGAGATAAAACAGCAGAGATCCCTCATTATTAAAATCCTGCAGTGTGTCTGAAAGCTGGGATGCTTTCTCGCTGCCTTTAATGTGCGTCAGAAGCTGAAATCATTTTGAAGAAGCGGGGAAATATTTTCAAAAGCAATAAGAAAATGTTTCAATTCTTTAAAGTGAAAGATTACATTTTCCCCACACGGTGAGAGGGAGATGTAGGAGGGTTTGAGGGTGTCATGTAGGATCTTATCATCCAAACAAGCTTCAGTCTTCGGTTAACACAGAGGCAAAGTTAGCCTGCTCCACCTGGGCTGTCTGCAGGTGGATGAACAGCCGTTCAAAGGTCCTCCTGCTCTACAGCACAGATTCAATCCTCTCCGTGACTCCAGCAAACCTGCAGACCTGTCAGTGGGCTTACTGTCTGCTAGGCTGAACCGAAGCAAAGTTAATTTTCCTATTTGAAAAGATAATAGTGTGGAGGTGAAATGGCTTAAAAACTGTGGAAGGGTCCATCTAAAATATGATGGTGGTGCATTCAGGGACACTCTGACTCACAAATGCCAGACGGGTTCAGACATGAGGAGAAATGTACTCTTTAATACAGTCACCAGCAGGACTGCAGCTCTGACCAGCATCTTCCCACGCTCCCCACAGCACCATGTAAGGACCTCAGCTTAAGTGCCCTTTAGCACTACACTATTAGTAAAACCATTACGCCACTACCTATGATTGTAATATGTAAAATCCCGCCCACCAGTACGACTAATAAATACTAATAACTGCCAATGAAAATCACATAACAAAGCTCTCCTCAGAAACATATGTCAGGCAGAGCAGTCATGATTTTAAAAAATAAAAACCGCTTACATCAGGGGCGTCCAACTCCAGGCCTCGAGGGCCGGTGTCCTGCAGGGTTTAGATGTGTCCTTGATCCATCACAGATGATTCAAATGGCTAAATGACCTCCTCAACATGTCTTGAAGTTCTCCAGAAACCTGGTAATGAACTAATCATGTGATTCAGGTGTGTTGACCCAGGGTGAGATCTAAAACCTGCAGGACCTCGAGGCCCTGAGTTCCCCACCCCTGCCTTACAGAAAATAAGCGTATCCTTGACTCCTGGTGCCCATCACCAAAAAGTAGAAAACGTGACCCGAGGTCATCTTGATATCGTAAGTCTGTGAAGGTTCTCAGTCATCCAGGTCATCGTAGTCTAAGGAGCTTGGAAAGCGTCTGGACTTCTTTAAGTTGCTTGAAGACGTTTCACCTCTCATCCGAGAAGCTTCTTCAGTTCTAAGGTCAAATGGTGGAGAGTCCCAGATTTAAGCTCTGTAGGAGTATCCCACCAAGAGGGACAAAGGGCCCTCTGATGATCCTCTACCTAATCACAGGATCCAAGGTGTGAAAATGGGTGTAGATCACAATCAGCCAAGGTTTCGGGAGAGCTCATTGTGAAACCTGGCCCCACCCTATCATGTGATTTCCTGAGATCAGATGGCCCAGGATGTGAGTGGGCGTTAAGGCGTCTAGGAAGGATCTCAAACCTGGATTATAGATGGCAGACAAGCTCCTTTCTTTCCAAGCTCCTTAGACTTTATATCATAAGGTAAAGACTCTATAATGTAGTTTAGGGGTGGTGGTCGGTGCATCCGTCACCCAGCTGATCTTCCAGCAGCAACACCGACGGACGGCCTGATCCTGCACTATGCTGCAGGCTAATTTAAGTAGAGAGGCTGTCTGTCTCCTCAGTAGAAGTTCCCAGTCAGACAGCCACATCTCCATTTTGTTTGTTTTTTTAAATAAAACCTTATTTACCCAGAATGCACTGTATGGCAGTGCTGCATAATTCAATTTAATTCAATTCAGTTTTATTTTTATAACATCAAAACACAACAGCAGTCATCTCAAGGTGCTTTTTATTGCAAGGTAAAGTGCTTACAGTGTTAAAGAGAAACTCCAATGATCAGATGAGTCCCAATGAGCAAGCACCTGCTGACAGTGGGAAGGAAACACTCAGTTTAACAGGAAGAAACCTCAGACAGAACCAGGCTCAGGGAGGGGCGAGGACAAAGTACCCGATCAACTGCTCTGTGCAGCCGAAAGATTTGGACATCTGGACTTTTATCGGTGCTTCCACTGCTGCACGATGAAGAGGAAGAAATGCCATCAACGGGAGTGTGTGTGTGTGTGTGTGCGTGTTTTTCCTTGTTAACAATCCTGCAAACACACCAGACCTGCCCTTTAAAAAGTTAACTTGGTTAAACTCGACTGTTTTGGATTCAGCTAGCTCCCACTTCCACCTGGCTTGTTCACTTCACTCTGAATAGCGACACAGAGAGGAGGAATTATCCATTATCCGCACACAAAGGTTTCTAATCGGGGCCTAACGGGTGTCATTGAAGCGGCGGGGCTCCACCGGGCGCTGCTCATTGTGTCGCTGTTGTCTGACTCCATTGTACGAGCTGATATTTGTATGAGAAATACCCCGGCTGGCATTTGGTGAATAGATTTCTGTTTAAAGCTCCTGATGTGAAGGTGCTCTTCCATAACTGACCGCCGCCGCCGCAGCGAGTGTGTAAAAGGGCAGAGTGGTGGGTTTAAGCCTGCATGACTGATGAGTGTAAAATCATATTTCCACTCTGATTTTTCTGGCGGATATCACAGGCTGCAGCAGGTGGACGGGGAATACAGAAGCTCAGTCTGATACCTGCCTCTCTAAGCCACCAGCTATCCTTTTTCTCTGTCCTCCTTTACCTCAGACTGACTGTCAATCTGTCATTATCCACATTAGCCTTTTACTTTCAGCTTATATAGCAATTCTTTCGCTCGCCTTCTATTTATTCTCTCCTTTTCTATCTTTTCTATTCTATCAGTGGGAAAAAAGGTTTCCAGCAGTCCTCTGAAAAACTAAGATTCCTCCATGATTCAGCAGCACATGGAAGCAGCTTCTCTCTCACATCATTGTGCAGGAACTTTGGTCCAATCATCTTTAGAGCATTGCTTCAGTTCATTGAGGTTTGTGAGCTTTATGCACAGGTCTCTGAAGGTCCCACCACCTCCTGTTGGAGATTTGCTGCCTGCGATCATTGTCCTCTATGAGCCAGGTTCAGCCTGGCTTTAGCTGTGGGACAGATGGCCTCACATGTGACTCCAGAATACTTTCAATTCAATTCATTTTTATTTACACAGCGCCAAATCACAATAACAATCTCAGGGTGCTTTATATTGTAAGGTAGACCCTATAATAATACACGCAGAGAAAAACCCAACAATCATATGACCTGTTATGAGCAAGAACTTTGGTGACAGTGGGAAGGAAAAACTCTCTTTTAACAGGAAGGAACCTCTGACAGAACCAGGCTCAGGGAGGGGCGGGGCCATCTGCTGTGACTGGGAAATGCATACGTTGGTTTATGGCTGCAAGAAGCTCCACCGTGCTGACAGCAGGTATGAGATCCCTCCAAACGTGCTGAGCATTTCGATCAAACATCTCCACGTTGGTCTCATTGTTCCAGAGGTCTTTGTTCTGCTGTAGCTTTGCAAACCTAAGCTGTGCTGCTATGTTGTTGTGAGAGAGGTATTCTCCCGGCAACAACTCCGAACAAGTCACACATGTTGATTCTTTTTCTAATTGTTGTGTCACAAACTTCAACATTTCACTTACTAACTGAAACCTGAAGGGTCCAAGATGGAGCTCTTGGGTTTATTGCAGTTTCTCTGAACATCTGACCGTGGGGTGAATGTGCTGGGACATCCACTCCAGCAGGCTAGCACACCTCAACGCTCCAGACCTGCAAACTGATGAAACGTCTGCTTTTATAAAGGCGGTTTGACCTCCTGATGATCAGTTAATCAAGTGCTTTACCTGCTCAGGGACACTTTGTTCCCCATCAGTCTCTCCTAACTTACCTTCATATGTCAAACTTTCTCCAGCTGCTCCGACTTCTTTAACCTTCCTGTCTTTATCTTTCCTTCTTATTTCGCTCTCTCACTCTTTCTTTCATCCTCTCCTTTTGATAGGTGAATCCAATTAACAGCCAAGTAAACAAAAATGTGTGTGTGTGTGTGAGTGTGTGTGTGTGTGTGTGACTGTTCTAATTAGAATCAGGTTTCTTATGTTAGCAAGTCAAGAAAGGCCCCCGATCTCTGACAATAGTGAGACTCATTATAATTCCCACAAAGCATTGATAAAAATATGAGGTTGCATATGAACACATTCTGACCTTTGTGTTTATTCAGGCCAGAACGAAATTACAAAAACTTTAATGAACCAATATCAGCTAAAGGCGTCGGCTCAATTTAACCAGTAAAACTTTGGCAAGAGTAGCGGCATCTCAGCTACTCCCGACAGCCCGCTTTCAGTTTTTTTTAAATATAAGGTCATGTGTTTCTGTGCTACTTATTTGCATAAATCCGGTCTTTGCAAAGTTGTGATTGGATGCCAGGATGACCAACCATCACACTTCAGAAGTCTTTGCATCGTAACATTAGCATGATACTGAAGTCTGATGCACATGAATCACACAAGATCAATGCAAAATTCAAAGATGACGATTGATGCAAACACTAGATTTTATGAAGTGATGTGTGTTTGATTACAGCTGCATGCGTCACTCACAGACTCGTCAAGAATGCAGTGACTAAAAAGCCCCATTAATAAAGAGTGCGGTCGTCCTGCGGTGTGATAGTTCTTTAGAGGCTTTATGTTCAAACTGCTCATGAGTCGTTTACAGTGAGTTTAGCCCAGCAGTGTCATAATGTTGAGGACACGCTGACACCTCGAACTTTGTGTCATAAACGTGACGGCGCCGAGTGAAGCAGCTCAAACGAACACCTCTCAATGCGATTACCTTGTGTTAAAGGCTTTCTGAATAGATCGATGCTATACAGTATTTCTACTCAACCTGCACTTTAAAACGGATGGCCCTGGCTATAAAGCAGAGAGGTTTAGCACGTTACAAGCCATCTGAGTTGTTTCCTGCACATAATCTGTTCCATAAGTTATAAAAACGGCAATAAAACTAAAAAAAAAAAAGGTTTGGAGTTAAAAAGGCAAATGAGTCCTGCAGTCAGGAGCTGGAGCGTTACCGTGATGCCATTACTGCAGCTGTTATTTCCAGTGAGGCCCTGGGCAGTATTAATCTCTCCCAACTTAATGCGATGATCTGCTTTGATCTAAATACAGTGGCTCGCCGCTAATTGCTTAATCAATTTCCATGCTATTAAACGAGTATGAGGATAATTCACACAGAAACAATTCCAGCAAATAGGAAAGTGAGAGATAAAGAGGAGGCGAAAGAATGAGTTAATCTCAGCTGCCTGCTCCGCCCCGCTGCACGCTACAGCCACCTCGGTGTGAATCCCACATCTGACTCATCAGATCAGTGTGAATGAATTTACACCAGCCTTAGAATGAAAGCAGCAGTGATGAAAAGGGGAAATAAACAACGCTAAACAAAATCCTGCCTTCGTCACTGTATGCACTCACATCAGCTAATGAAAGTTTGACAGAGGAGCGATTCCCATATCCCGAGGCAGCTTTGACTCAATGTGATTTTAAGAACAACTGCCTACGTTTAGCTTCTTTTCATTTTAGTGTGCGGGGAGAAAACATCATCTCACAGAGAGCTGAATGTTGGATAATATGGGCAATCCATCACAGGGATATTTAGCCATCTTAACTTAATGATCATCGTTTACCCTCATGCTGTAAAGAAGCTGCATTCAACACCTTTTTCTAAAGTGTTTAATGACCTTCTGACAGGCGCAGTTTATAGTTAGCGACACTGAAAAGCACCAAAGTGACAACCGACACATAAAAGAAGAGAAGTTGTAGAAAGCTGCTGGTTTGTGACCGTAGACCGAGCACAGCCACATTCCTGCATGCACCAACGGAGCCGCAAAGATACGCTTACGTGCACGATTTACAGATCAATGTGGCAGAAATTGATGAAATCTTTGTCTGAGGACAAAACACTCTGTTTTGTTCTGCTTTTGCAGAATTGTTTGTTCGCTGTGATGCTCAGTTTGTGGACTCTGGCTGGAAAAAATGATTCACGAGTCAAATCAAAGGGACATTTTAGCTTGTTGTGTTAAATGAACCTCTGACAGACAGAAGATGTTAAAATAAAGTTAAACTGTGGCGTTTCTACGGGGTTCACTATGGAAGCGGTCTTAAAACAGAACCATGTGCAACACCTTTGTAAGCCTGTGTCCTTCCACAAAATATTAAGACCAGCTCTGAGTCCAACACAACAACTTTAACCTGTCCTGCTCATTTCCAGCTCCTGTGTGTGTCTGTGCTTTGCAAACAGAGGGTTTGGATTGGCTGCTGAGGTTCCTGAGGCTTAGACAGGGCTGTGCGCATTAAACTGCGTCCACACTGGTAATGATGTAGCAACTAGAGACCACAGAAAGTGAACGATATTCCTCACCTTCCACCAAATACAGGCGAAATAACCACAGGCGACAGGAAGTGGGCGGAGCCTGAGATGAACTTTTCTCAACTTCCAGTGAGCAACTTAATCCGCTGGTTACCTAGGCAACCAGAAGCTGGGATGTGCATAGGTGACGAGAAATCTTTATGACATCATAAAGATTGGAGATTTAAAAAAAAACACCTGAAACTGAGCGTTCAGACAAGATTATTTTACATTATGTGAAACTGGCCGTGCTTAATCTCAATTCTTGCCATTAGAGCAGCAAATGTGCACATGAGCAGAATCGGTCCCTTTCAGTCATGTGGACCTCTGACATCGTTTAACAGCGTCTCTCACTTGCAAAGCAAACAAAGTGTGAACATGTGAGAACATCTACGTGACGCAAGCTAACCCTGAAGTCTTTCTTTAGCTGGCCTCTGGACTGCTTTGGGTCAGTGTCAAGCCATTGGTGCAAACACTGGCATCATTTAATATTACCCCAGTGAGCAGGCATGCTGGATCCAGGGCTCCGCTGGGCTAAGACATTTAAGCTACCAGGGATGTTCTTGTTAGCACTATACTTGGTTGTCAGAATTAATCACGCAGCACAAATTTTCCTCATACACGACAGCACTGCAACCAGAGCAATTACTGCAGAAAAGAGAGTGCGTTTGTTTCGCTTACCTTGGATATCCAAACGATGGAAGCGAGAAGGGGAGGAAGAAGGAGGAGGGCCACGGGAGGAACAGCCGGCACAGCGGGACAGCACCGAAAAACAGAGAAAGAAAGACGCATTTATTAGAATATGAGCGAGAAAGGAGCGTGATTGGAATTTCAATTAGCTGCTCAGGGCTGTAAACAAGAAAGAACCGTGAACCGCCAGGCAAACACAAGAATATCTTATATCCCGGCAAACAGCGCACCAATCGGCTGCGAGTGGCTGTTTAGCAGTCAGAGCGGCCGCTTCATTACCCAGGTGAACTGGTTAGTTTGGTAGGTAATCAGGCCTCCAGTCTGCATTGCTCGCCGAGGCTAAAGTTCAGACCTGAACGGCGTTCATCACATCACCGACGCTCTGTTTACTCAGCAGAAACGCAGCCAAACAGAAAGCAGATGTGAACGCAGCTCAGGGTGTTATTGGATGATGGACTGTGCTTCCTGAAGGACGAGGCGACTGAATACAAAAGAATGGGAGCAACATGGCTGCAGCTGACACAGTGAGGCCCTGCTGTGTGTGTGTGTGTGTGTGTGTGTGTGTGTGTGTGTGTGTGTGTGTGTGTGTGTGTGTGTTACAATTCTGCACATTTGTGGAGGTTGCTGAATAAAGCACTTCTGACTCAGAGGTAAAACAGAGATAAAAAACAAACAAAGGAAGAGAAAATCACAGCTGGAATAAATGTCTGTGACAGGTTATGAAAACTGAGATATGAGCGGACTGGACCTTCCGATGCCAGTGATAATCAGCTGAAGTGTGACCACGTGGCTCTGGCTGATGCAGGCTCTGAAATGTGAGCAGTCCGACAAAAGCGGTCGGTTTGTACGGTTAAATCTTACGGTTGTCATCATCATTTGACTCGGGGAAGTGTGAGACTCGGGGCACCGGAGGATGACCGTCTCCTCTGGGGGATGAAACTGTGTAGCTGGCTCAGAAACACACACACACACACACACACACACACACACACACACACACGGCCTGACAGGACTGAGCAAAGTGCTGTAAAACTGTAAAAGCAGTCCAAACATGATTCATTTTTTATGTATAGTTCATGTTTTCTGGGGCAACACTGGGAGGCAACAACTACTGAGGAGAAGCAGAAAAGAATCCAACTGGAGGCGGCGCGTCGTCCAAACGTGTAAGTCGACGGCGTCTTTGCAAAAACGATGATTTCAGAGTATCATCATCCAGTGAGCACAGATTCGGTGGTTTGTAAGCAGAGAGTTTGTCTTAATGCCTTAAACTTTACCATTCTTGCTTCTTTACACTGAATCTCATAAAGCAAATGTTATTCTGGTGTGCGGCTGCATAGCCTGCTGCAAGAAATGCAACAGCATGATGTATGAAGGGGAGCGCTGCCACAGGACGGTGCAGGCTGGGCCGTCTGCACAAACATCGGCTTGTATAGAGGGCAGCTGAGATTTTGCCTCCAAACGATTTTTCCTTCTCACTGTAGTCAGAAACCAAGCTCACACCTCTCCGTTACAGCGGCCTTCCCTTAGAGCCCAAACAGTTGTGTTCAGCTCGAGCACGGTATGACACGGAGAGGGTCGGAGGGGGAAAGTCACAGCACTGGTTTGATAGGTCAACCTGAGAGGAGAACATGTGCCTCTGAGGCCGGCAGGAAACACCGATTGCCCCTCACTAAACAGCACCTGCTGTTCCAGGCCTGTAGCCCTGCTGCTCACCCGTGCAGCCTTCACCACATCCAGCTATTGTTTTATACATTTATTGATTTACTTTTGGATTCATTTTAATAAGCTCTACTATAAAATGTTTTAAAATCAGTAAATATAGCTTTTAAAGTCAACACGTGATTAAATTAAATGTAATTTTGGAACCCTGACATGATTTTCGCCATCATTTTATGACTGTTTTGTTTTCTTTCTTGCAGAAATCATCTCATCCAAACCCCGTCTGCATGTCCTCCTTCACTACAAGCTTCCCGAGATCTTCCTGGGTGGTTTTCCCCTCCTTCCTCTTCTGCACATGTCCAAACCACGCGAGCTGATCAGCTGATATATACTCATTTCAAAAGTTTTAGACACAAAAATGGTGCATCAATCTTTCTCTGTGATAATCTCTTGTTGCTCTTCCAGAGGATTTCATAGGGTTTATCGCTCTGTACAAAGTCGATATCTTTTCGCTCGGGTGCTGTTGGTTGAGCAACTTCTGCTCTGGCAAACTGTGTGTGGCATTTTTCAATACTTTTTGACAGTTCTCTGCTAAATGATTAATGGCATAACAACAGGAAAAGGAAAGAAAAGGACATCATATAGAAGAGACGCATGTTGGGCCTGTTTTATTGCTTCACGCAAAAAGCAACTTATAGCATGAATAGGGGACATATTTTCATATTTTCACTGTGATGGATGGAATAACAAAATCAAATTTAAATTACAAAGCAAGAATTTTTTGAAGGGCAAAACATGGCAGGACTAAAGTTTCTGCAGCTTCTCATTGACCGTCTGCGTCATTAATGTCTTGAAGAGAAGCAGCTGTTCAACGTTTAACGCCAAAGTTAACAAAATGTTATGAAGTGCTGCTCAAACAGAGCGGCGGGGGGTTGATTTCCCTTATGTTAGCAACTCACGACCACCTGCCATTAATTAGAGGCCATTAATTTTCCTGATTAATCACGTCGCTTTTAAAATATCACAATGAATAAATAGGTTGTGAGAATTCAACATGTTGGTTTTGAGCAAACGTAAATCCAACGAGGAACTAAAGAAGACGTAACTCTGACGAACCACCTGATCAGGCAGAGCTCACCCGTCAACTGAACTTCTTTGGATTCATTTTGACAAGATTTATTTCATTTGTGCATCTCAGAAACTCCCTCATCCTTAAAAACACTGACGTTAACAGGCTCAATCTGCCAACTGAGACAGCACGAGGTACGAGGGAGGACCTGCTGCTGATTTGCCAAAACGTAATCCGCGGACGTGACAGGCGGTTTCCGTGACGCACATCTACACGTACTCACACATTCATTGTGAGGTATTTGATAAGCATGTTATGCAGCCTCCCCATAACAACCTGTGTAAGTAGAGGTGACATAATAACAGCCATTTGTCAAAGCTAATGACTCCTGCTTGTCAACGTCTCAGCTGCTGTCGCTTTAACGGATGGCCTCGGCCCGCTCGGCTGGTGACACCAAAGGTTACGCCGCTGTTTGCTGGTTAATAATGAGAGCCGACGCTGCTGCTGATGGGAGACGAACGAGCTGTGTACTTCCACCATCCCGGCCTCGTTTTCTCCTGACGGATCGTCCTCTGGATTTATACGGCTCATCTGGAAGAGCTTCATTGTGCTTCAATTTGGGTCTCGTCGGGCGACGCTCGTCGCTTTACTGCGCGACTCACCAGTCGGTCGTTAGCTAGGTCTCAGAAGAGCACCGGTCCAAGCCAGTCACTGTTCCACACAGATCTGTTACGCGAGTCGTTTCTCTCCACGCTCTGAGATGAATGAGTTACTACTTCTGTTCCTGATGACAGGATTTAAACATCTGCTGCCTCCAATAATAAAAGAGATTATTTTTGTCATTCTAGATTTAATCGATCTGAACAATTAGCACTTTTTCAAGCGCCCGTGGGTGCTTATTTCTTCAGGAAAGCCTTTAATGACAGCCATTATCCTGATTCAGTTTGATACCGTGGAAACATTCCTCCTCTAGCTCGAGAGGATGTGGAGGGTGAAGGTAACGGTGGTCCCCGTGGTAATCGGAGCACTAGGTGCGGTGACTCCCAAGCTAGGCGAGTGGCTCCAGCAGATCCCGGGAATAACATCGGAGATCTCTGTCCAGAAGAGCGCAGTCCTGGGAACAGCTAAGATACTGCGCAGGACCCTCAAGCTCCCAGGCCTCTGGTAGAGGACCCGAGCTTGAAGGATAAACCGCCCGCAGGGGCGTGCTGGGTGTTGTTGGGTCTGATGAAAACCCAAACAATCAAATAAGTCCTCATCACATGGCCCTCTATGAACAAACACTTGGTGACAGTGGGAAAGAAAACTCCCTTTTAACAGGAAGAAGCTAGTTCCAGAAACGGGGGCTGAAAGCTAAAGTGCATTGCAATTTAAGTGTTTCAATATATATCTGCAAGATAACGAGCGACTGAAGAGTCAACAAGAAAAACCAATGAAACCGTCATAACAAGCTAAACTGACGGCAACAGATGTCCTTCAGAGGGAAACAAAGCAAGATATGCTCACAGTCCAAGAACTCATGATTATAGAAGAGAATTCAACTTTATTATCATTGCACATGTCACAAGTACAAGGCAACAAAATGCAGTTTGCATCCATCCAGAAGTGCTCTAGCAATAATATAGATATATTACAGAATATAGGTCTATTATACGTATGTTATATCGATATATTTGAGACTCTAGTGGAATAAAACTGCATATAACTGGCAAAGAGACCCAAGTAAAGCAGATGAACGTCACTTTGCTTGGCAGAGTGAGCAAAGGATGCACAAACTGTGTGGTAATGTTGCAGAAGAGCTAGCAACAAGCAGCTAGCTTAACTAGCGTGAGCCATAAATTCGTCTTAGAAAAAAAGGGAAGCAAAAACAAACCAACAGTGTGTCCATTCATCCAATCAGCTAATTATATAAGAACTGACTGCTTTTTAAAGCCTCGGGTATATCGCCTGGAACCAGAAGTAGTGACCAGTCACTCACCAGGTACTCATTCCCTGTCACGTGCCCTGCTGTACTGACTAGGAGCATAACCCAAAATAGAAAAGACAAGGACTCAAGACAACATTTACTGATGTCACAGCCAGGGGTGTCACTAGGTTTTAAGGACAGGGGGGGCTTAGCCCCCAAGAGATGCACACGACATGAACGAACGTAGTGAATGAGCACAAAATTTCACAAACAGAAAACAAAGACTGAGAAATTGTTTTCCTACTTTTTTGGACAGATTAAACATCCTAGGCCACCAATAGATCTATTGTTTTATTTCAGTCTGCTTTATAATACAGTACAACAAAAAAAACAGAGGAAATGTGTTTGCTGCATCAATAACAAGAAAAAAACTGAAAATAAAAAAGTACATTTTTCTGGCTGCAATCACCAGTTACTTGATGGGTGGAAGCATCAAAGAATGACGTCTGTTTTTAAGAGTGGCAAATCGGTCAATCACTCTGTTGTGACTCAGATGCTGAAGCGTGTCTTTTTCAATAGACATGACTGCAAGACTGTGAAGTCTTTTCTGACCCATTGTTTGACGCAGCCAGGAGTGCAGCCGACGCAGTGCACTAAAGGACCGTTCGCACGAGCAGCTGCTGACAGGCACTGTTAGGGCAACTTGGATGGTTGCCTTCAGAGAGGGAAACATGTCTGAATCAAGGAGGTTGTACACAGACAACATATTTTTGGGTGGACATCCAGCCTCTGTTTTCCGGGTAAGAAAGTTTCTGGCCACCAGAACCTCCTCTTTTTTCAGGTCAAGTCTGTAGTGCTTTGCAAGTTCATTCAAGTGTGGTTCACTCAAGAAGTTCTCAGATTTAGGACTGCATGCCTGGACGCCTTTTAGCAGCCCTGCATCTACACTGCAAAATCTTTGATCAAGCTCGCCAACCATCCGATCCACACAAGGGAAAAGTAACTCTCTTTTCAATGTGTCTGAGTTGTTCAATTCAGTGCGTGAACCCACAGTTGCCTCCAGGACAAAATCCTCCATTTTCCTCTGTTTGTGCCTTGTCTTGGCACCTGGTTCAGGGATACTGTGGGTGTTACACAGGGCCTTGGTTTTCTCATACAGCTCTGTAGCAAATGCATCTGAGTGTTTGCCCTTAAGTGTGTCACACACAGCTTGTTTGCAGATAAAAGCTTCTGCCAGGTCTAAAGTCTCTTTCTGCAGGAATTTGTGGAGTCCTTCGGTTACAGACAGAATCGACTGAAACATCAGTAGTGCATAGACTGCTGAGAACTTGTAGAGCTTTGCTCTGAGACCAACAGCTATGGGGGATCCAATTGCAGATAGGCACTCCAAAATGGCAGGCAATGTCTCAAGAACTGCACTGATTGATCGCAACTGACATGCCCAGCGAGTGTTTGAAAGTTGCACAAGCTCAGTTTTTGTCAATCCAAGCTTTGCCTGAGTCTCCATGAACTTATGATGATTGACTAGGGAGGTGCTGAAGAAAGAATACACACACTCCAACAAGCTGAAAAGCTCCACAGCCTCTGGGACAGCCTTGCAAGTATTGCACAAAACCAGGTTGAGTTGATGAGCATAACAATGCACATAGATAGCCTCAGGATGGAGCCTTCTAAAATGTGCTTGTACACCTCCAGTGGAGCCACTCATAACGGCTGCACCATCATATGTTTGTGCTACACACTTAAGCTCTGCAAGACCATAGTTTTGGATCTGCTGCTGAATCTCATTTGCAATGGACTGGGCATCAAATGATTTTATCTCTGCAAGTGCAAGGAAACGCTCCTTCACTGCCCCCTCTGACACGTACCTGACACAAACAGCTAACTGCTCTGCCTTTTTATCCCTTGCCTCATCCACCATGATGGAATAGACTTTAGACTTTGTCATTTCAGATACAATGACACTAGTAACTTCCTGGGCACAACAGTCAATCATGTCATTCTGGGATGTTGGTGAGATATACTGTGCATTTGATGGGGGATTATGTTTTTGAAGAAAAGGATCAAACTCCTTCAAAAGCTCCATGCACGCAAGAAAATTCCCTCTGTTTGGGCTGTCTTCACCTTCATCATGACCACGAAAAGGGAGTCCCTGTCTCCCTAACATAGAGGTGACTGCAACAATTCGTCTGAGATACTCTCTTCTTTCGACTATCTCACTCACATTTGCAGTTGCTATCATCTGTGCAACGTTTCCCTGTTTGCTAGTTCCCTGGTAGCTTTTCCATGTAACAACACTGTCCTTATGTGTTTGTGCCATCTCATGCTTGCCAAAGATGACTAAAGCTTTCTTCCAGTTCTTGCA
Source organism: Diplotaxodon limnothrissa (assembly GCF_057381915.1). Lineage (NCBI taxonomy): Eukaryota > Metazoa > Chordata > Actinopteri > Cichliformes > Cichlidae > Diplotaxodon > Diplotaxodon limnothrissa. The sequence continues at coordinate 30,741,731 of NC_140603.1, read as the reverse complement.
ACCGTTACTGACCAAACTATCATGTTTGATGTTTTTGCCAAACACTCTACATGGGAAGCAGAAAGCTGCATTCTGGTTGACTGAATATTCTAACCAGTTGTGCTTTTCAAACCAGCTGTGGTTAAATGCTCGCTTCTGTGTACCAAACGTATCATGTGGATAGCTCTTCAGCTTCACCTGTCTGGGCCCTGTGTCTTTGTCACCTAAATCAAACCCTGTAGTAGAATGAGTTGCTGCAGCTGCTTCATCATTTTCCCTCTCTTGGCCTGTTTGCTCTCCTCTCTCTGTAATAACTTGATCTTCCTCTGCCTCTCGATCCATTTGCTGCAGCTCCTCTGTCTCTCCTTGCTCTCTCTGACTTGAACTTGCCTGTTGACCTTTTTCTCCCTCAGCCACTCCTTCTGCCTCACCCTTCAAGATACATTAAAACATACTGAATTGTAATGTAAATTGCTAATATCATGACTTCTGCTCCCGCTCCACAGTAATTTGTTGCTCCCAAATATTTTGAAGTTACAAACATTATATTTTGAGCACGCATGTGACTAAAATGGTTGCAATTTAAAGCCCTGAAAAATATTACTAAATTACTTGAATTGAAGTAATATTAAAATAGAACCCTCAAAAATATGTGAGTCAGGCTAATTTGACTTATATACATATCTCTCTCTTTGCTCTCTCCACTTTCTAACCTTGACTCTCCTAAATAAAAGCTCAAGTTAAACAGGTCTTATATGTTGTACCGTGACTGAAATGTTTCATATTTCATATCCATATTGAGTCCCATAAAATTCTAATCAGACTGTCTGCATCACAAATGACTCCATCCTTTGACTCACCTCTCCAGCAGACGTCTCTCCCCTCTGCCTCTCTGTGCTCCTCTGCCCTGACTCCTACAGGTTAATGGGGATGGAGTGATTATTATTATTTCCACTGATGATGACCATACCTGAATGAGCTCAGCTGGATTTTTCAGAGCTAAAACGAGTGACAGAAATTAACATTATGCTAACAATTTAACTTAGTGCGCTAGCCAGGTTTTTATTTATCAAAATGGGGAGCACCTGGTTCATTATTTACATGGGACTCTCTGCTGTTAGCTGGAGCTAACTAATTGTTACTACCAGCCAGTGATGAAGACTTACTTTCTTGAAAAACTTGCGTATATCCATGATTTCTTGCCGTTTGCCACATGTACGCTAGTGTGTCCGCAGGTGTATACGAGCGGAGTGTAAAGTAGCAGTGAAAACGAGGACTGGATTTTCAGTCATGTGGATGTCCCCTGTGAACAACTGGAAGGGATTGGATAACGAAGCACTGACGCTACCTTAACAATGTAAAGCGAAAGGGACCAACCGAGTTATGATCATATTTGTGTGAATAGCGACAGGTTTATATTATTATTTCTTTAAACTCATATTCCTGCATCTTTATATTGAATTTGTCTGCAAGTTCTGTAAAAAAAAAATCGAATAAGTTAAAAAAAAAAAAAAAAAAAAAAAAAAACCCCACCAAATTATTTAGGGGGGCTTAAGAATATTTTAGGGAGGCTTCAGCACCCCTAAAATAGGCCTAACGACGCCACTGGTCACAGCACTGGTGAGAGGTAAAGCCATAATGTCATGAACTTCAATACAATGGGAGTTTTCTCTGTAACTGGAGCACTGCCCCCTGTTGGCTGTTACAAAGAAAGCAGTTTGCTATTTGTGCAATTGTTCATGCAGATCATCCGCAGGTGTGGATCGACCTGCAAACTGATTTCTTGATTAACTTTTTTAATTGTTATTTAAAACCTCTCATTTGGCCCAGTATGACAGGTTACGAAGCCACAGGAAGCTTTTTATTTTTTAAAAACAAAACCTGAAACCTGAAAATGAAACGCTGTGCTGCCAGCCTGCAGCAGAGGGATGGACAGCTACTGAGATAAAATCACACTTGCAGGAGATGCTGATGCATTTTGGGGAAAATGGTAAACTTATGCATTAGTTTCCTTTAAAAAAAAGTTGAAGGTGCCACTTTACCCGGCAGCCTGAAATGGAACTGAAGAAAACGGAAGAAAACAGGCTGTTTGTGAGTTACACAAGAAGAAAGAGCAAGCTCCAAACATGATTCAGCGTCTCTGTAGGGGGGATGTGTCATCTTCTGTTTAGCGTTCAATAATTCAAGCCAGCTCGATCCACTGATGCCTTGTTTATATGTGAAAAGTCTTGAGATTGCTGAACACTCCTCGGCGAGTTTAGCTTTAATGCCAACAAACACTTCATAAGAGCAGGTTGTCACATTGATCCGAACGCCGACGTGTTGCTTTTGGAAAGATGCCCCTCTGTTGTTTGACAAGTCGGGCTTGTGTTTGCTGTGAAGCTTCTGCAGTTTCAACCGAGTAATAAGCTAAGAGAGCGAGTGTGTTAATTTGCAAACACGGACGCTGTCGCCTCTTCACTTTCCTAAATTTGTGACCTAAATTTGCTTTCAGCCAGGACAGCGTTTCAGTGCTTCCTCCCACCGCAGCCAGCCCATAGACCACGCCTCTGAATGCTCCTGCTTTCTGTTGGAGGGGAAATTAAACAGGCTGCCTGTCATTTGATGTATGTAGATGTGCGACACTTTGCTCTCCTCTTAGAGCAGCAGACAAAGATATGACAAGTTGTGACACTTTTCTAAATAACCGAAGCCTCGCGCGCTGCGATGACAGATTTATTGCGCCCGTCTTCTCAAAATTTGACACCTGAGCTTCGAAACTAAATGAAAAGTGTTTCTTGTTAATGACCTAAATCGGACACAGAACAGAGAAGGAAGATTTTCTATTTCACCTGGACTCACTGTCGCCAGCAACGCCTCATCCTACAGAATTTAACATTACTTGACATCATTGAAGATTGTTCTGCTGCAGATTATGACCCCGAACCTACAGCAGAGATCTGATGAATGTGTACGCATCAGGGTGACCAGGTCCCAACAAACTAAACGTAAGACACATTAACAGTGCCACGATGTAGTCAAATGTATTTGTGTGTATATATATATATATATTAGGGGTGCAACGATACACAAAATTCACGGTTCGGTTCGGTTCGGTTCGATACTTTGGTGTCACGGTTCGATATTTTTTCGATACAAAAAAATGTTCATGCCTTTTTAATTTGTCATTTATTAAAATTATAAATATATATTTTAACTCAAAAGTACAGTTTTTAAATTTAACCCTAACCCTTGTGCGCGTTTTTTATTTTGACAGCGAATGCGCACCTGCGGACCACTTATGTGCAGCCCTGGTTATTTAGCTCGTCATATTGCAGCCACAGAAATTCTTTTGTCCATGAAACCATAAAGCTGCACTTTCTTTTTGCCTTATAGTCTGATTTGTCATAACTTCTCCGTTTTGTGGTAAGCTTTTCTTTGGCTGTCACTTCTTCACCCCGACCTGTCTTATTTGGCTCAGCAGAACTAAAATATATATACTGCTGCTTTTACACACGCACTCACATAAGCTCAGCGATTCTCTGCGCGATCAACCTCTCACATGTTTAAGCTGCGGGAGATTTCACTTGTCATGTTTGCATAGTAAGCTAACGATTAATAAGACGATGTCAGAGGAATTGGTGCACAAATTATCATCACTCACAGATCAGTGCTGTCATTGCAAAGTGAAAGCAAAAAAACAAGCGCAAATTCAAACGCGACTTCAATATGTCACATATTGACAGTGGCTCACCGATGCCAATGACATAATTACCCAGCTACATTTCTGAAAGAATGCAAAAGCATTGACATATATTTTTCCTTCCTACAATAGCCCGACGGGCAGGGAAGAGATAGATTTTGGTAGCCCGACTGAAAAAATCGCTAGCCCCAGGACGTCGGGCTAGCGTCCTGGGGCTAAGCCCTGTATCTGATTGAGGAATCACTCATCTTTGGAAAAGAGAGTTTATTACAGAGAAATGTCTCTTTCCAAAATAAAAGCTATACTATCCGCTTCTTCTGGGCTATATTCTCAGCAGCATAAGGAGAATCACGTGCTAACAGCTGTCTAAATGACTCGGCTAAAGTTAGTAGCATGCTTGTTGTTTTTGTCTTTGCACTAGGATGATGTCGGTGTAAATGTGCAGTCATATTCGTTGTGTTCCCACTAGTGCTTTCAGGTTAATCTCGTTGAAATGACCTTAACGCCACAACACGGCAAATCTCCGTTAACGAGCTACCGCCGATCGCCCCGTGCATGGGGCTAGACGGCCAACACGTTAACGAGCTAACTGCGCTAACACACTAGTTCCCACCCATGTAATTAAGCATTGCATGGCACATCCAACATACTGTTTTACTTTAGTCCATGACGCGCTTACCTTCAGGGTCATACGCCACATGAAAACCAAAATAATTCCAAACGCCAGATCTGAATGAGGGTGGGGGAGGTCCATCTTGCAAGGAGAGCTTAACTTCTGTCTCGCTAGCTTGCCCTGCGCTCTTCCTTCTGACTATGCTGTCTGTGTTGAGCGCTCAGTGGATCTGCGCTCGACAGTGCAGCCTAGGCGGAGTAGTCGAACGCAGATTCACTGAGCGCTCAACACAGACAGCATCGTCAGAAGGAAAGTTGATAAAATAAATTACAAATGTTGTATTGTTCGATACATATGCGTACCGAACCGAAAGCACTGTATCGAACGGTTCAATATCGATACGAATATCGTTGCACCCCTAATATATATATATATATATATATATATATATATACACACACACACACAAATATAAGTAAATATAATAAAGTGAAAGACAGTGTGAAGTTTGTCTTTATGATCTCAGTTCAATTCAGTTTATTTATACAGCACCAAATCACAACAACAGTCGCCTCAAGGTGCTTTATATTGTAAGGTCGACCCTACAATAAGACATAGAGAGCAAAACCCAACAATCATATGACCCCCTATGAGCAGCACTTTGGCGACAGTGGGAAGGAAAAACTCCCTTTTAACAGGAAAAAACCTCTGGCAGAACCAGGCTCCTTTGCCCTAACTAACATCTTCAGCCATTTTTAGACATTGATCACAGACGTACTGCGTCGCTCACTTTAAAACATATTTTCACCCCTAACCAATCGCCGCCCCTCGCCGAGGTTCTTTGGAGGTTTCTTTCTGCTAAACTGAGTTTTTTCTTCCCGCTGTCACCAAGTGCTTGCTCATAGAGGGTTTCTCTTATTCTCTTGATTTCTCTTATTTTAGTGTCTTTACCTTAAAGTTTTAACCCCTTTGAAGTGTCTCTTGTTGTCATTTTGTGCTATTTAAATGCATTTTAATAGAAAGTGAACTAAATGTTCTCCGTTTTCCTGCAAAAGCTTTTCTTGATCTCATTAGACCAGCGTACCTTCATTTCACTATAATAAAAAGCATGTATGGAGTAAAAGCCAGAGGTCAGGGAAGCACAGCCAGTCAAAGGTGAGACGGGGAGAGATAAGGATTGACAATGCTGTGCAGCGCTGGTCTAATGTACATGTGGGAGGGTCCTGGTGCCTAAACTCAGGTTTCTGAGATAGTTACAATCTAATAATCCAGGTTTTTATTAATCTGCAGATGATACTGTGTTTTTTGTATGTTGGTTTTAATTTCGGTTTATTTGTTTGCTTGTTTTTACTCAGCTGTCAGTCTCTTCATTTACTGCCCAGAGCAGCACGTGTGGTGTCCTAAACTCATCACAAAGGAAAAGGTGCGAGCCTGCTCGGTCCACCATAGATATTACTGAGTCAAAGCTGCGCTTTTAAGCCGATGCATTGAACAGGATTTGAAGGGAAAATATCAGCTTTGTGTTAAAATGCTGGGAAAGGTGGCAAAAAGCAGACTTGACATGAGTGTGGGAGGAACTCCACAGATGACAGGCGGCTGTAGCTGACAGATTCTGCCTCTTGTCGAGAAACTAAGCTGACATTTGGTCACACTACAAACTCGTTGGTTTCCAAACCTGTCAAGATGTGGGCCGGCTCTTCAAATCACCCAATTTGTTCCTAATGTTCATAAAGTACAACTGACTTTGATAATTGCTGATTCGAAATGAAATCTTAGCAGTAATTCAAGCCTGCAGCTGTAAAAGCTGCAGGAGCGTTTTGTTTCAATCAGCTGCTAAAAGCTTCGGCTAGACAGGAAACGTCACGCGCCTCATATGTCACACAGGACCGACAGGCTGAGAGAGATAATAAGAGTTTCTCACTTTGTAAATAAATTCTGGATTTAGTCATCACAGCTGAACTTTACTGTCTCCGCAGTGTTTTTTAAAAGGTCAACGTCTTCATCTGTGATGGAGCTTCAGTGTGCTTTACTTCACCTGCCGCTCTTTGACACACAGAAGTAACGCAGTCAAAAACACTGAAATCACACCAACAACCGTGTAAATGAAAACCGTCGCATGCTTTCAGTTCAGTCGCTGAGCAGCGTTCGGCATCGATATCCATGCAATCAAATGAGGATATTATGTATCTGTTTGCAGAAAAAAAGAGAATGGAGAAAGCGAGCCATCACGTCTGAACTTTACTTTCCTGCCAGCAATCGGTGAAAAAAGGTCAGCTGAAACCTCACGCTGTATTTTTAAGGCCGAGGGAGCGGCGGCTTTAAAAAACAGCAGCTGACACTCACACGCAGCAGGACGAGCTTTTCTGCGCGCCACTTTAAATGACGTGTTTGATGAAGGCACGCTGTTGTTGTTGGAAAAAGGATCTGAAGCAGTGACAGAGCGAAGCAGCACGCTCAGGACGAACGTCTCCACCGAGCGCTGAGACGCTGACGTGTCCAATCAACTATTACGGCTGGGCAGCAGTCTCATAGCTGAGACTCACCCGGGACGTTAGCAACAGCAGAACATAACAAAGGATCATGCTGCTGAACTCTGTTTTTATGTTTTGCTTCCAACGAACCAGACTTTGTTACTTTTTTTTAGGTCTTTCTTTGGTAATTTCCTGCTTGTGTCTTTCATTTTCAGTTCCGTCCTTGTACCTGATGTTTTTCTTCTTTGTTTTTTAAGCTGCTTAGCCCTTTAAAGCATGAACCATGAAATAATGTATATATTAATACTGTATGTACAGACGACAAGCCCAACATTAAAAAACAGATCTGAATGTCCGTCAGTGATCCCGGAGACTACTTAAATACAGCTCAGGCTGAGAAAATGAATAAAAAGTGGTCTTACAATTGTTTCTTATATACTGCACTTCCATGCATATTTGCATGTTTCAGTGAATTCCTGCACCCACTTTCTAATTTCTTAGTAAAATGTGAACAAATGAGGGATGGCTCAAGACTTCTGCACAGCAAGTCAAAACCCTTCCACATGAAATAGATCAGAGGGCAATGTGGCTCCAGAGTGCAGTTCCCTAATGTCTATAAACACATTTGCACAGGAATATGCATTAATATTAGAGATGGCACGATACCACTTTTTTATGTCCGATACCGATATCATAAATTTGAATATCTGCCGATACCGATATGAATCCGATATAGTGTTTTTTAATCAACAAAACTGTTTTTTAAATATCTTGCTGCATTTTGTATAAGTTCATACTCAAGTTTAAAACAACAACTACACTAAAGCTATTCTGTTATACCTGTATGCAAAAAAAAAATATTTCATAGTTCAGCAATACTGATCAATCTAATAAACTTAAACCTACACCATCCTCCCTATTCTGGTATTTTAAAGAGTACTTAGCATAAATATTAAGCAACCTAACTAATAGGGTTCCAACTCCCAGCAACAACAAAAATAAATAAATAAAAAATAGGGAACCACCCCTCATGCTCCACCTCATGATGCTTAATCGACGTAATCAACCTTAATTTGATGCAGTGTGAAAAAAAATGCACAGAAATCAATTATTTTTCAAGAAATATTAAATAGATTCAACATCTTTCTTCAACAAAATTGCAGACTGCACAGATGGTACCTTCCCAAAGGAAAAAGTACTATAGCTTACTAGGGTATATATATTAGACTTAATAGTTACTATATACAGTAATTGACTTCTATTCATTTTGCATCAAATTAAAACTTTGGGTGTCAGATAATTATTTATTAAAAGCTCGACATTTTAAATGAGAATAAGAAAGAAAAGTATGTCTTTGTGCCCCCTTTTCCCTGTTAATGCCCTATCGGCCCCCCTGGCTAAACTTTGCTAGATCCGCCCCTGCACAGTTACCAGCGTCAGCTGTAGAAAAAGATCCTGGAGTAGAAAGTAATATTAAATACATTCTAACAACAGCTGATCAAGCTTAAACGTGCTGCTGTTGTTCAGCCGCTGGTTTCCTCTTTCTGGTGCAAAGTGGGCCAAAAGCAAACTAGAGACACGACTGGCGACAGAAAAGCCGATCAGCTGATCGTTAAGCAGTTTCATGATTGAAGTAGCAGCAGGAGAGGCAGTCGCTCCATATATCGTTTGTTAAGCTTAACGCAGGAATGCTTTACAAACATTCAGAGATGGACTTACACACTTGCTTTACTTCTCTCGGGGATAACTTTGTCGGAGATGAAATGCCGGGTTGCTAGCGAAGCTCCACATGCTATCCAGACCACCGACAGGTCCCGCATGCCACAGCCGCTCTATCACGTGATGCATACTGCTCCGACGTGCTAACGTTCTGAGGCGAGTTACGGCGTGTTGCAAGTTTTGTGAGGTGCTTTCGTGATATTTAATGGATCGGATTACATTTTTTATTTTTCTCCGATATCCGATCCAGTAATTTAGGTCAGTATCGGACCGATACCGATACGTAATATCGGATCGGTCCATCTCTAATTAATATGTAATATATGTGCCTCCTACTCAAACACTCGTGCAGCTGTAGTTGCCGGCTACAAGTTCAAACGTTAAAGACGCACACATTATCTTCGTGCACAAAGAGATAAGCAGCTGTGTGTCACTGCTAATAACGACTGACATGAATATTATGTTGCCTTCTGAACATTAGTGAAGATGAGGAGCATTGTGAGTGTGTAAAGCAGCCCAGAGAGTGTTTCAGTCCCTTTTTTCACCTCGGACATGTTAATGAAAAGACAGATAACCCGGTCCTAAGTTTAAGACCAAACATCCATCGATTCCCCACTTAGCCTTCGACTTTCGCCCTCTCAGAGCGATGTAGATGTAGATCTGCAGCGCTTGTCAGTGCACTTTCCTGCACTTTGTGGGAGCTTGAGGTGGATGTGCTGCCCTCTGGAAATGAATTATACAACCAGTAGTGATGCTTTGCCCTGAAGCAGTCCGCGGATCGTCCTCCCACGCAGGAGAAGCACTCACATCACAGACAGATGGCGAGAACAATGTCCACCGCTAACCAAGGTCAGTTGTTATTCTCCAGCGCAGCACTTGGTCGGTGCGCTTGTGTGTCCACCTCTTACACACTGTGTGCACGCACACGCGCATATGTACACGTGTGAGTGGGCACATGTAAATATGCGTGAGGTCAAGCTTCGACCCCGCGGTGCTCATTCAACACCGAGGGAACATTTCCGGGAGACGCTTCGGAGGATCGTAACTTAGCCGATGAGTGCCCTTCTCCCTGCCTGCTCTGCTGTTTTACGACTCCCTGGTTACGAACCTCTGCAAAACAGCCACAGCGGCCATTTGTAATTCTAATGGTCACAGGTGGCACCCTGCAGCTGCTAACGCGCACTCAGTCATCTGATTGTGCCCCCCGTGTGGCGATGCTGGAAAAATCACTGGGTGGCGTCAACCTCTGAAACCACAACATTTAAACGCCTATAAAATGTCTCTGCAGGGCCACCGTACTACTCTGCAAACAGGTTTCTGATTGGCTACTGCTTCATACAACCTGTAACAGTAAAAAAACATTTTGTGTGTGCATTAGTAAAATTATCAGTGTGATTTATTATGTCAAAATACATTTACCCCCACCCTGGCTTCTCTCCATTGGCTCCCCCCACATTTCAAGATTTTCCTCCCCACTTGTGATCGGAGCCAGCTGGCAGCCGTACATCTTAAAGTGGGGTGGGGTAGGGGGTGGGGTTTCCATGCAGCTGTACCGAATCTAAAGCTGACCACGGTTTTAGCATTTTAACGACCTACCCGAAATGACAGGGTTTATAGTAATTTCCATCTGATCCGTTTAGTGTGTATCCAACCTCTCGCATAGGCTCCACCCCCATCACAGTCCTAAACAGAGAAAGTGGATGGAGGCTCGTGCTGTCTGCAGTAGATTTGGCTTCTACGTCATGCAGGGATACGTGTGAAATGCAGCAGATGGGTTTTCTGTGTATTTAGAAGCAGTGGAGCTAAGTGGTCCCTGCAGGCCGGGCTGATCATCTCAGATCAGCTCTCTCCAGAGCTGCTTAGATGTTTCCAGGAGCCACAGTGTCAGGAGCTCAGGTCGTTTAGTTTGGATTTGACTGGCCTGGGTTAATTACACCAAGATTCCAAGGAATGCAAGGGTCAAAGGTCACTATCAAGCAGACCATCTATTCCATACATGTTCCCACACCTTCCTTCATAACCCTCTTCAAACCACTTGAATTGTATAACACCTTTTCCTCTCCTCCACCACTTTTCCTCTTAAAGCCCTTGAATCCTGACCCCGTGCCTTGTCATATCTTCTTTCCATCCCTGCTCCTCTCATGAAAGCCCTTGAATTATCTCGTGCTCTTTCCTCACTTCCTCTGCCCTCCAGTAATCCCGCCATCCAACCCGTTATTAGTCGTGTTCATCTCTCCAGCTCCTCTCCGCTCTCGCTAACCTCACTTCTAATATCATGCATTACTTTATGATGCTATCTTATAGATTTATCAGATAACCAAACTGGGCTGCAGCTCTCTCTCTCTCTCCCCTCTCTGCCTCTTTCATTGTTCATCCTGGGAAACTGATTAGCTTTAATGAACTATCCTGCACAGCATGTGAGCGTATATATCCGCCCTCATACGGAGCAGGGTGTGTGTTTTAGAGCTCCAGGAGAGCAGATCCAGACCCTGCAGTGAGTCTGTGTGTGTGTGCTGGATGTGTACATGGAGGATTGTTTGAGGTGAGGTGTAAGGATCGGAGACTGGACCACAAAGAACTGTCCACACTAAAGTCTTGGGATGCATTAACTTTAACCTGCTAGTGGATCTGCTGCCAGGTGTAGTCATTGTTTATATACTTTCCATCAGCAGTTAAGGCGGTCGTAAGCATAAGCGAGGCCAGTTTCTTTACTGAATATTACCGATAAAAAGGTACTTTTGCTCTATCAAAAGGAAAAAACACTCAGTACCCCCGGATTGATGTTTTGATGGAAATATATGTTAACATCACAACATCTGTTGCATGCCTGCATTCATTAACCCGCTGCAGTGGCGTACAGTTCAACCACATGCACATTGTGATGCTAATAGTAATAAACCAAGAGGCTACTGTGGTGCCACAAAAATGAAGATGCGGAAGTGCATGAAAGTGCAGTTCCTCCGATGGCCACCTGAGGCTCCAAAAACAAGCCAATGCCAAGCTGAACAGTGTAAACCAGCGGCCCCCACCCTTTTTTTATTTGTCCGGATAAATACAACGGAATAAAATGATACGATCAAGACAAAAACTGCGGTATTTTGTGAATATAATAATAAACGTGACTTCACTGTGTAATTGTGTAACTTTATTAGCAGCGTTCTCCTGAAATGCACCAACAACATTGAGAGTAACGTCCTCCTCTCTGCCTCTTAATGCTCTCAGGTCGCTATGGTAATGTGTAAATATTTCTTTCAAAATAAGAGACACAACTACAACACGGGAAAAGACCCAGGGAAAAAGAGTTCACGATAAAACCCCTGAAAACCACAAATTTCACACCTGAACCTCAACTCTCATGGCCCGGTACCAAACGACTCACGGACCCGTACCGGTCCATGGCCCGGGGGTTGGGGACCGATGGCGTTAACAACATGTTTACAGCCTGGTAGATGAACTGGTTTGAGAATAGCTCATTTTCTTCACACTAGACTTAAGGGCGCGCTCACTTCAATTAACAAGCGTACCCTATAAATCCAGAACCTTCATCATGTTTGTGCCGTTGATGCCGTTTGGTCAGAAGAGCTTTAAGCTGTTGATCAATCCACATGCGCTCACTTCTGGTTCAGCTGCAGAGCTGGGTAACTTCATGGTGGCCACAGTCTATAAACTGAACTTCCAATATCACAGAGTAAATTTCCTACATGCAGAGAAACATGATGTTAACCCCGCCCTCGCAAAGTTGAGCTTTTTTATTTGTTTCATATGTCGCTGTGGTGGCAAATTCGACTGGAGACTTTAATTGCAGCTCAGCTGAAGTGCTGAATTTCTGCTCTTGTCTTACAAGCCCACAATGTCCAATTAACATGATGGTTTTTGAACTTCTCACCTCATCTACATAATGGAATATGGATAATATATTAGGGCTTACAGTATTTCAATCGACAGAGGGCAGAGCTGCTGCTGGCAGATATGAGTTAACCCGGCTGTCTCCATGTGTTCAGCATAATATCACAAGTCTTCCTAACGGTTCTTCAAGTGACAGGGCAGACCTAAGGATGATTAACAGCAGAGATAACAAGGAGGCTGTGAATTACACCGAATAAAAGGACGGTGAAAGGTGCTTTCTCAGGAGGTGGTTTTCAGAACTGTACCTGAAACATAAAAGATTTCTAAAACTCAGGCAGGACATATTCAATCATTCACTGGGGTAAAGTCAGATATCAGCATGCATGTGTCAGCTGTTGAGTAGCCGAATGTTTCTGTACATTTTCCAGCGATAACATCTGATGCATCGGTTTGTTAGGACATGACAGCTTCCACTGTGGGACCATTTTAACACACTCACAGAACCTAAAGAACCATGAAACTTTAAAGCTATGATGATATGACTCTTTACTTCCCCATGTGTGCATTAAATAAAAAAGTCAATACATGAGACAGAGAAGACATAAATGACAAGAAATGCCACACTGATAGAGCAACTGGAGTAAAGGTGGGTTGCAAAGCAGCTTGCATGAGCAGAAGCTGTGGGTTTGACGAAGCAGCTCAAAGCTTGAATGAGATCGGAGCGACCATGCTGGTGACTGCCTGATATTTAATTTCTAAGCTGTCACTTTGATCTGATCCTTGGCTTTAGATATGATCTCCAGTTTTGGTAATAGGGGCCCACAACAAATGGCCCACATTAAAACAACGCCAGTCCACCGCACCACGTGTTTGCTGATTCATGTGACTTCTCTAAATCCTATTTCTTCTATCGGCAGCTTTGCTTTTCAAACATAGTGCACTCACAAAGCTTTAATGCCAGGCCGACGCAGCAGTTGCCTTTCACCATCAATTTGTTCCTATTTTGAGGAGCAAACTTGTACACGTCCTTGTTTTTAGAGGTTCAATGAAGCAACAAAAAAGGTGAAATCCCACAGCAGCCGAGGGGGAAAAATACTCCCTCTGAGCCCGGTGTCAGAGCAAAACTGTGTGATTTAGTGCAAAATAATGTTGTTGTTGATAATGTCAAGGACAGAATGATTGTCTGCTTGTAACATTTCATAGTAACACACATGCACATTCACGCACATGCACGCACAAAGCATTCAGGCCTGAACACAAACCAAAGCCCAGATGGCAGCGTGATCATTCTGACCGGGCTGAAAATGGACAGAGGGTGTGTGTGTGTGTGTGTGTGTGTGAGTGTGTGTGTGTGTGTGAGTGTGTGTGAGTCTGAGTGGGTATCATAGGAAACTGGAGAGGGTGCAGCATTGTTACCTTGGAAACATTTTAAGTAATTATGTGTGCCCTGGACACCACGATGCCGTGTATGAGCAGGGCAGTGTGTGACTTTACCAAAACGAATGCAAATGTATTCTCTCCAGGATTATTGAATCATATAAAGCACCTAAATAAGAAGAGCAATGGCACACGGGCACAAATATAGACAAGAGCTAGAACGAGCAGAATGGGAAAATAAAGCCGAGGAAAAAGCTGCCACAGAAGGTCGGAGTAAGAAAGCAAACAGACAGACAGCACCTCCTCGGGGAGGTGTCATCTCCTGAGAGCAGAGCTGTTCAGATCTCGCATCACCTGCCTGCATTGGCTTGGGGAGTGTGATTGTGTGTACAGCGTCTCTTTATGTCTGTCTCCACGTTGGTTGAGTGTGGAGTGAGTGCATATGAGAGCATGAGGGTGGGAATGGATGTTTGTGTCTGTGTGTGCCTGTATGTCTGTGTCTATATGTCAGGTTGGGTATCAGACGCCACCTCTCTGGGGACACCTCAGGCCCTCCAAGGTTTGGAGGCCTATCTCCACCCACCACCACTTCCCCTGCCGGTGGCGGACTCCCTCAGGTGTCGGTGCGTTGGTGGTTCTTTGTGTCTGGGGGTGGGCGTCCGGGTACACACCGGCTCACTCCTTGGCGGCCGCTTGTCGGGGCCTGGGGCCTGGGGCTCGCTCGGGCCCCTTTGGAGGTGGGGTGCCCCCGGCCTCTCGGCCTGGGGCTCGGTCACTCAGGCACAGCTGGGGGCCGGCGGAGCTCACGGGCGCGTCACTGCAACTCCCCCTGACTTCTGCTCCGCGGCTGCTGGGCGAGCCCTCATCTGGGACTCTCCTCAGCTCTTACTGGAACAGTGGCGCGGCTGCCCCTCTGTTGGTCTTCCATGGTCTCTTGTGTTCTGGGGGCCTCTGGATGTCTGGAGTTTTGATCTCCTCCATACCCGCTTCACACCCTGGAGGACGGGGCTGTGGCCCCCCCACACTCCCTAGCAGATCATTACATGGAGAAACCTTTGGAATGCAAGCATGCTGATCCACACAGGTATGCACACATGGGTATTCACAGACGCGGACTAAAGCTTTCTTGGCTGCTGCCTCAAAGCACACTGTGCGCTGTCTATCTTGTGTGCTGCACAATATCGTTTATTATTTAGTAAATATTGATATCTATGACTAGCTAGTTTATTGTGATGGTGCTTTGTTTTCTCTATTATTATGTTGCTCTTTGTTGTTTGCTGTCTCCTCTGTTTGTTTGTTTGTTTGTTTGTTTTTTTTCTCCATACAGGTGACCCAGGAGCTCTTTTTTTTTTCTCTCTCTTCCCCCCCTTCTCACCGTCTCTTCTCCCCTTTGGTTTTCTTTCTTTCTCTCCCCCTCTTTCTCTCATTCATTCCCCCTGTCCTATTTATTTAAAAAAAAAAAAAAAAAAAAAAAAAAATGACAAAGGATGAACTGAAGCTCTGCCATCACGTAATGTCGCATACTGCTGTTTCTGATGTCATTTAGAAAGAAAAAAAAAAAAAAGAAAAAAAAAAAAAAAACAACGCCAGTCCACCGCACCACGTGTTTGCTGATTCATGTGACTTCTCTAAATCCTATTTCTTCTATCGGCAGCTTTGCTTTTCAAACATAGTGCACTCACAAAGCTTTAATGCCAGGCCGACGCAGCAGTTGCCTTTCACCATCAATTTGTTCCTATTTTGAGGAGCAAACTTGTACACGTCCTTGTTTTTAGAGGTTCAATGAAGCAACAAAAAAGGTGAAATCCCACAGCAGCCGAGGGGGAAAAATACTCCCTCTGAGCCCGGTGTCAGAGCAAAACTGTGTGATTTAGTGCAAAATAATGTTGTTGTTGATAATGTCAAGGACAGAATGATTGTCTGCTTGTAACATTTCATAGTAACACACATGCACATTCACGCACATGCACGCACAAAGCATTCAGGCCTGAACACAAACCAAAGCCCAGATGGCAGCGTGATCATTCTGACCGGGCTGAAAATGGACAGAGGGTGTGTGTGTGTGTGTGTGTGTGTGTGAGTGTGTGTGTGTGTGTGAGTGTGTGTGAGTCTGAGTGGGTATCATAGGAAACTGGAGAGGGTGCAGCATTGTTACCTTGGAAACATTTTAAGTAATTATGTGTGCCCTGGACACCACGATGCCGTGTATGAGCAGGGCAGTGTGTGACTTTACCAAAACGAATGCAAATGTATTCTCTCCAGGATTATTGAATCATATAAAGCACCTAAATAAGAAGAGCAATGGCACACGGGCACAAATATAGACAAGAGCTAGAACGAGCAGAATGGGAAAATAAAGCCGAGGAAAAAGCTGCCACAGAAGGTCGGAGTAAGAAAGCAAACAGACAGACAGCACCTCCTCGGGGAGGTGTCATCTCCTGAGAGCAGAGCTGTTCAGATCTCTCATCACCTGTCTGCACTGGCTCGTGCGTGGAGCAGAATAATAAAGCTGCATCCCCGATCTCCAGGTGGACTCAGCCCCCCGAGGTGCTTCGTACGCTCAAAGGTAACTGGGAAAAACAGAGTGGTTTACAAGCTTATGGCAGCCTTTTGAGAGACTGACAAGCATGCATTTATGTAGGGGTATTATTGTGTTCTTTATGGCGTAAGGCCAGTAGCACCCTCTACTTTGGTTAGAAGAAATATCAGCTGTTCAGTTTCCATTGCAGACTCGTGATTACCTCCCGGTGCAGGACGGAGTGGCACAATACAGAATACAGTGGTGCATTATCTTGTCTTTTAGGGTATTATGAGGTCCATCTATTATTGCCATTACAGGGTGTACTTAATCTTACTCTTTGTCTGTACTTTCAGGAGGCCAGTATTGAACCTCTGGTGGCGGTCGTGTGCCAAGTCACCACCAATCTGTCTAGAGGTCGGGGTAAGTTTAGGATTAGGTATATTTACACCCTTTATATGAACATTTCAACTCTTTGGCAAACCAAATAACACAAGAACAAAAAGTTTACCTGTAAGAGCAGATATATCTACATTACTCGGAGCCCTTTCACTTACACTTGTTGACTTGGAGATATCCTTGTTCCTAATAAGCAGTTAGCGGCTAGGTTGTTAGCCACTTGTGATTAGCGTGCTGGCTGGGTGATTAGCACTGTTGCTTCACAGCAAGAAGGTCCTGGGTTCAATTCCACCGTCAGGCCTGGTCTTTATGTGTGGAGTTTGTATGTTCTCCCCGTGTTTGCGTGGGTTCTCTCTGGCTTCCTCCCACAGCCCAAAGACATGCAGTTAGTGGGGACAGGTTAACTGGCAACTCTAAATTGCCCATAGGTGTGAATGTGAGTGTGAATGGTTGTCTGTCTCTGTGACAGACTGGCGACCTGTCCAGGGTGTACCCCACCTCTCGCCCTAAGACAGCTGGGATAGGCTCCAGGACAGGCGGAGTAGAAGGGCCTTTTTATAGCCTTCAATTAGAAATGGACTGGTTGACCTCTTGTATTACTTTTTAAAAAATCTTATAACCACATTTGTGAGAGGATGAAGACCAATGGATGATGGGTTTTCCAAATCTGCTGTCACTGGATTACTCTGACGCAGACAGAAATTGGAGCAATTCTCAAGAAAGTTCCTGCATCTGAGTGTCAGCTCGTCGAAAGGTCAGCTTTGGCTCCGAGCCGTGACCAGCTGAAATAAGCAGCCAGTCTCTGCTCTTGACCTCCCAGATTATTTCACTTAAGTAGAAGCCCGAGGAGGTAATAAAACTATCCAGGGCTGGAAAAAGAAGAGGCCACAGAAAAGCTGAGAGACAGCAGTACTAGCTGTTACTTAACAATTTTTATCTGCCTCGTTATGATCTTGGGTGTTTGCTGATTACCAGTCGGACTCAACCAATCGAGGCCAAGATCCTCGGGGACTTAAAGACTGAGATAAATGCTGTTTAACTGCAATCCAAACATTTTCTTAGTAACAAACTTGTGTATGATTTGCTGTGCCGGATCGTCCGTCCTTCAGCAGACAGTAGGTACTAATGCACTTTTGAAACCTTCATTGTTGTATCCCAAACACTGACTTATTATTTTTTAGCTTCTGTCCATTATTAACCCATCGATTAACCATTAAAACGTAAAGTAGAGCCATATTTTACCATTGTAGCGTCATTCTTTTCATTAGAAATATGTCGTTGGCTTAGGGTACTGTTAATTTATCACCTGACCCTGCATTTCAGAATAAAAGTGTTTCAGAAATTTCATTTGATTGTGGCTAAAGAACACAAACTACCATAACTCTGACAGGAGCAGAATTTAAACCACCTCTGACAGGTACTAAGAGTTTGGTTATTCATCGATTGTCTGGCTGTCTTCACCGTTAAAACTCAGAAACGAGCAGATCTTTACCTGATGTGATTTTTTTTAACTATTAAATGGTGCCAGCTAATTTTCTACAGCCTTAGGAAATCATAAAGCTGTCTGTGTAATGGAGGTCCACCGTAACTAACCTCCACAGTGGAAACCACCGGCTCATATATTCTGATTTATCATCTTTTGTCCTGCTCGACCATCAGGTGAAGAACATCTGTTGGTAATTCTCCTCTGACTTATTCTCAGCTCCACTCTGTGATTTCAGGCCTTAATCAATCGTGAAGTCAAGATCACATCAGCCCAGAGACACGTCGCCTGCAGCATCGAGACATCGACTACACTCGCACGTGTGTTTGCTCCCACTATTAAAACCTGCAGTCGGCTCGCAAATCTGTCTGCATGCTGATTGCTGCTGAAATTTGCTTTGAGTTCGATCGATACTTCTGTTCTTAATAAACTTTCGGGACGCTTTGCTGACGCGCTGCAGACGAGATGTCTGTTCGGCCGCTTTTACTGCGAGTTGGTGTTTTATGATGGACTCATATCCACCTGTGATGTTTAATTTAAAAGCCTGCACAGCGCTGCGCACACGCACGCTTTTATCGTAGATACATTACCAGAATTAGCTCTTGAAAATTCATCAAGCCAATAAATGTTATACTCGAGTAAACAGCCAGCGACGGTCACTGCGGGAGACAGCTTCACTTCAGCATCAGCACTGTTTGTGTGGATGGAGGTGGCGGTTTGCAGATGCTTCCGTTTCCAGTAAACTTGTTCATCGGGTCTTTGATTGGATGTCGATCCAACAGTCGCATGAGGCGTAAAAACAAAGACTTCCAGTCATTAAAAAAGTTCTGTGTGAAACTTTCAAAAGGTTCAAGAGGAGAAAAAATGTTCAGTGAAACTCATCCAGGTAAAGCAAATATATCACAAGTCTACCATAACTTAGTCATTTCAGGGCTGAATGCTCATAGAAGAACCATGAATATCCAACATTAATTTGGCCTGAAACTCCCCATTCCTCCTCCAAACTGCAACTTCCAGGACCATAAAGGATCTGCTGCTAATGACGCCTAATAATTCCAGATACTCTCAGAGGTCCTGCAGAGTCCAGTTAACAACGTGTAGTCACAGGAAGTCATTCATACAGCAGACAGGCTGCACATCCAGGCCTATTCTGGGCTACTCGTCACACTTCGGGCTCAGTTACGATGCTGACAAATGTCACAACACGCCTGACGTGAGAAGAACCTGTTGCTGAGCTGAAGCAGCCAAACTCGCGCAAACATGGATCATATTTGGCCAATGCTGTCTGCTATATGGATATATTATTACGCTCATTGTGAAATATTGCTTTGTTGATTATTATGGGTGTTAGCTGTGCCCAGTGCTGAGCTTTCATTGAGTGATTGATGTGGTTAGTCATACCTTTAGTCTGCCCACACTGATTCATGGCAGAAGTTTCCAGAAGGAATCAGGCTTCTGCACGGAGGCTCATTATCATGATGAGCGAGTCTCATAAAGCAGAGGAACTGGTACATAAAGCTTTATAGCTCATATGTAAAAAATATGCTGCTGCTTTGATAAAAGTGATGGATAAACAGCACATAAGTGTTGCTGCTTTGGCCGGTCAGTGCACGTCGATAAAACCAGGATAAGATCATCTTTACTATTTAAAACAATTATTAAATAAAGACCTGGACACAAAATGAGTCCTGCAAAGTAAAAGAACCACTGCTGTAGTATCAGATACACTGTAACCAATATGAGCAGTTCAAACAGCATCAAACTGTAATATCAACATTGATGAAACAGGTTTATACAGTAAATTACTTTATTTAATTTGCACTGTGAATTTAATTTACAGCAGATTTATTGTAATTATTATAAAGTCCAGTTAACACACCTTTAGTTTGAATGCAGTAACATCAGGATCTTTGGTCTAAAAACTTTTTGCATTAAAGTTAACACTTTACAGCAGTGAACGCGTGCACACAGACACACACGGAGCTGTCCAACATCATTGATGATCACAGAGGTTCGCACGGCTGCAGGCCGCAGGCCGCTGTTATTAATGAGATGCTGACTTCAATTAAATACCACTGAGAACACATGCGCAAACAAAAAAATGTGTATACAAGTGTAGGATTCATCTTTGTGATTTACATTCACGCGCTGCTGACAGGCTGGCTGGCGAGTTCTATTCTGGGAAGTCGGCCTGATGTTGTTTCTGCGATCTGACGATGAATTAAAGATGATGCTACCTCGAGCAGAAACAAGTGTGTGCGTCTCATTTCTTGTCAACACGTTTTCCCTTAGCGCCCCACATGTTCACCGTCATTAGCCCGACGCCGTGTCCACCGTATCTTCTGGACCGAAAACCTCGTCTGTGCACCGGACGCACGAGCAGTGTTTGATAGTCTGTGCAGCTCAGCATGAAAAGTGAGCAATAACTAAATGATTACAGCAACTAGAAAAAAAGAATAAATCACAGACATGCCGGCGTTTATTTTTCTCAAGGATCTTTAATGTAAACAGAAATGTAATAAATTCTACATGAAAAGCACAACTTTCATGTTGGAATGATGAACATGAGTAATTATTGTGATCACAGTCCTGTACGTGAAGGGATTGTCGCCTCTGCGCACAGTTAGTCAGACGCTTCCATGTGGACCTTAAACCAGCACAATGCACCAACATCAGCCCATCGAGCAACGATACAGAGATGCACCAGTGGTCAAACCAGGACTCCCAAGGCTGACCTAAAAATATCCCATTGATGTGTGTGTGTGTGTGTGTGTGTGTGTGTGTGTGTGCGCGCAGCTTGATTGAAAGGTTTCAGTCTCTTTTGATGGCAGCCGCCTCTTTGTGCCCCCACAGATCGGCGTTTAAGCATTCTTCTGGAAACAACAGTGCGGCATCACAGATGCATGCAGCAGTTGGTCTCGACACTTGGCTAATCCCACTAACAGCCCACTTGTGCACGAGGATTTGGGGGGCGGCAGGCCTCTTTCCTTTTAGCTAAATGCCTATTGGCAGGCCGGAGTGTCCCGGTAGCAGGAAGGAGCTCGGCAGCTGTCAGTCAAATCGATTGGAAATTATGCAGCCTGGGGACGGCGGCGGTCCTCCTGATCCCATCCATCCTTCCGCCCCTCCGTCACTCTTTTTTATTACACTTAAATCCATATGTGGCGCTCTGCTCTGCCGGTTTGACCTCTGTGTGCCAATATGCTAACCTCCAGTCTATGTGCAGTATCTCGTATGCAGCGGCAGCTTCAGCCCACTGCAGCTGGATCTCTCTGTTCAATCTCCACATTCAGAAAAGAGACTCGACTCCTGTGTTTAACACTTAAAGTGATCGTTATTGTGCAGTGATTAAAGAGAAAATGAATTTAATAGAAGTGAAGCCAGAAATGTTGCTTTAGCTCCTGCCGTTACATCACTGTCATCACACTGAGCGGATTCATTAATACATTAAAACTAAAATTCAAGAGATTCTGAGGTTAAATTAATTGAGACGTACAGCTTTGAAACTATGATGGCTAACAGCATTACGATTGTGATCTTCAGCACCCATCCTTCCTCTTCCTCACCTCTCCTCCACCTCCTTCTCTCCCTTTCTCCTCCTCTTCCCATTGATCCCCGAGTTGATTTGCTGCCAGTGTCTTTGAGAAGTCCCTTTGTGAGGTCTCGTGATGCAGCACCCTGCATTTATTTATGCCTTTTACTGTCAACTGCCTCTGCAACCTCCAAGAGAGCAGAGGATGACCCAGACCAAAAAAGATGAAAGGAGAGCGACGAAAGAGTTCGACCTCTGGCTCTTATATCGGTTTCTTTTCTTCTTCAGATAGCAGCACTTTGGTTCTGGCAACATGAGCTGCCCAAGTCTCTTAGACTCACACTCTCGAGCCTCTAACCAATCACTTTGTTCTCTCTGTGTGTGTGTGTGTGTGTGTGTGTGTGTGTGTGTGTGTGTGTGTGTGTGTGTGTTTCTTCAGTAATCAGCTTAATAAATTCGAGTGCTTTGATTCACCTTTGGAAAAAACCTAACTGGAGTAAATTCTTCATTCCAGGAAAACGACACTGATGTATCCAGAGTACGTCAACACATATACTTACAGTATGAGTGGCCTCTTTAGCAGCTATTCAGTAAGCTTGTTTAACTATTAAAGGCATCGTGGTGTTTGTAAAGTGCAAAGCAAACAAAGAGAAGAATTGGTATTTCCAAGAGTGACGCCGTGGTTCTCAGCTGGAAAAGGACTGGGAAGGTGTTGCTGCCCCAGAATGAGCATGCTCTGAGGGGTGTGTGGGCTCAGCCTTAGAGATGGGGTGAGGAGCTTAGTCGCCGGGGACAGGCTGGACCTGCTACTCATTCACATCAGAAGATTTTTACAGTATCCATCATTCATCACTACATCCCACTATACTTAAGGTTTGGTCGGGCAGCTATTGGCCAATTGATCTTTGATGATAGCATCCCAACAAGTTCTAAACACTTCAATTCAGTGTTTCTAAAGTGTTGCTTTCTACCATTAGAAAGCATCTGGCATCTATCCAGACTCATAAAGGACTATTTTCAGCCCCACAAAGAGCAACAGAGTCCTGCAACAGATGGTCGGACCCCCCCAGAGTCCTCATCCCGATATGGAGTCAGTCTGGGATCACATTGAGACACACAGCCTGAATCCAACAAACCTGCACGTGCTGGATTTAAAAAAAGCAAAGTGTATCTTCCAAAAATAAAGATTTGATCTTATTCAACACTTTGCCTGAAAGAATTGAACAAATGTCTGAATGTCTTCACTGACACAGTGAACAGGGGTTATTTTAGCAGAGGATGATGTAGTATGTATGTAGTATGCTTCATACACTACTGTATGCTTTTACAGTAGAGCCTACAGACTTAAACAGGAACGAGCTGATCTCTGTACCAGACTACATAATCACATCCTCTGATGGCTCAGCTTATATCCTTTTACATGTCCGATTTGCAAAATTCACTAATTAGGTTGTTCATCCTGCTGCAGGCCACTTTGCAACCCAGGTTCTCCTTTCATATCAGGGTCTAGACCAGGGGTGGGCAATTTCAGGCCTCAAGGGCCGGTCTCCTGCAGGTTTTAGCGCTTTTCAAGGCACCCAAAGCGCTTTACAATACCATTATTCATTCACTCTCACACTCACACACTGGTGGAGGCAGCTACAGTTGTAGCCACAGCTGCCCTGGGGCAGACTGACAGAAGCGAGGCTGCCATATCGCGCCATCGGCCCCTCTGGCCAACACCAGTAGGCAAGTAGGGTAAAGTGTCTTGCCCAAGGACACAACGACCAGGACAGAGAGCCCAGGGATCGAACCGGCGACCTTCCGGTTACAGATGCGATTCCCACCCCCCTGAGCCAGGTCGTATCAAATGATTAGTTTATTACCAGGCCTCTGGAAAACTTCCACACATGTTAAGGAGGTAATTTAGCCATTTAAATCAGCTGTGTTGGATCAAGGCCACATCTAAAACCTGCAGGACACCGGCCCTCGAGGCCTGGAGTTACCGAACCCTGGTCTAGGCTCATGTCATGACAGTTTGTTCCACATAGAGGTTTCTATTATGTATTCCATAAATCCAAGTGGGACAGCAGGGAAGTCCTGGAACATTTCCATACACCAGCAAATACATATTGGAAATACAAATACATGGTGGGCACAATCACGGAGTCCAAATCACCATCAGGGTGTATACCTCACCCCTGACGTCGTTGCCCACCTCTCAATTTTAAATACACTTAGTCATTGAGGGCTAGCAGGAGGGACTATGCGCTTACCTGCTGCTCCTTGGCAGGTAGCTCCATGCCCTCCTGGGTTTTAATTGCACCTTAGAACACATATGCATCAACACTACAATGAGCGGGTGGAGGGAGGTTTGGAGTCTTCTCCCACCCCCATTCTCTGCGGCCTGCTGGAGCGGGAGGGCTAGTAGGAGGAGTTGGCCGTCCGACTGCGGTCTGGGGTGTGGGGCCTCCCTGCTGCTGCGGAGTCGGGGTGGTCTGCCTCTCCCCACCGCAGGGAAAAGGGTAACACCACCTGGGTCTGGGTGCAATTCCCCCCTCCAGGGGCAAGGGTACCTAGACCCGGTTTGTAGAGTACGCTTGGGGAGTGTGATCGTGTGTACAGCGTCTCTTTATGTCTGTCTCCACGTTGGTTGAGTGTGGAGTGAGTGCATATGAGAGCATGAGGGTGGGAATGGATGTTTGTGTCTGTGTGTGCCTGTATGTCTGTGTCTATATGTCAGGTTGGGTATCAGACGCCACCTCTCTGGGGACACCTCAGGCCCTCCAAGGTTTGGAGGCCTATCTCCACCCACCACCACTTCCCCTGCCGGTGGCGGACTCCCTCAGGTGTCGGTGCGTTGGTGGTTCTTTGTGTCTGGGGGTGGGCGTCCGGGTACACACCGGCTCACTCCTTGGCGGCCGCTTGTCGGGGCCTGGGGCCTGGGGCTCGCTCGGGCCCCTTTGGAGGTGGGGTGCCCCCGGCCTCTCGGCCTGGGGCTCGGTCACTCAGGCACAGCTGGGGGCCGGCGGAGCTCACGGGCGCGTCACTGCAACTCCCCCTGACTTCTGCTCCGCGGCTGCTGGGCGAGCCCTCATCTGGGACTCTCCTCAGCTCTTACTGGGACAGTGGCGCGGCTGCCCCTCTGTTGGTCTTCCATGGTCTCTTGTGTTCTGGGGGCCTCTGGATGTCTGGAGTTTTGATCTCCTCCATACCCGCTTCACACCCTGGAGGACGGGGCTGTGGCCCCCCCACACTCCCTAGCAGATCATTACATGGAGAAACCTTTGGAATGCAAGCACGCTGATCCACACAGGTATGCACACATGGGTATTCACAGACGCGGACTAAAGCTTTCTTGGCTGCTACCTCAAAGCACACTGTGCGCTGTCTATCTTGCGTGCTGCACAATATCGTTTATTATTTAGTAAATATTGATATCTATGGCTAGCTAGTTTATTGTGATGGTGCTTTGTTTTCTCTATTATTATGTTGCTCTTTGTTGTTTGCTGTCTCCTCTGTTTGTTTTTTTTGTTTGTTTTTTTTTTTTCTCCATACAGGTGACCCAGGAGTTCTTTTTTTTTTTTTTTCTCTCTCTTCCCCCCCCTTCTCACCGTCTCTTCTCCCCTTTGGTTTTCTTTCTTTCTCTCCCCCTCTTTCTCTCATTCATTCCCCCTGTCCTATTTATTAAAAAAAAAAAAAAAATGACAAAGGATGAACTGAAGCTCTGCCATCACGTAATGTCGCATACTGCTGTTTCTGATGTCATTTAAAAAAAAAAAAAAAAAAAAAAAGGAAATACAAATACATGGAAATTATCTTTAAACTAAAGACTTCTTTAGAGCTCGGAATGACTGAAACTGCTTTCCTGAGGTTTGGAAATATCCACACATCCCGTCTCTTTCCTTTGAAGACTTTGTGCACAGCCTGAAAGCTAAAAGCTACTTTCTGATGGTTCAGATTCAGAAAGCCGGTGTAACTGGATTCATTGTTCACCGACTCATTTAAGAGTTTTGGTGAGTTTCGGTGTGGGGGAAGTTCTGCCACTGTCGCTGCTGCTGCTTTGTTCCCCCCGACAAACCTGACTGAAGGCAAACGTTAAGAAAAAAGACTTGAAGTAAAACTGCTTTAACTCTTTGCATTAACAAACGGTGCCTGGACATATATAACAATGTGTTCCACTTCACATCATCAGCTTTTAAAGTTTTCCTCATAACCATAAACTTGAGCGGCTTCCCTCTGAGAGTTATCTCTATCTGTGAGCTCCCTCAGCAAAGAAACGCTCCCACCGCTCAGACACAGGAAAGAAGAAAAGACATTAGGAGAGAAACAGTGAGGCGAAAAAGTGATGTGTCGTTTTTTCAGGGGAAGTTGGACAGATTTTTACCCGTGAGCACTTTGAAACGTTCTTTCAAGAAGCGCACAAACAGAGACGTTACTCTTGGAGCTTCACTCGACCTGCTGGAGGCTGAAAGTGGCTACGGACCGCTTCCTCGCTCCACAGATGAAGTTGATGTATCTTCACAACATCCACCTGCCCGACCCTCTTGAGACACCCCGCGTCCTTCTGCCGCATTTAAGGTCAGCAGTGTCGGTCCAGCTTGTTGGCGGTTTTGTGGTAAAACACTAATTCGTCATGGCAGGATGCTGGGAGCGCTCTGCGCCGTCCCCCCGCGGTCCGGTCAGCATTACAGGACCCCCGCGGCGGCGCTGACCTCTCGTTTATCAGCGATACCCTCCCTGCCGGGCGCAGAGTGTTTCCAGCTCGACTCAAATAAAGAATGTCTGAGGGGTTTAAAGAGCTGAGCTCAGGCTGTTTCCCCCGAGTGCTCCGCTGGACTGTGAAATACACCAAACTACGATGAAGCTCGGACTTTTCTCCCTCTGTGGGGTCTTCCAGCCGAGCGGCCCCACAGTTTGTCAGCGAGTCAATTTTCCACCCTGTTCTGTCCAAACACGACAAAGCAGAAATGATGTCATTTCGGTTCCCTCAAAAGAAAAAAATCTCTTTTTATTCAGGTTAAGGACTACACTTTAAACTACATGATGGTCTACACTGTATGTCACGGTCTCACTGATGGCTAACACTTTGGGTTAGTTGTTTTGCCAGGTCATTCATCCATAGCCGGAGCTGTCAGAGAAACACTATGAAGATTAAATACAGAGTTTTAGAAAACTGTACTCCCCGTTTCTCTTTTTCTTTGTGTAGCATTGCAAGTCAAGTCAAGTCAAGTTTATTTATAGAGCACATTTAAAAACAACCAAGGCTGACCAAAGTGCTGTACAGTAAATACAGATAAAAATACAATAGAACACAATTTCGTAATAACACCTCGCTGATAAAAATAAAATAAAAATATATAAAACAAATAAATTAAACCTTTCTAAAAGCCAATGAAAAGAGGTGAGTTTTAAGAGCAGTATTAAAAGTTTCTAGGCTTTTGGAGAATCTGACGTGAGGAGGTAAACTGTTCCACAGTCTGGGTGCAGCCACAGCAAACGCCCTCTCTCCCTTTGTCTTTAATTTATACCTGGGAACATCTAAAAGCATCAGGTCGGCTGACCTCAAAGATCTCCTGGGGCGATAAGTACTAAGGAGTTCTGACAGGTAAGAAGGTGCAGTGCCATTTAAAACCTTAAAAGCCAGCAATAAGATTTTAAAATCAATCCTAAAGGCAACTGGGAGCCAGTGGAGAGAGCAGAGAACCGGAGTGATGTGGTCTCTTTTTTTTGAACCGGTCAACAGGCGAGCGGCAGCGTTCTGCACCAGTTGAAGGCAATGTAGACAGCAACGATCTAGGCCAGCATAGAGGGAATTGCAGTAGTCTAGCCGTGAAGTAATAAAAGCATGGACCACTCTTTCTAGATCGTTCCTGCAAAGGTAAGACTTGACTTTGGCTAAAATCCGCAAATGATAAAAAGATCCCTTAACTACAGAGCTAATTTGTTTATCAAGTTTAAAAGCATTGTCAAAAATAACACCAAGACTCTTAATGGAAGAAGTGCAATCGGAGGTTAGGGGTCCCAAAAAGTCAAGAGAGAAGTTGGGATCTTTAGGAAGCCCAAACACAATGACTTCAGTTTTGCTTTCATTAAGGTGTAAGAAGTTAAGAGTCATCCAAGTCTTAATGTCAGACAAGCAGGAGAGTAGCGGCTGCAAAGAAACATTGCAGTTCAACCTCAGAGGGAGGTAGATCTGAATATCATCGGCAAAGATGTGGAAGGACACATTATGTTTACGGAGCACATCGCCCAGAGGGAGCAAGTACAGAATAAACAACAGGGGGCCTAGTATGGACCCCTGAGGTACGCCACAGGTTAAAGGAGCTCTGGGAGGGATGTCACGGCCGGTCACGGCCCCCACACAAACAGTCCCTTTAAAACTGCATGTACACTGTGATTTGGAATATGTCACTGTGATTTACACAGATCAGCCGCAACGTAGCACAACCTGCCAAAAAAGCTATGACCTGTCAGGGTATGAAGACGGGAGCTCATGTCTGGCACTGTGATGTTGGAAGTATGTCCTCTGAATCCTTTGGATTGTTGGGTGGGTGTGGGTGGGGTTTGTTTCTCCAGCACATCTGACAAATGCTCGATAGCACTGGGATCTGGACAGACCACAGCCGAAGCAACACTGTGGGCTTTTTGTCATGTGCTGTCACAGAGTATCAGGATGGGTGATGTGTATGTGGCATGCACAGATATGCCATTACGAGCACTGCATGCTCACTATTATCCACATCACCTGCTCGCTCTTTAATGCGGTTGCACATGTGAAAAACAGAGATTCCCCGTCTGTCTGGGGCCTCAATGGGTGTTACAACCCAAACCTCCTTGGGGTTGCTGTGGTCATTAGAAGTTTGCTGTGAGGAAACTGGAAACGGGTGCAGCTCGCCTTCAAAATAAAGCTAAACTTTTACTGCACTTTGGGCTGTGTTGCACTCGTCGCAGTTTCACAACCACATAACACGTAGTTGGTGAGTGTTTACAGACAAGTCAGTGTCTTATCATTTTACCTGTATTACCAGGCACTGACCAAGGCCTGTGCATTGAGGGTCTTTATATAGACCCTAAATATGTCTATGCATACATATTACTTTATTAAATGCTTGATTTAAACATGTTAAAAAATTCATTTAATGTCTCCAACAGTTTTTTCTACCCTAGAATCTAATGTGAAAGAGGGGCCATCTTTATCGGACCCTCTCAAGCACACACTGCTCTTCAAGCCTTACATTTATAGCCAATCTGGAGAAAGGTGGCTCTAAAAGGGGAGGGGCTAAAGCAGTCTGGATGAATGTACATGCTGCTTTCCTGCAGCAAAGACACATTTCATGTGTTGAACAGGAAGGAGGTTTTTCCCCCCTCTACACTCATTTTTACAATTCCTTTATAACAACTTCCCCTCATCAAATATCAAAAAGAAAAAAATCCCCCCCCCCAAAAAAGGGAAATTTCCTGGACACACATTAAAGATGCAAACATCACCTGCTGACATGCCTTCTATCTGCCACTCCTGCACAGACCAATGAAAGTGTCCGAGTGAAATCGTTTCACCTGTGCTCTGCAGGACGTGCGAGCCTGACCCACTTTCACTCCTGAAACCTTTCACCTCGTCGAGGAACGCACCGCGGGGAATAAACTCGTCCTCCCGTTTCACACCTGCCGCTCGGACAGACTCTTCCACTTAGCCGATCCGCTCCCGAGCGTTTCTCTGAATGCATCCGATCCGTTTCTCACTCCACTCGCATTGTTACGCACTGAAACTTGAAGCAATCACAGCTTCTCTTGAATGTGGAGGAAAAGTCATCTGTCAGAGATTCACACACGCCCTCTGACAACATTTAAGAGATTTCATCCAGAATGACAAAACACTTGTTTGTTTTTCCTCCATAAACTTATTTGGCAAAACTTTTAAATTTGATGCCTTTATGCTGTGGCATGAATCAGCTGTAATGACCGTCTCTCTTTTTTTAATGTACCATCTATCGATTTCTGCACTCATAAAGTGCACGTACTGCTCTCCAGAGAGCATTTGTGTTTTTCTAAATGCAACTCAAACTGCATTTATTCTCACCGACTTCCTCTTTCTCTTACTTTAGTTTCTTCATTTAGAAACTAAATGTATAATAGTCCATCCATCCATCCATCCATCCATTCGCTTCCGCTTATCCTTTTCAGGGTCGCGGAGCCTATCCCAGCTGTCATAGGGCGAGAGGCGGGGTACACCCTGGACAGGTCGCCAGTCTGTCGCAGGGCCAACACACAAGGACAGACAACCATTCACACTCACATTCACACCTAGTGACAATTTAGATTAATCAATTAACCTATCCCCACAAGCTGCATGTCTTTGGACGGTGGGAGGAAGCCGGAGAACCCGGAGAGAACCCACGCAAACACAGGGAGAACATGCAAACTCCACACAGAAAGACCCCGGCCTGATGGAGGAATTGAACTCGGGACCTTCTTGCTGTGCAGCAACAGTGCTAACCACTGTGCCACCGTGCTGCCGTATAATAGAAATATATAATATATAATAAAGCTAAGCATTCATCGAGACTTACACTTCAAGTAGAGAATGTAGAACCTCGAACCTGGCTCAAAATACAGACCTAACATAGATTTTATTATATATTTCTATTATACAATATATAATAAAATCTATGTTAGGTCTGTATTTTGAGCCAGGTTCGAGGTTCTACATTCTCTACTTGAAGTGTAAGTCTCGATGAATGCTTAGCTGAGCTTTGATTTGCCACTGTGGACACACAGCAGCCCAGAGAGCAACTTTGTTGAATGCAACTGTAACTGGTTTCCTTCTCTGCAGACTGAGAAATGTTTTTAGTGAAGTTGAGCATTTGCACTTTCATAAATCCTCCTGAGCATCCATTGTTGCTCTTGCTAGGCGTAGCTTCTGGTGATCTCTGCTCGCTTTAAGTTAGAAAGCAAACACTCCTGACAGCATCGGCTCTCCTGAGTTCATCCCACCCGGCTTGCTTTCTCCGTGGAACACTGTGAAAGCTGAAGCTCTTCCCTTGTTGACCGCCGCCCGTGTGGAGGACGCGTTTGGAAAGAGGTTCACCTGTAACACGTCTGAAACGTTCCCTGTCATCGAGCGCAGCCCGGGTAGAGGATGCGTGCTGACACGAGGCCCGGGCCGGGGCTCATCACGGAGGATTAGCTCTTATTAGAGCTGAGTGCGGACCATAATGCACCACAGGTGGCTGGCTGAGCGACCCGCCGGCGTTTGGCTCGGTGGCTGAAGTGGATGGAAGGGCAATTATCGCCGCATTCACACCAGAGCCAACGCTCTGCCGTGGGCGGCCCCGCTGCTTTCTGCTGCGCTCCGAGGATGAAACAAGGACAGAGTGATGCTTGACAGCGCTGAAGCTCTGCTCTCAGCTGCTCCGATTCCTCAAACAGCAACACGAGGGGATCGGGTCATCGTTAGCTGTGCTGGAGTTTCAACAGTCCAGTGTTTGCGCTTTTAGTTTTTATTGCCAGCCTGACTCGTGTTTGATGTTTAAATACTGATGATAAACATTGGCTCGGTATCCAAGGAAACAAGTGCGAGTTATTCATTTTATTTGTTTGTGGTCGTTTTTTATGAGTAATTGTGCAGGATGGAGACGGTCGCTGCTTCTGCTTATTAATAGAAGCTTGCAGTTTTATCTCTACTGGGATTCATGTGCCTGCGTTCATTACCAGCACCAGCATAGCTTTGCATGATTCACAGCCTGAAATGAGTCTTTAATGCTTTTGTGGCTAAATTATAGCCTAAATGTCTCAGCTGAGGTTGCACATTTAAAGGTGAATCTTTAAAGGCGGGGTCACCACTGTTGGTAGACGTAAAGCGACATTTTAGAAAACCTTTACTTTTACTCTAAATATGATTAATATGATATCAAGATGGCGCCGAGTATGGCAGCCTCGTCGCGAGCTCCCCCAAGCAACGGCTTTCTTCTGTGTTTAATTTTACTTTTCCTTTATTTTTTCACGAGCAGCACTTGTCTCCTTGTGTACGACCGACAAACCTTACTGGACATAAAAGACGGTCTTTCTTATAACTTTCCGGAGTTCAAGTTTTGCAACACGGACACTCCGTTTGCAGACCCCCCATTCATCTCACCTGAGACGCCTTTGTTCTCTGGCCCTGGAGGCCGCAAACGCCGACGCAGAGGGAGAAGATCTGGCGTTCTGGTTCGACTGAGACGGCGCACTTACAGACCACCGTTACCCAGTTTATTACTGGCTAATATGCAGTCTCTGGAGAACAAGCTGTGCGAGCTTCGGGCACGGATCTCATTCCAGCGAGAGATGCGGGACTGCTGCGTGATCTGCCTCACAGAAACCTGGCTATCGGACAAGGTACCGGACTCCGCAATACAACTGCCGGGGTTCTCTGTGCACCGCGCGGACAGGTCACAGGATCTTACTGGGAAAAGCAGAGGCGGTGGTGTGTGTTTCATGATCAACAACAGCTGGTGTGATTATGCGAACGTGCACCCGGTCAAATCCTTCTGCTCACCGGACCTGGAGTACCTGATGATTAAGTGCCGGCCATTCTGGCTACCGAGGGAATTTACAGCAGTGATTATTACGGCTGTTTACATTCCCCCACAAGCCGACACTGACCGAGCACTCAGGGAACTGTACAGCGCGATCAGCAGCGAGGAAACCGCACACCCAGAGGCAGCGTTTATCACAGCCGGAGACTTTAATAAGGGAAACCTGAAGAAAGTCTCACCAAAACTCCATCAACACATCCTTTTCAACACACGTGGAAACCGGCTACTCAACCACTGTTACACCTCTTTCCGGGATGCGTACAAAGCCCTCCCCCGCGCCCCATTCGGCCAATCAGATCACTGCTCCATCCTGCTCCTGCCCGCCTACAGGCAGAAGCTGAAACAGGAAGCTCCAACCCGGAGGGCGGTGCACTGTTGGACGGACCAATCGGAGTCTGCGCTGCGGGACTGTTTTGATCACGCGGACTGGGAAATGTTTCACGTGGCCGCCAGAGACATTGATGAATACACAGACTCAGTCTGCGGATTTATCAGGAAATGCGTGGAAGATGTCGTCCCATCCAGAACAGTCAAATCCTTCCCAAATCAAAAACCCTGGATTAACGGAGATGTTCGCGCGGCACTGGCGGCACAGAACACCGCCTTTGCCTCCGCGAACACATCGGACTACAAACACGCACATTACCAACTCCGGAAGACGATCAAAGCAGCCAAACGTGAGTACAGGGACAGGGTGGAGCAACAGTTTGACAACCCTCGGAGTATGTGGCAGGGACTAAACACGATCACAGACTTTAGAGGGAAAACCAGCACACCGCAGACCACGGCCTCTCTGTGTGAGGATCTAAACGTATTCTACGCTAGATTCGACACAGCGAACACCATGAGACCGGACAGTGTGCGCACCGCGGATGACGTCAGTGCGCACACTGTGTCTGAGGAGGATGTGCGGAAGTGCTTCAGGAAGGTGAACGCACGCAAAGCTACTGGTCCGGACGAGATTCCCGGCCGCGTCCTCAGGTCATGCGCGGCTCAGCTGGCTGGAGTGTTCACGCACATCTTCAACCTTTCCCTCTCTCTGTCTGTAGTCCCAGCCTGCTTCAAAATGGCCACCGTCGTCCCTGTACCCAAATCCTCCACCATCTCCTCATTGAACGACTGGCGACCTGTAGCCCTGACCCCCATCGTAAGCAAATGCTTCGAGAAGCTGGTCAGGGACTTCATCTGCTCTGCACTACCCGACTCACTGGACCCTCTACAGTTTGCATACCGCCACAACAGGTCCACTGATGATGCCATAGCCCTGACACTACACACTGCCCTGTCACACCTGGAGAAGAGAGACACGTATGTGAGGATGCTGTTTGTAGATTACAGCTCAGCATTCAATACCATCGTTCCCTCGAAGCTGGACAGGAAACTGCAGGATCTAGGACTGAGCAGCTCCCTCTGCAGCTGGATACTTAGCTTCCTGTCTGACAGACGCCAGGTGGTCAGACTGGGCAGCATCACCTCATCCCCCATCACACTGAACACTGGTGCTCCACAGGGGTGTGTACTGAGCCCTCTCCTGTACTCACTCTACACCTACGACTGCACAGCCACTAACAGCTCCAACATCATTGTGAAGTTTGCGGACGACACTACAGTGGTGGGTCTTATCACCAACGGTGATGAGACGGCTTACAGGGAGGAGGTCAGCGCCCTGACCCACTGGTGTCAAGACAACCATCTCACCCTCAACGTCGCAAAGACAAAGGAGTTGATAGTGGACTTCCGGAGGTGCAGAGAAGTACACACCCCCATCACCATCAACGGCGCCGCTGTGGAGAGAGTGAGCAGCTTCCGGTTCCTTGGAGTACATCTGGCTGAGGATCTTACGTGGTCAGTACACACAAACAAAACAGTGAAGAAGGCGCAGCAGCGCCTCTTCTTTCTCAGGAGACTGAAAAGATTCGGCATGAGCCCCCGCATCCTCAGGACCTTCTATCACTGTGCCATTGAGAGCATCCTCACTGGATGCATCACCACCTGGTATGGCAACAGCACCGCCTACAACTGCAAAGCTCTCCAGCGAGTAGTGCGGTGCTCTGAACGGATAATTGGAGGTGAGCTTCCCTCCCTCCAAGACATCTACAGGAAGCGCTGCCTGAGGAAAGCGGGGAGGATCATCAAGGACTCCAGTCACCCCAGCCATAAACTGTTCAGACTGCTTCCATCAGGAAGGAGGTTCTGCAGCATCCGGTCCCGTACCAGCAGACTGAGAGACAGCTTCTTCCACCAGGCCATCAGACTGCTGAACACGTCATAGACACCTCAGCTTCACTACTGGAACTTTAACATTATGCACTCCACACTGTATATAAATGCCACTTGTTTTGCACATATTCAACTCTGTATATTTTATTTTATATATTTTATTATTATTATTATTATTATTATTTTATTATTTTTTTTTTTACTATTTAATTTGTAAAAATGTGTACACACACACACACACACACACACACACACACACACACACACACACACACACACACGTAGGAAAATATTTAGTATACACATCCAGAAATGCATACACTATTATATATTGTACATATATTTATTAGTTTCAGGTTGGCCATTCTTGTATTTTGCTCGTTTGTGTTGTTGTGTTTGCACATCTCTGTTGCTTGTGGGGCTCGCACACAAGAATTTCACTCGCATGTGCTGTGCCAGTGTGCCTGCACATGTGATGTGACAATAAAAGTGATTTGATTTGATTTGATTTGATTAATTCTTAGTGCAAACATTTTAAATGTTTAAACACTGTAAATTCAGTTTTGCAAATAGTGGAAAAAGCATCGAATGAAATCATTTTAGTAGTAAATTGTGATATGCAGCGTGTAACCATCTAATTTGTGCTTTAACTTGTATCAAACGCCTCAATTCAGAATGCAAGTGCGTCCCATCTACACCGCAACTGTTAAAATTAAATCTCTAATCTCTTAAATTTCTTCATTTGCTTATATTTACCCCACAGAGCTACACGACGTCTCACAGCCACAGACGAGGTAGGTTCCAGTCCCTCCGTGCACTGTGGAGAAAAACATCCTCCTTCTGTCAGAGCTGCCCTCGTCCTCCCCCCCCTCGGTCAGAGCACAGTGGCGTTAAGCTCCGTAATGAAACTCTGATTGTTTGTCGCAGTCAGCTCGCCCAGGTTTGATCCGCCCTGATGGGAAATAACACGGGAACAACCGGAGAGCCGCTTCCCAAAAAATTGCAAATTTGCTTTGAGCGAGAGGACAGCTGAAATATTATCATATTTGTCTATTTGGTTGTTTGTTTGGCTTCTTACAGAAGAAAGATAAAAAAGAACATGGAGGAGTAAAGTAGGGAGGGAACGCGGGGAGGTGGATGTAACAGCACAGATGTTTTCCAGCAGATGTGGGAGACGGCTGCAGGGGTTTCTGCTCCTGTTCAGACAGAAGACTCCGAGCGTTGCTGAGGTCAAACACTGGAGCCAGGTGATCACGTGCAGCTCACGCTTGGTGTGCAACTTCATCCCAAAGGTGTGGGATGGGAGACGAGTTTAGACCAGTCTGAACTCACCTCTGTGTAAAATATCACAGCGTGCTGTGGAACTCAAATGTAGCCACAGTGGACAGGTAGACGGCAAACAAACCGAGCGCGTCTTTGTTGAAAAAGAGAAATGTGAGTGATGGCACTGAATCTGTGGATACAGAGCAAAGATATGTGGAACATGTTGGTTTCAATCACCTCACTGTTTTTCTTTATTTTACAAAATGATATGAAATAAACTTTTATTTCTTAGTTTAAATTGTTCACATTCATGTAGCAAGGAGTCAGAGTGTGTTTATTCTTTATGTTACTGTTACGGCTCGTGGCCATAAGAAGTCTGTGTGAGCTGCTGTGTCTCTTTACTGTGTCTGACTCTCTGCAGGTCCCTCCCCTAATGAAGAGCAGTGAGCTGCTGATTGGACCGTGGAGCACGTGACTGCCTTCAAAAAGCCGCTCTGACAGCAGACCTGGTTTCCTCTGTATCTGTCTATCTAAGAGCCGCCGCTTGTGGGTAAACTCAGTGCTTATGTGTGCATAGGCTGAAGGGGTGAGCCGCCTTTTCTTTTGAACTGTTTTCTCCTGTTTCTGGGGTAGGAAGCGAGGGATAGTCACTGTCATTTGTTTGTTTTGTTTCTTTCTTAGGGTTTAGTTAGTTTCCTCTGGCAGGACTTAGTTGGTTTTGTTTATTATTTCGGCCTGGGTTCACCCTGGAGCTATGCTTCCTGACATTAAATAAAAAATCACCTTTTTTTTACTCATAACCGGTTTCGGATGTTTGGTTTGGGACCCAGGGCGGGTACTTGCTTCTCTCTCCTCAAATCTTATGTGCGTCTCTAGACGCCTAGACTAGGGGCGTAACAGTTACGCATAGATCACCCGGTGCAATGTGTTTGGCTCATTTTGCCAAGTGTGACCAGCTGTTTGCTGATTTTCTTTATAATGACTAAAAAATAGAAAGAAAGAAACAAAAGTCAATCCAAAATGTAATTTTCATAATAAAAGAAGTTATTCGACCGCACTAAGTTCAAATAAAGATTTGACAATAAAAAGGTTTAATAATTAAATGAAAACAAGACTTACAGGTTTGACCTCCCTAAACAAAAACAGTTACTGACAGTGTTGTGTTTATAAGTTCATCTGATAACAGGACACTGACTCGTGTATCATTTTCCTCTCACAGTTTAGATCCGTTGCTCATACCGAGGCTGCTAGCTTGGGCCGGCTCTGAGCTCTGGCTAGTTTTAGCTTAAGCTATTTTCCTTTCATCAGTGTCTTTAAAACGTTTCCTATTAAGTTAGTTTTACATGTATGTATGTTTACAGAGAGGATGAATGAGTCAGTCTAAGCTGAGAACTTGCAGAAACCTGATTTTTGCTGTTAAATCCACAAAAACAAAATCTGGAGGCTGAGAATGAACGCTTCAGTAGAACGACAGTCTGGAGAGAAAATCTGGAGATGATAACGTATATCGGGAGCGTTTGCATTTATTCATGGAGGTAACCACCATAACTCCCCTATAACTATGACTCACTAAGATCCTCGCAGCCTGGACTTTGTCCTTATTAGCTTATTTTATGCTCACTAGTTATTGTTTCTGTGTTTTATGCTAATAAACTAGCAGTTATCACCACTTGTGCTCAGCATGTTAAGGTCAGAGGTCACTGTCTATGTCTGACCTCCAGTTAATTATTTGCATAATTTCACAGCTCAGCTTGAAAAAAAAAAGCCTGGATCCTGACGAACACGTGAAGACTCTGAGAAAGCGAGGACGCTAAGCTGTGAGCGCTGCGTGTTTACCAGACTGTGAGCTGCTTATGTCACATATGAATAATGGATGAACTTGTAATTATTAATCCTACTTCCAGCGGGACTGCGGTGTGGTGGAGCGGCGGGAGAGCCAAAGGCAGGACAGAGCACAGAAAACAGCCGAGTGGCGCCGGAGCCCGACAGCCGGAGCGCGAGGAGCGAGCGCGCAGTTTGTCTGAAGGAAAAGAATCCGAGTTTGAAGAAGAGCGTGAGTGACGACGGAGCTGTTGGGGGAATCGGCGCCAATGTGCGAGCGGCGCTTTAACACGCACGGGGTGTCTATCGCTTTTGAGAGTGAGTAAATTTGTGTCACAGCATTTAGTCTGTGAGGCCGTGATGGAGCTAATTAGAGGGTTTCACAACATTTAGGAGCTCTTTTCCACTGTGATTTGTTTCCACTGTGGAAAATGTGTTTGGAAACACGATCTCGCTGTGCTCAGAGACTTAACGGCAATAAGGTACTTTAATTACTGACAATTAGAGCCGCGAAGCCTTTATAGTCTTCTTTGCTGATACTGCGTGCATTATTATATCTGCAGACACCAGCAAACCACAATAACTGCAAATTACATTTTCAGCTTTTTACACAATCATCATTTTCAGACAGTAATTAAAGCAGTTTTCTTAAACATCTCAGAAACGGCGAGGACCTCTCGTGTCGCTCGCACACCGTTAAATAAAAACTCAGAGGAGTCAAATCAGGATCAGGTTGGGTTTTTGGGGCGATATAACCGAGTCAGCAGCCGGCCGGGTCACACCCGTCGCTCAGGACTCTCAAACACATATTTCATTTCCTCACTTTGGACTGAGTCAGGTGCACCCACCGCCAAAATAAGTGTACCGTCAGCAGGTTAAACACACACACTCAGAGAGAGGAGAGCAAGTACACAATAACCACGTGTTATTGTGTACTCACAGCGAGATCAGAAATGAATACGAGCAACATCAAGAAATGAGCGTGTGACTGAACAAACTCGGGTTGTCGTTTCAGACGCTGAAGCCAGAACAGCAGCTTTCAGTCTGCTCAGCTCTCAAAACAAGAAAGAAAAATATGGTGTTTAAATTTTAATTTTATCTGGAACCTGCATCTTCTCCTGTTCCACTGAAACAGCCCAAATCTATGGATGTGCATCAGATGTCTGACCTCTCAGGCTTCTCCGTTACAGTCGTGTGTTAACAACAAGTGGCAATGTCATGAATCTGAAGGCGGAGCAGCTTTCCTTCTTCCTCAAATCAATCAGTGACAGGACAGTGAAGCTCAAACATCCAAGGACCAAACAAAGGAAAGAGTAACGAAACTACAATAACACAGAAACCCAACAATCACATGACTCCCTTTGAGCAAGCACTTGGCGAAAGTAGGAAGGAAAAACCCCAAGAACAGTATATACTCGACACACAGACAAGTAAAAGACAGGAAGTGATCGCTACAGCGAGGGGGTCCATGGCTCTGGTGGGGGTGTTTTGCACCAATGTGCAGTCGTCTCCTTAAAGAAAGAGTAACTGCAAATCAATACAGAATTGCTCTGAGAGTTCACCTTTATCCTCTCGTGGAGCATCGGCTGTAGCACACGGGGCTTTTGCCTTTTACCGTCCCCACATCGAAAAACACTAAAAAAGCGAAGGGAGCGCTCCCAATGACGAAACATCTTCTGGAATAACGGCGTTCATCCCGTCAGTGGAGTACCTGACACATGAAAAATAAACT
The DNA here is from genome assembly GCF_057381915.1 of Diplotaxodon limnothrissa. NCBI lineage: Eukaryota > Metazoa > Chordata > Actinopteri > Cichliformes > Cichlidae > Diplotaxodon > Diplotaxodon limnothrissa. The sequence goes on along the minus strand of NC_140603.1, from coordinate 30,702,523 downwards.
CCCAGGTGCTCTGAAGCTTTTTTTCCCGAACAAGACTAAACAACAAGAATCTTTAAAAGTTAAAGAGAATGAAAGTGCCTTCGAAGTAAACTCTCAGAAGTCTCTAAGTTAAATTTGGATGATATAAAGAGCTGTTTGCAAAACGAACATCTTTGTGAAGAAGGAAGGCGATGATAAGTGGAGGTTTATAACAACAATAACAGGCACAGGCGCGGTCTATCTGAAAACACAAGCGGCGGTGGCAGATAATGGCTGACGGAATCTATTTACTGTACACGAGATGTAATATCTGCGAGCTTTCAGCGCAGGGATAATTTGGAGAAAGGCAGAGATTAAGACCGAACGAGAACGAAAGGATTGGGGAGAATTGAGAGGAGAGGAATTGAGACTTAAAGCGAGAACGAGCTGCTCGCTGTGTTTCGGTCCACATTGTTAAATGCAGCAAAATGCAAATTCAGCAGAGAAGCACAAAACAAAAGAAAATAATAACACAAAACGAGCCACGATCACTTTTCCCCCTGCCCTCCTAAAACTGTTTAGCTCCAGCGTCTAGTGATGACTCACCCGCCCTGGGCCACAGAGGGGGAAAACACAAATTCATTAAAAAAACTACAAGAGCGAGTGTTTGTGGTCCAAAATACTAAAAAGCTAGACTCCAACAAAAACCCATTATTCCTCATCTGCCTCGGATAATGACTTTCAACAAGCGTTTCGAGCAGGAGGGATGTTTTACTGTCACACAGCAGCGCGGCGCTTTGTGCTTTAAAATAAAACCTACTGACGACTCGCGAGGAAACGAGTCATACAGACAATAAATAAAAGAAAGGAGCCGTTAAAAATCTGCTTCGATTAATGGTGCGTCAGGGGATTTAGACTGGATTTGTGAAAGCCAATACGCATAACAAGGTACTGGAAGTCGAGTCAGTTTTACTAATATGACCCAGTTCCAGGATTTTATTTATTTTTTTAAACATTTATTTATTGGTTTTAACCGGTTTTCCATGGTGCATCGTGAACATTAAAAAAATGTTTCTATTACGATGTTGTTTCAGGATTTTTTTATAGTCTGTAGAACAGGACACGGCCCCTGTGCATACATCTGCAACCCAATCATGGAAGATACTTCTTCTACTTCTGATGGTGACTGTAGAAGAACTGCACATCTTCAAGGATTTCAAATTAAAAGCATCTTGGAATAACGTTCTTTTGGCTTCAGCAGAAAAGGCGTAAGGTTGGCGTTAGCAATAAGCTTCATAAGGAGCCGTCTAAAGGTTGTCTGGACATCCTATCAGAATGCCTCCCGCGTACACCCCCTTAGAGGTTTTTTTTGGGCACACCAAGCTGGGAGGAGACCTAGGGATAGACCCCAGAGAGAGAGAATATTTCCCAGATGGGATATCGAGATCTCCCAGGAAGAACTGAAGACCACTGATGTGGAAAAGCATGCCTGCAATACCAGCTGCTGCCTAAGGTGCTAAAGCCATGACGTGATGTCAGGTAGGGATGGATCTTAAAGCTCCTCCCACCCCCTCCATAACTGCAGAAGTGATTGCTTTTACACTGATATAAGCTTTGTAACAGCTCACCTCCCTTCCTTAAATCAGAACTGTGTCTTTTCAGTTCTAGTACGTAGATTATAACTATGACTAATTAGAAGGAGGAATTCAACTAGCGAATACCTGACGTACTGAAAATAGGCACCATTTCCTTCAAATGTCCAACACCTATAATTTTCTTGCAGACAATAAATCCCTGCAAGGAAAATAATCCATTCTCCGAGGGTTGAAAAGGCAGCTGGCAGATTAGCAGAGCTCAGTATAATCAGAAAAGTGTAAGAGAAAAATGTAATTACATTTATTTTAGGGATTTTTTTAAAGTGCTTTGAAAGTGAAGACAGCTTCCCAGTACTTCAATCTAATCTCCGATGTAATCAGTGTTAAATACTGACCTGTGGTACTAAAGCAGAGATTCTGACAACCTTTATTCGAGCCATTGTTTTGACTTAATGCGATGTATATAGTTCAATAAAGACGATGTGGGACTGGCAGGGCTTCATTCAGGAAAGCCACACCGACTGCCGTCGCCCTCATTAAACTGTCAGGTGCCTCGGGTAAAATGATCCGACGAATGGAAAATGTGAAATGTTAATTGAATGAGGAAGCCAATAAAGTCTGATATTCAATAGATAACAGCCTGCTCTTTTCTTTTCCATTACTGTTTATAAATGTTAAACCCATTAAAGCGAGGGCTTTGGATACACCAGCAGGAAGACAAAAAAGAGGAAGAAAAGATTCTTAAAGAGAAATTCAAGAGTTTTCAGCAAGAATAAAAAAAACAATATAATTTATATTTCATTGAGATTCGTTCTGTGGTTCTCGTGAATTGGTGGTTCTCATTCAATTAACAAGAAACTGAGCCAACTGGGTTTTCTGCCATCAAACCTTCTAACCCTGAACGTTCACTGTAAACCAACCAGTTAGTGTCCTGCAGTTCAAACAGCTGAACAGACTCTACTTCCTTTTACCGCAAATAATGGAGGCACAATGAAGAGGCTGTTACCTCTGTGCACACATGCTACTGTAATTGGAGAACAGCATTTCCTTTGGTTTTGATAACAGCATCTCTGGAAATGAAAATACCTGAAGGCTGGTTATGAAGAGGAAATTGAGTTGATGCCATTTCATTAAAAACCAGAACGAGAGCACGAGCACAACAGAGCCGGCGCAAATGACAGTCAAACAAGCAGCAGTCCAATAGAAGTAGAGACTGATGAAGGGATCTAATATAGTGGTTACCCCGACTGCTTCAACCCTGCCCGCACAAACGAGCAATTAGATTTCAGCACCACACGCTCGCTTGTCCATCAAAACGGTGGAAAGGTGCAGGCAGTGGACGCATCCATAATGCAACAACCGCCACAGCGCTTGGCTTTGGAGAGTATCAGACTGTGAGTAATTAATACCACTCAGAGGTGGACGTGAGCAGCGTTCACAAGTCAGAACCAGGCGATTCGTTAGAGTCGGCCAGAAGCCAACGAAGGTGACTGGAAATGGCAGGTTAACCCCTCAGGTAATAAAATATGAATTAGCATTTTTACTTGGTAATTACAAAACCCACTGAATCAATTTAGAATAGAAAGTGTTCAAAGCGAATATGCTGATTGGACTAAGTCATGGATTTCCAGGGCGTTCCTCACTCAACCAATAAATAATCAATAAAAAAAATGCTTTTTTTGAATAGTTAGGCTTTGAAATGGTTGAAAGGGCTTGATACGAGACAGAAACTCTTAAACAAGCTAAAATTCTGAATAAAAATGGTGAGCTAAAAGCATGGCTAACAGGTAATGTTTATATTTGAAAATATCTACGGAAAACTTATTGAATAAAACCAAGTTTGTATTTGGTTTGTATTGACTGTCCATTAATCAGAGCTTGATTGACAACTTATTGCTACCAAAGATAACAGAAGAGCTTTAAAATTTAGTGCCAACTGTAATGAAACTGGATGTAATACAGTGAAGGAAACGGGGTCTTTGTAGTGTTTCCTTTGTCCCGTGATCAGCCTGAGGATCTTTCCTCAAGGCCATAGATCAGAGTCCCCAACGCCCGGACTCCGGTCCAAATCTGGACCGCAAAGTGTTTTCTCATTTACCATGTAGGTAAATATTTTATTTCTGGCCGTTTCTGACTTTTGAAAAGGCGCGATGTGGCTATGTGGGTCAGCGACATTCAGGTCAACACTTCAAGCCAGCTGGGGGCAGTACTGCACCGTCAACCACCAAAAAAAACGACAAAGAAGAACTAACTTACTAGCTTGGGAAGTGCAGAGATGACTGAGTAAATAAAGTTGGCTTTGTCAAAAATACTATGAAAATTTGAAATTTAAAGATGAATCGACAAAATTCACTCACAGCTGACTAATGAACATTTGCGTGCATGCTTAAGAATTGCATTGATCCCATTTCACACGAAGTTTAAAATGCAAATTTCTCCCACTGAAGTTGTGTTGAGTTTGTCAAACATGTTTCCTGCAGTTTGAATCACTTCTTAATTTTCCTGAATATTGAGGGGGTTTTTAGGTGAATTGTTTGCACTTTAATGTTGGTTTATGTGCAACAGATGTCACAAAGACTACTGCATAATTTCATTGTTAAATTGTTGTTTGTTTAATGTTGGTATTGAACTGGATTGCACTTGTCTGTTCAGCAGATGGTTTAATGGACATATGAATAATTGATCAGACAAAAAACGAAAGAAACATTTTTTGTTGGGTCATTTAAAATGTTGGGACCTCAGATTGATTGGATGACGGAGGCAGCAGACCTCCTTTTAGCCGGGGAGCCCTGCCCTAGATGGACTCTGGATGTCGTTCTGTGAATAAACCCTCTGTGGTGTTGTCCTCTTGACTTTGTTTCCTTCGAGGCCGGGTGTTTCTGTCGTGCCCCTCTCTGACACGACTGTTTGTGTTTGCCGTTCCCCTCCCCTGTGGTTTGTCCATTTTTTTAAAGTCTGAGTACATAAATTCTGAACTATCATCCTGCAGCAATTCAAATTTTCATCCCGGTGCCGGGGCTTTGTAATGTGCCGTACTTTCCAGATGCACGGTTCAGTTCAGAGGCCTATTTGCTCCACAGCGAGAGGAGGAGGCGCAGAGATTTATAGAGGAAAATAGTAATGTGCACACCGGTGTTTGAGTGAATATGTATGCGGTGTATTTCAAGCAGCTCAGGTGGCACAATGGTGTGAATGTTTAAACACTAAATAAATCATGTAGCACAAACACAGGGTGCTTGTAACACGCCTCCTGGCATGTGGTCACTGCGCTCTTGTCACGAGGTGCTTGCGAGAGGCAGAGAGAGAGCTGTCATATGTTTGCATTGGACAGTGATTATGCATATGTTTGTATGCATGTATGCCTACTTAGAAGCAGCAGGTTTGCAAGAGTGTGCAGAGGAGGGGCCGCGACTCTGGGCTCTGCATAATGGATGAATTCGCTGCAGCGAGCAGAACGGGCCAAGCTGGACTCATTTCAAAATGCCTCGAACGCTGCTATTTATACAGAGAGCTGGAAGGACTTCAGGAGCAGCAGCAGGAGGAAGAGGAACAGGGACCACTCACAGGCACCTTAGCTGTGCCCAAGTACCACCCAGGTCCATGTTCACTTATACAGGCCAAGAACACAAGCTGAGAAAAGATCCTGACTTTTTATTTGGTTTCTGCTTTGTTCTTATTCTAATAATAAACCACTCATAGAGATGAGTCTCTTTGGTGCCATTTATTTCCTCTACTCTGAATTCTGCTTTTGCTGTTTTTTTTAAATTGGAAGAGTCAAGTATCCTATAAATCCTAAGATAACCTCGCCTCATCCAGCAGGTTAACCTAATGAGAGTTAGGGGTTTGTGGGCGGGGTCAATCTCAGAACCGAGATCTATTTTTTCAAGGATGATTCTTGCTTGGGTAGCAAGAGGTCCAGGGTTCAAATCCCGGACGAGCCCCCATTTATGTGACGACCCGGCGCCGGATCTGCAACATAAATATGGATTCTAACACCAGAATTCCACAGAGAAGAGGTTTTATTTCAAATTATATAATAAGTTAGCTAAAAGCGCCGGTGTGTCTACCTGACAGCCTGCCTCAGCCTTTATCCACACCTCACCACGTCTGGTCAGTTAGCAACAGCTGAACACTCTTGCACTGCGAGTGCTGAGAGATTAGGGGCTGCAGGGCGGCGTAACATGAAGTCTGATGCATTTTATTAGCATTCGTTTCCATTAGACACGTTTCCGCCCGTGTTCAACTGGTTTACTGATAAATTCACATGAAGACACCATGCATTTCTTTGGTCACTACAGCGATAGGGTTTCATTTACAATTATTGCTTCAATATTTTACGATTCTTATATCCGTTTGTCTGTAGGATTCAGGATTCCTTTTTAATCTGAATAAATGAACTACCACAGCCTGATTTGGTGCCTGACATCTCTTTAACTTACTTATATTTAAAGATTTCGTCCTTCAAAGTTTCATTGTCAGTCATCTTTACAACCATACATTCACTTTTTGGGTTGCAAAGTGGCTTGCACTTATTTACTAACTGTGGGCATGCTGAAGTAGTTTAAATCACACTCCCTGTGTGGAGGGCTGACAGCTGAGCACAGTCTGCGGATGCTGTGATCATTTTATTGAAGGCATTTCCTCGGCTTACACTGCAAATTTCTCCAAGCTTTACTTTACTGTAGCCAAAAAGTCTGGCAAGTAACGAATTCATAATTTGTTAAAGCTGTTTTGAGTCAAGCTGAAGGACTGAAACCATCATGCTTAATTCTGGTGAACGTCGATATCACAGAAGCATGGAGAACAGAGAACAGAGTGAAGTGCTTCATTTCGAATGTCCGAGATTTTCACTGTGGGCTTTAAATGAAGAGAGCGATTCTTTTAAAGCCATAACTATGTTTGAAAAAAGGCTTTTATTTCATTTGCTGAATAAAAACTTCACACATTTCCTGTCACTGCTGGCACAATAGAACCAAGAAGTCTTCGCAGCAACAGGAAAGAAACAAATAACGCACATCAGAAAAGTAATAAAGCTACAGTCGACAGGTAAAAGGGATCGGGGTGCTAATTTTAATGACTTATTTGGGCGTCACATCCCAGAGGCACGTCACCGACAGCCTGCAGCCGAGCCGCCGTCAAAGCCTCATTTCTTTAATTTCACATCAGAGTGAGGAGTCACAGAGCTGTTTAGATTTGTCAACAGGGCTGATTAGAGGGGAAGAAGAGGAATAATAAGGATTTAATGAGAGCAGTACAATGCTGAAGGAGTCTGTTGTTCCTATTCATCCTGCTGAACAGGACGAGACTGACAAGTTTCCTTTCAACTCTGACAGATTTCAGATGTTTCAGTTCATCTGAGTGTTTTTGTCTTAGTGCTTCAGTGGTTTGTGGAATTCATCGTGCTTGACGTGCTTTGACTGCGTGTGTTTTAAGACATCTGGTCCTGTCTTAATATCACAGTGATGATATATTACTAGTGCTTTGTAGCACATTTTTAGGTTTTAGTTTAACTCTTGTGTTGTATTTAAGTGTCTCATAACTTATTTTTTATTACCTGCAGGTAGTTATTCAGCGCCCTTCTACCTCAACTCTCCAGGTCAGTAAGGAGTCGGGCTCTCGTTGTGGCCCACCGGAGAGCCGAGACACCCGGCACCATCAACTGGACAAAGGTCATCCTACTCTCAGAAGCTCCACTAAAACCAGTCTTTGTTCAGAACTTCCCATCTAAAGGAGCCCGCGTGAAAAAGTCCATTAACCGCATTCATCAGCTAGCGAACAAGCCAAGCTACGCAGCCGCAGGAACGAGCGGTTAACCGGTAAATGGATTATAAAAATGGGTCTAAATGGATGATGTGACCGCCGGGGTTTAGAGCCAGGCCCTCAGTCGGTGCTTTAATATTAAAAATTCCCCAACTTTAGGAGGTGGGGCAATGATGAAACACTAGAATACTAATTTAATGGTGTATAAAAACTGATGGGCAAACTTGGGCTTTTAACATAGCGAGTATGATTGAAGCCGCAGAGCAGTCACTGTATAATTAGCTGCTGTTCTGAAAGTTTTAATGTGAAACTGAAAGTTTCAAACAGCAAATATGCTTCTGCTGTTTGCTCCAGTTTAATGTACCGTCTTCTTTTTTAGTACTCTGTGAAATTGGTGGGACTCTACGGTGTTTTACTGGCTGTGCAATTCCTGGAAAATGAGCAAAAATGAGGTTTCAGAGACGAGAAACAACACGGCCTGCTGGCACGCCTGTCTGCCTGTTTGTTAGTGTCCCAGTAACCGACCCCCGACCTTCCCTGCATCAACACACAGTCGCGTACACACACACACACAGGGCGAGGGAGTGTGTGGGAACCTCATGGGGACTGAGTGATCTGATATGCATCAAAGAGAATATGTTTTACATGTAGCAGCGAGCCCAGCAGAAAATCGCCCGCCAAGTTTTCCTCCACGAATCACAAACTGATTTCCATCTCGTTTATTCTCGGCCATTTTGATGTTAGCACGTACACTGAAGTCTGACTCAACTTTAAACTCTGGTGGAGCCCAAACACAGACTTTGCTTTCCAGAACAAACAGAACCTCAGTCAAGTTTTCTGAAAAACCTTTGAATGTAATAACTTGATAAGGAAGTCCCCTAGGATTTTCAAATTAATGGCACAGCTGTATCTGCTAGAAGGCTGAGTGGTGGCGACTGCCTGTATTTTTTCCTCAGTTCAAGCAATAGATATGTTTTCTATATTGTGAATTAAATATGGCTTTATGAGACTTGTAAATCATTTTATTCTATTTTTATTTACACAGCATCCTAATGTTTTGTGCAAATGTGCAAGAACGAATTTGCAAAGTTCATTTTTTTTTCTTTTTACATTATCTGTGTCATTTTTACTAACTTTTTCCCTTTGTTAGGTTTATATTGTTGGATTGTCATTTATGCTTAGAAACATATACTCATTTATGCTTAGAGATATATTGTATAGTGATAGGATGTCTGACCCTTAGCAGTCTGCAAAGACTCTGTGTGCCTTCCACACACATCCTAAGGTCATGAGAGAGGTCGTAGGCAAGGCAAGGCAAGGCAAGTTTATTTGTATAGCACAATTCAACAACAAGGTGATTCAAAGTGCTTTACAGAGACATTAGAAACAAGAACAAATAAAAAGCATGATTTAAAATTGATTAAAACAAGCAAATAAACTAACTAACTAATTAACAAACAAACAAACAAACAAACAAACAAAACAGTATATAAAATCAAAACAGATAAAATCAGAACAGTAGATAAAATCAGTAGTTAAATGTAAGTTTTGAAATTTAAGCTTAAAGTGTGGATTTGGTGCTTTATTCAAATGCAGCTGAGAACAGGTGAGTCTTCAACCTGGATTTAAATAAACTGAGTGTTTCAGCTGATCTGAGGCTTTCTGGGAGTTTGTTCCAGATATAAGGAGCATAAAAGCTGAATGCAGCTTCTCCATGTCTGGTTCTGACTCTGGGAACTGATAAAAGACCGGATCCAGATGACCTGAGGGATCTGGATGGTTCATACTGGGTCAGGAGGTCATTGATGTATTTTGGTCCTAAACCATTCAGAGCTTTATAGGCCAGCATCAGAACTTTAAAGTCTATCCTCTGACGGACAGGCAGCCAGTGTAAGGACCTCAGAGCTGGACTGATGTGGTCCACTTTTTTGGTCTTAGTGAGGACTCGAGCAGCAGAGTTCTGAATGAGCTGTAGTTGTCTGACTGATTTTTTAGGTAGACCTGTAAAGATGCTGTTACAGTAATCAAGCCTACTAAAGATGAATGCATGGACTAGTTTTTCCAGGTCCTGTTGAGACATCAGATCTTTTATCCTTGATATATTCTTGAGGTGATAGTAAGCTGATTTTGTTATTGTCTTAATGTGTTTTTCTAAGTTTAGGTCTGCATCCATCACTACACCCAAATTTCTCGCCTGGTTTGTGGTTTTTAGATGTATAGATTGAAGTTCTCTGGTGACCTGTAATCGTTTTTCTTTGGCGCCAAAGACTATTACCTCAGTTTTGTTTTTGTTTAGCTGGAGAAAATTGTGGCACAACCAGTCATTGATTTCCTCAATGCATTTACCAAGAGCCTGTACAGGGCCTCGGTCTCCTGGTGACATTGTGATATATATTTGTGTGTCATCTGCATAGCTGTGATAGTTTATTTTGTTGTTGTTTATAATCTGTGCCAGTGGGAGCATGTAGATGTTAAACAGAAGGGGTCCCAAGATGGAACCTTGGGGAACTCCACATGTGATACTTGTCTGCTCAGATGTGAAGTTACCTATTGATACAAAGTATTTCCTGTTTTCTACGTATGTTTTGAACCAGTTTAGTACAGTTCCTGAAAGACCTGTCCAGTTCTCCAGTCGTTTGAGTAATATGTTGTGGTCAACTGTATCAAATGCTGCACTGAGATCCAGTAAAACTAGGACTGACATTTTTCCACTGTCTGTATTCAGACATATGTCATTAAACACTTTGGTCAGAGCGGTTTCAGTGCTGTGGTTCTGTCTAAAACCTGACTGGAAGGCATCGTAGCAATTATTCTGTTTTAAGAAGTAACTGAGCTGTTGAGAAACTGCTTTTTCAATGATCTTACTTAAAAACGGGAGATTTGAGATCGGCCTGTAGTTGTTCATTTGTGTCTTGTCAAGATTGTCCTTTTTCAGTATAGGTTTGATTACAGCAGTTTTTAGTGGTTCTGGAAACACACCTGATAATAAAGAAAAGTTGACGATCTGTAACAGGTCTGACTCTAAAGTCTTTGAGACCTTTTTGAAAAAACTTGTTGGCAGGACATCTAAACAGCAGGAGGAGGAGTTCAGTTGACCTAAGATGTCCTCCAGGTCTTTGCTGTTAATTGGGTGAAACTGTTTGATGGTGTTTAAACAGTTTTTTGGTGGACACAGTACATATCCTGGATCTGCTGTTGATGTACCAATTGCTTGTCTAATTTTTTGGATTTTTTCAGTGAAGAATTTGGCAAAGTCATTGCAGGCCATGGTCGAATGAAGTTCAGCTGCCACTGACACAGGAGGGTTTGTTAGCCTGTCAACTGTAGAAAATAAGACCCGAGCATTATGGCTGTTTTTAGTGATGATGTCAGAGAAGTAGGACCTCCTTGCATTCCTCAGTTGTAAATTATAATTGTGAAGTTTCTCTTTATAGATGTCATAATGAACCTGGAGGTTTGTTTTTCTCCATCTGCGCTCAGCTTTCCTACACTCTCTTTTTTCTTTTTTCACCAGTGTGGAGTTTCTCCATGGAGACTTTTTCCTTCCAGAGATAACCTTCACCTTAATGGGAGCAATAGTGTCCATTACATTTAACATGTTAGCATTGAAGCTATTGACGAGCTCATTGACTGACCCTCTGGGCAGGTCAGGTGTTAATGGGAAGACCTGGTTAAAAATTGCACTACTGTGTTCAGTTATACACCGTTTTGTGATCACTGTTGTTGATATATTTGTGTGGGCTGAGATTTTACTTTCAAAGAAAACACAGTAATGATCAGACAGGCCCACATCAGACACAGTAACCTTTGAAATGCTCAGGCCTTTGGAGATCAGTAGGTCAAGAGTGTGTCCTCTATTATGTGTGGCCTCTGTTACATGCTGAGTCAGCCCAAAGTTGCCCAGAGTGTTACTCAGGTCTTTAGTCCCTTTGTCCTGAGGGTTGTCCACATGAATGTTAAAATCCCCAACAATAATTACACAGTCAAAATCAACACAGATCACAGACAGCAGTTCACTGAGGTCATTAAAAAAGTCTGTGCAGTATTTGGGAGGCCTGTAAACATTAAGAAACACAACTTTGGATGGGGCCTTCAGCTGTAAAGCCACATATTCAAAAGACTGAAAACTTCCAGGAGATAGCTGCTTACATTGAAATGATTCATTAAATAAGACAGCAACCCCTCCTCCTCTCCTGCTCGCCCTGGCCTCACTGATAAAACTGTAGTTAGGAGGGGTCGTCTCGATGAGAACAGCTCCACTGTTACTTTGGTCCAACCAAGTTTCAGTTAAAAACATAAAATCAAGGCTGTGCTCAGTGATTAAATCATTAATTAAAAATGTTTTCCCAGCTAGAGATCTAATGTTTAATAAAGCCAACTTAAGTGTTTTAGAGGTATTACTTGTCCCCTCGTGTTTGGGAGCAGTCTGTGGCACACAAGGTATGTTTACTATGTTTAAAGATCTTTTAGAGTGCAGCTCTCTGTGTTTTGACCAGGCCACATGTCTCCTGTCACCTAAAAGTACAGAGATTTTAAAACCTTCTAGTAAACAGGGTCCCAGCTTCTCCTGGGAAAAGTCATCACTGCCATAATCCTCACAGCCCGGACCCTTCACACATCACGCATCAGACTGCGGAGACAGGGCATGAAGAGGAACTAAGGGGGGCGAGGCTGGGCAATGTGACTTCGATTGCTCTGTTGAGGGTGGGGCTCGATGGCGAACCTTTGGCCGCTCTGGTGGGGGGTTTATGGGGGACAAAAAGGGATTGGGACGGGGGGTAGATCTGAGCCCAGCATTGACCCGCTCCATCATCTCCTCAGTGAATTTCAGGTGTGGGGAGGAGGGAGAAAGGGAGGGGGAGGAGGGTGATGGCCTGTCAGGGGTTTGGGGGACTGGGGAAGGTCGTGGTCCCTTGTCCTGGTCGTTGGTGTTGTTGAGAGAGTTGGAGGCAAATACCTTCTCTTACTGATTTATGGTATAGGAGGACACCTACTCTGTGTCTGTTTAAGCATAAGAGCCCTTTGTTTTGGTGGACCGCTGGCACCGGCTTTTTAGGGAGGCGTTCACAGGGCCATACCTACACGTGCACACAGACCGGTACTCTTTGTTCACATGCATGCCTATGTAAGATGTCATATGTTAATGAACCTATGCATATTCATGTAACCACAATAAAGAGCAGTGCTACGGGGGAGCTAACTGGGGTTCGAGCGTCAGGAACGGCGCTCGTCACAAAGAGCTCTGCCTGGTGTCCAAAGCTTTTTGCCATTGTAGTAGAATTTTCTCTAAATGTTCCACCAACAGGCCTGTGCTAGACAGACCTATCACCCTTTAACCTGCTCACATATCCTTTTCACCTTCACTCCACACTCTACAACCTCGCCTCATCCGTCTTTCCCTCCATCTCCTCTTGTCCGGATAACCAGCGAGCACGGTAAAAGCCGGGTTGTAAATCGTTCCACTCACAGACGTAACCGGGCTGTCCTTGCCGACTCTGCCGCTTGTAAACTTCCCAGGCAGGCGGCGTGTCTGATAAGGTCATCCTCGGGGGACGGTCATTACGTTAATGACTCAATGGAGCTCTGTCCTTCCACCTTTCATTAAACGTCCTGCAGGTGCGTCTTTTTCATAGAAACGGGACCACGGACAGCAGCTAATGCAGGCGCAGGATCAGGGAGTCCAACAGTTGAACCTTTGCAAGTTAGTGAACTTGTGAAAGTACATGCTGTTTGAGGCAGTATGTTAAGAAAGTCTCAGGAGTTCAGTTTCTCTCCAAAAGTAAACTTTCTATCAATTGACAACACTGCAAAGTAGCAACTTCATCCTCTGCCGCGGAGGATTACTTCCTATGTTACGGGTCAGAGTAAGTTTAGAACAAACCCCAAGTTTCCTGAATGTCTGTCTGACAACGGAGCTGCAGCCAGAGTTCATCACTGCACCACAAACTGCTGCTGATGTTGGCAGAAGTTCAGTGTTCCTTTGTGTGTGAGGAGGTGGGTTGCACAGGTAGCATCCAAATTGAACAAGCAACTGCCAAAACAAAAATCCAAAAGCAAAACTTCAAGAAAGTTTTGACGAAAACTTCTCGATTCAACGCTGTGAAACGTCTCTTTGTGCAGTATATGCACGTTTAAATGAGCACGGCGAGTGCTGTGTTCAGTGGTTGGATTACTCATCCCTAAAAATCAGGTATTTTTATGCTGAAAGGACTTAATATGTAACAACTGTTCAGTATTGTGATTCTTCACACAAACTGGCAAAACCTCCGTTTTTTAAACTGTGCACGGCAGGCTTGAATTAAATACATGTCGTTTAAAAAATGCAGCTTTCATATCAGGATGTCAAGGAGGAATGTAATTGCGTTCACAGCTCAAAGCTTTTGGCTCGAGATCATTGGGTATGTTGTTTTCTGTGAGTGTTGTGAAGTAATACGTAATAGTCAAAGGAGCTTGCAAAGAAAAGCGTCTGGACTTCTTTAAGTTGCTTGAAGACGTTTCACCTCTCATCCGAGAAGCTTCTTCAGTTCTAAGGTCAAATGGTGGAGAGTCCCAGATATAAACCTAGTGGGAGTGACCCCCCACAGAGGGACAAAAGGACCCCCTGATGATCCTCTAATCGCCTGAGCCAAGGTGGGAAACTGGGTGTGGGTCCCAATCAGCCAGAGTTTCGGGTGTGTTCATTGTGAAACCTGGCCCCACCTTATCATGCGAATTCCTGAGGTCAGATGGCCCAGGATGTGAGTGGGCGTTAAGGCGTCTGGGGAGGATCTCAAAACTGGATTATAGATGGCAGACAGTTGGTGTCGTAAACCCCGCCTCTGTTCAAAGATGGTCGCTCACAGTGGACATAGATGGCTTCTTTCACTCCTCTTTCAAACCATCTGTCCTCTCTGTCCAAAATGTGAACATTGGCATCCTCGAAAGAGTGTCCTTTATCCTTAAGATGCAGATGGACTGCTGAGTCTTGTCCTGTGGAGGTGGCTCTTCTGTGTTGTGCCATGCGCTTGTGAAGTGGCTGTTTGGTCTCTCCAATGTAGAGGTCTGGGCATTCCTCGCTGCACTGTACAGCATACACCACATTGTTAAGTTTGTGTTTTGGCGTTTTGTCTTTCGGGTGAACCAGTTTCTGTCTGAGCGTGTTGCTGGGTCTGAAATACACGGGGATGTCATGCTTGGAGAAAACTCTCCTGAGTTTCTCTGATACACCGGCTACATAGGGGATGACAATGTTGTTGCGTCTGTCCTTCTTATCCTCCCTCGCTGGTGTCTGATCTTCTTTTCTGTGCCTCTTTGCTGACTTTAAGAACGCCCATTTAGGATAGCCGCACGTTTTGAGTGCTTCCTTTACATGTGTGTGTTCCTTCTTTTTCCCTTCAGGCTTAGAGGGAACATGTTCTGCCCGGTGGTGTAGGGTCCTAATTACTCCAAGTTTGTGTTCCAAAGGGTGATGGGAGTCAAAGAGGAGGTACTGGTCCGTGTGTGTGGGCTTCCGGTAAACTTCGATGTTGAGTTTGCCGTTCTCTTCCATGTGCACAGCGCAGTCCAGGAAAGGCAAACAGTTGTCCTTTGTGTCTTCCCTGGTGAACTTGATGTTTTTATCCACAGCGTTAATGTGCGCAGTGAAGGATTCCACTTCTTGTGTCTTGATTTTGACCCAGGTGTCGTCCACCTGGGGGTGGACGACACAGGGGGTCCTTTTGTCCCTCTGTGGGGGGTCACTCCCACTAGGTTTATATCTGGGACTCTCCACCATTTGACCTTAGAACTGAACAAGCTTCTCGGATGAGAGGTGAAACGTCTTCAAGCAACTTAAAGAAGTCCAGACGCTTTTCTTTCCAAGCTCCTTTGACTACGATGACCTGGATGACTGAGAACCTTCACAGACATAATACGTAATAGTTCTGCTATTAGAAAAATATCAATCCACAAACTGAATTTCACTGATTAAGGTGACAGATGTATGTGAATGTTACACAAACACTATGGTACCTGCCAGCAGGAGTTTTCTGGGTTATTTTCTCAGTAAACATTGAAAAGTGGAACCAAAAAACAACAGCTTCAGAGTAACAGCTCTGAATATCATTTGGAGTAATAATGTGAACGGTTAACAAACGGAGTAAACAAGCATCCTGCACCAGATTCGGTCTGTCAGGAGGACTTTCTGCTGTTGTTGGAAGGTTCACCCTTGTTGAAACACAACTTTAACCTTTCAAAGGTAAAAACAAATAAGGCAAAACCACAAGACAAATTTGAAGCCTGTCTCAGGTAATGTCATCACACTCTCTGCAGTACTCTCCTGAACGACAGGCGTCACCACGCCGACAACACCGACAAAGTCTCATCTTTCCGTATAATCCGTGAATATTTGAGCTTCTGTGCTCATGTAGCATTAAAATGCTGTTTTAAAAATTCGACTTATCTGGCGGCAAATTAGTCACCTCAAAGTACTTATATTGTAAGGTAAAGACCCCACAACAATGCAGAGAAAACTCCAACGATCAGACGACCCCCTATGAGCAAGCACTTGGCAACAGTGGGAAGGAAAAACTCCCTTTTGAAAGGAAGAAACCTCAAAAGGCACCAAGCTCAGGGAGGGGCGGGGCCATCTGCCGTGACCGGTTCACGTGTACAAAATCGTACACTCCTGTTTTTAACCCAGCAGCAGCAGAAACGGCGGCCAGCGATAGCGGACATCGTGTGACTGTCTTGCCTGCACATTTTTCAACAACATGTAATCCTAATAATCTTTCAAACTAGCCCCTCCCCCATACTGCACAGAACAGGAACATTAGCATCACTTAGCTAAACCAGGAGCTAAGTGGTGCATTTCTTAAAGACATGTGTTTGTTTACTTTAGCAGCGACAGTCAGCACCTGAGTCCTCCAGGCCCAAAACAGCCAAAATATTTAAAGCAGGGTTTCTACACTGCGACGCCGCACACGTCACAGGTTTAAAGTCTGCAGCACGCCGCACGGCTGACGAGCAAAGCAGCTCAAATAACAAATAACCCCATCACCCAAGCCCCTCCTTTCCAGTCCAATCTAATGTTCAGCTACAGTGCACACATGATTTCATTTCACCTGCATTAAGCTAGCATCTGATTAACACAGTGTATAACAATCTAAAGCCAAAGGGAGAGAGTGGTAGGAAGAGTGAGAGGAAGAGGAAGAAAAATAGAGAGGTGTTGTTTATTTCCCAGCTACATTTTTATTCCATTATTCTGTGAAAACAAGCAACAACAAGAAGCCCATTACAGTTTCATTCCCCTGCAACTTCCCTGAACTGTGAAATCTATAAGCCAAGAGTTCAGAGCAGAGGAGCAGGGAGGGGGAGGCGAGGACGGGAGCACGGATGAGAAATTAATTATTTGGTGGAGGCGACACGGTTCACTTGGCTCAGAAAAAGATGTACAGGGAGCCGACGGCACGCCGGTGTTCATCACAAGCAGCATCGGCTCGACTGAGAGAGAAACGCACGGACGAACCGTTTTCATAAGCAGTGGCTAATTCAGCTTACATCAGTCAAATTTGATTTAATTCAGGAATCACAAAAAAGAAGGTGGCTAGGAGGCGAGGAATTCAGAGATTAAAAAATTATTAAAAACCAGCAGGATGTCTCTTCCTTAAGTGGCAAACACAATCATCCAAAAAATAGCATCAAAAAAGCAGAACGCTGCCAATGCCCGAAATAATTGGGATTGTTTTCACAGCTGAAGGTGAGCAGGGCCCTGTTTCAGGAAGCCGGTTTAGAAAACTCAGAGTGAAAAACGATACGCAGGGTTGAGTAACCCCGAACTGTCCAACTCGGAATATTCGGTTTCAGAAAGGCTGATAACAATTAGTTCAATCAACGCGGAGTTGCGTCAACCCCAAGTTAAGCGCGCGGACGAGGATACATAAAGCCCTGATAAGCGGAGCACAGATTAAGCGAGTCACCATGGAGACGGAGGGAAAGAGGGCGCGGTCAATGTATTTCACAGCGCTTGAGGCCGAAATTCTGATGGCAGCATATGCTGATAACATGCAAATTCCGCGGAAAAAAGTAACACAGCCACAGCTGCAAAAGAAAGGGAGCATGCATGGCAAAACATAGCCGACAGAGTCAATGCGTGAGTGTTAATTTAAACATTGATCGAGGGATTTCCACCCATTTAACACGTTATTTTATCATATGTTATTTTATTTGTTATTTTATACATTTTATTTTGTGACGTGATGTGAGCGCAGGTGCAACCCAACAGGCCCCAAACGTGCCTGGCAGCAAGTAAAAATGAAATATAAAAATATAGTCCAAACAGGTAAGGTGTAATTGTATTATGAGCCATAGTGCTTGGTCTGTTTGTCCGATGTAAATCAATTGCAGTTAGAGGCTACATTAATTTTCTGTCTGTAAGCACTTATTGAAATTATCTGAGCACATTACAAGTACATATTTGCTTACTCTGTATGCTCAAATGTGGCCCGTTATAGCCAACAGAAAAAAAGCGGAGGCCCGAAAAACAGGTGGGGGTCCTCCACCACCACCACTCACAGAGGCTGAGCAGTTGGCCCTCAGCCAAAACAGTGGGCGCCCTGTGGCCGAAGGCATCTCTGTGGGGACATCCTCTGAGGCAATAACCCCGCAAGACACAAGTGCCTACATAAGAGGTAAATTCAAAATAATACATGATGTGCATACATCCTTTCTTCACAGTCACCTTTGCAGTGCTACTCATTCATTTGATAAACTCTTTACCATAATGGATTATTTTGTAGTGAAGTTATTTTCCTACTGATTTTGCCTTCCCTCAGTCTTGGTTGTCTTTGAGAGCATAATGACAATGAAGTGTAAGGTGATTGGTATGTTTGTTAATTGCCATTTGGTCCCTTGTAAGTTATAAGTGACCTGTATGAACCTCATATTCTATCAGTTGATGGTGATGGTGTACTGCATCTGGTGCAGCCTCCTGTTGAGCCAGACCAACATGCAGTTGTGAGTAATACTCCACAGATTATATGAGTTTACAGTAGAACAGCAATGTTGTTAACTTCTTTACTGCAGGAAAATAATGAAGAAACATTGACAGCTGTTACAGAGGAGGAAGCAACAGAGACACTTTATGAGGTTTACATCTTTTAATACTTTGTGTACAGGAAATACAGGCGACCAATAAAGCCAGTTGAACAAAAAATCTGTTTATTCTTCTTTCAACATGTTGAGGTGATGGGTCAAAGGAAATGATTGTGACATATGGTGTCTCTGACTGCTCTTCCATCTTGTATGTCCGTGGGAGGGTCAGGATGTTCATGGTTTGGATCACTGCTGCTGTTTGGTTCAGAAGGACAGTGTTCTCCTCTAATTGTGGCAATGTTGTGAAGAATCACACATGCCACAATAATGTCACATGCCCTTTCTGGGGTGACCCTGAGTCTTTGCAGGCACTGGAACCGGGCCTTAAGCATTCCGATAGTCATTTCAATTCTGGCTCTTGTCCTGCAATTAGCCAGATTATATCGCTGCTGTGGGCCCGGTTCAGGGTCAGGGTAAGGGGTAAGCAAATAGGGTAAACATGGATACCCCCTATTACCAAGCAAGTAGCCAGTGAACTCTCCTAAGACAGAAGGATACACTTCAGTTCAAATGTCCCTGAAGCAATTGGTCTTTATATATTTTACAGTATTCTCAACTCACCATGTCCAAATTTTGTGCTCAGTGTACATTCACGGAATATTTGTGAGTCATGGACAGAGCCTGGCCACTTGGCTTCCACATTTGTGATAATGTTGGCAGCATCATATATGATCTTCACAGTGCAGAGAACACAAATTAGCATCCATTACTATGATGAAATAATTTGTTAGTTTGAAATGCTACAGGGAACTATGTACCTGTACATTAATGCTGTGGAAAGACTTCCTGTTCACATAGTCTCCTTCATTTACTGAAGGAGCAATGATTGGAATGTGAGTGCCATCTGTACAGCCAATCACGCCTGGGAACCCTGAAAATAAATGTGCAATTTAAGTAGTAGTCCAAGTATCACCACATCATACATTAAGTTTTGGTCATCCTAATACCTGCAATTTTGTGGAATCCCTCTTTGATAAATCTTGTGGGTCTATGACCGGGGAACACCACAAACGAGTACAGGAGACGTTTCAGTGCAACTGTAACATTCCTGACTGCCCGACAGACGGTAGCCTTGGAAACGTGCTCAGCGTCACCAATATTATACAGAAAGCTCCCGTTTGCAAAAAACCGAAGTGCGATACAAATAATATGTAATGAACTGAGAGCATGTCCGCGATGTGTCACATGCGTAATATATGGCCTGAGGATGTTATCCAAATAAATTATAGATTGTGCTGAGAAACGGTGACGTTCACACAGAAAATCATCAGGAAATGATAAAATGTCCAAACGCGCTCTGATCACTCTCTCCCGGCGGAGAGCTCTGCGGAGAATTTGGGCTTCACGATCTACTGGCTCTTCAAGGAAGGGACACGCCATGTCCGACACTTCCTACTGTCAGGTTTCCGACAAAGGGGCGGAGACAGTCAGGGTTATTTGTAGTAAACCTGCTAGGGGGCAGGTTAGCTTCACGGAGTGTGTCGTCATAGTGACTCACTGAGGCTGCAGCTGAACTCGCTTTGTGAAACCGAAAACCCAGAGTTTTCGTTAACTCAGGGTATACTTACTCAGTTTTTCCACTAAACCGGCTTCCTGAAACAGGGCCCAGAGCGAAGGGCAAGGTAAATACAAATTAGAGCCACAATGCAGGAGTCAATAGTGCTCTTGAAACACATTATGCTGGACAAGCGGTTAAATTATATACCTTCACGGTGAATTCTAATTAATGCTCACGGCCACCAGCAGGGCTTATCCACTTGAAGCACGGCTGCATTTCAGACGACTCCTGGAGAAACAGTATGTGAAACAACTAATTGCCCACCTCCGGCTAACAAGTGGGAAACACTTTTTTTTTCTTTGCCATGCAGATTGGATTGAAACGGCGGCCTGCAGGTAAGTCAACAGAAACAAAAAGCCGAGTGTGGTTTAAAGTTTATCTGCAGGCGAGCGCAGGAGCTCTAATGGGAGGTCGCCTTGTCTGGATCCTGATACGAGTGTCTGAGGCTGTGGGATTACTCTCAATGTCATGCTAGAAGTTTCTGCTGTGACTGATGCAGGTTTCTCAGTGATGTATTTACGTGTTAAACATGGGAAACAGTCAGATAACAGTTTACATTAAACTACATTCTTATTGGTAACTGTGATGGCTGCACCTACAGCCACACAGTGGTAATACCCACCACGTTAGTAGAGGCATATAAGTAACATTGCATTCACATTTGTCTTTCTTTGAATATAGTAATTAATTTACAGGACAATAACTGGTTTTGGTTTAGAGTTAATTCACATATCCACATAACACTTCCTTCTAAAATAAGTGTGCACATTTTAGTTTACACTGTTATGTATGATTAATCTTTTGTTTTCTGAGTTACCTTAGTTGCAGCTGTTCCAGTCTCTTGATTAAGGAGCCAAGAGGTGGAAAAGGGGCGGAGCAAGCTTTAAAAGAAGACTGCAAATTGGTTCATGCCATAACTCGGGACCAAGGGGGGGAATTGGAGTTCATTATGTTAGGTTTAGTTAGGTTTTGTGTGTTTTACCCCTTCTCCTGTTTGTGTGGGCTGATCAGCCACTATGTAAGTTTCCCCTTTGTCTCCTTAAGTGAGGTCAGTTTGTTTGAGTTATCCGTAGTGTTGTCAACTTTGAGTAGTTTTGTTATTTTGACCTCTTTTATGAGCCCAAGATTTTGACTCTTTTTGCATGAGTTAACCAATTATGTTTTTTGGGTTAAATAAAAAATCTTTTTTTTGGACTTTAACCTGTGCCTAAGTTTCCTTCACTGCTCGGTCCATCACAGTAACACAAACTGTGTAGCAC
The DNA here is from genome assembly GCF_057381915.1 of Diplotaxodon limnothrissa. Classification (NCBI taxonomy): domain Eukaryota; kingdom Metazoa; phylum Chordata; class Actinopteri; order Cichliformes; family Cichlidae; genus Diplotaxodon; species Diplotaxodon limnothrissa. The sequence goes on along the minus strand of NC_140603.1, from coordinate 30,681,284 downwards.
ACTAAACCGGCAACTTCAGTAGTTGGACGTTGTTAGAATCGCCTTAATGCTTCATGGCAGATTCAACAGGGCGCTGGAAACATTCCTCAGAGATTTTAGTGCACATTGACTCAATAGCATCACACAGCTGCTGCAGAGTCATGATCCAAAACTACCGTCCCACCATATCCCACAGTGCTTTGCTGAAGTGAGGTCTGGATGCTGTGGGAGCTGTTTGAGTTCACTGAGATGGGTTAGAAAAGGATAGTCATCAACAATATTCCAGCAGGCTGTGGAGTTTAAGTGATGCTCAGGTTTTACTCAGGGGCCTAAAGTGTGCCAACACCCACCAGCACCACCAACAGTTGATACCAGTAAGTGATCCATGCTTTCATGAAGTTCACACCAAATTCTGACCATTAAGTTTGAATGTTGCAGCAGAAATCATCAGACTAGCCAATGTTTTTCTTTTTTGTGTAGTTTTGCTGAGCTTATGACGATTATTAGCTGACAGGAGAGGCGGTGTGGTCTCCTGCAGCTTCACTGTTCAGGGATTCTCTTCTGCATACTTTGGTATGACGGGTGGTTAATTCAGTTACTTCCTATCATTTTTAGCAGTCTGGTCATTCTCTGACCTCTGGTGTCAACAAGGCTGTTGTTCACTGGATCTCCTCTTTTCCACATCACTCTCTGTAAAGCCTACAAATGGTTGTGCTGGAAAATCCCAGCTGATCAGCAGTTTCTGAAAGGCTTAGATTAGCCTGTCTGACATCAATAATAAAGTCCCTTAAATCCCTTTTCTTCCCCATTGTGGTGCTGACTTTGAACATCATCCGGCCATCAATGATCTGCCTGAAACTGCTGCTGTGATTGGCTAATTAAATAGTTGAGTTAACAAGCAGCTGAACAGGTGTACCTAAAAAACTTAAACTTCTAGTGTACCATAAGTCACTAAGAGCGTGTTCTTTAAAGTTTTATTTAAACTGACTGTGCCTTGCACTACCACCACGTACAGCTTTTCACCAGGTCTGCCAAACACGTTATTCGGGTAACTTCTAGGGAAGAAAGAAGAAATCAGGCAACATTTCTCTGCCAGTAAACTTCTGCCAAAGCAGGTTGTGACGTGGAGGTCTGTAACTTCTGAAAAACAAAGCTGCTAGAGGAAAAAAACGAGCCTAAACAGTTTATCCTTAAAGAGCAACAACAACTTCTCTGCAGTGTACTAACAACCTTCATCGAGGTCTTCTTTCAAGTCTTCTGCCTCTGGAGTCCCCCCCCCTTACTGGTTAGTAGACCGGTTAGTGGTAAGGGCAATCAGTAATATACAGGTATAACAGCCCTGATAATAACCTGCCATACTCTCAGGCAAGATTGTCCCCTATTGGGCGGTAAATGATATCCTACAGCTGAACCCGTAGCTCCGCTCAGCAGCAGGTGGCCTCTGACGCTATCAAACAGGACCTGCTGTCCAGAGGAAACACAATAAACTGTCGGTATAAAACCACTGTTGAGATAAGTATGATGCAGCAGCATTCAGACATCAGCAACACCCTTCTTATCGTTCAGTTAGTCTCTCTGTCACTCGTCAATCTCCGCTGGTCGTTTTTCTTTTACATGCTACTTTCATTGCAAGTCTGCGTTGGTCAGATTCTAGTGGCTCTGGATCTAGGTTTGGAAATCTGGTGGCCTGGAGCATTCCCAGTTTGTTTCAGATTCTTGTAGGTCGGTCTCTCTCAGAATGAGTCCTGCAGAGGTAAGAGGGGATTTACTCTGATTATTAACAGGTGTTTATCCAGTTGTGACCATGTGGACAATTTTAACTGAGTAATCAGATGTTTAACGATTAAATCCATCTTCAATTGCTGAGTTAGCAGGACACAAATAACCATCAGCTCTTCGGTTCAGCTGATTGTCTGTATTCTTTATGTGTCTGAAAACTGAAAGTCTGCAGGTCTCGAGCTGTAAACTTACAGCTAGTTACCCCTGAAAGCTACCAGTGAGAGTTTAGCCAAGCTGCTGATGGGGAAAAAATGAAATGAGCCTAAAATATTATACTTTTATTACGTTCCTCTAATGACCACGCACGCAGAGACAAAATCAAATTACAGTCCTGACCTATTAATACTACCGCTAAAGACTCAGCAGAGACAAATTAACACAGAGCTCCTGTTCATCTGCCGTATTTCTTCCCTGTATTCAGCCTCCCGCTCTTCTTTGATATAATGGTAGAACTGTTGAAATCGATGAGGATTAAATGGTGTCAGTGTCTAAACTGGCCGTGGAGAGGTCGCCGAGTTCAGTGGCTCTGTAGCAGTGCCACGGCTGGACCGCTGCCACAGCAGCGCTATGTGTCAGCTGCTGAAGCCAAGGCCTGATTTAGAGATTTCCAATCCACCAGTATCACACTGTGCTATACTGAGAAGCCATCGCAGCCATAACTCTGCATCAGCAGCCTTCGGGTTTGTGCAAAGCGAGTAGGTGTAGCGCCGTGAAGCCGAGCAGGATGAAATACAAGGATATGTTTGGGGACCTGACTGGTCAGCGAGCTGCTGGTACACCAAATGCAATCAACCAACACCACAATGACTCAATATGCCATCGAAGCGTAGTACACTCACAGCAGTGAGGAAAACTGAGCCATGAGACACTTGGCAATAACTGACAATAAATTCAAGCAATATTAAAATATATTAAAGGAATTATTCCTTATTAAAAACAATAAAACGAAGGCGCGAATACAACAATTTAGAGACAACTGGCTCGTTCGTTTCCACAGGGATCGCTACTAGGCCCCGTCCTATTCACTTTCTACCTAAATGAGCTCAAATCGTGATTGAGTATGAGCTTTATGTGTTCCTCGGGTGCTTTCTCATCAGTGTTTTCTTCTAACAAATAGTGTCTCCCTAAAATTCTGACTCATACGCATATTAAAAGTCTTGTTTTGATTTGTTTTTTAATTTAAACTTACCAACTTACTGAAACTGAACATTTGGACGGGTACGTTCCTCTAATGCTCTAATCCTCCACACTCCGAGCACGTTTAATTTCCTCCGGCGTCCTAATTACCCCCCCGCTGCCGCTTTGTTTTATCCCCCCTCTAACTTGAACCTTCAGGACATAACAGGACTGTTCAAGTCAATAAGGTTTAAGAATTAGAAGCTAAATTGACCGTCCAGAGTCCGGTGACTTCAGCACAGGGCCGACGCTGCCACTCCAGAGCCGGTGCCAGAACAATTAGAGGCAAAGGCAGGATTTGTGCATTTGTGGCAGAGGGGGGGCTGCAAGGGTTTTAATTACACAGTAAAATGATCCTGAACATCCCTTAAGAGAGTCACCGTGGACTGCGGTGTCATGGTGTTATCCTACGAGCAGCACAAGCCGAGGAGGAACTGAGGAGTTGCTGATTTTACATTTAGACTTAATGGGTAAAGATGTCACCAAGGACACATTACACATTTGTTTTATCTACTTAACCTTTATTTAACTGGCTCGTCCTACTGAGATTAATGTCTTGTTCAAGGAAGACTGAGTGAAGCCAAGAGAGCAGCACCGAGACAGACATTAGAGTTGAAGACAGGCAATAAAGAAAAATGCACAAAAGCAAAACTACAGATCACAGAGTCCAGTTTGCTTCCTCCGGTATTAGGAAGGACATTACCCACTCCAGCATCTAAGAGTCAGCAGCACTTAGTATTGTTTGCACGTTTGATGTATGATCCGTAAAAGCCCAGTTACCTCGGCCAATTGCAAAGGTAAAATTGCAGTTGAGAATATTTTCAATCTTTCTGTTCCAAACATCTGCAAACAACCTATCGTAGTGTTCCTGAAATGGTGCAAGTGGCTCCAATAAAAAAAGGAGGTAAATGTAGAAATGGGGTAGAAAGGCCATTTTGGCACAAATACCTGACTTTGAACCAGGAAACTGGAGCTCGAGTCTGTGGTAAGTGCATTTTCCCATTTTGCTTTCACAAGCTTTCATCATCACAGGTCATAAGGACAGCTTTCACAATCAGAGACCCGCCACAGCTTTGACCCGTCAACAACTACATCTTCTTCAACGCGCTCTGCTAACAAACACAGTAACATCTCTCCACGTTCACACCCCACTCAGGGAGACTCGACATTGGGCTGCAGGTCCACCGCCCTCTCGCCGTTTATCTTGTGGATCTCCCAGCTCCCATCTCCTGCCGGAGCCAATCCCGGCACTCAGGTGATATTAGTGCTAAGCTTCCTTCTTATTGCCTCAAAGAAGCTGGAATCAAAAGTACAGCAGCCATCAAGGAGCCGCTGTGACCTTCAAAGTCTCATTGGGAATGAGCTCGCTGGATCCACAGGAAGAAAAACAGATTTCCACTGCAGTGAAGGAGGTGATTAGGAAACATCGGTCTGCTTGATGACTGGTTAGGATGAGCCATGTGTAGAAAAAAAAAGAATAAAGGAAATCATTAAACAAAAGAGGAAACTTTAAACCAAAGCAGCCATATTTTATTATAATTATTATTTTAATGTGACTTATTCTAATAGTGGAAATAAAAGGATAAAGTAAGAGATTTAGGTCGCGTTACAAACACCTTAAATGTCCTATAATAACAGAAACAATCGTAAAATCTTCGTAACATTTACAGTATTGTATCACCTGCTGTATCTTTCTCATATACACCCTGTAATTGCTGCACCACTGTAATGCTTTAGTGATGACGCATCGCTGTGAACATTGGACGGGACTATAATTGAATCTGTGTGAATGATTTGAGTGCAGATTTTGCTTTTAAAGCTTTTAATGATACATTTAAATACCTACACCCACTCCTTTCCACTGTCCTACCTCCCAGCGTGGACATGTGTGATTGTGCAGGAAAAGCTTCAAGAGTTCGTCGCTCTCTGCAGAGCTGCAGGCTCAGCCTAGAAATCTTTGCATCTTGGTTTTGCTCAGATTTTATCCTCAACACCGTGAGATGAATGTTGGGCTGCAGTTCTTCTTCTGCCATCCTGACCTCTGTTTAAAGAAAAACAGTGTCTCGACCAACCATGTGTATGAGAGTATGGATTTTGCAAATTCTGTCCAGTATAGCGGAGTTGGAGTCGAGGGATAAGAGACTTAGTGGAGAGGCAGCTGAATGGCGGTGTGCAGGTAGAGAACAGCGAAGGACTACTGTCAGCTCCTGTGATCCAGGAATGTGGAGCTGGAATTCGTCCACGGGAGGAGACTCCCTGCAGAGGCAGCTGAATAACACTGATGATGAGAGAAACACCTGACAGGACAGCAGAGGCTGATTAGTTATCAGTGAGTGAACTGGCATGAAGCACCGAACGAGCCGATCGTTGCTGTTACTAGAAACATGTAAAATGTATCAAAATAACGATGTTATCCACAGACAGGCCCCGCCCCTAACAACAGATGACTGTGATGTAAAACATGTGATATGCAAATGAATTGACTTCATTTTCTGTCTCCTACAAATGTTGTTGTGACAATGAGACAGCTCTGGAAACAGCGACAGGAGGAGAGATGACAAATGACAAAAAAAATCTCGGCCTTGTTCTTGGAGCAACTGTGCAATACAATGAATTATTCAAAGTGCTGCTATTAAAATTTTTAATTAGCCTTTGCTGGAAAGAGTCTTCCCACCGAGGGTAATCTGGGCAACCTTTGCTCAGACAGATGGCTGCAGTAAATTGCTGCTTTCTGTTCGGGATTTTGACTTTTTTAAGCCTGCATGCAGAAATGATTCCTATTAAGAAACACAAAGTCACCGGCTTTGCAACGATTCCCAGGAAGTGTGCGACGTACACCCTCACTCTAAATCGTGCATAAAGGAAAAGTGTCGGGTCAGGTCACTCCACCATCTGTCGCTCCGGATTCGGGGAAAAGGCCAAGTGTAATATTTTGCTGTTGTCAACCAACAACAGCTGAGTCATGTCGACTCATCTCTTTCTGTGCCACCGATCTGCTTTTACAACTGAAGGAAACGGTTTCCAAGGCCTAATCCGTGGATCGACTTCCTTCGAGGCGTGGACGTCTATCAGCAGAGAATGTCCCTTAGTCTGTAACACAGTCAAATATATTCTCAAGTAATATTCAAGCATGCCATTCAGCGTGTTAGTACGAGCTCGGGAGCAGCTTGGGAGAACAAGAAAACAGAGACTGCTTCAGGTTGTCTTCCCAAATTGACTCAACTTTATTCACAAGTATAACAGTTTATATAGAGGGTAAAATTCATGAGACAGCAGATTATCAGTTTAAACCAGTACAGACCAAGATAAGGCAGCGTCTTCCTGCCCATGGGTGAAGAAGCATCCTTTGTGTAGTTTATTAGTTCAGCTACAATTGTGATTATCTCAGCGACATATTTTCAAGGCACAAAACAAAGAGTTCTTTCATTAGTGAAATCTGAAACAAACCATTTGGCCTCAACAGGCGTCTAAAAGATTAAGAAACTAATGTAGCTGAGGGAGTGATCTCTGTGGTATTTCAACCTTGTACCAGCCTGTGATTCTCACACATCAATTCTTGGGTCAAAGAGAAAAATAACTAAAACAAAGGGGCCTTATTGAATGACAGAGTTTTCCTGCATAATGTCACTATAAAACAATATCCAGTAAATGCTACCATGGTACTAAAATACCTAACAACAACTATTCAACAAAAAACATGCAGAGCCGGAGCTTGCAAGCAGCAGCTCCACCTAACAGAACACAACCGGTAAATCCCAGCACTGTGCTGTGTGTAATTAATACTTGCTCTTTGCCACATTTCCCACCCACAGAGTGTAATTTAAATGCAATAACGGCACCGACTCCACTCGTCCACAGTGGACTACAGTCAGCCTGTTCCATCATCAGTCTGAGCTGCTGTATTCAAACCTGTGTCCTCGTTATCACATCCCAGATATACTTTGACATCGGCTATAAATATCTGGATGTGATGCTAATGCATATGCATGCTCACGCCATCCAGTCCACTGCTCGTTTGTACGATATCCACGTTTTCAGTCCAGTCTTTGAGATTGAGAGTATTCGTCTTCTTGAATGGGCTGATCCCTGCTTTACAGTTATTGCTTACAGGTTTTTGCAGCTAAGCAAACCTATTCTAATTAACAATAACCAAACTTCAAACTAAAGAAGAAAAGACTTGCATGAGGATCCTGCCGAGGGGGGAACAACTGGAGCTGACTTCAGCACCTGCACATCCACCAGGTGTGCGTCTCACGCGGGGGTGTTAGAAGTCGTCGCTGACAGCTTCTCCATCTCAATCGCTGACCTCAGAGGGTGAGTCAAAGGTGATCCATCGCACGGGGCTCTGCGGTGACTTAAGCTGTGCAGAAATCGATATCGATGCGCTTTGATTTACACGCCAACTGTCCAGGAGAAATATCTATTGTGACGCCCGTATCATAGCAATCAATAATCATCCCAGAGAGTGACCCACGTCGAAAACATTTAGGAGAGGGGGGACGAGAAACCCTCACACGCATGTTCAGCAGGCTGCAAGTGAACGACGTAAGAGCTAAATTAGCTAGGTGGATCATCTGTTAAAGATTACATAAATATTATTGTATAAATACAATTATAAATAATATTATTAATAAATATGGAATTAATTTTATGTAGTGTTTAGGGACGAATGCAATTATAGACATGAAAACTGTCATGGTTTGGGTTAAATTAGCCTTTTCTTGTGTTTAGCTGGAAGATTTGCAGGGATATAAAATCGTTAGACTTCGCCTTCTATTCTGTTTCTATCCGAAGAGATGTTGGGGCGTCTACGTTCCAGCACCAAGTCTGGTTCTGCCCATCCAAAGTAGGCGGTCACGAGCTGCAGGCCACGACAGGCACCGAGTACAACCGTGAGCAAAGTCCCGAGAGGCTCAAGCTCACAGACAGCTGCAACTATTGCATTCTGGTTTCCAGTCGAGAAATACTGGACAGGAAGGCTGAGGGTAACTTCAAAATAAGAGCAAGAGGTTCGAAGTACATAGATAATTTAAAAAAAATGCTAAAATAGTTTGAAAAATCTGCTCATCCATCCTGTATGAGTAGAGCCTGTTTGCAGCAAATGCTCTTTAGCACAAATCTTTAGCTTGTGCATCTCACAACTGTACATCCAGGTGCTCCGACTTCCACAACCTTTTAATTTGTCCAGAATCAGAACCAGTTTGGGTGAGAGATAAAAAATTCTGGCACTACTTTAAAGCCAGTGAATGATCAGTCAGTATGAGTCACATAAGTCACGGAGATTCCAGCAGCGGTGTGCACGATGTGAGAATAATACATTTCATCTTTGTGCACTGAGAGGAATTCATCCAGCTAGAAAAAGTAAAACTGCTGACATCTGTAAACCGGGGTGTGAGAACATTGTACCTCAACCTAACTTAAACTGACTGAATGAATTTTGCTCTCAGGGAGGGAACAGAGCTCTCAAATGTTTCCATTAATACACTCGGATCATTTAAATAAAGCTTTAAAATTCAGCCTGACTAAAGGAAAACGCCATGTGTGCACATGTACTCGATGGGATGATCAGGTTGTAATAAAGACATCGAGCTTTGCAAAGACAAATAATAAATGTTGCTCCGATACAAGAAACACAAAGAAGAAAACGAGAGCTCAGCGGTGAGAGACGACTGATGGAGTGACTCGGCAAGAATCAGGATAGTGGAAAAAACCTGCGGAGTGAAGCAAGAATGACAGAGAAATGTGCACGAGCTTCGGTTTCATCAAGCGGCTCGCACAGCGGGGGATTTCCATCAGGGCTGCCTGCGTGCCGCCGCCATCAGGTCATCAATCCCTCCCCAGCCACCCTCGTCCTTTCCCTACCCAGCATCCCTTTCTCCTCCTTTGATGACAGCCACTTTCTGCTTCCCTCTCCTCCGTCCCGAGGTTTCCGCCGTTTGTGCGAGCTTGTAAAACCCTTCAGCGTGATGAGGCCGAGCGCAGGATTGATTTTCAGAGGGGGTGGGGGTGTTAATTTTAGCCCACTACCCAAGTCTGAGAGAATGTGATAGTGCGGTAAATGATGGGGAGCAATGGTTACGTAGGTGGTGCATCGTGTGGGGGAGCTAATAATGCCTGAGGTAGAGTTTGCTTCCCAGGATGCCTCAGGAAAAATGGGATTTGTTGTTCAGTGACAAAGTGCCACCTTAGAAAACGGGAACCAAAGAAGAAGAAGAAAAAGGCACACATGGGTAATTTGCATGCGCGAGAGAACCGCTGTATTCACCCAAAAACCGGGCCTGATGTGAAGGGTGACAGCTTTGCTTTGCAGCAGTCTCACAGGAACGAGGAGGCAAAGAACGGAGTGAAATTCGACACAGACGTCCAGCCTGATGGGGGAGAGGAACCCGAGAGCACGGAGGGAAGTTACCATCCAAAATGAGCCATTTGTGCTACTCAAAGTATGTAATCTTCTATCATCTCTAACTGAAGACACTGCAAACTTTGTTTTGCTATTAAATTATAATACACATAAACTGTGACGCATTATAATCAGCTGAGGTTCAGCGACTGCTGCGGCACCATCTTGTGGATAATGGACCCGACTCTGCTCTACAGCCTTGGGGATCAACCAGGTTCTACACCTGCTGCAGGTTCCACGTGCAGCAGCCAGCTAGCAGCTTTGCAGCAGAACAAGGAGAGTTGCCAGCTGGAGAAGAGAGCAGCTGGAGAGGCAGCTGATGGGTATTCAAGGACAACCTCAAAGCTAACAAGGGAATAGGAAAGACTGGGGCGGGTAGTTAGCGATGGATAAAAAATAAATAAAAATAAACTGCTGGCCTGTTAGAAAATGATAGAAGAAATAAATTCAAGGTCATCATCTTGTGCACCTCTGGATTATTTTTAGCACAGCTACCGCCGGCATGTTAAAGTATCGATCCTTCTACTTGTTTTCTTTTGTGAGAGGAGAGAACAGAGCCACAGGGAGGGAAATCTAGCAAAAAAGGGAGGTGAAAGGGAGGCTGTGAGGCTGTGGGGAATAGGAGGTTTCAGTGTGCTGTCTGCTGACACACGAGGGCATGAAACACAGAGCTCGTTACTGTTGAATATTCTGCAGGATCATAGAGTACTTTGTTCTGGTCTCCCTCTTCATGAACTGCCCAGAAACTGGATTCCTCCACCAGCGACTGGACTACAAACCGGTCACCAGAGCCAAAGAGCCAGCTCCCGTCACCAGGCTGCTCCCAGCAGCTGTGCGCTGTGTCTGGAGATGCAATGGTCCAAAAAGAATTTCACTGAAGTAATTTGTTTTTGTGTAGCAGCTTTCTGCTCACACTTGTTCATCGGAGGCTCGCTGCTTGTTGATTCTAATGTTAAATATTTTGCTCCGCTGGTTCGGAAGCTTTTGCTCTCCAGCCGTGTGTGTGGGTGTTATTCTAACCTCATTTCTCTTGTTGTTGTTTTATTTCTTCATTTTGATTTTTTTATAAGGCAGACCATAAATCAGTCTAATTTTGCTACTTTGGCTTCGCTGCATTCATTACCCTCCCTGTTAAATGTGTTTTCTTTGTTACGCTGCCCTTTGCCAACCCTGGGGGAAATTTCAGCTGAATCGATGGTAACACTTTGTGAATACAAACATTGGGGTGTTGAACTCAGTAATCGGACGGTTCCTCTGTTATTTGGTGCCTCGTTCACCTGATTAACTCTTGCCTTTTAACAAAATACGGCACCTAAATGTGTTAAAATCAGAAGGTGATCCATCTGAAGTTGCTACTGATGCCCAATAATCCCAGTGGAAATGAAATAAAGTCACTGACTGCCATTATAATCACTCCACCACCCCCGAGCCACGGGAACATTAATCTGCTGGTTCACACTGTGGGATTTTGACAAGGGATTCCCAACATGGGGCTTTGGTAAAGGTCCCCTACAGAATAGTTTGTGCACAGCACACGTCCTTTAATCCCAATCACGGGTGAGCAGCAGGAGAGAAAGTGCTTACAGCAGAGGAGGTCACAGCAGGAATCAAACCCTCAACCATGACAATACCGATGCTCTGCACTATTCATTAAGCTACAAAGAGAAGTGAATGGCTCAACAACGCAGTGTACATGCTTTTCTCCAGCATGCCAATACTTTCTACGTGAAACAAACGCACAAACACAAACAGCATTTTAAAATATGTGTTGCAGGCGTTCCTGTGGTTGTACTGAGATGACTGCAGCTGCGTGAAAAGTGATCTGATGCATCTTCAGTTTCTAATACTGCATTTGAACCAGTCCTTGGAGGACCATGTTGACTTTTGCACTCGGTGAGTGAAAAAGCACTCGCTGTGGACGCACACAGTCACGCCACAGATCCTCCCGCTGACAGAAGCTGAGAGGGGCTTCTTCAGACTGGAGAAGAAAAGTGCGAATGGCGGGAGCCAACTACGGACTACGGATTGAGACTTAAGAGTCTTACTGGCACCGAGCTTATCTCCAACATAATCCAATTATAATAACCAACAGCCCAGTCATAAGGCTGTCAGGACTGTAAGCCTATTACAATAGATCCTGTTCCCTCAGATTGGTGGCAGGGAGGAGGGTGAGGGCTGGAGGGGAGGAATGCAGAGAGGGGGATTGAGGAAGAGAGAGTAATTGGCTTTGGATAAGAGGGAGAATGGAAAGAATAATCAGCCGTGCTGTTTGTAGAGGAAAATAGAGAAAAACTGAGCCTGACGACGAGCTCATTGTTTTTATTCTACATTGCCGTGACAACACATCATATTCTGAATATCATTAAAAATATCAAAAATGAAACGTGTAACTGTCAGAGGTCAGTCTGCCTAAAAGCCACATGAAAAAGTTCGTTGTACGAATCACACGTCCATTACTTTTAAAACATGTCTTTGCAGCTGCAGGCTGGGTGGTTTTCAGTCCACAGGTAATGATCTGAAACTCATAACTCGCCACTGCTCCCTGCTGCTTAGAAAAATTGGATTCATATGAGTGTTTTTTTCCCCGCCCACTTCATCCACACTGGAATCCTGAGGCGTCCCTCAGGGTTCCAGTTTGGGTCCTCTAGTCTTTTACACTAACTAGAGTTAGAATGTCAACCTAAGACTCAAAACTTCATCGTGCATGAAACAACAGCTGTTTAATGCTTTGAATTTAGCTGAAATCATTAACTGACTGACACATTTGTAAATTTTAAGTATAATTATATTCCCTTTGAAATATAAGGTCATGTGGCAGTGTGGGTTGATTACGTAAAAAATAATAATGCATTCAATTTTTATAAAAAATAGTTCTTTCCAGTAGCGAAGAAGAAGAAGCAGGGCAGTTTTAAAACCACTTTCACAATATAGCACATGTATATTGATTTCATCAAAACCCAACAGCTTGAAATTGTTCAGTGGATATCACCTCAATAGTCAGGGTAAGTCAGTAGGTTGGTGATTAGCCATAATTTCGTGTGCACCCTGACCTTACACCTAAGGCCTCAGTTGCCCTTCAGTAAAAACAGGATTGCAACCTGATTGCATTGATTTTTCTTTTTACAAAAACATTAAATTACTGATTGCAAGTTGCACCAACCAACTGGTCAGCAGAGGTCGAGTGTGTAGCACCCACAGCAAGGGATGGTAATCAGATTACCAGCATACTACAATCAGTCAGAGTCATTCTGGACCAATGAGCACAAGTCATCTGCAACTCAGCTGGTTGCAAACTGGATCTATTCTGGTTACATAAAAGCAAACACCTGTGTCATTTTGCAGGTCTGGAAGTAGAACAACATCTCATTGGCGACAAAGATCCGCCTTTACCGAACCCTGATCCTCCCCATTCTACTTTACGGCGCGGAGACATGGACAATGCTCAAACACGACCTGAGCAAGCTCGAAGTTTTCCAAATGCGTTGCCTTAGATGCGTTCTCGGCGTTTCCCTTCGCGACCGTCATTCAAATGACACCATCCTCACCAGCTGCGGCAGCCAACTGACGATCGGCGACCTAATCCAGCGCCGCCGACTCCGTTGGTTTGGCCACATTTGTCGAATGGACCCGAGCCGCTACCCCCATGGCCTAGTCTGGTTGACCCGCCCCACCGATTGGAGGGTGCACCAAAGAAGACATGGATGAAACAAATCCAGGATGATTTGAAGGCCCTTCGACTTGACCTCGAGCAGGCAAGAACCATCGCCTTAGATCGAAAAGCGTGGAAGATAATCGTTGATCAACCAAGAGAACCTGCAGCACCTACAGCAGCGTACTGGTTGCGCGGCAGACCACCGCCGCTGGTCGCCCGCTAAAGACAAGAAGAAGACGAAGAAGAATCACAGTTTAATCTGTGGACATCTATGTTTTTCTGGTTGGACTGCCAGCAACTACTATGGATGTCTCTTTATTAGGCAGCAGCTGACTGCGAGTAGTTGCAGACTCCGCTCCTGTTTTCAAAGCAACCAAAGGTAAGAAGATCACAAAACTACTGTTTCCCCTCAAAGGACTGTGTGATGAACAGTCTAACAGTGGTCAGTGGTGACCCATCAAGGGTAGGGGTGAGCTTTAATTTAGCCAAAAAACAGAAAATATAATTTGATCAAAGTGAGGTCGACACTTTGACATTTTTTCTGTTAAACACTTTTCTTTTGGGTGTTTCGAAGGTAACAATCATGGCATAAATTTTAATTGAGTAGGGACACCGTAAAGCAGACTTTGTCTTGATTCTTTACTGTAAAACAGCATTTATAGTTCTCGTTAATAGAATTCTATAAATGATTTGATTTAAAGACAGAGAGGAACAAGCAGAAGAGAAGGACACTGAGCACGAGTGCCAAAGCCAGACGGCAGCCAGTCTGATAAATACACACACACACACACACACACACACACACACACACACACACACACGCTCTCTAATCCTGGTTGACAATCTTTATCCCCAGACCTCTTAGTGACCCTCCATCACACAGAGCTGTCAACCTTCAACATACCAATTTCAGGCCTGAGATAATCTAACACACACACAAAGATACACAGAAATACCTCTGATGGCAGGAAACACACACACACTACACCAAGACAGACACAGTTTCACCACACACACAAACAACTGTCAGATGCTAATGGAATGTAATGAAGCCTATAGCACATCCATCCAAAGAGAAGAGCCATCACTTCAGACCTCCATGTTGTTGTGAGGTCCCGTAGATGGCAACACCATTCGAGACAAACAAAGGATCCTAAAATAAACAGACCCAATTCCATCCCATAATGCACCCTTTTGCAGGCTGAGGCTTTTGTGTCATCCAGGTAACAACCTCTCCTGTGGTTCTATTCAGAGCTGCGTTTATCATCTTTGCTGAAACAACAAGTTGATTATTTAGAAAGTTTGATGAAGGTGGGACCACAGACAAGCACCTGATACATTTCTCTGTTGGACTTGTCAAAGGTCTTCTTCTCAATTCAGGTTAATTTATATAGCACCAGATCACAGCAACAGTCACCTCAAGATGTTTTATATGTAAAGACTATAGAATATTAGAAAGGAAGCCCAGCAATCAGACGACCAAGAGGAAGAAAGGAAGACAGGAAGAAACAAGGGGCAGCCATCTGCCACAACCAGTTGGAGGTGAGAGGAAAGAGATGAAAAAGAGGCAAAACACAGACTTATCCTACGTACACACAGGAAGTGACGACCAGAGACTAGAAAGTTTATGACCTTTCAAAATAGGAGCTGACAACAGGAAGTGGACGATACCTGTTATAATCTTCTCACAGCGACTAAACTGTGAAGAATTGGGTTAATGAACTGGTATTAAATATATTAGAGGGTTACCTAGGCAACCAAATCTTGGGATCTCTGCAAGCGATGAGCGATTGACTTCCAGCTTCAGGCAGAGAGAGGACCAAAGCTGAACGGCACACTGCAGGGACGTAACCACACGTGACGAGTGAAGAGCAGCAGCAGCCTGAGCCTATAGCAGCTGGTTCACAGTCACCTGAGCCTTTACAAGAATGGATCAGGTGACCTTTACATAAGAGTAAACATTATAATCCTGTGTATGTATCCAGCTAAACACTACACAAGGTGAAATGTGATGTTTTAAAGAGCTAAAGTAAATGTCCCCCTGTGAAACTATGATAGGAGGTTATAATTATTGACTGATTGATGTTTGTCTAATGTTGCTGTTTATAGTGATGCTGATGTCATGTGGATAAAGTCAGTTTTAAACAGTTTTAAAGGTTTTTTATTGTCGCTGTTGAGTTTTAAGAGCCTGCCAAGAAATGTGTCCATTTTTATTTCATTCCACATGCAGGTAAATATGCAGCTTGTGAATTTAACCTTCTCTTCTTGACCCATATCAATTATTTATTAGTGCCGGCTTTAGAAATAGAGATGCAGTCCAGCTCCAAGCTTCATCTTTGGACCTGCAAGCGTGAGGTCTGTGCTCACCACTCGCTTTTATTTAAAGCGCACAGACGAGTTAAACGTTTTCACATCACAGGTAACTCTTCGATTCTTTTTACGCTTCCAGAAAAGTCATAAAACACACAGAGTTTTATGGACACTCAACAACTTGAAGTAATTATATTTTCCCCCAAAATGGGTTTTCTGCAGAGTGTGAGAACAAAGTACGCAGAGCCAACATTCAATTAGGACTTGCTGTACAGAAACTCAAATTACAAGAAGCAGTGTTTCTCCTTATATAAGCATCGGTTTATTTCTCTCAGCAAAGATTTCGCTGTTGGTTCAGCTGCTTGTAATTTTAGACATTAATTTGCTGTCTAATTAGGCTGCAATTAGAACAAAGGTAAAAACTGGAAACTTCAAATTATCTATATGCGTGTCATTTTGAAAATTAGCTCTCCCCCTCCCGCGCTCTCTCCGCACCCCGTGGACTGCCCGGATCACTCGGTAATTAGGCATCCAGATAAGCTCAATCAATCCTAATGGTATGAGTGATTGGTAAAATTAGCTGCGGGGATGAAGCGGGAGTTATTCAAAGCTGTGGAGGGCGCCGGCATTGCATACAAGTCACAGGCCTCCTTCTGGATTTCTCGCTTTGCACTTTTAGATTTCGCAGTTTATTTTGGTGTTGAACAAATTGAGCATCCCCAAAGACCCAAACAGACTTCAGTCCAAACTCCATCAACTATTTAAGCAGCAGAGCTGCAGCTTTCACACAAAACCCCAATATACATGCGTGTGTCTGTACCTTACAGCAGTTATAAAACTGAGCATTTAAAAGAAGTTGTTTCTACATGGGGACAATGAGTGCAACAGGTGAAATCACAGGCGAGAGGCAAAGAATATGCTTCAGGACCCACAGCAGAAGAAAATGAAATCCCACAGGACTAATTATTGCATGCATTAACAATAATAAATTTAAACACAAGCACACAAAGATTAATGGTATCACTGAAACCAAATTTATGCTGCACACAAACAGACTTCCTAAAACCTGCAAGGCCTAAAACTCCCAAAGGAAGTCGGGGACTGTGAAACTCCCCGCCAGCGAGACCGAACCATGCGAGCAAATAAACACGACCAAAGTAAATAAGCTGAAAACAAAATGCCTTTCGCTCGAACTTAACTAAACATGAGAGGAAAACCACCAACACGATGACCAGAACTAAAAAGCACAACAGTTTTTACAGAGCGCTGATACAATCCATATACAGAAACCATATTTACCCTGCACGCACTCAGGTTTCATAACATAAACGATCTTTTTCAGGTGAATGTGTTGGGTTCAAAGCATCCATCACTGCTTCATCTGCAGACCCGTCTACCTCCACAATTTTCATACCGGTCAAGTAAAGGAGCTGGAGCTAGCTAACATTTCCACTTTGTGTTCCCAGCTTCCAGTTACACTTGTAATACACCCGTCAGGTCTTCGACACAGATAATAATTAATATTGTAAATAACCCTACAAACTTTTATTTAGCTCCCTGCACCTTATTTTGGGGCTCATCGCCATTATCTACTATCAGCTTCCTGTTTGAGTTTTGAAACTAATATTTTGAAGGAACGATTTCCTGCGAAACTGTTGTCGGCGCAGTTTTAGCGGCAATCGTGGGAGTTTGAAGGGGGATGGTTTAATGGAGCCCATGGAGATTTATTTAGTCATCAGCAGCCTTTAGATCGATAGAGGAACAAGGTGTTCATGACATAGACAAGGACCTTATTTATTGATGGTTTGATGGTAACTACCATTAAACCTTTAAAACTTCATCAGTAAAGTGTCATCCTTCGTTCGGGGGGCTTCGCTACAAGCATATTATTTTCTTTCAGCAGGATGAGGCTCTCTTGTTTGTGGCTGAACATAATGGAGAAGCACTAGGCTTAATGTTAAACTCAGTGTGAGGATCTGTGACACACCTGTGACCAGATGAAGCTGCTCGGGGCGGTAAAATCAACACCTCGCCACACAGAAGCCAGCAGTATCCCAATGTGGGAACGGTAGCAGTGGCAGTCAGGGATAATGTGACTACATACAGCAGAAGAAACGCAGAAAACATAAATACCTGTCCTGAGCTCATGGTGATATTTCAGTTTTATTTCCAAAAATCCACAAACCGAAGAATAAAAACAAAACAAAGACACAAATTAAACCCTCAAATCTGGAAACTTGGAACTAATGATGTTCTCCTTTTTGAATAATAAAAAAAAAAATCAACTAATCAGCTAATTAGTTAACTGTCTACTTCAGTGAAGTCTCAGCGATGTTGACTTTTTCAGCAGGTTTCAATCATTCAGCCAGCTTTGATCACGCTCTCCGTCCCACATCTTTCATATCTTCACCGTATCCGAGTCGAAACCAAAAACATACTCTGAACTCACCAAAGTGGGATTTACCTGAAAGTTGTTATTGTCAGTAGAGTTCTGATGGATTAAGAATTGATTGTTGGCAGATTTTCCGCTGAAATCAGAAAGAAGAAAGGAGTCGTGTTTGTGCATATGCGAGGGAAAAGTTTACTTTTTCTCCTTGGAGTGTGTCCAAGACTCCTGCCGCTATCGTTTGGCTCTCGCCCCGGTCGGCCCAGTTTGCGTTCCAACAGCAGAACCCTCCAAGCATGAAAAAGTAACACCAATTGGCTTTACTCAAAATTATTTCAGTCGTTTATTTGTTGAATAGAAAAAAAGGGAACCTGTCTCCTGGCTCCACTGGAACCAATTGGCTAAAACATAAGCACCTTTTTGTTACTGGGAAGGGCCCGAAAGCTCACGTTAAACTCAGCGTTACCTCACTCGCCCTCAGTCCCTCTCCCTCTCCCTCGCACTCAGGCCTGGCCGGCCGCCATCGGCAGGGCGGAGAGCTGTAGGACATTTGTACACTGCGGGGCACATCTCTGTATAGTGCACCGCGCAAGCACACACACGGCCATACACAGCTGAGGCGGAAGAGATAACGGCTAAAACGACTGCAGTGAAAAGGTAATCAGGTCTGTTCAGCCATACAGAGTGTGGTGAGAAAACTTCAGTCGAAAAGTGTGGAGTCTGATTTTCAACATCGAGAGCGGGAGGGGCACGTCTGGGATTTAAGCTTTGCAGAGGTTGAATCCATAAACTGTCCTCATTCTCGCACAAACCACAGACAACGTCAAGACATCAGCATCAGCCTGAAGCCATCAGGTATAAAAGCAAAGGCTTTTAGATTTAATGTGATGGCAGCACGTTTGGCTGCAGCATGAGGTCATCACTGATGATGCACTTCCTTCCTTCCATAAAGTTCAAGCAGGCATTTTATGGGGTCTTTAAAGGTGTTAAACATCTACGTGTATGTCAAAGAGGTTGGTTGTGGTGAAAAATGTCCCCTTTGTTAGGGGACGTTAAGCTCACCAACAATCAGTCAGACACAGTAGAAAGCCGTGCTGACGAAGAACCCCGAGCCTCAGCCAGAGCGTACATTTACTGTTGTAGGAGAAACTAGGAGCGATTTCTGGCCATAAAGCCCGTTTCCTGACGGCGACCCACAGCCACACTGCAGCCTCCGCCACAGACAAAAGAAGTTCAAGTGTAGGTGTGAGCAGACTGTGCAGGCCTGCCTGGAGGATGAGCAGACCCAACAGCTGACCACTGCTAAGGCTGCACATCACCTTAAACGGGCAGGGTGAGACCCCGGGGACACCGACAGCTGCTGTTAGACTCACCAGCGGAAACCTTATGTGACCTTTTACCTCTTCTTGTTCGTCCTGGCTGACCAAACACTCTCCAGAAGTAATTAGTGAAAAAGTATTTGTTTTATCCTGACTTCTTATCTTGTTTTGATAAAGATTAGAAGTGAAATTCATAACAGTAATTAAAGTCACATTTATTGCTTGGCTGTACTTGAAAGGAGCAACATAAGTACAGAAATAATATGTTTAACTGAGTTCTCGCCATAAAGCAGCAAATCACAACAACATTCCCAGTGATGGGGCTTTACAGTGTGAGCTAAAGACTCTACAACAACACATCCCAACAAGCATAGGAGCAAGCACTGGCAACAGTGGGAAGGAAAAACTCAGTTTTAACAGGAAGAAACATCCAGCAGAACCAGGGAGGGGGAGTGAGGGGAGGAAACAGTGTGTGAAAAAAGGAGAGAGAAGAAGAAAGACTCATGGGAATCCCCCAGCAGCCTACACCTATGGCACGTAACTAAGGGAGGAGTCAGGGTCACCTGATCTCGCCCTAACTATATGCTTTATCAAAAGGCCTGAGACATGCCATTAAGATAAGAGGCGGCCTGATTATAGAAAAATAGAAAGATGAAAGTAATCGCAGAGATGAGACAGTGTCTATACAAGCCAGACTTCACTCTTATAAAACAGAGAGCTCGTGCTGCAGTATGAGTGGCTTTACAGCACCAGGCTAAAAGCTGCTTGCTTATCAAAATCTTTCTTTTAAGAGTTTGATATTTCCAAAGTGTCAACACGAGGACGTCTTAAGATAAGCAGTGAAGACAGACACTTGTAGTAGCAGCAGAGTGGCACTGCAGTATGTGTCAGTCTGCAGCTGACAACAAACTGATTAAAATGTCAAATATGAGAAAAATTAAATCAGGAAATTGAAAGTCTGACACTTGTGATTTCACCTCTTTATGTTCACAACAGTATAGAAAAATGACACTTTATTGCTCACACTGACAGCCAGTATTACTTCCTTTTTTCCTTGCTTGGTGCCACACACACACACACACACACACACACACACACACACACACACACACACACACACACACACACACTTTACCAAATATGTTAAACAGTCTATTTTCTGCAGTGGAAGAAGGAGAAGTTTCCTTCTAAAACTTGTCAAACTCCTTTTTTCTGTCTTCAAGTTGCTCTCTGAAGTTAACGGTGTCTGCGAGAAAACAGCAAATCTGAGCTTTGTCATTTGTAGCCTGTCTAAGAACGCAACAACATAAGCAACACATGGACGCTTTGACACACACACACTGAAAATCCGACAGCACATCGAGCACCCTCGTCAAGCACGCTCATAAACATTCGGAAGGCTGGCAGTGGCTCCTGGCATTGAGGGATGGTGTGTAGTGTGTCTGTGCTGTATCTGCTGAATGATGATCCACTCCACAGCGATCAGTGTTCCCCCCCCCCCCACCCACCCACCCACACACACACACACACACACACACACACTTTAGTGAAATGGAATAGTTTAAATGGCAGACAGTTTTGTTCTAATGAAAAGCAGCTCATTATCTGTACAAATTACTGCCTCTAACATCTTTGCATCCATCACTCAGGACTCCTCATCTACGGTTAGGGTTCATCCATCCATATTCTGCCATTTTTCCAGGTCTGGACAGAAAGTCCTCCAAAGACGCCCAGGACTTCCTCACCCAGGCCACCCAGTTGTACACCTACCCAGAGACCTCACCTAGCAGGTGTTCAGGAGCCACTCTGACCAGATGTCTGAACCTCCTCAGCTGGTTTCTTTCGATGTGCAAGAGCGCTCTTCTCCGAGTCGCCCCTGAACGTCAGAGCTCGACAGCTTCATGCATGCTCATCCTTCTCTTCTCCAGAACAGAACAGTGACACACGTTGTACTGGATTAGTCAAAGTGCTGAAAACTTCTCAAGTAGCAAGTGCAAAGACACACAAGCGTCTGAGGCTGATAGTGATTAATGACTCCAAGAGTCAGAGCAGAGTTCGCTGTTGGGCCAAGTAAATGTCTCATATTTAAATATTACACAAGAGGAAGAAGTGATTCTTGGAAACGATTTATAAAAGACCTCCGATGGTTTGAAAATCAATCATCCCACTGTGAAGATCATCATCTACAAGTGTTACAGAGATCAAACAGCTGCCAGCTTCGGCAGACCAAAGACGGACCGCTTGATGTGAAAGCGAGTCTGCAAGGATGCCAAAATGTCTCCACAGAACCTGCAGGTAACGGTTTTAATTGTTGGGAAAAGCCACCAAAGAGTGGTTGTCCAAAACGGTGTTTGCCAGTCTGTTCTGGAAACACGAATCAAAGATGGAGTTGCCTGTCCACAGTAAGAGGAGCAGATCAGAGACGGCTGTTGGGAGAAGCCTGGTGCTGGGAATGGTTTGGTTTGGGGGCAGCGTGTACTCGCTTATTATTGAGGTTTGATCATATTAAAAGTTAATCTGTCTGAAGCTGGACCATAGATGGATCTCTGCTACTCACAGAGGAAAAGCTCAAACTGGAGGAATGGTAATTGGTCATGGTGGAATGGTAAAAAATGACCTTTATTGCTCCGCTGTTATCGTTTGATAGTTATTACATTTTTATCGCAGAATGCAGCACGGCCTCCGAAGCCGAGGGCGCACTTATTTTTCCACAGGAAAACCATTAATGGAAGAATTGCTCTGTCAGTGACTAAAGCTGATATCCTAAACTATAACAGCATGGATCAAGTCAGAAGCACGAGAGCTCAGTCATTAACAGAACGACCCACATCGCAGTAAAAATATCACCTCAGTCTCTCAGAGACCATAAGAGGGAAACATAAATGAGCAGAAATTACTTTCAAGTCTGATTCTCCAAAGAAAAATAAATAAAACAAATGTAGAATAAAAATCCCTACAAACAACTTCAAGGCCAATTCTTCCATTAAGAGAGAAATATTTAATCGTCTCTGCGCTGCAGCGATTTCATTGAGGCCCCGGGTACCTGAGCAGCTTCATCACGACCGCTCGTTCTCTCGAGCTGGCTCCGTGATACGACGGAAACAGCCACTGGACTCCGAGGCGAAGCAAAGAAGAGCAGCAAGAGAAGAAAAACAGAAGGAAAGCAAGAGGAGGAAGGAAAGCGTGGAGAGACGCCAACCTGGAGGGGAGGCTTATTTCTGTCCTTCCCATCGCAGCAAAGGCAGAGCGAACGAGGGAGCGACGGCCAAAACAGGAGAGAGGAAAGCAAAATGTCACGCACCCACTCCCCCCCCACCTTTTTTTTCAGCTCTCGATTTTCTTCAGAAAATATTGCTTTTTGTTCCTGAGCCAAAACTCAATTAGAATCTCCAAAAGCTCGGCTGACAGGGGCTGGGCTGTTTTTAAAGCTGACAAAGGGCTCCAGAACCAAAACAGTCTGCATGAATAAATACAAGCTGTGACATCATTAATATGAAAGAAGCAGGACAGAGATTTTTTGGCTCATTTTTTTATTTTATTAATGATGGGTTTAAGTTTTGCAATTAAAGTAGCTGGTTGAAAAAAACAAGACTGAGGAAGCTGCTGAACAGCGTACCCGGCCTCTCAGGTGTTTAAACGGTGCTCAAACCGGTGCTCAAAGAATGGAGAACACAAAATTGGTCCAAAAACCTCTCATGTTCAGCTGTTTTTTGTAAAAAGATAACAATGTTAGCCTTTTCTGCAGCTATGGGGCATATATGGCATCACTCTTGGCTGGAAGCAGTGCTTAAACAATGGAAAAAACACAAACTTTGTCCAAAACCTCTCATGTTTAACTGTTTTCCACTTTTTCTTTGGTCATTTTAGCCTTTTTGGCCAGGGTGAAGGGAGTATCTGCCATCAAACAAGAAGACAGCCACATGTAGCTATGATGATGTTTGCTAGTTCACCTTACATGCATTAATGTAATAACGTGGTTAGCCTACTCAACGTAAATTACACACAAACAACATGAAGCTCCTCACGCAGAGATGAACGGCTGCTGCTGCATCATCATCCTCATCATTTCTGCTACACTGGCAGGGCTAGGGGCCAGGACTCTCCTCTTCGGGTTTTTGGGGGATGTTGCTAACTCTGCGTCAGATAACAGGCACCACACCCGCAGTAGATGTGCTCGGTGTGAGGTCTCGCAGCAAGCTATCAAATACGGCGCATTTCTCGGCTTTTAAAAAAAACGCTATGTATCAGCTTAAAGCACTTGTTGCAGGCTGCTGAGTTTGCATATTTTGGGCGTTTTTAGTCTGTAGCTCTGCTCTAAAAGTACATACGTACCTGGACCCGCCTACTATCCTCGGAAACGTAAAATGATTGGCTAGAATCTAAAGTGTATCACAGCTCAGGAAAAAAAAGCACCGAAATAAAGCACCGAAATGTGCGCTGCTTTTTGGTCTGGTTACTACCGTTTATGTCAGAACCGGTGCCATCATGGCACTGGACACCGGTACCCATCCCTACTCAGGATGTTTACGAGCACCTGTAAGGTTCAGTTTTTGTTCTTCTGAGAAACAGATGTAGAAAAATGATATAAATCATTTGAACTAATATGTACAAAAGGCTTCAGACTCTGTTTTGTCTGCTCTAAGCTCTGTCTGAAGTCACAGGGAGGGGAAATCCTTATATAGTGACGTCAGGCAAAGATGACCCGCCCATTCATCTGTATGAGAGAGTCAGCCAATCAAAAGAAAGCTGGCTAAAAAAACAAAAAACTATGACTGTTTTTGCAGTGTCGTGCTGCGAAACAGGACATTTTTATGTGCAGTGCACAGGGTTAAGAGCGATGCAGCAGAGGGCAGGGTTCGTCTTATCGCGTCCCGTGTGAAAGCTGCTTCTGTCTTCGGCTCTGTCCTCCAGATCTGCCCACCTCTGTCCTCTGCTCCCTGGGCAGCGTTGGGCTCCCAGGCCCCGCAGACCAGCTGGACGGACACGATAAGACTGAGGCTGCCGAGGACACACACACTCACATATACAAAAACACAAGCTGCAAACACACACACACACCCCGGGGAAACACAGGCCAGCTATTACAGCAAGAGACTTCCATCTCTGACTCTCGCCTTCTCTTCACAGGCTCATTTTTCACCCACCAGCTCGGCTCCTCCTCGGGCTGCTGTTTGTTCTTGTGTTTCTCCAGCGCTGTGGGAGTGTGTACGCATGTGTGTGTGTGTGTTTTCTCCTTGTCTGTACCTTGACTAATGATCTAAATAAAATTATTCTGCCATCTTTATTTATTCTCGCTGTCAGAGCTTTAACACTCAGATGCTGTCACAGCAAGTACATTTCTCAGACTACGGGTCAAGTCAACAGTTTGATGCCATAATTTGTTTTAGTGCAACGAAGGCAAAGCGTCATGCATGAAACAATGATTGAGCCTAACATTAGAGACTCATTTAAAATGAACTCAGTGGACAGTTTCACTGGTGTGTGTGCTGCTTTTCTGCCCTGAAAGGTTGAGTTTGGGCTTGAAATGTCCCCACTCATCAGCTGTGTATATCACCTCTGTACATTTATGTACTTATGTACATAAGGATTCCACAATGCTGTATCAAAATGATGTCATTTCCTTATATTTTGATAATAGGAAATAAGATGTACTGATGTATTAAAACATGCAAATTTAAATGGAAGTGCAGTATATACGGTAAAAATGGCGTTTGTATAATTTGAACGAGGTTGAAAGTGAATATTTGGTGTGAGCAGCTCAGTCTGAACTCTGTGAGTCAGCTGTCTTTAAGTCGTCTTTAGAAATAGTTCTCCAGGCTTTTGGAAGGACACTGGTCTCTGTCAGGATGATCCCACAGTGCTTCAGTAACGTTGAGGTCTGTGCTCTGGGGAGGCCGATCCATGACTGATATCCAGGTTTGGTTTTACTGTTTTGCAAACTTGTCATGCTGAAAAATGAACCCACTGCCGATCAGAAGCTTAGTGGACCATAACCTGACAGGATACTTTTTGTGTTCATAATTCTACCAAATTTGGCCAAATCCCAGCAGCACAGGCTGGAACACAACACCCAGAGACTATCTGTCAGCTGGGTGTCGTGTTTTAGACCTGCCACTTCTTTTTTTGTCCTCTGTTTGTCAGTTTTGTCAGTTTTTAATGGCACCATGGTACGCCAGGTTTTGTCTAGTTTTTGTCTTTTATAGCTGAACAGCTGAATCACCTTGTTGAAGCAAAAACACTGTTTATTCCTTTCAAACTGTTATCTTTGACATTTTGATGCATTATACAAATGACACTGCAACAAATTTCGCCCTTTTATGACAGTTACAAAGTGGGTAAAGATATCCTTTAAAATTGCTTCTTTGCTATGTTGTCTGCTCTGTGTAAACAAAACACCGGTTCATCCCGGAGTTTTTTCATTTCTGAATGATTCACAGGTCGATGCTAAATGATCCAAAAGTATTCAGGCATGAGGACGGCAGAGCCAGTGTGCGAAAAAGCAGCCAATGCCCAAAGAAACATTTTCAAAGACCTTCAGAGAACCTGGAGACCACTGTTTAAAAATTACAAGCACATCTGACTGCTTGGAAGCAAAATATAAAGACATTAGGTCTGGCTTTTGTGCACAGTACTGTATACTCAGAGGAATTTCTTTTGAAGGGAATGATGAAATGAAAACTTGTGACCTGACAAATATCCGTCCCTGATGCTGAGCCACATTCGGCGACCGTGAATGTATTTGTTTGATGAATAGCTCATGAGCTACCAGCATTGTGGGAAAGATGAGGAACGAGTCAAGGCTTTGATGAAGCAGAGAAGAAACTACAGAGAAAAAAAGAAAGGGTGAAGGCGGAGTCACGGCAGTCTCACCAGCACTAACAAAAAGAAAGATATAAAGACACGAAGAGATAAATTATGAGGCGAGAAACTTTCTAATCAAACATTAAAAACATTGCAACACCTTCATACTACTTTCCCTCCTTCATTTTGTCTGTTTAATTTCATCATCTATTAGTTTGTGGTGGAGTCGGGGAGCATGGCGGACTATATGCCTCCCACTTGAAATGCCATTTGAGTCACTTAGGGTAATAGCTGATAGCTTCTCTTTTATTATCGACTGTTTTAATACAGGGGAGCGTGGCGAGGGACCAGTTCTGTATAATGATGCTGTGGCTAAGTGCTGTGTAGATGGCACTTTGAATGCCGCATCAGGATTGCATTCATAAATACTGATGAGGGCGACTGATGCGCAGTGCTGGGTGTAAGGATGGATGGATGGATGGATGGATGGATGGGTGTAAGGATAAATGGATGGATGGATGGATGGGTGGGTGTAAGGATAAATGGATGGATGGATGGATGGGTGGGTGTAAGGATAAATGGATGGATGGATGGATGGATGGATGGATGGATGGATGGATGTAAGGATGGATGGATGGATGGATGGATGTAAGGATGGATGGATGGATGGATGGATGGATGGATGTAAGGATGGATGGATGGATGGAAGGATGGATGGATGGATGGATGGATGTAAGGATGGATGGATGGATGGATGGATGGATGGAAGGCTTCAGAAAACCAAAGAAGTTTTTTGTCATACCTGTCATACAGGTTATTTGCTGTATGACAGAAACGTTGTCCTGTGGAATTCAACAACACTTGTATCGTGTGTTGAGTTGAGCATTTTTTAACCTCTCGTTTTCACTCCTTTTTTTTAACAATACCGACAGAAGACTAGAGCGATGCTGTTCGTTGGACTTGTAGTGAAAACCATGCACTCCCTTTAGCTTTGTGACTCTGCTTGCTGCTGTGGTCTCACTAAACACTTTGTGCTGTTCGAACTGTAAAGATTTGACCTTTAATAAAATGTTCAAATCTGTCAGATGTCAAGCAGCAGAATAATTTGCTGTTTGTTATAAAAGACATAAAAAGGCAGACGCGCCTCTGAAAAGTGAACAATGCCAAAGTACTCAGTGACTAGTTTTAAGTCTTATTAAACAGAGATGATGTTAATTTAGCAAATTATGGCCCTCGTTACATTGAAAACGGAGCATTATTATTATATTCATTGGCTAATGTCAATCACAAGTCATCACACAATTAGCGTGCACACTTCCTCAGTTTCACAGTCCAAACTATTTTAAGATACCAAGATGGAGGCAGCGCGAACGCTCGGCTCCAGGCTTCCCTGATCTGTGTGATGATGTGCTGGTTACACGTGTGACAGTTGAATTCAGTGGAAAAACAACATGTTGAAGCTCCTTTTCTGCCTGTGACTGATAGCGATCATGCTGTTTGGCACACTGCACACTCTGGTCTTGATTGAGTGGACCGCATGTCTCTGTTTTATTACGAATGCAAATCTGCATTCTTGACGGATCACTTGGTAGACTGGCCGTCACCGACTCCTCAAAGAAAACAGCGCTGGTATATTTTTATCTTTAAGCCAATACTGGGCCAACTTTCATCCAGTTTAGCTCCGTAGCTTTCTCTGCCTCAGCACCAACAGCTGCCAGCTACACTCTTCCAAATGGTTTGTTTGATATGCTCGGGGTCTTTGACAAATCTGGGAATCAGCATTTTATTACTACACTCCCTGAATATGGAATAATTTGCAGGAATATCCCAACGTAAGCATGCATATATCTGCTGCAGAATTTAAAAGCATTATAAGGGATGTGTTGAAGAAGACAAGAGGATGTCTACACCAGGGGTGGGGAACTCCAGGCTTCGAGGGCCTGCAGGTTTTAGATCTCACCCTGGGTCAGCACACCTGAATCAGAAGATTAGTTCATTACCAGGCCTCTGGACAACTTCAAGACACGTTGAGGAGGTCATTTAAACACGCTCCTCTGAGTCAAAGGGCGTCATATATGGAAGCCTGCAAGGGACACATTTGCACCTAGCGAAGCACCTAACAAAGCAAAAATAAAAGCAATAAATGGCACAAACCCAGGCCTCCTTCCACCTTACTGAATACTAATGCAGACTTTAGAAGCATCAAGCTCTGAGTCTTTGTGTGATGAACATCAATGCTTGAACCTCTGGGCTAAAAAAAAAACTTTGGATATGAAGTTTTTTTGTTCATATCAGAAGAAAGAACATCTATAGCGTTTCAGGAAACAGTGTTGTCTCTCAGATGTTTTCAGCTGGAAGAAGTGATGATGTAATTTTCACATTTTCTGAGCATTTCATTGCTACGTGCTCATTAACTAACAGCAGCACATGCATCCTGCTGTTATCTGCAAACATGTGAATTTCAATGCAGATTCAGGTCCAGATGGAGGTCCCAGATATCTAAATATTTTCCATTATTAACATAATTTGAGAGGATTTTTTACATCCCTGTTAGAGGTGTGAGCTCTACTTTGCATGACTGCATTTGGACAGAAAGCCCGCCCATAAGGCACACGAGCTTTAGAGATAACGAGAGGTAAATATGGACATATAGACATGAATAAATAAGTGCACATACGCCATTTGAGTCTCCGAGTCTCTAATAGCTCGGCTCTTATGAAAGATTCATGAGGATTCATGAGGTTCGGGTAATGAGGTTGACATGGATTCCTCTCATCTGTGCTGCTGGATCGACATCAGCTGCACGAGCCAGCTCTGATGTACAAGGTGAATCAGAGATAGACCCGACCCGGTCAGCCGAACCTCATCAAACATGCCGAACATGCACGCGCGCACACAGTAGAGGGGCCACAGACCAGCTCAGAGATCAGCGCAGGCAGAGATTGGATATGAATTGCATAAATTTAAATTTGGCATGCTCGTGGTGAAACGCTCAATTGGGGGAAGAAGAAAGTTCTTTGTGGGATGAATGAAATGAGAAATGCAGTTTGTAAGGAGACTGACAGCAGACTGTAACAGCGCTCAGGCCTCATGCGGGGGTGCATCGTCTTTACTGAGGTGCACACCGGGCTGCTCAAGGCTGTGAAAGACATTTTTAATATTTCTGAACAAAGATTTTTGGGCGGAGCCAAAGTGATGGCAAACGTATCTGATCTGCATTAGTGAAAGCTTACAGATAACAACATAAAGATTTCTCTGGCTATGCTGAAGATTTGTTGAATGATCGTTGTGTAACAGATCGACATGCTACCCACGATAAATCTGGACGCCGGCAGCCGTGGAAGATGTTTGCTGTGATAAACAAACTATAAACTCTCAAAGCTTCTATTTCAAATCGAACCCCGAGTATAGACAGTCTGCATCATCCTGATGTAAGAACCCAGGTGCTTTGCTTTTTGCCATGCCAGCATTGTATAAGAGTGTTTATGAAAACTTGTCATGGCTAAATCAATGTCACACCAACACACTGAGCCATCCTGTGGGACAGCCTGGCCTTTGTTTCAGCTCACATCTCTTCAATGAGATGTTTTGGAGTAGTTCTCTGCTTAGGCTGCTTCCCCCGCGATGGGGCCCTGGATAAGCGAAAGACGGACGGACGGTTGGATGTATAGTTGACTAAAACTGGTCTGCTGCATAAACACATATCAATGTCTTCTTCACCTCCCGAGTTTCAGTAATGCTTCACTTTTTCTTCTTGCACTGTGAGTCCGTCTCTGTCCTCTCACCTTTCTTTTCTGCTCTACCTCTGAAACCGAACACCAGAGAAAACTCTTAATAAGAATGCAAAGGCACTATTTGATGTTATTAAGACTAATTGGAGTCCTCAGAGTCTCTGCATGTAGAGAGGTTGAATAAAATATGTAAAACCGCTCCGATGACCCACAGCGGATGCATCCATTAATCTGTGTGGAAGCTGCGAGCGGAGAACGTGAGCTTGCGTTTGCTGAACTTACAGTGGAGACATAAGTGTTATTGCTCTCATTGCGCTGCAGTCATGATATTCATTTCTTTGTGCAGAGGCCGACGGGGCGTCTTCGCTGTGCTGGGTCAGTTTGGGGTCTTAATGGAGTTTCAGTTTGTTTAGTTCGTTTTATTTTACAGCTTTATTGGTAAGTGCTGCGATTGGAGCCCCATCGCGGTTCATATGATGGTGTTTGATCAGAACAGTTAAACAGATGCATTACGCTGATCTGCGCTTCCTCCTCGCAGCGTATCAGCATCCATTACCTGGATTGGTTAAAAGGTTTCTTGTAATTATCGACTGAATTTAACCGGAGGGCATTTTTAAAGAAATGGATGCGGTCGTTCCAAGAAAGGGACTGAAAGTTCTGAAGTGAACAACGCTGATGTTTCTGCTTTTTGTAACATCACAGAGAGAAGAAGCCAGACTCGTTCTTGCGAGGTTCACATAAGTGACTGTGTCATTTAAAGTTTGGCTGCCATCCTCCTGATAGGAAGCCCTCTGTGCTTCCTCCAGAGTTCCTCCAACATTTGGGACACTTCTTGGAAGTCTGATATCTGCAGTGGCTGCTGGATCTCCTCCACTGTTTCAAAATGGGAGCCAGAACTGCCAGGCAGGCAGCGACTGTGCACATTTTTCTACAAGCTTCATATGATGGTTCATATAAGAGGTGAGAACACAAGAGTTTGCCAATGAAAAACAGAAACCTGATCAAATTTTGGCTGCCGTCTGTCTTAAAGGACGTGCTTTGTGCTCATTCCAGCTTCCCTACAATGCTTGGAATGCTGGAATAAGTCTGGTTAACGGAGCGGCTGCTGGATCCCCTCCACTGTGTCAGAGACTCGACTCTTTGACATAAATTTCATGGAAAGACGTCGACTCCGGAAGCCAAAACTGGCAGGTGGAGTGGGTGTTGAGTGTGGATTGTGTTGATGTGGCCGGTCAGGAAAAGACGGGGACCTTCCCAGTTGCGCTCCTAACACACCGTCACTGCCTGGGATCCAGACAGCAACACTTTGACACAAACTGATGTTTTCAAAGGAAACTTGGAGACTGAAAACAGCAGAGGTGCAGGTGTGGCTGACTTTGACGAGGATATCGGGTAAGTTGTGTATCCTTCGATAAAGAGACGACTAAACCAGACGACTATGCAGACAGCTTCAATAAACAATATTAGATATTTTATTCTATTCATTTACGATGAACTCAGATAATGTTTTTCACAGGTCGTCACTCATTAACCTTTAGATTGATTTATTTACACTGGGTCTTATTTTCGATTAGATATTTGTGTTGTATTCAATTCTCACCTCACCATTTAATCCTATTAGTAGAAAATATTAGTATAAAAATAATATTGCATTTAGATTTTCATAGTTGTGTCTTGCATGGATAAAACATTGGAACAGGTTATTTTTTCTTTAGTTTCCCTGAAGAATATTTAATGCCTAATGAGTAACAAACATTTTCTATTTTTAATGCTCTGCTATCTGTCAGAAGAATATTATGTCCTTAATAAAAAAAAATTATCAAATAAAGTCTTTTTTGTGCCAGTTGATCATAAATATTCATTTCCTGCTGTCTGTCAATCAGCATCTTAGCAGCCCAGGTGTGACTCTCTTTCAGGCGTTGCTCTCTCAGAGGTAAATTCTCCAAATAGATGCAGCTTTTCGGATTGATAGTCATGAAACAACAAGCATGGCCTCCCGCCCGTCTGCCGGCCAGCTAGCTCATTTGCATTTCAATCTCTTCATCTGCGATCCCCACGCTGGCCCGACTCGCTCCCTCTCCTCTCCGTGTACACGCCTCCTTCTCTCTGCTCATTTGCTCATGACGAGGATCGGGCTTTGATATTAGAGGAGGCTGGAGACCTTTAGCCTTAGCTGAAAGATGTAAGGAGGGAGCGGTAGATGGACAGCTGAGGAGATGAAGGTGGTGACAGAAATATCAGAGAGGAAGGACGACAAAGAGAAGAAACGAGATGCTTGGCTGAATGACACTTAATGCTAATCATCACTGACACAGTGCTATGCTAATACTGCAGCACACTGAACTGTGCCTCAGTTACAACCACAAATGCTTCAGAGCTTGTTCTGCCACATTCAGTGTATGGATGCAGATTGCTAATCAAGCTAGCTAGCCTGAGCTGATAACTTCAGCCTGTCATCCAGATGAGGTCACTTCCTGTTACAAAGCAGGCAGATTGCCAAAAACAATGCAATCAATTTGATTCAGTCGCTGCTGATCAGTGCAAGCCGTTTGTTGAGCACAACTCAAATGGTTGCCGACTGCTCGTATTCTGGTCGTCCTGCAGCAACTTTGTCACTATTTGTGGAGGAAATGGTATCAAAGGTACTTTGAATAAAAGCAACTGACCACAAGTGGTTCCATCCTAGGCCCCGTCCTCAATGCAACCAATTCAAAGACAACAAGAACAAAAGTTCATTGCACAAGGTTAGTCAGTTTGCTCACGCCACAGTGTCCAGTTACCTCTAGTGTTACTGTAGCATCAGGATTTGAAATGCAGAAACCA
This sequence comes from Diplotaxodon limnothrissa, assembly GCF_057381915.1. Taxonomy (NCBI): domain Eukaryota; kingdom Metazoa; phylum Chordata; class Actinopteri; order Cichliformes; family Cichlidae; genus Diplotaxodon; species Diplotaxodon limnothrissa. Next base: position 30,648,928 of record NC_140603.1, on the reverse strand, counting down.
AGATCGTGGTGTCGCAAAATAAACTGTTTACGGCAATGTTTTTTCATCGTTTTGATGGTCGCTGTAGAATTTTTTTTAAAGTTCTCTCTTTCTCTTATTTAATATAACCACACTACGGACGGACAAGTGACTGTTTTTATGCGTTGTCGTTAGCAACAATGACTGTAAACCATCGCGTGAATCACGTGAAATAGTCTGCAGAGTGTTTACGGACGAGAAGATAAAAAGAGCCTCAGGTGCTAGAAAATAAACCTTAGAAGAGGCGTTTCCCCCGCAGCACGCCGTGTAATAAATACTCACAGAACAAATGGTGGCCATTTCATCGTATGTCTAGAAATGTATATAATGTATAAATGTATAAAATGTATATAATGTATAAATGTATATAATGTATATAATGTATAAATGTATAAAATGTATATAATGTATATAATGTATATAATGTATAAAATGTATATAATGTATATAATGTATAAAATGTATAAATGTATATAATGTATAAATGTATATAATGTATATAATGTATATAATGTATAAAATGTATATAATGTATAAATGTATATAATGTATAAATGTATATAATGTATAAATGTATATAATGTATATAATGTATAAATGTATAAAATGTATATAATGTATAAATGTATATAATGTATAAATGTATAAAATGTATAAATGTATAAAATTTATATAATGTATATAATGTATAAATGTATATAATGTATAAATGTATAAAATGTATAAAATGTATAAATGTATATAATGTATAAATGTATATAATGTATAAATGTATATAATGTATAGCTTCATGCATCGGTCAAAACACTCGACACCCAGCTGAAAACACTTCACACAAGTCGAGCTGCCTGAGAGTCAGAATTTACAGAAAATGTAAAATTGTGGGGACGATAAATGTCTTATATCGGGATATGAGATTTTGGTCATATCGCACAGCCCTACACACACACACACACAATAACAGAGATGGATGAGAAAGTAGTAAAGGAGACAGATGTTTGATGGGAAATGCTGGCTGGTGGAGAGAGAATGATGAGGAGGAAAAGATTGTGAAAACTAAAACAATGAACACACACACACACACACACACACACACACACACTGCTGTGGTTGCATGTTTTTGAAGATCCACGATCAGCAGTCTGTCAGCATCCGCCTGTAAACTGTAACTGAGCTGACACCAGATCAGCTCTCAGGGTCTGATGAACTGGATGAGACACACACAGCGGGGTGTGTGTGTGTGTGTGTGTGTGTGTGAGAGAGTGTGTGTGTGAGAGAGAGATAAAGAGTGCCTCTTTCTTTCTTCATATCACTGTAAAGACCCACAGCTGGGAGCACACGTGATACCTGAGGGCAGCAAAGAGACAAACTAACAAACTGTAGATGAGAATCTCTCCCATGTGTTACAGGCTACTGTGAACCTTTGGTTACTCTGAGCTTTAGTTTTGTATTTTCAGTCATCTCACAGATAAAAGTTACAGATTCACAAATGAAAATGTTACACCAATGATATTTGGCAGCCATAGACTGTATATAAAAGACAGGTCTGAGCTCTGCTTCTGCAATGCAAAGACAACCTCAGGCAACATGAGCTGTACTTGTACTTTCTATCAGATAATGTCTTTAAAAACAAGGTTCAGGGGTCCAGATCAGTAACTCCAGTTAGCTGAGGTGAAGCCTAGCACATGGCTAACAGCTACAACTGCTGTTTCTGTGCACGTATCAGATAAAGCTGAAAAAGTTTTACCATGTTTATTTTTTGTGTTGGATATTTTAACATGGAGGTCTTTGGGACTCCCTCTGAGACAGCCTCGAGTGGACATTAGAGGAACTGCAGTTTTTGCTGCTTAATGACAGCAGGTCTACTTTTGGATGATGCTGCCCGCCAGGTGGAGGTGACAAGGTGAGTGTGCAGCAGTAAATCTAATCCACTACCTCCTGCTCCTCCACCCTCACTTTCATTTATTCAGCCCCTCTCCGCCTCCACTGTGTTCTCCTTATTTATGCCACACAGGCCTGATTTCATAACAAACACAAGGAACACAATCAATCACTTACAGGAGGCTCCCACACACACACACACACACACACACACACACACACACACGCACGCTTCACTGTACGTGCTCTTACATACAACCTCCAGGCGACATTTTAATCAGAGTCTAATCCACATCAAAGATAAAATTCTGCTTAATCCTTTCACTGCCACCGAGTATGTGCAAGGTAGGTGTGTGTGTGTGTGTGTGTGTGTGTGTGTGTGTGTGTGTGTGTGTGTGTCAGATGTACGATCCCCTGACCATCTGCAGGAGACTTTGATAACCTGATCACAGCAGCTGATAATAACAGTATCACTCTGGCAGAATACTTAGCCTCTGCCCCTGTTTAAGCATGTGCTCGCAGCAGGACAAAACAACAGAAACACCTCAGCAGTATGGAATATTTGTGGTGGAATAAATCAGCTCTACTAGTGATAGCATCGACACAACCCAGTGTACTCTCACATCAAAATCTGATGAATATGTCCGATGATCTTTTAAAGCTGTAACTCACTGAAACCTGGAGTCAGCCTCGCCGTCTTTGTACTGCAGGCGCTGTAAACTAACCTTACCACCACCGATCCTCTTACTTGGAAAACGTGAGTGCAGCTCTCTGCGACACCCACAGCCATTACTAACGTAACACTCCCACTGAATCCCACAGCACTGCTCCTGCTACAACTCCAAGTTTGCTTTAAAGTCTTGTTCACCCTGAAAACGAACTGACCTGCTGAATAATTAATTCAACTGTCATCCATCATGAGCCTTTGACGGAGAACTTCATCCGCCCCCCCCACCCCCCTTGTGTGTTTTGCTGAGCTGCTAAATATAAAACGTGTTTGAACGATACGCGCTTTCATGTCGGCAGGAGCGCGGAGACGAGCTGACCGCGAGGCATCGTGACGTCCTCCTTTTTCATCCTCTGATCAAAACCGCAACACGTTTAGTTCTCGCTGCGTACACTCCTTTGTGCTTTCAACATCTTTAAAAAAAAGTCACAGGAGAAACTCAAAACGACCTACTTTTGCTCCACTCTCCCTGCTTTTTTTTGCCTCTTTCTTGAAATAGCTTAAAATACTGTCTGCATCTTGATCCGGATGACAGGAAGGAAGTTAAAGCAGGTTATTTTCGTCTCTGGTGGAGATCTGTCAGATACCTCTTGGCCTACGTGCTTACATAACTGCCGCCTTTTTTATGCTCCCGTTCAAATAAAGCAGAAAAAAAAGGAAATAAAATGACAAAACCAATTCCAGGTCGTTTGAATGTATAAGCCGACCTGCTGTCCTGCAGCTGCTAACCAACTGCTACAGCTGTCAGCGTGAGCGGTGGGGATGTGAAAGGCCAGCGCCACACCTCTGCTTCATTATTTATCTGGCCTTTTATCCCTTTGCTGGGTTATTTATGAGCTTCAAACAGGTGACCCAGTCAGCTAACAAGAGGAGGGAGGCTCAGAGAGATGCTGGGGGGGAGGTCAGGAGCGGGGGCGACCCGGGGAGGAAGTGGAGAAGGTTTAAAGTGAGAAGGGAAGAAAAGCGAAGAAGAAAATGTCAGCAGATGAGGAGCAGAGGGAGCAAATCAGGGAGCTGAAACATGACAGAACTGCAGTTCCTCTAACCACCAGCTGTGGCCCCGCAGACTCATCAAAGGGACAAATTAGGTGTTGAAGAGCACATTTACAGCCTGGTGCAGGGCACAGTTCTGGCCTGTGTGGACAGCCTCAGAGTTAGCGGTGTAGGCCTGCATCAGCTGGTGTCTGCTTGACCTCATTCCTGACCTCGAGTCATTGGGCCGGACGTCTTCAGTGTGTCTTCTCTGCAACATTTTGATTAGATTACTAACCAACACTGACACGTGTTGTAACCATGTGCGCCAGTTTGAAATCCTAATAGTTTCCTAATCTGCGTCTCTGCGTAGCATCCACACATTTACGCAGTTTGCTAACCAAGCTTGTGAGCGTTAGCGGAGAACTTGGACCTCCATGTTTTCATCCATACAGGGTAACATTAAAGTTTAACCTTGAATCTTCAAAACCAATGATGAGCGTCACCATGGCAACGTCTGGATTTCATGCCCTGTGTGGCGACATATTAACCTTTACACAGCATCCAGTGAAAAGCCAGAGTTTCACAAAATAATAGATTTTTTTTAAATTGTACTTTTTCTGAACTTGAGTAAAATAATGTGATTAAAGGAGTGAAATTACTGGCAGGACTTCCAGGACACGATGGGATGAATCAAACCTCTGATGTTTTTTGAACGTTTGCAGCTGGTTTCAGTCAGTAAATGTGTAGATATGATTTATTAAACAGCATTGCACAGGTCCAGAGATCATACCCAGTCATCAGTACATTAATGCTGTTATTACTGTTTGTTTCCTACATGTGTGCACAGCTAAACATGTGTGGGAGTTATTAGCTGGACACACTGGAAATATACATGACACATAAATATAAGAATGTAACTTGCTGTTAAAATAATGATAATCCACAAAGTAATTTGAAGTTATGTGTTATTACTGATAAATCTATTTTCATTTCTATGTTCTTGTTGAATGAAAAAGCCTCAGGCAGAGAAAAACTCAACACCACAAACATCCAGTAGAAGAAGTGATGGAAAGATACATGATTTGTTTTTCTAAAAATGGCAAACATTAAAATTTGACCTCTAATTCTGTTGTATATTAAAATATAAGTGTGTCACTGTCATTTTTAGAAGATTTGTTGACCGATTATTAAATTACTGCAAACAGAAACGGTTCTGAAGTTTAACATGATGTTATAAAACAGATATGACGTTCACAGAATCCTGCATTAAACTTTATGGGAGAAACCTTTTCCACAGTGTGCAAAAGTGTTGAGCCAGCACTCATTTCTTTTTATTTGCCCCAAAGAGCCAGACTTTAAAGTTTCAACGTGATCACTGAAAGTCTCTCTTTAAACATTCACTGCTTCTCACTCATCTTTGGTCCAGTACTTGTACCTGACCCGTTAAGTCACTTAACACTGAATCATTCAACGAAAACAATCCAGTGAAAGAAACTAAGAGTTGAATCGTGTTCTTCAGCTTTTCCAACTCCTGTCACGTAACCCGGGCTGACGCACCAGCTCTGATGGAGCGATGACATCGAGCCAAACACGCAGTCGTCGCAGTGAAAACATACGTGGATAGAAACACGGTGAAACGCTATCGGTCACGGATCGGCCCAGACCTCAACACTCCAGTGAACATCGTGATGGAGAACAGAACAAAAGGCAGAAACATCCAAAGCAGAGCTCTGAATGTCTTTAGAGAAGCCTGGAGAAGTGTGCAGGTAAACAAAACACAAGATAAGTGAACTCAGGCTGTGCTGAAGGATAAAGCAGGTCACACCAAACACTGGCTTTCAAACCCTGTTTTTGCCTCGTTTGCCTAATGAGACAAAAACATTCGCCTAACAAATTAGATCAGAAATAGCAGGCAGGTGAGCCTCAGTGATGCAGTGCACGCTTACATTTACAGAGGACGGCGTTGGTGACCTCGTGACTCTTCCACACAGCTGTGTTTGTTGTCATGTGTTTCCTGTTGCAGCTGTGACTTCTTCCTCTGTGGTTGTAGTTGTGTAACTGTTGCCAAAGACATATATGGAACAGTCCATTGTATAAATGCTGCTCCAACTACCACCAGCCCAGCGACTTACTAATCTAACAGGTTGGTTCAGGTTTCACCTCAGACCAGTTACATGGATAATTTCATTTGGCAGCTAAACAACCTTTGGGGTTATTTTCAGGCGATTAGAAAATTAATTGGATGAACTGGACTGGCTCCGCCCTCCGCCTCTTACACCTGATTTTCTGATCTCAGACTGCTTTCTGTGTCTGGTGGCTCGTTCCCCCTCAGCACAGGTCTGTCTCCGTCTCTGAGTGAAGCTCATTAGAGTCAGATGTTCACGTTAAACAAATCCAAAGCATTTTTTTCTCTTTACATGAACGATGGAGATCTATATCTTTCTGATTTCTTGCAGTGATTACTTTATCGTGCATAATCCGGATTATCGCTTGAACTCAACGTCTCGTTTATGTTTTTACGTGCATATCGGTCCATCTCACAGTGTCGATCCTGTTCCTGTGGCTATGAGAAAATCACCTCTCCTGAAAACCTTCATGCTGTATAAATAAGGTCAACTTTTACCAGTAATAGAAGTGATGGTCCAGAACTTATGCGTCATTATTCTGTGGTTTGCTTTAGGTCAGTGGTTGGATTAGATGACTGTGCAGGTCCAAATATTAAAGTTCAGGATTTCATAAAAAGCTTTAGAAGAAAAAGGAGGAAGGCAGACGTTAAGGAAGTAAGGATGGAAGGGAAGGTGTCGAGGATGCAGAGAGATGATGAAAACTGTTTTTTTTTTTTAAATGAAAGTAGACAATGAAAGCAGAAACACAGGCGAGTCTTGAAATAGACAAACCACACAGTTTAACGAGTGACCTGATTTCATATCATTTCCTCGTTTTGTAATTTGCTTTCTCAATTATGAGACGATGAACTCTGGAAGCTACACCAGAACATAAAGCACCTTTTTTCCTTTCTCCTGCTCTAATGGATGGGAAATGTGTGGCAGGTTATTCATCCCTCAGTGTAATCAATGAGCTCCGGCAGCTGATGCATACACAGTGATACTTGAGCACTTGAACCCTGAAACTGATTACATTTGGAAGGTTTTTCCCCTGAGACAGAAAGATAAGAGGAAGAAGGGAAGAGGAGAACGCGTTTCTTCAAGTTGATTTCATATCCCTGATATAGTTGCTGCTAGTAATAAGACAGTGGGTGTGAAGGAATGGAGGAGTGAGAAAAAACTCAGAACAAAACTGCAGCTGAGCTCTGTTTAAATATTTGAGCTTAACTTTACGTCTGCCTGTCAGGTTATAACCTGCGATCTTCTATTTAAAGCAAGTGTAAAACTGGCAGTAGATGTCATTTGTTTTCTGTTCAGCTCCACTGAATAAAATCAGCCCGATATGTTCAGTGCGCACTGCGACAGCACCAACAGTCCAACCAAACAACATCTGATCAATCAGTTCAGCATTGTTTATTTTCACTTCACAACATCAGTTCAACAGACAGAAAACTCCAAAATTAGACCAATGATTTGGTGAAAGTGGGGAGGAAGAACTCCTTTTTAGCAGGATGAGACTTCCAGCAGAACCAGGCTGAGGCGAGCAGGAGGACCCCTGCTGCTGCTGCCGCTCGTTTATTTGTTCTGAGTACTTGCCAATGAAATTATTTGCAGCGGACCTCCTTGTACAACAAAGGTTGAATGAGCATGTGCAACCCAAAGCTTCGGCCATACAATCTAAATCTGTGGTATCAGATATTTGGACACTATTTAACCCAAAGAGCGACATAAACCACTAATGGGGGATTAATAACACCATATTTAAAGCAGTTTCAATCAAATGTCTTCAATATTCAAAAACCGAACCTCATTTTTTCCTTTGTCTTGAATACTTGTGCGCATATTTTAGGTTGACTCTTCCTGTTGCAAATCAAAGTTTACCTGAAACAGTTTGGATGAAGGCGGCGCTTTCAGTGTACCCATCCATCTGCATCCCAATCCACAGCTATAGCCATGAGATTAGAGAAGTGATGAAAGAGTAAGGCTCTAAATTTAATCCTCAGGGTGAGGAGCTCGGATATCTGGGCAGGTCTCCTCTGTGTTGTGGGGATGGTGGGCTGAGATCGGGCCTCCTGGGTGAATCCCCACAACACCGAGGAGACCCTGAGGGAGGCCCCGAAGCTGCTGGAGAGATTATATTATATGATGACATTTGGAATAGACTACCTATCCTGCTTGCAAAGTAAGCAGTGGATCTCTAAAAGGTCTGCCAGTGGACACAGGGTCATCAACAAGAGACTGAGCAGCCATGTTTTGGCCCGTAACATCTCGCCATTCTGTCCTTTACAATTACTCTCGAGTGAAGCGTTCGCTCCGTCCTTGAGGTTTTTCCGTTTTTCCTTAATTCTTTTTTCCTCAAGTTTATGTTTCTGCTCATCCTGCGAGCAGTAGGATTTAAATATGTAACAGTTGCTCAATAATACATGTTGCTGCAACTGCAAACAACTTAAGATCCCTCTTTGCAAGCTCTGCTCGCTGGTCGTTTTCCCCGGTGTTGGCTAACTGCTGACTCTTTCCCCTAACGTGCCCAAAAGCAGCTTTAAAGAGCTGTCATCCAAGACTGTAAACACACACACACACACAGTGTGTGTTTCAGGAGCTGCTAGAAACATGATAATGGCAGCCATTGTTGGCAATGTTTGTGTTGAACATAATCTAATATTTGGAGACGCACACATGTACGGCCCTCAGTGATGTTATTTGGTCGTATGCAAACAGCGAGGACACAGACGGGGAGTGTAATAATGACAGGCACTGTCAGAGTGTGTGTGTGTGTGTGTGTGTGTGTGTCACAGCTACCCTTCTGATAGAGTAACCGCTTTTGTCCGCCTCCTGCAGTAAACACATTTAAGGAAACATTATCCATCTTACTGTGACTGCTCATTGGCTGTTTGTGCGTTTTCATTTCTCGGTAGTTAAAAGTTGACGTAGTCATAAAATGTGGGATGCCAGTTTGCAGGGATAACGCCCTCACTAGCCTGACGGAGCAGATACCAGACACAGTGATACAGTGAAGAAATGTTTTACAGTATAACAACACCAAGGCCCTGTTCGCCCAAATCTACTGTCCAAAGTTGCTCTGAGCTTTCTCTGTGGAGACATCGGTGATGACGGTGAAGCGTCAACACAAGCAACAAGAACCTCAACAGCAGCACCTGAAACAGTTCCCCGTTTCTTTGTGTAAGTGGAAGAACGACGTCCAGGAGGATAGCTTGTTCTTGTAGTTCTTGAGTTTGCATGAGACGTTGAAGTTCTGCAGTTGTTCAGGATGGTTCTTTATCATCCAGCTCGTTGACTGGTACTCTTTACTGTGGACAGACTGTGATGGGTTGCCTGTTTTACTCTTGCTGGGACCATAATTAGGACATTTTCTATCACTGCACGTTGATTATAAAACCAGCATTTGTGAACATAAACTGGTCAGGAAAGAGTTCATAGAGCTCACTGATTCAGTGTGTAGAAGGACTGTTTCTGTAGCGTCAGAGCACAGGTGGGTTTTTAGACAGGATATCAGCTTCTTAGACCCTTCTGTAAAATCAAGCCTTAGAAATCTCGGTGTCATATTTGACAGCTCGATGTCGCTCGGGCAGCTGGTCCGAAACTGTTTTTATCATTTACGGAATATTTCTAAACTCAGACTAATGGTGTCAAAGCCTGAACTTGAGATGATTATTCATGCTTTTATTTCCTCTCGTTTAGACTACTGTAACGGCCTTTTTACTTGTTTTAACAAATCAGCCTTAAATCGTCTTCAGACTGTGCAGAAGGCTGCAGCACGTCTCTTAACAGGCACCAAGAGAAGATCGCATATCACTCCAGTCTTGGCCTCCCTTCACTGGTTGCCTGTAAATTTTAGGTTTCATTTTAAAATTTTAGTTCTAACCTTTAGGGCCCTGCATGGTCAAGCTCCTCAATATTTATCTGACCTGCTGAAATCACATACATCTTCTCGGGCTTTAAGGTCATTAGATCAGAGACTGCTGGTGGTACCGCGCACTCGTTTTAAAACTCGTGGTGATCGGGCCTTTCAGACTGTGGCACCACGGTTGTGGGATTCTCTCGCACTGTCTCTTCGCTGCACGGACTCCATTGATTCTTTTAAGAAACAGCTGAAGACATTTTTATTTAGAAAAGCATTTGATTAATTTCTTCTTATGCTGTTTTTATAGTTTTATTGTTTTACATTGTTTTATTTACTGTTATATTGTTTTTATATTGCCATTTCCTGTGTTGTAAAGCACTTTGTGATTTTTATCTGTGAAAAGCGCTTTATAAATAAATTTTACTTACTTACTTGGAGGCATGAGGCTCAATGTGTAACGACAGTGTCCCTCAATGTTACATCTCAGCTGCTGTCATCAGTTATGAAGGAAGCAGCAATTACAAATTCAGCCTGGTGCTTGAAACATTTGATGTTTCTTTGACGGTTAGAATGAAACCCTGCTGACGAGTAAACTGGACTGTTTTTGTTCACTTTAATGAATTTCATATTATGCAAAATTGATTGACGTGGAAAATCTTCAACAACTGTTTAAATGCAGTCAGAATATTTTTTGCCAGAGAAGGAAATTTGCACGCCAACGAGCAGCAACTGGAACAAATGACATGTGATTTCCATTCTTTAGCGGACTGTGTGAGCTCGACCTGACCGGCAGCACAATCAGTTTGGTTCAATCTGCTGTAATTCGTAAGATTTTATGTTTTTATGTTGTGTAACAGATATAATTTTTAACATGTGCAGTAAGACGACGGTTTTATGAAACATGTACAAATGTATTTATTTATAGTTCGGCGAGTGAAAGTACATCAAAAAGCCATTCCAGGAGGAGAGTAAATGACTTGCGCACATAATGGAAGTGTTCTCTCTCTGACTGGAATTGTTATGTTAAACACTGCTCATTCCAGTCAACGCTCGGTCTCTCCCGCTGGGTCGTGCATGGTGTCGCCACGGCGATGTCCCAGTTTCCCCACAGCCTCGTCTCATTTTATCTCATCCCAGCATCTCTGACAGGAAGAGAGCTTTTTCATTCTCTCTGTGATCTTTTTGGTTTCAGTGCAGCCACCTGCTGCATCAGAGCCACACCAGATGCCACCCGCTGAATTATTAAACGCCGTGCCTTTAAACACAACCACTTCACCCGTTTCTTTCTCCGTCTCTCCATCCTTCCTGCCTCCCGCGGGCTGCTCGCTGAATTATTAAACAGCAGGACATTAGCTGATGTCATTTTACTACGCCGTTTCTCATTCTGTTGCTTCATTTCCATCCCTGTTGCTGTTTTGGTTTCATTTGCCATCTTCATCTGGACCTCTGCTCTTCCTTAAGAACTTTGATCTAATCAGATTTGTGTTTCACTAAAAGAAATCTGAATTTTGCATTGTAAGCATTTACTAACATATATATCGCTCCAGCTAAAGCTTTACAAGCTTTCAAATCTCGTGAGAAAACACAAAAGTAGAGACGCTGTGAAGCTAAACTAGCATAACTCGCACTTTCTTGCAATAGATTTCGAAGCTCTTTGCCAAAATTCAGATGAACGACATGGATTTTAGTGATTCAGAGAGCAAACACCGCCTGGAATCAAACCTTATGACCCCTTGGACCAACTGCCAGAGAGAAACCACGCTGCTCGATATCAAAGGAGAATGGGGAATTGGGGAATGCACGATTATGCTGAACTTTCAACCTGGTCAAATAAAAGTTTAATTTCTTGCTGATTGTTTTTAGAGAAAATATTACACCTGTACGCAAGTAACAACATTAAAGTTTCCCTGATATTCGCCAAATGGGGAGAATCACAGTTTATCTCTCAGCCACGCTAAAACACTGCCCCCTGGTGGTAAATGTCAAGTTCAATTTTGTAGAGTACTTAGAAAAGCTACAGTACTTGTACTTAACTGGGCTGCGCAGCCTGAGGCACTGCCTTTATGATGATCTCCTTTAAAATATAAGGACGACCTCACTGCGTGTCTAACTTTGTGTCCACTGTTTAATGTGGATAATCAGTAAAACCGAGGCAAAGCCGGGCGTTTATGAAAACTACAATTTTCACCTCTGACAGAATAGTTTTCTCAAAAAAACAATAAAAAACGAAACTTTACTGCATGTCGCCAACTATGTTGCTAAGTAACAGAGCTCTGTAAGGCAAGCAGTATTCAGATTAAACTGAACATCAAAGTCTCTCCACACAGAACATGTTTTTATACCTCATTTGGTGGGATTTTTATTCAGCAAAGTGAGTTTTTTAACACTGCGGTCACAGCGTGACTGGAGGTATCAAAATGGGAAATGCTCATATACATTTTCCCCTGTTCTTTTGATGTCATGGGGGGGTGGGGGGGGGGGGTATCCTATGTAACATCATAGGCCAGTCAGAAGAAAGTTTAAGCTAACTTTAATTCTAGCTTAAAGGAAATGAAGTAGAAGCTGTGCACTCTACTGCAATTGCAACTAAATTATTTAATGTAGCTGGAAATGCACAGAAAATGTCGACTTTACTTCTTTTTCCTAAATTCACAATGACAACAAATTTCAAACAGCAAACTTCTGTTCTGGTCTGAAACAAAGATCTGAGTCCTCAGAAAGCTTTGACCCCGTCCACTCTTCCTCCTCCTCCTCTCATCCTCCTCTGTGCCGGCGTGCTTGCAGTGTCTTGCGTAATGAAAGCAGCGGCAGCGTCTCGGTTTGAGCCGCCGTACCACACCGCACGACCTCACACCAAAGGCAGAGTCGAAACAATGGAGGAGGATTTACGGTCGAGTGTGTCGTCCCTTTGAGGACGAGCAGCACACATCTAATGGCCGCTGCGTCCTCCCTCCTTCATCTTTTTGTGTTGCTCGTTTGATCGCTGCAGAGAGTCCTGCTCGCCGGGCTTTTACGGGCAAACGCATCACGTTTGCTGCTGATAGGAGATTGTTATTTTCTCCCCGTCACGGTCACATCCCGGAGAAGAATCTTTGCTCCGAGTCTTTGGTCTTCTTAATTATTTATTTTCAACTGTTCTTCTTTTACTTCCTAACCTTCTCCATGGCAACACTGTGCGTTCTTATCCTTGGATTAAATGTAAAAGACGAAGGCTATGTAAGGACTAATAACAGAATTGCATCACTCTGAAAATAAACAGATCTGATTGTGTTTATGAGGCGATAAGCATGCACTAATATAGAAATTTGTAGCTACCAAACAAACAGAGCGATGCCTTATTAAAGTTAATAACTCGTTTATTATACACTCATTAACAGTTAGTGCTTTTCACAGCTCTCTCATCTTAATTGATTTCTTCCACTGGACAACAGGATGAGAGCATGGGTAGGACCAGTGATGGAATATACATTTACTCAAGTACTTTACTCAAGTATTGCTTTAATATTCTTGCACATGAAGTATTTCTGTTGTTTTGGGCCACAGAAAGATTAACAAGCTTTTGAAAACTGAATTTATGTCTGCAGTCTTTCTAATGGTCAGCAGCCCATCTGCAGTCATGTTGCTTTAAAGCCTCTGAGAAGATTACCCAATTGCAGTTGATCTACAACCTCAGTAAACACTTTCCTGATGATCTCATGGACTCGGTTCGATAGCTTCAAGTCTGATCGAATACACCATGAGGTTCATTTTGGAAATTATGGTCCCATTGGAATCCATAAGGATGATAAAACAGGGTATGCTTTATGCTACAGTCAAACGAGGAAAGTGGTGGAGGGAGACCGAGACGAACAAAACGATTGTTAGCGTGTGCAAAAAAACATGCAGTCTTGTAGCTTTGCCGAGGGGCACCGGGTCTAGTTGCAGCCTGTAGACGCCTTCAAGGCAACTTTGGTGCGTAAAGATATCAATAAGAAGGATTCAGTCGGCTATCAGTTTGCAGTTAAACAAGGTCAAGTTGGCATTTACATGCAATCAGTTTGTGATAACACAAACATCAACTACATGCACAGAAATTACCATTGCATAGATTTTAAAGAGAATGTAAGAAATACCTCCACAATAGTGACGTAGCTGCTGCAGGACAGACTACACTGCAAGTAAGGCTGGGCGATATGGCCTACAATCCATATCGCGATATAATTTGAACCACGTGCGGTAACGATATATATCGCGCTATATTCTTTTCTTCTGTATAACGTATTTTCCACATTATAAGGTACACTTAAAATCCTTTAATTTTCTCAAAAATCTAGTGTGCCTTATGTATGAATTCTGGTTGTGCTTACTGACATCGAACAGATTTTGGCTGCAGAAATCTGTTAAAAATGTTTTGATGGATTGTCAGAGCATTACGGTTGCCATAGTGAGGAGCTTCGTGGCGTAATCTGGGTCCAAAACTCCGTCTGCTTCAGGTCCCAAAGTCAAACGAACACAGAGTTAAAAACAGTCTAAATTCTTTCATCTTTAATAAAATCATCAGCGTTGCTGCTTTACCAGGTGTAACAATTAAGTTTAACATCCAGGCATCCATGAAAACAGAAGTTATTAAAGTTAGAAGTTAACAGGAAGTTAGCTCGCTAGTTTCCACCTAAACATGTCATACCATGTTCTGACAGAGATTTTTGAAACTAATTCAAACGTACAGCTCTGCTACCACTTCCAACATAAATGAGGACAGAAACTAAACAGCAGTGACGTTTGCAGAGTTACTGAAGTTGGACTACCTGGTATATAATGTTGTGCTACGTGATCGCTAGCGACACAGCTATGTTAGCATAACATTAGCACAGTGAAGCTGGAGGGTGAACGCCAACTTTTTTTCCCACTCGATAAAAGTTAACGTGACGGATTCTGGTGGTCAGGGACAAATGCAATCGCATTGCAGGATGCTGTACACGGGCCAAACTTCAGTAAGGAGAACAATTGAGATTATTCATCCACAATACGAGGTTAGTCATTCATATACTGCAACAACATGGGAATAGAGCAGCTGCGAGAGAATTCAACATTAATGAATCAATGTTACGGAAGTGGAGGAAGCGCAGTTTTTGGCTTTCCCCATATTTCAAAAGTGCTTCATCTCTTTGCTGTGACTGTTGCCCGCCATAATTTGCAGATGATAATGGTTGTAGCCGCTGCGATGCTTTCGACCACAACAGGCGCAGCTTGATGACATCATCAACATGCGCTATCACGATAGAGCGATATAGTCAAAATCTCTATCGTTGGCCAAATTTATATCGTTTCTATCGTATATCGTTTATATCGCCCACCCCTAACTGCAAGGTAACAAAGTCATTTGGCACCCTTGATCTACTATAGACATAAAACCAGAATACAACCAGCTGAGTCCAGACTGAACCGACTCAGGTTGAGTGGAGCGTGTCGGTAATCTGTCAGCGTGGCTTTGTTTGCACATTTTCACCAACCTGTCTGAGAGCGATGCAGTCTACCTGTCCAATCAGCTTCCAACTAAAGTGGTTGGACAGACATTAAGGTGTTGAAAGACCAGCTGATCAGTGCAACTATTTACCCTTGGCTCCAGAATCTAGAAATTTTTAAATATTTTTTAATATTTTGGTTGTACTGTGCTCAGTACAACTTATTATTAGGCTTTAGTGTCTAATTATTCTACAGATTTTAAAATATAATGCAGCACTATTACAGAGAGAGCAGCCCAGCATCACACAATATCAGAGTTCCTAACATGAACCATCCTTTACTTTCTGTTTTTAACACACTTTCACTTCTAACTGCTCATTTCCATCTTTGTGAGAGATGAGCCCATCTCAGGGTTTATAGAGTATTTCTGTAAACGTCTTCCTGTCACAGGTTTGTGCTCATCATCTCTTCTCCTGTCCTATTTACATTCAGCTCTTTGTTCTGTTTCTGTTAACATGGCACAATCTCTGTTTCCACCATCTCCTCATCTTTCCCATTACTCAACTTAAAAAGACTCATCCTATTCCAAGGAAAATTGAGTTATTTCAGGTGTTTTATTTTTAGGTTAACAAGCACGCGCGCGCGCGGTGATGAAGCTTTGTTCAGGAGGTGATTTCCTGTTTTGTGCCTCTGTCATTTTAGCAGCAGGTGTGGACAGGAGGAGGGCAGGGACGTGATGTGGAGACTGAACGGTTGTTTTTCAGCTAATAGAGGAGCTGCAGTCTGTAAAGGTGAAGGGGTGTCAAGGATGAAGTGGTGCAGTAATCTCAAGTGTACCTGCAAAATTTCAACACAGTGAGACGGAAGAAAAAGTAGCATCTCCCCGCAGCGCTTCACCGCTCTGACTTAATGTCTTATCCAAAGGCTTTTTCAGAGTAATCAGAGTATTTATGCTGATAGAAATCAAACAAACATAAAAACAATCATTTCTCCACTATTCGCTGAACTTTCACCATCCTGTCAGGTGACTTGTCATAACAGCAACACCAACTGAGCATGAGGGGAATCTGTTTTATGACCATGAGCAAACCAGTTATGAGGATACTTAACAGATACAATGCATGAAGCAAAACATCCACTGAGAATAGAGAAAGACGACTGGACCTCTACAGGATGGTGAGGAAATCTCTTCACCAGTAAACTCCTCAGATAATCACTCAAACCCAGAAGCATTCTTTCTTTGAGACACTGGTAGCAACTATCCAATGCTGTGTATACATCAGACCTCTAATACAGAGAAATGACTGAAATTAGATGTAATTCAAATCTTTCTGAGAGCCCCAAACACTGAATTTTCACTTGTTTTGTTCTCTTAACCAGATTTGTAGCCCAGAGTATCCAAATGGCTCCAACACCGGCTAACATGACGTTAGCTTAAAACCAGCTACTGTTGTTTATCTGGTTCAGGAGGGTCGCAGATCTCATTTCCTCACAATAAGTAAGAGTGACAACATCGAGTTGATGCATCTGTTGGTGGGTTAGATCCCGGACTCGAGTTCAGGAGAGCAAGCAGTGGTGGAGCAGGAGAAAGATGATAAAAGATGAAATCATAAATGGTCATATACACTTATACCCAGTTTTTCAGATATATTTAGGAGTTTATTCTAAACCTCTAGACTAAAATACACGTCTGTTAAATAACTAAAAATAAAGAAAATAAGGACGAATGGAATCGTTTTCTTCTTAATATTTTTACTTTCATCCTGAACTGCATGATCGTATGAAAACAGCACTCAAACTATTCTTTTCCAGCACATCAGCGTTCCTGTTCAGATCTCATTTTCTTTAAGGGTTCCTGAGGAGATTTATTGGAGCATTGGCGCATCTGTTTCACAAAAAGCTGGATGCAACTCGAATGATTTCTGTGAAAACATTATTACTGGCTGAAATTCAGCAGCGGAGGTTCTTCAGACATAAATGTATTTTTTATCTGATTTACTGATTAACAACAAGGGGTACTTATAACACAGAGGCAGTGGGAAAAAGCTGCCTGATCGGGCTTTGAAACAACATGGCACACATGAGTTTTGGCGCTGGAACAGAAATATTAGCGCTGCTTTCTATTTCTAAAATCAGCTACCACTGTCATCCAGTCTGATTTAACAGAAGCCTGCAGAGCTGTGAGAGGACTTCAAACGCTTCCACCGTCCGAGGCTTACGATTCAAACAAACCACAAAGGAATCCCTATTATTCCACAATGCCATTATCATTCAGGGCCTGCGATGTGAAATGAATAAAAAGGAACTACGACGAATTTGGAGTCAAAGGAAGAAACGGCACACAGAGGCCGGATTGAGCCGTGGGTCATTGCTGGTGGAGATTGAACCTCAGTATCCGAGCGGGTTGGTCGCAGCAGCGGATACACCGACCTACAAAGAAGCGCTCTAATGGGAATAAGAGACTTTGAACTCTGCTAAACCTCCAGCAGTATATCATACATCACCACTGTCAGCCAATAATGAGGAAGAAGGTGATATTCCTGGATCAATGGATCAATAGGCAGAGCTGTGGAGTGCTAAAAAAAGCCAGTGAATTATAATCACGGCAGAAAAAAGAAAGAAAATATTACAAGCTGCCAGACAAACGGTGTTGATCCATTAGAAACAAACAGGAGCTTTGTGTCTACAAACAGCTGAAATCTGACATGTGAGCGCATCATACACAAATTGTTTCGAGCTGCATCGGCACGGGGAGAGTAAATCGGATCCTAAAGCCTCCGTGGCACATCGCTGCAGTTTTCAGTGCAGCCTAAAGAGGACGGATGCCTTTCCCAGGGGTCTCCTGCTGTCGTCAGACTCTCTGTGGCACAACAAATGACGTGACCCGTCCTTAGATTCCTGTTCTCATCCTAAACTCACAGATGAGCCTGATTAGAGCACTTTCTGGCTTCAGGGTTTGTCACTGCTGATCATCTGCCTCCATCTCACCATGTGTCACCAACCCTCTGCATGCCCTGCTTCAGTAGGGGAGACCGGGGATAGTTGTAACATTTTTGACATTTCTGTCTGTAAATTGGAGCTCTTTTAAGATAAGATAGAACTTTATTAATCCCTCGGGTGGGTTCCTCTGGGAAATTCGACTTCCAAAAAGCACAGCAACGACCGAAGTTACAGTTACAGAATTGTTTTATATATATATATATATATATATATATATATATATATATATATATATACACACACACACACACACACACACACACACACACACACATATAAATACAGAGACAAATATAAATAAAATATACAAAGGGGATAAATAGAATAAATAGGAATAAAAATAAAAATACAAGTGAATTGCACATTTCAAGTATTGAGTCTATTGCACTGTTGACTATTTACAAAAAGTATTGCACAAGGTATTGTACAGTGAGGTGAAGAGGCACTACAGCTTAGTTGTTCCCCCCTCCTTTGTCCTCCTGTTTCCCCTCCCTCTCCCCTCCAGAGAGGAGTTAAACAGTCTGATGGCGTGTGGGACAAAGGAGTTTTTAAGTCTGTTAGTTCTTGTCTTTGGGAGAAGCAACCTGTCACTGAACAGACTCTTCTGGTTGTTTATGGCCGTGTGCAGAGGATGCCCAGCATTGTTCATAATGTCCATCAGTTTCTTTAATGTCCTTTTCTCTGCCACTGTCACCAGAGTGTCCAGCTTCATGCCGACCACAGAGCTAGCCCTCCTGATCAGTTTCTCCAGCCTGGATGAGTCCTTCTTTGCTGTGCTGCTCCCCCAGCACACCACAGCATAGAAAAGTACTCCAGCAACACCGACTGGTAAAACATCCTCAGGAGCTTCCTGCAGATGTTAAAAGACCTCAGCCTCCTGAGGAAGTACAGTCGGCTTTGGGCTTTTTTATACAGGTGCTCTGTGTTGCATGACCAGTCCAGTTTATTGTCCACCCACAGCCCGAGGTACTTGTACTTGTTGACCACCTCCACCTCCTCCCCCTCTATCTGAACCGGCAGTGGACCTTCTCTGGACCTCCTGAAGTCCACAACCAGTTCCTTAGTCTTTGAGGTGTTGAGTTGCAGGTGGTTTGTGTGACTCCATGCGACAAAGTTCCTCACCAGACTTCTGTACTCCTCTTCCTGATCATCCCAGAGGTAAGGTAGTGGATTCAAAATGTAATGCAAAGTATTTACATGTCTCTGCTATTAAATAGTGCAGCTATTTTCTCTGCAGCACAATTACCCATTGCATGGTATGGTCTCAAACACAAAGAGTGAAATGTTACAATTGACCCCATAGTGTGGGTTAGTTGTAACATATCCTGGGGTGAAATGTAACACAATGAAATAAGGGTACTAACAAAATATTAACATGTAATCTTTGTTTATTCAACACATGAATGCACTTAGAGCCATTAATGTAGCTGTGTGTGTGTGTGTGTGTGTGTGTGTGTGTGTGTGTGTGTGTGTGTGTGTGTGTGTGTGTGTGTGTGTGTGTCAGAATGCAGAAATCTAGCTTTTGAACATATTCCAACCCCCCAAAAAAGACAAATTATGGAATTTTCTGCAACTGAATATTTCATTCATTTTGGTTGGTCTTCCTTGAGTTTGGCCTCATTGGCTCAGTGGGCATTATAACCTACAACTCTTGCACCAATTTTGAACATAACAATGAAGCTGAAAAAATGTAGTTGTTCACCAGCATCGCAATTCCATTACTTTTTATCATGGCTTACCTTGGTGTGGTTTGCTTCAGAAAGATGAGGAAATCTGTTTCTTGCATCCATCCTGATTTATTTCCACTACCAGTACTTCCTACTGGTCCATCTCTGACACAGTGGTCTGCATAATGTATGTGTGGGAACACAAACAGTGGAGGAATTGTGTTGCCAATGGCATTAACCACATATACAAATGTGACCAGTGAACCTCTCTCTGCTGATGTCGTTGCCCCAACTTGTTTAATATAAGTTAAAGTAATAGTGTGGTAAGTTTTAACATCTGCGTTATTGTTACAACTAACCCAGACTGTTGCTGTTACAACTGACCCAGACTCCTATAGCCATGAACTAGCTAACATTACAGCCAACGGCTAAAACATTAGCACTAAAGACCTACACAGAATATATCCCCATAGACATACAAATAACATAATTCAAGTTTGATGAGTTTAACTGCAAAGCAGATAATGCTATTAGAAATTGAAATAAAGTAGAAAAACTTACTTTTTTTCGTGTTAAATTGTCTGTGTTTGACAAAATGTGCTGATTTTTCACATGTGATAGCAGAACTGAATTGGGCATGCACAGGATGAGTCACATCATTTGAAACTTAGCCCTGATTGGAGAAATTGGAAGTGTTACAACTGACCCACGTTACAACTATCCCCGGTCTCCCCTACATCCATGAAACAGAGGCCTTCCTCTTTTCTTCCACCCTGGCAGCTCCATCTCCAACATCCAACCATCCTTCGTGTGCACATGTCCAACCACGTCAGCCTTGCTGCTCTAACCGGCCCTCTGATGGACTCCAGAAGATGAGCACGGACCAAGAAAAGTGCTAAACTGAACTAATCCTCCTGCTTCATCATATCCATACAGCATAGCTGCAGTCAGTGCAAATACAAAAGGATTTAAACAGCTATTTTCAACCAACCCATAAATAATCACCGATAATCCTGCATATGTCAGGACCCAAATGAACAACATCCCACAGTTTCAGTAAGCGTGCTACAACCCAAGGACTCAGATATTTCTTCTGAGTTTTTTATTTTGGAATTGAGATTTCATATCCAGATGAAATAAACCATCTGCCTGTAACTCCCAGAAGTAATCATCAAACTTCAGTTCACTGCATATTTGGTAAGTTAGACCCTTCGTCCACAGCTTTAGCCACTTTTCACGGCCCATTTACGATGCTGTCTTACTGCTCAGTCACCCAATGAACGCAGCGAGACTTCAGTGTGTGACAGAGTCCATTTGTTGCTTCTAACTTTCCGTCTCATTGGACATTTTAAATGGAAATGGAACCAAAACACTGGCTTTGACTCGTGCATTAGATGAACATCAGACACCAGTAATCGTCACCGTCTCCCAACCCACCTCCACCCCTCCATCGCCGGCAGGTGGAGCTTCAATGATTCACGGTCGATTGCCAAAAGGTGGTGTTCAGGACCGTCCTGCTGGGATGAACAAACAGCAGGTTGGTGTGCAGCTGCCACCTTCAGCAGGTAAGGAAAGTTCTATAGTGCTGGTGTCACCATTACTGAAGGTCCTCGACCAGAGAAAGACACGATAGTGGTGCAGAAGAAGAAGAAGATCGAAGACTGACTTAGTGTTTTCCTTTCAGACCAACAGAAGATAAAAAAACAGCTCAGACAGTGCGAGGAGGGGACGGAGGGACAGATGTCCTCTGTCCACACATTAACATAAAGCACCGCTGCACATTCAGAATGAGTTTCTCAGACATTTTAACTTAACTGCCTCTTTGTCCACGTTCAGTAACTCGAGGCGTGTCTGAGGGTCACCACAGTCGGGCTCTTCGGTTCTCGTCAGCGCGGTGACGGTTCCTTCCTCATGTCCATCGATCCTGGACATTTCCTCCTGTTTCTGTCAAACTGTCGTACTTGTTTCTCCAGTTTTTCTTCTCTTATATAACCCAAACCTCTTCCTCTAATATCTTCAAAGTGCGTTTCTCTCTTTCCTGATCATTCATCTCCCTCCATGTAATTATTTCTGGATCCTTCCTTTTGTTAATCACCTGCATCTGTCATCTTTCATCTCCTTTACGCTGGATTTCTTCTCCATCCTGCTTCTGGCTCTTTCCTTTAACACCAGTAGTTCCTTGTCCCCTGTGATCATTCCTCCTCTTCATCATCTTTGCTCCCAGTCTCGCCTCTTCCTCGTTTTATCTCCTCTGTGAGACTCAGTTGTCTTCAAAGTCGAAAATGAAGCCATCCGGCGGCAGCTTATCGTCCTGCTCTGGGACCGAGGACACGGTTCATATTTTCTGGGTTTGGACTTTTGCCTTGAGTAAATGTTTGAGCACGGCCCCGGCCCCCCTGCTGAAACTCAACCCTCAGCTGAGGGCCTCACCGGCACCGCAGAGAGCCACAGGTCAAAGAGCTGTAGGAGCTCCAAGTTTCTAATTACACCTATCTGATAGGAAGTGAAAGTAGATGGAAATGCTCCAATACCACTGAGTTTGAAGAACTCGTCTGCTGCAGGTTATGAACACAGGAAGTTAATATTTAAGGGCATTCATTTTCCCCGCTTCATTACAGTTTCACCTTATTTCCACCCCCTGCTTTGGGTACTTTATCTAAGAAGTGGAGTAAAAGCAGCGCTACGATCTCAGCTTTAACTCTGGACCAATTTGTCTGCACGGAAATAAAAAGATTTTATTTCTTTTATTTCAGCTGCTCTGCTGAAAACAAATCTCTGCTGCAGAGATAAATGCAAACATTTGAATGCAACCAACTTTAAGTTTAAAGTTTTTTTTAAGAAGTAATGCATTAAAACCACTTTTGTTTTTTTAAAACTAAGCTTTGTTCTTCCGTCGGCTTGTTTTGTGCATCATTTCTAAAAATGTTTGTTAGAAATGAAAAAATAAAATAAAAAAGTTTGTTTGAATAACTGAGTTTGGCACACCTCTGTACGAGTCGACTTTGTGTTTATGAACAAAACTTCCATCTAAATAATAAAAATTCAATTTTCAGTTTTATTTATACAGCGTCAAATCACAACAGCCGCCTCAGAGTGTTTTATATTGTAAGGTAGAGCCATAGGATGACCCCCTGTGAGCAACACTTTGGCGACAGTGGAAGGACAAACTCCCCTTTAAGAGGAAGATGATAAGTATGATAAATCTTTTTGCTCGTCTTCATCCATTCCACTTTGAACTTGGCTGCTGTGTAGCTGGAGATGCAGGCAGTGCTGACTGTGAGCCCTCAATCAGGCCTCTGCAGGGGTCAAATAATAATCATCCATCTATCTTCTTGCAGTTATCTAAAGTGAAGATGATGTAGTCTGAGGCAAAGCTGGGTGTTGAGAGGAAATCTGTAAACAGCAGCCATAAAAAGTGACCTGGTTGATGGACTGGTACTGAGCCAGGATGTAGCGTCAGGGTCAGCTAGTTTGGTATTATCACACCAAATTCCCTGTGGCTGAAATGCAGGCACAGTTTTTGTGGACCGTAACAGTTACTTCAGCTTTCAGCAGAATGTGGATTGAAAACTGACAGCCTGCTTAACCAAATCCACTTATGGAGCTGTTAAAGCTAATAGAAACTCACCAAGTCTGCTTAAAAGGAAATGATCTGAATATTTTCTGTGAAATACTGTTTGATAAATCATTCAAAATGAAATTAAATGAAGATCTGAAAGAGATTTGGCTGCTTTCCACATGAATCGTTAATGGGATGGATTATATATTATCAAATCAAATTTCAATTTTGGCTGTAATGAGAACATTTTCTGGTGTTTCATCTTCTGACTTTAAAAACTCAGCATCTCGACAAATGAAGTTTCGAAACGTGTCATGAAACAAAAAAGTCAAAAGAGACTGAAGAAGGAGAACGAGGGAGTTTCAAGATTTATCAACTTCACTCACTCCAAACAATGTCTCCTCTCAAACTGATGACACACACACACACACACACACACACACACACACACACACACACACACACACACCAGCTACTGCTGCCAATGAGGACGCGAGTGTGTTTAAATTCTCAAACAGGAAGAAAACGGAAAATGTGAAAGAGGAAACGAGGAAAATGAAAGAATGGAGGAAGAACTGTGTGTGTGTCAGATATGAAGAGAAAAAACAGAAACAAAGGGCTAAAGGCTCGTCATGGGAGGACCCCGGCTGGCTGCTGATAACACACACACACACACACACACACACGACAGAGTCGGTTAGTTTCACCGACATTTTTGTGGCTGATTATTTACTGGCTGCTTGTGGGGTTGCCAGATTATCCAAATTCACTGAAACCTAAATTGACCTTATTGTGTGTGTGTGTGTGTGTGTCTGTCAGTGTGTGTGTGTGTGTGTGTGTGTGTGTCTGTCAGAGAGAGAGGCTTGTAGTGAGAGGGTAACGAAAAAACGAGGCCAAATGTAAATGGGCTTTGTGTGTTTAAATCAAGGTGTGTGTGCTTTCACTTATCTTCTCTCTCTCGTGTGTCTCAGTGTTTGTGTTCCATGTGTGCATGTGTGTGCAGGCTTTGCATAGACTTAGAGACATTTTTGCTTTTCCAATCTCAGCCCGCCGACAAGAACAAAAATGAATTGCCCTGTCAACACAAATTATTCTGTCAACACACACACACACAGCCTACCATCAATAGGCACCCATCCCCTTGAGGTAATTGGATTTAAAATTAGAAAAAGCCAACAAATTGATTATCAAGGCCATTAGCCGGGCTGCTGCAAGGTGATTGGCACGCAGCAGTAACCTCCTCCGATCACAGAGCCAATCACACGCTGCAGGTTAAATCCATAAGTTCAGTTATAAAAGGAGACGATGGGAGTACTCCATCTCAAAGGCAGCAGGAAAGTCCTGCCGTGTGTGGGTTACAATGTTCGACGTTACTGCTCCTCACTTATATTTCAAATTAGAGCTTGAGGTTTCTCTCCTCTGCAGAGTAATCAGACTACTCCCCAAGTAACTCGTTATGTTACTTTAGGTGCAAGAAAGATGAATTACTGCTCGTTTGAAAGCCTCATTCTGAGGGAAGTTGAAGCAAACACTTAAAACCTCAACTTGACTTTGTGGACAGAAATAATGAAGCACGCAGCAGCATATCAGTGCCCACTGTTCTTTGATGCCTATTAAATTCAACAAATTATAAACAGTGTGTGGAGTCTGCATGTTCTCGCTGGGTACTCTGACATCCTGGTGACTCGAAATTGCCCACAGGAGTGAATGGTTGTCTGTCTGTGTTAGCCCTGGGACAGACTGGGGACCTGTCCAGGATCTACCCTGCCTCTCACCCTGTGGAGATGGATCTCATGAAACATCTGACCTCCTTTTATGAGGTGGGTTGGATTCAGGGACTGAATCTAATCAGCATCATCACCGTAACCTAACACTGACCATGAACACATCTCTGCTTTGAACCAGTCCAACATACCAGTATCAATACCAACAACACAGTGCTGCGAGCTAACCAGTTTAGCCTGTAATAAACTGCTTACTAACGGTGTTTCCTCTTCGTGGGGAATAATGTACCCGTACCTTTACCTCACAGACGCGTTTGTGATAAACATGCTGCTTTTTGAGCCGCCTGAAAAATTGTAATTGAAATTTCAAAATATGTTACTCTGTTTATGCTCGCTCCTCTTCTGCAGCAGCAAAAGCACCACAATAGCAGCTTTACAGCTGCACCGTGAACAAAGCATGTGTTGAGGGTGTAAGCTGTGGGTGTCATTGTTCCTTCTTATTAAGCAGGTATCTCCATGCTATCACTGGCAGCAATGCCAGGTTGCAGCACACATATAATAAACAGTAATGCAGGAACCTGCCAATCACATTTATCCATTATGTGAAGGGGTCCAAAACTCCCAGTTTAACCTCTGGAAGTAATATTTTTACAGCAAAACAAATGCAAAGATGACTTTCTGAAATTATTTAGCGTCTCTAAGCTAGCGGCACAAAAACCCACCTGTTCAAACAGATACCCTGGAATCTGCGGTGTGATCAGGCTGCAGCAGTTTAACACCAAACTGCAAGATGAAGCCAGTAAACCTGCAGAAAGTTCATCAGAATGTGTGAAAAGTTCCTCCTTAGGAGACCGAAAAGCTTCCCAGGTTACCCATCAGCCATCTGTCAGGCAGACACCTGAATTCACCGGACACTTTTTTGTTCCATCACACACTAAATCCGGCTTCTGGAGCAGGAAATCACCTCCAGCCATCGGTCAGTTACCTGCCATCTGGTGGAAATCGGCAGACAAACTCTCCTCCTGCCGTCTGCTCATTCACACCTTCCTGTGTTTCTCCCTCTGAAACAACAAACCCGGTTTTATGATTCATCAGGATATTCAGGCCGTTTCAAACACAGAAACTTTGCACAGGCTCTCTCTGGAGGACCCAACATTTCAAAACAAAATTCTTATGGCCTGAAACTTATTATTTCATCTGCTGCTGATTCTCTGAGCCTAATTTACTCAACAGGAAGTCTGCAAAGTTCAGGGGAATAATAACCCGGTCGCCGCTATCGATTTGTTCTCCCAAATAACTTAGGGATCCATTTTAATCTGTTTGTAACCCGCCTCGGGGAAATAACAAATTATAAAGCAGTTCATAAATTCACAAAGTTTCCGCAGCATTCATTTGGTGACAGGGCGAGACAGCGATATTAAAAGAAAGAAGAAAGACTCATTTAGTTTGATTTTCCTTGCAGGAGAAAATTAGATTAAAAGCAGAGTGAAAACTAACGATTCTCAGACAGGAGTTCACATCATCTCCTAAAATGTAACCTGGAAGGTCGATCCCAATCGGAGCCGGCTGCTTCGGCTGACGAACGATAACGTTGTTTTAAACTCGATGGTGTCTGATCCGTCAGACGGCCGCTTCTGTTCGGACAAACGCCCAGCTGCCGCTGACTGACAGGCCTGAGATGAAGGTCAGGACGCTCGGATACCTGTATCGACCGGCTGTCATCATCTCACTTTGATCGATGGCTGTATGACACATGGGCTGCCTGATAACGCCCTGCTGCCTCCATCGGCTCTGAGTGCGTCTGCTTAACTTAGCGTCTTATCTTTGTCACTGTGTGATTGTAAGAAGTGAAACAGCAGTGCTGCTCTTTAAAACGCTGTCTGTGCCTTCATGAGGAGAACAAGCCTGGGGCTGAAAACAGAGCGACATGCTGCATTTCCACTAATGGCCACTAGAGGCTGTTTCCAAAATGGGCTTATCTGATACCTGCGAGCTGGTGGCGTTTCTGCTACTGGTTCCAACAAAGCAGCAAATCTAAAGTTTTCGCATCTGTCCGTTCAATTATCAGCTAATCGTGATCGTGCAGGGAGCTAATGTTGAGGTTTCACTGTGAGACGTGTGCAACGGTTTTAGCTCTTTGCACTCGAGCACTCTGCTTTGATGCAACGATTCAGCTTTTTACTGGTTAAATAATCATCTCGATCCATCTTTCGATCAACAGAAAGTCAGAAAAGCTCTCAGTGTAAAAACAAGAGAAGCCAAACAAATCATCATTTTCATAATCTGAGAAACAGAAGGTGAGAGTTTTTGTTTTGATGTCACTTAACTGATTATTTAATAACAAATTATCAACACTGTTTACATTAATTGGTCCCTCGGGGGCTTCATACAGTTCTTCAGTTTACTTTCATTTAAAATTCACGATCAGCTCGATACTTCTGATGCACGTTTTACTGGATAAAAGTTCTGTTTCTGATATAGAAACAAATCCAGCACTACGTGGTTATCACCATCGCCCTGACCTAGGTTCGCCTTCATCGGCCCCAAAGCCTCAACCTCAGGGCCCGAGCTTGATGGTGAGCTTTTAATTGACATCTTGTTACAAAGAGGATTATGGGACCAGTCGGGGACGCTGGCTCGCCACAGAAAGATTATACTGGACATTATCGTGAAAGAGAGGAGGGATAAAGAAACACGACACTGCCGGAGAGATTAATTTGTTCTTCGGCGTCTTGCATGCATGAACATGTCATAAACCCCACTAATGAGAAGGACAGGACGCGAGGATGAAGTGGGGAGTGGACGTGGGAGGGAAGAGGAAACAACTGGAGAAGAAAGGATGCAAAGTTTTGAAAGTGAAAAACGAAGAAAATAAAAACGAAGAGGAGGAGGAGAGAATAAAAGAGACAGGCAAAGAAGAAGAGAATGAAAATAGTGGAAAAGAAATTTAAAGTAGGAGAAAGCAAAGAGGGTTAGGCGGGATACAGAAAACATAAGGAGGGGGCAGAAAGGAAGGTGGGAAACAGACTGGATGAAGGAAGGAAGGAAGAAGCAACACTTGGAAATATTCAGGAAGGAAAAATCCTGATCCCCCAGGTGTCCCAGATCAGAATAAATCGGGAATAAGCCCCAATATCAATTTAGGTTTTGCTGTAAAACCTAATTTTCCAGAAAGTATTTATTGATTTGAAACAATCAGTCAGCCACTCTTAATGAATTCTGGATTCGTCTAATACTTTGCCATTAATAATCCTGTAAAGGTGCAGCAAGAGCAACAAAACCTCCCTTTTTTTTTTTTTTTTTTTTAAATGAACAAAACCTCCCTAATTAACCCACAAACAACTCCCCGATAATCCACAAAAATCACTTTAACGATCTGAATGAATCATTAATCAGGATTTAACGAAAAATCCAAAGATGTTCCACAAAAACCATCTGCAGCAAAAACACACAGAGCTCCAGCAACCGCACACTGACACAAAAAATATTGTTTTTAAACACAGTGTATCCATCATGGTAACTGCTGGTGACAGTTCAACACGCCTACGACGCCTCACGTTAACACACACACACACACACACACACACACACACACACACGATGCATCTGCAGACTCTGGGTCTGCTGAGCTCGATGAGTTAATCATTGTGAAAATAATTAAACTCAATAAAGCAGAACAGATTGAATAAGAAAAAAACACAGCCCGAGGCTGACGGCTGCCTCTGACCACAGAGCGACACTCGATGACAGAAGGAAGAACAGAGGATTCACTCGGGCCAACAAACCGTGGCGACTTCCAGACAGGTACACCGGGACGTGGGACTACCATCGGATCCTAAATGGGTGGGTCAAGTATGAAAGCCCGGGCAATTTACTGATCATGTGATCTTTCCTTTAGTGCCGCCTTCAGGTAGAAAAAAATAATAATGATGATAATGTCTACAAATGTCTATATCGATGTCTCAAAACCTGCAGTGAGAGGAAGAACCTCTAGGGGGCACCAACAAGAATCAAAATGTTGCTGTTATATGAATAGATATGCTGAAATAAATGATGTAAACCAGAGTCCAGCAGCTTACGGGCTCGTAGTTAATCTGGTGAAGTGAAGGAGTTCACTAATAAAAGGAAGGAAACACTGAGGAAGACAGATAAGAGAACCAATGAGGAGGAGGAGTGAAAGATAAGCGGAGGAGGGCAGCGTGGAGGAGAGAGGCCATCCTCAAGAACAAAAGAGTAATTTGAAGAGCTGCGAGCGGAAAGCTCAGGGGTCCGACACTGAAAAGTTCAACAGTAATCAGAGTTCTTAAAAACTGAGTGACAGGCTCCGGAGATGATGATTTAACACTTAAAGCTTCGCTTCTATTTCTGTCGGATACCAGTGAAGTTTTCTTTTTCCGCTGCTGAATAAATAGACTGTTGCTTTGTTCTCAGAGCAGATATGTGCTCTTTGAAATGGAAAATGAGTGACAAAATGAACACACTGTGAGTGATTAAAAAGTGTTGGCTCTCTCCTGGGAGAAGGCCAGCTGGGCTACTGCCACTAAAAACACAATCAGACACACTAAAGGGAAACAATTAAAGTTACACTGAATGATAATGTGGACGTTAAATGTTCATTCTCATTAGTACTATTAGGGGGCTTCTTAATGCAGATGATACATGAATCCATTCATTTCCATTAATGTACATTGGAGGTGTCACTCTGTTCTCGACCTCGTGCCCTTCCACCTGCACGCTAGGACATTCAGAGCAACCACCGACCACAGGTGTTACTTTAATAAGGTCAGACAACACAGGGAAAGGTAGAACTATGGTGGAGGTGGGTTGCAAAGCAGCTTGCAGATGAAAATCGAATGTTTTCCAGACCAAACAACTTTTGTAGCTCCGCCTATGAGAAATCTGTCTGTGTCAGCTGTTCGGAGGGGTGGACTTTGTCGACTTTGAGGCCAACTCTATCCTCCATCAGAAAAATATACAACACCGAAGCCGGTCAAAGTAAGAAATTCAAGAAATAAAAGGAAATGTTTGAAAGGTAATGATAATTTGAACTAAACGTAACATAACCTTACTGGAATGAACAGCTGTGCTCTGGATTTCATCCCAAACAACATTCAAACAGTCACGTTTTACTGGGAACACATAAAAAAGGAATCAGCCGACCAAAGTTAGAGTGATGGCAGAGTTGTGATCTGATTTCTTAAGGTTCAAACAAAGAGGAAAACCAACAGTAGGACAGAGTGAATCTGAACTTTGAGTCAAGTAACTGAACTATGAAACCACAGTGTAGAAAGACAGCCAGCTGTTGTTATGAAGCAATTTTAGTTAAATGGCTTCAATTCACAACAGCAGTAGTCTCAGGGCTCTTTATACTGAAGGTCAAGACCCTGCAATAACACAGAGAAACCCCAACCATCATGTGACCCCCTATGAGCAAGAACTTGGTGACAGTGGGAAGGAAAAACTCGAGGGAAGGGAAACAGGCTAAAGACACACTGTGGAAGAGAGCCATTAATATCTAACATCTATATTTAATGAGTAACTTTGC
The DNA here is from genome assembly GCF_057381915.1 of Diplotaxodon limnothrissa. Classification (NCBI taxonomy): domain Eukaryota; kingdom Metazoa; phylum Chordata; class Actinopteri; order Cichliformes; family Cichlidae; genus Diplotaxodon; species Diplotaxodon limnothrissa. The sequence goes on along the minus strand of NC_140603.1, from coordinate 30,618,423 downwards.
CTCATATGTTTTGTCTGCTTCAGCTTTGGTAAATAAACTCAACTACATTTCCCCAAAAATACTTCTAAAAACTCAGAAGCTCAATCTTGTTTCATGGATTTCTCCAGCTGCAGCTGCTCAGCACTGTGACAGAAATGAAAAAGTGAGATTTAAACCCAACACTTTGTTCCCTGTTCAGTTTTTGACATCAAACCACTGGGAAACAAGAAAATATATATCATCCAGATGACAAATACACCCAGATGCTCAAAGAACTCCAACACTTTCTGTTTTGTTGTGCGCTTCGGCTTGGATTCTTCCCTTCGGCGCACAAATTCGTCACTTGAAATCAAGAAAAAAAAAAACTGCCAATAAAGGCTGAGATTACAGCTACGGGAACGTGCAGAGGTGCAGACGTGAGAGCGAAGAGTTATTAAAGATGAATGGGAGCATGGTGTTGACTGACAGCGGCGTACGTGCTCCCAGCAGGCCCAGCATGAATGTGATTATCATGGGATAATGCTGTTTCCTCTTAGAATAGACCTCCACTGTCTCTGAGGGGAAGGATTAGATTTAATTAGTCTCTCTCTCTCTGCCTTCGACTTGCACGTACATCCCGATGAGCGGAGGAACGCTCACACCTCCGCATCTACAACTTCGGCTACAAGGAGGGAGTGTGGCACACAGCGGGAACAGAAGCTGATGGAGGAGGTGGATGGAGACCTCGTGGCCCACACTTTGTCATTCAAAACTCTTTTTCACCCTTGCTCATCCATCTGCCCCCCCTCCCTGCGCTGCCCCCATCAGTCATCCATCCTCCTTTACTGCTGAGTGCAGCCAGTGACGGCAGTTTAGCAGTGGAACGATTGCTTTATGTGACTTGGGTACTGTAAACCCTCAGATATCATGAGTCAGCACCAGCGGCCTGCTGCTCTTTTGTAGCGTTTGGTACTTACCCACATTCGCAAGGTAAGATCATGTACTCCGTTTGTTTAGTAACAAGCTTCACCTTGGAACGGTGCAAACTCCAACATATTAATCAGGTGGGGATAAAAACAGAACAAATAGAGAAGCTTAGAGAAGCTCTGCACCACCCACGCATCACGCTATCACCACATCACCAATTAATGATCTTGTTTTGAATAACAAAGTTACCTTCTCATATCTGGTTAATTATCTCAAAGGCTGTGCTGTTTGGAAAATTATTACTTTATTTACCATCCATTTCACTCCGTTTCGAAAACAGATGCTTGATGCGCTAAAACCAAAATGCTGCGTGAGCTGACTTTAACGTTTTTACCAGCTTCATTTATATAAAGATCCACACGCACGTTTCAAATGTTACCAGCATATTAAAAGTCTCGTCTTTTCCACTCTGCATGTGTCGCATCAGAAGGTGCGCTTCATACTTTCCAACCCGGACCTCTTGCATTCGTGCACGTAAAAACGTATGCAACACGTGGATCATGCCAAAGCTTAAAACTGATCATCGACTTGGAGTGTAGAGTCTCCGGGTGCCGCGTGCACTTCTGCACGATCTTACTCCAGCAAGAGAACACCACTGAGGTTCAGATCAGGCAGTTGAAGTCTCCCAGTAGGAGAATGGAGTCCCCTGCACCCCAGTCTGTAAACCACCACACCATAAAGCCACTTTGAATCAATAAACTCATTATACACTGATACAGGCTTATTCATTCCACAGTCGGATTTAAAAGCTTTAAATCACAATAATCTGAATCAATTAACTGGATTTCCACAAGCACAGCCGAAGACGACTGTCATTATAGGGACACTGCTGCTTCTGCATCGCAGTGCAGTGTTTCACTGTGATGAGAAGCACTCTGACAGGAACTCTGAGCTGTTGTTCTGGTGTTTTCTGCAAGTCACGATCAGGACTGTTCTTTTTTACAGCTCAGATACTGAGTCTACTATGCAAAACCCCAGCAAGCTGCTTCACATCAGCCTCGTGAGCCAAATGGAGCTGATGTGCCAAACGATCGCAGAATATCAAAAACGCACTTCTAAAATAGGAAAATGCCAGTTTGTGCCTGTCATAGAAATGAACTGAGAGCAGTGTTCAGTCAGCAGGGAGGCCTATTTATAGACCACACACACACACACACCCTGCAGATATAATATGATCAAGTACATCCCATCAAATCACATTAAGGCACCTCGCCAAGAGAGTGGTGGGGTCAAGAGCAGCGTGTGTGGATACGGTTGAAGCTCAGTCCCGTGTTAACATTACTGTTACACTGTCTCACACACACACACACACACACACACACACACACACACACACACACACACACAGCAGGGGAAACGTTGGGAGCTTTAGGACCAGACCAGAGCTGGAGGCCTTATTTAGCTCTCGATCAAAGATGAAACGCGAGCGAGGTGCACACCCAGACACACACCAGTTGTGGTACCACCACCACCACCACCCACCCGCTTCATCCTCTCTTTGAAGACAGCTGATGAGTCAGAACTCCTTCAGTGAATATTTTCTACCACGTACTCTGAGACGTACCGACTAAAGAAAGGGATACTTCAGTATATTTGACTTCCTGTCGTCAGGCAATGTTCATGCAGTCCAGTGACGACAAGTTAAAGAAGAGTCTGGAATGAAGCCTGATTATCTTGTTTTTATAATCAGTGTAAACCAAAACTCATATTTACAATTAACTTAATCTCCTCGCTGTATTCAAGGCCAAGGCTGGTAGTTAACGCTCATTCCTCACTTGCATTTCAGGCTTTATTACACTGCACTGCAACAGGGTGCTAATCACACACAGCCTTGATTGCTACAGGCTGTAAACAAGCTAACAGCCCTGCATGTTCACCACATGCAGATTTGTTGCATTTAGGCTGCAATACATTTCTTTGTTTTTCACATCTTACTCCTCATTTCCTCTGCTCGTTTAACCATAACAACGCACTCGGCGTGCTTTACTTTGCATAAGCACCGTGCTACCTCGTGCTGTCTAATCTATGCATTCTCTGAACAGCAGAAGACTCTGGAAATATGCACTTTGAACCTTGCAAATTAGGAGGAAACAGGAGGATTTTTCTCACCATCACGGTGCAGTAAACAAAGGAGACACTGAGATGTAAAGCAAATCTATCTTTTCCAATTTAGCTCTCAGTAAAGCAAAAGAAAGTCTTCAGCTACCAGGGGAAATCTGAGCTGTTTGTTTGTGATCAATCAATGCAGTCTGACACCAACCGAGGATTTAAAAACAGGAAGAAAACCTCAGGATGCTGGAGGAGGAAAAGCACTGTGAGGAGCTGTCTGACGAGGCAGCGTGAGAGCGTAGCAGAGGAGACAGCAGCAGGAGCAGAAGAAGAAGAAAGAGTCATATGAATAGCGAAGCCGCGCTCTTCTGCCTGTCTGCTTATCGACTGAAGAGCAGCCGGTGTTCCTCTGCGGCCAAGTTCAGACGCGGAGAAACGAGGACTCTTCTGACACTTGTGAGCCAGCAGAACTCTTATCTCTGGTGAGGAACGACGTGTCCTCCATGTGAACTCTCCATCTGCTGCCAACGTGGAGTATAATCACCACTCAAACGCAACCAAGAGACCCTCCAGGGGGTAGGAGAGGCTTCTGATCGCCTTTTGGAGAAACTTTAATAAAACGAAGGTCTGTGAATCATCTAAAACTGGGAACACTGAGCTCGTATCTCTTCAGTGACATCTGAAGATGGTTTACGTTTGTGTTATTGTTTCGCTCCCTTCCTTTTTGCACATCTGCACCAGGCCTAAACAAATCCATTACACTCACACATGACATTTTGTTATTTTGCAATCTCTGCACTCGGAGCAACTTGCAAGTACTGCAGAAGCAATAAAATAAAGGTCACAGCTTACTTAGAAAATAACAGCTTTTAGAGGAAGTGGGAAAGAAGATGAAAATCTCATTTTATAAACATTTCTACTTACATCTTTTGGTAGTTAGAAACACCGACCTTTGACATAGTTGGTTTAGATTCGTCAGAAGAACATGGTATTGGTAAAAAAGCTCACCTGCTCGAGAAAGCAAAGGATCGAGTTTAGCTGGTCTACAGCTTTGTGCAGGTACAGGAGAGAGATTATGGTGAAAACTAGAGGGCTGCGCATTTATTTTATGAATCCACACTATGTTTGCCGTCCTCCGCTGGCAGGGATCAAAAGGAAATTAATTAAAAGATAAAGCTGAAGCATTGTGACGCTTTAAAAAAGAACAAGTACCGTCACTATTTTTAATAAACTGCACTCAAAACAGCTCCAGATAATTTGTTGACTGCCTATCAGCAATGACTGACAAAGGAGGTAAACATAGCAGCCATAAGACCGGGGGGGGGGGGGGGGGGGGGGGGGCAGAGTGCTCAAAGGGAGGCTGGGAAAACAAACAAAGAGCCAGGTATCATCGATTTGAAATGTTAGAACATTTCCAAAGATTTAGATAAAGTGTGACAGTCTGAGCTTCACGCTCCTATGGGAGCTTGAGCTGATTTCCGATGTTAAAAGCATAAGAAGACGAAGATCAGCAAAATGCATTCAGGCAACTCGTTCATGGCTCCTTCACTACACATCGAGCATCTCGTCGGTTACAACAAATATTAACGGCACCAGCTAAATGATCACACACCCTCAGTAAAATGTTATGAACTTATTGATCCCTCTATTTAATGAATATTTTTGCTCATTTTCAGCATTTCCATGTTTTTAATTCTTGAACTCTGCTAGAGTAGCTTTGCATGAAAAAACAGCTCAAAATAAGCCTTTAATATATCATTTATAGCGCCAGAGGTTCATCGGCTCCCTTTAAGCCAACTTTCCTCCGATCGGCTGCGTCTCATACGTTTGGGGTTACAGTTTGTAAGAATTGACGAGCTTTAAAACACAACTGTAGGTCATAATAACAGCATGCACCACTGATGTATGGTGTTTTCACATATACATATATTTATTCCAGTGTGCTATGTTCATAATAAACAAGGCCAAATTTTACACATACTCCCTGTGAGCCAAACTTCAGGGTGCAGACTGCACTAAACACTCAGTTTCACAGCATTTCCTCTAATCTTGCATCAGTACAGTGTCATGGCGAGGGGATATCTCCGATGTGTCATTCACAGCACAGAAGCCCCACCCACCTGCTTTCACGCCTTCTCTTTGCAAAGGGACGGCCAATCAGAAGGGAATGCAGGACAGAGGAGATAAAACTGCAGATGATAAAATAAGTCAACATCACTTTGAACTGTGAATCATGCAAAAAAGTCCAAGAACCAAAACGCAGAGCTGGAATTAGGTCAAGAAAGGGACCTTTTATACTTTTAATCAAACATCATCAAACCATCAAAGCTTGCCTCACTTACGCTGTAGGAAAATAACAAATGTGATGGATGGTTTTCGAGCTAGCTACCTATTCGATTGCTGCAACTACACTAAAAAGTTGCTCTGTAGGTTTACTTAACTCATAAAAAGCACCGACAACAGCCAAATGAATCAGACCCCTTGCACTAAGATGAGCGACACACTGCAAATCCTTTCAAATCCAAAGATAAGCAGGAAACTTCCTGTAATGATAATCTCTCCAAATTAGTTTCGAGCTTCTGCGAGCTCTCCCAGTGAAGGAGCTACGCTCGACAGATTCAAAAGGCATTTTTTGGGAGAATAAGGAAGTTTATTAATATGCAAACCAGACTGTTGGTGTCAAAGCTGTTTAGGAATACAAATTACACAACCTTTCCAGATGGTGTTTCCTAAACAACAAGCGAAAATGAGAATGTAATGATGTTTTCTTGTCCTCCTTAAATCCATTACAGCTGCCTTGTGTTAAACATTAAGCATCAGTACATCAATCAAACCTGAGGATCATTTTTCTAAACCTGATCGCTCAGGGCTTCGTTTCACGTGAACCCTGTGCCGGCAGTGAGTCGGGGAGGGCTGCGAGATCCATTTCAGCCAACGTCTTGTGCTTTGTTTCACTCCGACTTCGCCACAGTTGCCACACAGGTCCTGTGGGAGAATTTAAATCCGATGCACTGAACTGACACAGTTCAGTGACAGTGACACAGCGAGCGTGACGAAGAGAGAGCAGCGGAGAGACCGAGAGATAAAACTGAGAGGGAAAGCGATGAGACAGAAGAGAAGAGCGTCTCCAAATGTTTCTGTGTTGCATCCCAAATTGAAAAATAAGTGTAGCAGCCAAATCTGAACGCTGTCAAAACATGACTTAATCTGCACCAAAGAAAGCTCGCAGTGGTTTGTTGCATCCAAGAGCATCTCAAACTAAAACCAAAACACGCCAGCTTATCCAGGTTTAAAGTCCGTCTGCAGGGGTTTAGACAGAATTCATCGAGCATCGAGATGCTTTTTGTCCTCCCAGTCAGTGCTGATACTTTGGTTCTAAAGGAAAATTAGAACGGATAATCTGCTTGTAGTATTTCCTGTTGTTTCTTTGAGACCATACATCGTGTCTACTGTTGCATTTTGGGAAAAGCTCCTCTACATTCTGATTATTACGCTGTTCACAGTCCGACCTGTAGCTCAGGTCCGAAATTAACCAGCCTCTGCAGGAGGCCGATGAGCGAGAGCTACATGAAGATGGAAGCATCTGGAAAGTCCAACCCTGCTACAAGGTTCAGACACTTTTGCTGCTCCATGACACGCAGGCTGTCTAGAACGTGCCCGAGGAGAGATTTCAACAATCAGCTGTTAAGCACAGGATGAAGATTACAGAGCAGTCGTGGTTGCTGGTGGAAACAGGGAATTTCAGGGGTTTCCCTGCATATAGATTTTATAAAACTGTAAATGGACTCGTTATTACATAGTGCTTATCTACTCCACCTAAGCATGCCTCGTTCACCAAAGTACTCCAATGAACACATGGGAGAGCAACCCTGCTTTAATAAGGCATTCAGACTGGAGCATTGAACCACCCAGACCAGCAGCGGGAGCCGAGCTAAAGCCTAAAATGTCATGTTAAACATGTAGTGTCAACCCATCCCGACCAAAAGTAGCTGATGTTGCTCAGATGATGTGGCTCCATGTACAAACTTACCTCTGAGTCTAAACTCATTACGTGTTGTTTGCTACAGAGCAGCGAGTCTTTCCCATATTTTGGCCTAAAATCCAAAAACTGTTTTTCTCTTTTTAAACTCTGCTGAGACTGTAGGTGCATGCAGGAACCAAAACCTTAAAATTATTACCGGAAGAACCGAAGAGCAGACTGGAAATGTGCATGTGTGTAGTTATTTCCCAGTGCGAACATCTGCCCGTATAGATACACAACAGAACTGACAGACAAATAGCATAGCATGCAGAGCCAGAGGCAAATGCACACACTTGCTGCTACAATATCCAGTTCTATCAGGTTAGAGCAGGAATCAGATAATGACTTCTATCAAACAGCCCACCAGAGTCAAATAAAACCTCCTCGTCTTCCTCCACAAGTAGCTTACAGTGTGTGTGTGTGTGTGTGTGTGTGTGTGTGTGTGTGTGTGTGTGTGTGTGTGTTTGCGTGTGTGTTTGCAAACCTGTGTGTGCACAAGTGAAATGGAGTCTGTGTGAGTGAATCTAACGGCAGCTTACGTAGGAGGATTTGTAGTAGCATAAAATTTACTGGATTTTGTGTCGTGCATCTATATGTGCTGAGTGTGTGTGTGTGTGTGTGTGTGTATTGGCAGCTGTGTCCTGACAGAACGTCAGCCTTCATGATCCGATGGCCTGAGACGTCGCTTCTGCTGCTCATAAATTGTCTCCTCGGGAGGACAGACAAGGAGAGGACAGACAGTGTGTGTGTGTGTGTGTGTGTGTGTGACAGTATAAACTGATGCTGGATCATGCACAATGATTTGTGACAGGTAGTAACTTTTTTGGTTCCTCTGCAGTGAACCTGTTGAGTTGCAGGAGGCAGCATCAAAGAGCATTTCAGGTGTTTCTTCCTCTGAGGAGAAAACATTGTGACACATTTCTCAGCTTCCTTTCAGAGCTCAGGTGCCTCAGTAGTTTTGTTTCCTGGCTAATTAAAAAGCAGACGCTTCATGGCGGTCTTCATCGTGTCCAAAATTCAGCATGGAGAAGAAAAAAAAACATTCATGATTTCTGTGAAACAAAGATCCCAAAACACTGACAGCTTGTTTCTGGAGACATTTGTTATTAAGAGCTTTAAATTCTTTGATATCTTGCTGACAACCTGAAATCTATACTATTATTGTTTTCTGCTGATATAAATGCACATCACACAGTCGAATGTCAGTCAGAGCCTCAGCTTGTTGATTATCCTCTCAGAACTAATCTGACATCAGGAACTGAACAAAAGCCTCGCACAAGCAGCAAAACTCCAAAAAGATATTCGATTAATTTTTATAGTATAATCAAAACTAATAGCAGAATTATTATTTTGACAATTTTACCTGAAAGTGACTTTAAGCATAATGACTTTGAACCTCCTGTTTGAAGTGCTACCAAACACGACAGTCAATAAACTGAATGAATTTCACAAGAAGAAACTGAACATTAAAGCAGTGCACTCATAACCTGCTATATTTATCCATTTCCCAATTTCCCTTACATCTTGAAAGCATCTTGAGGATGTTTCATTAATATAACCTCCACAGGAAAGAAGTGATAATTTCACAGGATGTGCGCTGCATCCAGACACAACCCTGGAAATGAAATGAAAGCCATACCGCAAGTATTTATTGGTGAAATGAAGTCCTTTGTGGTTATCAGCACATTAGGATGCAAACTACATCAAAGTTTATGTATCCTCCTTTCACATTGTGCTGTTTCACTGTCCGGTGACTCTCTGGTTTGTGTCTAGTAGCATATTCATGGAAGATAAGTACCCATCATCCTGCTCCATTACCCCCATGCAGCATTTATTCTGCTCAGGTGCCCGAGGTTTGAACCACGTTATGTCCTGACTCAGCCCGCTGTCCTTCACCTGTCCTGCTGAGACTCTGTGATATGGAATGGGACCCAATCTGTGCGAGGACCATATTCTGAGCTCAGGCAGGAGTAAACATCTGGGAAGTGCTGAGGCAGTGCGGTAGGAATGGTTAGAGGAACAACAACAGACTGACGGCACTGCATCTTTGGAGGGAGTTTACATTAAAAATGTTTCCTCGGTCTGAAACCACTCAGTGATTTTTCCTCATTTAACTGACTCATATCTAAGTTTCACCAACAAACTCGATGCTGCTGGGCTGAATCATCAGCCAAAACTTTAGCACGTTTCAAATTTGTCAACTCTTTTTAGCCTCACGTAATCAACCCTGAACTAGGGCTGCTCAATTAATCGAATTTTAATCTCGATTACGATTTGGGCTTTCAACAATCATTAAAAATGACTGAGCCGATTATTAGCCCCTCCCTCGTGCTTTACTCTCGCGCTGCTCCGTGTGGCAAATCGAGCGCACCTCTCTGCGTTTCGAACACGTGTCACAACGATTAAGAGCAGCGGTCTCCAACCTTTTTTGCGCCACGGACCGGTTTATGCCCGACAATATTTTCACGGACCGGCCTTTAAGGTGTCGCGGATAAATACAACAAAATAAAACTAGTACCGGTACCGAAAAAAAGAAGATTTATTCATAACACACGTGAAAAGACCCAGCAAAACTGAGTAAACGATAAAAACGATAACAAAACAACGCTGAAAACCGATAAAAACCCTGAAAACCAGACATTTCAAGCCTGAGCCTCAACTCTCGCGGCCCGGCACCAAACGACTCACGGACCGGTACCGGTCCGAGGCCCGGGGGTTGGGGATCGCTGACTAAGAGGACCCGAGGGAAGCTCGGAAAGCTCAGCAGAAGTTATTTGGAGAGGAGAGTGACTGCTGTTGGTTGAAAAGAGGTAAAAAACCTTCAGTGGTATTATTTTTTGACAATCTTTAAAGTCATTATTCAACACATTGTTTTTGTTAAATAAATATCATCAAATAATCGAGATCTCAATTTCAGTGAAAATAATCGTGATTATCACTTTTGCCATAATCGAGCAGCCCTACCCTGAACTACACAACCAGCATCACGAGCTGAACATACTGGAAAAGTGAATCTAAGTCCAAGATTTATGTAGTTGTAACTGCCACATGCAAACAGGTTAGTGCTGGTCTGCTGACAACATTTCACCAGCACAAAAGGCTGAAGCATTGCAAACATTAAAGAGTAGCTGCAGACTGAGTTTCTGGGCGTCTTTAAACCAGAGATGCAGGCTGAACTTGCTTATTGTACAAAGACTGAATTCTTCCCCAATGAAATAAGCGATGAAAGATTCTGCAGTTAGACATCGATTGCTGTGCATGTGTGACACGCTCTCCAGTTCTTGTGTAGCCATGAACACTGAGGGGATTTAGCTAGCAATGGGCCACCATCACATCTGGCCAGCTGCAACAGGAAATTCAGAGCAGAAGGACAAAAATATTCAATTCAATTTTACTCATTTAGCCCCAAATCACAACAAACAAGCGCTTTATAGTTTAAGGTAGAGCCCCAACAGTAATGCAGAGAAAGCACTGCAGTTATATGTTAGAGTAATAAACACTGTGGGGAAATTACAGTGGGAACAGCAGCATAAGAGCACAACATATTGTACACAGCAAGGTACTGCACATTTAGATTACTGCAGGCACAAATAATAGCAGGTAGCACAGGTACAGCTGCACATGTGTTTGTAACTTAGTGTTGCAGATGTTTTTATAGTTCTGACTGGGTTTAAAAAAAATCTTCCAATACTTTAGTAATTTTACTTGCTGTGTTTTGGATCTGCTGCAAAATATCAAATTAATTGGGTTAATCATGAAATCAGATTTCCTCTACAAGGAATCTGCTTCACAGTTATTCGAGTGTATAACTGCTAATTACTCGATATAAAATCCTCTCTGAAGGGATCTGCGTACATTAGTGCCCCACAAAAAAAAAATGAGAGGAACTACTTCGTACTCTATTTCAGAGACTGACCTTTAGATAAAAGTTTATGAGTGGTGTGATTGTCCATTTCCTGCTGCCAGAAAGCAAAAAAAGTCCTGGATGAATTTTGGAAGCGCCATTAGCTGCATTATCTCCTGAGCTGTGGATGTGATTCAAGTGGAGAAAGAAAGGAGCTTTGTAGTGAGTTTCAGACGGCGGCCTTCAGAAAGACATTTTCCATTTATCAGCAGAGCCAGACTGACTGCATGAACTTTTATATTGACAACAACGGCAGAGGTAAGATATGCATCTGTTCCACGTGGTGCACGTGTATAGTGTGGAAGAAATTATTCACCCTCGTCTCTTTTAAGGTTGTTGTTAGGTTTTGTATTGTTGATTGTCATTTATGCTTAGAAATATTTAACCATATATGCTTAGAGGTGTATAATCAATTGTGTAGTGATAGGATGTGTGATCTTTAGCAGGCTGCAAAGGCTTGGTGTGCATTCCAGGAATGCACACCTACATCCTGGGAGCATGGGAAGAGGTTGTACCTTGTTTTATTGTTTTATGGCAGGATAAACGTGGCTATATCTGTTTTAGGCTAAGTGCCTTTTGTTTAGATGAACTGTTGGACTTCCAGACCAGCAGGTTTAGGGAAGTCATTTATGGGGTCACAGTCTGACCCCCCACACACAGGCAAGGTACTCTTTGTTTGTATGTAGACGTCATATGTTAATGAACCTATGCATATTCATGTAACCTCAATAAAAGAGCAGTGTTACGGGGGAGCGGACGAGAGCAACTGGGGTCAAGCGAAGGAACGACGTTTGTCCGGTTCTCTCCCGTGCACGAGAAACATGAAGAACTTTGCCTACTTCGTGTCTTGCTTGCTGTGTAATTATATTGTCTTCAAGGTTCAAGCTACAAACCTATCAGTTGTTAAACCACAATCCTGTTTCGCTCTTTGTTCTAGAAAATCTGCTGTGATATTGTGTGGGTGGAAATTAGGTCAGATGACTCAGACAAGCAAAATATTTGTCAGTTAGTTGACATCCACAGACAAACGTCTTAGGAAGACACATCGATCATATTTGCAGCGGTGAAGCTGAGAATCTGTCCGAAATCCATCCATCCATCCATCCATCCATCCATCCTCATCCGCTTTGTCCGGGGCCGGGTCGTGGGGGCAGCAGCCTAAGCAAAGAGGCCCAGACCTCCCTCTCCCCAGCCACCTCCTCCAGCTTATCCGGGGGAATACCAAGGCGTTCCCAGGCCAGCCGAGAGATATAATCTCTCCAGCGTGTCCTGGGTCTGCCCCGGGGCCTCCTCCCGGTGGGACATGCCTGGAACACCTCACCCAGGAGGCGCCCAGGGGGCATCCTTGTCAGATGCCCGAACCACCTCAGCTGGCTCCTTTCGATGTGGAGCAGCAGCTGCTCTACTCTGAGCCCCTCCCGGATGGCCGAACTTCTCACCCTATCTCTAAGGGAGAGGCCAGCCACCCTTCGGAGGAAGCTCATTTCTGCCGCTTGTATCCGCGATCTCGTTCTTTCGGTCACTACCCACAGCTCGTGGCCATAGGTGAGGGTAGGGACGTAGACCGACCGGTAAATTGAGAGCTTCGCTTTTACACTCAGCTCCCTCTTCACCACGACGGACCGGTGCAGCGTCCGCATTACTGCAGCTGCAGCCCCAATCCGTCTGTCGATCTCCGGCTCCCTTCTCCCATCACTCGCGAACAAGACCCCGAGATACTTGAACTCCTCCACTTGGGGCAGGAACTCATCCCCGACCCGGAGTGGGCACTCCACCCTTTTCCGGCTGAGAACCATGGCCTCAGATTTGGAGGTGCTGATCCTCATTCCCGCTGCTTCACACTCGGCTGCGAACCGTTCCAGTGCGAGCTGGAGGCCCTCACCCGATGAAGCCAACAGAACCACATCATCCGCAAAAATCAGAGATGAGATTCTGAGGCCACCAAAGCGAAAGCCCTCCGCCACTTGGCTGCGCCTAGAAATCCTGTCCATAAAAATTATGAACAGAACCGGTGACAAAGGGCAGCCCTGGCGGAGCCCATCACCCACCGGGAACGAGTCCGACTTATTGCCGGCAATGCGAACCAAGCTCTTGCAACGGTTGTATAGGGATCGAATGGCCCGTAGCAATGGGCCAGACACCCCATATTCCCGCAACACCTCCCACAGGACACCCCGAGGGACACGGTCGAATGCCTTCTCCAAGTCCACAAAACACATGTAGACTGGTTGGGCAAACTCCCATGCACCCTCAAGTATCCTGGAGAGGATAAAGAGCTGGTCCAGTGTTCCGTGACCAGGACGAAAACCGCATTGTTCCTCCTGTATCCGAGGTTCGACTAACGGACGAACTCTCCTTTCCAGCACCCTGGCATAGACTTTCCCAGGGAGGCTGAGGAGTGTGATCCCCCTGTAGTTGGAACACACCCTCCGGTCCCCTTTCTTAAAGATGGGGACCACCACCCCGGTCTGCCAGTCCACAGGTACTGCCCCTGATCTCCACGCAACATTGCAGAGGCGTGTCAACCAGGACAGCCCTACAACGTCCAGAGCCTTCAGGAACTCGGGGTGGACCTCATCAACACCAGGGGCTCTGCCACCAAGGAGTCGTTTAACTGCCTCAGTGACCTCGCCCCCGGAAATTGGCGGGTCATTCCCCTCTGCTTCCTCCTCGGAAGACGTGTCAGTGGGATTAAGGAGGTCCTCGAAGTATTCCTTCCACCGCCTGACAATTTTCTCAGTCGACGTCAGCAGCGCTCCGCCAGCACTATACACAGTGCAGGTAGAGCACCGCTTTCCCCTCCTGAGACGTCTGACGGTTTGCCAGAATCTCTTCGAGGCAGTCCGAAAGTCTTTTTCCATGGCCTCTCCGAACTCCTCCCACACCCGAGTTTTTGCTTCAGCCACTGCCCGAGCCGCATTCCGCTTGGCCTGTCGATACCTGTCGGCTGCCTCCGGTCCGAAATCGAGTTTTCTATTACAGTAAGTCGGAATCTGTGAAAGTGTTCTGGACACAAACTTCACATCATTCTGACGAGGCTTTGACGTTGAATTGTTAATAGGGTGACGCAGGGGGGGCAGCGGTGAGCACCTTCACCTCAAATCAACAAAGTCCAGGGCAGTGTTGGATCAAGTTACTTGAGAAAAGTAATTAGTTACTGATTACTTCCCCAAAAAAGTAATCCCGTTACTTTACTGATTACTTATTTTCAAAATTAATTAGTTACTTTTCAAAAACATGACACCTGAATGCGTGATAAAGCGATGGACCTTTTGGGCCAATTCTGCATAATCCATCTTATAAAAGTGAGTCAAACAGAAAAGTGTCTTTTTAAAGAATTGTTTATTACTTTTAATCTGAACTTTATAAAAACTGCATCAAACAAACATTACATTAAATTCAACAGTCTTTGACTTTAATGAATTTGTTTAACATTTAAACATATTTCTGCACATTACACCAGATTTTAAGAAAATAAAGGCTTAAACTGTATTTCTGCAGAATCCACCATATAACATAAATTATTTTTGTGTACACACACACACACACATCCTTTCATATAAATACAGCAAAAAAATTAATAAATAAAATAAATAGAATTAACAATAACATCTTTTAACAGTTGGTAAAGTGCAGAGAGGAGTAATATTGAGATTACCAAAACAGAAAAAGCTATTGCATGCTACATTTAGCCTTTTAATCCAGTCTCAGTTTGTGGCAACCCTGAAAAAGACCTGTTTTATTGTTTTCTTTTGGACTGAAACTGTGGTTATATCGCATCAGCAGAAGCTTCTCAAACCTTCTATCAGACACTCTGTTCCTTTTTGGGGAAAGCACCAATCCACCTAAACTGAACAGCAGTTCCACTGGTGCACTGGACGGAGTTGGACTTTGTATTTCATGTACATCTTTTTGAGATTTGGGAACTGATTCAGAATCTCAAACTCATAGTCTGACCTTAAAAAGTCAGTTACTTCTTTTTCTGCTGAGAAGCTTTCTGTGGGCTGGTTCTGAAATTCAAAAAAGTCCATTTCGGCTGGGCTGGCTGCCATTTGGGACACGTTAGTGTTGTCAGTTGCAGGAACAGCTTTACGACACTCTGTTATCAGGAGCTCCTTCACATACTCTCTCCTGCGCTCATCTCTCAGCCAACGAAGTTTAAACTTGGGACAAGTGGCCGCTGCGAGAAGTACTTCTTGGCTGTCCAGAACAGCATCAAAACGAGTCTTGATGGCCTGTAACATACAATATGATGCATCTAAGAATAAAATTATTTTACTATACAATTACCTATCGTCATTATTTTGTGGGCTTTACAGCTCTAAACCATCTGTATTTTCTATTATCAATACTGTATGAGATTTAATTTTGGTTTTGTTGATATTATGATTAATATTCATGATTAATGATGATCAATGTCCCTGATATTTAACAAGGGGTGAATACTTGGTCTTTTATTCTATCATTTTAATAATTGTACCCGCTGCTTAAAACTAAGTCTAACATCCACCCACTGTGAATGGTATAATAAATTTAACAAATCCACCCAAAGCACTTAATAATAATCTTACCTTTACAATGACATCTGGAAGGCATCATAGAGGTCATCTTTCAGGGCAAGCGTCTTTGACCTCAGGCTTGTGAGTGTTGGCCTTAAAGCCCCGTAGGTGCACTCATCCCCTTGTAAGATGTCCAGAGCCACTGTCAGGGCTTCATCACAGTACAGTACTCTTTCAAGAACTGGTACTCCCTTTCATTAAGGCACTTGATTCCCAGTTTTACACACAGGGGATTAAGTTCATTCAAGGGAATTGTGATGATTCTAGAAATGGCCTCATACAGGGAATTCCACCTTGTGGATGTCAGTACCATTAGGTTTCCTCTGGCTGACTTCCTCCACCTGTTCAGAGGCTAATGTTGATCGACTTGCTTTAGTCCAAAGAGCAGAATATTTTGCAGTGCTACTCCTATATGCAGCCTTGGTGTCTGCACAGGAGTTTAGATGTTTGTCAACATCGCTTGTTGAAATCAAGTTAATTGTGTGCGATGCACATCTGTAGTGTGGAGGGAGGCTGAACTGTGCATCACCAGATGTGGTTGAAAGAGCTTCTATGACATCAGTAAAGGTCGGTTCTTCGTCATCACCTTCTTCATTTTCAGATTCAGGGCTGACATACTCTGAATGCTTTGGCAAAATTGGATACACTATCCGTTACAGTGGCAACAACTTTGCCTTGTAGTCCATATGATGAATGGATTTCTTCAAGCTCTGCTCCGATTACATCATAGGTATGGCTGCCTCTAATTCTCTTGCATGCTAGGGCAGCCTTGTTGTGTTGTAATGTGGAATTAATCCAGTGAACTATTACACCCATAAAACTTTTATTATTTACCGCCCAGATGTCAGCAGTGGTG
This sequence comes from Diplotaxodon limnothrissa, assembly GCF_057381915.1. Classification (NCBI taxonomy): domain Eukaryota; kingdom Metazoa; phylum Chordata; class Actinopteri; order Cichliformes; family Cichlidae; genus Diplotaxodon; species Diplotaxodon limnothrissa. The sequence continues at coordinate 30,602,089 of NC_140603.1, read as the reverse complement.
GAAACAAACTCTGCCTCTTCGAGTGTAGCCTTCAAGTTAGAGTTCATTTTGTCATATTCTCTCTCAAGGTGTCCTACAAATGACTTTCTCTGGGGCAGCTTGACACCACTTTTAGTTGGTAGTTTTTCTACGATGCGTCGGAACGATTCAGAATCTACAGTGGAAATCGGCAACATGTCCTCGACGATATAGGCAGCGACGAGCTTCTTCAGTTCAGCGGCACTAAGTGCTGTCGCTCTTACGTCTAGTTTAACCTGTTTAGCAGGAGTGGGTCCATCTGAGGTTTAACATTCCTGTGGCAGCGTGCTAGGTGCTTGCTCACGTCGGAAGTGGAATTTTTCGACGTAGAAAGAAGTTTTCTTCCGATGCAGAGTGTACAACGTACGCTTATGTTTTTGTCGCTTTTTAAAGAGTCAAATTCAAAGTAATGTCGTATTTCCAAGTATTAAATGCTGCACGATCGCACTCTATCCCTCGCTCCATGTTTCTATTGTTGATTTACAGATGTGCTACCACAGCCGTCGCACACGCTTGCGTCATTGTCAGGAGACACTCTCACAAACAAAATCACAGTTTAGTAACGCAGTAACGCAACATGCTTACGGGAAAGTAAGTGTAATCTAATTACTTTTTTGCAATCGCAATCCCTTACTTTACTTGTTACTTGAAAAAAGTAATCAGACTAGTAACGCGTTACTGCCCATCTCTGGTCCAGGGTTTGAATCAGCCGGGTTCTTGCTGTGTGCCAGAGCTTCCTCCCACAGTCGCCCAAAGACTGTGGGAGGAAGCTGGAGGTCCACTGACCGTGTGTGAAGAGTCGTCTGTGTGAGCCCTGTGACGGATCGGTGGCCAACTTTGGGTCTACACTGTCTCTCACTCAGTTGAGTTATTTCAATTCAGTTTCAGTTCAGTACTTTATTGTCCCAAAAGCTGAAATTAGTTCAGCAGCAAGAGCAACAATAAAAATAAACAAAACAATGATAAAATTAGTTATTCACCATGGAAGAGGCGGGTTGCAATAGGGGTAAAAGAAACCTGGAGTCTTTTGGTCTTCATCACAGTTACTCTAAAACGACAGCCAGAGGGCAACAAGTCTGCAGTTATGAAATTGGTGGAGGGACGGATTAAACTGGACATCCTTGCAGTGCAAACCCATTTCTCCTCTGCACACGTGCTTTAACTCTTCTGCCAATAACGATGACTCTTGACTTCTCATTAATGACGAGTTTGACAAATCGGTATATCAATAAAGTAAGGCCGTCAATGCTAACGCATTAACGTGTATTAATCTGTCAACACAGTTAACGCAATTAAAGTTTTTAATGCAATTAACCGTCTGGAGTGCAGAATGACTCAAACTGCCTGAAATGTCTTTGTCCACGCATTTCAGGCAGTTTGTCCAAAGTCTGTCCATTCTGTACTCCAGATGGGTTAAAAATTTCAATCGTGATGACGCGTTAGCGCGTTAACGTTGACACCCCTGCAGTAAAGGTCTGGTTTGAGAACCATCAGAATAGGTTCTCCTGAAATACGACAGAAAAGACAAACAAGGGTAACTGATAGTAGGCGTCCAAGTTGGGAAAAGGAAAGTTCATTGATCATCTCTCACAACCATCCAGCCGGCGTACAAGTGCCGCTTCCTTTAATGTCCTTTAAAGTTTAAATGCAGTTTCAGCCTCCTGTGATTGTTGGTTTATACCAAACCTTTTAAATTCAGGATCCGTCTAGAAACGAGCATCATCGCACAAACATCTCCGCGCGCCCCTCGACGTTTATTTTATTCACTTTAACAAAACGATTCCTTCAGATGAGAACTTTTTAAACCTTTCAGGAAGGTTTTATCACCACGGTGTTTGTCTAACTAGCACAGGCTGGTGAAGGGAAAAATGCTAATGATGCCCAAAAGCTAAAGCTGAAGTTTCAAAATGCAAGTACACAAACGAATGAACAATGCTAGTCACAGCAGCCATCGTCTATATATAACCCAAGCTCCCGAATGAAAGTCTTTACCGCCGTGTGCATTGCTGTGCAACCTTGTGAATGACCTAGACGTTGAGTGACTCTGCTTCGAAAGGACAACTCTTCAGTTCTTGGATTAAGGCCTCATCCTGTACGGTCCTCTATTGAGATGGAAATTAATATTTCAGCCTTTGACAAATGGCTTTGTGAATGCTTTTAAAACTCTATTAAAAGCTGCCTTTGGATTTGAAGGAAATGAGAATCTGTGCTACTTCAAAAATTTGGAGACTGTTTTTAAAAGCTGACTGACAGAAATAGAAGAACTCCTGGTACTTTTTGGGGATAACAGGTAACTCAGCTGACAATAACTTACACACTCTGTCCTCGACGCTTTGCACCGACTTGAAGGGGAAATCTGGATATTCTGTAACGGTCTTTGGAAGCAGATATGCTGAATTTTTGCAGCAGATACTAAACGGAGCGTCTGTGCAGCTGTTCAATGAAGGAGAAGAAAATAAATATTCTTCTGCCCTTACTGCAGAAAGTCCTCCATCCTCGTCTCTCCCTTCTCTTCCTTACTTCCTTCTCTCCTCTCTTCTCTCATTCCCTTCATTAATAACAACAGCAGACTCTATAACCTCACACTCGAGGTGCTTGCCCTTTCCGCACTCCAAGATATACAAGCTACTTTCACCTGACGAGGTTAATTGAGATGTGAAAGATCGCAGCACAACGAGCGGCACGGTCACTCCTGGGCGTCGGGGCTGCACTGAGCACGCCTGGTTACCTGCCCTTTCTGCAGCTGTAAAAAAATGAGATGGACGCACTGATTAACGCGGCATTTTTGCACAACCCGTTCAGGCTGTTTCACACACTCGCAGTAAGTAAAACAGGAGGAGGCAGCAGCAGATCCACAGCCTCTAGGCCCCGTCAATATTTCATTCGCTGTTAAATATTCAGCACGTGTTTCCTGCCAAAACCTCGATAATCCAGTTATGACAAAACAACGAGATGATCTGTGTTCGGGAAAAAGATCCTCGTGTGTTTTTTTTCTGTGAATTTCCCACACTAGTGTCACATGTTTGGGACACAACCACAGTTTTCCTCAGAAAACTCGACATAATCGTTCCACCGCAACGAAGCTGAAGAACAAAATGTTCCCTCTGAAATCAACACAGCTTCTAAATCTGTACCAAATTATCTGAGATTCAAATAATATTCTTGTCACGCAAAAAACTATAAAGGCACGCATAATAAATTCATCAGCACACAGTTAGTACAAACAAGCGAATGGCACGCGGGACAAGTCTCGGCAGTCCATCTGCATCTAAGGTCAAAGGTCACTCTTCCGAGGAGGCCAATGTTCACATTTTGGACAGAGAGGACAGATGGGTTGAAAGAGGAGTGAAAGAAGCATCTATGTCCACTGTGAGCAACCATCTTTGAACAGAGGCGGGGCTTACGACACCAACTGTCTGCCATCTATAATCCAGTTTTGAGATCCCTTCCCAGACGCCTTAACGCCCACTCACATCCTGGGCCATCTGACCTCAGGAAATCACATGATAGGGTGGGGCCAGGTTTCACAATGAGCTCACCCGAAACTCTGGCTGATTGGGACCCACACCCGCTTTCACGCCTTGGCTCAGGCGATTAGAGGATCATCAGGGGGTCCTTTTGTCCCTCTGTGGGGGGGAAACTCCCACTGGGTTTGAATCAGTCTCCACCATTTGACCTTAGAACTGAAGAAGCTTCTCGGATGAGAGGTGAAACGTCTTCAAGCAACTTAAAGAAGTCCAGACGCTTTTCTTTCCAAGCTCCTTAGACTGCTAATGAAGCTGAAGGCCTGGTTTCTCTGTGTTTCAGAGGTGCGTGGTCCTCACAGAACAACCACGCTTTAAAAGTTTAATTTCATAGAATAGGATCCATTACTGCAGATTAAACTACCCAACCGATTACAAAGTATTTAAATGCATAATGATACTAAGTGCACTGTCCCATTGGTCGTGCAGCACTCAGCTAACGTCAAGATCTCCTGAGGCTGTTTTTTCCAAAATGTGAACATCTTTTCCATTTCACATTGCTGAAACTGAAATCTTTGAGTTTGGACTGTTGGTTTAATAAAACATGACATTTTCCAGACACCCTGGAAAATGTTTCCAATCTTACCTTCTGACATTTCATACAAGAAAAGATCTGAAAGTGCGGCATTACTCAGTGTCACCATGACATGGTTAACAACGACTGTTTGAATCTTATTTTCCAGTGGGGTGGGTGATACCACGGGGGGACCGGCCGCTCTCCTCGTTTCCGAACGCTGAACCAGAAGTTTGGTGTTGATTCCAGTCGTGAGACTCACATCAGCTCAGAGCAGCTGTTACGCTCAAAGCTCTCGAGTGTGTCTGCCAGCCTTGAAACGCTCAACATCCTCGGCTTTTATTAGTGAAGGGAGGCAGCGTGTTTCTGATCCTGTACCAGTGTTTTAAAATACCAACAGCCTCAGTCTGGAGCCTCCCACAGCAGGGCTCATTAAGGATTCAGGAGAGGAGGCTGTGCGTGAGAGAGAGAGGGGGGAGGAGGATATAAAGGGAGTTTTAGCATTAAACAGGCCTTGAGTATATCACACACACACACACACACACACCCTCTCTTGCCTCACCCCTTATCCAATCACACTTAAGCATGATGATATTGTCCATTAGCATTGACTGGCTTTGCTGATGTTAGCACAAAGCGTGGTACACGCACACACTGCCTCACCTCTCCCCTTGAGAGATTCATTAGCAGATCACAGCGGCCGACTTCGACATGCTGGATGTTAGAACGCAGAGGGAGACATGACGAGACACAGGAAGTAGTTTCAGGATGAAACAGAGCGTGTCAGGATGTGAACACGAGCGGAGGAGATGCTCGAAAATGTACCCACTTAACCCCAAAAAACCGACGACGGTGATTTTCATCGACTCGATGAATAAATATGCGTTCATGGTTTTTTTTTTTAAGTTGTGTCTTCACTGGACGAGACTCACATGGACCAAAGGACATGTTCCCAGCTTCATTATTTAGTTTTTCTTAATGATTCACTTTCTTTTTAAACTCATTTTGGAGCCTTTTTATCGGATCATGATACATTTTTCATTGTATGGGGGAACTATAGGAAGAATGCTTCAGTTTGTTAAATTTGCCATGTATTGTTGTCCTTCATTATGTTTTGATGGAAAGTGTGTTTTGGGGGGCATCGGGTAAAATAAGCCCAATGTTTGTGTTAACCGTGCTGAACCAAACAGTGACTCCATCTTTACCAACTTCAGAAGTTGACCAGAAGCAGAGAGACACAATAAAGAGTGAAGGGTGAGCAAACCAAATAAGCAGGAAGGACAGAACAAGCTGATCTAAGCAGATGTTTTCAGTTAAATCCAAAGTGAATTTAAGTGAAATACCGATAAGGAGCTAAGGAAAAGTTTAAAGTCTTACAGAAAGGCAGTGTGAAAGTATAAACGTCTCCAAACTTTCCTAATTTGGAGCACTTTCCCACCTGAATCCACACCTCCGAGTAGATAAGTCAGCAAAATGCATGCAAAATGCAAAATGAATGCAGCAAAAGTCTCCCATCTGAGCACCTACACGGCTGAGCTCATTTGCATTTGCACAGAATAATACCCGACTGTGCAGTGTGCAGTGTTTCTGCATCTAATGACCCTCCAAACTCACTGATCTATCGCTCAAACTGGAATTCACTGGATTGTGTTTCTTTGTCTCAGCGGTACCAGAGGAAACATTAGCAGTTCGGTCCATTAAGAGAGGGGCCGTTTCCCCCCCGAATGTTAACTGCTGCTAAAGCTAAAGTGAACGCGAAGGTCAGAGGCGCCGGCGTTCGGGTCGGTTTCCTGTTTCAGTTCCACTTCCGTCATTTACTCCCCCCTGCTGATGCTCTGAAATGGGATTTCGAGCCGGCGCACAAAGCAGCGAATGACAGCGCTGGCAGACACTGGAGGCAAACTCATAATACACTTACACGCTGTAATGTACTCGCACACGCAGCTAATATGGTGGGGGTCCGTGCGTGTGCTCGATGCAGGTTTTTACTCATGCACGCACAAAGAAGTGTTTGTGACTCACAAACACGTGACGGTTGTGATTGTGAGGAATCATTTGCATCCTTGTTGCTGTAAGTCCGTCCACATTCCACTGTGTGTGTGTTGCCATGGTGACACAGCGAAGTTATTGCTGTATGTGCTCTTAGTGATGTTAATTCAACTAATATGGCTGAGCGGAGACCAACAACTAGTCTGCCAACGAAGGGAGGGAGGGCGAGCGAGAGAGGATCAGTCTGAATGACATCACAAAGGGAGAGAGAGACAACGAGAGAGCGAGGAAGGCGATGTATGAAAAAGGGGAAGAATGAACGAGTGTCCTGATGCTCAATCATCCAGGGAAGTAAATCTCCAAAAGTTGATTCTGTTCATCTGGACGTAGCGTTTCGTGGGAGAAACATTTCGTCACTCAGTGACTTCTTCAGTCTCAGATGACTGCAGGTTTCAATCTTATAAACAGGACATTTGCATAATGACTGAAACCAGTCATTAGGAACTGATTAAGGTCAGTTCCTTAATCTTAATTATGCAAATTCTCATGACCACTGACCAAAACCCACTGATCCATGGCCATGAGTCCCATTCACAGAGAGTTGGGGAATGGCTGTAATCACAGCATTGTAAGATGGTGACGCATTTTTTTCTAAACACCGGGTCTCTGTGGCTTTTAAAGCCCAAAACACGCTGCGCCAAAAATTGGTCCACCCCAAGGATCGGGTCCCCCGACCAAACAGAGTAACATAGTGTACACTGTTAACTGCCAGGAGGATTGGCAGGTTTTATACATCGGGGAAACCAAACAACCTCTGGTGAAGCGGATGCCACAACACAGCAGAGCCACCTCGTCAGGCCAGGACTCTGCAGTCTATTCACACCTACAGGCCAGTGGACACTCTTTCAATGATGAGGATTTAACATCCTGGACAGGGAGGAACGCTGGTTTGAGGGCGGAGTCAAGGAGGCCGTTTACATGAAAAGGGAAAGACCATCTCTGAATCGAGGAGGGGGCCTAAGGGTACATCTGTCACCATCTTACAATGCGGTGATTGCAGCCATTCCCCAACTCTCTGTGAATGGGACTCAGTGGTCATTGGTCTTTGATCAGTGGCTGTTGATCAATGATCATGAGAATTAGCATAATTAAGACTGAAGAAGTCACCTGGATGAGTGACGAAACGTTTCTCCCACAAAACGCTACGTCCAGATGAACAAAATCATCTTTTGGAGAATGAAAAAGTGGTAACAAGGTAGTGAAAGGAAGGATGGGAAAAGGTGGAGTCCAGACTTCAGCATCAGTTCCTGCAGGCGTTAAAAAAAACCAACACCCCCCCTAAAAAACAAACAAAACAAACAACACGGGTCCATCCGCAGGTTGTCTGTCAGAGAATAAACTGGTGATGGGCTGGTGTCCAGGGTGCAGACTTCATGGCATCTGTGATTTAAATAACTTTTTACTCACATTTTACTGAACTTTTGAAACACCGGTCGTGTCCAAGTGCTGCTAAAAGATTGTGCTTTGGTTCCAAACACGGTCGTTCTTTTGGAGAAATGACACGCTGGAAGCCAGCGCTCCCTCTCCTTAATGCCATAACTCGGCGCGCCACGGTGCATACGTGGCACGATTTGACAAAACGGCATTAATCAGCGGGATGAGAATGGGCCGGCACGCCAACAGGATCGATTTTTAGTTCAAGTCGAACTCTAAGAACATTTTTAAACATATTCCCGCGGGAGATCACGTCAAAGCGAAGGATAAATGTGACAGCTTCAGACTGTGACGCTTTTTTTCTGAGAGCACAAAATGTCAGATCTGCTCCATCCATCCACTGTCAAACACAAGTGCAAATACAGGAAGTACTCACATCAAAACTACAAGTAAAATATATACAGGTATATTAAAAATAAGACAAGCTTTTACTTGATTGACATGATATCATTTGGAAGAGCTTTCCAAAAGGCAAGTATTGTCATTTTCTTATTTTCTATCCATTATATTACAGTAAGTTTAAACGGACTCATTCTGCTTAGATTCGCTCTATGGACTCCACTACAGGAGCTTTGACTGACTCACATCTCCTCTTCCTTTAAGGTCACCTTCCCTTTAACCCAGATGTCTGATTACCTGCTCCGTGCACACACAAAGCTTAAACAGCAGACGGAAAAGGCATCTGCGCTCTTTCTGACATCACACAGCGCCTAGACTAGAAAAAACCTTGACACAGTGTTTAGAGCAGTCTGAGTTCACCTCTTGGATTACTTGTACATGCACTGAAGTCAGTATTTGAAAGACGATCATCCACGACTGGAACGAAACAAATATGTGACAGATAATACAGAAAAGCAAAAACGTCCACCTTAAATTCTCTGCTTAGGTTGGAGAAAATCAAGATCAGGGTAAAACAACTCCTGATCTGAGAGTTCGCTGACTTCCAACCTCCTCCCATATGAAGCCTCTCAGTTGACATCAGTAACAGTAACACGGCAGACCCCCATCATGTGACAGGGGTCTGTCATGGAGCGCACCGAGCCTGCAGTTGTGAGGCAGCACTAACTGCGTCACAGTACATATGCTGCTAGCTGCACAGAACAAGGTGCTCCGCTGTACGTACACTTTTCCCCGATGATATTCTTGTAAATATCAGGACCTATATCAGTGAACTTTTTGAAAAGATTTAGTGGCGAAGCCGAGGAGGAAGGATAAATGTTAAAATTACCATTATCTCCTCTGCTCAGTGACAGCGCAGCCTCAACGTGGGAGCGAGCGGCAGATAAGCGGGCCCGTGCAGCCGGTTTGATGTATAATAGCTGTGATGTGTTACGAAGCTCTCTAAGCATTCATTAGGCCTTCATGCCTCCACTGTTTTTGCAATTATTGTTGACCTTTAAGAGGAAGGATTGATTCTCAGAACAAAGCGCGGCGCCGCTGCTCCCATCTGTTATACTGGAGTCATGCATGCAGCGCACACATGCACAATTCATCTCTGAAGCAGAGGCTCCCTCTGTGTTTCTCTTACTAAATATCACACAGATCAGCTGGAAATAAAAAACCACAAACTCACATCCTCTGGGAACAACGATATGAGAAACCGTACAGCGCGGTTCCTCCCGGTCACATTTGGAAGCATGTTTTTATTCTGTGACTTTGGCATGTAGTGACGGGTCGACCGAGTTTCACGTGAACTAAAAGGGAGGTGCCTGAGGTAGGAACATATTTAACCACAATCTCTTCGTGAACACAATCATGATGTTTGAGTGATGGCCCCGTGGCACGCTGGACAAACCTGTTTGATAACGTGTAATCACGTCAACTTGGGCTGGACTATTTGCTGCAAAGCTCATTATATTAAACTGGCTTCAGTTTAGGTTTGGAGTGGATTTTAGGGCTTTAATGTTTGCTTTTAAAGCTGTGCGCACACTTGAAGCGATGCTTTGAAACCAAAAGTTTCTCTGATCCCACACTTTGTGTAACCAGTGGTTATTTCTTCCACAGTTGCTTTCAGTGACCTCTGATCATTAGGCTGTTGCGAATTGCTTCCTGACTGGATGCAGCTTAGAGTAGTGCATGGTCTGGGATCCCCCCCCCATCACTGTATCCTGTGACATGCTATCGCTACGGGACGCCTGGTTAGTCCCCCAATCTCCACCAATACTGGCAAAGCTGTTTTTGCCTTTACTACTTATTAACAAAACTATGACTTCTTCTCTTATAGAGATGTCTCTTTAGCTGTGTCTTCCATAGGTCCTGTTTTTATTCACTTTAGTGATTTTACCACTGATTTCAGTTACTTTATGGAATTTCTTTCCTTTAAACCAGACGTCTCGAACGCCAGTCCTCAAGGTGTCCTAAAACTTTTCCATGTGTCCCTGTTGCAACACATCTGAATACAATTAGTAGGTCATTAGCAAGACTCTATAGAACTTGACTGAATGCTGAGTTGGCAGCTCAGCCATTTGATTCATGTTACAGCAGCTCATGAGTGAATGAACATGGTGCAATAAAAGATTTCAGAAGAACATTTTTCCAAACACTTAAATTTACTTGAGTAGGGTTAGGGGTTGCCACTTCAGCATGCAGTCAAGCTCTATACTCTTGCTAATGACCTACTGATTTTATTTAGGTGTGTTGCACCAGGGACACATGGAAAAGTTTCAGGACACGTTGAGGACTGGAGTTTGAGACCCCTGCTTTAAACTGTGCCACTGCACCATTAGCAATTAGCATATAGCAGGTGATAACAAAATAAACAGCAGGGAGGGTGAAAATCTGTTTCCTCATTGACAAATACACTGCTTACTCCATAAGCACCGCCTCCAACCTGCAAAGCTGCAACTGCTTAAAACACGACTCTTACCTCCCAGCATCCAATACTGCTGTGGCTCGTGGATCAAGGCACCCTGTGTGTATCTGCACAACGCCATCTGACAGAACAGCAGTGTGTGAAGCCCTGAGATAATATAAAACTACAAATAAACAGCTGGGCAGTAGGAAGGAAACAGATGAAAGAATGTAAAGCATTAAAAAATAAGATTATTCTCAGCAAATCCACATGCGGTGGTTTAGTAGCTGCAGACCGCAGGACGAAAGTGAGGTCAAGATGACAACAGTTCCAACGTGTTCACTTTCATTCATCGGTTAACTGAAAACCCAGCAGCTGCTCTAAAAGGAGGCAGAAACTACGAACCAAACGTCTGCGTAACTGATGGCATCACAGCTTTCTAATAAAAAATGGCTCCGACATGCTTAATATCAGAAAGTGCTGCTGCAAAGTAATTATGACTTTAAAAAGTGGAACTGCCCTTTAGATAACTATATGGACGTGACTCAGGCTCTGCTCCCCGGTGCTCCCAGTCACAACATTTCCCTTTCATGTGCCTTCTTCCTTCCCTCCTCCTCCTCCATCCCTGTAGAACTCCTGCATCACCATGGTAACAGGCTAAATAGTGAGGCGGTGTGGGTTAAGCATCACTCATCCAATATTTATTATCAGCCACTTAGGCTTTATGGCCTTATGATGGGAAATCATCAATGCTGTGACCTGTGGGTGGAAACACGTGTGAACGTGGACTGCTCAGATAGTGGCGACATAAATGCATCTACACAACCACATAAATGCATCTACACAACCACATAAATGCATCTACACAACCACATAAATGCATCTACACAACCACATAAATGCATCTACACAACCACACCGTGTGAACGCTGCGTGACAACAGCAGTTTAAAGGAGTCATTGCTCATTTCCAGTTCCGTGTTGTTAGTCTGGGAATCTACTGGAGTAGCTTAGCATGAAATCTGACCAGCAGGTGGGTGTGGCTTCCGGGGTATCTGCACTCTGTGACATCATACAGATCCAACAGCAGAAAATACAGTTTCAAACGACATACTTAGGGCAGTTTTAAGCTCCATTTAAAAGCCAGCTTTCTTCTGATGATAAGTACAAAACCTGAACAGCAGGTGGCCATAAGGGGATGGCCACAGTGACATACAGAGCCGAGTGTGGGAGAGCCGACTGTGAAACTGTGCACTCTGAGAGCTCCTCAGTGTTTGGCTCACATAAATGTGGGTTTATTTCAGGTTGGGTTCGGATCGGCGCTGTTCAGCGTCTCTAGAAAATGACGCTAAGTTTGTCAAGACAGTTTATTTATATAGCGCACTGAAACCCAACAGACGCCCACCACAGTGCCGCACAGCAAGTACACCGATCAACAAACAGTGCCTCACGCTGAAACATGACATCGAGAGAGGGGGGTTGTGTTTCTGGTGAAAGCACGAGAAGAAAAAATAACAACAAGGTAGCGGAGAGGGAGCAGAAAGCGAGAAATAATAAAGCACCTGACAATAAAAGCAGCTCACACGGAAAATAACAAAAAGAAAAACCTGGAAAGAAACTTTTCTCAATAACTCGCCGCATCTCCTCCCGCCTCCCGTCTTCCATCCCACCTCTGCTGCCTGCAGCGGGAAACATTAGTCTGATATGAACTGATTTCTGCACTGATTACACCTGATCCTGCAACACTTAAGCCACTTCAGATAAATGAAATGAAGCAGCGTCTCAGTGCTTTTATGCACTGGTGTGTGTGTGTTCAGGTGTGTGTGTGTGTGTGTGTGTGTAGATGGCCCATTGGTGGAGGCAGGTTTTGATAGATTGCTCTGGACATCCCTCTAATGACTCGCTCAGGTTCACTCCTGCGAGCGAGGCCTGTCGCTTCCGCTAAGAGAAGCCTGTGATTGGTCGGGACGCAGCCCAGCCGCCTGCTGCGTCCCGTGCGCGACCGACCCGAGGCTCGGCTCTCACTTCCTCCATCACGCACATTATTTTCAAAGCAGACAGTTTCAATGACAGGCACGAAGTATTTTTTATTGAAGTGTGAAAGGCAGCTCGTCGAAGTGAAGACGGCGTCCCGCTGTGAGGAATAAGCACCAGAGAGTGAGCACAACACAATCACCTGTTCATCCTCTGAAGAGCCGAACATGCAGGTTTGATCAGCTGCGGATGATTAACTTTCTTTACAACTGTTTCAGTTCCACATTATTCTAGTTTGTTCTTTCTTTTTGCAGATTTAACACCAAGACGAGCCCGCTGAGTTCTAATCTTCCGACAGAAGAAAGCAAAATGATTGTCGGTAAGTCTGTGCAAATTACTGTAAATGATAATCAAGACGCCCTCACAGCCCCCGCGTCAAGCCAAAAATCACAGAATCGAATTGTCCCCTCCTCCCCTGTAAATGAAATGCTACGTAGCACGAGCATGTGTGCTTGTTTCCAAGGTAAAGAATTATTTTTGCTTTTCATTCACTGCCTGGTCGTTTCACACAGCTACTCGTAGTACGCGCCGCTTTTTAAGGCAATGGTCTGCTTCCATCTTGTGGCTCTGGCAAAGACCCTTCCCTGTTTAAACATGACAAAGCTAGCTCCATAAAGAAGTGTATTTTGCAGAGCATGACCCGACTTCGCTGACCCCTCCACCCTCAGCTCCATCCAACATCTGTGGGCTGACCTGAACACCAGCTGTGAGCTTTATCATCCAGCATCCAGGAAGCAGGAGAGTGGAGGCTGTCGTAGAAGCGCGATAATTCCCACAGAGCCAGAATCTCGCTTTCTCCTTCTCTCTGTATTTTATCGGTGTGCAGGTCTATAAATCCGACAGCCAGGAGATGGGAAAACGTGCTGAGACTACATGTTCTCTGCCCGATGTACTCCCCAAAATACACAGAGAGGGCTAAAAACAGAGCGGGACTTGGCGAAGGCCGAGGATGGGGGGGCGATCTTTAAACACACCGAGTCTGATCTGGGTTATATGGACTCTGCTGTGCAGCTCGCTGTTTGTCCTTCTGTTTAACAGTGAGGCATAAAATAATGTTGGCACAGAGTTCATGAGCCGCTTTCAGGGCTCCAGAAACGAGGTTTGAGGTTTGGAGAGGAAGCAGAATGATAAAGCAAGAAGCCACTTGTCATTGTTTTCACACATATCGACAGCACATTCATATAATTCATGATTCAGCACAGAGTGCTGTGCAGAAGTCTCGAGTTCCCCTTCGTCTTTTGCTTTCAGGACTTTGAGTCTCCAGGTTTTCTGAAGGTCTTTCAGGCTTTTCTTTAGACGTTGGCTGCTTTTCACTCACTTTTAGTCCAGTTCTTGTACCTGACCATTCTCAGAGGAATGTTTTTATTTGTTGGATCACTTAATGCCGACCTATGATAACATACATGACAGATTCTAGTATTTTTTTAAAAAGCTCTGGTACATCTATTGTTGAGCCTCATCAGAAATGGCCTCAGTGGAAGGCTGACTGTAAAGAATTCATTTGTAAGGAAGGGAAACTGAGAGAAAAGGCTGATGTATGAAAATTACACAAGAACTGCACTGAAGATCAGAGGCCACAGGTCTGATGAATCCAAATGTGAAAACGTTGGTTCTAAAATAATCGGGAATCCTGTCAAAATTGTTGGAGTTGTGAAAAGAGAAAAAGTAGCATCAGGTTGTGATCCAGCATGCAGCACCATCTGGAAAGCTTCTGATTGGCAAAAGCTTCATTTGTCGCCGTGAAAATGATCCCAACAATCTGCCAATGCAGTTTTACATGTCCAAAACACATCACCCAGAAAGCATTTCATCCAGTGTCCCAACCATCCAAGTGGCTCATTTAGATGTGGAGAGCAGCAGCTCTGCTCCGAAACCCATCCCCAAGGATGAGTCCGCACACCCGTGAAGATAACTCGTGCTCTTTGGTGTGTTTTCAGTCACTACTTGCATCTCCTGGTCAGAACTGAGTGTAGATTATCTAGAACAGCCAGTAATCTTCACCTCAGCTGGAACAGAGTTTGCATCTCTATAGATCGAGTCCCCCCTCCACTCTTTCTCTCCTCAAGAATAAAGACCAATCTGGAGCACACGGGCCAAGAACCATGGCCTCAGACTGAGACATGCTAACTGTCACTGCAGCCCTGGCAAACTGCCCGAGAGCAAGGTTGAGGTTAAGCTAAGCAAAAGCACCAGGATCACATCATGTGACATAAAAGAAAAGCTATGTTCCTGTAACTACAGAAGCACACCAGCCTGCACACGCCGCAGAGCTGCACGTGAAGCCGTCAGTATTTTAAAATCATTATTTACTGTCCAATTCAGTATTGGATGCCCATTATTCTAAGGATATATGTTTTCCATAATGATTGTTGAAATGTATGCAAATGTAACAAATATTATTTTGGCAGTGGGGAGGGGGGGCTATAGTCCTCTTTCCCTTTAACTCTCCTGTTGACGCTGTTATTAAAAGCTCAGGTTTTACTCAGTTATATCAGCATCAGCCCTCCATAAATTCTTATTTCCCCTGATATGATTTCCTCTGAAAGGATAGTCTCCTGTTCAGCAGCACTCGGTCTCAACACAGACCGGTCTTACTGCTGCTCAACTACTCAACGTGATTACACTGCATTATTTTCCTGGCTTCAAAGGCTTCTGTAAAGAGCGCTGCAGATTCAAATGAGGAGCAGACACATCCTCAAAGCCTTTAATCATAGTTTTGTGCCTAATGCTGATCCATTTTTCTGCATTTCTAAATGTAAATGAAACGAAACGTGACATTTGCAGGGACCTGCTGGAGTTCAGGTGGCGTTTGGTCAGCCGACCAATTGGGGAAGCCCCACGCTGTGGGTGCACAAACGAGTCTTCAGATGAGAGCTCCTCCGAGCTTTGATGCCACAGCGACTGTAATGACTGAAATTACATGTTCCATTATATACATGTGCACAAACATAATGCATCTGCATGTGTGTGAGTTGTTATGTAAGAGTCCACAATGTGATATGCGATATGATGCTTTGTTCCCACGCATGGAAATTAGATCTAACAGACTACCAGGCTGTAGAGCTGAGAGTGGGTGTACAAGTGTGCGCGCACCTCCTACGCATCTGAACATTTTGAATTTTTGCTTAAAAATATGACACTATAAGTGGAAACCCACTCCCACGCAAAGGCAAAAACTGCTCTTACTAACATATTAGCAAATCTCAGTGTTAAATATCACATAAAATCCAAGTACTTCATCGCATCATTGAATAATCACGGCGGTATTTAATATCCACACCCACTCAGATATTTGCAGCATTTCCATATTCTCTTAAACTCGTGTTTCCACCTCCTGATGACACTGAATCACAATTAGCTTCCAATCACACAATAGATGCTAAAACGTTAGCCAGTGGGCGACTGTCACTTAGCATGTCGTCCTGATTCTCTTTATGGTCCATGTCTCTTGTTATAGTTGAAGCTGCAAACGATTAGCAAAGCAGCAGCAGCTTCACATTAATCACGACTGGTCCCATTAGTCAACAGGAGATCAGTGTTACAGTGTTAGTACCTAAGACACCTGCTAAGATTGAAACTCATCAGTGAAGTATTGTCAGATATCAAGCCAGTGATGCTGTGTTAAACTTTACAAACTGAACTTTAATTTAATTATAAATGATCAAAGTGCACCAAGCTGTTCTGCAGCGACGGCGAGAACATCTGCCGTTCTGCAGGATTAGACCTTCATCGCAGTTGCCTCTCGAATGATTCGTCAGTCAAAAGCAGACATTTAAAGACATCATTCTGAACATGGAGTTTTTGACTTCAAGACTTTTGTGCTGCTACAGAAATAAAAAAGGTGGTGTCAGCTGTCAGTTTTCAGCTTTTAGCCAAACCTCAGCATCCTACATGAAACTGCTGACCAATAAGGTCACAGCTATGTCTTATTTTAGGATAATTCTTCCAATCACCTGAATTATTCCTTAAATTTGACTATATCTTTGGCCACTGCTGTATCTTAAGTTAGTAACCTTTGATATAAGAAACAGGAAGCACCGATTCAGGCAGACCTTTGCCCTCTGCCTCTGCGATTCTTTATGGCCACTCATGTTCACGTGTTCTACCTGCATTCTGTATTTCTATTGGTCACATGAATGTACATCACACTGAGTCACGGTCAAAGCTGAGCTGTGTTGATTTCTGACCACGCCACTCACTTCCTGGCTGGTGCATTTTCACTGTGCTTAGCTCGATGCAGCAGGAAACGTTTGTCTCTTCTATCAGAGATCAATAGAAAAGAGTATTTCAGAACGCAGCACGTGACGTTTCCTGTGTGAAAAGGCCTTTGCGGCGGTGCTCAGAGCGTGCACGACTGGTTTTTTGAGCCAAAGGCTTCAGGCTGCTGCTTATACTCCAAACCGTTTCCAAGGATGTCAAACAACTCACATGATGTCTCAGGTTTGGTACTGTATCGATTCGAGAATAAAAATAAATGATAAAACTCAAATTATTGGTACTGCACTTCATGACAGAACTGCACGCGTAACATTTGATGCAGTTTTCTAACAAAGACTGTTTTCATTGCAAAGTCTATATATAGGGTACTTGAGTCTTAGCGCTGCATATATAGAGTATGGGGTTAATCAGCTGAATGCACCTGATCCAAACAGTCGGCTGTGGACAATATCATTGCTCTGAATGCTAACATGAATCCTTTCTATCACTGAAAACATCTTAATGGATGTTTTTGTTTGAGTGACTCCATCACAAAAATTGAACGTAAGCTGGGGTCCTGATTTTACCACCATTATAGTTTTAGCATAATTTTACATTTAAATGACAAAGTTATGGCAAACACAGTTACCACAGCTGCACGGCTGACCTCAGCGAACTTTTGTTCTAGTCCAATACTGAACTAAATGAGCTGTTACGCTATTTTCCTTGTTTTTAAAAAAGAGAAACAAAAGTAGAAGTCTGAAATCACGAGTTTTCACATCACCCCCCAAAGGCAGTACTAACACACACAGCTAGTTAGCACGTCTAAATCTGTGCACTCGGTCTCGTCACAGGCCTACGTTGTCAGAAAAAAGGTAACGACGATCCCTGTGCCGGTATTTTCTATTCCTGTCCAGTCACATCCATCCATCCACACATACTCTCCCATTGAATACACACTTTGGAAGATATGAAAAGAAAGAGGAAGGAAATTTCAGACCGAGTCTCGTGTTAAATGAAAGGAACGGCAGCAGAAAGGCCATGAAAGAAGAAGACGACTGGATGAAGATGATAAAGTTGAAGAGCAAACGAACACAAAAAAAGCATCTGCAGGATTCAAAGTAAGAGTTTAAGAGACCATTTTAAAGCAGCCAAGAGCCTAGTTTAGAGCCAGTTTAACGACTGAAATAAAAGAAGCGAATCTCTTGGCTCTTGCCAGTTTCCGGAGAACAGATAATTAAAGCTGTGAAGCGATAAATGGGCAGAATAACAGAAAGGACAGCAGGTTAGCCCTCGGGACACCAGTTCAGGTCAGATCTGACTCCTGAAATATAATTGTCTTATTATCCGATAGGAAGTCTGAGCTCTTTCCAAAATTTCTTACTTTTGAGTTAATTGACTCATCTTTTATAAATCCTTGCCTCGTCTCCAAATTGGACATGAACTGATTATGTGTCTGTTATGAAACCGACGTGGACAAAATGTACGTGTGTGTAAAACACTGAAACGTCACTCGTGATGGTTAGATTTACATCTGCACATACAGAGTACATATGTCATATAATGAATGTCATGAAAGAAGCTAGAGACTTGGTTAGAATGGTAACATCCAGGTTTTAACATTATGCTGAAGGTTAAAGACGGACACCTCGGAGACTGGTTCTCATGTCCCACGTGTCATCTTTATTTTTAGACTCATTTAGTAAATGTGTTGTTTTTGTCTTGGATCAAGCTGGTTTACATCAGAAAACAATAATGGAGACAGCTGCGTTTGTTAGGTTTAGGAAAAGGAAACGAAAAACTGCAAGTTTGAGCTTCTTGTCGTTTTCCCTTCAGTTGAGTTTTCTTTGTTTAGCAGCAGTGATAAATCCTAATGTAGAGAGAAAACCCAACATTCCAGTGATCTTTGGGGACAAAAAGATTCCCTTAAAATGGGAAGATTCTCGAGGCTGTGGGATGGCGGCCATCTGCCGTGACAGGTTGGTGGGTGAATGTGAGATTAGAGAGAAAACACGATGCAGTACGGTCGCAGCACGTCAGCTTCTAGCTAGCGCTGCAGAAGAGCAGCGAGCACACGGACGGAGAAAGAGGACGGGAAGTTTTGCTTTGGGGAAATATCTGTAAGTACAATAACTTGATTTAAACTTGCTATAAAAACCCTGCAGGCCTGCTCATTGGTTAGTTTGCAGTACTGTGGTGAAGTTCACAGTAGTGCTGTTTATGGTGTTAGCTTACACCAAAGACAGCAGACATCTTTATATTTACGGTGATGATGCCGATTAGATTCACTCATGAAATGTGACTTTTTAACGTCATCGTTACTACGGGTGGAAAAATCATCCGCACAGTTCATGAAACATCGGCTAATAGTGAATATAGGAACAGTAGTGCAGGTCAGCTGATCACAGCCTCTCAAAATAAGTTGCACGACTGGTTTTTTCCCACACTGCACTGCTGCACTCAATCCCAGGATTCCCCCACCTGCCAAATCCCACTTTAACCCCAGCTTCTGCCTAGTATCCATCAATATCCTTCGTGGGTGGGTAACCGATTTATTAAAGCTTCTGAGACTCCCGGCAGACGCATGTGGGCCCAGGGGCATCACAAAAACACAGAGATGTGCAATTAAACAGATTCAAATGCAATATTTCCAAAAAGGCCATCACCCATGGCAGGGACACCTTCACCAAAATCAAAGAGCAATCAACAGATGCATCTGACGCCCCCTCTGCACCCTCTCTGGGAATATCTTTGCTCTCGGTGGGGGTGGGCATTTTCATAAAGATAAAAAAAAGAGAAAGCTGCCTCTCCCTCCTCTCTCATCCCCTCTCGAGCTGCAGAGGCTGGAGCTTGGCAGCCGCCTCTCTCACTATCCTAATGAGAATTCAATCTCCCTTCAGCACCTCCATCCTCATCGTTCTCTCTCCACAGTTCTCAGGCACATGCATTTATTCATTTATGGGTCTCCCTCATCCATCTGAACCATTACATCTTATCTTTATATTACAGTATTTTATATGCCTCGCTCTTTGCCTTGCTTCTCATTCTGTAGCACCGTTTTGCAAACTGCCTCGCGCCGTGATTGGAGCTTTTCCTCCATTGTCCTACATCTGACCATAAGGTTAATTTGGGAAGGATTATTGAATCCATCCAGCAATAACACCAACTAACCTTTGAATTCCCCAAACTAATACTTAAGTAAAACATCTTCCAGATGTATTTCCTGTGGATATCCTCGACACACAGATCCTCCCGAGTGGTTTTAATTTTCTTGCGGCGACCGCACCGTAACATCACGTTTCTGTGCACGACTGCCACGTTCCGATCTAATTATTGCTTTTTAATAGATTTGTTTTATCATAGCTGTCTGCTTAAAGGTTAGCCTTTAATAAATAAATGATAAATGGATTCCCCCTCGGTTTACACACCATCCCGGCCAGCTCGATCCATCGCGGCTCAGCAGACATATAAAAGCACGTTTCTCTTGAATAAATCCACGTGAAGTGACACGACCGCGGCTCAGAGAAGAGCAGCGCCACAAAGGCTTCTTTGCTTTCAGAGGTAAAGAGAGGAGAGAGGGAGAAAAGCTCCCATCTTTCACTGCTTCTGAGGGGCTCTTGCCTGTAATTGGGGTTTTCTGCAGTAATCCAGCTCTGATGGCTACTTATCCTTCACGGAACAAGCAGCAGCCATCTTGGTAATGAGAGGCCACGCTGCCAGCTCTGACACCTAATGGTTTTGCCTCATGAAGCAAGTTGTTTTAATGACATCAGGAAGTCCTCACCTCCAATCCTGACCTCAGAAACAGACTTTTTTCCTTTTTCTTGGCTTCTTCTTGCTTCTCCTGCGACATCATAAATCTTTGGTTACTTTTAAGTAGCGTAAAAATCTACATCCAGAGACTACAAAGCGCTGCCAGCATGTTTGATATGTCTTTAATATAATGAGCTTTAACGACCCCTGAAATCATTAAACTGCAGTTCCTGTTAAATAATCTGCAGCAACACAGGAGTATTTCTTTCAGCGGCACAAAGGAGGTGCAAGGAAAAAAGGATCGGAGGAGGAGATTGACAGGATTACTGACAACAAGCTTTTCTGCTGGCTCTATTGACCGAGCTCTTCAATGAAACAATCACTGTCATTTTGAGAAGAGGGGTTAGTCGGTCAGAAGGGCTCCCGTTCTGCAGCAATCAGGAGAGGAAAAGAATGAGCACGCCTCAACCTGCGGCTCGACGGTGCCACAAAATTGGTTTCAGATTGTAATTTTCCTAATTTCCCTGCATGATTCATGTATCAGACACGAGTCTGTGGAGAAGCTGAACACTTTCCCCCCAAATAGAGTCTTAAAGCTGATTACTGTTTGCAGCAGCTCTCCACACATGATTAGTGCGACTTGTTGCTGTGCAATGTCACAGAACTTCTGTGATTGACACTTCAGGGTTCTGCACTTCGTTTAATACATTTTGAACTCGCTGATAAAAGATTTCTGCGCACATCCTGAGCACATCGCATTCACCGGACCGAGGGAGCGATTCTGCCGCTTTTCATTCATGAGAGCGTTTCTTTGGACATGTACAGCTGACAAATAGCTGAATAATAGACCCAACGGGGGCGCTTACCAAACAGGAGAGTTACTTTATTTCCCATTTCACTTATTTTCAGTTTTTTTGCACAATGCACCTCATTTTTTATTAATTTGACATTTTCTTCATGAAAATCTGGGTGAAATTTGACAGTGACAGTATTTAATATGGTTTGCATTCAGAAATAAAACAGACCTTTGAAAGGTTGTCCTCAAAGAAAGTTCTTAATTTAAAAAAATGCATTTTATTGTGAAACATCTTAGTTTGAACGTCCTTGCCCTCGCTCACTTCGGCATAACTGTCATGTTTTCACAGATACTGTCAACAAAGCGTTTCATTGGCTGAGTATCATCATGTGGGATCAAAGCACTCATGGTCAGTGCATTACACACAGTGATGCTGTAAAGCTGTGTTCATAAACATGAACTGTTGGTTTTAATATTAACAAATATTTCCATATAGGGGTGAAATATGATGTCTTTAAGCATCTTTATAAGAACTCCAATCTCATTGGTTATTTCTTTGTCTCTCCTGCCTCGAAAGGAAAAAAATGCTCTCGTTCCCATCAGCTTTTTACTAAAAAGGGTGGCTCCACCATCTGGTCGTCTTGAATGCTTACATTTTTAAAAAAAATATAACAAAGGCTCGGTGGCACGGTGGTTAGCACTGTTGCCACACAGCAAGTTCAGTTCCACCATGAGGGCGGGGTCTTTCTGTGTGGCGTTTGCATGTTCTCCCCGTGTTTGTGTGGGTTCCCTCCGGGTACTCCGGCTTCCTCCCACCGTCCAAATACATGCAGCTTGTGGGGATAGGTCAACTGATTAATCCAAATTGCCCATAGGTGTGTATGTGAGAGCGAATGGTTGTCTGTCCCGGTGTGTTGGCCCTGCGACAGACTGGCGACCTGTCCAGGGTGTACCCCGCCTCTCGCCCTATGACAGCTGGGATAGGCTCCAGCACCCCCCGCGACCCTGAAAAGGATAAGCGGAAGCAAATGGATGGATGGATGGATAACAAAGGCTATTTAATTGGATGGTGTGTTAGCCAAAACTGTGGATTGTTGCCTCAGGACAACACCAAGCCTAAAAGCGAGAGGGAGGAATAATTTGAGACAGTAGTGATCAACAGGAAGAAAAAGATAAGATTATCGTAGAGTCTTTCTAAAACTAAGTTGAACCAACAGCAAAAGATTAGCAGATTCTCAGAGCAGCTGATTGATAAAAGCACTGATGAACCCTGATCAGTTAATCCCCGTCTCACACAAACATTAACCACAGGCAGTAACTGCTAATCCACTTCCACTCACTCTGTGTTTACCCACTTGATCGACTGCAGTTTTTAACCCTGCAGATTATAATCTGACAGAATTGTGTCTATTGTGCGTCCGTCTGTAGGTTGGTGTGAATTCTGGTGTCTGTATGCGCTGTATCAGTGCAGCAAAGCCTCAAACAGACCTGAAACAGTCTGCTATGCAGGATTCTCAAAAACATCTGACCTCTCAACTGAAATAAATACATAAATAAAAGCATCGTCTTCAGCTTCGGCCATCACAATGCTCTTTCCGGCTTTGATTTCTTCCACAGTTGTTTATTACAGCTCCCCTCACAAGATGCTCTGCAGGGCAAATATAATTTAATATTTCTGTGCAGAACGCTGCAAATCCCCTCCAACAGATACAAACCACATTAGTGTGCTTTAAAATTTACATCAGGCTGTGAAGGATGAGCAGAACTATTGCTTTGCAGATCCATCTCCTCACTAAAGATATATTAACCTCTTAATAAACAAGGCTGCAGGCAAACCACCTCAGCCACGCGTTAAAGAAGCAGCATCGCTTCACAAACTGGAAAATATTAATCATTCAGATCAAGTGTTATGTGTATTTTCGCCTTCTCATTGGACGTGAAACTAACCTTAACCCTACTCACAGATGTTAAAGCAGACCTATTCAGCTCTATTTTGGACTCTCATATAGTAGCTTTGGATGAGTCACAGTTCAAAATAATCCTTCTTTACCTTATAGCCGGCCTCAGAGCAGCTCATCAGTCCACACTGACTGAATCAAGATGCTTTCCACCCTCCCACCTCCTCTCGTCTTTTAATTTGTTGCCTGTGGCAAAACAAAAGGTTTGAGCCACGGGTGGGTGGGGCTTCTTTGCTAACAGCTGGAGGTATGTGAGGCAGAAGAGCTCTCTGTGACATCATGCAGAGCCAAGAGCAGATACAAATGTGTGAATCTGGGTGTTTAAAGTGTTCTGCAGCCTGAGCTTTGGCTCATCTGTACACTCACTCACCACACACTTTAATCTTAGCATCCTACAAAAACAGGAAATAGCAGGTCCTATTGAAAGCTGCACAGAAGAATGAGAGTTTATTTAATACATTTATGGTTCACCAAGTTGGCCAAATAAACGCATCTTTTGGCATTTAATACTGAAATGAATGTAATTTGTATCTGTTTTACGAGTATGTGGTGGGAAACCTGCTGCAACAGAAAGCTTTAACGATTGTATCATTTTGTAACAGGTGGTGACTCGTTGCAGGTCTGATTCATACGTTTTTGTGAAAGCAAACAAAGAGTCTTTGAAGAGCATCGTTCAGCACAGCCAGATTTTAGATTGTAAAACATCTCCTGACAGCCTGCTTTCAAAAAAACCCACATTTTCTAACTAACATTACTACTCACAACAAGTCTTAACAAATTCAGTTGAAAAAGTTTTCCACACGTATCCTTAACGGATGGATCTGGAAAAACAGAGGCAGACGGGAGGGGAGAACACCGCAGAGTAAAGAGAAAGACGGGAGAGTGATGACGGAGGTTAAGGTGGAGGGAAGGAAGAGGAGAACGATGATGGATGGGGGGAAAGAATAAGATGGAAAGATGACAAGTGTGATGTTGGGAGGGACGGTGGAGTGAGTGAGTGGTGTGACTGTGAGCAGCTGCAGAGTCTCACACATGCACACACAGCTTCTTTTGCAGTCTGGCGGTTACTCGATTCATTCATCTGCAGCTGAAGCTCCTTTAGGCAGTGTGTGTGTGTGTGTGTGTGTGTGTGTGTGTGTGTGTGTGTGTGTGTGTGTGTGTGTGTGTCCGTCCGCCTGGCAGAAGCAGACTCACACATTTACTTGACTTGCAGACAGACACAGAGAGACTGATATGATTTTGCGTCCCTGTGATGAATCTGCGTCTTGTTCAGATGAAAATGATTGGCAGCAAAGTGTCTCCTGTTTACATTTGAGCCGTCGCATAAATCCACGACAAAGACTCTGAAACACACATGATGTTGGATAAAATCTACAACTGCAGGAGACGCCACCATGATTACACTAGTGGTACCATAGACTGTATAGAAAAGATGGCCCCCACCGGGTTAAAGCATGTGAAACTTGTGACTGACAGATTATTAGGTAATGAGTGTGCAGATCTAACAGCGCGACAGCAGAAACACTCAGCTTTATGTTTCACAAGTAGCGACATCAATCTTTTGCATGCAGTCAGTGACTGATACATAAGCTCAGTCCCTGCTGGTGACTCCAGGAGGCTGCAGTGCTCATAAAGCCGGATAGAAATTCATTCTAAGCCTGAGGAAACAGATTCATTTGATTTTGAGAGAGGGCCATGCAACAGAGGATTCATTTTAGGCTTAAAATCCATTTTCATTTATTTATGTTCGTGGGGCTGAACCGTGCTGATGATGTCACATATGCAGACTCTTAGCAGCTGCGTGGAAAAGTTTCTCTTGTGGAAGTCGAGTCATTCTGCTTAGGATTAAGACTCCTTTAAGCAACATGCATCGAAAAAGTATTGCACAAATATGCTCTAAGAAATATTCCAGCCCTGAACTACAGAGTTATAATTGAAAGCAGGCCAGATATGAGTAATTACCACAAGAGTCTCCCACATGGTGGTTATTAATGCGTGTTTTGGTCACACGAACTTAAATAATTATTTTAAATTGAAAAAAGTCTTTGTGTTCACCAAAGAAACAGAAAACAGATCAATTGAATGATCAGTGGCTTGCTGATCACTACATATTAATGTATCATTTTACTTTAATTGTACAGAAGGGGCTTTAAATACTGGTCACTACAGGCAGGGATCAGTAGAAGCAAACTGCATCTCTATTAAGATTGAAATAATATTCTTTATGTGGTCCATGAATAAAGGCAGAGCCACATCAACCTCAGCACTCAACTCATTCATACAAGTGATCTCCATGAGATTGTCCGTATCTGATGACACGCAGCGACTAAAACCTCGACTCTTTAGCACCTCTGGTGCCGATTCCTGCTCACAACAAACACGCATCCATCCAAGTACGCTGGTTTGAAAACGCAAAATAACCAGTGCTGACATTGGCTCGCTGAACACACGCTGTTCTCCCTGACAGACTCACAATCCTGCAGAGACATGCCCGGGCCTGATGCAGTTATACACACACTCATGACATTATGAGCAGGCGTCGTAGCGAGAGCGAAAGGCCAGCGCCCGCCGTGCGGCCAGCGCCCGCCGTGCGGCCGGCGGCGGTAAACCACAGTAATCATCTTTCCACATATTTGCCGGCACACAGACGCTGATAAACTGAAGTAGCTTTAAAATGGAAATACTCAATAATTTACATTTCTGTGGAGTGCCACAAGCGGCACAACTGATTGAACTGATTGATTCGATTTTGACAGCTATTCAAAGCTGGAGGGAAAAGTTATTCGCCACGTATTGATTGATGAACCCCGAGGAAGCAAACGAAAGATTCATTAGGAGAGATAAAGCTTATGTTCGTTTTACAGTTGCAGGTTTCAATCGCTATTTTTGTTCCTTTCTGCTAATTATAAAGAAGACACTTGAAGTGCATCTTTACCACGATAATTGTAGTGATGTATTAAAACTATTGTGGATTTGCTCCATTAAGATGATGACGCCTTTCTTCTTATGTGAAGTGCTTCCTTTGCATAAAACTGATGAGTTTTATCTTTGAAGCTTGAAACCGCTCCATGTTTCAAATAATCAAATAATAAAGTTTTTTGTTTAAAGGAAGATCCAAATGCAGAACAGCAGAATGCTGCGAGTATCGAGGGAACCAACATCAACTTTTCTAAAGATGCAAAAGCCCAAAATGGTGAACATGGAAAGAAGCCAGGCAGGAAATGACCAGGAAACAATGGCAGTAGCTTCCTTGATAACTTAGTGACACTGAGATTGTGTCAATCCCAAACCCAGGTGTTGTGGTGTGAGTCAAACTTGGGTTGACTTTCTCTTCCACCAACCCTCCATCTCCAAATGTGGATTCATTTATTTTTGGCCTTTATTTGCTACATATGAGAGTGAATAATTACACAACAATTAAATAACTGGGAAATTTCTGTTGACATCAACACAACAGGTCAACAGATCAACACACAAAGGCCCCAGATGGCTAACCCCTGCACTATCATGCTGCACACTAAGGGAAATAGAAATGCTATAATGGTAACACCTTGTATTACACCTACATAGCTGAACAAAGGTTAGGGTGTGATGTGATGTAACATGTTTGAATCTGTAAATGTCAGGCTGTCAACCACCAAAGAGCAACTGCTCAACTCTGAATCGGGTCCCAGCAGCCTGTCCTTGGGTAAAGTGTACATGCATCAGGAAAAATCAATGATTGTTAGTGTACTAACAATTATGGCTATTTTCCCACAACAGCATAAAACAAATAAAGGGCAGGAGCCAATATTAGGAGGCTGAGGTGAATATTAATTCAAAGAGAAAGAACAATGCAACAACAAGGCAGCTGAAACTGGATTTAATTTGATATTAGTGGCCGCTGGGTGGATGTTTATGAACATCTGTAACGACTGTCTACGGACACACATGAGTTAGGGAGGAACATTTGCATATAACCACCAAGCTAAGTCCATCGATAATAGACTGGGGAGAATTTCATACAGATTAGATCCAATTCAATCTACTAGATGGATGATACAACGCGTTTCTGTTCATCAGAGAACCTGAAACTGTATTTCAAGCACATGCTTCATTTTTATGGATTGTAATGCAAATGAAGAGACCAATTCAGTCTGAAAAGACACGTTTGCTGCCCACCAACACACTGCGCCTCAGGTTTAGAGCGATGAGCAACATTTAACGCCCAAAACATCTGTATGATGAGAGGATCGCATTCACACTGACACCAAACTAACACCCCAACAGTTCCTAAGAGTCGATAGTAAATATCAGGGAAATGTGTGCAGTTGTGCTGCATACAAAGCTGTGTTTGCTATTAAAAATCACTTATTGCAACTTTGAACCAACTGTAAAAATACTGAATTTGTACATTTAGTGCTTGAAACATTCAGTATTATCTGCTCATTTTTGTCTTGGACATAAACCAGTTAACCACAATATTAAAACCACATCTCTAACTATTGTGTAGGTTCCTCAGTGACGCCTGGTGTGTGGTACCACTATCCTGGGATTGGACATGTGGATCCTGGTGGTTATGGGTCGCTCGACCAAACTGGGACCTGGAGACTCAGGTTTGAGCCGTGGACTCACTGATGGAGGGAGACACTGCCGGTATGTTCGATCTGCTAGAATGTTTCAGGTGGTCGAAGTAAGACCCGCATAAATGCTGGGACACAAAGTTTTACAACAGGACACAGCAGTAATCATATAATCAATGCTGTCCAGCTTACCTGTGTGCTGCATCAATGCTGAGGCCTAGAATTTAACATGATACATGATTGAAGCTCGCAACACCCACCAGGTCTCTAGAAACCTGATTATAAGGCCATGGTTAGGTTCATATCTCCCCCTACGATATATAGAAATGTGACTACAGCAGAACTTTCTGAGTATGACTTTAACACCCTTTAGTTTCTGTAACTGATTGTTTAGCATGTCAGTAAAGTGTAAATTAGCCCAAAGTGGTTCCCCAGTGATCTGGTGGAAGTTTAGTTTTTTCAGCAAAAGTTCGATAAACAAAACTAAATTTTGAACTTTCACAAAGGTTTTTTCTTCTGGAGGGAACCTCTGTTTCTGAAGCTTTTGCTACTCAGTGTGAGGCTGCATCAGAGTGAACAATGACAGGACACAACAGGAAGAGGCAACAGCAGAAAATGACAGATCGCGCCACAGAAAACACAAAGAAGCAGAAAAACAGAGGGAGGATGTCCCATCCTAATCAGTCATGTCAGGCGCTCCTGCCTTTTCATCCAGATAATGCATCTCCGTTCAAGGTGAAGACATCACCTCTGACAAACCAGCACTTCCTGCCAGATTAATTTCTGCAGACTATCCCTTTAAGTGCCACTAGCCCTTACATTAATCCAGCCTGAAATCAAAAGACGGCACTTTTACTAAAAGAAAAACCCACAACAAATAAACACCACCATCAGTAAAAATCATGGCCGTCTCTATCTGAGCGTGAGGACTCTGACGTTTACCAAAAGGCACTTTATCATCAACATCTTTCAACAGAGATTGAAAGAAACAATGGCTTATTAAAGAATAGTGCTTTAGTTTCAAGAAGAAGGCCACTGTTTACACACTGTGGAGGTTGTTAGCAGTGAGAAGGACTAAATGTGGACTGAAACTCTGTCAGAGTGCCGTCACTTCATTTAACGGCCACGTCTCAAAGTCAACAGCAATCTGAGGCGATGAAAGTCAAGGAGAAACACTCCTGTTCCCTACATTTATCTCTGAAGTGGCTGGAAGAAAGACACTCGATCCACCACTGCTGCCTGAATGTACGAGTCGCTGCATAAAATATGATCCAACTTCAAAAACCACAAAACTGACCAACCTTTGAAAGTCAATAGTGGACTATTTGAGTGCATGTGCGCACATTTTATCACCAGAGACCTTACTGCTGCTCATTTTCCATGACCTGTGGTCAGCATTTGATTGCAAGCCAGCCACTGTTGTCCCTTTATAGCTTAATATCAGACAGACCGTCACCTTGTACACTCCATCCCCATCTGACACAGTCTTCAGTTCGTGGGAACTAGATTTTACCTAAACCATCAGTGGAAGCCAACAGATTTAACTCAATCTAATGTATCTGACCTCAACATCTACCAGGTCACCATCACCAAGTCTAGGCTTGGGGGTGGATTAGCCAAATTTAGATTAGAAGACGTAACGTTCACTTAAGGTCAAACATTTTAGTATTCCAGGTTTCTATTAAAAACTTTGAGTGTGTTCCAAATAGTAAAAGGCTCTATGAAGCGAGGTGCATGTCAACCTCACCTTAACATTACCCATAAGTTTTATTAAGTGCTTAAAATGTCAAAGACATCCAAAAACCAGAGATACTGAGCATACATTGATGTAAGAAACAGAAATGCAAGAGTGGAAATAGAATGTTTGACATTTTTAGCTTTTTCAATAACTGTACGAGTTTAATTGCTGGAAATTAACTCTGCCAGCAAACTAAATTATCAATAAATTGGTCTTTATTAAGCATCCACTTTTAATTCTCGTGTTCAAATTTCAAACATCAGGTGAACATTACGAGATAATTCTCCCCGGTTGCAGCGTCCATGAGTGCACCAATAATAGCAGAATGTGTTAGAAGTGAAACAAATGTGTGTCGCCTTTATTGCTGCTCAAAATAAAGCTTCAAGTCCAGTGCAACAAAATCCTGTTCAGTTAAGGTTCATCACAGCCGGACCAAACAAACCGAGAACACACGAGAAAAGCTAAAAAGTCCAAAGAATCACTAAGAAGCCATAAATTTGAAACGTCAAGGTTCTCTACTGGAATAGTATTTCTAAAAAGACAAAAGAAAAGACAGTCCAGCAATCTGGAGAAAAAAGTCAAAGGACTCATGAAACATAGATGAAGCCGTCCCCCAGCAGAGTCTACATTAATTAGGTAATTAGTTAATATCTGGAATTTAACATTTTGAGACAGTGGAGCAGGAAATGTCACTTTTTCCCCTTATGCTCAGTTTGGTATCCAACATTTTTTTAAGCAGAAGCAATTAGGTTTTTACTGCTTTCAGGAGTGAAGGCATTAGCAAATGGGTGCTGAAAAATCAATCTGAATAACACAGCGCAATGAAAAAAATAGTGCCGGTTATAATAGATAACATAATGGAAAACTATAACTGCGAACATGCATAAATTATTCAAAATGCTTGAGATGAGTGAGGCACTTAACCTCTGGCTGGCTTCCAGGTGCAGGGGAGGGAAGGACTACACAGTAATTTTGACTTCAGTGGTGGTCCGATGGCATCCGTCTCCATATTTAAAAGAAAAACATCCTCGAGTTCTCGGTTTTTACTGATGTTTTAACAGGGTGAATAACACTATTCTTGAAGCAGCTCAGTAAAGTCAGTGGTTCATTTGAAGTACCCCCAGAGTCCTGTCAGCCAGACTCAAGATCCCCTTCATCAACTCCGTCTCTTATCCTCGGATATTTTTAAAGTCATTTTCTACCACTCCCGTACTTTTCACGAGGTTTTAGTTGCATGTCATAGTTCTCCCCATCCTTCTGTGTCTGCTTTCCTCTCAGCTTCATTGTTTCTTGTTGTTTCTACACTCATTTGGATTTTCTGACCTTTTGTTATTGTCATATCTGGATTTTGGTTCATCAGCTTTTTAAATAAAGCTAGTTGTTTTATTCACTGTTCAAGTTCTGGTAAATTATGACTCTCAGGATTTATCTTTGGTGATTGCATTCAAATTAAAATTCATCAGTTATGGACTGTTTCAGGTCTTTATTCACAAATATTAGTTTGTTATTTCAATGATTATTCCATTATGGCTCCGTTTAACAGCCTTTGTGATGAGTGAATGATTTCCAGTGTTTACTCGTTATCTTTAAATAACAATTGTGTTTCTTTATACATAACAAAAAGATCTTTATACATACTTTTCGACTGTTAATGATGACAGTTTATTAGCGGATCAGGGCTGCAACACTGTTAGCTAACAGTTCCACCTCCTTATCCAGGCTTCAAGTACGTATGAGGAATCCGGCTTCTGATAGTTACATGTTGAAACAACTTTTAATCACAATGTTAGCTCGCGATTTTAGTTGTTTGTATGCTAACAGTTTTCATGTTCGATACCTTAAGTAGAACAGTTTCAAGCTAATCTATGCTAATAGCAATCAAATTGAACTGTCCACTAGGGCTGTTCGATATAACGATATATATCGGATGACGATATACAAACGTCTATCGTTTCATTTTACGCTATCGTTCGTTTCGTGGTGTCACAAAATAAACTGTTTACAGCAATATGTTTTCACCGTTTTGATGTCACTGTAGTGGCTGTATTCATTTCTTATTAAAGTTCTCTTTCTCTTATATTTAATATAACCACACTACGGACGGACAAGCGCCTGTTTTTATGCGTTGTCGTTAGCAACAACGACGGTAGCAGCATCGCATGTCCGCTTGTTTATTTTCCACATAAACCTTACAGAATAAAGCTCAAGATCCTGTTGAGACTTTTCAAAATAAACTGAATCACGTGAAAGATGCAGATTATTTACGGATGAGAATTTAAAAAAGAGCCGCCAGGTGCTAAAAAATAAAGCTTAGACTCAAACGTTAGAACAGGCTTTCCCCCGCAGCACGCCGTGTAATAAATACTCACAAAGAAAACAGCGGCCGTTACAACTTATGTCTAAAAATGTATCGTTTCATGCATCGGTTAAAACACTCGACTCCAGCTACACGACGCCCAGCTGGAAACACTTCACGCAAGTCCAGCTGCCCGAGATTCACAGAATTAACAGAAAATGTTAAATTTTTGTGATTTAAATCGTTATCGGGACGATAGATGTCTTATATCGGGATATGAGAGTTCGGTCATATCGCACAGCCCTACAGTCCGCCATTCTTTCAGATGGCTTTATTATTATGATTATTCTTCGTTTTTGTCTTTTCTTGTCCGTTTTTATCATTTCTTCTAAAATGACTGAAATCTATTCAATTTGCTCTTGAAATCAAAGATTCAGAAACGGGGATCAGGTGTGTGACCACAGTCTGCTATCAGTTTGAGATGAAATGGGGGCGGTTGTGTAATAATACAGCGATCAACCATGATAAACAACAAACGGCCGGTTGTTGTCATCTATATCATTACATCAGCCAGCGGTAGAGTGGCCAATTACGAACTCCAACTGATTGCAACATGTCGGCGATCTGTGTGACAGTAATTACCTGCTAACAGCTGACCAATTTCTCCTGAAGTGATTACAGTCAGTCTGCAATTGTTTAGACACAAGTTGTCTGAATCAGGTTACCTGTGCAGTCACCTTGTGGTCAGCAGTGGTCACAGCAACCACTGGCACACGGTCACCGACAGCACAATAAAAATTTAGTGCAACCACTGATTTTTTTTTGCTAGTTGCACGGATGTTGCCATTCTGTTTTTGCTCTAGTCTGACTAAAGCTTTCCTTTTGCTTACTCTTAGTTAATCTTTGTGCTCCACTCAGTTATTAAATTGTTATTTCCGGTTTTACACATTAATTGAGCTACTCTTCAAAGATTTCTTCGGGGTGACATGTAGCCCTAATTGGTAATCCTAGCTTTACTGCATCAGATCCTCCTGAAGTTCCAACGGCTGTCCTGACAATAATTCCGATCCAATTCCGATTACCAAGTGAGTAAATAGCTGAAAGTTTGAGATGATTTAAGATTCAAGACGGAGAAATATTTGAGCCTCACACTGATCGGCGGAATCCATGTACACGTGTAATCTCCAAGTCAAACCAGCATCTGTGTGCGTGCAATGCATAATAGAGTGAGATGGCAGGAGAGGGCTTTGAAATGAGGCTAGACAAGACATCACGTCATGCTGAAAATGTATTCACCAGAGCAACATCAAAGGGTGGATGGAGAGATAGATTAGAGAGAGACCCTACTCTCCTCTGCCGTCGTGTATTCCCATCTTTTGATTTAATCATTCTTCTTTTCAAGTCTGACTCACACTTCCCTCACCTCCCAGTCTCTCTCTTTGCTAGTCTTTCTATCCATTCCTACATATCCATCCATTTCCTGTAATAAGACTAAAGGCAAACTTCACAAAGGCCACCGGACATAATGTGTGTGTGCAGGCACAGACCACACAAGCACTGACACAGATCTTTGCATTACCCATATTACACACGGCTGAGTAATAGGTGTGAGTTTGTGTGTCATCCTCCAGACTGAATGTGATTTATTTGTAAAACACTGGTTGCCTTCTGGCTGTTAGTTGATAAAGTGGTAGACTAAGGCTGCACACCCTTTAACGATTTGTCACACACCATTGCCGTGATCCCCACGTTAATTACCCAATTTACAGCCAAACAGTATGCGCACTCGCAAGACGAGTTTTGGATAAAAGGTGAACAACTGCTGGATGCTTATTCATGTTGGCATAATGTCCCTCTGTGGTTCCTCCTCTGTTGACAAGGAACTAAACAAAAGTCCATCATCTCGGTCTGTCGTGTCACGACATACATGCTGATGGATGCAAAGGTCTAAACAGCCAAACGCTGTTAAAGCAAGCTGCGAATGTCCCACAGTGTGTGGGAGTATTTGGATCCCACTCAGTCAGGAGTTTCTGATCCCGCTTTCCTGCTGCTAAGACTAATTTCCCTGCAGAAACAGCATCTTTATAGAGACATAAACACTGATGTGTCTCACAAATCAAGCGTGTTTGAGACCGTTTGTCACTGACAAACAGAAAAACACATTTCTCACAGCAGATGGGAAGGATGTGTTTAATATGTCTTACTTGAACCTGTAACACAGCTCTAACTGATTGGCCGGGCAGAACCCGTCTCAAACCTCCGAGCAGCAGTGAACACTTTGCAGATTAAGTTTGCTACGAAATGTCCTTGTTTGTAGAAGCAAAGCATATTTGTTTTTATCTAATAAAAGTTTAAATAAATCCTATCAATGATTAATGGCTTGCTATTTATAAGTCATGATTTGTAATGGAATAACTACGTAGGTATACAGATGTTTGTTTTCAGCAGCCTTCACACGCCCGTGTTCCAGCGTTACCTCACACACGATTATCAAATTTTTAAAAACAGCCTTTTTTCCAATTGTGTACACATGACTGAAAACTGAGCCCCAGTTTCTGCAGCATATACTAATGAAAAAAGCCATATATTTAGCCCTTTGAGTGTCTGGGTCAACACTAACAGGCTGTTTTTATTATAACCTCAACATGAACAAAACAATAATGACTCCAGGAAATGATTGCTGTTCCATGCTGTTCTATGATTACCAAAAATATAGAGAGATTCTGCACAATGGTGTGTACTGCTCCCTTTACAGAACAATATATATCTAGAATAAGTGGGAGGTTGTCTGACCGTCCTTAGAAGACTCTAGTTTGAGAAACAGACACTGACAGGTCCAACGTTATTACAGGATACCTGTATGAAGGAAAGGGAGTAGTACACACCAGGGTTAGTCTCCTAATCTTCACTTCTCAGAATAAAGAAACACTTTCAGGGTAAAACATTCTGAGAACAAAGCACGAGAGATTTCAGCTTTGCTAGCCAATCACAACAGTTTAGCTTTCTAACACGATAACCTGGTAAATCTAGATGTTATCCAGTCACTGACAGTTCATATGATGCTCATACTGCATCTTATGATGTAGTTTTGCCTTCTGTGTATGGGCACCTGTCCATTGGTCCATTTTGCCATATTACCACAATAATACACACACACACACACACACACACACACACACACACACTCACTCTAATTCCTCTGAGCTTTAACAAGCCCAGAATTTACAGTTAAAATGGTCACATTCATAAATCAGTAAAAAATTACAAATTGACACATCTGTGCTTTTTTGGAAACACAGTATCTTCCAGTAAAGGTACCCGACCCTCAACTAGATCCATCCTGTCAGCATCACTGGAACATCCGCTGACAAATTTCAAAACTTCAACACTTCACATCATAGCCCTAAAAACTACACCTGATCTTTCCATGATTGCTGTTGCTACATTTGTAATTTGTTACATATTGATGTACAAATATTATAAGATGGTATGAGCTGACTTTGTTTTACATTCAGCTCTTGTTTTGGGCCAGATTTTAATCGTTATACTGCAAAGGGATGTCCTCTGTGTACATCTGCTTCATCGTCTTTCAGGCGTGTTTATTGCTTCCCAGCTTCAGTATAAACAAAATCAAATATGGCCCGGCGTGTAAATAAAACCAGTCGTGTCCAGCTGGTTCTCACCGCCCCGAGACTTCGGAGCCAGAGCAAAAATTTACATCTAGATTGAATTAAATGGATGGAAGCTTATTTGGACTTTAGTTGCTGAAGGCAGCGATACACACACTCCACTCTCCCCTTGTAGATTTGATAAGGTGTATATATATCCATCTGTTTCTCACACACACTTAGGAATCAAATGAAGCAGACTTCATAAACATTTACACAACGCACTGAGACAAAACATCTTTTTGTTCACATGAATATGCTGCTGCTTCTCCTCCTCTGCATCAAATAAGCACACAGCAGCACACACACACAAACACAACCAGCTGTTATTGAGCACGCCGGTCACACCGCACAAACATCACAAATAAGTTTTCATCGAGTCACAAAGCACAAGTCAGACTGCAGCGAGCGGCGGCTCAACGACTTTCCAAAGAGTTTATAGAGCCAGACAGCACGCTGGTCTGTCGCAACGCTCCACATGCGAAAAAATAAATAAATAAATGCTGCGGCAAAAATAACAGGATGCTCTCAAAAATCTTCACCAGGAGGGAAAACACAAGTTTCAGTGCTTTGTGTTTTCCCTGCTGGATCCTGGACTCCATGTTAAGTGCAAAATATCAACTCGTTTTTCAGCCAACTTGATGTTTACAGTGATGCTCGACTCCAGATGATGGATGATTAGCTGCCAACTCCCTGACACTCTCCTGGGCTTCTTTGTGGCTTTAGAGAAACAGTTTCTCCAAAGGAACGTCTGCTGCAGCGTTCATGCTGAAGATCCTTTTCCGCCCAACAACAAACTTAATTTAGACATGTCCTCTGCCACCAGTCATACCATTGTCTGATTACCAGTATAATCAGCCCACTTTCTAAACACACCTTAAAATTGCTATTTGTGGACCAGGGCTGCCACGATTAGTCGACTATCAAAATCGTCGACGACTGATTTAATAGTCGACGCGTCGTTTGAAGCTTTGTAAGATCACAAAAGACGCAGGAATAAGTGGCAGGATTTAAGAGTGTAATAACGGACTGAAACAGAAGATGGCAGCACTGCATGTACAAGGATGCCAGCTGCCGTTAAACCCCGAAGAAGAAGAAGAAGAAGCTCTGTCCCAGAATTCATAGCGCAGCCCAGCTCAGTTTCCAACAATGGCGGCAGCTAGTTAGTTTTAATATTATTCTTATTATTCTTTCTGGGTCACAAAATAAACGTTTAACATATTTTCAGAATGTAGCTGTGTAAACCTCAAATATCTGCTCAGTTTATCAAGACACCGCATATTTTCAAAAGCGCTCCGACGTTTTCGGAGACGTCTGTTACCCACTAGCTCGATAGCTAGCCGGGGGCAAGGCTCGCTAGAGCCGTGAGAACACCGGACTCCCGGCAAATCGTTTTCAAACCCACCGCCGTCTTTCACTACTCAGGTTAAACATGATATATAAGTCACTTAGATAACTTAAAATGTTATTGTTTGGCTTTTTTTAGTATTTTATTTGTTCCTGAGTAAATCGGTTTGTCTGAGATTAAAGTTATAGTTTTTACACAGCTGAATAAACGTCAAGCAGACAGCTGATTATCAGAAGTGTGAGATGCTGCAGAATTTACTCCGGTGTCCTGTTATAGTTTAGATAGCAAGGAGTTTATTAAACTTCACCGAAACAATCTGCAAATTTCATTAAAATGTAATAAACTATCATCTTGTCTTTATTTTTAGTTAGCACCTTAAACACTTAAAGCTGTAAGCTAATGATAGTTATATAAGAGCAGATGTTGCTGGTGCAATAAGCTGTACGTTTTACGTTCAATGGATCTGATTAGTCGACTAATCGCAAAAATAATCGGTGACTAGTCGACTGTCAAAATAATCGTTTGTAGCAGCCCTATTGTGGACACACTTTTCCAAGATAATAAAAACTGACTAAAAGAACTACCAGCTTCAGCACCCACGAGACAAGTAAGACTCGATTAAGAGGCTTTTAAGGAAGGTCTGAAGATTTTAGTCTCAAGACTTTAAAATCTAAACAAAGAAAATATTAACAGACTTTAAAGTTGTGTCTCCATCAAACCAGCTCTAAAGTCTTTAAGAATACCAGAGGAGCCTCAGAGATAATGAGTGAGCAAATCGAAGACTTCAGTACCTGTGAAACCTGTGTGTGGGTGGCTACATGTTGAAGATCATAAAACAGATGCAGATTAGATGAAATGTGGAGATTAGGAAATCCATTCATTTTCTACAGGACATCAAAAGGAGAAGAAGCAGGCCTGAATGAACTGGTGGACGAGGGAAGTGACCGTATACCTGTCCAGCTGGACTTTATAACATTTTATATCAGCATTTAATTAAGTTAATTTATGACATCTTGTAGGTCAGACTGTACTCTGTGTTCCTAAGATTTAACTTTCTTCTCTAGCAACATTTGCAATCAAAGACTAAATGCTTCTTTTTAGAGCATTCAGTCTAAACTTCCCTTTAGACTTTTAGATAAGATACTACAACATTTTAACAGTTGTCATTGTTCTCTATGTCCACCATCTCTAATTTCTGGCAACTTGTACCAATGAATAGCAAAATGTTGAATGATGTATGATGGATAGGAAATATACAAGAGAAGAAGAGTCTGCAGTGTCCACTAATGACTAGCTGTCAGATACAAATCAACGGGCAACCAGCAAATCCCTTTAAATGCACACAGGGTCTCAGATCATCATAAGGTAGCAGCAGATTGTAAAAACAACATCTGAAGTGTAGTAAACATCAAACATATGCAATCTTTATTACATTTTCTCTGAAAGTTCCATCATCTTTAGCACATGATGTTGACCAAGCAAAAGCTGAAGTTTTTTCTCAGTATAATCGTCTCTTTTGCAGCCCAAACCTTTTCTTGTACACAGGCTGTAATGTGACCCGTATTAGGTTCTTCAAGCCATGTCCTACTACTTCATGTTGTCTTAGAAATAAGACATTTTCTAAATCATTTACCAAATATCTTTAAAATGGTTTCTAACCACATGAACAAAAATGAGATACAGGGTCTTTAAGTTGTGTGAATTTGGAAATAGACACCGTGTTTTAACGGAAACTGAAGGGGGGTCAGTTAGCGAACACTCTTGACAGCACCTAGGGAATGTTATCTTCCAACGATGCCAGTTTGGGTGTAAAAGCTCAGCCGGCCGTTCTGCGAGTCCTTCAAAGTGTCACTTGGCTTCAGTCTGTTCAGGTGGAAAAGTGCTGAGCAAACACAAAGGCACAAAGTCAAAGGTTGACTTTATTATCTCATTAACTTTACTTTTTGAAGGACTTCCTGAAGCCAAGCTCTAATGGGCTTCTGCTCAGAATAAAAATGGCAATAAAAGGTGTGGAAGTGCAAATACTGTACTGCTGGAAGAAATTAAAGGAAACCTGAGTAATGACTGCATGAACCAGCACAAAACATGGGTGTAAACTACAAATCTGTTTACACGTTTCAGCACTGACTTTTTTCAAATCCTATTTTTGACGTGTTTATTTGTTAATTAACATGTGATTAGTAAAAAACAAAAACATGAAATTGAGTGCTAGTTTTTGCTTGGATGGATGAAATATTAGGTGTGCTAATACTTTATTTTTGACTAACAATTACTACATCAGTTAGTTTTATAACATTAAATCAGAAAATAGTTCTTATTCTTATTTACAAAGTATAAATGATTTGCAACTACACAATAGAGTTACTTTAGTATAGAATGGGAAAGTATAGGAAACATACTTTAACAACAAATGAAATCAAGTTGAATTCACTTAAAATGTAAATACAAACCAAGTCACCATTTATCAGTGATGGTTCAGCACTGTCCAGCTAACATGTCGGGTGAGCCTGTGTATGGAGGCTGTTGCTAGCTGTACAAACAGAAGGTTAGCTGGATACTCTCAGGGAGTTAGGGGTAGTGCTCGTCTTTTGTTTGGTTTTTGTTTCACACAGGGTTTAGGTACCTGGAATAGCTTATTTTGTTTGTTATTTTGGCCTTTGTTCACCCCGGATTGAATGCCTTCAGTTTTTTTGGTAGCAACAAACACCTCAAACTGTAAATTGGCTTTTTGGGTGTGGCTATGGGGACAGGGCAGGGACACCTTTTTTTAACCCTTATGTTGGCGCTCCAGTAACCCTAGACTGGGACATAACAGTGCCACAAAAGTCAGTCATCACTTGGCTTTGCCACAGAGAGTCCAGCTCAGTTTCCATAAATTCTCAACAAAAACACATTTTAGGATTGTCTTTCTCACTGTGGAGTTTTCTTTTGTGATAAGGATGCTGAACTAGAACACACAGTAGAACTATGTATTCTGATGTAAATGGAAGATAAATCAGTCATTATAAACAAACTCAATAATATCAAAATGATGATTTCATGATGAAGGCTACTAGCTCATTTGTCCTCACTCCCTTTGCCAACCTTTGGACTTCCCGGCTCCAGAAACCTGAAGTGATGTTAGGAGGAAGCCAACCTGAACTCCTGACAGAAATGAACAGCTAGAGAGAAAAACCGAGTTCTTTTACAGCAACACCAATTTACAAGAGATGCTGTGACAGAAACAGTTACCTGCAGCAAAATTCAAATGTCGCCCACACATGCCGATGCACATCAGCGACGCAACTGAGGCAGAGATGTGAAATTTGCCTGCTAAAGTGAGAATTAAGTGTAATAATGCAGATCTTTGTTTTGATGGTTTGAAGGCTGTTTCAGAACTTTCGTGCCAAGATGGAACCCCCACCCCACGCTAAAGGCCTGGTTTTTCTACAATAAATCACAGTAATTGTATAGAGAGGCTACCAGTACAAGAAATTGGTTTTTAAGGATTTAAAGAGCTTCACTTTTTTTATTCTGGCACAATGATAGCTGGCACAGGAGTAGAGCACATTTGAAATGATTGATATGAGCCAGTATCTACAGTGGCTGATGGAGACTTCACAATGTTATTAGAATGACTCAGAGGGGCACTTTTATTTAAATGCTGGAGTATGTGCATGTGACATGAATGTTTATGAACTTCATTTCTGCTTCGAGTCTTTGTGACGGACACAGAAATTACTTTCAACCAATGAAATCAAAGTGGGAAAGAAACAATGGTTTATGGTGGTAGTGATGGTCAGTGCAAAACTGTGTCAACTGATAAACTTCCATAATTACTCTCACTGCTGAGAACATAAGTGCATTCACCAAATGCTACCAAATACATAAGGTGCTCTATGAGCCAAGGAGTTAAGTTAAAGGATGAGTAGAACGCAGGGCACGTCAAGTCTCCACTTTAATGGTCGCCAGATTGGCGATGTCCGCAGAAACAGAGAGGCCCCCAAACAAATTACAGAGAAGAGGAAGAGGAGGAGGCTGGGCCATCAGCACCAACGATGATGTCACTGCTTGGTAGCTTAAAGTTGAAAAGGTCGAATGACAAGAACTTCAAATTTCCGCCCAACACAGAAATCTCTAACTGAACATTAAAAACAGGCTAAGCCACATTTGTTACCTCTCAATGTTTTCTCAAAGTTCAATTCAGTCCAGTTGTCTTTGTATAGCATCAAATCATAACTAAGTCAGCTTTAGTTGTATAGTGCTTCTTCACTACTGCAGTTTTATCAATCAAAGCACTTCAGAATTAGAATATTAGAAGAAAAACCCAAATATTAGACTATAAGCAAGCAGTTGGTGAAAGTGGAAAGAAAGAACTCACAGGAAAAGACCTCCAACAAACCTAGATTTTAGGAGAGGAAGCACCAAGTGCAACTAGTTGGAAAATTAGAATCCTGACTGCAATTCTTTTGGAGAGACTACAGCTGACTCTGGGCCCATTTCCTGCTTTATTATAGAAAATGACATGGAAATAAAAACAGAGTTTCAATTAACCCGCCTGAGAAATATGTCATTAACATCAGCTCATCTTTTACTAGTCACAAACAAAATATGTTGCCAAGCATTCCCAAACTCTTGAATGATGGTGTGTGTGTGTGTGTGTGTGTGTGTGTGTGTGTGTGTGTGTGTGTGTGTGTGTGTGTGTGTGTGGATGATGATCTAATTGATCAAAGGAATGAGCAGGGACAAGCGAACAAGAACTAATTAAGTCCTAGCCCTCGCTGCCATCACTTTTAGCCCAATCAGGATGCTGCGAGAGGCCTGAAGTGTCGCCTATGTGCGCATTTGCATGCATGCGTGGGTGTTTGTATTGTGTTTGTGTGTTAGAGAATGTGAGAGAGTGAGATGCCAGCTGCATTCAGAATCTCTCCGTGACACTGGCAGTCTGGAGTGTACATGAGGGTGTGTGTGTGTGTGTGTGTGTGTGTGAGTGAGAGAGAGTGTTAAAGCTTTCAAGTGTAGCTTGCATCAGTGATGGGAGTCAAGCAGCTCAGAAACAGCTCAACAATCAACAACATAAACACATCCACAAAGCAGATACTTGTGTCTGCTTGAACTGTAGAGACACACACGCACACAAACACACACACGAGCCACAAAATTAAGGGTGACAGACAGCCAAAAA
Source organism: Diplotaxodon limnothrissa (assembly GCF_057381915.1). Classification (NCBI taxonomy): domain Eukaryota; kingdom Metazoa; phylum Chordata; class Actinopteri; order Cichliformes; family Cichlidae; genus Diplotaxodon; species Diplotaxodon limnothrissa. The sequence continues at coordinate 30,560,246 of NC_140603.1, read as the reverse complement.
GAGCGAAGCAGCACAGAGAGGAAGAGCGTTCGAGAGGCAGATGAAAGCCGGCAAGAGTGCTGAAAGCAGTGCAAAACTATTTTCTTAAAAAATATCAATCTGCAGTCATCTTCTCATGTGCTCCGCGTGTTTACATCACAACAAACATCGAAAGAATGAAGCTGCAGTTACGAGAAGGCGCGCAGAGAGGCAGGACGAGATCAAACAAACAGAGGCTGAGAGGGTTTGAAGGCCAACGCGGAGTTGAGATCTATATTTGGACGTGGAGGCTGAGGAGTCGGCGATCTCTCAGCTGCTTGTCTGGAAATCACAAATTGGACCTGACTCACTTTTAATAAACTTATCAGATGATTGTGAAACGCAGCTACATTGTAGCACCGACAGTCGTCATTTGTGGTTGTTTGGCAAACATGTCACCTTTGCAGTTTGCTTTATATTAGATGTGGTTATTGGTTTGGATTATTTAGTGTGGTGTTATTGGTTTGTGTTGGATTCCAGTTTTTGTTTGGTTTATCAAAGCGTAAAGATTAGGAAAAATTAGGTTAGTGGGAATCTGTTAAAAGTCGAACCGGAGTGATTGAACATGCAGATCCTTCTAGGAAAGTCTGTAGGAGACAAACTCCTAATTCACCTTCTCCTTCCCTATAAAAACTACACCGGGACTCTAGACATGGAAAAATACTGAAGATCATCTAAACTTCTGAGAAAATATGAAGTGATTTTAGACAAACTTCATAGCAAATAGCACATTTAGAACCGTTATATCAGGTACAACAAGGGCAGAATACACAGGACAGAAGGGACTGGAACACAATGAATAATTCACAGCCTTTAATTGTGCAAACATGCTAACATTTCAAGCAGAGCAGAGAACAGGTCTGACTCATTCCCGGTGGGTGTTGGATTCTGTCAGGACTGCCTTTTGTCACTGATGCTCTTCATAACTTCTATGAATAGAATTTCTAGGTGTACCGAGGAGCAGAGGGTGCCCGAGGGAGCCCGTTTCTGCTTTTTGTAGATGATGCCGTCCTGTAATGACCTCCAGCTTGTACTGATGAAGCAGCAACATGTGGAACAGCTGGGATGAGAATTAGTCTGAGGCCAGGAAAACGATGGAGTGGACACATCCACTTGGCTGCCACAAGTGGAGGAGTTTTGGTGTCCTGCTCAAGAATGAGTGCAGGGAGGGGGAAACAGCTGGATCAGTGCAGTGACTGCAGTAATGCACGTGCTGAACTGGACAAAGAGCAGCGTGAAAGTAAAGCTTTCAATTTACCTTGCTCTGCATTCCTGCCTTCACTATGACATTATGAACATGAGCTGTGGGTAGTGACTCAAAGATGGCAAAGATTTCAGTCTTTCAGGAGGGGGTCAGGAGGGAGGCATTACTCTCCACATCAAAGGGAGGCAGCTGACTAGAACACCTCCTGGACACCTCTTAGATAAGGCGTTTCAGGCACGTCCAAATGGGGTCATAGGATGCAGACTCAGAAAACAATGGTGTCTCACGGCAGTGTCCAAGCGGGTGAAGCTACAACAAAACTTGCAGTTTAAAGCACCACTTTATTACTTCACCAATCCATTTCAGCCCGCAGCCTTGATCACGGCCAACAAGAACTATTATTGCAGACAGCACTTTAAACTATGAGGTGCCGTAAGGGACATTATTACTGAAACGCTCTCACACACACACACAACTGAAACGCTCTCACACACACTACTGAAATTTTAGCTCTCACACACACTACTGAAACGCTCTCACACACACTACTGAAATTTTAGCTCTCACACACACAACTGAAATTTTAGCTCTCACACACACAACTGAAACGCTCTCACACACACAACTGAAACGCTCTCACACACACTACTGAAACGCTCTCACACACACACAACTGAAACGCTCTCACACACACACAACTGAAACGCTCTCACACACACACAACTGAAACGCTCTCACACACACACAACTGAAACGCTCTCACACACACTACTGAAACGCTCTCACACACACACAACTGAAACGCTCTCACACACACACAACTGAAACGCTCTCACACACACTACTGAAACGCTCTCACACACACTACTGAAACGCTCTCACACACACTACTGAAACGCTCTCACACACACTACTGAAACGCTCTCACACACACTACTGAAACGCTCTCACACACACTACTGAAACGCTCTCACACACACTACTGAAACGCTCTCACACACACTACTGAAACGCTCTCACACACACAACTGAAACGCTCTCACACACACTACTGAAACGCTCTCACACACACTACTGAAAAACCAAGGCATTTCAGTTGAACAGGAAGGCATTTCAGTTGAACAGGAAGGCATTTCAGTTGAACAGGAAGGCATTTCAGTTAAACAGGAAGGTGTTTCAGTCGAACAGGAAGGCATTTCAGTTGAACAGGAAGTTAATTCTTGACAAGGAAACTGAAGGAAAAAGTGTTAGATTTCAAACAAACCACTACACAGATGTCTACTCAGCAACCTGTTAGTTAGGGGTGGGTTTTTATAATCAATTTATTGATTAAAATCGATTCTGGCTTGGATAACGTGAAATCGATTCATTAAAATCCTGAATCGATTTTTTAATATAAATTTATTTTACCCGAAATGCCAGAATCTCTGGTGAAACCTCACAAAATTTCAACAACCACCAAACAGCTAAGACAGTAAATGAGAGCAGGTACATGGCTTCTGCACAAAGACGTAAACACACAGCGCGGACCCGCGGATCAGAATCAGTGAGATGTCGCCTTTCTCACCCGACAGCACGGACACGGTCGGGGCTGAAAGCCGACAGCTCGCTGACTCTGATCTGTCGGCAGGTCCGCGCTTTGTTTTCACGCCGTTTTTGCGCCGATTCTAAAGCTGTTAGTTTTATCTCTCTCCAAACAATATTGACTGAACCAGCAGCAAAAGGAGATCCAAACTGCGCTTCACATAAACATCGTCATGAATTCCCTAACTGTTTTGCTTCCACCACGATAAAATCGCACGTCATGCACAGCCCTCTCTTTCTCTCTCTCTGTACTTCAAGAACAGTTTCCCTCTAAAAATCTGTTTTCTGCATTATTCGCTTGCTTGTTAGGCACAAGTCTACTGTTGTTTACAGCGCAGTCAGCCGCTGTTTTTTTTTTTTTTTTCATTTTACATACTTCCGAAAAGAAAACCTAATTTCTGCCGTTCAATACTGAATAAATTTAAACTTTTTAAAATTATGCAAAATGCAAAACGTTAGCCGTGTCTCTAATAAAACCGCTGTAACGTCAGAGGTAACGTTCATATGTTAATGGTTTTCTTTCGTTTTTGATGTACTGCAGAATATTTTTTATAAAATCCCAGGCCAGGAAAACCACCTTCATGTTTTTATGTGTTTTATCTTCAGCTACTTTGACACAAAGGCATCTGCTGTGATGCTCACACCTTTGATAAAGTCTTGCGTGTGTCAGCTTCCTTTTTTTAAATACAAAAATATGTAAATGTACTGATCTGAATTATAATATTTCTGACTGTCAAAATTCCCCATAATCAAATCGAATTGAATTGAATCGAATCGTGGAACAAATCGATTCTGGACCTCAGTGAGACAGCTGCATTACTTAACAATATATTAGCCTCAGCATAAGTCAAAATTTAGAATAGCGGGAGACGTGCATTATCCTGGTTATTTTTTTGGCATATGTGCTTTTTGTCTTTTTTTAGCAAAGAAAAATATCTTAAAATCATCAATAAAACCAGGGAGAGAAGGCTTAGCGTTCCTCCATTTAGCACAATGGATATGATATTTACTCAAAAGTATTGTTAAGATATTCATTGTGTGTACTCATGTTGTACAGTGTTTAACTGCATTATGGTTACTGTGGTTTAACAGAGACAGTATTTTAGTTGCCACCACAAGGAGGCACTGTTTCATTGTAAGAGCACGGATGCTGCGTCATCACGCCCCTAAGAAAAAAAAAAAGTATACCACAACGAAAATGGCACCCATGAGAAAAGTTTTGCCGCATGTTGATGAGGAATAAAGTTCCCAAAAATATTAAGGACATTTTTGCCTCCGTCGTCATTTTCCTTCGAGTTGATCGCTGTCGATGCTGCAATACTCAACAAGTATGATGATGTTAATAATGTCTGAGACATCCAATGCTAGATGATCCATATAAAAAAAATTATGATGTAATTCAAACAGTGGCACATCATTAATATTTAGGGAAATCCAATTTTTTAAGTTGCACCAAATACATTGTGTGATAGGGCATAGGAAAAAAAAAGATGTTCTAGGGTTTCATTTTCATCAGTACAAAAAGAACACTGATCCACCTCAAAGCCAAATCTCTTTTTTTAGAAATTCTGCCACAGTATTAGTTTTGTTTAAAGTGTGTTTCTTTAACTTTAGGTAGAATAGGCTATTTCATAAATTTTTAGTATGCTTTATCCAGTGTATATGAAATAACTAAATTAGAACCATGCCATGTAACCATTCTGTTGTAACTATGAAATATTTTGTCTTTGAAGAAACTACTAACAAATTTCTTATTGCATTTTTATCAAACAGCTGACATTGCCCTAGCAATAAATTTGGGAGCACTGATGAGAAATTATTGTATATCATAAAAATTTTAATCAAATGAAGCAGAGGCAGTGGGACCAGTTCACAAAATGTGTTATATTCTCTTTGAGAACAGTTTAGACAATATTTTTCTGAAAAGTCTGTGTAACTTAGAATGACACCGTTATCATCCAACAAATCTGTTATGAATATAATATTTTTGTTCAAACCAGTCACTCTTGAAAATTGATTTTTGATTAAGTGTTATTACCCTATTATTCCATAAGGTTGAATTATGGGGAGAAGTTGTGGGTAAATCTCATTTTCCCAAAAATGCAACGTCTGTTTTGGAAAGTTTGATATCTTTATGGGGATTTTATTTGCCGCAAAATCACATTTCAAAATAAAGTCTAATCCTGTATACTATTTTATTAAACAAGAATCATGGGATGTGGAGCTAAGTAGAGTCTGGCTGTGACAGACAAGATTTTAACCATTTAATTCTAAGGGTGCCAACCATAAATTCCAATTCTGGAGTTTTGATACCACCTTTATTGTATCCCTTCACAAACTGAGATCTTTCTATGTAATGGGTTTTATTCCTCCACAAAAATTCGAACACATTTCTATTTATGGTTTTCATGGTATTTATCGTTTTTTTATTTTTTATATTGTTTACGTGGCGCAAAAAAGGTTGGGGACTGCTGTACTAGCAGGTTGCTGAGTAGAAATCCTTGTAGTGTTTTGAAATATACCACTTTTTCCATCAGTTTCCTTGTCAGGAAACAACTTCCTGTTCAGCAGAAATGCCTCTGGTTTCAGTGGTGTGTGTGAGAGCGTTTCAGTAGTGTGTGTGAGAGCGTTTCAGTGGTGTGTGTGAGAGCGTTTCAGTAGTGTGTGTGAGAGCTAAAATTTCAGTAGTGTGTGTGAGAGCGTTTCAGTAGTGTGTGTGAGAGCGTTTCAGTTGTGTGTGTGAGAGCGTTTCAGTAGTGTGTGTGAGAGCGTTTCAGTAGTGTGTGTGAGAGCGTTTCAGTTGTGTGTGTGAGAGCGTTTCAGTAGTGTGTGTGAGAGCGTTTCAGTAGTGTGTGTGAGAGCGTTTCAGTAGTGTGTGTGAGAGCGTTTCAGTTGTGTGTGTGAGAGCGTTTCAGTAGTGTGTGTGAGAGCGTTTCAGTAGTGTGTGTGAGAGCTAAAATTTCAGTAGTGTGTGTGAGAGTGTTTTAGTAGTGTGTGTGAGAGCGTTTCAGTTGTGTGTGTGAGAGCGTTTCAGTTGTGTGTGTGAGAGCGTTTCAGTAATAATGTCCCTTACGGCACCTCATATTAAACAGCACACATTAAATAGCTTACAAGAGAACTGTTTCCAACACCTCAGTATCCCCCAGAAATCCTACAGGAGCAGATCGGCAGGTCTGCAGAAGGTAAACTGTTTACGGTGCACAGGACATGGCGCTCTATGAACTGTGGTTAAGTGTGACCTGTAGTCTAAAGCACTCTGTGAGGTCAGTAAGACTAAAACAACATTAGGTCCCTTCCTATTTCCACTACTGTCAATAGCTGCAGCCCAACACAACAGAACTGGAATGGTAAATGGCCTGTATTTATATATAAGCACTTTACACATCCAGTCATCCACCCATCCACACACTGGTGATGGCAGCTACAGTGTAGCCACAGCCACCCTGGGGCGCACTGACAGAGGCGAGGCTGCCGGACACTGGTGCCACCGGGCCCTCTGACCACCACCAGTAGGCAACGGGTGAAGCGTCTTGCCCAAGGACACAACGACCGAGACTGTCCAAGCCGGGGCTCGAACCAGCAACCTTCCGATTACAAGGCGAACTCCCAACTCTTGAGCCACGATCGCCCCGATCCAGACGCAGGCAGAGACACTCTCTGGTGAGGCAGCTGATTGCATCCATCCATTATTAATTCACTACACTGTTCTTCGGCAATTAAAATATTTGCAGGGCAGTACCTCAAACTGTTTTATTTAATAATTCATGTTGGAAAGTGTCAATGGGGCCCCTGTAGCCCCCCCGCCCTCCAACACATGCACACACAGAATCGGTTCTGTGGGAAAAACAGAGGTCACCGAGATAATGGGTGCTACAGGGATAGCTCAGTAGCAGGGATAGCTCAGAAGGTAGAGTGGTGGCCCCCTGATCGGAAGGTCGGGGGTTCGACTCCACTGAACGGCTACCCTGAGGTACCCCTGAGCAAGGTACCGTCCCTACACACTGCTCCCCGGGCGCTGCATTGGTGGCTGCCCACTGCTTCACTGGGTGAATGGGTTAAATGCAGAGGAACTATTTCCCTATGGGGACTAACACATACACATTACATTTCACATTACATTACATTACTACATCAGCCAGTTTCTCAACCAGAGAGTCAGTGGGCAGAGTTAGGGGAAAGAGTTTCAGGCAGCATTCATTATAGACTAAATCTGCTTCAAAGGATAATAAAGTATATTATCCTTTAAAGTATGACTGTTAAATTATTCAAAACATTAAATCAATAACATTAATATCATCAGAATAACAACGACCCAAGCACCATAGTCAGTAATAACACTAACGTCTCGTGCTGCCATTAGTGATCTAAGCTGAACCTTTAAAGTGTTTGATTACATATTCATGAATGATTAAGTAATTATTTGTAAATCATAAACAAATCAGGTCAGCGTCTTTAAACTAAAATATCTCTTCATAATTAATACATGTGTCATAAAAGATGAACGATGCTTGTTCTGAAGCTACAGGTCATTATTAATGCATGATTTATTCATGAAGCTTCTTCTGAGAGTCACAAAGGGTTCTTTGAATCACTCTGAGATGGTTTTAGTTACTAAAGAACTGAGTTAGAATCACAGTTTCTGCCCTCTTCTTTTTATGCGTTACTTTAATTTGGGCTTTAATTATACAGAAGGTGGGCAGTAAATAATGAATGGTGGCAAGTGAAGACAGAGAGGAAGAGGAAAAACAAAAGCCAAACACAAGGAAGAAGAACTGAAATCCCAGAATTCGTTTCCTTTCTCAGCGCTTGTTTCAACGCTCGTCGGCGATGGCTACAAAGATTAATGTGACTCGTATTTTGATCAATAATTCATTTGTGGCCGTTCGCAGTTTCCATCAGCCCATGCACATCAGAAAGACAACAAAAGGTTAATTCCTGCAAATCTGAGAGTTATATTTCTTAAGGGGAAAAACAGCAACAAAAGAAGTCTTCATGGAAACTAAAGCGTGTCTTTAAGTGTGTTTGCAGGGTGGAGTACAGTCACAATCACTGGCAATCTCACTGCGGCAGCGCTCCGGTCAGTCACAGAATGAAATGGCAGCTCTCCAAAGTCTGCAAGAAGATTAATTTCTTTTTTCCTCTCTACGGCAAAGACACAATCAGACTTCATCCATTCCCAAAACAAAAGCAGCAAAACAAGAAGAAAGTGAAAAACAAACCCCTGAAACGGCCAGACCTCACCATTTCTTATTTGACGCCCTGCAGAGTCTCCCCGAGGGCTGAAAAACAACAACAGCTATTTCTCCTTGAGCGGTGGATTACCACCTTTGCTGAAATAAATCCACCCTCCCTCTGTGGACACAATGAGATTTAAGAGCAAGTGGAGGCGACCTGCCGACCCGTGGAGCCTTTAATTCTATTCAGAAGAGGAGACAAAGTGGCTACACTAATTCTGCGAGGTCTAACACGGCGTTCGGTGATTGAGGCTGACAGTGAGACAATGTGGACGACCTCAAAGAGTCTCTCGGGAAAATTTTCATGCAAGCTGCAATTGGGGATTACCAATATACTGAATTTATGGAAGCATGCATCCACAAATATATCCACGACATTTTCAGTGCATTCACGGCAGAGCGTGGTGGCTAAAAGACTCTGTTCCAAAATGTATTATGCTTCTTTTTAAAGCAGATAAACTCGCCAATAAAAAGGACCTCAAGGAAATTATTAGATGAAGGATGCTTCTACTCGGAGCCGCTCAGTGAACCGGCTCATGGTGAAATCACATGCGTTTACATTAAAGCACAGATACAGTTCAGGCAGGATCATTATTGTCAAATGAAGGTTGTTATTTCAATCTGCAGTCATTTATATTTCTTGCTCGATGCACTGTTTGCTCGTGTCCCTTTATTACAGCAGCTAAAGCAAACAAAACAATAACATGAGACAAAAGAACTCAAAGTAAACAGAACGTGCATATGTGGAGCAGGAGAGGATGAAGGAGAAGCTAATGGGGTTCAGGTGGGTTGCAAAGCAGCTTGCAGATATGCAAAACGATTTGAAGGCTACAGCTGATGAAACGGCGAGCTCTGGATGAGGTTCACCAGTTAGAAGAGCATTGGCTGAGTCATATGCTAATGCAGCCGGCTTTAGCTACCCTCAGATGTTGGCTCGGCTCGACTTTGTGGCCTGCCAAAATTAACGCCTAGGCTCAATTTTTTTTAGTTGTCAGATACCATTTATAAATTGATATTACTTTTCGGCACCTATCGATCCAACTACAGGCTTAATTGGCAAGCAGTCACTGTTCAGTCTTGAGTACTTGCTTATTTTAGAAGGACTGACCACAGCATGCATTACATAGTGAAGCGCATTCATTTTACTTTTGTCAGTTATAATACCAGTATTAAAATGTTAAATGGCCTCTAGTCCTGAGTGTTGGGCCAGCCTGAGCGTGTCAATATTTAGGATTGATTAACTTGATGGGTTTTTGATAGCTATGCCTATAAAACATATCTTGGATGCTTCTTAGCTGCTGGATGTCCAGCTGAGAGATGACCCAGGACCGTCTGCAGACATCATGCACCACCTCTTAGAGAAAAGCAGGGTCACACAGGCCAGGAAGAGGGAAACACAAGGCTTCAAGACACTTCCGAACACTATGACCTGACATTGACTGCATGAATATGACATCAGACTGAACAGCAGCTATGTCCAGTATCATGGATCCTCTCCACACGTCGGAATCTCTCATTACAGCCAAATCAACAACACATGAAGTCTTAAAAAAGTGGAGTTTTTAAAGAAGCTGTCTAGGGCCTGAAAAATGTTAGAGGCTTGTGTTTGTGATACTTCATGGAAAAAGCTGTGAAATTAAACATCCTGTAAGAAAAGTCTTTTGACAGTTTTCAAGTCCCAGTCACATCTGTGGGTGCACCAGTGTGGATTTCTTTTAAAGATGCTGCCAAACTGTTGGAGCGTCAACATTAGCATGAAGTGTAAGCGGGGTTCGCACTTTATACACCTCATAAAAGCAAACGCAGATAAATTAGAGCTCAGACGAGCCGATGCGCTCCCGAGCTCCACACCCTCGTCATTAGCTGGCGTCACTTTTCTTCCACGCCGCTTTCGCGTGTTGTGGTTTCCATTTCTTTGTGCCTGATGTGTGTTTACATGGACACACAAGCGGTGCACAGACAACAGGTGGCTCCCACATGGACCGGTTGCTCCGTCTCCCCGGAAACTGTTGTCATATCAACTGCAGAATAGAACAGTGTGTGAGTGTGTGTGAAGACAAATCTGCTCTCTGGAGACTGAAGCAACCACAAAACCACAAAGCTTTATTTAAAAAAAAAAAAAAAGTCCACTATCAAGAAACAAATCTGAAAAATAATTTCAGGGTCAGATTAGGGAGGAAACAGCAAGGCCACACGTTCAACACTCAGGTGTGAATCGATTTTTAATTACAGCAATAAAATGTCTCTGCTTCCTAAACAACTTCTCCTTGACCCATTTTACAGACAAAGCGACGCCATGAGAGACATCACAACGGGGACAATCTGTAGCTCTAATTAGTTACCCGCTACACCTGGCAGCTTGTCAGTCTTTCTCCAGCACCACTCGAAGAACTTCTGACAAACCATCCTACTTTGGCAAAACGTCCTACCATAAGTAGTTTATGCGCATTTCTGCTGTCACAGAGTAATTGCAGCACAAATATAAGTGGGTATGACGGTTTGCCACTTAACTTTGCCAATCAGTATGTTTCGAGCTCTTATTAACAAAGGTAGGACGATTTGCCACTAAATTTTAGCTGTTAGTATGCTTGTAGGTCACATTCACAAAGGATGGTTTGGCACTTAATTTTACCGGTCAGAGTATTTTTCTGGCTAAAATTCACAAAGGTAGTACGGGTCGCCACTTCATTTCGTGTTGTGCGCATGCGCAGAAACAACGGGTAGGATGGTTTGTCAGGTAGGATGGTTTCCCAGAACACCGGCTCACTGTTTTTCACCAACACATCTACTTTCATGTATTTTAATCCCAACGAGCTTTCCTTAAACTTAAGTTTAATTACCAAGTCCTTATTTGCTTTTTCCATGATGACCGATATCTCGAGGTGCTAACCGCTCTGACGTCTAACTCATTATTATTTTGATCTTGTGATTTACAAAAACAATTACCAAAAGCAGAACTCACATTCTGCCCGATAAAGCCCCATCCACATGTAAAGTAGTTCGTTTTTACCTCAGGCTGTAGCTGTGTAGAGAACCCTTTGATGCTTTCCACCCCTTCACATGCCTATCAGCATTATTCTTCACTCCCATTGGCAGTTGTGTGAATTCCTTGCCTTAAAGCTGGGATATTTTTCACTCTGGTCCACTTTGTGTCACTAACAGTTATATCGTCATTGCTACGAGTTCCTTGGTTTTGACACTGTGGTATCTGGCCACCATGTTGCTGTCACTGTCTTCTTCTGTGGAAGCCCATCTAGGGTTAGGCACACAGAGACCTCAGAGCAGTATTGATGCAGTCTGTGTTTTAAGGCACCAAGGCCACAGGACACTTTATGTTTAGTCTGACAGATGAACAGTATTTGCACATTCCCACTGCACTGTCTTGTGTCTGTATCATCCTGTTCTGACTAGTGTTGAACGGTCTTGTCTTGTTTATTTGTGCAATTTTTTGCACATTGGACTTCATGTAGTCTTGTGTTTGTCCGTTATATGTCATGTGTAGCACCAGGGTCTCATTTAACTCTGTACTGTACCACTTAACGTGGTTGAAATGACAATAAAAGCCACTCGACTATGTGACACCACAGGATCAGAACACGGTAGAACCAATGAGATGCTCAGTGGATGAGGAACATGTGTTTGGAGAAGAACTGTTGTAGCAACTGTAACTGTTATAAAACTCATCTCAACTATGCTAAACTGTGCACTGACACTGGTTAAATCATCGTCTCCTCACCCAGATTCTTCTGAAACATCAAACATGAAGGATTCCTTTGGGTATCCGTCGTGGCTGTGCACTCAGGTCATCTGGATTACTAATGTTTCCAGGGGAAAAGCAGAAGGCTCAACTGCTTGATTTACACATTATTTTAAATCCTAATAGGAGATTCTTACACCTGATGGACATGCAAGAAAAGGGCAGAGTAAAGGGTAACACTCGCTGACTCAGCGTTGGCTGTAATGTCTGTGCATTATGGTCTGACAGATTTATGTTGCTAATAAGAGGTAAGAAAAAAAAATCACGTCCTCCTTATAAAGAATGCATAAAGGAGTGAGCTGAATGAAAAGAAAATAACCACCCACATAACAGTCTGAGGATTACGAGCATTTGAAGAGATTAACAAGGATAAAAATACGATGAAGCTCTTTGCCTTTGTTATCAAAGCAGGCAAAGTTTCATTTTAAACCTGAACATCGTTTAACCCTTGTATGGTGTTCGGGTCTGTGAGACCCGTGTTCAGTTTTTTTCAAAAGAAAAATTAAACAATTAATTATTTTTTCACGTGTAAATGTGTTGTGTCTTTCCACTCACTCCACTTGATTATAACTGATTTATTTATAACATTTTATATAAAAGAAAAACGAGAAGCACATTAATTCATAAATGTGATCTAACAAAGGTAAAGGGAAAAAATTAACCATGTTTGCTGTTCATATGTCTTGTAATTGGGATGAAGTAAACATCTGTTGAGTAATTTAACATAAAATTGTTTGATAGTGTTAATTTGGAAAGCCAAAACTCTAGCGGGTCCACCAGACCCATGAACACTGGCTGAGTAACAAAAATACGAACACCACACAAGGGTTAAAAGTCAAATCCACACAAAAACGACGTTAACAATGATGTTTATGACATTAAAGCTCAGAACTATCGAGTATGGTCCATGTAACGTTTTCCATTCCCACCATGTCTGAGCTAACAAGCTAACCTGGAGCTAGTTTATTTCATACGCTTTGTTGGTAGTTTCCCCCCCAACACCACTCACATTATAAGTTATACACCCTGACCAGTTAATAGCCTGTACCCCCATTTTTCTGTCTGTTTAGAGACTTGCAAGGCATCTTTCATCCATTTGTTCATTTAGGGCACTCAGCATGCTGGTTTCGCCTCCGTCTGCCCCAATTTCATGGCGATGGAAGACTGTTGGACGTGCCAGGAGCCGGATGGTGTGGAAGCATGACTGAGTTGGAAGCAGGGTTTGGGTGATAGGGTAAAATGGTAATCCTCATATTTTTAGAACAATTGTGTTTCACCAAGCAACAGATGAAACCAGGTTGTTTTCCTCTCACACGCCTGAAAACCTCAAGCTGCAGCTACGTCCACAGATGGAGATATTCACTCTGAAGCCGTGATGGTTGGATGTTCCAGCGGACGCTGCCTAAGTGTGAGTCGCTTCAAGTGCTGGTGTCAAAGTTAGGATTTTATCTCAGGACCTGATCAATTTGCATGGCCAGTAGAGGGTTTCGCCCATCATCATTTAAATGTTGTTGACACCAAGTCACTGCGAATCGCTAACGTGGACTCTGATTCAGAATTCTGACCAATACCGTCTGTGTTTTAAATGCAAGCTGAGGCACACTGTACATGCATATGGTAGTGACTTTTCAATGACATTGTAAGAAAAATAGTTGAATTTATTATTCTTTATGACTCCAGTGGGATCAGAGTTTGTAAAATGAACATCATGTTTTATTAAATAAGACCTGAAACTCCTGACTGAGACTCAACTCACCAGGAAAGAGTTAAGGTCAAAAAATGTGTTTGCTTTATGCGTGCGCTCCTCCAGAAACTAAAATTATTTATGCAGCGTTCCTCAGTGTCAATCACTGCACCGCTGATATGTCAGAAGATCAAAGTCTGAGGATCCTCTCCAGTTCTGACGCAGTGTGCTCCAATTAGACCGCCTCTCGTGGCTAAAAATGTCTGACAGCTTGATTGTAGACGATGCAATCATGAAAACAGATGATTAATAAACAGAGCACACTGAAGTATTTCACTGCTGTTCAAGATGTTGGAGGCAAATAAGGAAAAAACACAAAAACTGTTATCAGTAGTGCACGAGGCATGAAAAGTCAAGCTCCTTGTGCTGATTGATCCATGAAGCTTTCCAAGCTGTTCTGGAATCTTTGTTTTCAGTTTTTGCTTATTGTGCAGAAAATGCCTTAAAATTCCTCAGTTTCCAGAATTGTCAGACATTCTGTGTCCTGATGTCACTGCAAGGTGTTGATGCCAATATGCTAGCTAAGCTGTTGCACGCAGACCATATGCTGTCAGTGTGTGTTGCTCTCCAATGTTGAGCACTGGTCTCGTGGCGGTTTCACATCCTCCAATCAAAGCCAACCTGACTGTTGGCACAAGAGTCCGGACAAGCAAACATCCACTGAGATCCTAATAAGTGTAAATTCATCCAGTGTCTGTGCATCATCCTCTCACAAAAAGATGGAACATGACAGGCGCGAATGGAAAAGTCGTTTGGTGTGATTTTCTCTTATCTTTATGTTTCTTGCTCGGCTGGTTAAACAGCACATGTCCCCTAACGTTCAGTATTCCATCTAGAAAAAAGAAAATCTGAAACATTTCATGACATGACAGGATATTTTTACCTTAAAGACTGGTCTGTTAATTTATCCTGAAATCATCAAATGTAAAGTCTGACATTAAAACTAATTAGGAGTAAAAACATGTCCTGTGTGTCTGAAAAGCCCAATCCTCATAGACCGAGGTACCAAAGAAAAGATGCATGTAGCCATTACAAGGGCATTACAAGAGTGTTTTTGCCTTGTTTGTTAGAAACTGGATGTCACAATGAGGAGTGGATCTGGCAGAAAAACTTAAGGACACTCCATCAGCTTCATCTGCTGATAAGTTGTGATTGAAAAGTCATTAGCCAGTGTTTTTGTTTCCTCTTTTTCTCCTTCTAACAATCACTATAGCTGAGAATTAACTCACGCTGCAATCTGTACAACCTCCAACTAGTGACTGAGGCCAAAACAATAGTTTCCCATAGACTTCCAAAGGTTCTTGCAACCAAAGAACTGCTGGTTATTCAAATAAATGCAGGTTGACAACAACAGCGAGCAGAATCTTGAGCTTCCAGGTTTACCTGAGGACAGACATGCACAAAATGTACATGACTTTTCAGCCCAGCTTCCAGCCTCAGCTGAAACGGTCATTTCCTACTAGTCACACTGCATTAGCAGTTTTTTTCCTGTTTAGTATTTGCTGGCTGCTGACTGTACTATCCTGACCCTGCGCAGGCCTCAGGAGACGGTGAACAGACTGAAGGCGTTGAGGAAGTGCATGCTGCACGTCGATATCAGTGGCTACAGCCAGCCGATGTGTAAAACTGAAAGCCCGATGGGTTTTTTCCCTGAGATGTATGAAATATTTCTGCATGTCGACTGTGAATGCATGCGTGACTCAAACCCTGTGGGGCTGGTCTGTGACTCATTATTCATGTTTTCACATGCTCGCAGTTAAACAATAGGGAGGAGCTTCAGTAGACTGCATAAGTACAGCTCTATCTGCTGTATACTGTGTTGCGTACATGTTAATGGCCTCTCTTTATACCCATCATTTTCTGAAAGCTATATTTTCACCCCGACTCCATTAAGTGACCCCACTGGGCACTTTCAACATGCTGGGCACTTTCCAAAGGCTGCTGTTCACTATAAATTTACATACCAAGAGCTGGAATAATGGTGATTATCTATTAAAGCGTAACCTGGTTTCGAGTGCACCAGCCGTCTGCCTCACGGCAAAATTAGCAGGAACCTTTAACATCTGCAGCATGTGAGGGTGACAGAGTGACTACATGAGGGTGGAGGCAATATTCATCCACCCACATCAGGGCCGCTAAAAATTTATTCTATATACGCAGTGATGTAGTGTTAGCAACATGTAAGGTGCTCAGTGTTAGAGATGAATTGAAGGAAAATTGTCTGCATTTTACCATATTTACTTTTTAAAAATGGAAATTCAGGAGATTCTACATTAGGGAGTTTTTTTTACTCTAAATATTTTAATGTTTTTCTCTTAAAGTTGTTTTTTCCCTGCCAATGATGAAATATTCCAGCAACCAGTGTTTTTACACCATGTGAAAGAATTTTTGTACTTTTTATTTTAAATCATATGTATGGAAGCCAGTTTCTGCCACTTCAAAAAAAAAAAAAAAAAAAAAAAAAAAAAAAAAAGTATCCATAACTCGAAATTTCGGCTCATTGACTTTTGAGAAAAGCAACTCTTAGCAGTAATCTACATGAATGATGTCATTTTCTCTTTCTCAAAATTTTGAGTTAATAAGTTGTTGTTTTTTTTAAGTGGCGGAAACGGGCCTCCATAGCCATGTATATGTAGTCATAGAACAAATATTCCAGGTTTTTAATGATCAGTGATTAATGGATGTTTATTTTTCTCAGAAGTGTTTTTTTGTTTTGTTTTTTTAGTTATTCTCCTTGTTTCTTTTTCTGTGAATTTATATTTTTCCTCAAATTTATCCGGTTTAATCTTGTAAATTTCCAAAACTGTTTCTTTTCTCTGTCAACTTGTGAGCTTTAAGTTTAGTTTGAGTTTTATTGTGAAATCATTTTTTTTAGTTCAACAAGTTCATCATTGAAAAAAAGTTTGCTGACCTACACAAGCTCTGTTAGAATTGAGCTAAATATCACTTCAGGCTCTTTACAGTTATTCACTTCAAGGTTTATGAGCACAGTGCTGCCCATTATTGATTAAAGGAGTCATTTTTTTTACGGTGCATATTTTTCCTGCCTGTCCTTCAGATTTAAAGGGATTAAATATTTTTTACCCTAAATGGCTCCACTGTTGTTCAGTGTTAACAATGTTAACTTTAACAAATGAGTGGTACCATTCAAAGATAGAAATAAGAGACGGGGAAAATAATGATGTGCACTTGGCAAGCAGAACAGATACAGTCAGTCTATGGTCTCTTGTGTTTGTATGCACATCCATAAAGCTACAGATGACTCGAAGTAATTGAAAAAACTTGTTTGGGTGAACCCTTTGAGAATACCCGCCCAATAATGCTGCTGGGACAGGCAATAATGCGAGCGACTCTGAAAGGTTTGTTATGTCTCCGGATTCTCTGGAAAGATCCCCGTGCACCTCGGCATATCAATTGTCTGCTCATCATGCAAATAAAGTCGCACTGCGAGTGTGGGAAAGAGTATGAGAAAGCACAAGAGGAAGAGAGCGGGTGAGAGAGCGAAGTGTACGACTGGCTGCAGGAGGCAGGAGGTTGGCTGGCTGGTCGCCTCTTTGCTTTACTAATGAGCAGCTCATTTATATGAAGCAAAGAGTTCCTGCAGCGAGAGCGACACAGAGAAATCCGGTGGGAGAGGAAAGGGGGAGAAAAGAGTGAGGGGCAAAAGAGGGAAAACGGGGGAGGGAGAGGCAGATGAGAGATTCACAAAGGAGGCATACTAGAAGAGGAGGAATAATGAGACGGTCATGGGCTGAAGGAAAAGATGGAGACCACACTCTGCCATCTAAAGCCACTAATGGATAAGGAAAGCCCAGACAAGCATTTTCAGATCATTCTCCAGGCAGCACAGAAACGGACATTTCATGTGTGTTTCATAGTCATGACGAGCAGAAGTCACAGTTTTCAAAAAGCTGCAAATTAGAAAGAGGCCTGAGCTCTGCAGATGATTGCTGAAAGGGTCGGCTGTTTGCGGGAGCAAAAACAGAGCAAACATTATGCTTTCTTGCTTACTTGGCTCGGTGTGGACACGGTGAAGTCATAAATGATTCAGCTGAAATCTCAGGACCACCATTAAAAGGCTTTGACAGCTGAGAGCAGGACTTTCCCCGGACCGACGGTGATTCTGTGGCGTTCATGTGGGTTCACTGTGAGTGAACTTTTCACTTTGCTTCTACACACCGTCCCAAGAGCTCCGGAACAAAGCGATCGAGATGCGATTAAATGCAGACTTTCAGTTTTAATCAAAGGGGTTTAACAGAAGTAATTAAACCCCAATGAGCTGCACATGTTTAATGCATGCTCAGAAGTAACTGGACAGTTGACCAATGAGTCATTTCAGTGTGTAGTTATGCTGCTGTCCAAATACAAATACTGAGTCAGTCCCCACAGCCTCCCAAAATGTCTCCCTGCTCAGGATTTAAGTTGGTGTTGGGGACAAATTTAGAGAAGAGTTAGGGTGTAGCTGCTTTGATTTACAGGTGGATGCTAACCACTAAACCATGTGTGCCTTTAGACTTTGTAGCAGGATTATCTACCCTCTAGTATTTTGTTACTACTTACCAGATTTCCCCGACTTTTATTATCCAGAAAGTCCTCTTTACTTTGCTTTATTTGATTCATATGAATATTTGTTGCTGATTTTGCGACTGTTAGTCGGACCGGTTTAACGTCAGACAATATTTTCACGGCCCGGCCTTTGAGGTGTCGCAGACAAATACAACTAAATAAAACGATATGACCGAGACAAAAACTGTGGCATTCTGTAAATATAATAATAAACGAGAATTCACTGTAACTTTATTAGCAGTGTCCTCCTGAAATGCGCCAACAACACTGAGAGTAACATCCTCCTCTCTGCCCCTTAATGCTCTCTGGTCGCTATGGTAACTCGTAATAAGACACACAGCTACAACCCTGGAAAAGACCCAGGGAAACCGAGTTAACGATAAAAACGCCCGGTACCAATCGACTCACGGACCGGTACCGGGTTGGGGGCGGCTGCTGTACACCACTTTGATCAGCAACTCTACAGCTGCTCAGAATGATGTAAAATGGTACAGACGAGTATGTGTTATGTATCATGTGTGACAGATATAAGACTGCTGTCAAGTTAAGAAATGCAAGTTTGTATATAATAATGCCCTTACTGCACTTTCCCCATTTCTTTCTCAGAAATGGAGCCGTGTATATTCCTGTTTTTCACTCATCTGTCTGATGCTGCTGTTTGTTTGTTCCCCGCTCTCCATCAGTTCCTCTGCGTGCGTCGTGCTGTCTGGATAGTTATTGCTTCACTTGCATTTATTGTCTTCTGTATATAAGCGATGGCGTGTTACGCTGTGTCGCCTCAGTATAAAAGCCATTCAAAGTAAATGACTTTTAAAATGTGTTTTGCTGTACCGCAGTAACACTTGTGCTCTTCGGGGGGCTTCTACCAACAATGATTCATGAACATCCACCTCGGCTGTTTGCTCCTGCCTCTGAGAGGTTAATAAATCAGAAGAACGCGGGGCGACCGGGACCGCGCCGTCCGAGCCTCGCTGAGGTGATGACTCCATCTTGCTGATAATTGCACTGTTTAACCAGCGGGGCATGTTCTGGATAATTGGAAGCACTTGCCTGCAAAGCTGCGGCAATAGCTAAGCGGCGAGGTAATTCTTACAGTGTATTCTTCAAGGCTTAATCGCTTTCATCTCATTCTCTTTCTCGATGTTTCTCACAGAGGATCTCGTAAACACAAACGAAAGCGCCCTGGGCAGGAAGGACGGCGCGGTGGCTCATCTCAGACCTGGTAGGACTGTTGCATCACCTGATTCTGCTGAGTCACTAAAAATGATCATTTCAGAAGACACAATTATTCATCCCCAGAACATCTTTGAGTGCACGCCGTTTGGACTAGCTAGCTGAGAAACACTAATACAGGTCATCATTGTGTAGAGTCATACTCTTCTTTCATAAATAAAGATGATGATGATGAACCTTTATCTGAATGAAGCTTACTGTTGTGATATCATGTGACTCAGTGTACATGCCCACACTTTCACCATGATGTGTCTCAGAGTCAAAATTCTTTGTTTTAATCACATTCAGAGAAATTTTGTGTCTCTTTTCTCTACTCTGATCTACTTCCTGATCATCCATCTTCAGCTCATCTAGTTCAGGGTCAAGGAGAGCTGGAGCCTTCCCAGCGACAAGAGGTGGAGTACATCTAAGACAGGTCCTGATCTCAAGGCTTCAAAGAGCACGTCTGAGTTTCTGTATGTTTAAAGTACTTAAATACTTTGATACTGGCAGATGGACGTGTGTGTGTCAGACACTCATCCTCTATTCCTGCACATAAGAACCATGTAAAAACTCACTTCCACTACTTTATGTGATGTCACTATTTATGTTCTATAAATGTATCCAGTGGTGCTTCCAAATCTGCAAATGGTAAATATCTCGTTTGACAGAGCTACAATTACAACATCTGGCAGGTTCCATCCGACTAAAGCAGAATCAATTAGTTGATTAATAATTACTCACTTGACAGAACTCGAGGAGTCGATTACCAAAAAAAATCTTTTGTAATCTGGCTTCTGACTGTTATATTTTACTATTCATCTGCGTCTCACAGGCCTAATAACTGGATAAATAACTGAGAATATAACATGCCGATTGGTAACACTTGTATTTTATATTTAATTTTGCTTCTTCATTCGAAAGAATAACTTGAATTCCTCATGTACTGTAGTTTAAATACTTCAGTCCAACAGAACAGTGCTGCAAATAAACCATAAATGCCAAAAAAAAATTCATTACATCTTTTAGAATTAAGCTCCAGATGGTTACCTGACTGTTTGAAGCCCAGATGAGGTGATGTGTTGCTTTGTATGTTCTTTGTTGATATCTTGAGCTCCAGCTGTAACACTTTGACGTCTTTCTTTAGTATGTCAAGACAGGTCCGGCTGGGGCTCTTATCAGTTTGCCACACTGGTTGCTAAAAATGTCTGAAAGAGACAGGAAATGACCTCAACCTCATCTACCTATCCGCCCAGAGCATTTTCATCTCCATGTGGCAAAGAGAGGCTGCAAGGCAAACAACGAGGACATGAAGTGTATCAACACAAGAACAGAGATGTGCTTTCTTCTAAAGTGAGCCAAGTCTCAGAAAACAAAACATCAAACAAACTCTTTATCTGCAATCTCCTACACCACAGAGTTAAAGTCAAACCAATTTCCAAGTCCCTCACCGCCACCATCCACTCAACCCCCTTCAGCAGTGTTAAATCCAGATGCTTGAAAAATCGCAGCAAACCACTCTGTAAATCTCATCTGTCATGTTTGTGCCAGAGCAGATCTGTCAGAAGCATCGTGGGCCTCTGATCCACTCCCCCCACGAAGCCCTTCCCTCCCGCTGGGAAGCAGAAGAGCGTGTCATCACTGTAAATAAAGACGGTCCACCATCCAAATAAATGAACTGGGTGTTTCTGCTGGAATCAAAACAAATCCTTCTGGCAGGCCAAGTAATAATCACCAGACTGTAAAATGACTGTGCAGCAAGCCAGCAGCCAGTTACAGAGCATGACGTAAGCTTTTTATTTATTTATTGGAATATTTTGTGTCCCATCATGAGATTCTCACTGCCTTCATCTCAAACGCGAGACAGTCCCTGAGCTGGGTGGACCGAGTTACACAGCTTTAGTCCCTGGTGCGGCTTACAAGATTTAGAAAATACCCTTCTGGTCCTGCTCAAGGCACTTTCTAGTAACAAGTCCATGTGTGTTTGCAGAGCCTACGCAGGTGAAAGGTTGCTGCGATTACAGCAAAATGTAAAAACACCTTTAAAAAGCAATATTCGTGGCACCTAGAGGTTAAAGCCCAGTGTTTCCAAAGGTGTAAGTAACAGCGTTTGTACTTTCATTCTTCACAGTCACACAACACCACGACGTTGCCCTGCTTCACCTCAGATTTTGGAGATCTGCTTCAATAATATTCATCATTTGTATAATTCCCACTAAAGCCAAAAAGGCAGCTGTTACTAAGTAACCAACAGCTAAACTGAAAACCGTTCACATCAAAGAGAAAATGAATAATTCCTGAGGCCCCTACACAACACGACCTCTGAAGGTGTCCTGTGATCTGGCACTAAGACATGTCTGCAGGTACTGTGATGGCAGGGCTCCCCAGGATCTGTCATTCACACCCTTCTGATTCACAGTCCATCTGGTCCGACATGCAATGCTGTGTTGCTTCTATTTTCAAGGGCACAGCGGCAGCACCTTCGAGGACCCAGTGACGAGCCACGGCACCGCTGTGACTTGCTCCACAAACATCACCGTATCCTTACTTTGTACACTTCAAATCCATCAGAAAATTAGTTTCAAGTTAACCCACCTATCTAACGAACCCACAGTGGGTGGTAATGGAAACTTCAGACAGGCTTTGGAAAGATGTACCTATACTTTAAAACAGTGCTTTTGGGCAAAGTTGGGCCCCTACAGTATTGTTATGTGCCAATTAAGCTGTGGAAAGGATGCATTGTATCAGCAGCTGTTACACAGACAACCCACGCAGCTCATTATTTTTCTAACAGTCTCACCCTTACAGTTCCTCACTGCCAGCACCACCAACCGTAGCACCACCACCTCCACCACCACGTCGTCTCCCCTGCCTTTCATCGCCTACAGATATTATATGCCAGCTGGGTGGCTGCTGTTTTAAATAAGGCAATTGTGGTTTTGATCCTAGCTTGTTAACACTTTGAGTGGCCCCGGCCATCACAGTATTAAACCCAATTGTGCCTGCTGTAGAAATTTGGCAAATTAAGCCCATTTAATTAGTTCAAGTGTTTAGTAGCTGCATGTGTGAAGTGAGAACAATGAGCTGTGGTTCACAGAGCCGGGACAGATCAACTGACTCAAGTAGAATTAAAAGGAAAAATGTATAATCCCCATTTGGCAGCGTTGCTTTCTTTCCTCACCTCTGTACAAACTCCTGGACATTCCCATCTGAATATCCTCGGTCACCGGCGACTTTAAAAGACAGAGCGTTACATTTATGTCCCCAATCAGAAATGACAAGCAGATGGCCCACTACTGATCTATGATACCACTGAAGCTCTTACTGCTGTCAGCCCATCTCCAGTTAGCTTTGACGAACAGAAAATATGAGCCCATTGCAGATCCTGCGGTCTTACGGCGGCTTGATGTAAATTCCCCACGTATGAGTGAGTTGGGCAGTTTAGGACAGGCCATTACGGCTATTGCTATTGACAGAACAGAGTTTATGGAGCAATGGTATTGGACCAAACTGTAGTCACAGACTGGAGGAGGAACCACGCGGAGATAATGGAGAGGCCCATTTACAAAGAATCTGCACAATAAAACATGAGAAGCTATGTGGGAAAATAAGCGTATTCACAATGTGGTGTCATGAAAAGATTTGTGTAAGTATCAAAGAAACTGGCATTTTGGGAGCTTGAAGCTCAAACAGACATAAAACATGGATGAAGTCGAACCCCATTCATTATTCATTCAAGAAAAAGTCAAGAGGACCATTTCTAATATTTTTCTTTTGGGTTTTACTTGAACGTGCAGCTTCTACTCAGCAGCTGACTGACTCCTTTTAAGCTCGTCACTGTCGAGTGCTGTCAGTATGGAATCCACTGACTTTATGAAAACGTGTGCATTTAGTGTTTACGGCTTTCTGGTTGGTCATGTGACATGGTTTTTACCTCCTATCAGTCTTTTGACTTGTATTTTTCACTTCCTTTTGATGCATCAAGACTTTTTTTATTTTATTTTAAAAAAAAACCTAAATAGGGTTGGGAGATGGGCTCCAATATATTCGTCCAATCGTCAATTGTTGTTTCAAGGGTGATTTATTTATTCACCCATGAGTAAGTTTGCTAATAATGATGGAGCTAATAGAAGCAGTCAACAGAAACACCCTCTTCATCTGCGAGCAAATGCCCCCACCTCAGAGTGCGCCCATATGCTTGTTGATGGAGCTGCAGAAGCTGGTGCTAGCCTAGCATACTCAGCCAGATAGTGGACACGTGCATGCTCATGCAAGTTAGTCGTGTTTGAGTACTTTGCTCACACTATACATCTGCACAAGCAGCACACCGCTTTGGTTACATCCTTAGGTTTACCTCTTTTATATTTGGTTTAAAGCCAAAGAAATCCCAAATTGGTGACTTAATTTTTTTAGTGCTGTCAGCGTTAACGCGTCATCATCACGACTAACACGATTAACAATTAACCCATCTGGAGCGCAGACTGACTCAAAATCCCAGAAATGTCTCTGGCTGTTGGTTCAAAGTTTGTTCATTGTGCGCTCTAGATGGGTTGAGTTAAAAATCGTAATCGCATTCAACACCGCATCAACGTGTTAATTTTTGGGGGGGAAAGTTCGTTCATCTATGTTTGGACTTCTTCTGTGTTGTAAACGCACAAATCAGTCAGTGCATGATTACATTGCTCCGCCCATCAAAAAGTCTGCGCATGCACGAATATATTGCCCATCGTTGATTATTGGACTGACAATTGTTGGTTGGAAAATTTTTACATATCGTCCAACCCTAGTATACAACCAATATCAAACCCTAGCTGGGTTGCCAGTGGCCTGGGGGATGTTGAGGGATGAATCCACTAACTACTTTCCATTGCACAAACTTCTAATAACTGAATAAAGGGTACATGTTTGCATTCATACCCAGAACTCAGAATATATCTGTGCTAAAGTCTGATGGATGCCTGTTGGCAGTAGTTTTTTCAACTGGTGTAGAGTTAGCTTTAGCTGAACGAGGCTAAGATAGCAGGTGGGTTAGCCCGGTCCTGTGTTTCTATGCAAAAAGAGCAAATTTGTGGCCAAATCTACAACACAATCAAACCGATAACTGCAGGAGTAAGACATCAGGAAACAGATTTTAGGGCACTCTTCCCAAACGTGAGCTGAAATCTCTGCAAATACAGTGAGAGTGAAGGGGCGTGACAAACTGCAGAAGCAAGGAGGTTGACAGGTTTGATTGAGCTTTAGGAGAAAGAGGGGGAAACAGAGGTAGGCAGAAAGAAGTTCAGCCAAAACGGAGACAAACTGACAGGATGCAAGCAGCCGAGCGACATCATCCGTTCTTTACTTGCTTTCTCGCCCTGCAGAAAGTCGAACTCACTCAGGGGAGGGCAAGTTGCAGATCTGACTCTTGAGGAGTCCCTGGAGATTAATAACAACCAGCTAGCTGCAGAGTAAAAGCCTCCATCACAGAATAAACAGATGGCACTTTGAATCAAGGATAATTTAGCTGTTATTATATTGTGCCATTGATAAACTACAAAAACAAGCTAATGGTGAGTAATTGCCATATGAAAGCAGAGCACGGAATGCTAATGAAGCCAGTTTGGGTGTTTCTGCGGAAGCCTTCGGTTTCTCTTGGGCTGTGTTTTCGGAGACAGAACTAACTGCTGGAATGGCTCTGTTCACTTTGACGACTTTCATTCCATAAATGAGATTTCGGCTGCTGTAAACGTGTCTCCATCTCCCACAAAATGATTGTTAGAATCAAAGTGGAGCCATTACAGGCTAGAAAAGGATTTATGGCCCATTTTAAGACCTTTGCATACAAACCTGTTATAGTTTACATGAGAAACGCATTAACGTTTATGAAATATTCACCTCTGGCTTTATGTGCTGTGTTTTTAGTGGGTGTTGGCTTTAAATTCAAATTTAACACTGATGACAAAAAAAGCTTTAAAAAAAAAAATAAAATTATCGCACAGCATTGTCAAGAGTTTAAAAGGATTTCCGTGTCATGGAACCGCAGGACGCTTTTGATAACATTATCAAAAACGGTATTAACTACATCAAACGACCTTCGGGGAACTTTAGATGATCTCTTTAACATCGTGGGTATCTTCTCCTTCAGATTGGCTTTAAAAGAGAAAGATCTGACGTGAGCACCTTTTGTTTTAAATGTCAGCCTCCTCGTGTTATCCAGCCGAGCTCATCAGTATGCATGAACTTGAAAACGCTTTTTGCCACCACAGAAGCGAGACTTGCTCTGTGACCACATCTGGCTTTTCCCCGTGCAGAAAGTCTACCGAGAGTAAACCGAATACTGCTAAAGCATTATCCTCTCTCAAACTGTTATTATGGTAAGGTGACATGAAGCCAGTGTGAGCTCCTTCGTGGGAGAAGAAAAAATAGTCACCATCCTGCTGTGAATCTCACAGTAGGAAAGAATGGCAAAAAAAACCTGTATTTAATATAGCTCAGTCACGTTATGGGTAATCGATCTAATGAATAAGGTCAGTAAAAGCATTCTTATAGACTTTTGTGCCTAATATGTGCTCTCCTGCAGGAAAATCTATTGCATAATAAAACAGTGCAGTGATATTTTTACATGAAAAAACGAGGAGGATTTTATGTAGATCACACACTTCATACTCTAAAATTATAGCTGCGGTTACTGTACAACATTTTAAATGTGTTCATGATACACAGCATAATTCAGTCTAAATTACTTTGACTTTATTCTAGTTTTTGTGTTTGTATATCAAATCAGTTTTCCTTCCCTTTTATCTTGTTTAAAGTTTCCCACTCATGATTAGTCCTGATTTTGTGCATGTACGTGCATTCATATCTTTGTGGGGACCAAAAATCAGAAGTTTACTTTACTTTTGGGGACCAAAATCCCAGTCCCCACAAATTTGAAGGCATTTTTGAGACTCAAAATGTGGTTTTACTGTCAGGGTTACAACTGAGTTAGGTTTAGGATTAGGGTCGGGGTCAGGCATTCATTTTTCATGGTTAGGGTAAGGGGCTGGGGAAGCAATATGTCAATTAGATGTCCCCACACGATTTGAATACCTGACGTGTGTGCGTGTAGCTCCAGTTTCCTCCAGTCTTTGTCAGAACGTGTTAATTTTTGGGGTTTTCCTCTATTCTGACTGTCTGAGGGTGTCGTGTTTGGATCCTTCCTTGCAAATTATTGCAAATAGAATAAAGAATTTATTACATTTGCAGAACTTCAGAATTCTCAATATGTGTCACATAAATCTTCCAAAAAGCATCCAGATGACAAATCATGCAGAGTTGGAGTTCAGTGACCAAACTTAGGTGAGTTGAAGAGCAGCTCCAGCTCTCTGCATCAGCACCAAGTAGCCCTGCACCAAACTTTATGCATTAATAAAATCCAAATGGATGATCCATTATCTTCCACTTCTGAAGTTTGCAGCAGACTATTTCAAATCATAACAGTTTCCTGTTCCTCCTGGAGGATCCCGAGGCATTCCCTGGTCAGATGAGCAGTCGTGCGTTTTCTGAGACACTTGTCTCTGGCTTTTATTTGTGAAGCTATTTTGTACCATTATCTAAATTTCAGTTCTCTACAGGGACATGAAAAATGGATGTTTGGAACTGCTTGTCAATTTTTGGAAAAAAAAAAAAACTACTTGAGAAGTTTGCTCATTGCCCCAAAACACTATTTTGTAAAAAATGTCCCCCCTTAGAATTACATTTCTATCACACTGCTGGTTAAAAGGCTTCAGTGTGAAGGGCTGTTGTACTTTTGATGACTTGGGTGGAGAATTTTTCTCTTTCTTAGACTCTGTGACAGCCTAACACAGAGTCAGCTAATCACTGATGACATTCTTTGGCAACTGTTAATTAAGTAATCATTTAGTTATTACAGCGTTAGCCTTTTTAAAAAAGAAAATCCTTAAAAAGAGGGTAAAGTTACATAAACACTATCTGAGGTGCTCAGACAGCTAACAAACGTTGCAACCGTTAACCACGGCCATGTGTGGGAGGCAGTGAAGGAGGAATTGCAGCTCGGCCTTGGGCCTCAGCTTCAAATCACTGTCCTTGTGGATTTTTTCCATCCTTCCTCATCTTCAATCTTGCCTCTTGGTATCACGCCACCTCCTCAATACAACATGGAAGATGAGAACATTTCTGAAATTCTGACTTAAAAAGTATTTTTAGAGTTGGTGTAAAACTCTGGTGTTCCTACCGTTTGGGTGTTCATTATTTTTCACTGGTCTCACTCTTCACTTGCATACCTACAACTGAGGAGTGGAGACTGTCAAACAACAACAACAACAAGAAGACAGCTCCTTAGAAAACTGAACCAGCCTCACCCCTGATCAGATCTGCACACTGTTAGACCTCTGATTTACCACCTTATATTTTAAATACAACGAAGGTTTCCACAGACAAAAACATGGATGTGCCATGGGCTCCCCGGTGTCACCCATCGTAGCCAACCTTTGCATGGACAAAGTGGAAAGTGAGGCTCTTGGCTCTTTCACAGGGACAGCACCTATAGCCACTGGTACAAGTACAAGAATCACACCTTCTTCAGAACTGAAGAAGTAGAAGCCTTCAGTGTTTACATAAACTCAGTGGATAGAAACAAAGTTCACCAGTGAAGATCCAAAGGATAACAGTTTGCCATTTCTGGACTGTGCGTGTGCGCTGTGAATGGAAGCCTCAACAGTTTACCTGAAGCCCACAAACACAGACCAGTACCTGCGCTTTCATTCCCATCACCCTCCAGTACACAAACTTGGAGTAATCAGGGCCCTACAACACCGGGCAGAAAATGCCTGAAGGGAAAACACACACACACACACACACACACACACACACACACGTAAAGAAAGCTGGTTATCCCAACTGGGCTTTCATCAAACCACCAAAGATGCACAGTAAACAAGTTCAGACACCAACTAGGGAGAAACAGAACAACACTGACATCCCTTATGTAGCAGGTTTATCAGACAGCATCTTCTCCAAGCACGACATCCCAGTGTACCTCAGACCGAGCCACACACTCAGACAAACTGGGTCATCCCAAACACAAGCTAAACAACGTAGTGTATGCTGTACACGCAGAGAGGAATGCTCAGACCTCTACATTGGAGAGCCACTTCATAAATGAATGGAAGAGCCACCTCTGCCGGTCAAGACTCAGTGGTCCATCTGCATCTAAAGGTCAAAGGTCACTCTTTCGAGAATGCCAATGTTCACATTTTGCATAGAGAAGACGGATGGTTTGAAAAAGGAGTGAAAGAAGGCATCTATGACCACTGTGAACGAGCGTCTTTGAACAGAGGGCGGGGCTTATGACACCAACTATCTGAGAGCTATGATGCAGTTTTGAGATCATTCCCAGATGCCTTAACGCCTCAGTCACATCTTGGGTCAGTTGATCTCAATAAGTCACATGATAGGGTGAGGCAAGGTCTGACAATGGTTTCACCTGAA
The DNA here is from genome assembly GCF_057381915.1 of Diplotaxodon limnothrissa. Lineage (NCBI taxonomy): Eukaryota > Metazoa > Chordata > Actinopteri > Cichliformes > Cichlidae > Diplotaxodon > Diplotaxodon limnothrissa. The sequence continues at coordinate 30,531,459 of NC_140603.1, read as the reverse complement.
ACCCACACCCTTTTACACACCTTGGCTCATGTGGTCAGGCAAGTGGGTCAACGACCCTCTTATGGGACACTCCCACTAGGGCTTGAATACCTGGGACTCTCCAGCATTTGATTTTAGAACTGAAGAAGCTTCTCAGATTAAAAGTCTTCAAGAAACCTACAGGAATCCAGCAGCGTTTCTTTCCAAGCTCCTTAGATTACATGACCTGAATGACTGAGAACCTACACAGACGTACATGGTTACAACCAAACCAAGTTGGAATCAACCAGTGAAAATGTTATTCTCCAAATTTGAACAATTCTGGACGACAGGCATCTGCTCAGACCACGTTTTGGCACACAAACGGTAGCATTTTATCTGCAGCGTCAATCAGCAGCTGCATAAACCTTGAGGTGAGCGAATAAAAGGTAATAATGTGCTGGTCCAACCCCACACATGCAGAATAAATAAGGTTAAATTAACACAGTAAATGTAACGATGTTATTGCCATAATTAAAGCTCAGCGCATCTACTGGGGGCTACAGTTTAAAAAAAGTAGGTCTGGCCTTCAAATCCCCTTGTTGCTGGATCACTGACATCTAACAAGGACGGAACAGAGAGTGAAGTGATTACCGACTGCTGTCTGGCTTAGAAAAACAGCAAACATCAGAGCTGTTGGTCTGGATGCACAGAGACCACAGAGTGAATTGACAGTTCAGATTAGCGGCATTGTAGATCCATACTTATCAACAGCAAGATGCAACGAGCGTGAGAAGTTAGCACAGATGCTGAGTGCATGACATGAAAACACAGCTTACATCATCCTTTAGGGGCCGAGTTATCTTCGAGAAAATGCTGCCGGCTCGGCTTCAGATGTTAAATATTGTATTACAGACAACATGTTTCAGGCCGTAAACACCGGGGCGAATGCTACGGCTAGAAAAAGATTTTTTTTAAGCAATTTTGAAGAATTATCGTGCATGCTTATAGGTTATGCTTGTCCCTGTCAGATGCCTTCACTGCAGCATGCATACCTAACAATTTGCTCCTGCTGCTTATGTTTCCAGGCTGTGTGCATACCCTTTAACTCTGCTTTATGTTAGGCACAATGCAGACTTCATGCAGTGCTCAGTCCTCATGCATGCTTTAACTATTGTTATGCATGCATTGTAACCATGGATAGCACAATACGTGGTCGATACAGTGACATGCAGTCGTTACATTCTGTGTCTTTGGCCATCACTGTGCTGCCTCCACACTAGACTGTGAAAGCTGGCTGACATAAAGCCACAAAACCTTTTTTGAAGTCCAGCGTGTCAGCCTGGCCTTCCATTTCATCCAAAAATATCAGATAGGGTTAAAAACAACAAGCTATTCTAGAGAAAGTCTTGGCACTTAGCAGCCTGTGAGCTTACAGACCATAGCACCAGTTTAAGGCTTCTACTTACGGCTGCTCGTTTCAGGGGTCGCCACAGCGGATCATCTGCCTACATCTCCTCCTATCCCAGCATCCTCCTCTGTCACACCAACCCTCAGCATGTCCTCCTTCACTACATCCACAAATCTTCTGTGGTCTTCGTCTTTTCCTCTGGCAGCTCTAATCCACCATCCCTCCTGTGCACACACCCAACCACCTCACCTCTAACTCTGTTTGTGCCATTTCACAAAGTCGCATTAAAAACCAACACAATCAGCATCTCTGCTCATACTAGTGACCTGAGCAAATGTCATGGGCTCTCACGTGTATGTGTGGTGACTGTAACTCAGCAGGCAGAGCTACTAATCAGAAGGTTGGTGGTTTGATTCCCCGCTGCTCCAGTTTGCACGCTAAAGTATCCTTGTGCAAGATACTAAACCCAAGGTCCTCCAGATGTTCCTCATTGTGTGAATGTGAGAAAGCTCATTAGATAGAAGGTAGCTTCTACAAATGTGAGTGAATGAGGCATGTTGTATAGCACTCAGTGCTCGAGTAAAAAAGCATTTTCCCCATTTTAATTTTCTATGCCATCTGCAACATATTTGCAAACAATCTTTTCTCATTGTTAATGTTCAGGTGTTGCTGAAACGTCTCCTCCCACAGTTGGACATGCATGAACTCCTCCATCTTGCACTGCAGCTGGCGACTGTAGTTATTCTGCTTCAGGGATCTGCTGTGAGCTGGAGAGCCGCTCAGCAGAACCTGCAGAGGAGCTGGTTCTGATCCTTTTACAGCACAAATACGAACATGATCCAACCTCGGGTGAGAGGCGGTGCTCTGCTGTAAGAATCGAAACTGACAGAACTCACCAGCGGAGTTCAGCGGCCAACAGACGGCTGCAAAAACCTGCTCCAAAAACCTGCTCCAAATCCAACAGAAACATGGAGAATAAAACCAATTTACATTTTTAACCCAGTTTCTCTGATCACAGTCCCACCTGCTGCACACAAGCTAACACGTCTGATCTTGATCAACCTTGGCTGAGTGTGAACCTGCTGCTGTGGGACAGATGAGACCAATTTGTCTGCTGGGATCCAACAGCAGGAGCTGCCACTCAAACCAATGCAGGCAGACACACACACACACACACACACACACACACCTTAACTAAGCAACTAAGTTAATAAGCAAGTAAACAAATTTCGGTTTATAACAACAGAGCGTGTGTGTGTCCACGCGTCACTAATATAAGTTCTGAAACGCAATATTTTCCTGGAACAGCTGTTAAGGTGTCGCAGACAAATACAACTAAATAAAATGATACGACCAAGACAAAAACTGGTATTCTGTAAATATAATAAACGGGAATTTACTGTGCAACTTTATTAGCGTCCTCCTGAAATGCGCCAACAACATTGAGAGTAACATCCTCCTCTCTGCCCCTTAAGGCTCTCTGGTCGCTATGGTAACATCTAAATATTTCTTTCAAAATAAGACACAAAACTACAACACTGGAAAAGACCCAGGGAAACCGAGTTAAGTTGTTGGGCAGGGATAGCTCAGTAGGTAAAGTGGTCGCCCCATGATCGGAAGGTCGGCGGTTCGAATCCACTTAACGGCTACCCTGAGGTACCCCTGAGCAAGGTACCGTCCCTACACACTGCTCCCCGGGCGCCTGCTTAGTGGGCTGCCCACTGCTTCACTGAGTGAATGGGTCAAATGCAGAGAAAAACAAGTAATTTCCCCATGGGGATCAATAAAGTATCCATTATTATTATTATTATTAACGATAAAACCCCTGAAAACCATAAATTTCACACCTGAGCCTCAACTCTCGCAGCCCAGTACCAAACGGCTCATCGACCGGTACCGGTTCGTGCTCCGGGAGTCGGGGACCGCTGGTGTAGGAGGCGTGTTTGAAAAAACTGTTTGGCTGTAGTAGGAGACATTAAGGAGTAACCACAACGAACAGAAGCACTGTAAAAATAATAATAACAAAATAACTTTAATAATGCAAAGAGGAAGCACCCAATAGAAGACAAATAATTAAAACTGTAAAAGGCACAAAGGACTTCAGAGGCAATTAAGAACCAACGAGACCAAAGAAGCATTAAATGAAGAATTAAAAAAAAGAAACTGAGTAAGAGAAAGGGTGCAGACAAACAGGAAACAGAAATATGTGAACGGAGAAACGAGTGCAAACAACAATACAGAAGAAAACTGAGAATAAAGCCAAACTCAAGCGTCAAATTCCATCACTGACTTCCCAGGTCGAGTCATTTCTCTTCCAATTATACAGTTATTGAGCCGAGTCGGACAGATCATAATAAGACAATTAGCCTAATTTGTTTGAATTGAAAAGCCAATTAAAGAATTAGTGAGCAGCATTGAAAAGTTCATCACATTACAGACGGCGGGTCAGAGAGGCCCGGGCCGCCCGGCGTCACCGCTGCGTCGTTGCCAAAGCCAAACGCGTGCGGGATAACGAGGCGTCTTCAGTGAAAACGCAGCTGATACGAGTTAAAAGGATTAGCGTCGGTGGAGAAACAGCTCTCTGTCTTGGCGTCTTTGTTGAAAAACTCGAGGCGTGTAATCCAAGCGGATTGGTTTGACAGATGGATTCAGGGAGATTTTCCTTTGGGGGGTTTGTCGATAGCATTAAAGTGTTGCGTATCTGCGAGTGCGGATGAAGAGCCGCTCCTATCAGAGTAAACAGGCTGATTACGACAATCTCTGTGAGAAAGAGCAGTTAATGAGAGGAGCAGTGGATGGATGGATGCACGACGGGAGAGAGCCCGAGGGTTGTCTGCAGGAGACGCACTCTTGTTGGATGTATAGATTTATACTTGCATTTAAATCCACTGACGTTTTCTCACAGTTTCTTTACAGCAGTGAGGTTTTGATCATGAAGATACTTCTCTGTAATATTGGACTTCTATTTCAGACTTTGCTTCTGTCAATCAGTCGCATTCTTGTAATGTGACGACTCCATAGTCTATGAGCAGATAATCTGCTCATGTTTGGCAACAATCTACCAAAAATCAAGTTTGTCTAAAGTTTGGATCCAGTACCAAAACCTCGGATTTGGTCATTTGTTGGCACCTGACAATATTAGAGTGAAAACAGACATAATGTGGGGAAAATAATGAACTGGTATTATTCATCCAGTTTACTTGCTGTAGTTTCAGCTTCGTCTGAGAGTCTTCAGCCATGCTAGGTTCTCCCTGTTCCCAGTCACTCTCACTGGGAGAGCACCTCAGATGTCACCACAGACAGACGCTCATCAAGCTGCAAACAGCACAGATGTAAAGAAAAGGTTTTCCACACCAGCCATGATGAGAATGAAAGCACGTTCCTGTAAAGTGAACTCACTCTGACTGACTTTGTGGCAAAGTTAAAAACACGCTAAGAAAAGCTGCTGAATTCAGAGGCAGAAAACCAAAGACTGTTAGCTTACACTACTACCATCGATGGTACAAGATGATCGCATTTTGAAGCTTCACCATTAGCGTTTCAGCTATGAAGGGTTTTTGGAGCAAGAAGGTGAAGGGCTGGAGTCGTAATGTAACAGCTGACACTAGCTTCACAGGTTGCACAGGCTTAAAAAGTGATCCGCATGTCTAGAACTGCGCAGCTTGTTTTATAACATCATAGTAGTTTGATCACACGTAGAGAGATAAATATAATAAGTACATTTACATTCACACGGATGTCTTCCTTTATTCCTCTTTCATGATGCCAACACATGCTGGCTCACTGGGTTTCTCCTATTGTGTGACTGGTTCTATTCAGAGGGATATTTTTATTAAGTGAGGAAGTAAACCCGGCTTACGTGAAAGGCCAAAGGTCTCATCTTACACATTAAAGGACAAACGCACACAAACTGAGAAGAAATAATAAAGGTGACGGGGCTCTAAGTCAGCTGACAACACAAAAACTTACACTGACCACCCCCCGCCACTTTCTCTCACACACACACACACACACACACACACGTGTTGATAATACCTTCTTCCTTTTTGTCCCTCTTTAATTGTTCTTCATCTGAACCATCATTCCCCCGTCTCCCACTCATCCTCTTTACTTTCTCCCTCCCTCGGTTTCTAATGTCCCTGGTTTCTTTGCCCCCCCTCCCTCATTTTCCTGTCCTTAGATGCTTTACTTCCTGCAGTTGTCTCAGCTAAAAACGATAGAGATCATCTAATTTAATACTTCTGGCTTCTATTGAGGCCGTTATCTAGAAAACAAAACAAGATGCATGTACAGCATGATAGATGATTTTACTACTATTAAAACTATTACTACTGCCATTATCCATTTATTTTTAATAAATAAGCCTTCCTCCCAGATGTAAGCACGGCTCTCTGCTGTGCTGCTGTTGTCGGGTCAGAGGATGAGATGAGCTGGCAGAGGAAATAAAATGAGTGTTTGTGTCGTCTCTAACAAAGAGCAGGAGGTCTCACGCTGAGCTGACACGGATCTGATTCAGACAAACGTGAGTGGCTCCCGTCCACTCGAGACCCGACTCCGTGCCCTTTGAAGGGGCAGCACTGATGCAAACACACACAAACATATTCATGCGCGCCATGTCACAGCCATTAAAATGCACAAGGACACACCACCTGATATCATGCTAATGAGCTCTCCTGTGTGTCTGAGTCACTGAACATGATGTCAATAAATATCAAAATGTTTTGTTCCTGTAAGTTTAAAAGTACGTTTTCATACGGCTGAATTATTTCGACTGCAGGATTCGGTGAGAATATTTTCAGCTTTCCAAACTTTCACTGAATACTGAACAAGCTCTGACTCCTGTTTTCCATATATTGATTATTATGATGAGGTCATCACATTATATTTGAGACCTCTGCATGGAAATCTCAGGAATTATTTACTTATTAATTATTCATCATTTAAACATTCACACTGGGAAACTGTACTTTCTGTCTGCAGGGTTAATGTTTCTAAAGGAGAATATTTTGGCACAAACAACAAAGCGCACTAAATAATGAAATGAAATAAAATCCAGTTTGGTGCCAAACTCAAACACGAGAAAATCTGATGCCAAAAAGCAGAAGAGGAACTTTATTATTTTTTATTGCATTCAAGAGCAGAGATGTGCACCACGACTGAATAGACACAGCACCACCTACAAACACCACCTTGTGGTGTGCAGAAAGAACAAATCCAGTGCAAACAAATTCCCAACATCTGCTCTCAGGGTGATTTAATCGGGGCTGTTTCCACTTGACATTTTGCTTCAGGGAGTCCTTTGTGCTGTAAAGGATTTATTTACATCCGTGACAGAAGAGTCAAAAGTCAACATGCTGTTGTTTCCAGTCACCATCACCGTGCTAGCATCAGGTGCCGCCTGAGAGAGTGGTGTCAACTCAGTAATACGAGTGCACTTCATAGCACAATCAAAATGCTATTAATATTGTAATTAGATTTCTGTTAATTAAAAATTACAGGGCGTATGCAGCCTGGGGAGATTTATCTACCCTCATTTTCCACCGTTAACCATCTTCAGGAGCAAAACTGACAGTTTTACCGCAGCTCCTCTGAAACACCTGTTTGCACCTGATCCAAATCTTCTGGTCCAGGCTTTCAAGTGAACAAGTTCAACGCCATATTTTCTCTATTATATTTACCTCTACTGCACCTCGTTTCCCTGACACAAGGAAGAAGTCCACATTTTTCAAGTTCCACTTGAAAACACAAAGCTAATTAAGGTGACAGCTCGGTTCTGTGTGGTCTGACTGACTCTGATGAGCTTTCTGGAGGAAGTGACCAATTAAATCCGAGCTAGTCTTACAGCTGATTAATGTGAAGGTGTTCATCACCATCTGAGCTAGTCACCTGCTTTCCAGCGCTGCGACGGGCGCTAAAGTGATTTCGCTGATGTTAATTTGCAGCGGAGACAAATGCACGCTGTTGTGACATGATTTTCAGGCGTGGGAGGTTAGACCACGCACATCAGAGCACCGAGGTCCATTTCTCACAGCAATGAGCTGATGCATCCCAAAGTTATGATGGACGATGTGAAAGTGCGGACAGAAACGTTCACATCATAAAACTTAAAGCACAACAACAGGGCTGAAGCGCTGCACGGTCACAGCGCAGAGCGCAAAAGATGAAACACACGTCTTTCATCTTTTACGCTCTGGCCTGCGAGACTTAAAACTAAAAGGATTTTAAAATGTTCGTAAACAATCTGCTAAACTTGCGCTCTTACTGTGACTGAGCAATGGAGGCCCGGCTAACTCTGATACAAATCAAGCTGCAGCAATCAAGACGAGGCTTGATTTTTGACAGCAGCCACAACTGGAACAAAATCAGGATTTTACCCGTGCTTACATGTACTGTTGGATCATTTTCATACCTAAATGTGTCTGGTATGAGTCTGTGGAGGTAAACTTAGAAACTCTTTGCATTGCTTATGCATTTTTATTCTATCGAGCTTCTACTGAATCTGCTTTGTCCTGTTTTCTCAGTGTCACAGTTTGGATCCTCATCTGTAAAGAGCAGAAACTCATTCAGTCAAATTGATAGATGCTGAAGCTGATCAGCTGATCGGACAGCTTAACCCAACATCCCTGTTCACGGCACGACTACAGCAGATATTCGGTTTCACTTCAGGACTTCATCACTGTTTGCCAACTCCACTGAGATTTGGTTTCTTCCATCTGGACAAAAGCTTTTAAGTCCCAAAGTGCTGAGCGGTTCAGAGTATAACAACAGCTTTGTTCCAGCAGCCACCACTCAGATGAACAAATCGCAGCTTTTATATATCTTACATGATGTGGAAGCAATTTTCCCCAGCGCTGTGTTGTAATACACTTATCTGTTGTTTGTGTCGCTTTGAAAAATGTGCATTTGAGGATGGATGACTTACCTGCTGCAAACCAGATCTACCTGTGGGTGCAAATAAAGAAAACCGAAGCTGAACTTGAGATATTTTCAGAAAGAAATTGTGTCGAAATGAACACCGGCTGCAACAAGTGCATCATCACCATCATCCTCGAACGGCAATACCAGCATAAGCACCACGCTTTCATCCTCTTTCGTGTCTGCGACGGCGTCACCTTCCCCCCCCCCGCACATATTAATACCCCTTAATCATCGTCATCCTAATCACTGCAGGGATCCTCATCCTCGACACTCACATTATAATCAGCACCATTGTAACATTCATCAGCATCATTATCAATACCAGTTATATCCATTATCGTCACAACAGTCGTCTCATCACCAGCATCAACATCATCGTCATTAACTGCAGCAAAACAATCAGCATCCTCCAGTCTGAGCTTCATCATCCACATCATCACGGCCTTTTCTGCAGCCACGAGCGTACACACAAACAAATGTGTTCACAGCCACACGAGCTCCTCTCAAAGCCGAGAGGCCGTCTGTGCAGCTGGGCTCAGTGCTTCCCCCTAGCTTCCTCTGCAGGGAAAACAGCGAGGGAGAGAGAGAAGATGGAGAGAATGAATCTCAGAGGAAACCCTGAGAAACAGGAAAGAAGAGGCAAAGGACGGGCTCTGTGGAGCTGCATGAAAGACAAACAGCATCCTCTGAGAGCTCTGGCAGAGCGGCTGCAGCTGCCGTGATTTAAACAGCATTTAGGAGGTTGATACCTGGGTCATTAGCTGTGAGGATACCTCAGCGAGAGGCGGCACCCGCACAATCTAAAGATTAACAGTCCAAGGCAGGAGTGTAAGAAGCAAGGAAAGCAGGAAACTGCAGAAAGCACTGCGGTCGAAAATCATCTGACACTACCGCCATCACGTGACGTAAACGCAGCAGCGGCCTTACCTTCCTGCACCGCCTGGAAAGGGTTGTTGGGCGCGATGAGTTTAATCGAGTGTGTGATCTTCTCACTCTGCAGGATGTCGTCGTTCAGACTGAGGTCAGACACGGCGAGCTGGAACACCTGATCATCCTGCACTGCATTCTCCTCAAATATCGCACCTGGGCAGGTAGAAACAGGAAGTGTAAACAGGTTAAGGACTCAAACACTGCTCTACTGAAAATACCACCAAAATATCATTTTATTATCTCCACAGAAAAAAAAAAAAATATCTCAGCAAAAATCAGTATTCAAATTTCCTGTCAGCTAGAACACATGGTCTCCGGTCCTTTATCAGTACAAACCACTGAACTCCTGCAGTCACTAACAGTGTTGTGTATACCATCACCAAAGAAGCGCCATACTGTAATTACTGTAAGGTATGAATGTGCTAAGCATTCTCATGACAGCTACTAATCAAAGAATTACACGTGGTTTATCGTTTCTTCAGTCATATCCACGATGGGGGGACAGAACAACAATCTGAGTTCATGCCGGACTTTGGACAAAGACGTCGGAGCTGCTACCCTAGGCCCGGACAATATGAGAAAAACCTAATATCAAGATTTTTTTTGGGCGGGGGGGCTATATCGCAATACATGATACAAATCACAATATGTTTAAATATCCTTGAAAAATAAATGTTATTTTTAACCATATAGTGCCTAAAACTGCACGGGTACACTCATTTATGTCAACTATTCAGTATTTTTTTCCTACTTCAAATACAAGAAAATCTGAATAAAATGTTTTATTTTAACCAATTTTTAACCATCAATTACTGTGAAAGCAAGTCTCTCGCTGTGGTCAACAGCAGACCTTTAACAAACAAACAAAAATACATCAAGATAGAATTCACGAGACAAAATAAAACGATTGAAATAAAAAAAAATAAAAATAAAAAAGGTGTTCTTTGCTACTTGTAAGATATAAAAATGTATAAAATGTGATGAACTCAAATTACAGAAATAAAATCTAGATAGTGACTAAAAAAACGACTGATCTAGAGCAGTCACGGGTGGCACCGCTGGTTTAATTAACGTTTTCTTTGGTGTGTGGGGAGATGTTGATAGGCAGTTTAAGACTGTTTTAATTATGCAGTGTTTAATAACCCTTATGGTGTTATAGCACCACTAGGTGGGGGGTTGCCCTACTGTTGTCTCCTAGTGGGTGTGTGAGTACAGCGGCAGCTATTACATGCTGCTCGTGTTCTGTTCTCAGGAGAAACCTTACCGATGTAACGCTGTTTGATTTAACTGACTGGCTTCGAGCTATCCGGCTAACCTCCACACCACACGCCCGCTGGACCTGCTAGCTGCTCCTTCATCGCCAGACTGCCGTTACAAGTGGAATAATTTCAGGGTACTGCTACCCTTTGTTTTGCATTTAGTTCGACATCCAAACAGCGAGTCTCTTACTCTTGCTCGTCTGAAACTCCTGCCGTCGCCATATTTTCCCCTCTCTGGTAGCATATAAACACACATGCTCAGCGCAGTGCACCAGGTAGAACATTTTCAGGTTGGGAGGGGTTATTAATGATGTATTCGCAGCGTGTGGGAAAAAATACTTACAGTAAATTACATGTAGATGGCTTAATATTGCCATGGCAACTGAGAGCCATTTTAACTATCGCATGCGGAACAACTCGCGATACATCGAGTATATTCGATATATCGCCCACCCCTACTTCCCCTGTTCCGTTTTTTGAAGAGACAAGAATGATGCTAAAGAGCAGACCATGTTCAGCCACCTGAAACCCCCCAAAACAAGAACTCCTTTCTTACACAACATCGATGATGCAAACAAACCACTAAAATCCCAAAAGCGCTACAGTTGATTTCAATCGTGTCCTTGAATCCGTCTCCTCACATACAAGCACAAGTTATCGAGTAATCAGACCACATATCTTAAAGACCTCAGTAGAGCTCTTCTCTCTCAGACTGTCGGTTTACTTGCGCTTCCTCTGTTTTTTTTTAAAAGTAAAATGGGAGGTAGAGCCTCCAGCTATCAAACCAGTAGCGGGGTCTGATAGTAGATATCAACAGCTGCTGCAGCTGAGAAAGACTTCAGGATCTGGGTGGAGTGTTTTACTGCACGACGCTCACGAGCCCCATCGTTGAGATGATGCATGCATTTCATTTTATGAAAAAGCCAAAGGGGAAATCGTGGTGAGAAAATGAATAATAAACATGTATAAAATGAGCTTCTGTCCGGTTTTAAACATCTATGCGAGCGGATCGAGGGCAGAAATGGACCGATAGGCCTAGAGAGGGGCAGACGGGTAGACAAATGGACGGGCTGATGAAACTTTCCAGATTCTGTTTGGGAAATTTGTCACGCACAATTAAGAAATTCCTGCCTACGAGTGAGAATTCAATTTGCCAGACTGCTTGTGCTCATTCATCTCTCCGAGTATCCAGATGAACTCTGCTCAGCCTCACTGTGGATTTGAAGGCCTTCCTCGCAGGGGACGCTGTCTAGCTTCTGGGCTTGATCAATCAATCATCCACTTTTGAAATTGCAGTCAGTCGGGCGTTTTCAATTAAGAATGAGGCTTGTCAGAGACACGGTGGGGGGATTGATGTGAGGTTTATATTTCTGCTCGCAGCCACAGCAAACTGGTGAGCCTCAAACTTCAACAAGTTTAATTAATAATGAGTGCCAAGGGGAGAGGAGGTGGACTGTAGACCCACGGGTCTCTCTGTGAGCTCACAGTCAAACCTCCCAGGCTCTCTGCCACTGTCTGCTGCAAGGAAACTGGCACAATTAAAGGGCAAGTTCATCCAACAGGCTAAAACACACGACTCCCCCACTAAACACCAGCCACACCATTAAAGGTCCCATTACAGTGATTTTTAGTTTTAGTGTCGTTATTTTCCTCTGTATTATCGGTTCTGCCATTGCTTAGCTAACATAAACGAATGCAAGTCGGTTAATAAAAAGCATAGCATTATTGAAGCACTGCAAATTATTTAATCCCAACAGCCCCAACCAACCAACCACATGATGTCACGTTCCACACTGACAGAAGATGGCGCTAAACGTGTTTTGAAACTTTAAGCTCTTCTTTCTTAAATCCAGCTTCACACCATGTCAGGTTATGAGAGCAGGGCTCAGTGGTGTAAATTAGCCTTGTGTCGCGTTTCATGTCCCCTTTAAAACCTCTGACTGATAAAGAAAACAGCGAACACGATCATCTGCCGGGGAGTTAGACAGCACCTAAACATTAGTGCAGACCAAACACTCGGTGAAGTGCAATCAATCTAAAGTCGAAGAAACACAACAAAGAGTTGAAGGCTGATTAATGAGCCTCAAAACTCTTTGATCCCAATTACAAAGGGCAGATTTTAGAGTTGCTGACTCGGCAGTTTTTGGTGGCAGAAAGTGGGGCTGACGCAGTAATAAGCAGCCGGGTGACTGAAGAGTGGAGCTTAAAGAGTAAAGTATGACCGCATGTTCTGAAGATTATTCACATATGTAGGCTTCTTCCTGTTAAAAGGGTGGTTTTCCTTCTCACTGTTGCCAACTGCCTACATAGCGGGTGGCAACTGGGTTGACCATCTTCCGTGGGATTGTGCAGCTCAGTAAAGGAGGACCTCGGGGTTTCTCCGGCTGAGCTGGTCCTTGGTCAGCCTCTCCGTGTTCCTGGGGAGTTTTTGCCTGAGTGTTTCTGGGGACACAATAATGTGACGGACCAGCTGTGGAAGTGACAGAAACCAGCAGAGGATTCATCACTGCTGTGAGAAAAAGATGCAGGTGATGGGAGTTTTAATCAAGCTAACAGTAAATAGCTGTTAGCTCGTCACACTTCCACTGTGTTTCCTGAGTTTTGTTGGTTTTTTGGTTGATCATTTTCCCTTCAGAGAGTGTGGAGGGCAATGGTGGTAAAATGGGAGGTGCCCTGGGATTGATCAAGTCCAACAGATTGTTGCTTCTGGAATGGACCAATGATTGAAGCCTTTTTACGTTCCAGTTTACTAGAGAGTGACGAGAGGACAGCAAAGCAGGGAGAGTGTGAGGGAAGACACGCAGCAAAGGGCCGCTCGGCTGGTAGCTAGCGACTTTAACTACCTGCAAACAAATCAACACGTTCAATGCAAACTCCAGGGGAGCAGCTTGCTGCTCTGTTTAAGGCTCAGCTCCCTCTTTGTGACTTGATAACAGAAAGCAATCAGTTCAGGAATACACATTTTTCCCAAGCATAGCTGCTGCCAACTGATCTCCAGTCCTGTGTGGCCGAGGCCTTAGGAGGTACTAACCAGGGGATCCGTGGTTCAATCTCAGTCTTCCAGGCTGCATGTCCAAGTGTTCTTGGGCAAGATAACGAACGCCTTGTCTCAGATCTGTAACAGACTCAGCAGCTAGCATGTGGGGAAACACAAGTTTAAAGGTGTGTGGGTCCAAGATGTGCTGATAACTTTTTAAAATTGGGAATCCAAGCAGCTGAGCCACATGTGAAACCAGAAAAGCTCCAAAGGCGCTCGAGTCTTTCATGTCTGCCGTTATAAGCCCCTGTTCAAACACAGACGTGCGCGCCGTTCAGCTCAGATGTTTCATTAAAGTTTGCTTTAACCGTCGCTGCACTGAGGCCTGAGATGTCACGGCTCCTGCTCATATTAAGTCGGCACCATTTCTATGAATCGCTCTGCAAGCACGTTTCAAGGCTGTGTGTCCTGAATCAGGACAATTGAAGACATTTGACATTTGTAAAGACACGATTTGAAGTTTCCACCAACCCTGATCCAAGTGTTCGGTTCACTACATCAGACTGAGGATATTCAACTTTAAATTATGACTGTTCACTAAACAGCTGTGCGGATTACTTTATTAATGAACAGGTGAATTGCATCTTACGGGTTATTTTCATCTCTCTCACAGCACAAACCTCCTCCAGTGTAACTCCACCCATCCTGTTTCCTGCTTCTTCGCCATGCTGTTCCCAACAAAAGCAAACATATGTCCTGCCATACATGCACCGCCTGCAAACTCTTTCGTCTGCCTACACTCGAGTCCTAAAACCGCAACAAAAGAGCCGTCGCATGTTTAACACCTGCTATAGTGAGTTGCACAAATCACCCCTGCAATCCGCACTCGTTTCAAAAATCCCGGCGTCCATCTGTCCTCACATACTCCACTTTAAATTGGAGGACAGCCTCTCTTTGGCAGGAGCTTCTTTCCTTCTGCCTTGGCGGTCCGCCTGGTGAGACAAAACTGTGCAGACTGAAAGCAAATTTGTCTCCTGGGACAATAAAGATTTTATATACATGACTGTCAGGTGAATGCAGTCTAAGAACAAATGCATTTTAATCTGACAGGCTTGCTGTTCCAGCAACAATCTGGCCTCTGCAAGCTTTAATGAGGAATGACGATTATAATCGAGACATGACGCTCACGATACCATCTCACATGCATGAAAGCTGGGTATCGACCAGTATTACATAAATGCCTTAAAAACGTGCTGTCACAGTATTTCTTGGCATTTAAACCACAGTTTATTGATATCCATTTGCTCCACAGAACGGCTTACAAACTTTGTTGGATTATTGAATTTTATGAATAAGCTGAACGGTTAATAAAGGCCACAGAAATGTGGGAATCCTGTTTAAGTTGGAAAATTAATGTGTGGCTTGGCTGACCTTTCCAGCATATTTGCAAACATTTCTACGCCACGTACAAGGTGGGAACTTCACACCAGCCAGCAGCCAAAAACCATTTATTCACCACTGATGCAAAAACAATGTATTGGAGCGGCTAAGTTTATCAAGCCCCCGCCTCTCGCTGGCAGGTAATCAACCAGGAGTCCAGGGCTGCGAGTCCCAGAGCTCAAGCTGGGTGGGAAAAAAATATATATACACCAGAAAAAGCAGCTGCTTTATTTGGGGATTTAGCAGCTTCTGAGAGCTGGGACCATAAAGTCTGGCTTCTTGCTTGACCCATTAATCTCAGAAAGGCTTTATAGCGGCTGGGACTCTCACTGGGTCACCACATTCTCAGATTTTATTTCCCACCACCTGCTGCCAGCAAATAGATTTTATTTAGAAGAACATTTCCCTCCAATTATTTATGCATTGCATTTGTAGCAAGAAGGCAAATGATTGACAGCAACGTCAAAAGAGGAAAAAGTGAAGCAGTGTAACAGTCTCCATCATCTACACACATTTTACTCCAAAGTTAAAACTTTCAGTGAAGCTACTTTAAGACAGGGGAACGACGTGGAGCCGAGAGGCTCATTTTTCAGTTTGGTGAGCAGCACAAGAGATGAAATAATTATTTTATTTTTATATTAAAGTTAAAACAAACAAACAAACAAAAAACAGACACTAGAGCCAAGTGGGAAAATATGCAAGCATGTATTTCTCTTTTTCAGGGCAGTAATTACACTTTATGATTGTGGATGAGGATTTTCAACTCTCGTCTTTGTTTGTGCTTTTCTCTACACAATATACAAATAAAATACAGTTTTCAGACTAAACTGCAGCAAACTGAAGATAAATCATTAGAATGAACGCTCATTAACCAGGTAGGACGAGGGGGGCTGTTCTTATTTTTAGATCTTTACCAGTACTTGGTTTAATCCAACCTTTACGGATCCTCCAAAACACACACACACACACACACACACACGACAACTGGAAACAAAACTCAAGGAGATGGCAGAAAGCACAAGAGAAGACTCCACAGAGACGGCACAGGTGATCTCAGTTTAGACGGTAACAGGAAAGGTAACAAACGTAAAAATCAAAACGAAGCCACATGAGGGTCTAACATTCAAAACAACACAGGAAGTGATGTAAAGACTAAGAGGGAAAACAACAGGAAACATTCACAATCACATGGACGAGGCTGAGCCCACCCAGTCTGCAAAAAAAACATTTCTGCAGATATTTCAGTTCACGTTCAACTTTCTGACACCAGACAGTGACTGTGAGGGAAACCTGGGGGGAAATCCACAGTGTCCGACTGATATATGTGTGATTCATGACACCTCCACCCTGCCTTTGCAAGTCTATCAACGCATGAGCGTGTCAGTATGTCTACGAGCACTCACACCATAGACAGCTTGTGTGTAACACTGAGGCCTAAATAAAAAGGGATGAGAATGAGAATCTGTGTTACGCTGATTGACTGCTTGGTGCTTGTATACTTTGTATTATGTATTGACATCCTGATGCAGGCTGCGTGGAAAGGATTAGCTGAAGGAAAGAAACAAAATGCAGAGGGCTTCAGGTCTGTTCAGGAAAACACTCGTACAGATGCCTCCCTCTCAGCACCAAGGACAGCTCCTGTGACTGCAGGCTGGCTCACACATGAGATTTCCTCACATTAGCTTCTCAGCATCCACCAGAGTGCCAGCAAATCACTTTGAGTGGGGTTAGGGTTAGGCAGCATTTTAGCCACATGTTAAAGTAGATTTCCACTGAGCTTTGCCCAACAGGTCAATACTCCACATAAAAAGGAAGCAAATATAACCCCGACCTGTTACTGAAAACGTGGATGTTGAAGACTGACGTCCATTTACTGTGAAAATCAGGACTCCTATAGATCATTTACTGTCCTGACAGCCTGCATCAACAACAGCAACTAATAAATGAATATAAATATATAGAGATGCTGTCAGTCATGGTGCTGCCACAGTGGGACTTTTATGACAGTATCAAGACGCCGCTGGCTTCGGTCTACCTTTGCCGGCTCTGATTTCTGTCGTCCATTAATCAGCGGAAGAGGCCGATGTCGGCACCCACAGTCATTGCAATTACACTCATTCCTTTCATCACCCTCATACAGGAAAATCCAATCCTATTAAAGGTTTAATAAGTGGTAATACAAAAGGTGCCATTTATCTTTCCAGTAGCCCATGTGGCAAATCCCTGGTAGGCTAAACTACAGGGAAATAAAACATACGTGGCAGAACACTCGACTGTTATTACATGCAAGAGTGCAAATTATTCTTTACATTGTCCTCCAGCCTCCCTCAGCGAGAGGTGGTGTGGTGGATCCTGCCCTCACCAGGATGCTAATGACAAACAGGACTCTACAATAACCGGTTTAATAAAGCCTAGTGCTGGATGCTAATACTGTACATGTTTGTGTGACTGTGGAGCTCATTAAATACAATTTGGATGACTATGTTATGTGGATATATTGTGCTGAAGTATTCTTATACTCACGTGTAATTACAGAACAGGTGAAATTAACTGGGATGAGGAAAGCAGGCAAAAGAAGAACGAGCAACAATACAAGTCCTTCAAAGAAATGTCAGGGAAAGAAACACAAACGGCTAAAATGATTCATGCTGAGCTCAAACTTCCAAACAAACCTGGTAGGTTGATAACAAATTTTGAAATTCAAAACTTGAACCAAAACCAATATATTTAACCTAGAAAGACCACTAATACCATCAAGTCTTTAAATAGTGGAAATGTTCTAATTAAAACAAACCAACATGTTGCTCCATCCTCTGTCAGCGCCATTTAAATCTGCCTGAGGTGAAACTAAACTTTAGTTTGGGTCAAAGGTCGCACACAGTTAGTCTGTAAGCTAGCAAACACCACATCTTAGGGGCAGGTACAAAATAAAACTGACTACAGACCACGGGAGAAAATCATGAAGAATTATTCATGAAACAAAGTGACTGAGAAGCCGAACCTCAAAGAAGGACCGAGTAGTTATGCTGTCAGTGATTGGCTTTTTGAACACACGTTGGCAAGACAACTGGCAGGAAACAGAACAATGACAGAAGTCACGGTGAAATGCATGAAGGTGGACGTTTATGAAATAAAACAGGAAATGGATTCAAACCCAAGACAAGCATAGACGTATAGGAGCGATGCAAACGACGACAGATTAGAGAAGAAAATGTGACAAAGCTGAACTCGTCCTGCTGCTCTCTGTACTTCAGTACCACTGAAGAGGAAAAGCTCCATTTAGCAGGTTTGCATCAATAATGGCAACAAAAACAGAAGCTACATGCCAATCAAGGTCAGGTGATGCGGAGAATTAGTCTTCACATCCGCTCTGTGGAAACTGGATATTATTCTGATCCTGGACACAGTGGAAGTGAAATGAATAATGTGGAGGTTTAAACACAAAGCAGCACAACGAGAAGATTTATAGCAACCAGGAGTTTGGGTGACATTTCCCCAGAGTCCAATGGAGGATGCAGCGGAGCTATTATCATAATTAAACATCCAAATAAGCGGCGCTGCAGCACCGTGACCTTCAGGCGTACAAGGGGAAAAAAAACTGTCCCAGCAGCCCAGCTCCTCCTGCCTGTGAGCACAGAGCATGTTCTCACAGTCAGACATCAGCGGCTGAAGCTCGACTCAATCCTCAGCCTCAAACCCAAAGTTTCACCTGACATGTGAAGCACTGAGCTCCTCTTCCTCATGTTCAACAGCCAATGAAACATGCACGTGTGCAGATTAGCTTTGGCTATCATAACAGACAGTCATATACACGAGATCAGTTCTGCTGTGGAGACAATATGGCATATATTAAGATCCACCGAGCTGCTGCAGCTGGAAGAGCCTGTTAAACATCAGCGAGCAGCAGCATCTAATACAAGAAATCCAACACGAGAAGCTTCAAATTAAACCAGAAGTCCTGACGGACCGTGTAAACTGGTAACATGTTGTAATGTACCGATGCGTCAAAGCTTCAGTGTCTCAAAACAAAGCAATCATTGGGCCACGCTTGGAATTTAAAAAGATGCATCTGCAGGACGGGGTTCTAAAATCCATCTCTGCCAAGAGCTACCCAAGCAGAGCCTGTGCACGTGTGCACGTGACTTCAGTTTAGCCAGAGTTTAAAAAAAAAGTAAATGCCAAATAAAAGACTCCAAATACATTTACAGAAAAAGGAGGAAACATTGTGCATTGTGTGCAGCCTCCTTACTCGAAGAAATTTCATCTATTTGAACATTTTTAAAAGGAAAAAGCTCAAGTGTTTGTTTGTTTCCCATCCTGGTTTATTTTTGTTGTTTTGCTTTCAGGCCGTCTGTGTTTTCCTTCTAATTGTCCTGTAGTTACTCAATTGAAAACATTATTTGTCCTCCCAAAGGCCAATTTCAGACAAGTAGGTTTGAAAACAACAAAGCATCTGACCAACAACAGCCAAACTGAATTATTCAAAACAGAATTTAAACTGGGGAATAAGAACACCGATACTGTAAATGGGCACAACATTTTAAACCTTTATTCACATCAAACCAAGCAATCAACATTTCTCCTAACCGCCCCATCAAAAGCACCATTACCAACAACAATACTGGTTTGGGTGATAAACATGACCAGAGACCAAAGTCTAGCTTGAACCGTGATGTTCATGTCTGAAGTGAGGAGCAGCGAGGAGAGGGCACAGGAAGGAGTGTGAGGATGAAGGAGGTCTGACAGGAGAAGATCAGTGAGAACTTTGAAGATAAGAAGCAAAATCTAGTATTGGATACGTGGAGGAATCAGGAGCCAATGAAGGTGGATGACACTGGATGTAACCTGCTGCAGAGTTCTACGATTTGGAGGATTTTTTGGGAGAGCAGAGAGAATGGCACTACAATAATCCAAACACAAGGTGAGAGCATGAACCAGGATCGAGTGCTGTGTTGACGAAGAAAAGGGCAAAGTCTAGAAATCGAATCTGCGGCGCTACAGATTCTGATGAGGGTGGTGAAGAAAAGAGCATTGCCCGAGATGACTCCAAGACTTTTGACACAAGTGCGGACCTAACAACCGGTTCAACAAAGGGGCGCATGATGTTTTAATGTCTGACTTGTTTAAATTAAATTTTCAGTCGGCTACTTTCACGAGGGGAGCTTCTTCTGTCAGCCGCCTGAATCACACACCAGAGTCAGGTCGAATGACCTTTATTTTTTTGAGGCATCTCAGGACAATCACATAGACAGTGTATGAGATGGATGTAGCCATGGTGACGTCACCCACGGGTTCCTGATGCCCGTTAGTCTCAAGACTCAACGTTTTCACCACCTCGATGTTTTAAAGATGGACTGGTGCACGCTCATTAATGAGCATTTCCTGCTGAATCCTCCGGTCTGACTCTCAGGATGACTTTGCAGAGTCTGGACTTAATATTTCATTCAAAGTGACGTCAAGCGTTAGTCTGAGCCCATGAAGTCATCAGGAGCGTGTTTACCGAGTTCACCGTGAAAGGAGCTGCTTCTGGGAGCCCACTCTGGTACGTCGTGTGGAATCATGAGCACTACTTTGAATTGGCTCCGGCAGCCACATCAGAGCTGGCATGCAAAGCAGCCGCGCTGGGCGTATTCCCGAGGTAAAACAGGCTAAACACAGAAAAGACTAAATGCCGACAATGTGAGGTTAATGTGAGAGATTAACCTTCGAATTCAAAGCAGCGAGTAACAGACAATGCTACATTTTGCTACCATCATCATATTTTAGTTACATGTTCAGATTTGCAGAATTAACAGCAAAGAACAGGGCTGTGGACGTGTCGATGAAGAACAGTGATACACACGTGTTCATCAGCACATCTCACTTAAACACTGAGCGGCCATGTGGGTGAAACAGTCAAGTTTAAAGCGAACGGTTCTCCGTCCTGGGAAACAAACTCAATTTTGAAACTGAGTTAGCGTGCTGAGGATCAGTCGCATGTAGAGACAATCACGAGTCTGCACAGCAGCTTAAAACGGACCAAAAATAATGAAAGAAACATCAGCAGCAGCTTTCAGAACCCTGTTATTAGTCGAGCCGGCTCCTTTTCCAGGTTGTTCCTGCCGGCCTGCCCACACAGTCGCTTCTCCTCCTCTGTTTGTCACAGAGAATCTGAAGCAACACTAACGTTTCTCTGCAGAGTATTTTAATGCCCTCGCAGGGTCAAGCACTCTGCTGCAAGCCACGTTCATTCAGTCCGCAAAGTGAGGCTGCTGCATTATGTGAGAGACGCCTGCTCCTTGTTCAGTGTGTGTGTTGTGTGTGCAGGTGGTGGAGGTAAATGGCCTGGCTAAGCCTTCACTGAGACAGTGCGGGAAGCCTTTTGCGTTGTTCCCTAACTGGGTTAGTTTATCTTATTTAGCGGTGGGGCAAGAAAAGGCCGCAGCTGTTCATTCGCGTTGCCAGCCTCAACAGATTGGATTCCTGCAGTTCGAGATCGCCTTTCCAAAGCCGGGCGACGGATGAGCACGGCTCTCTTCCTGCTAGCCGCCACACTGATGCCGTAAATCATCCCGAGTCAGCTGCCTGGCTCGTGGGATGGGGTAATCTCTCCTCCTCAGGCTCCTTATAAAAAGTGACTTGTTATCCATTTGGCCTGAGGGGCGTTTAGAGGACCTTCAGATCTGGAAAACAGCCCACAGGGAACAGGAAGAGCTACAACCTGAGTCCAGCAGCATCAGGGAATGAAGGCAGACACCGACAATAGGAGCTTGCATCTATAACGTCTTTTACATGACAACGTCTGTATCGTATTCACAGCTGCTGAAGACTGTCACAAAAAAGAAATGGCTGTGAGCAAGCATTAAAAACCTCAAAGTAAAGTATGATTTCACACAACGACCAGTTTAAAAAACCACTACAATGAAATACCACCAGATATAAAGATGTGTTTTATGACGAGACTGAAAAACAGACAGTGGTGGGTACACGCTCTCCGCACCAAGCAGATGATAATATGGTCTAACTGGTGTTTAAGCAGGTGACCGTAACAAAGGTGTCGCCTCAAATCTGCGAGGAGTTGAGAATCGGAAAATATTGGAATGGAAAAACAAAATGAAGCCACCTGCACGAGCTTCTGCTGCTAAAAGCAACACAAGAGGAAGAAACAGCACCTGTCCAGTGATGACCTCTGAGAAAGCACCATGTGACAGTGAGAAGGAAAAGGAACCCATTTCAACAGGAATGAACCAATAACAGGACGAGTCTCTGCGAGGATGGCGATCCACTCATCAGCTGTGAAGATGAGCGGGAAAGAAGGAGCCAAGAAAAGCACGTTGAAGCCTTCACTTCAGTTTGAATGCGTGCAGCGACCCTCCGCTGGGGGAACGTGGGTCTTTACAAACCTAAACTGATGATTTGTGCTCTGCTGCGCTGAAACAGGAACTCCGAAGCTGGCCTGAAATGTTATTGTGAGCTGCAGCGTTTCAAATTTCCCTTCAGCGGAACGAAGATATCTTTTATCTATTAAACATAAACATATGGGATATGCTGAGCTTCTCTCTGTTGCAGAGTGAGCTGAACGAATGTATTTGTCGAGTTTTGTCAGACACAAATGTTTGTCATGTTTCCTACAAACAACAGCTCGATATTGTCTCAACATGGCTGATTCATCGGTCTGCAGGCGCGTCTGCGGAGGTTTGACAACCTGATATTTTGTCTCTTTTCATAATGATTTCACCTTCCTCTCCTCTGAACAGAGATGTTTGCATGAGCCCCCTGAGAGCAGCCATCATGTCAGGACTGTAGCTCGCCGACAGCTTGATGTCTGATATTTAATTAAAGGCCAACATTAATTCCAGCCCCATCCCCACCTGTTTGCAGCTCCTGCCCCTGACCTCCAATCAGACAAACTGATGTTCCTTGACCACAGCTTTCCTTCCCAGGCAGCTGTTTTCACTGATTTTGTGCACATTCAACCAAAGAGGAAGAAGGGCGGGGCTAATTAGAGACGCCAGCTGCTGATGGGAGGAGATGACGAAAACCTGCCCGGCCTCGGACCTCACAGAGCAGGATTTTACTGCACAAATGCCCACGGACACATTAAGTGGGTCAAAGGCTGAAGCAGGTTGAGTGAAGGCCACAAACCTTCACGTTTTCATCCAAATCGGCTTTTTCACAGATCAACCCTCCGTCCTGCGACACCCTCTGCCTGCCACTGAGCCACTACAGGCAGCAGCAGAGAGGAAGGGAAAAGTGGAAACACAGCACGTCCTCACCTCAGAAACAGGAGCTTCAGCGCATGGCTAACATCATTCTGTCTTACTCTCTTCCTCCTTGTTGTTCTTTATTATTAGAATTTATAGAAATAAAAATAAACACTAATAGCATTTTTAAAAAACAAAATCATATATCAAGCTTCACCAAAAGCATCTTTCTTTGTTTTATTTATGTGAATTTCCTCAAATAATCGCACATAACTTATAATCTGTGGCATTTCTTCCATATTGGACACAAAGCGGGTGCTGTGGGGTTAGTGACCCTCCACTGGTGCTTATAACCCACTTAAGTCTACGTGGTTTCAAACGGGACCTGATGCTGGGGAGTGGATATAAGAGCCAGAGTGCCAGAGCCTCCCTCTGATTCAAATCCAACTCTTAGTGATTCCTGGTTGAAACATCTGTAAGAGTCCAAAGTTTCTGCAGTGTGAAGCCGTCACTCTCTTCACTCTCCATGACACCTCCACCTGCCTTTCAACTCTTCCCCCTACACACCGACTTGGCCATAAACGCTCCCAGATCAACCAACGTTAAAGTCTTCTCTGATTTAAAAAGAAAACGACAAGAAGAATAATGAGAATAATTTTGCAAAACAAACCCAGGTGCAGCCGACTGTCTGGTGTGAAAAATCCCAAAATAGCTTTAATTAAACTTACAGAAAGGAGCTCACAAAACAGGAAACGCAGGATCAGCCAAAGCATCCAACACACGGTGCAACTACAATCAAATCAGGTGAGACGAGGCTCTGTATGAACCCACACAGGGCTGAGGAAGCACAGGTGGAAACAGTTAGGGTGGGAAAGACTATTATAAAGCCAGGAAATGAAACAGGAAGTCAATGAAGAGTTACACAAGAAATACTTTCAAAATAAAACAGGAAACCAGGGATTAACCAAAACTTTAAGTTTTAAGTAAACCAGACACCACAATTGCCTCTTCATGGCAATAAAAGAAGAGCATCACTGGTTCTCTGGATGAACGACAAAACCGAGTGTAGTCGTATGAAAGCTAAAGAACTCTAAGCCTTTAAACACTGTGCCACCAGGAAGCCTCGTAGCACCAGGCAGGAAGGTTTTATATAAAACTGTGGCAGAATAAATAAACCCACAGACGATCAATAACTGTGCTGACGCTTGTGCAGGGATCAAGGAGGATTTTCTGATATATTTTAATGCATATGATTTGTTTTAGCAGGCAGGCGGGGGCTGAGCCTGCAGAAAACTCAGAGAATCTGGTTTGAGGAGTACAGTACACGCACATCCTGGTCAACAAAGAATCCTCACGTATCTGTGAAGCAGAATCTGCAGGGCTCCACCACCAAGACCAACACCACAGGTATGGACACGCAACAATACACCAGAGGTTGCAGGCGAGATTTGCACTTACAAGTTGCAACATTTATTTTCATTTTTCTGTCGGCTGGACACGAGCTCCTCCTCGCGTGGAGAGAACACTGAGCTTCTTTCTACCTGCAGCTCTGACATCTCTAAACTCTTATGGCTTCTATTTTTCTTCGTTTAGCTCCCAAATTTGCTCATAAATAACACCAGCAGCACCAGCTGCATGTTCACGCCTGCTCTGACTGGCATCACCCCCCACCCCCTCATCCTACCCCTGATTTGTTGCATTTACTGTTCTGTGTTGTGGATAATCTGGTATCACTGTTCTCTCTTGTTGCCATGAGCCGAGTGAATCCAGATTTTCTCCCGAGGGACAGTGAAGTAGCCATCCATCTGTGCAGCCCTCCATCTACACTCTGAGATTCATTCTATGGCGAACGAGGAGCTGCTGAAAAATGGCCAACAACAGGTTTTAATTCCTCCAAGTGTCATCTGTGCATGTACAAATAAGGACGAAGCCAAACCTAAAGAGCTGGCACACAAAGCAATCTGCCACACGAGCCATCTCCATCTCAGTGCTGAAACAAAGACTCACCTCATGTTACTGGTGTGTGTGTGTGTGTGTGTGTGTGTGTGTGTGTGTGTGTGTGTGTGTGTGTGTGTGTGTGTGTGTGTGTGCGCTGATGTTTTCATCACAGCAGGAATGACATTTTAGTTTTCTCTTAATGGAGATGCAACGTTTCAGAAGCAACATGTCATAGAGTCAAGTAGGAAGTGCATTCATTTGAGACTCAATAGCTCTAACACCCCCCCCCCCTCCCCCACCACCACACACACGCAGAGAGAGACCACCACCAACCCCTGCTCTTTCTACAACCTCCAACCACATCCGCTTCTCTCTCTCTTCCCTCTCCTGGCTCCAACCATGAGGCCACCGCAGTGCTGCTGCCGGCCCTGTTCGATGGCCGAAGCTGCAGGAGAGACCTGATTACTCTTATTTATTTATTTAATATTTGAAATTTCTCCTTTTCTAAACTGGTTTGCAGGCGTGCTGCATCCAACCACCTCAAGGCCGAGCGGAGCCTCTGAGTGGAATTAGTGCAAACTGGGGAGTTTAAGTGAGAAGTGCGTGATTGCTGTGAGTTTGCGTGTCAGCCTTCCCCCTCTTACTGACTTCACTGCATCCTCCCTCAATTCTTTCGACTAAAAACAGAAAGAAAAAAAAGTGTCTTGACTAGAATCTCCGGATTACCATATCAAGAAGGACGCACGAGCAGAGAGCGGCGCTCACAGCCCGAACAGTCGGTGTTTGTCCCCTTTGTCATCTCTTCCCCTAGCGCTTTATTAACATTTCACTCACGTCCAATTCAAAGTTCAGGCTTATAGATGAGGGGAGGCGAGGGAGTGGGGAGAGGGGTGAAGGAGGAAGAAGGGGAGAGGGAGGCGGATGGGTGAAACTAAACCCTCCAAACACCCACGTCGGGCCAGATTCTCCTGCCAGCCTCAGATTTGGGTTTTTTTTTTACGCATCCTTCTCTGGGAAGGATGGAGGGGTTGTGGATGAGATGCAGGGGTGGTGGGATGGCGCGGCGCAACACTTTGCGGGCACTTCTAGCAGGTCTGCGCTGCGTGGGTCTGAGGCTGGATGCAACAGCCCCCCCCCCCTCCCTACACGTTACCCTGGCACGAATCGGAACGATAATCAGCTGTGAGGTCGAGTCCCTTTTCGCCGGAGAAGAAGAGGCTGACTGGCTGAAAATCGGCACCGAAAACTCAGCACTGAAATTCTTCAGCGACTCAACTTAAAACAGCAAATTTCCCTTCGTGCGTGGAGCCGTGGGCACGGCTCTGCCTGCAGCAGGAGAGGCGCCCCGGCCGGTTCTTACCGATGTGAATGATGGAGTCGGCGCTCACAGTGTTGCATTGCAATATCCACAGGGAATGAAATAACAATATCAGCGTTTCCATCTCCAGCGTGAGCCAAAGGGGCGCATCCACGGATCCACCTCGCTTTATGCTTCTTATTGTCTTTCTCTGTTTTTCTCCAGCAGTGCTGCCGAGCAAATCCAAAATAAGCGTCGGTGCGTAAAAGCGGCAGCGGCGGCAGAAGCAGCAGCGGCGGCAGCGGCAGCAGCGAGGAGCAGTGCTGAGTGAAATCAGCAGCGAGTACTCGTCAAAACGTCCAAGAAGAAAAACCCAAATCCAAAAAGAGCAAACTGTTGGCCGAAGTCGAGAGAAAGAAGACGTAGAAGCTCCCGCGGCTCCGGAGAGAAAGCAACCCGGGTGAGCGAGAAGGGGAGAGGGGAAGGATGAGAGAAGACACGGGGGTTGGATTCAGAGGTTGAGATCCGCCGGACGAGCAGCTCTGACTCTCTACCTCCGAGTATGAGACATAACACACTGCAAACTGCGGAGGAGGAGGGACGCTCTCTCTCTCTCCCCCTCCCTCTCTCTCGCTCTCTCTCGGTCCTTCTCTCCTCTCCTCCGACCCACGTGACTGCGGAGCCTCTATCTACGGCGCTGTAAGCCCGACCGGAGAAAAGAGAGGCGAGGGCTGGAGATGGATATGGAGGGATGGATGAGAGCGCAGCGCGAAGGAGACGTGCGGAGGTGGTGGCGCCCTGGACTCTGGCTTGGTGGCAAGTGGGCTCGTGACTCGTGGGTCGCTTTTATTTGTCTTTACCGAGTGGAGCCGGTGATGAACTCGAGACAGCCCGGCGCGCTTATCCCTCCGTCCGGAGTTCACGGACACTCCGCGGCCGCTGCGGTGGCCGTGCTGCCCGCGTGTTGTTCGGTCACGTCGCGTGACTCTGACCGCGGTGTCCGTGCGTAAATCCAAGACCCGCGCGATGTGTCGCGTTTTTCTTTTTGCTCTCTGGTGACAGAAAGACGAAGAGCACGCGGCTCCTCTGTCGCAAACGTCTCGTGCTTCTCGTGGGTCTGCGTGGGTTTGTATGAATGAATGTGTTGGAGTGGAGCAGCAGCGCGGATCTGCGCTTCCTCCGGGCGGCTTGGATAGGTCGTGGGTGACGCGCTGCGCACTGTCGGAGGTTTACACCACCCTAAAAACCAAACAAGTTCCTCTTTCAAGCGGTTCCCTCGCAACCGCAACACCTGTAACCCGTGACGTACTCAGAGCTCCGGGTGTCACACACACAGGTTTTGGGCGTCGCAGCGTGCGTAAAATCTTCCCCCAGCGCCGAGTGGAGGCTCTACAGAAACGGAGCGGGAAAGAACCAAACGCGGAGACTCGTGGGGTTTGGTTTTATTTTTTTTTTTTATGCGTGGACGCACCGTGGCACAGACACGCTGCGAGGGAGAGGAGGGGAGTGATGAAGGCAGGTGAGTGTCTCCCAGCAGCCCTGAAGCTGCGGCTCTCTCACACCGTGGGGAGGATGCCTCCACTGCACGCGTCACTCTGCGAGTTTTCTGGTGACTTGAAACCACTGACTGTGACACTGTGACGTCATGACCTCTCCCCCGATGTCATTCCAGGTGAACCGGGGCTGTGACGGACTGTGGATGGCTGCCACCCTGCGTGCAAGACTGCTAGACGTGACCTTACAATTAAAGGATATTTCTTGCGAATGACTCAGAAATGTCTTTTAATTGTTCGGTTAAGTCTAGCTCTGCTGAGGAACCCGAGAGGAACCTTCCAGCTGACGGTTTCAGCACCACGCGGGTCCGGACAGCTCCTCTGGATTCCCCGCACACTTTCTTTGTACGGAGTGTCAGAAGGGACAAAAGTATCCGCAGGGGTATCTGACGAGTCAAATGAATAAAAGAATATTCACCAGCAGAGAAAAGCAGACTGCAGTGAGATTCGTTTAATAGATTCTTTAATAGACTCAGTAGAATCTGCAGGAACAAGAGTGACTTAAACAAACTGAAGCATTACTCTTATTGCAGTTAGTCTGATTTGTACTCCTCCCGTTCTCTTACTGAACAGGTGCTGATGAGGTTTCACATCAAACTGAGTGCTTGTGCAGATACACCACAACATCGAGTGAGTTTATGTGAGCGCAGATGATGTTTTGGTTAATGAGGCTTCACCATTAGCCTTTGCTAATTTGTTAAAATGTGCATGAATGAGTGTGTTTAGAGCAGCTGGACTGGGAAAACTGTGAAGCTTATTATTACTTCTGCACCCAAATATGTTTCTGAGCTGACGAGGATCTAAAATGAGCTCCGACTGATTGCAGCTCCGTCACTTTTATGCAGTTGACTGTGAATCTGTGGACAAACATGTACACTCTCCAGCCAATTACAAATTCAGCCAATCCACGCGTACCTCGCTAATGTTTTCAGTTTTGAATGTAAGAGGGGTTCACACTGTCATCTTCATCAATATACATCTATAAAGTCAGCACCCTCACCGGTAATAATCGTTACAGTCATCAGTGCTCATCTAAATGACATAATCCCTCCATTAGAATCCTGATCATTAACATGAGGCATCATCACTCAATCAATAATCTTTAAAACAAATAAGTAGAAAAGTGCCGTGTAGCATCTGTGAGCAGGAATTAAACTGCAGTCATGCAAATAGTGATATTAGGATATGCCACATATCTAATATATGTTGTATTAGACGTCTTTATTTTACCACTTGTAAAGCATGCATCACTAAATTATTAAAATTAATTCAGAGTATAATGGTTCCTCTACGGGTTGAGAAAATTCTCCTTCCTCTTAATTAGAATCAATTATTTTAAAAGTCATTATGTTAACTGAAAAATGTATTTCCAGGAGTGAGCAGGTCTTTCTCAGCTAATGAAAACTCGGGCAATTTGGAGCTACACGGGTTCCACGCGACATTATTAGATGATGATATTAGATGTTTAATATTCCTAATGATTGAAATCTTCATAAGTAATTGACTTTTATTGTACCTGATTTCACACACACACACACACACACACACACACACACACACACACACACACACACACACACACACACACACCTGACCTGAAATGACACAGGCTTGTTAAAAGGAGTCTCTCCATTGGTGGAACATCACACCTCCTACTGGCAGCAAGCTGTTACTGCGGGGCTTTTATTCTGAAGGTGAAATAAAGCGCCTGAAATGCAAATTATGGTCGTTACTTGTTCTGTTGGACATTTATTGAAATCAGCTAATAAAAGATAAACATTTCCTCAGTGTGACGTTTCAGTTAAATGATGTAACCTGTCAACATTTGTTTCCAATATAAAAATAAAAATAATTATATTTTACTTATATCTCAAGGTCAGTTAAAAAAAAAAAATCAGATTTTGAGCACAAAATCTGCTCCTCAGTCTTTCCATTCATATATTTATAAAACACCTCATTCATTAAAAAGCACTGTGAGAATTGATTTTTTTGTAAAAGTATTTCCTGATTCATGAAGCGGATAAAACAAACCTCTCTGTGTAAAAACCTTTTGACTCCAACATGTAAATCCACAGAAATGGATTTGAAATCGTGTTTTATTCATGTTACATTTCTGCTCTGGGAAATAATAATTATAAGTTAAATTAGTACCTCATGCGCATTTTCAAAAATTAAAACTGTAATATGAAATTTGTTATCATAATTTCAGTAATTAACTGGGGAGGTTTCAGAGGACTCTGTAGTACTTTTTAAAATACACACATTTCGTAATACACACACTTTAAAGGACATATTTTTGATTTTTAAGAAAGTACTATTAACCTCCTCTGTGTAAACCTAAACTGGATAGTTTGATGCTGTTGAAGTGGAGATTACTGGCTTGGTTTCGGTTTCTCTGTTTTTTAGAGTAGGCGTTGTTCATCATTATAATTCAGAAGAAACATAAATTATTCATTATTGTACTAATGTAGACTTTTTAGGGCTCTGCACTTTACGTGAGTATTTCTTTCTGACACGTTTTTGTTGTTACTCGCCACTGTTTAACACAAATGTACTTTCTACTATTTACATCTTCAGAACAGACTCGACTTCAGCTACAAGACATCTGAGGGGAGTTATTATTTCCCATAACTGAGCGCCTTCAAACATTCAACCGATTCAGATCTAATTTGAGGGAACAATTCTGCTGGCGTATCAATCACGTGTTTAATCCACACAAAGAGGGAAAAGAGGCACAAATCATAATCTATGCATCATGTATTGTACTGTAGTCAGAGATCGAAGTAGTCCAGAACAATCCGGAACAATGTGTTTGGTGCAGATGTCCATAAACCGAACTTTAGCATTTAGCTAGCTGTTGAAGAGGAGCGAGCGTAATCGGTGTAACGGTTCAGTGAGTGTCCGGTAATTTCAAATACAACATTTCTAACAGCTCAACAAATGTCAGCGAACACGTAAACTGTTTGCTGCCACAGCTAGCTAAAGGTTCAGATGCTCCATTTCCCACAATGAGAGAGAACGTGCAAGAAAAGCAGGAACGGCAAGAACGACGAAAGATTACTTTGAAAGGTAGGAAAAAGCTTACATGTAATGTCTTCATCCAGTTTTGGATCCACACATCACGTGTCCGTGAATTATGCTTTTGTGAAGCTTCCTGTAAAACAAGTTGAAGTATATCAGCTTTGTAGTATTCAGAAACCTGAAAATACCGGATACTTTACTGCAGACTAAACAGGTCAGTTTGTGGATTCATTACTTCCAGGCTTCTGTAATTCATTATCATCAGGTTTCTTTAAAAGATCCCTGAAAAGCCTTCAGTTGATCCAGAACGCTTTTATTCTTTTTATAATAAAATAACTTTGAGTATTGCTTGTGTTAGCCCTGGAAGACTGGCAATCTGTCAATGGTGTAAGCACCAGAACAAGATGGACGGTCTTGAGTCTGAAATCATTCAATAAAACGATCAAACAAAGCAGTTTTTTATGTGTTCAAATGCAGGTTTTCTAACATGTCTTTATGCATATGCAAGATTTTACTCCCACTTGCTCTTGTTCTACTTTGTGTGCATCACAGACGTGTCAGGGGCAAGCATGGCCAGCAGTACTTGAAATAAGTATATTAACACATGTATTCATTAGGTATATGCATTAATATTAAGAGAAATAATAGCACCGGAAAGGTGAAGATGCAGGAGAAAGCCTGCCAACACAGGAAAGACGGGCAACAGGAAATCAATGAGAGCTGTGTTTTAGTCTGGTTAGTTTGGCTCGTGCATGTGTTACACGACTAAATCACTCAACAACAACAACAACAATCTTTATTTATAGAGCACATTTAAAAGCCTTGGGCATACCAAAGTGCTTTACATAAAACAATAAAAGATCACTAAGATGGCACAAGTCACCACACACTGCTGACTAGAGATGGCACGATACCACTTTTTTATGTCCGATACCGATACCGATATCATAAATTTGGATATCTGCCGATACCGATATGAATCCGATATAGTGTGTTTTAATCAACAAAACTGTTTTTTTCAAATAGCTTGCTGCATTTTGTATAAGTTCATACTCAAGTGTAAAACAACAACTACACTAAAGCTATTCTGTTATACCTGTATACAAAAAAAAATATTTCATAGTTCAGCAATACTGATCAATCTAATAAACTTAAACCTACACCATCCTCCCTATTCTGGTATTTTAAAGAGTACTTAGCGTAAATATTAAGCAACCTAACTAATAGGGTTCCAACTCCCAGCAACAACAAAAATAAATAAATAAAAAATAGGGAACCACCCCTCACGCTCCACCTCATGATGCTTAATCGACGTAATCAACCTTAATTTGATGCAGTGTGAAAAAAAATGCACAGAAATCAATTATTTTTCAAGAAATATTAAATAGATTCAACATCTTTCTTCAACAAAATTGCAGACTGCACAGATGGTACCTTCCCAAAGGAAAAAGTACTATAGCTTACTAGGGTATATATATTAGACTTAATAGTTACTATATACAGTAATGGACTTCTATACATTTTACATCAAATTAAAACTTTGTGTGTCAGATAATTATTTATTAAAAGCTCGACATTTTAAATGAGAATAAGAAAGAAAAGTATGTCTTTGTGCCCCCTTTTCCCTGTTAATGCCCTATCGGCCCCCCTGGCTAAACTTTGCTAGATCCGCCCCTGCACAGTTACCAGCGTCAGCTACGTAGAAAAAGATCCTGGAGTAGAAATTAATATTAAATAAATTCTAACAACAGCTTATCAAGCTTAAACGTGCTGCTGTTGTTCAGCCGCTGGTTTCCTCTTTCTGGTGCAAAGTGGGCCAAAAGCAAACAAGAGACACGACTGGCGACAGAAAAGCCGATCAGCTGATCGTTAAGCAGTTTCATGATTGAAGTAGCAGCAAGAAGAGGCAGTCGCTCCATATATCGCTTGTTAAGCTTAAAGCAGGAATGCTTTACAAACATTCAGAGATGGACTTACACACTTGCTTTACTTCTCTCGGGGATAACTTTGTCGGAGATGAAATGCTGGGTTGCTAGCGAAGCTCCAAATGCTATCCAGACCACCGACAGGTCCCGCATGCCACAGCCGCTCTATCACGTGATGCATACTGCTCTGACGTGCTAACGTTCTGAAGTGAGTTACGGAGTGTTGCAAGTTTTGTTAGGTGCTTTCGTGATATTTAATGGATCGGATTACATTTTTTATTTTTCTCCGATATCCGATCCAGTAATTTAGGTCAGTATCGGACCGATACCGATACGTAATATCGGATCGGTCCATCTCTACTGCTGACTTCCATCATTCTTAAAACTCAGCTCGTAGTATTTTTCTTCCCGCATAAAGACTGTTGCTCCATTTTCTCTCTGCCACCCACACTTTAAAAATCTGATTTATGTTGCTGCTTTTAAGCACTCATTTACGCACTGAGCGAATCTGCCACTAAGACTGAACAGTAAGTGCCTGTAGTAAATCTGGAGCTCCATTCAAAGTGAAGTCTCACTTTTGTCACGAGAGCCTTGATTTTCCGATATCTTTCTTCTTTTGGAGAATGAAGCGACCGAAGAGGAGGAGGGACTTTATTTCTCCCAGATGTAAACTTCATCTGCAGTTCGTCCTTTGAACCCGACAGTCGGATCGAGTCGGGACGAGCAAACAGACGCGCGGTGACACAGCCGATCACACTCGATAATCGTCATCTCTCAATCATTTGATGCGATGTCAAATGTCTGTGCAGACATCGCTCGTTCACCCTGAAAAGACTCATCTCCCTCCAAAAATAAACCTCCCCTCCTTTTCGCTCCTTCCATCTGTTTTGTCGGCAGTAACTCCAGTGTGGATGACAATCTAATTGCATCCTCATCTCTCTCCAGTTTAATGGGCTGTCAGGTAGCATCATTACACACTTTCATTGCTTCCCTGTGCAAATCACATATTGACAATAACCGACGATGTGTGTGCGTGTGTGTGCGATGGAGGAAAGGAGCAAATAGAGGGTTGTGTGAGTCCTTATCGCTTAAAACAAATGTCTGAACATCAGTTACAGCAGCCAACTGGTGCGCACGCATGAGTAAAAGCTTCAGATTCTCCAGATTTATGAGCATTAGCGTCCTCACAAGGAGACAACGGTCAAAACTTTGGGAGCTATTTTTTATCCGACTTCTTCATGAGTCAAAGAGGGAATGTGATGTGCTCTAAACACCTGTGGGTTCACTATGTGTGAAACTATGTTCGAGGTGACCACATCTAAGTCTGTATTCAGACTGTTTCTGTTTGAGGTGATCGGCTACATCATCAAAGAACTCTACAACACTCATGTCAAATAAAATGAAGATGCTGTTATTCCCCTACATGTTTGTGTTTAAAAAAATCTCAACCTGGAAATACTAGAAGCACGCTTCCACCTGGAATATTAAAGCATCATAGTTTAACTCCCTGATGAGGCTTACACGCTGAAAAGTGGAGTTTCTTTTAGCTTAAACATGAGCATGCCAAGAGAATAAGAGTGCCGTGGAGTTTGATTTGGCTTTAATCTGACACCTCTTGATGGTTTGGCAAACACTTTGATGACCCTTAGAACAACCCACTATCCAGACGAGATGTGAAATAGACATGTAAGCAGAATCTGCAGTAACCGAGACGGAGATATTTCATTTCAAGCCAACATGAAAAGAATCACGTAAAAGTGTTTAAAAGACTTATTAACACATTTACACGTAAATACACATTCGCCACCTAGCTTAATAGTTTACAGTGACTAAGGACCCTGGAATGAACTTCATACATATTTTGCTCACTGCCAACTTTGTGGGTTTAACTATATTATCTCCACCTCTGCTGCTAATGCAACTTCTTCATGCGTGTCCATTTTGTGCTTTGAAAGGCAAAAAATGACATGGACATCGTGGACAGGCATGTCTGTTACACGTTTTACACAGTTTGTCCAATTCTGTTTTATATCACAACAACAATCATTACAAGGGGCTTCATATTGTAAGGTCGACCCTACAATAATACAACAGAGAAAAACCCCAACAATCATATGACCCCCTATGAACAAGCACTTTGGCGACAGTGGGAAGGAAAAACTCCCTTTTAACAGCAAGAAACCTCCGACACAACCACGCTCAGCGAGGGGCGGCATGTAATCTGAGATGTCTGAGCTGATCATTGTTTCGCTGTATTTCGTAATCAGAGATGCGTCTTATGGATCAGAACAAAAGGTACAAGGAGTTAACTGTTGTATGAGATTGCATAACCTCAGTAAACTCTTAACAGTGAGACTGCAAAAGTGAAATATGGATTTAATCCCTCTCCCCAGTTCACCAATTTCCATACATTTCCTTCATCGCACTGGTCAGATGTTCAGGGCTTCATTGGGCTCATGGATTTAATATCAATACTAAAGGCTCAATTTAAGTGATATGAAGCAGACAAGGAGGCAGCAATGCCTTGAAATGAATGCACCGAATGAAGTGTAGTAAGATAAAGATGCATGTTAGTTTCTAAAGAGACTCAGAGGATCATTTGGCTGCCGACCGACTGCACCATTGTTCTTCAACCACCAGCGGAGGAGCTGTAATTAACTTTCCAAACAAAGCAATAATGTTGTGCAGATTAGGCTGAGCCGCGGGGAGCAGGAGACAGATCAGATGGCATCCATCAGCAGTGAGATGGCTGTCTGAGGCTGACTGCAGTAAGGCTTGGGCGTAACTATAAATACTCCTGTCACTGTTGCTGAGAAGCTTTTTCATGTATTAAAAATAAAATCTAAAATAAACAATATTGCTTTCATTTTAGTGACGCGCTCATCTATTTTTTGAAAACCAAGAATCAGAGGCCAGCGAGCTTACGCTTCAGTCAGAAATGTTTTGCACTTTAAAGAAGCTCTTTTCCCTCGAGAGCGAACTGCAGAAAACAAGATGAGGCGCTCTGCTAGGACTGCTTGCTTCGTTTGCTCTACACAACCCGGCAAGCAAATGGAACTGGATGCTTGGCTCGTCCTTTGTATGGTGTGCTGACCGGTGCAGCCTGCAAGGATTTATACACAAAATATTCACTCTGACACCATCAACAGTGACTTAGAAACTGCTAAACCAGCTTCAGAATCTTTTGTTGCTTTTTTCTAAAAACCAGTAAACTTTTTAAAATAAATTCATAAAGTTTAAACTTTTTTGCGAAGTAATCTTAAGGAAATGTTGCTGGACCTTCTTGTCTGATGTTTGGCTATGATGCACAAGAACTGCCATATTTTTCCTTGACAGTCAGCAGAACCTTGAAAGTAATGGCTTATAATATATG
Organism: Diplotaxodon limnothrissa; assembly: GCF_057381915.1. Taxonomy (NCBI): domain Eukaryota; kingdom Metazoa; phylum Chordata; class Actinopteri; order Cichliformes; family Cichlidae; genus Diplotaxodon; species Diplotaxodon limnothrissa. The sequence continues at coordinate 30,495,276 of NC_140603.1, read as the reverse complement.
TAAATATTGAATTTATCAAAACAACCAAGAAAATAGCCATAAAGGAAGTGGCAACTATCGTACGTTAACCAAAACCACGATCTTCCACAAAAGGCCACTTGAAAGAATCAGTAGTCATTTCAAGCTGAAGTCAAAGCTTTAACACTTTGTGTATCATCTAAATCTTAAAGACCCACAAAAATCGAGCGCATGACTGAGAGATGATTAAAAATGAGCTCATGAAAACATCAAAACACAACGTGACCTCAGAACCACACGTGGCTTTCTCCTGGCTCTAGTTCCAAACAGCTGTGTCACAAGTCACATCGACAACCTTAAAGATAAAACTGATGACAACACAAGATGCCTTAAATTACAGATAACTAATATCGTTCCGGAAATTAATAATGCATAAAAAAGCAAATAATACGACACGTTGCTGTGAACGTGGAAATGGAAGTGTGAAGTTACCTGAAAATATGATTTCATGTACGTATGTGGTGGGTAGCCGAGGTAAGTTCAGAGGTCAGGTTCCCAATGAGCTGAAACATTCTGGTGATAAGTGGCCAAAGAGACGTCCTTTCATGATGAGCAGGAGTGTCTGGAAGGGAGCCGCTGAGATCAATCAGGAGCCTCCAAAAGGAGGTCACGGTGATGGTAAGTCTAACACACACACACACACACACACACACAAGCAGGGAGGGACCGTGGCAGAGGGACATGACAACTATAAATAATAAATATTTCATGAACTGCCAGCAGACTCCGCTGTGTTTGCAGATATGTTATTTGTCATGAATCGCTGTGCGGCAGGCAGGAGTTGGACCCAAAGTGCAGGACTCACAGACTCAGGGAGGTGAACTCAAAACTCAGCTTTATTTGCTGGCAGGGAAAAAACATACAAACTAATCTAAACTGGGAACTTGGAAAACTCACAGAGAGACACACAGGGAGATCCACACAGCATGAGGGACGACGCGACACTGACTCAGAGAAACACAGGGTTTAAATACACTGGGAAGTAACGAGGGGAATGAGACACAGAAGGAGGGCACAGCTGGGAGAAATCAGGACTGACGAGACAAGCAAAGCAGGACGCATTCACATGAGACACGGACCATCAAAGTAAAACAGGAAGTATCACACAGAGACGCGAACTTGACACAGTGGAGACAGCAACTAAGAAATACAGAGACATAAACCATAAGGCAGAGGTCTAAGAACCAAAATACACAGGGAAATACTCAGCTGGGAACACAAGAGACTAGACTAGAGAGAGTAACAAAAAACCAACCATGAGAACATAATGCACAATGCAGAGTGACAGAAAACAAGAAACTCAAACATGCAAAGACACACAATTACACAGAACAGAGGGGACACAGAGAGACATGAAGGGCAAGGGATCAAAACTAGAAGCCATAGAATAAATCACACACAAGTACAATAATACAAAAAAAAAAAAATCACAAAGAACTAAAAACGCTGGGTCAGGAGACCCAGGACCGTGACAGTACCCCCCCCTCAAGGGCTGGCTCCAGACAGCCCAAACACAGAAAAACAAAACCAAACAACCCAGGGCGGGCGGCGGGGGCCCAGGACGGAGGGCTCGGAACAGAAAACAAAAGAAGAGCACAGCAAACACCGGAGCCCAAGAAAACAACCCAAACACAGAGCAGTTCAGGGGGCCGGCCGTGCGCAAGGCAACGGCGGCGACGTGGAAACAGTTCAGGAGGCCGGCCGTGCGCAAGGCAACGGCGGCGGCGGCGAAGGAGACAACGGAGCAGTTCAGGAGGCCGACCGCGCGGAAGGCAGCGGCGGCGGCGGCGAAGGAGACAACGGAGCAGTTCAGGAGGCCGACCGCGCGGAAGGCAGCGGCGGCGGCGAAGGAGACGACGGAGCAGTTCAGGGGGCCGACCGCGCGGAAGGCAGCGGAGGCGGCGAAGGAGACGACGGAGCAGTTCAGGGGGCCGACCGCGCGGAAGGCAGCGGAGGCGGCGAAGGAGACGACGGAGCAGTTCAGGGGGCCGACCGCGCGGAAGGCAGCGGAGGCGGCGAAGGAGACGACGGAGCAGTTCAGGGGGCCGACCGCGCGGAAGGCAGCGGCGGCCCTCCAGTCTCAGGCGTACTGGCCATGGCCTGGTGGGCACAGGACCAGACGAGGCAGGACCAGACGAGGCAGGACCAGACGGTGGCGATGCGGGGGCCGGACCAGGCGAAGCACAGGCTGAGGCCGGACCAGACGAGGACGAAGACTCGGAGGCCGGACCAGACGAGGACGAAGACTCGGAGGCCGGACCAGACGAGGACGAAGACTCGGAGGCCGGACCAGACGAGGACGAAGACTCGGAGGCCGGACCAGGCGGAGCTGCAGAGGCTGAGGCCGGACCAGGCGGAGCACAGGCTGAAGCCGAAGCTGGGCCAGGCGGAGCAGAAGCAGAAGCCAAAGCTGGACCAGAAGCAGAGGCTGAGACCGGACCAGGCGTAGCAGAAGCAGAGGCTGAGACCGGACCAGGCGTAGCAGAAGCAGAGGCTGAGACCGGACCAGGCGTAGCAGAAGCAGAGGCTGAGACCGGACCAGGCGTAGCAGAAGCAGAGGCTGAGACCGGACCAGGCGTAGCAGAAGCAGAGGCTGAGATCGGACCAGGCGTAGCAGAAGCACAAGCAGAGGCTGAGATCGGACCAGGCGTAGCAGAAGCACAAGCAGAGGCTGAGATCGGACCAGGCGTAGCAGAAGCACAGGCGGATGCAGCCGGACCAGGCGATGACGAGGCGGTCGCAGGTGGCGGCTGGACAGGCTCCTCGGGCCCTCCAGCTGATGCGGCGTGAGGCTGGACGGGCCCCTCGGACCCTCCAGCGGAGACAGGAGGCTGAACGGGCCCCTCGGACCCTCCAGCGGAGACAGGAGGCTGAACGGGCCCCTCGGACCCTCCAGCTGACGAGGCGTGCGGCTGAACGGGCCCCTCGGACCCTCCAGCGGAGACGGGCGGCTGAACGGGCCCCTCGGACCCTCCAGCGGAGACGGGCGGCTGAACGGGCCCCTCGGACCCTCCAGCGGAGGCTAAAACAAAGCCAACAGGCATGAAGTCCTCTGGCGGACATGAGGACAACTGGCGCTGCACTGAGCACTGACTCTGCCCAGGCAATGCGAACATGGTGCAGTTCTTAGGGGGCTGCTTAAACTTCAGGGGTCCAGAATCAGCTGGGGACTGAGACCTAGCCTCTGGGGAAGCCCTGGAGTGGCCAACTGTGCCAACGGCGGCTAAACCATGAAAAGTACCCTGAGTAGAAATCAAGTTACCTCTCTGCATGGAGTGAATGAGCAAAACTGGCGACACAGGAGACTGAGCAGAGAGAGGCTGCTGGGCAGCTAACTGAGCTACTGGCGACACGGGTGAGAGTGGGAGCTGAGCTACTGGCGACACGGGTGAGAGTGGGAGCTGAGCTACTGATGGTGGTGAAGTAGATAACTGCACGGGAGACTGAACTGAGGGCGTCTGCACTGGCACAGGGGACTGAACTGATGTCTGTTGTAACGGAGGTGGTGAGAGCGGAGTAGGCAGGGGAGTTGATGACTTCACAGGAGAATGAACCAGAGGTGAGTGCACAGGAGACTGAGCTAGAGGTGGTAGTGATAGTTGAGGGGAAAGTGGAGCTGGTGATTGAGTGGATGACTGTGCTAAGGGATGCTGCACTGGGGACACTGGAGACTGCACTGGGGACACTGGAGACTGCACTGGGGACACTGGAGACTGCACTGGGGATTGCAGTGATGGTTGTAGTGGAGGTGTGACGGGTGGAGGAGTGGCTGAAGTGGCTGCGGGTCGGGCGGCTAGTGGCTCAGCTATAGAGCATATTAACGGCAGGGCTATGGGTTGAATGTCTGACTGAGTAGCAGCCTGAGTGGCTGGGTGTAGTGATGGTGGTGGTGGAAGGGAAACAGGTGGTAGTGTGGATGACGGAACTAAGGGCGACTGAGTGGCAGACCGAACTGATGACTGAAGCGATGGTAGAGGTGAAAATGGAGCGTGTGGTGGAGTTAATGGCTGTGCTAGCGGGGACACAGGAGATGGAGCTAGCGCTTCTGGCTGGGCAGCTAAGTGAAAAAACACAGCCCTGGAATAAACAGTCCCAAAGTCAGGAAACTCTTGATTGTCCCTTCCACTCACCACAGCTGGCAACTCAGACGTCTCGGGGTCTGGCTGTGGCGGTGGGTGTCGGCGGCGTGAATGCCGTTTTCTTCGGGAAGCCGGAGCTGCGGTGATGGAGGAAACTGGCAACGACGGAGAGATCACGGCCGGCTCCTCATCCTCCGACCACATTGCTGCGAGAAAAGCAGCGGGTGAGTGACAGTCAGAGTGGAGGGTGGATGGAGAGGAGTCCAGTGGCAGCGGCGTGGAAACGTTTCCCGATTGTGGCGGTCGCTGTTGCGGTATGACGAGCTCGCGAGCTTGTACTGTCTCCTTGGCTTTCTGCAGATTGGACAGTAGGCCCGAAAATCCTGAGAGCTCGCGAAGATGGGGATTCCCCTTGAGAATTGCCTCGATGGCGTTTATCCCAATGGACATTGCTTTAATGTCCGAGGCATGGGAAACTCGCTCCCACAGGCTGAAGATGCAGGCCAAATCGCTTTCCCGGGAGGAGCCTGCTGGGTCCATGTCTGGTCGCGTCGTACTGTCATGAATCGCTGTGCGGCAGGCAGGAGTTGGACCCAAAGTGCAGGACTCACAGACTCAGGGAGGTGAACTCAAAACTCAGCTTTATTTGCTGGCAGGGAAAAAACATACAAACTAATCTAAACTGGGAACTTGGAAAACTCACAGAGAGACACACAGGGAGATCCACACAGCATGAGGGACGACGCGACACTGACTCAGAGAAACACAGGGTTTAAATACACAGGGAAGTAACGAGGGGAATGAGACACAGAAGGAGGGCACAGCTGGGAGAAATCAGGACTGACGAGACAAGCAAAGCAGGACGCATTCACATGAGACACGGACCATCAAAGTAAAACAGGAAGTATCACACAGAGACGCGAACTTGACACAGTGGAGACAGCAACTAAGAAATACAGAGACATAAACCATAAGGCAGAGGACTCTAAGAACCAAAATACACAGGGAAATACTCAGCTGGGAACACAAGAGACTAGACTAGAGAGAGTAACAAAAAACCAACCATGAGAACATAATGCACAATGCAGAGTGACAGAAAACAAGAAACTCAAACATGCAAAGACACACAATTACACAGAACAGAGGGGACACAGAGAGACATGAAGGGCAAGGGATCAAAACTAGAAGCCATAGAATAAATCACACACAAGTACAATAATACAAAAATCACAAAGAACTAAAAACGCTGGGTCAGGAGACCCAGGACCGTGACATTATTATCTTAGATTATTCCGAAAAGTCACCCAGAGCACAAGTGGAAGTGCAGAAAGCTTCGAACATGCGCAGTAATCTTTCTCAAACACCTTTAAGCTGTTACAGTCGGACAGTTTATGAATGAAGATGACTTAATGAATCCCTGAGGTGGTTTATGTCTTTACTTCTCCAAGCAAAGCAAAACACAGCCTGATGTTGGATATAATCGACAGCTTGTTACATTTTAACTCTGAAACCAAACAAACACAGAAGACGGGAGATTTATTGATGCCTGTAAACATGTGTGGTGACTCAGCAGAGGTCATAATGAGAAGACAGGAGAATAATTATTTAAAAGCAGTGACATACACTATTATATATTGTACATATATTTATTAGTTTCAGGTTGGCCATTCTTGTATTTTGCTCGTTTGTGTTGTTGTGTTTGCACATCTCTGTTGCTTGTGGGGCTCGCACACAAGAATTTCACTCGCATGTGCTGTGCCAGTGTGCCTGCACATGTGATGTGACAATAAAAAAGTGATTTGAAAAAGTGATTTGAGAAAATAAATAAAGTCAAAGACTCAGCGGTCCTGTTGCTCTATTTTCACCTGTAAAGCAGGAGTGGGGTAGGCGGAGGTTTACCCTGGTGCAGGTGTGCCGCGGTCAGTGGAAGGATCCACGAGTTTCTCTGTGAGTTTCCCATTACGTCGTAGCTACTCGGTGCTTGTTGGAAGTTTAGGGGTTTTTTTCGCTGTAAAAAGAAGTTTTCTTCCCACGCACAGCGGACACTAATGTTTTTGTCACTTTTTATGGAATCAAACTCAAAGTAAGGTCAGTACTTCCACGCTTTAAACGCTGCACGCTCATACTCTCTCTGCACTCGATATATGATCCACTGTTGATCTGCACACAGCTGTTGTCACGAACGTCGCACTCGCTTACATCACTGTCGTGAGACATTCTCGCAAAAAAAAAATCACGGTTTTAGTAACGCAGTAACGCAGCGTTCCTACGGGAAAGTAACGGTAATCTAATTACCGTTTTTGCAATAGTAATCCCTTACTTTACTTGTTACCTGAAAAAAGTAATCAGATTACAGTAACGCGTTACTGCCCATCTCTGCATATAGTGCACATAAAACAGGTTATTCCTTTACAGATTTTTTTCTTCCTCAGCAGAAAATCTGTACAGAATATGAAAAATAAAAACAAGATTTAAACCAGATTACATAATATCATCTTAATTTATTTATTTATTTTATAACCACCTTTTGCACTTAAATAATAAACATAATGATGATAAAGAAGGTAAACAATAGAAGCTTAAACAACAACAACACAAAGAAAAGTTGTGTCTAATTAAAGATCACACAAGATGAAAAGCAACACTTAAAAATGATATCACATATCAAAGCTCCTGCAGTGTCAGGGTCGCTGTGTGCTCAGCAGACGAGAAGCAAACTCAAAAACAGCTTTACTGATGGGATTAAAAACACCCACAAATCTTCTTGGAGAACACAGAACAAGGAGGAACACTGTGAGGAAGAACCAACAAAGGGAACTGAGACATTGTGTCCGCACAGGATAACGACGGATCAGGAGAAAGGTGAGAGAAGAGCTGAAGCAGAACTATAAAAATACAAAGCACAAGAGAATAATAAGAAAATAAGACATATGAACTCTACACAGAGACAGAAACAACATATGAACTAAAGCGAGGACAGAACAAAAGCCACAGCAAACAGGATCATCATAAGCACCAACAGAAGGCTTCATAACGATTATCAAAAATACACAACCAGAGAAAACATGACATGCAGAGGATCACGAGCTGGATCAGCGTCCCACGAGACTGAACGTTTCCTCTTTGGCATCTTACGCTTTCCTGAAAATGCAGAATAGTCACTAAAATAATGAAAAAGTTCTAAATGCAGAGATGCATGTAAGTAGGATTTCTGACTAACTTTGCCTCTTTGATCAGGAAAGAGAGAGGAAGTGAATAAAACAAAAACAACCAAATAGCTCCTCCTGCAGCTCTCTCAATGTTTTCCCCCACAAATAAATTGAAGTGTCCTAAAGCTGAACAGAGAGCTGTGATTCAGCGCTGCCCGGGAACACTGTGCATCACGCTGAAAACCTCCAGCTGTGGGAAACATTTGCCTTGCTGCACACATATTCGCACAGCACTTACCTATACCTACGTGCTTTTCTAATATTTACACACTGAATGTTCAGCAGCCTGAGGTTACTTTGACAGGCAGACTGGAGCAGCCGGGAATTGATCCGCCGACACTTGAGCCACATTTGCTCCAAGGGCAGATAATAAGAGGAGATGCCCAGAGCTGAAGACTGCACCCACTCAGCTCGGGTAAGGAGTGTTCGGTGTGTTCGATCTGTTCCTCGCTGCTTTTGTGAGCTGCACAGCCCATTCGTCTATTGTCTGTACCTCCCTGCATCTCTCCTTCAGAGTGCTTCAGCTGCATGTCTTTGTTAGCTATGGACTCTGACATCCTTCTTCAGGGGAAAAGAGGATTTATTAAAAAAATGAAAAGCTTTTCTGAGCTGAATTTCATGGACACAACCAAGAACAAGGATTTTTCTTCAATCTGTTTGTTATCAGTTAAAGAACAAATATAAAATTAGCTGATAATGTAAATTAAAGGAAATCAGAAGCTCAAAAGCCTCTGCAGCAGTTAGTCTTTAAATGGATACATTTATCTTTGACAAAGGTAAGGTACGACTTACAGAAGCTGCACATATAAATCCTTTACCCCAGCAGAGAATTTACTTCACACCTAAAACATGCAGCAAAGAAAAGAATCGGTGAAAACTTCCCTCAGTGGCAGATCTCCAGCAGCTGAACAGCAAAGAACTGAAACAGGACCTGCAAGACAACTCTAGACCTTCAGCTGATCCATCTAGTCTTCTCCAAAATTATTAGTCATGGATAGGCATCTCCAGAGCCTGGGCCTCAGCATTTGTGAAGCAGTGTGGGATCATCTCGACTGAGAACAGAACAAAAGCACAAACCTGCAAAGAAGAGCTTTGAAGGACCTTCAAGAAGTCTGGAGAACTATTCCTTAAAACTTACAAGAAAGCAGCCTCAGAGGGTTCAGGCTGTGCTGAAGAATAAAGGTGGTCACACTAAATATTCACTTTTAAGCTCATAAGAAGTGAACAACCTCTGTGTTTGAATATTTCAGTTTAGATTTTCTTATCAAAATATTTTTTTAAAATGAGGAAGAGCTCAAGACTTTCACACAAAACAGTCTTGATTTGGAAGGATGCAGATTCCTACATCCACCAGGATGTGCTGCTACGGTACATTTGGAGGAGAACGTTAGCTGTGGCTTTATCCTGGTGCAGGTTTAAAGTTTTCTTATTTCACCCCCAACCTCAAGAGAAAACCTCGAGCAACAAATATATTTGTCATTATAGGCGACACTGAATAATCTCTGTATATTATGAGTTTTTTTCCTCATGTGGGAAACAAGCTGCTGAAACTTTAATGCGCCTTTATGCATATTGCTGTCTAATATCACAAAAACGGCGGTTTGAGATGTTTTTCTGTTTTACGCAGTCTCCTGGCTCAGATTTTCCACATAATCAGTCTGAGCCACAGAATATATTAGAGCATTTTCATCTTTATCACAAATCTACTTTAATTTGCTTTGAGGAAAGAAGATAAAATACAAATTATTCAGTGGAAAAAAAAAAGCATCCTTGTTCTTTTTTTCCTGTTCAGTATGAAACCTTGTTGAACAAGAAGAGAGAAGATGGTAAAGGTAATTATACAGACACACTCTGTGCCGATTTGCAGTCATCTAACATAGTCGTGACTGCAGAGACTAATTCATTTAATCATTAATGTTGCGGTCTTTGGATAAGGGAAGAGGCAGCAGCACCTCCTGGTATCAGAGCAAAGCGTGCTGCTTCAGGCTGGACTAAACTGCATTAGTCAGAAAAGATGGTAAAAAAATATACAGATGTTTGTCACCTCGTGGCTGCGCCTCTGTGATGGGCACCAGATCTCCTCCATGTCAGAACTGTGATCCTTCAGCTTGACTTTAATATTCAGAGACAAATCTGGCGAATGTTTTAGACGATGAATGAAAACTGTCCTGGTGTGGCAAAGAACAGCAGGCTGGGTTGACCAAAGCGAACAGACTTCAAGCTGAGAAAATGGGAACACTTGTACACGAGAGGTCGGTCCATCACCGCTCTGTCACAGGGCCTCCACATCATCTGCCACATACAAGGACAAGATATGACTCTGACCTGATGAGCTGTCCTGCCTGCTGACAAGGAAAGAAAATGTTTTTAGTGAGTTGTGTGTGAAGCTGGACACTAGCACAGAACTTGTATTGATTGGCTGGACAAGTTGGAAAGGAAAGTGACAAGTGAAGAGTGTGCTAACAGAAAGGGTGGAAGGAGTGAAGAAGAAAAAGAGGATGGGCGGAAGCTAGTGCATCAGGAAGTGCAGAGGAACAGCGAGGAGGAAGAGGAAAGGCGGCTGGTCCTGATGACATACCATTTTTATAATATTCACGTTGACCTGTGTGAATTTCTGACCCTGCTTGTATCACTACATGAGTGCATTTTACTAATATATCCGTTTGAAAGCAGGACGTTTGCCACACTGCAACAGAGAGGTAGAGCGAGCTTGTCATCTGCACCTTTAAGTAGTTTCTGGGGAAAGAAGAGGACTCTGCTGACAGATGGGAGTCTGTAACTCATTTCAGCACAAAAGAACCACACGGGGAAGCGTTTGCACTGAGCTGTGGCTGCTGCACATTACTGCAGACAGAAGGCTCCAATCAAAATGAAGATGTTAAGTTACAGGTGGGTTCGCTGTGAATTAAGGCGAGCGGCAGCATGCGGCCACGGGGGAGTGAGGAAAAGCACTGCAAGCGTCTCCAAGATGAGCTGATGGCATTTGCAGATGTACCGCTGTGTGTGTGCTGACATCGCTGTCAGAAGGATGTTACAGCGAGAGAAACTAGTGCCTGCACGCAGCTGAGCGGCCTGCTGATGTAATCGGTCCTGACTGACTGACGGACCTATCGTGCCCAGTGAAGGTCATGACATCATCATCAAGAAATCTTCAGCCCGTGTCTTGGTTTCGCATAAAACGCACAAAAACTAATTGTAAGACTCATGAGGACAGTTTTGACCTGTGAATCATGCAAAGCTACTCTAGCGAAGTTTAAGTATAAAATATGGAGCTGAAATAAGCAAAACAAAGATCAGCTGTTCAGTTATTTGATCATAGCTGAGAAAAAGAAGAGAAAAATGTCGATATATTTTAAATTCCTTTGAGTTTATGGTGTGTGGTGACATATTTGATTTCCCCGTCAGGAAGAACATTAATGGTTTTATTTAAGAACACGAATCTTTTGCAGTTGTTGTCTGAATAACATGTTACTCAGGGCGGATTTATGGTGTCTGTTTGTTCTTTGGCCGTGGAGAGAGAACCGCAGGAAGACACACTTGTGTGCAGTCCTCCAAAAAGCTGGAGGTTGATGCAGTTTGAAAAGCTGGCTTTGATGACCTCAGTGAAGGCAGAAACCTGAAACCTGTGGGTCAAAGCAATAAAGTTGTCCTTTATACTGCGAGTGTTGCTGGAGCTGTAACTTTCTCAAAAGTTGGCTCAAACAGGGAGGGGAGGGGATGGACGGCAGAGATCAGCAAAAAGGGCAAGAATCACAAAAAACACATGAGAAAAAGTTTCTGCTTCGTGTTGGTGGCTCGGGCAAAGTAAAAGGACATGCAACAACACAGCTGTTCCACACTGGTGATGCGTATGTATGCAGGTCTGCAAAATGTCCAGTCTACAGAGCTGTACGTAAATATTTTAAAAAGCAATAACTATGATGTAAAAATGAAGAACTAATCTTAAAAGACTGGTGAAATAATGGATTTTGGAAAGAAGCAGCTGTTCAGAGTCGGGTATGGTCTCCTCATACGGCTGCAGGGCTCAGATGTGTGCGCCAATATGTCTGTGACACTTTCATGGAAAATAACTTTTATTGTTGGCAGAGGAAATGGAAAGGAGCTGGAAGTGTCGGAAGCAAACAGAAAGCCTACAACATGCCAAGAATGAGCCGGGTGAAGTCGGACTCTTTGACTGAGTTCATCCTGGTAAGATTTTAAAATTGCTTTAAATTGGTGTTAAATCATTTTCCCCACACAGACAAAATCCATTTGTCTCAACAAGCTAAAAAAATAATCTAAAAATTTCACGACACGACTTCCGGAGTGTTTTTCAAAGTTCAGTCGAGCTCAAAGCCTCAGGAAAGAGTCAGCACTGAATCCTCAGCTGCAGACTTCAGTCGATGAGGAGCGGACAGCAGCTCGATAATATTCATTATCAAGGTTACTGAACCAAACACCTGAAACATGGGTGGAGAATATAGAAGGCTGCCTGGTCACCATCTGCCAAGTTATTGCTCACACAGTTACTCACAGATGAAGCCAAACAGGTTTAAGGCTCTGATTTTAGGCTTCTGTAGCTCTGACGCTGGGATCTACAGTCAGGCTTCGGTGTGGTTCATTACATGATAATTACCTGTGGCCAGGAAGTAAACAGAATAAACACAACAAGTGTCTTTGTCCCTCACGTTCGTCCACGTCTTTGTGCGTTTCTAATCCTCCAATCTGCTTTTATCTGCAGGGACTTGCAGACACTCCACATACTGTGGCGATGATTAGTGTTCTCAGTCAGTCAATCAACACAATCGAGAGCAGTGAAGAGGCCAATCACAATATTATGGGCTGCATGGACACAACGTGTAGTTTCTATGATAGTTTAGGTTCTGGATCATCAGGTGTAGGATTACAACGAGCTCACGGCGTAGATTCAAACAGAACAAGGCCTTTAAATGTCATTTAGTTCTGCAGTGACTCCCACACATGCATGTTGGGTTTGCTCAGGTATATTACCCGCCACTGTACCTGCCAATACAAATCCATCAGACAAACAGAGGTCCCGTCCGTGACCTGCTCTGAGTAATGCTATCAGTGAGGTTTCTGCCTCAAACCACCAAAGCTTTATTTACATGAAACACCATACACGTCGGTCTGAACCATTACAGTCTGTAGTCATTAATATTTGGCTGCATGAGTCTGTTCTGGAGCAAACAGAAAGCCTGCTTTGAGAGTGATTCAGTTTAGCGTTGAGTTGCCTGGAAGATTCAAACCCTTATGGACCTTATGTGCTCATAAAAATGTCTGGTGCACAACACATCTATTTGCATACATAATTTGTCTTTGCTTAGTTATTCCACCTCCATAACTCAAGCTCAATTTCTTAAGTTTTTCACATTTAACAAAAGACCCAAAGGGTTTAATCAAGTCAGCAATACAGTCATGCACCAGCAAGCTACAACCGAACTCCAACCGTCACATCCTTTACTTCTTTTTATGCAACATGTAAGGTGGTGTTAAATATGTTTCCCTCTCTGTGCTGTGACCTCGGAGCATGCATACACAGCTTCCTGCTTCTACAGAGATGCTGTGTGGTAATTTTGAGGTGAAACATTCAGAGAGAGATAAGGAGAACTCGCTGGCTGCATTGCCTCGGAGATTAACACCCACTCTGAAGCAGAGTCTCTTCACGCGGCCGCCTAAAAGCATGAATCGTCTGAGAAATTACCACAGCTCGGTGCGCCGGGCAGTCAGCTGGACGCGTATTGATAACACCGCGACTACTTATTACCTCATTCTTCTTCCCCCGCTGACTCTACACCTCCACCTTCCTCCCTTTTTTTGTTTCTCTCTTTGCTCACACTTGCTTCATGCACATTCACGACATGAAATGAAGATATCAAAGAGATTAGAGGCGAGCAGAGAAAAGCAGCTTTCTCTGTACAAGTGTTGTGATTTTCCCAACGTATTTAACACTAATTGAATTTAACCGGCTAACATGTGTGGCAGGTGATACATATGACTCTCCTCCTTCATTTCCACCGTGGAAACAAAATCTTATCCAAACCACGAGGCTGTGCCACATCACACTCTTCTGCTCTGTACATCCACTCAGTGAACCTACAGTATAAATATTTAACCAAATACTTTTGTGGCTAAAACACTGGGAATGATCTGCTGCTCCAATTAGAGGAGTTCAGGTATCTTTGGATCTTATTTATGAGCGATGGAAGGAGCGAGCTGTGATTGATGGATTTACTGTTGTTCTTGTTCTGGATGCTTTGCAGCTGAAAAGAAGCCAGAGCGTGAAGATGAAACGGTTCAGTCACCGGTCGATCTGCTTTCCTCCTCTCACCTATCGCCATAAGCTCTGGGTAGTGTTTGTGACCGAATCAATGACATCGCTGATGCAGGCAGCAGGAATGAGTTTCCTCCAAATGCTGTGTGGACCACACAGCATTTGGAGGAAACTCAAACCCTCAGAGACAGGCTGGAGAGCTCCATCATTCACCAACAAAAGGAGCTGGTTGAGGTGGTTCAGGTATTTCCTCATTGGTGAGATGTTTCATGTGCAGCTGGGAGGAGGCCTTGAGAATCCCTTGGTGCCCCACCAGTGGTAGATTAGACCGCTGTAATCCAGGGAGGCGGGGATGGTTCATTTTAGGATCATCACTAATATTTATGTGGGTCTGAACAGCGTCTGGCTGCACAGTAAGTGTGCAGTCTTTACAGTGATGCACAGGCTCTTTGAAAACGTTCCAGTATATCTAATAAAAGAGGCACAGATAGCAGCGTAAGAGCAGTAACACTCATAATAAATATCTCTGAACTCATTCAGGAGTTGGCTGTAGATTTATGAGCTACGCAGCAATAAGTGGTTTATGATGATTTATGAAGTGCCACAAGGCTAATATCTATGTTAATAAGCATCTCGTTACTGGTTAATTTGGTTATTTGTAGCCTAATATCAAGTGTTCTCCTTTTTAAATCACAATCACTTGTTCTTTGGTTAATTCACCAGTTTAGAATTTCTCTCCGTGCTCGAAGCCGCTGACCTTCCACACAAATGGGACTAAATTAATAACCAGTGAGTAAAAAAATGAATACAACAGGCTCCATTCTTTGATAATAAAACACAGAAACCTACATGATGCTCAGATGAGAGGGTAATAGTGATTTTCTGTCCAAATCCACCTCTCTTGCTCCTCTAGCTCCTATTTCTTCTTCTTCTGCCTCGCCTCTTTCTCTCTACCTCATTCTTTATTCAATTCAATTACCTGTTTAGTCTCCTTCTGTCTGTGTTCTACCCATTTTCTGCCTCAGTAGCTCCTCACAAACACAGACAGTAGTGGCATGTACAGAGCACTGCACTGTAAGAGCTGCCCTCCTCCTGGACACACAGCATTAGTCACAGAGGTCTGCATACACAGCCGGCTGTAACGACACTGCTTTAAAAAGACTGTCTGTGCTCCAGCATGAAGTACGATGCAAACAAACCTCGAAGGAAGAGCAGCCGCATGAAGGCTGCACAGAAAAGGGAAAGAGCGAATATTCCTCATGATGCATTCAGCTGATTCAAAGCCTGATTTCAGCTTCTAAACCAGAGGCTGATATTATCTGACTTCACTGGTTTCCACCAGAAAAAACAACTGCTACTGTGGTAACTGGGCGACTCTGGTTCAAACCCTGATTACCCAGAGAGACAAGTGGAAAAGAGCGAAAGGGCCAATCAGCTGACCGAAAAAAAGAGTATAAATAAATCCTACAATTATAAAAATAAGAAAATAAACAGTGAAAAGAAATGACAAGAAAGAAATAACACAAAACCCAAACTAATTACAAGATACAAAGAACCACACGCAGCAATAATAACTCAAACTGCTGCATGAAGATTAAAATAAAGTGAAGAAGTACGTGAAAAAAAAAGTTTGTTGCATCAAAATGAAGTTCAATCCAAATTCATTCATCTGTTGTAGAAACTTGTGAACACATGTTGATGGTCTGAGGAGTTTGGGAGGCTTGGAAGGCTCCTTAGATCAACACATGTTGATGTGCTGAACATGGACAAGATGATTTCTGTTGTGCTTCCCAAGATGACAACGAATTTCATATTTCCACAGCTTCACCTGCGCCCACTCACCTGTTTGACTGATGACACTGTGGAGGTGCTGTCCTTGTGCGCTGGAACGATCGGTTTTCTCTGAGTTTGATCCACAGAGAAACACAAATGAGAAATCAGAGTTCAATAAACCTGCTCTATGTTACAGCAGCTTATACCTCATGCTTCTGACTCTAAACTCTGTGCCGATTAACTCGGAGATGGAGATGGTCAGAGTTCAATCAGCTCTGAATATGTTTACTCGGAGTCAAATCCACATGAAATCCACGGGAGGCGTGGGTAGCCTGGATATGGATTCAGCACTGCGTTCCCTTCAGTTGTTCACAGACTGTTTGGACGTTACAGCCAAAATCTGACACATTAAACATAACTCTATCTTCAAATATCTTCTGCTGTTTCTTATGACATCCATCTTTTAAAAGGTCAGAGACATCTGTGTGACTGACAGCATGCTGACGCTTTCATCACGTTCATCTGGAAGTGTATCGTCCCTGATTGTCCTGCTTTTAGAGGTACACGTGCCCGTTTTGACGTTTTAAAAAAAGTCTTTGGAGTAAAACCTTCTCAGCTTTTAAAGATATTTTCACAATGTGGGAACTGATTGAACCAGAGGCCTGATGAAAAGAACTGCTGCTATTCATTTGCTGAATTGTTCATTTGCAGGATGAATAGCAGCGCGCGAGGACACCGATTTGTTTGTGTTGTGCAGCATTTTTTTAAAAGTGCAATTTACTAAATTAAGCATTTAAGAACCTCCAAGAACACTGAGAAAGGAATAATAGCTGTGATTACTACGACTCAATCCCGCTGTCACTAACAAGTCAAATAGAGACAAAGCGTCGTCACAGAAAGTTTGACAGGTTTGCTTCCTGCACGTGTGAACGCTGCAGTGGATACACAAATATACTGCAGGCTGTACACCTGCGTCTCACCGACAGACAGATATGCTTTCTGATGGTTTTCCACCTAAAACTGCACTTTATTTTATTTTTACCACAGTTACAAAATAAAGTACAAACAAGTGCACTGATGAGGTGCAACAAGCCGTCTTCCCTCAGACACATATCCTGAGTTTCAGGGAAATTAAACAAATCTCTGAACTTCCAGAGGACAAAGCGCTGACTCACTGTGGAGCTTTTCCTCTTGCTGGGCAGCGCGATCACTTTTTTGTGACTGTTCTGTGAGTGGAAATTACACCTGATAATTTAGGCTTGAAACTTGATGGCTTGTTTTGCTCTCCTTCCACTGTCTGCAGACTCTTATCAAACTTGTAGGTTAGTGCATTACAGACTGAGCCCGCCTTACAGCCACTATTTCACTTCAACTTTACTTTCTTCACTGGATCTAATTTGTAGTCTCATTGTGGGCATTTTGTGGTTTCATCTGCCACTGCATTGTTACATCCTCTCAGTAGGACACACTGTTTATTGTGTGTTTTTCATTATAACTACTTCCCCATAAAAGGTGACATTTGATAAGTTGTTACACCTTAGTACAATGTTTCCCAAACATTTGGACCAAGGCAAATATTTCACATTAGAAAAGTCACACAGCAAACACCACCAAACAAAAATGTCACAAAAAGCATTTTTATCATTTTTCCCTGCGTACCAGGCATAGCGGACTTGGTTTGGTTTGTCCCCACCAGAGATGGCGCGTTACTGTAATCTGAGTACTTTTTTCAAGTAACGAGTAAAGTAAGGGATTACTATTGCAAAAACGGTAATTAGATTACCGTTACTTTCCCGTAGGAACGCTGCGTTACTGTGTTACTAAAACCGTGATTTTTTTGCGAGAATGTCTCACGACAGTGACGTAAGCGAGTGCGACGTTTGTGGCAACAGCTGTGTGCAGATCAACAATGGATCATATATCGAGTGCAGAGAGAGTATGAGCGTGCAGCGTTTAAAGCGTGGAAGTACTGACCTTACTTTGAGTTTGATTCCATAAAAAGTGACAAAAACATTAGTGTCCGCTGTGCGTGGGAAGAAAACTTCTTTTTACAGGGAAAAAAAACCACCTAAACAAGCACAAGTGCGCTAGGACGTAATGGGAAACTCACAGAGAAACTCGCGGATTCTTCCACTGACCGCGGCACACCTGCACCAGGGTAAACCTCCGCCTGCCCCACTCCTGCTTTACAGGTGAAAATAGAGCAACAGGACCGCTGAGTCTTTGACTTTATTTATTTTCTGCTGTGTTTTACTTGCATTTATTTGAAAGACTGAGTGTAAACACACAAAATATTTTATTTTATGTGCTGGAATGTGCAGAAAATAGGTTTAAATGTTAAACTAATTTATTCAACTCAGAGAATGTTGCATATAATTACATTTTTGCTTGATGCATAAAGTTAAAAGATTAAAACTAATAAAACAAGTTTTAAAAAGAGACTTTTCCATTTGATTACATTTTGCATGATGGATTATGCAGAAAAAGTAGAATTGTGCTGAGAGATCTATTTATCACCTCTTCAGGTTGTAAATCGTGTTTATAAAAAGTAACTAAGTAACTAAGTAATTAATTACTTTTGAAAATAAGTAATCAGTAAAGTAACCGGATTACTTTTTTGGGGAAGTAATCAGTAATTAGTTACTGATTACTTTTTTCAAGTAACTTGACCAACACTGGTCCCCACTGTACCTTTTTTGCTTTCCTCTGACCACCACTCATGCTAGGGCCTTCATCTCGGTCAGACTGACTGCTTTTTCTTTTCAAATATTTATCTGTTGTTATTATGCCTTGTGTTGTCTCATGACTATTATGTAATCTCATCTTTGTCTTCTTCTGTTTTACTGGCAGTTGGAAATCCATTTAATTAGTGCAGGTAGTTGTACTGCCCTCTAGTGGAAGAGAATGTAATTGTTCTGCCCATTACTCACGCGATCGCTTAAAGTGCTAATCAGGTGGAACCAGATAATCTTCAGTGGTTGGGAAACACTGCCTTAGTGTATAGCAGTACAGATGTGGTTTTGCCACCGCTGAGCAGCTGGTGTGTTGTGGTGTGGACCCAAAGGCAAAACACATGTGAGGCAAAACTGAAATATAAGAGAACAAAAAGAGAGCCATTTATTTAGGCTGATATCAACAAACAAAACAAAGGCAAGAAGAGGCAAAGACTAAATGATAAACTAAACTGGGGACAGTTAGAACTAGACATGAAAACTATGACATGAACATGAACCTAAACACTGAACAAAGGGAGACAGAGGACCTAAATACACAGAAGAGTAATGAGGGAAGTGGAAGCACATGGGGAACACAGCTGGAACAAATGAACATGACATCACAAGGAAAGCTGAACTAAACACACCGAACATGGAAACACGAGACTGTCAAAAATGAAACAGGAAATGTAACGAGACAAAGACTGTGACAACTCGAGCTGGACAACAGGACGTGGAAAACGCAGACATGAAACACATGACAGACTGGGGAGAAACACAAGGTGAGGAACATGGGAACAGATGAGGAGGACGAGGCACGGACACAACTAAAAGACATACATAGAGGACAAGACAGACTTACACATGAAACAGGAAATGACGCCCGAACAAGGAAGCATGAGTGATAACGCTATTTAGATTAAAACCTAACTAAGACATACTAATAATAACCACTAGAGCTTAACATTTCTCCGATACATCACAAACAATCAAAAATACAAAACAAACTCAAAATGCTGGGTCACAGACTCAGCGCCCCGACAGGTGTGACGACCTTTAGAAGCGTTTCCAGGTTTTTCCAGGAGCAGCTGCACAGGCACAAAGCACTGACACCAACTTATTCTCATCCAGTCATTCAGTTTTGTCAGCAGGCCTGAAATATGGCTAAAAGACTTAATGTATATATCTATGATTACATTATTTATTCATTATCATTATGATTTTTATCAATTGTATTTCTTGTCTAAATCTTGATAGTGTTATATGCACTGTTACTGCACTGCCTATAAATACAGTTTACTGTGATGCCTTTTAACCCTTTAAAACCGATCCAGGTAGCTCTGCAACCACGTAAGCTAGCGCAAAAAATTTTTTTTGCATATGAAACCGGAGGAGTTGTTCTTACATCTTATGCCATCAGCTTGTCCTCGGTCACGGTTTCCTTCCACATAAAGCTTTGCAAACATTGCATAAAAATTGCTTGCAGCAACAAAAACATAATATTCCAGAAACTCGCTTTGCTGATCCGATCAGCTGTTCATAACACTTCCTATGTTGGAATAGACGTCAGAGCGAACTATCGTATGTCCGCCATGACCTGCCCAAAACCGGAAGTGACGTCATTTTTGCGGAAATGTAGTTTTTTTTACCATCAGAGCCTCATGAGTCTATGCTGGTGTTTTTAAAAGTTATGTTTGACTTTATGACTTTCTGTGTCGTTTCTGGGATGCTGAGGACTCATATTGCACTGCTGGAAATAGTTTATTTTGATGCATATGCTGCTTTTTTGCAAATTTGCACTATAATATTTATTTTCATTTTTCCTGCAGTATATAAAAATTGGTGTATTTCAAAAATAAAACTATGAAGACACTCAAAATAAATTCCTGTGGTGGGAAACTATTTTGTGCAACTTTTTTGTATTTACAGTTTTGAGGGATAAGCCTCTTAAATTTCTCTAACTAGAAATATATGTTAAAAAACAAAAACGATTTTCAATTATTTTGTAGTTTATTGCACTTTTTTGCAATTTATGTAATTACTATGCACTTAATGCATGCATATTATTAAAATATGGGCTATAATGGTTGTATTGATGCACAGCAACTTGAAATGCTCCCAAAAATGGTTCCACAGCATGTAAACATATAATATAAGCTCTGACGGACTTGGTTCTATGGTAGGTCTTAAAGGGTTAAATTGATTGAAGTTTCTTTCAGTTGCTCCTTTGTCAGCAGCGTTCCAGGAGTTTTATACCGAATGACCTTCCTGATGCAACCTCAAAGGGGATCTGTGATTTGAAAGTGTTTTATTGTGTCTTATTATCAACTCGTCAGTCGTCTGTAAAGCGCTGAATTGATTTGACTGATCGTAAGCACCTCTCAGATCACTCACAAGCCGAACACCACTTTGCTTTCATTTGACTGAACCAAAACAATCTTAAGGTTACATAAAGTGAAATATTGACAAAGTTCTGTAGAGTCATTACCATATGAAAGCATAAAGAGCGCGTTTCTGAGGAGCTTTAGGGTCCAGATAATCTGTCAGGAAAGCAGAAACTGAGCCGGTAAAAGCTTCGCACCAACAGCAGCATCAGAGAAAAGAAACACTGAACACGACACAAGCAGGCTAATGCAATCATTCCCTTTACTCTCCATCTCTGCAAAACTCAAATCATATGACTCTTTATGAGCAAACACATAAATATTTAATGATACTCTTCATTTGTTGTAAGCATGTTATATACTGTCCAGCGTTGTGCAAAAGTTTTAGCCATTACAGATGTTTAGATTGTTACCATTAGATCCTCTCGCAGTGATTCTGGAGCAAAAACAAAGAGCTGGGCTCCTAATGAAGCGGACTCAGTCAGATAACAAGGAGTTTTTGCGTTCTTGTTTCCTGCTGCTGGTCATCTGCCTGTAGCTACACAGTGTAAAATGCTGAAATAAAACACTGTAGCCAATATGTCACCTGCTTTCTCAGTGATCACGTTTTTGCTTCAGTCTAATGTTGTTCAAGCTAGAAGTGACCACAAGTGGACAAGAAGGCGAAGAACCACGTAATCAGCCGATGCTCGGGTGCTTGCTTTAAGATGCATTCATAAATCAAACAGGTGCATTTGTCAGAGTCTGGTTTATTTACAAACATAAATAAAGAGGATGTGTTCTCCAGCTGGTCGGCAGTGTGATGTATACATGGATGAGTGGCAGCGTGTGGAAAAGAAAGAGAAACCCAGGAAATGAGCCGGTGTCAGAGAGACAGAGAGAGAGTGTCGATTCTAACTCTCGTCAAATATACAGACCTACTGTAGTTTATGTTCATACCAAACTTAATGAGGTTTGCAGTAAACACAAACCAGTCAGCCTTCCAAACCAACTGAGCAGTCCCAGTGCTCGGAGAAACACTCAACGAGTAACAGGAAGAAGAAAAGGTAACAAACTAGGAAGCAACCACAGAAAGTCACGAGAATGAACTCAAGAACGAGGTGCTCTTTACAAAGCATCACCCACACTGCTTTCTGGACCGCTGATGTGGCAGATGTCCAAGCAGGATGGCTGCAAATCAACGAATCAATCTGCAATCTGGGCTGCAAAGGCAGCTGAAGCAATGCACACCAAGACAGTCGGATGGAGGCTGTAACTAAAGTCACGAAATATACAATATATTTCAATGCAGACAGATTATTAGAAGGAACTGAACATTTTTTATTGACATAGAAAAGTTCAGTCATGCTATTTGGCGATTCTGACTCTGATGGCTCATCACAGCAGAATGACATCCCAGCAGTGATGGAAATTGGGGCAGAACCCCTCCCGGAGTCTAGACGCTGGTGGTGCTGAAGATAAGATGGAGGCTTGGATGGAGTGACTGCACGAGGCTGATATGGAGAGGAGTTGGGCTGCAAGGAGAATGAGAGATGAGAGATGAGCAGTGAGATTGAAAGTATGCAGAGCGGAGACTGATTGGTTTAAAGAAGGTGGGCAGAAAGATGATTGGACAACGGCAGGTTTGAGGTTTACAGTGTGGGAAAGTGGAAGTGATGTAAAAGAACAGAACGGCAGCCAGACACCTGGGAAAGCAGACAGGGCAGTGAATCCAGGTCTTCCTTATTGAACTTACACATAAGCTTCATGGATATGAATGTGTTTGAGTTTTCACTAGCTTTGGATTTTTGGTTCTGTGTTGTTTGGTTAGATTCAGTTCTCTGTGATGGACTCTGAGGGTTTCCTTAGAACCCTTTGTTTCTGGTTTTCCTACTTTCTTGTGGCAACAGTTCTTGGTTTCTGTTGGGTTTATGTAATCCCAGATTACTCCTGCCTCCCTTCCATGTGTGTGTCTGTCCAGCCCGTTCTCACTCCGCGGCGTAGCATACCGACATTTTGTCACGTCCCGCGGCGTTCCTGAGAGACGCGAAAGGTGACCTTACGCGTTCTTATGGTCCGCGCCGGGTTATGGCTGAATTCCAGTGGAATGACGGTCCCGCGGTAATAAACCTAACATTATTCCTAACTTTAACCAGCAGTTAAATGACGTAAAATAGTGTTTTCCAAAGCGATTTTAAGAAAATGAACGAACGTGTGTAGATTGAGTCCAAACGGTTCTCACATGTTCTCCTCTTTCCGATGTAGGAACGTGTTGGGTACCCGAAAGCGTAAAATGTTGACGATTTGTCCCCTAGCGTAAAATATTACGCTTAGGGAGTGAGAGCGTGTTGGTCTGTCTGAGTCTTTGTCTCTGTGTTTTGGTCAGGTTGATCCCGGCTCTCCATTCAGTTGTTGCTTCCTGACTTATTTTGGTGAGTCTTGTGTCTGATGTAGTTAGTTTCACATGTGCATAAGACAATAAAACTATATTATTGGGCTATAAATGTGATACAAATGATAGATAGCACGTTCCTATTCCAGTGCTGTGTAAGTACTACTCCGTTTAGCCCATTTGTCCTGCAAATCAAATGATCAAAGAATTGCACACGTTCTGTAGGAGGATGTAAACATGCATATTAAAGCTGGACATTTTAATGTGGGATTCCATGTTAGAGGAACTACAGAACATGACACTGGATAAGTCTGCTATTCTCAAACACCTCTGCACACCAAGATTTGAGACGTGCCTCACATTTGAAAAGTCCCCACAGGGACGCTCGTATT
Source organism: Diplotaxodon limnothrissa (assembly GCF_057381915.1). NCBI lineage: Eukaryota > Metazoa > Chordata > Actinopteri > Cichliformes > Cichlidae > Diplotaxodon > Diplotaxodon limnothrissa. The sequence continues at coordinate 30,472,065 of NC_140603.1, read as the reverse complement.
GCGATACTGTTATCTTCACCACCTCTCTGCCTTTCCTCGATTTCTCCTATATCCTCCTTCCTTCTCTTCCTTCCTCATATCCTCGTCTGTTACACCTCCATCATCCTCTCTCTGCTTCACATGTTATTTTTTCTGTATCAAGGGTGACTGAGTGGACAAGTGGCAAATCACACAGAGAGGGTGAGTCTGGTTTCCCTGGTAGCAAAAGATCCAACCTCTGTGTTTTAACCTAACTGTCCTTATGTCAAACTTAATTTCTATGTATTCCTCATAGAGTAGGAGGCCCTGCTCCATCTTCAGACAAACACATTAAAGGGAGTTTCTGTGAAAGCATCCAGCCGTCCATCATCCTGACTGTCACGCTGCATCTGCAGCCTTTAAACCTTCTGCTTTATTTTTCCCTCTGCAGGACCACAAGTGAAATTAGAAGCAACTGCTCTGGATCACCTCCCACCTTCTCGCTGCAGTTTTAAACTACTTTTAACCTTTTTGTGTGCGTCGCATTTACTTTATAGTTTGATCACAATCGGAAGGCTGAAATAAAAGTCCTAAAGATGACTGATGCCAGGCTCAGTGAGGTTAGATAACCTTGCACACAGTCTCTGCACCAAGAAGAGCGCAACTTTGTAACCATATAAATGAAGATGTGCTTCAAAACAAACTCATGGTGTCTGAATCATCCATCCACAAAGAACTAACCCTGTTTGTACGGGACTAGTATTACAAGTGGAGAACAAGTGTTTTCATACATTTCATTGTTTATGTTTGATCCTGTGAGGAATCGTGAGGAATGATGGTATGGACAACAAGCTGAGAAATGTGTTTTCCAAGAGACTAAAAGAGGATTCCTTTCTAAATACTTTAACCATTATTATTTTACATTTGAACATGGATTTCAATATTTTTAATATTTAGTCATGATTAGCTGTGTGGCAGGCAGGATGTAGGACCCAAATGCTGGAATAAAAACAAAGGAATGAACCAAGGGAGGTATCAAAATATCCATACGAAAAACCTAAAGCAAACAAGCTAACAACTAGAAACACAGAACTCAAACTAAGAAATTATTAATAACACAGAGGAACGACACGGCAATGAGGGTGAACAACACGAGGAGGAAAACACAGGGTTTAAATACACAAGGGAGTAATGAGGGAATGGGAAACAGGGGGGGTATAATGAGACCAGGAGGAAGCAAAACTGGATACACTGAACACAGGACAAGGAACTATCAAAATAAAACAGGAAACACACAGAAGAAACCCAGACTCAAGCTTAGCACAGTGACTGGGGGGACATCGGTAACATAGAGACATGAAACGTGGGACACGGGAACAGAGACTAACACAGGCCGAGATAAACACTGAAGGAGGAAGAACTAAGATCACTGAGAATAAAGAAAGCCAAAACCACGAATAACAATAATCAAAGAATGTAACTTAAACACAAAACACTGGGTTACCGACTCAGTTCCATGACAAACACATTTTAAAAAGTGACATTTTTAATGTCTAGTTGGTGTGATCTTAAACTGGACAAGTAATAAAAGGTGTGGGGAGACCTTTGGAGACCTGTCATGTAAACGTATCTGTCTCTGAAGCACTTTGAGCTTCTGTTCTTTGTATGGGCTATAAATAAAACACGAGTCAGGCCTTCTTCATGGTGCATGTCTGAGGTTTATTTTTTTAAACAAATTATTTACACACTGAACTTAGAGGACCGAAGCAAACCTACCACTCCATTATTTTTATGATATCAACACTAGCATTAGTATTAGTATTATTAATATTTGGATGAATCCACCCCCCTCTAATGGAGACAGATGATGTGGACAGAAGATTTTTAAACACAATTTTTCATGATGTACAACTTTGTGGCAGTAAGTTACCCAAAGAAATTACAGTTTAGGTTTAAAATATGATGAAAGATATCTCTGCTGTTCACTCCGTTACAAACTGTATGACAATACTAGTCCCAGTTGGTCCAAAGAAGTCACAATACACAAAATTAGAGAATGAGTGCATAACAGTATTGAAGACATAAGCAACGACTTTTATTCTCAGCAGCTTTGATTGTGCTGAGATCAAAGAATCGTCCAGTGAGTTATTTACCCATTTGCTCCGTCAGGTTCAGGTTTATTCTTCGTCCACACAGACATGCTTATCTGTTTGTTCGGTACATTGTAAGAATAACTAAAGGCGAGCCTCAGTAATTCATCACCAAGCACATTTACAAGCATCATGAATATGTAACAAAGCTCTGTGGCCACGTCATCGTCATCAAAAGCTGCATGTTTTTACCGTCTCGCCATCAAACTCAGGGCATGTTTGATCATTTTTCAAAGCTGTGTGTTTTTACACAACTCGGATCAGGTATTTTATTTTTGATGATGAAGCTCAGTACAGTAATTAAATATTCAGAGCTATAAAAGCCGCTGAGTTGCTCGCTGATTTTTTTTTCTTCAAATTTATTTTTGTGCTTTGAGATTTTATCGGCTCAAAACTGGGAAACTGATATAAAAGTCTTTTGAAGCTGGTGTCAAAGCTTAATGCACTAAGCTAGATAACAACCCTGATATCTCCTCAGCACCTGCAGAGCCACGCAGGTAAATAATCACCAGCTGCCACTGACTGAGGCCGATAAACTCTTATCACCACTGATTGTTTTTTCCTCGTAGCTGCCCAGATGAACTTTTACCAGCAAAAAGTCAAGAATCATTTCAGATTTCATTTTTAGTTTTCATACGATAAAATAGTAGATATTGCAAATGGAAAAAAGTCTCCAGTATCAGAGCAGCAGGGCCAAAATATGTTCAGGTATTGTGCATCATGCATCCTGCACCCTGTACACCACCACAACTTAACCAAAGCCGAAGTTCATTCAAGCTCTGGCGTTTTGAAGCTGTGACTGACCTACGGTGACCAAGTGTCCACTGAGTGTGGATTGCACAGCATCTCCATCCCTGATCCATCATCCCATATTTTCTGCCCGACATTTTGAGTGTGCCAAAGACTTGAAAGACTTCCAAAAGTTTAGGATGTTTTAGTGAAAACCAATCAAAATGATGACCAGCGAGGAAGATCTTCAGGGAAGTACAACAGCAGGGGTTTGGATCAGGTGGGATTCAGGCGGGTAAGTACAAAACTGAAGAGAAACAAAAAAGCAGGCGAGAGTGAGAGAGTGAAGCATCGTTCTATAGTCTGCTGGACAAGTAAAGAAACCATGGAAGGCCATTACCGCCCTGGGCTGCCTATCCTACACCAAATGGGGAAAATTGAAGCCACTGCAATTTTGGTGATTTTTGGTTGAATATGATGGAAACTGCCACAAAGAAAAGGAAATGCAGCTGGAATAAAGATTGGGAAACTACTGGCTGAACCACAGTTCATTTTGCTCCAGTTATGTGTTATTTTGCACAGATGAACATGAAGTGAAAATGTGCCTCAGACACACATGTGCACATCAATGGATGCGACTCTGCTGAAAACCAAATAACAATTTCCAACTTCGTGACTTCTTAAAAAGAGTAAGGACAAGCCAAGCCAAAGCACCTTTGTACTTTACTTTCTTTTCATTTTTTTGATTGGCTATTTAAATATTTCAATTAGTACCTCACATCATCACTTATGTGACCCACCTGGACTTCCCCAACAAAGATCTGTGGTGGTGGAGGATTGCTAGATCCTCTCCATAGGCCCTTCGCACATTTCAGGCCAAGCAAAGAAGATGCTCTTAGACGATAAATCGTCATCTAAATCTACTTTAAAGAGAAGAGACATGAAAAAATACAGAACGTTCACAGCAAAGGTCAGAAAAATGTATCGTTCTTAAAATCAGAAGACTAGAAGGGCCAGATTTGACCAAACAAACCGAACAACCGTATTTTAAAGATGAAACTAAGATCAACCTGAACCGAACAGAATGATCCCAAAAATAAATAAGTAAATGAAGCAGAGTCATAACAGCTCGTGATCTTAAGATACATCATCTGTAAAACATGGAGGACATATGGACAAGCAAGCCTTTCAGTAGCACTGGGTCACCAGCAATTATTGGTGATGTGACAGAAGCAGTGTGGAAGTATTTTCCACATAAATTCAGACAAATGCAGCAAAGCTGGTCTGATGACACGTCACAGTGAAGGTGGAACAGACGTTAAACATTTTTACTGTATATCACAGATCAACAATAATCAACTTTCATTACTTTGCAGGTTCAACTGATTCAACGAATACACTTTTTCAACTCAGCAGCAAATGTGATCCGACTCTGACACAAACTACTTTCCTCATCATCGTAACCATCCGATCCAAACTCCCTCACCTCTCTCCAACCCTGGTCTTCACCCGCTTCCTGCTGCTCCCCCTGATCGTGCTTGACAACAGTGTTCACTATTCATTAGGCAAAGTTAGCTGGGGAAGCTGCACAGCAAGCCTCAGGCACAGGTGGGGATGGAAAGGACCTCCAGAGGACCCAGAAGAATACAGAGGATCTTAATATGATGACTGAAGAAGTCATTAGAGCAAAGACAAAGTTATGACAACGCTTAAGTGCTTGTTAAAGAGATAGATGTTTCGATATGAAGTCCATAACAAGGTACATTTACAACACTGTGGAGCTTTATTACTGCTCTTCAGAGCACTTACACTAAAATAGTTTATCCTTTATCCTGTCTTCCTTCTCTCACCCCAACCAATCACAGCAGATGGCCCCGCCCCTCCCTGAGCCTGGTTCTACTGGAGGTTTCTTCCTGTTAAAAGGGAGTTTTTCCTTCCCACTGTCGCCAAAGTGCTGCTCATAGGGGGTCATATGATTGTTGGGGTTTTCTCTGTATGTATTATTGTAGGGTCGACCTTACGACATAAAGCGCCTGAGGTGACTGCTGTTGTGATTGGTCGCTGTATAAATAAAACTGAATTGAATTGAATTCTGTTTTATTTGTGTTTAGCAATATCTGTTCCTTTTTGTAGGTGGAAGCACATCTTTATATTTTGCTCCATAAGTAGAAAAAGTAAAAATTTGAGAGGAATAACAGACCGAATGAAAAGAAAACCTTAATTTGTTTTTAGCCAACATTATGACAAAGCATTCCTCTAAAAGTCACATTTACTGATGAGCCATCCATCTACCCCCACCTCCTCTCAGTGTAACCCAATACATTTTATTACAGGACAGTTTCGCACAGCACCTATTAGCTTTTGGATTGTAGATACTGATGATGAGCAAAGACATGTAATGCTTATCCAACATTTGAAAAAAATACTGAAATCCATTTATTTTACTTTGCTGTTTAGTGATTCAAGGATAGAAACTCCAGAGAGCAATAAAAGAAAAAATCTATACGTCTGGCCCCAGTGGGAACTTAAAGCATCATCTCGTGCTGTTGGAGCCATGTAAACAGATGGAACACAGACACAGGTTAGTGCTGCAGCCCACTATGATAGTCAGCTTTGCAGAGCAGAACAAATCCTAAAAATGAATTATTGATTTTGCTCCTAGACTCAGCTCTGTATGTTTACTTCCTCTGTGGTTCACTAATCCTGCAGCAAACATGACACCTCGGTGTGTTGCATCACTTCAGGTTTCTGTTTGTTGTACATTTCACTCACAATCATCTTCCAGAGGTGTGGACTCGAGTCACATGACTTGGACTCGAGTCAGACTCGAGTCATTAATTTTATGACTTTAGACTTGACTTGAAAAAATGTTCTAAGACTTGTGACTTGACTTGGACTTTTACACCAATGACTTGGGACTTGAATTGGACTTGAACCGGTTTACTTGAAAAGACTTGATATTTTACCCCAAATATAAAATTTAACATGCATATTATATAGAGATTGAAAATGTGACGTCATTCACGGGTAGAACCGCAAAGGATTCTGGGAACTCGTGGCAAGCGGTACTAGCGCACGCAGGCTTTCAATTAAAATCAGTCACACAGCGATAAAAAGAAACACAAAAATGTCAAGAAGCTGTTGTATTATTAACTGCAATAGCCGGTCGCATGACAGCCACGGGAAGCCGACGGGTAAAGAGATCGGTTGTTATCGGATTACGTCGTTGAAGAGAAATTGTTCGAGCCATGTTTCCGAAGTAACAAAGATGCGACGGATGGTCTGGATTGCAGCCATTCAAAGACCAATTATAACGTCCTAGAAACCTCCAGCTCACAGGTTAGTCTGCTCCAAGCATTTACACAAAGGTCAGTCTGCTGTTGTAGTTAATGCGTCATTTTTCTTAACATAATTGGTGATATAGGTTACAAGCAAGTCTGGCGCTGAACAGAAATTGTCGCGCTATGCTCCTTTGTTTATTGTGCATAAATAGTGAATTGTCCTGACACAATATTGTGTTTCGCTTCTGTTATTATGGTACATTGACAAAAACATATACTTTTATTCACAGGGTAAAACAGTTGTTTTGTATCACTAATTGTCCAGTGCGATTACAGCATACAATATTATTGTCACTGCTACATTTCTGTGATGCTACCAGAAATTATTTCCACTACTAATTAATTACCGTTGAGCTCAAAGGTCCTATTAATAAACGGTTAAGGAATGTGTATTTATGACGACGATTTGTGAGACTGGTAAACTTATGATACGTACGATGGTCTTTACTTTCTACACGGTGCATTTCAAGGTCCTGCACCCATCCGTCGGTAAACTGTACCTGGGCTTGTTGCAGTGACCGGAAGTTACTAAACTTCATGAGTGTATGCACTCACTCCAAGAAGCGTATAATTATAAATATGCATATAAATATGCTACGATGAGATAGCTGACTTCATCTAACTAGCAAATGTTTTCCAGGCTACGTTGGTGATGCAGTTTTTTTTAAAATTATATTTTTTTAAAAATATCATTTATTTATGTATGATATTTTTGTCATGCGATTTTAAAGCCGGTCCTACAAGCGCATCCAAGAATAACATGCAGCTTATCTCAGAACTGTCGGTGAAAATTATTCTTGGAGCTAGGTTTAATTGAGCTGCATTTTAAAGAGGTGCAATTTCACAATTTGTGTATATTTTCTAAGTTCACTATTTTGTCATGTGTTGAGAAAAACACAGATTTTAAAATTACATGGTCTAATATTTACATTTAGCATAACTGCAACATGCTTTTTTTCGTTTTTTTTTTAAAGACTCGAAAGGACTTGAAATTCAAAGTTTCAGACTTGTGACTTGACTCGGACTTTTACACCAGTGACTTGAGACTCGACTCTGACTTGCCTGACATTACTTGAGACTTGACTTGAGACTTGAGGATAAAGACTTGAGACTTACTTGAGACTTGCAAAACAATGACTTGGTCCCACCTCTGTCATCTTCATAATAATTAATAAACAAGTGAAGTGTGTTACCAGACTGTGAGGCTTGTGCTGATTATTCATGTCGGTCGGTGTTACTGTTCCAAAAAGTTGATTCTGTTCACCTGGATGAAAACATGCATTTTAACCCATGTGTCCTGTGTTTGTATTTCTCTTGCAGCTGGAATGAATATCACTTGGAGTTTCTATGTGTGGACAATGATAAATCACAGGAGTTAGCGTGAAAATGTTTGACAGATCACTCCCGTAAACAGTTTGGACTTTATAGCCTAATTTTGTGGAACGAACTGAATTTTCCAGCAACTTGTTAGCAGCACAGGAAACTGAAATCACAGCATTCATGGCGTTTAGCATCAGCAAACAGTTCTCTGTTTTACACATCCAAGCACAGTCATTTGGAGGTTAGGACAAGTTCAGTATTCCCCAAACGGGAACTGCTATCAGCTGATCAAGAAACACAACACAAGAAAGCGGTGGAGCACTGGGAGTGTTGATTCTCACAGCAACAGAGAAGATGATGTCGCGTTTGCTTAGGAGGGAGAAGAGACCGACACAGCATGTAAGAAGGCCCTGAGTGTGCAGGGCAGCAAGTCCTTTTCAGTTTGAGAGGTGGCAGTGACTTAAGCCAGCGGTCTCCAACCTTTTTTGCGCCACGGACCGGTTTATGCCCGACAATATTTTCACGGACCGGCCTTTAAGGTGTTGCGGATAAATACAACAAAATAAAACTAGTACCGGTACCGAAAAAAAGAAGATTTATTCATAACACACGTGAAAAGACCCAGGAAAACAGAGTAAACGATAAAAACGATAACAAAACAACGCTGAAAACCGATAAAAACCCTGAAAACTATACATTTCATACCTGAGCCTCAACTCTCGCGGCCCGGCACCAAACGACTCACGGACAGGTACCAGTCCGAGGCCCGGGGGTTGGGGACCGCTGACTTAAGCTACAGATTTTTAGGTTAATATTAAAGCCATAACCGGCACCCACGGCCGAGGAAGAGCAGTGGCTGTGTGACAAAGATGTCAGTGATGGAATGAATGAACCAGATTCCCATGTGCAAAAGTAAAAATACAATAAATTGTGTAGTTTTATGATATATACATTTAGTGTTTCTTTCTCATTTGTCAGTGTTACTCATTTGTTCTGTGATGATTGGTATTGACGGAGGCGGTCGCACTTTCTCCCTCTCCCTTATCTTTCCTGCTTGGCTTCTCATATCTTCTTATCTCTTGTATAGTCTCGCTTATTCTCTAACCCTAAGAGTCTCCCAGACTTGTTCTCTAAAAACCTAAAGAAGAATTATGGATTTGATCAACTGGTCCCTTAACGAAACTGACAAAACTCCTGGGCCGGGGAGAGCCCGATTGTCCTGCGGAGACATTTGCTGCCGGATACTCGATGGTCGGTTGCGTCGCGTGTCTGGCGACACTCTCGATGGAGGACACTGATGATATCTACCAATTCGGAACCACGATAGACTGTGTTAAATGGATAAGACCTTGAAGAAGAACAGTGGGAATTGGTGACCAGTGACTGACATTAGACCAACTGTAAAATTTGAAGCAGTTTGCTCGCACTAACCAAAACAACTACCATCTTCATCTCATGCGGCCCCCCTGGCTCCAGCTGGATGCTCAGACAAAAGCTGACGGGAATAACACCTCCCTCCACCCCCTCCAAACATTTTTGACTTGACCTGATCAAGTGCCACTACCTCGATACGCCTATAAGACGAGGGAAAGAAAAGGAGCCTTTGTGGACAGTTCTGGGAATGTCATCATACCCCAAACTCGTTGCTGTGCTCCTTAGACTATTGCTGAACTGCTTTTGTTTTGTGGCAGGGCCCATTATCCTGCTGAAAGAGGCCACAGTCTTCATGGCATGCAACAATGCTTAGGTAGGTGCTACATGGCCCCATTACTCAGAAGAACATCACCCAAAGCATCACGCTGCCTCCACCAGCTTGCCTTCTTCCCGTAGTGCACCCTGGTGCCAGGCGTTCTCCAGGTAAGCGACACACACAAGAAAATCCAAATGCATCAGTGAGCCTCGGCCTTTACGACATGCTTGTCCGTCCACAGTGATCGTTATCATTAAACACCTGTAAAAATACCTCGGGAAAAAGTGGATATCTTGTCATAGTTTAAGAAAGATAAGACCCTGTTTAGCCTGAGCATGACACATTTCCACTATGCTCACCAGCTTCATGCTTCATGGTGGAAGTGTGCAGCAGCTTCAGACTATTTAGGCAGCTGGTCAATGAGAGACAGAAGCACACACTCATCTCATTCTCACTCTTCTGCAAAAGGATAGTTGTGTGATCTCTTTTTAACATAATAATAATAATAATAATAATAATAATAATAATTTAGTGCAACTTAACTTGCCTGCTCACTTCTTTCTCACCACTGACACTGGCTGTCAAATCCCACAAAGTGAATTTGTCATAATGGGACATTAAATTAACATGCGAGCCCACGACTTTGTAAAAGTAGCTTTGAGGGAAGTGAATAGATGAGGGTCGACTGAGCTCCAAGTTGGCAGCAGCGTCGAGGAGGATCGGAGCGAGCGGCCAGGAGCTAACGTGAGCTGTGCTGTCACACTGACAGGTGAATCCAGCTGCAGGGCTTAAACACAAACACACGCAAAGGTACGTGCAAAACGCCTGATGCGCGCGCACACACACACACACACACACACACACACACACACACACACACACACACACACACACACACACACACACACACGTGCAGACATTGCAGTAATAATTACTGCAATGACCTGAAAATCATGCCCTCATCTAGCACCTTCACTGCATTAAGAGGGAAAATTGTCCATCAGTTGAAATATTTCAACATAACAGCAGAAGGGGTCAGACACACAGTCCCTTATAATTACTGAGCTGTCCGTCCAATCTGACCTCATCTATAAGTCTCACCATGAGTCCTAACTCAGCTGGCTTCACGGTGTCACTTGAAAGCACAAAAGCTGCACTTAACCTCCTGGACTGAGGGTTACATGATTGGTTTGGTTTGCTTGTCTGTTTATTGGCAGGTTTAGCTATGTGTGCATGATTACATCAGTGTTTTGTAACTAAACTCAGTTTAGAAGAGATTAACTTTTGCAGATGATGCAGATTATATGACCCCCTTTTTGACATCACACACACATCAACCTGAAAATTTAGCATGAGCCTCTGGACATTAGAAACGTGTTGTTTCCAGGCTGACGCACCGCTGTGGGTCTGCATGTTGTATGAGGAAAATGTAGCTTTCAAATTAAATTGATCTGCGAGCTTTTTGGTGGGTGGATGTGGAGTCTCACACCACCCTTGCTAACTGTTTGTTTTAGCACTGCAAATACATTGTCTAAATACAATAGTCCTTAACAGTCATTTGTGAAAATGCTCCACGCAGCGTGAGAGGCTCCAGACGAGCTCGCACAATATGTCGTCTAATCAATCCACTTTCAGACACTAACTAATCAACAAAAATAAAAACACAACATCATTTAATTAATGTTCATTTAACACTGTTTTCTGCATTTGTATAGTTCTGTAATTAAACATAGAACAATAAAACTCCACAAAAGCTGAATTTGCAGAAAAACCTTTACATGTAGTTTCCACTGTATTCATACATGCATGATAAAATAACAACAGCTTTAAGCCACATATGAACTACATAAAAACTAAAAAAAATCTTGATCAGTTGTAATATTACATTTTAAAAAGTCCTTTTGCTCATACAAACACTGATGAGGTCGTCTTAGAGCCTTACTAGCAGTGGAGCTACAGTGAAAATGTAAAGTTTGTCCTGACAGGTGAGACTCATCTTCATAGTAATTTCTCAGGTTTCTTTCAGTATTTTCTGTAGGTTTACAAGAAAGTTTCCATTGAGTACCAACATTACATCCAAAGAAAAGTTTTAACTGTAAATTTTGTAGAAATGTAAGCAGCACTTGTTCAGAAACAAAAGACCAGCCTTAAAGCTGGTTTAACTAACGTTCGTCCACTTCGGGGCTGCACTCACACACTGAACTGAAATCTGTCTGAGGACAGTGATACTGAAGATATCTTTAACTTTTCTGTCAGTAAGAGCTGCTGTTACATAACCTCGAAAAAGGGACTGACAGTATCTTTAACATCCTAAGACCCGAACTCTTTCATGGCATGCTTTTTTAATTTCCTTTTGCTATTTGGCCTAATTTGGACCTGATGGATGTAAAAAACAAAGAATTATCTTTTTACAAAAGCAAAATTTAGTATTGTGGTCTAGAAAACCCAAAATGTGATGTCCAGATATGTGGACGCCTGGTCCTAGGCAGGTTAAAGACAAATATTAAGGTGTGAATGTGGGTGAACAGCCCAGATTTGAGTGCATTAGAAAGTGCAACATGACCTCCGCTGTATGGATGGATGGATGGATGTAGTGACTTCCCTTATGGTTACTGAAGACCAGCTTTGAATCTTTTACTTTAACATGTCAGGTTTTTTTTAACATATATGACTAAAAAGGTGGATTATTTGAGTTGTTTAGCAAGGTGCCTCAATGTGCTTAATAGATATGTAGCAGGTAATGTGCAGAGACTCCTATGTGGTTAATTGAACTTGCTGGATGTTCAGAATCAGAATCAGAATCAGAATACTTTATTGATCCCTGGGGGAAATTATTTTTTGTTACAGTGCTCCATTTTAAACCAACATTAAGACAAGACAGACAATACGCTAACTAAGAATAGTACAATATATACATATATATATACATACATACATACATAAGTCACTTATAAATAAATAGTTGGAAAAGAAACATGTGCAGTTGTAGCAGCAAACAGTGTGTTAAGTGGATGCGTTGTACAGGGAGCCACAGGCAGGAATGATTTCCTGTGTCGTTCAGTGGTGCTTTTCAGTAATCTCAGTCTCTCACTGAACGAGCTCCTGTGACTGACCAGCATGTCATGGAGTGGGTGGGAGGTGTTATCCAACATTGTCTTTATCTTGGACAGCATCCGCCTCTCCGACACCACCTTGAGGGAGTCCAGCTCCATCCCCACAACATTGCTGGCCTTACGGATCAGTTTATTAAGTCTGTTGGCATCTGCGACCCTCAGCCTGCTCCCCCAGCATGCAACAGCATAGAGGATCGCACTGGCCACCACAGACTCATAGAAAATCCTCAGCATTTTCTGGCAGATGTTGAAGGACCTCAGTCGCCTCAAAAAATAGAGACGACTCTGGCCCTTCCTGTAAAGTGCTGTGGTGTTTTTAGCCCAGTCCAGTTTATTGTCAATGTGTACTCCAAGGTATTTATAGTCCTCCACAATGTCAACACTGACCCCCTGGATTGAAACAGGGGTCAAGTGTTTCCTGGTCTTCCTGAAGTCCACGATCAGTTCCTTGGTCTTTGCCACGTTGAGCTGCAGATGATTCTGCTCACACCACGTGACAAAGGAGTCGACCACAGCCCGGTACTCTGTCTCATCATCCCTGCTGATGCATCCAACCACCGCAGAGTCATCAGAAAACTTCTGAAGATGGCAGGTCTCTGTGCAGTGGCTGAAGTCTGTGGTGTAGAGGGTGAAGAGGAAGGGGGAGAGGACAGTCCCCTGTGGTGCCCCTGTGTTGCTGATCACCTTGTCAGACACACACTGTGGGAGACGTACATATTGTGGTCTTCCTGTCAGGTAATCAACAATCCAGGACACCAGAGAAGCATCCACCTGCATCGCTGCTAACTTATCACCCAGGAGGGTCGGCCTGATGGTGTTGAAAGCACTGGAAAAGTCAAAAAACATGACCCTCACAGTGCTCGCCGGCTGGTCCAGATGGGTGTAGACACGATTGAGCAGGTAGATGATGGCGTCCTCTGTTCCGAGACGAGGCTGATAAGCGAACTGAAGGGGATCCAGATGTGGTCTTACTATGGGTCGCAGCTGGTCCAGGATGAGCCTTTCCAGGGTCTTCATGATGTGGGAGGTCAGTGCCACGGGCCTGTAATCCTGGGGGCCACTGGGACGAGGCGTCTTTGGTACAGGGACGAGGCATGATGTCTTCCACATCACCGGGACCCTCTGCAGACTCAGACTCAGCATAAACAGTTTATGAAAGACTCCACACAGCTGGGGGGCACAGGCCTTGAGGACAAGGGGACTCACTCCGTCTGGTCCAGCAGACTTGCCTGAGTGAAGTCTCCTCATTTGCATCTCAACCTGGTATTGAGTGAAGGTGATGGGTGGGGGAGGGGTGTCAGGAATCTCACAGGAGGCAACATGTGAAGAGAGAGGCTGGCACAGTGGTGTGGCTCTGGATTCCAGGCTGACTGCAGGTGAGGTTGTGGGGGTGGGAGCAGACACTGTGGTGTCGAATCTATTGAAAAACAGATTCAACTCGTCGGCTCTATTCTCACCTCCCTCAGCTCCCCTGCTGTTGGTTGGCCTGAATCCAGTGATGGTCTTCATGCCCCTCCACACCTATCTCATGCTGTTCTGCTGGAGTTTCCACTCCAGCTTCCTCCTGTAATTGTCCTTAGCCTCTCTGATCTTGTCCTTTAGTAACACCTGGACCTTCCTCACCTCCTCTTTGTTTCCCCCTCTGAAAGCCCTCTTCTTGTTGTTGAGGAGGGCTTTGATGTCCTTAGTCACCCACGGCTTGTTATTTAGAAATAGAAAGTGCGTTATTGGCCAGAGAGCTGTCAGGCTTTTAAAATCGGTCATAAAACGTCATATTTTTAAACAGAAAGACGTCTGTTTATAATGCACTCCTGCATTTCTTCATATTTCATCCGTCTGAGTTTCTGACACCTTGTGTGGAAAACATCGGTCTCTTAAAGCTACTAAAAGTTGCCCTCTGTACTCTCAGTGTGTCTGTTCGGTGCTGAGCAGGTCGTGTACAGTTGGTTTCCAGCTGCTGCTGGTTGAAAATGATGAAGATAGAGAACAGTCTGTTCTGGATGTGATTTTAGTTTTTCTTTCTTTCCCCCCTCCCTCACAGTGAAGTCAGGCACGACTGAGAAAAAGAGCCAGCCCGGGTTGTTCAGCAGTCAGTGAACATCTCAGCCTGATTGGCCGAGCAGAACACCACCAGCTCATCAATAGTATAAAATGAACGAGACAAAATCAGAATACTAAAACGGTCGGGAGCATCAGATGGTATCACAGCGACACCACACGCTGAGAAAAATCACACGAGACGGCGTCAGCCCGTCACACGAGCACGTCAAGCTTCCAAAGAGAGAGTACAGCCAGTTTTACAACACAGATCAGTCAGAGTGTTTGTGAACTTTCAGCTTGTGCATAGATAAGCAAGCAGATTAAAAATGTTTATTGAAAGAAAGAACGGAGAGACGATGGCACAGAGAGAGAGGAAGGGAGAGGGAGATGAAGACAGATCTGCTCGCTTATAAAAAATTAATTTCAAGGCAGCAGGCCATGCCTGAAGCAAGTTTGGCTTTCAATTATTAATTTATCTTTACACCAATCCCACAGGAGGACTGTGTGTGTGTGTGTGTGTCACCCCAGTACTGTAAGACAGTACAAACTGTTTACAGCAATTACACACATCTTTATCTTCACAACAGAGAACACATCTGCATGCACGATGTGATTTAAAGAACGTGTCTGTCTGTGACGTCCAGCTTCCCTCTTTGGATCGATGCCTTTAGGCTTCGACATTAAAAGCTCAGATATTGTCTCAAATACTGTATACGGCATTTGTTGACCTTTAGATTCATGGTGTATTAATACTGAGTAGGAAAGTGTCAAAATAAAAGAGTTACAGGAGGATTAAATGCTGATAAAGAAGAAAAGTGAGTTTAAAGGTCAAGTCTGTAATTTTTTAGGTTCTTTATTGAAAAAAAATCTGTTATACTCATAAATATACATTGATTCGTGTGCGATTACATTTTCCAACAAACTGGCACATTGTCATAAACCAATAAGTGTCATCTTCGTCGTCCTCATCTCCTGACCTAAAGTCGGGGCTCTGACACATGAAATGTGCATAAACGTGCTCATTTATTCCTGATGTTGTTGCAGTTGTCAACAGATCAGACATGCAACTCTCCCATTTCTGGACAGCTGACAACAGCTGGCTGTAAGCTACAATTACTCCAGCCGATTATGCACAAGTGTCCTTAAATACAATTTCCCTCTGATAAACACTTTCATTCTCATATTGTGTGAGAGTTTATTCACTAAGCGTAATGAATAAACTCCCTGGTAACACTCTTCAGTTTCAGTAATGCTGACTACCATCAGATAACTGCTTCACTGACTCCTCTCAAAGTTTTACAGCCTCCTCCACAGCATATAAAGCTCATCCAGCACTGACAGCTGAGGTAAACAGGGAACCGAACGCCTTCCACAGGGAGGGAAAAACGTCTGGTCCAGAGTCACTTTGATATCTGAGAACAACTGAAGATGAGCCAGAATTTAGGAGGTGACTCTGGGATAAAATAAAATAATAATAATAAAAAAATAAAAATAAATTAAAAAAAAAAAAAAAAAAAAAATAGTGCAAAATATATAACTGACTGTTTTTTATTTCCTTATTTCTTGCCAAGTTTGATATTATATAAACATTATTCAAATATTATTCCAATTTCTACAAGCATGTAAAATAATGTATTTTTATCCAAACAGCAGTAGAAACTAATGTTTTCTTAGTTGACTAAAACATCAGACATCTACTGATATGTTGTGGTAAAAAACTTTGCACACTATAACTTTAATAAAAAGCTGATTACTAAAGTGGGAGCACAGACCAAGAAGCAGTTAGGCACCGAGAACTGAGACAAACAGGTGAGAAACAGCCAAAAAGAGAGAAGACTGGACTATTTATACACCAAAATAAAGGTGGCATTAATGAACAGCGTGAAAACACAGAGGGTGGAGCAGACGGTAGAAATCCCTCTTGTTAGGCTGCAGATGTGGAAGAAGCCAAATGGAGACTCAAGGGAACCAAAAATAAGCTGAAATATTTCAAGTTCAACAAGCCGGAGTCCAAACTCACGAGTACAAAACAGCGCAGCAAAGAAACACAGAGGCCGACGAGGCGTGGCTGAACATAATCAGCACAGGTGAATACAATTAGTGCAACAACAAAGCAGGAAAATAAAGCAGAAAGTAACACAGAATAACTGCAGCTGATAACAGAGACAGCAGAGCAGGCAGGAAACACAGAACTGAAACTAATAAAGAGCCTCACAGGACGCACAGCTAGGACTGAAATGTAACAGAGGAGACGAGGTAGAGCTACGCACACAGAGGAGTGGAGGCAGACCTGGTTGCTGTGGAGCCTCATTTTAAAGTGAGGTCAGTTAAATAATGCTTGACAGGAGAAAAACAATGAAGTACTGGCTGTTTTTTTTTTTTTTAAAACAATCTCACACGAAACAGTGCTCAAGATATGTGACCTTTTCTGAAAACCACACAGCAGGAGTGAAGGGCAGAACGTTTGATGCTCTTCATCATCTCATAGATGTGAAACACCAGATGAATAAAAAGATGAGCTGTTTGAAGAGTCCTCCTCCCACCGTGGCTTTTACATTCCAACTGTGAGCAGCAGAAACACGTCGAGGGTTACAGCTCAGTGCACAGTGAGATATCCCTGAGATTAACCTCCAGGTCACAGGCCAAGGAGGCAAATTAGTGCTTTATCCATTGAAATAATCTCTAAACTGAACTCTAGTCATCAACAAAGTGATGATGTGCGTATTTTTCATGCACAGGCCTCATTAAAATGTTGGCTCTCTAATAACGCCCTCAAAACCACCTGACGACCTCAAGTTGGTTAAACGATCCTCTCTAGGTGAGCGCTACGAGCATGGCAGCACCGTTTCTAAAACTTGTTACTCGACTTTATTTCAGATTCACAAAGAAAAAGATCATTTTAAGAAACAACATCATAAAGTGATTAAAACACAAACAGGCCTTTGATCCAGGCCATTGTATTTTCAAAAAGGCTAAACGAATCCTATCTGGACGGCTGCGGCTATAAAAGACATTGACATTTTTATTGGTATTTGTTCAAAACTTACGTTTATGTTGTTACGTCTGCAGTCACTTTCTCAAAAGCACATGTTTAATCACCCATCGATTGGTTTTCCACTGCTCAGCTCACATCAAGCCTTCGCCACAGACTGATTTACCAGCTCCTCCTGCTGGTGGTCTGGCTTTTTCCAGGCCAAATAAGAAGTGCAGCGTGTTCCCTGCAGCATGTTCAGGATCTGCCCCAGGGCCTCCTCCCAGGATACCTCCCAACAGGACTGTCTCCTGATCAGACGTGTGTCTAATCTGAGCCCAAAACTCAGCCATGAGAAGCTGTCTGGCTCAGTGAGGAAAAAAAGGCTGAGTTTGTGCCACAGCCCACCATCCCCACTCTAAATGCTGTCATTCGCACTTTAAATCTCGTATTTAATTGAAAAATGCCCAAAAAAAGAAACATGGCGGTGGAGTAGACCGGCCTCATGGCGAAGCGTGAGTGAAGGAAACTATTTGTTTACTTAGGTGAACACAAATGGACTTTTTTCCTGTTACAACCTTGAAACATCGTTACAAACTTCCATAAAGTTTAATTATTGCAGTTTCATTGTTTTGACCTCTATGGATATGTTTCTTTTATGGCAGTGAATGTTTTTATAACTCATTCATCTGGATGAAGTGTGCTGTTTGGATTTGGACCCTGTGAGGTTTCGCCCTCATGTATGCGAGTCGCTGTGCTGGACCTCTTCACTGCGTTTGTGCTGTTGGCGCCTCTTGGAGTAATTTTAATGGAATTACCGAAAATTGCAGGGCTTACGGTGCCATCCGAGAAGTCAGAGCTCCAGTTTGGGGAGTTAAGTTTTGGTATTTTATTAGTGAGTTACTAAACTAATGTTTCCTGATAACGTCCACACGTTCCAGACTGGACCCTGTTACAGCCCCGGGCCTTTGATGAGCGTTTTCTGTGCAGGTGTTTGCTTTCCTCTCCCCTGTGTTCCCTGGGTGGAGATGCAGTAGACCTGGCCAGGGTTCTGCAGGGCGATTTGAGCCTTGTCCCATCTCCCACTCGCCGGACTGCGTGATCTAGGTGATGAAGCTAAAGTGCAACCACCAGAAACCACCATTTTTATCTTCTAATTCCAGATTTTAGAGATGATATGAATTTCTAAAGTTTCACAAACTGCTGCGACATTGTGTTGGATGGAAAGACACCAGAAGAGTGAAAGCTCTATGACAGTTCACACTCATCGAACCATCAGATAGAGAGAAGCTGGAATATTCTGGTGTCTACATACTTTTGGAACATTTCCGTGCAGTTTCCTCCTCCTTTCACTGAGCCAGTCTATTTTCACTTTGTTTTGCAGGACCTCTCTCTGTGTGCTCCACCACCTCACTCCTCTTCTAACGCTGTGAAACTTTTACCCCTGCAGCGCTGCAGCCACTTACTGTTGTGCAAAAACTTGAAGAATTCCCCCGACTCTGCTCGTTCTCCTCCATCTTCTTCATCCGTCTGTCAACACGTCTCTCTGTCTGTCCTGGTTCTCCCTCTTCGAAACTGTGGACAGGCAGGGACCTACTTTTCTATCCACAGAGAAACTCCAGGGGGGACAGATTTCAACATTGCACGATAAATTATGATGACTCCCCTTGCTCTGCTTTTCTTCCCCCCCTGAGGCTTCGTGCTGAGGGACGCTGAGAGAAAACCAAAGTCTCAGAGGACTCAGTCTACATCTCCGCACACTGCAGATGGGCTCTTACATGACGACACACATATACAATTTACATGCTCTCTATGAAATCTTACTAGAAATAGTACAAAACACACACACACACACACACACACACACACACACACACACACACACACACACACACACTATTGTGTATTGCAGCCCAAATGGAAACAGTGACCCCTTGAGGCTGCAGAGTTCACAGCACTTTATATTAAAAACTTGAATGAAAGTTACAGTTTCTTTCTCAGAGCTCTTATCTGGGCGCTTTTAGGGCTTCTTGTGCCCTCTGACTTAAAAGAAAAGTTCAAAAGTCATTCGCAACCTGAGAAAAAGCTCGTAGGACAAAAACATCTCAACTCCAGGTGAAGAAATTTTGCATCATCTTCAGTCTTAAAGGGCCGCTTTCAGGAAATGATTTTAGCAGCGGCACTAACGTAGAAAAACTTTATATAAAACCACAAAGTAATTCATGATAAAAAAAAAATTGAGAATATAAATATTCGCTGTTGCTGGCATCCTCCTACCATCTCCAAAACCACAGCTTGGTATGCATTAATTATTCACCAGTATATTTACACGCCTTATTTTTTATTTATGTGCTGGAAATTGGAAACTCTTCAACCTTGTGTCAGATCTGCAGTCTGTGTTTAACAGATCTCGACTCGCTGGCTCAGATGTGCAAGAAGATGCTTGAAGAGTTTCGGTACAGAAAGCTTTTTTACAGCTACTTAGCGCACAGCGCTCCTATAATTAGTACTAATTATCTCATCGTCCACATGAATGCAGAGGTACATGAAAATATGTTCACATGTTGAGGCGTTACTGAATAGTTTTGATAACGGGTTTATAGAAAAATCTAAAAGCTTACCTGATTTGAATTTGGCCTTCTCTCCCTTTCAAGATCACCTTCTAGTGCATCTCTTCATGGAAATATGCTTCTGTCCATTTACACTACTCACTCTGTGTTGAGCTCAGTCTCCAACTGACAACTGTTGCAGAGGCAGTAACAGAGATGGAGAGGTTACCGTCTCCAAGCCTGAAGACAGCAGGTCAGGAGTGAGACTTGATGCATGCTCTGCATTTTTTCCTGACATTCACAGGTTTGTTCACCAAGAATTCGCGCCCCCCCCCGGATCCAGACAGATCCTACTGTAATGACCTGAGGGAGCACATTCAACAGAAACATCCAATCTACTCTGCATGTCCTCCTTTGTCTCCTCAGAGTGCAGGTTACACCAACACAAGTCAAGATGAAGGATTGCTGCCCAGCACAGAAGCATCTCAACATGCTTAGCAGAGATGTAAACATATCATCAGTAGTATTAACAGCTCGACTGGTAATGCTCAAGGAGACGCTGTTGGAGTAGAGACTGGAAAAGTGTAAAGATGGGTTTTATTTGGCTTATTACCAGAACTTTTAAAGTCTGACCTTCTATTTGAGTTCCACACGTTCCACTCAATCTCATACGAGGTTTATTTCTATGATCCAATACACAAAAACAGGGATCCACATTTCAACACCTCCAACCTTCACGAAAAATTAATTAATAATTGGAAATATCACAAAAATAATTCACAGCCTGCTGCAAACAACAAAGACGCCTCAGGATATAATTCAAAGAAACGCCCTGCTAACGCCACGAGGGGCCGTATGTGGTATTCAGTAGACACGATGAAATGTGCCAAAAGGGCGAGCCTTCATTTTTAATGACATTTTGACCCATCACTTGGCCCTGCAGCGGGGATGCACTTCCATCTTTCATCCATTTTTAAGCATTTTCTTCATGCCTTGAGCTGGTGTAGCTTTACTCTGCGTCTGAAACCACTTTAGTCTCTTTTTTAAAAACCCTCGTGCAGCACTCTGCATGTCGACCCAGGTTCAGAGCTGCACCACATCATTTTGCTTGTCATGTTTCTACCAGGTAGATTGCTAATATCCCTGCAGATACCAGATTTCTAATTAAACTCTCCACAGCAAATGGCCTCCTCCCTCCTCCATCTCTTCAGGGGGGAGACTGAGATGCTCCCAAGCCAGCACGGAGACAAAATCTCTACAGTATGAAACATGCATGAAACATCTCACCTCAGAGGCATCCTAGTCAAATATCTAAACCACCTCGCTTCACTGAGCTCAATCTGAATGAACAAGGTCCTCACTCTAAGGTTCACTGCCTTTACTTCTAATCACGACAGCTTCACTCTCACACTCAACTCTAAACCTCAAACAACAGAGAGGTGCAGGCTCTGCAGTGGCCACTCTTATGAAGAAGACCCTGAGATGCCTCCACGTGAGAAGATGCTCATTCTCATTCCCGCCACTTTGCACTTGGCTGCAAACCATGCCAGCACGAGGAGTCAACAGAATCACACCTACTATTAAAATTAGATGATGTAAAGAATCACCAAGATCCTGAACTTTTAAGTAGACGCCCTGCGTTTGCTGATTTTTTCCCCTCCTTCAAACTTAAGCAAACAGGTGTCGAGCTTGTTGAAAGTGGATCAGTCATCACTTCTTCTCCACAGCCTGAAAGACTCATTAGACAAAGATTCAATACAAACGTTCGATTTTTACGCTAACATGGAATTGGTTTGAAGTACTCAGAAGACCAAAACAGGAATGCTGCAGTGATAGTTTGTGCTTTTCCACACTGAAAAACTCACTTATTTAAACTGTTTACAGCTGTGAAACATTCATCACGGCTGGTACGTACAGAGGATGGAGGAAGGTCGCAGTATCGACTGAGGTATTGATCTTTCCACAAAACCCTGAGAAAGATATTGTTTTATTTATCTGTACATTTTTATTCAACATGAAAAAAAAAATAAATAAGAAAAGAATTTCTCTGGCTCCAAGAAGGAAAGAAACGAACACTCGGGAGGAGATAACTGAAAACATGACAGATAGAGCAGCATTAATAGGATTTGCCCACACGGGGGCAGTCTAATGACCAAAGAGTGGCTTATTTGAACCGTTAGATTCAATAAATTAGCGCATTTAAATCTCCATTTTTCATCTGATCCTTCATGTCCTAAATTAGTGGCTACCTTGATGAGCTAGTTATTAACATATTAACAGTGACTGGACAATGAAAACAAGCTTTAACTTTGTCTGTAACTGCTCAACAACTGTTCAGTCTTGATGGGCGTGTTGTTGAGACAGTGACTGTTGAGCAGTTTTGTGAGGACATTTAATGGCAATGATCTCCCCAAGTCTCCAATTTTGTCCAGCACTTCACCCTGATTCTCTTAATCCTCAAACAGCCGTCAGCAAAGTTCTCTCTCCTACAGAGATAACTGAGATACGTTTGTGACACATTTTCTGTTTTATATTACTGTCATTACATTTTTTGTTTCATTTCCTTTGATAAAATTACTTCAATCGGCCAATCGTGTAGTTCAGACAAGACGTTCTTTAGAAAGCAGCGTTGTTGTTATGGACGAGCCTCGGGGGGTCCAGACCCGCCCAGTACAGTCACTCTGCCCCCTCAGCTGAATTCTACTGACACACTGAAACTACAGCTTACAGTAATTCACTGACATTGAATGCACCATTTCTTTTAATTGTCATTTGTGTGCAGCTCTCCTTCTGTCATGCCCAACACCACACATGCCTCATTTGAACCATTACTTTAACTCTGGAGTCTCTGTGGAAAGAATCTGCAGGTGCATCTGAGCCATTTATCAGACCCCAAGGTGACATTTTTAAAGACGCGCTCTTCGCCCTCTCTGGAGAAGTTCATGAATTTGCTTTTATTTTAGAAACTCTTAAAACACTGCTTTCCTTTCTGAAATATTTCATTTTAATTGGCAGCTTACTTTCATGATGTCCTCACACATTTAACACCGCAGTGAACGCACTGCCGGTGTGAGCCCTTCAGACTGTGGCCTCCCTCATTATGAAGGTTGTGAAGGTTTTAAACAACTGGAAGTTGGTCTGGAAACAGATTCCATTCAATGAAAATGGGCGCCTTTAGGTGTGTGTGTGTGTGTGTGTGTGTGTGTGTGTGTGTGTGTGTGTGTGTGTGTGTGTGTCCCTGCTGAGCATTAAAAGTGGAACAGCAGCTGGTTTAAGCTGCACTCTCAGTCTGTCAGCCTGGTTATTAGACAACACAGCCTCACTAACACAATGCTGTGCTCTTTACTGCCACAGGGGAGTTCAACGGATGAGCACACACACACACACACACACACACACTCACTCCTTAGAGCACAGACAAGAACAAAGACAGTCATTATTTCCCACCTCAGAACTGTTCGTTACGCTTTCACAACAGTCTAACTTCACTCCAAACGTATTTTCATTCCACATTAGTCACTTGATTTCTGCTCCCATTGTTTCATTGACTAATTAACCGTTAATAAAGCGATTGCGGACAACTTTTGGACTCTCCCGTCGGTCCAGATGGTGAGTGTCGCTTTGTTAAACGCGTTTTTTGATTCACGTCGGCGTGTGCAGAAGGTGCGATATTTGTCTCGTCTCCTTTCAGGCTGAGAGGAGCATCGTCGCTGTTTAATCCCACATTCCCTTCCAGTTTATTCCCACTGTCCCCGCTGCTTCATCACAGCTACACAAAAGAAACAGTAAGATTTTCTCTCATCTTTCAAAGATTTAACAGACTCCCAGTTTGCCCATCTTCTTCTGCTGCTACACCAGTGTGTTCCCCAAGTCTGGGGATAATGTTCAGTCTCACCATGGTGCTTTATGTTAATCTGAGAAGAGGAGGAGGAAGAGGTGCTGTACCCTTCCTCATTGATAGGCATTTAGAAAACTGACAGCTCTCCATGCATTTGAAAAAGCTACAAAAGAAGCTACAACAAAACTCAGAGTTTATGTGGAAGGTCATTCGTGATGAGGAAGTCACTCCCAACTCTGTTACAGTTAAGAAGTTAATTTAGTCATTTCCTGACCAATTAATAGAAATTCAAGTTATACCGTTATATATGAAAAGGGGAAAAAAAACAAAAAGAAAACGCTTGGACACTGCCAGCACGGGGCGCCCACACAAACGCAAAGCAGGAGATGAGGCATCGCTGAATATGTTTCCAAACCAACTTCATTCTAAGCCAAAGACTAGAAAATATGTTGGAGCAAATCTGCCCTTTGGCTTCACCTGCACAGGTGCCGAGGTCGGTCTCCCTGCAGGACTGGTTTTCCCTTCGTCGGGAGGAGTGCTGGGCTGTTCAAATCACAGACAAACAGGATCCAACAGTTGTTTACATTTTTAAACCCATTTTGCACAGAGAGCCAGAAAGAATTAATCCAAACACATCCTGAGTAGAATGGGGGCCTTTTTTAAAATGTCAAGTCTCACAAGTTTTCAAAGCTTTTATGAGATTTGTCTGGCGATTCTTTACATGAAAGGAAATTTATCGACGTCTTGTTTAGGACAGAGCTTCAAATTAACTCACCAGATTTGTTCCCAGATGGCTGTTGAGTTACCTTTGTCTTTTTCCTCTGTGAGTAAGTGATTAACTGGCTGGAAACAGATGCAGCACACAAAAAAAAAAAAAAGGCAAGAAGAAGAAATAGATGAAGTGTGTGAAACAGAATAAGAAGCATATTTGGTTTGTGTTTGTTTTCCCTTTAAAGTGAATGTGTGTGCATCAGACGGCCATTAGAGCGGACTATTATGCTTTGATTTTCTTTTCTTGTAAAGATCTGTTGTTAAATCTTCTCCCTCAGTGACATTTTAAAAAGTTTAAAATATATACAAACAGGTTTCCAAATTAAACAGGAAGTTGCCAAACAGAAACACAAAACCATGACCGGATCAATCGAAGGTCAGATTTTCTCTGGTTTCCTGTAAACTGGATTTTGGTCACTTCTGTCTTCATCTCGCCCAGATTCCAGCTGGAACATCTTTACATTACGCGGTGTAAATGACAGAGGTAGAGCAGCAGGATACACTGCAGGAATTCTTTAGTCTATGAATAATGAAGGTTTTGGAGGACGCTTTGACAGGACGTCAAAACATGTCATATTGAATTCACTAAAAAGTTTGCCTTCGACTGCTGAAGAAACACCGACTCCGTTTCCTTCATCGCCGCTCTGACAGACCCGTGAGCAGCAGATGCAGAGCAACAGCTGTCAATCAAACGCGCCGTAGCCGAGGCCGCGATGGAGAAGGGAGAAGCGACTAAATCGCTTTTTTCCCCCCACAGCAGGAAAACAGAAGAAGCGATGACACATCTCAAACCCGGATGCTGCTGAGGAATATGAGATGAGATCTGGTATGCCAGTGAGCAGGAGTTACTGTTTAAGAGGTGGAAATGAACAAAAATAAGATACATCACAATACATCTCAGTATATGTAGTAATATAGATGAGAAAAGCGCGGAGCCACAACACCCATCAGACAGAGGTCACGTCGCTACCAAAGGCTCCACCGAGAGTTCAGCAACACGTCACCAAACAGAGACTTTAACCAAAACAATCAAACACCAACAAAGTTAAAAAAAAAAAAAAAGAGGACGACACAGGGTTTCTTTTTTTTGATGATTAAACAAGAACATGACCTGATATTAAGACTAAGGACCACACATCCAATAGTCTCAATGCTTTTTCATTTGAAATGGTCTCCATTTCTGTGTCTCCTCAGTCTGGTAAGTCCCCTGTGTGCGAGCCCGGCACATGGCTGTATCAGTTTTTACTTTATGTAATTTTGACTTTGAAGTTTTTCAGATTTTTATGTTTTTTGTTGGGTTTTTTTAAAGTTTCAGCCCTTTTAATTATTATAGCAGAATGATGGTGAGTGTCGCTTTGTTATATGTCGCAGAATCATTTCTCATCCAAGCCATTTACACACACCACCACCATCAGCAGCACCACCACCATCAGCAGCAGCACCATCAGGCTAAGAGCTGTTTCCTTTTTTGGAAGACTTCATGTAAACATGCAAAGGTTCAATTTCCAGAGTCCTGATTTCTGTTGCAACGTTATATGTTGTTTTGTCAGATGCTGCCCTCGTGCACTGCACGTGACGCATCTTTGGTGTCGGTGCTTTGATGCAGAAAATATTGGCTGCCAAGAGATAATAGGCTGGGACCTGGTTTCATGATTCCACTTGCTTGGCTAGTAATAGTCACTAACAATGACTTTGTTATTAGGTTTAAGTTTAATACACTCCCTAAATGACAGGCTGGGAAGGGACATCCTGTCTTTTTTAGTGACACGGTGCAGCCAACATTGAACAGCCTGCAAATAAACCAAATAAACCTGAAATAAGTGGAGCTGAAATACAATAAGCTTTAATAAGCAGCGGTGAGTGAGTTGGAGTGATTTTTGCCCGGGGTTTCACTTCTCAGGTAAATCAGGTTGACCTGAGAGGAAAAATACTGCAGCTGCTGCAGCCTGTGTTTCTCTTTCTTGATGGAAATCAATTCTTCAGTAAAACCAGTTCACCACGTGTCTTTGTACAGCTTCACTCCTGCTTCTTCCTCTCTGACTCCAGCTCTTTAAATAAAGTTTCACACTCCTGTGTCAGACTGACTCACAAGAAGGTTGAGGCTCCAACGCTGTCAGCGTGCAGTCTGTACGAGCCAACACTCGACTGGTCACCGAGCAGGCCGTGGCCTTTTGTGACCAGGTGGGAGCCAATCACTGCTCATTAAGCCTGTACTGCTTGTTTACCTGCTGCCGAGAGACAACACACAGAAGCAAAGTCTGTTACATACACGAACACCCACAGGTATCAAACAGAGATGGACAGAATTACCCCCAAGGCTATTCAACCCAACCCACACACACTACTGCACACTGCCAGTCCACAGCTGCAACACAGTTTTTGTTGTTTAATTTAGCACACATGTCATCCTCAGTCTGTACGTGAGGATGAGTCTCTGCATTGCAGATACGCAGAGTTAGAAAACTAACTGCAGAGCTGTGGTTCCTTTCTCTGGCCTCAAACTGAAACACTCCAACTGTTCTGCAAACGATTGTTTTTATTTTTACTATACATCCAATGACCTGTGAAGGCTTTTCTTTTTTTAAAATTGTTAGTCATCAAAATGCATGATGTGATTTTTACATCTTATGTCACCATTTCTGATTTTTTAAGCTTCATCATTTGAGCTTTGCCTGCTGCCATGTCGGGTTTGCAGCTAAAAGTGAGAATATCTGCAGAGAACAAAGTTTTCAGTCAACACTAGCACATGTTAATCCGTACAAACTTCACGGATGATCTTTACTACATGCCATCTTTTCTTTAAAAATACTCAGCTCAAACTTGCAGAGGTTTGCAAGGCGTAGAAGAAAACAAGTCCTAGAAAAATAAAAAGTGAGTGAGAGTGAAAATAATTGGCAAGTGGGCAAAAGGCAAAACCGAGTACAAAGCGCTGAGATCTGCAGGGGATGAGAATGGCGCTCCCCTGACTAATAAACCCGGGACTTATTCCACCGCCACCCCTCCAGCCTCCTAATGCAGTCTTTGCAGGTCTATAAAATCGGGCTGTTATTGTCAAGACAGCAAAACAAAAAGACACTTTGTGTGAAACGCTGAGATGGACGAGGCATCTGGTAAAGCTTTTTACAACGTTAACTAAATGTTAAAAAGCTCACTTTCCTTCTTTTAAAAGGGTAACTGCCACATCTAAAAGGGGAAACCCCAGTCATCGCACTCTGCTTGTCCAGACTCAGGTCCTTCTGCTCAGCAAAGCTTTCTAGTTCCTCCTGGTTATTCCTGAGACCCTCTCAGGCCAAATGAGACAAATATAATCTCTCCAGGCCCGACTCAGGGTCTTCTCCCAAGAGGAAAGCATTCAGGACTGAAGCAGCTGATGTTCAAGCTCCGCCCCCTCTAAGGTTGAGCCCAGCCACCCTAAAAACGTCAAATATTTGTTCTAGAGGTCGATCATCTTTAAAACACAGCTATAGAGCACGAAGATAGTTTTCCAAAAGTGACCCATCAGTTCATCAGTCTCTGTTCACACTCGGAAGCTAATAAGCCTAATATCAGTGGGACAGGCTGTATTTGACAGACATTCTGCAAACCTCCCGTTTCCAGAAATCCAACCCACTGTAGCAGATGATGGAACCAGTCCACTGAACTTGTCTCCTTCCTGTGTGCTCCATGCTTGAGCTCAGAGTGCAGGTACAGCGATGTTAAAGCAGCGAGGCCAGGCACACCTTCCAAAAGATGCTCAGTGTTTTAGATTCCAGCTGCCTCGCCGGGCACTTACTGATATTACCTGTAACACCCCTGCTTCTATGGTAACCATTCAACCACAGCCTGTCAGTGATATAATCTAACTGAAAACACCTGTGTGAGTGGATCAAGTCTCTACCGCCACTTTCAGTAATCTCACTTCATCGGCTCTTCTGTTTCCATCAGAGAAAATGCTGCTGCAGTCAGTGTGCTGACAATTTGTACGATTTTCCCCTCAAACAGACAAATTGTCGCCTCGTTTTTTCAGCTCAATATTTACCTGCTTCACTCGCTTTTCCACTGAACATTCACACACACTCACACACAGCTAGTTATGCCAGGCAATCAAATCAGCATCTCATTCCCAGCTGGAGCTATAGCAGCAGGACACACTCACACACACAGAGCTCATCACCAGCCCTACTTTCAGCTCCCTGGTGCCTTTAACTAGCCTGGAATTTCAAAATTGAGGGAATCGATTTTCCACACACAGTACCGTACGGCTTTAAAAACACCAATGAGCAGGGAGCTTTTAGTGGCGACTGCCCACAGGTGCACCGTTCAAGTGACTGCAGCAGGAACTGATGAAACCGTGCTAGTGCCTGGCTCAGTCATTTCAAGCCACACGGGTCAGGAAAAGGAGATGTTGGATCCAGAAACAGGTGCGGTGTCATTTTTTATGAAACGCACATCACAGACTGAGCAGTGAACCACACAAGCCTCTAGGTGCCAATTTCAAGCTACATGCGCATACGTCCACGGATCTAATGAGAGTGTTAGCTGTTGTATTAGGGTGATTAATTAGCAGAGCTGCTAAACAGACAGCATGATGAGAGTGAAAAGTTGGCTTGAAATGACAAAATTCTATATGTTTAGTAGCTGCAGGGGCACAACAATCACAGAGACTGTGTGTCTGGTCTGAGATTCTCTGTAACATCACAGCTCAGGCTAACACAGTCAGCAGAGCCCAGACCAGCAGAGAGTCGACAAGTTGACAAGTGTCAGTGGGGAAAGTTCAGTGGAGGATTCGGTACTGAGACAAAGTTGTGTGTCGTCAGCAGAGGAATGGAAGCAGAGACCATCGCGTCAGATGAGCTAAAGGGGAGCGCGGAGACAGTAAAGAAGGGGTCCAAGCACAGAACCTTGAGGGACTTCCTCGGAGCCTCTCATAGTGGCAAACTGTGCTCAGTTGGAGAGCTTGGACCGAAACCAGGAGAGCTGTCAGCAGCAGTGAGAGTGTCTTTAGTTATTTTGACGACATACGGACATGGAGTTGTGTGGCTGCTGCTTTTTCCATGATGCTACATTTAACCTGGTTATCTTCATAACCCGACCGGTGTGCTCCGGATGATCTCTTAGCTACAAAAGTTACATGTTGATACGAGGTGTGAATAGATTAGGTTCTCAGAGCATGTGCTGACAAACTGACCGGAGTCTTCACTAAAATCTTCAACCTTTCCTTGTCATCAAACACCGTCCCGCCCTGCCTCAAAACCTCCACCATCATCCCCATCGCCAAGAAGACAGCTGTGGCCAGCCCAAATGACTACAGGCCTGTTGCACTTACGCCTGTAGTGATGAAGTGCTTTGAGAGGCTGGTCTGTCAGCACATCAGGGCCGGTGTGCCTCCCACTCTGGACCCCCACCAATTTGCCTACAGGACAAATCGATCCACCGAGGACGCTATCACCATAGCGCTCCACACTGCGCTGAGTCACCTGGAGCACCGAGGAAGCTATGTGAGAATGCTCTTCCTGGACTTCAGCTCAGCATTCAATCATATCATCCCGGAGATCCTGGTCCAGAAACTGTCTCACCTGGGACTCTCCACCCCATCTGCCTCTGGATCAAGGACTTCCTGACAAATAGACCACAGTCTGTCAGACTCGGCCCCCACCGGTCCAGCACCATCACACTCAGCACCGGGTCTCCACAAGGATGTGTTTTGAGTCCCCTCCTGTTTACGCTCTACACATCCGACTGCTCCCCTACCCATCTCTCAAACACCATCATAAAGTTCGCGGATGACACCACAGTGGTTGGACTCATCTCAAGGGGGGATGAGTCAGACTACAGAGATGAGGTCAACAGACTGACTGAGTGGTGTTCAGTTAACAACCTCCAACTGAACACCACGAAAACTAAAGAACTTATCTTGGACTTCAGGAAGGGCAGAGCAGACCCGGCCCCACTCTACATCCACGGGAACTGTGTGGAGAGGGTACGCTCCATGAGGTTTCTGGGCGTGCAGATCTCCGATGACCTCTCCTGGACTGCAAATACCACGGCGGTGGTTAAAAAGGCCCAGCAGCGTCTCCACTTTCTGAGAGTGCTCAGGAGGAACAACCTGGAGGAGAGGCTGCTGGTGACATTTTACAGAGCCACCATAGAGAGCATCCTAACGTACGGCATAACAACATGGTATGCAGGGTGCTCAGCTGCAGACAGGAAAGCACTGCAGAGGGTCATCAACACAGCCCAGAAGATCACTGGCTGCTCTCTGCCCAGCCTGGAGGTCACTGCAAACTCTCGGTACCTCAGCAGAGCTGGCAATATCATCAAGGACCACTCTCACCCCAGCAACCAACTGTTTGAACTATTACCGTCAGGCCGACAGTACAGGTCACATAAAACCAGGACAAACAGATTCAGGGATAGCTTCTTTCCCAGAGCTATCACCGTAGTAAATAAGCACAAAAACAATTGAACCTATTCCATACCGTCACTGTCATTATATTAATGCTGCTATCCTGTATATATTGTACATACTATTGTTTGAGTACTTACGATTGTTTTTTGTACTTTTTATATTTTACATTTATATTTATAATTGAAACTTGCACCAAGGGAGTGGCACTCCAATTTCGTTGTACTCTGTACAATGACAATAAAGGCTATTCTATTAATACGCCTTACTGTAACCAGAAGACAGCTTTCTTAACCATGAACATGAATCTAGTGAGCAGTTAAAACTAGAAATTTCTCACTCTGGTACACACACACACACACACACACACACACACACACACCTTAAATGAGTCTGACGGTCAGAGCACAATCACACACTGACAAACATCAGCATCGCTACTTTTACACTTAAAGTGTGAGAAGTGTTTAATCCATCAACTCTGTACAAACAGCGCCCTCTATTGGCCAACAATAACACTTTGAAACCTGCTGTGTGCAGGTGGAAATCACGTTTCTATATCTAAAAGAATAAAACTGATAGGTCATAATTTGTTTATTTTCCATAACCTGTCAGATATTTGTTTGTCACAGCCCTTCAGTCCTCCTGTTACACCTGCCTGTTTTTCACGCTCTCTCTCCTCTCTGTGTATGTGTCCATGGTAACAGCGCCCTACCTTTCAGAGGCGGGATCCTCTTAGTCCCCGCCTTCCTGTCTGTCACACCAGGAGTAATCAACTCACCTGCTCTTCATCTGACCGATTGACTGAGAACATTCCTTCAGCCTGTGATTAGGTGTTAAACTAGGTGCAGTAGATGCTCACCTGTGTTCATGTGTGCGCGCCTCTCATCATTCTCTCTTCTGTCCAGGAGCCTGACCTGTTTTCCACAAGGAAAAAGAGACGTAGTGGAATCTATCCAATCATCAGCTTGGATATTGTACACAGAGACAGTGGATGTCTTCCCTTTTTGAAGGACACTGTAAACTGTTTCTTTACATCACTGTAAATAAGTTCTGTGTTTTCAGTCCTTCCCCCTCTCGGAGTGACGTTGTTTTCCCCTGATTACAAGGCACATAAAGTGCATAAAGAGGTCTAAGATTAGTTTTGCCTTTCCTTTGACTAAATTTGTACTTTTTAACTTTCTTAATATTTTTTAAGATAGAAAGTTAACAGAAAGACCCAGGGGGCCCAGGCCCCGCCAGGGAGGGAGCTAGTGGGCTGAGCCCAAGGACCTATGTGCACGTGTCATGAGGATATAATAATGAGAGTGTCTAAGCTGTGGAATAAAATATGGAGGCCATGAGGGCGCAGAGAAGGAGCACGCTCCGCCTGGAGCAGTCCTTCCCTTTAAATCTAAGCTCTCTTCTTCCTCTCCTGTCCCGTCTTTCTTATCTTTCTCCGTCTCTGAGTGACGTTTGCTCTCCTTCTTTTCTCTCCCCCTGAAATACAGCAGTTTTGCTAGAAACACACTGTGAGACAAACTGCACACAAGCATCCTAAAAGGCTGAGTCTGTTCATCTGGATGTAGCGTTTTCAGTGGGAGAAACGTTTCATCACTCATCCAGGTGACGTCTTCAGTCTCAGCTGACTGCAGGCTTCAATCTTATAAACAGAACATTTGCATAATGACTGAAACCAGCCCAGTGAAGGAACAATGGGCTGGGAGGGCAGTTCCTTTATCCACAGCCACTGATCATTCATCGATGGCCATGAGTCCCATTAACAGAGAGTTGGGGAATGGCTGCAATCACAGCATTGTAAGATGGGGACAGATGTACCCTTAGGCCCCTCCTCGATTCAGAGATGGTCTTTCCCTTTTCACATCAATGGCCTCTTTGACTCCGCCCTCAAACCAGCGTTCCTCCCTGTCCAGGATGTTACATCCTCATCACTGAAAGAGTGTTTACTGCACACAAACAGTTTGTGTGTTTGCTGATAGAAATGCTGCATTTCAAATTACCTAACACTTAAAAAACACTCACTTGTTTTCTCTAGCACTAGCTCGATGCTGAGGTAGCACAACTTATGGGACACCTGCAGTCGTTCCAGTGTTGTGCCCAAAGATAAAGAAAGACAACCCGACCCACTATGACACACAGCTTTGATCTCCTGGTGATTAATAAATGAACAGCACTTCCTTTCACGTTTTTCCTGTTTAGGCTCAAATCAGTTTGATGTTTAGAGGCTCGCAGTGACGTCAAACAATAACTCCACTAAAATCCGTTAAACCAAAAGCCTGTTTTTAAAGTGTGAGAAGTAGAAACTACAGATACTTGTTTAAAAATGTCACGAGTCAAAGTATAAAGTAGTCAGAAAAATAAATACTCAAGTAGAGTACAGATACCTGGAAATTCTACTTTGCTACTTCCCACCTCTGCCATTTTTAAAAATTCAGGTCAAAGTTTTCTTGAGTTGTTCATAACTGATGTAATATTTTTTATCTGCCTGATTCTACTTGTTTCACTTCCAAATGAGTGGACTGAGCTCCTCCACGGATGACCCAGGATGACCCAGAAGTACCCAAACCACCTCAGATCAAAGATCTCTAAATGTGATTTTTAAGAAACATATTCTAAGATAAATCTACAACGGAGAATAAGAACCAGGAAACTAAACTAAAGCTCATTTTGTGGCCATAACTCCACACGCTGCCTGAACGCAGCACCCTGTCTTCATTCAGGGTATCGACCCGGCGGGACGGAGACACACACTGTCACATTAAACAGGATGGATGCTCCTGGACTGCACACAGGGAGCTATTATACCCAGTACAGCATCATTTATAACCACAGTGCACAGTGAAGGGGAGGTGCGGTTTCCAATTTATTAGAAACACATAATACGACACATCAGAGGCAGATTTATCCAGTCCTGCCATCCACTTTAGTATTTAGTTTATTTTTTTTAGTTTTTAGAAGTATTGTACTTCCAATAATTCTACTTCATTTTAAAGAATATCACCTTCTAATACAGTCATTTGCCTCCTTTTGGTGCATTCAGGGACCTTTGGACACCTGATGTTTCCATTCATGCTAAATTAACAACAATGAAAGTGTTAAAATGGTCAGAGCTCACTATTCACTACTAAATCCTCTCAACATGTTTCTGTGTCTCTCCCACAAAGCCCTAAAGACTCCCATCCTCCTCCTCCTCCTCCTCTCAGTCCTGTCAGACAGTTTCTGAGAGCCACAGCTCCCTCCTTCGGATCGCTCGTGCACTCTTTTACTTGTGAGGACCCCTCTGAGGTAACTGTATAAAATAATCCCACTCTCCCCAACTCTTCACTTCCAAAAGGATCTCGGTCTGATTATCACTACTTTCCATAAATGTCCTCATTTTGGCAGCGCACTTGTTAGATTCCCATGCTCTCTCACCTTTCTTAAACTTCCCAAAAATTATCTTGACATTTTATCCATTTTTTTTTTTATTTTGAAATTTTCTGTACATGTCCTCATTTCTAAATGAGGACATGTCCTTCCCTTTTTTCCAAGTTATGTTGGTTTCATTGGACATCATTAACGGAGAGAGGCTGGGAAGCATGGAGGTGAGATATTGACATCAGGCATCATCATGATCATCATCGAGTCATTTGTCGTCTATGAAATGTATTATTCAAGAAAGTTTTGAATGTATTATTCTCACATTATGTGCTATGGGCAGCACTTGGAAACTGTAGGGAGAAAGAACTCCCATTTAACAGGAAGAGACCTCAAACAGGACCAAGCCCAGCCATCCAATGACCACAGGAGAGGGGCCTCATAGCTGAAGGCTCTGCCTCCCATTCACACAGAGAGCGGTACCTCCGTCTACGAGGTATTTAAGATTTTGTATGAGCCAATAAAGGGAACCTAATATGGCTAATGGTGCTCTTAGAAGACCCTCGTAAAAATGGATATCTGCTATCCAAGCAGGCTGACTGTGCTTGCAAGAAAGAGCCATCTTGATGATCTTGGACAACAAAAGAAGAGTTTATACAACCCAAAAATCTAGTCCCTCGCTTTCCAGATCTACATATTCATATCCAAACATCCAACTATAACATCCTCCATTTAATTTTACTTACAAACACAATTATTTTAAGGCA
This sequence comes from Diplotaxodon limnothrissa, assembly GCF_057381915.1. Taxonomy (NCBI): domain Eukaryota; kingdom Metazoa; phylum Chordata; class Actinopteri; order Cichliformes; family Cichlidae; genus Diplotaxodon; species Diplotaxodon limnothrissa. The sequence goes on along the minus strand of NC_140603.1, from coordinate 30,437,086 downwards.
GAAACACATTAATAGAAACACGAAGAGAAAAGTGAACATTCAAAGTTGTAATTTGACTCCGCTTCCTCTGATGGACTCCCTCTCTCTCCTCTCAGGCAGTATTCATAATCCAGGCTGACGTTTCTGTCATCTCCTCTCCCTCCTGCCTCGCGCTTCTATAATTAATCGCTGGTTGGTGGAGGTTACAGGAGCAGCGTCAGTCGGGGAGAAACAGGTAGAGGCCAGAGGGTCAAGTTATCACAGTGAGAAAAACACGGATCGTCTGTCAAAGGCGGAGACAGCTGAGAAAAGTGGGAGAGACGCAGAGTTCAGAGTAGCAGGGAGGAGGAGTGAGGTCAATAAACAGCGGATAAAAGGAAATTGGAAATGGCAGCAGCAGGAGTGGAAGGGTGGGATGTGAGGTACAAAGGAGGAGGTGGGAGTGGTGTCGGTGCAACGACAAACACTTTGTTTGTTATAGCTGCAGTTTGCAGATTTCTGCTAACATGTCACATGCAGGCAGTCATAACATGTTTCCATCTCAGGACGGCGTCTTCTGGTGAAAGTGGGCGTTGGCATCATTTCTCTTATGCACCAAAGTTATGTTACTTTCATTCTGTGAGGACACTGTTATGGCTCAAACATTCAGTATGACTCAGCAGATGCGTTTGTAAAAAGCCAGCTCACTCGTCATGTTCGGTGGCTGAGAAATAAAAGAACTGACTCAATGATAGGATGACAACCTCCTTGTGACAGGGATAAATCGCCTGTTGCACTGAATTTATTTGCTTTCAGAGATGAACTGCAGGTAGTTCTGGTGACCAACCAGAGGCTGAGCATGCAACATCTCCACCTGATCACCCAGGTCACCTGGTGGGAGGCAACCTGTCTCCAAACAATAGCAGTCTGACTCAGACCGAGTTCAATTACACTCTATTTTGCACGTAATTGCATTTCAGGTTTCAAATTTAGACAGATTGGCAACACTTCCAATCGATCTGAGTCAGTTGGTTGATGAGTGTGACTCATCTGCAAAACGTTTGCCAACTAAGACAAAAACACATCCCTGCAGTGTTAGAGCCTTGCACTGGTTCCCTGTGCACTACAGTCCTGTACGAAGTGGCACTGTTTGTGTTTAAAGCTTTAAATGATTTTGCACTTAAATATGTGGTGGATATGCTACATATAGTTAGTCATTTTAAGAGGTTATTTAATAGAATAAAGGATGAATATTGTGCCGATAGTGTTAGGGCAGCTGTCCCTTTAAGAGTTCTGATACCTGGTGACATCACAGGAAGCAGGAAGTAGTAAGGTTTAGTGAAGTTTGCACATGGCCAAGGAGACTGCCATGAATCCACTAGTGATGGGATTTCCGGCTCTTTTTAGAGATCCGGCTCTTTCGGTTCGGCTCACTAAAAAGAGCCGGCTCTTTCGGCTCCGAACCGGCTCTTCAGGTTGTTTTGTTGCTTTAATTAATTTATTATTAACAATAATATAAAATTATGCACAAAAGGAATTACTAACATAAAAACAAGTGGTTTTATTTATATATGTTTATATATAAATATATGCGGTGGCCCCTAGAGACAAAACACGTACAAACTCCAAAACACATTTCTAGCATGAACTGAACTTCCAAAGCCGAGCTACTAGATCACTTAAATTACACAATTGAAAGCATGTGTGTATTGTTTGTGTATTTATACACAGGCACTCATATATATATTCAAATAATTTAAAAAAAAGTTCATTTACCTGTTATTACCACACACCAAATCCGGTCGTTGGTACTTGCTGGCTTGTGTAGCCACAAGATAACAAAGGCTCAACACTGCGCCCAGCATCCTGGAGCACTTCTGTTGTCTTTTGTACGTGTTTTGAGTTTTTATGTGCTTCTGAGTTTTTACGTGCTTCGGAGTTTGTACGTGTTTTTACGTGTTTTGGAGTTTTTACGTGTTTTGGAGTTTGTACGTGTTTTTACGTGTTTTGGAGTTTGTACATGCTTCAGAGTTCGTACGTGATTTGAAGTTTGTATGTGCTTTGTCTCTAGGGGCCACCGTAAATATACTTTTATTTATTCACTCCACATAAAATGTAATAAATAAATCATCTAATACAAAAATCAACTATTCACATTTCAAGTTTTAACTATTTACATTTTCAGCTTTTTCCTTTCACAAATTTAAAGTGAAAAGAACACAAAACACTGCAAACCACAACACAATTAAATATAAATTATAATATGAAAACTAAAAGAACATGCATATTCTCTGTCATATGGACCTGCATGAATAAACTTTCTCAATCCTTTATCATCTGCAACTGAAAATAGTTGTGGATGATTACTATACCTTTCTAATGTTGTTGTCCCTGCCTCTCTTTCTCTCTCTCTGGCTCTGTTCCTGTGCTACTGAGTGTAACTACCGCCCCTCCCCCCTCTGCCCAGCATAAAGCACAAGGCTCGCGTGCAGAGTGAAGCGGAAAAAAAGTGCGAGAGAGAGGCTGAGAGAAAGAAAAAAAAAAAAGAAAACCCACGTGACGGCTCGCGATAAGGAGCCGGCTCGCGTCGTTCACGTCAAAGAGCCGGCTCTAAGAGCCATTTCGTTCGCGAACGACCCATCACTAGAATCCACATGCATCTGCCTTCAATCCTTCGTCTTTTGGAGCATCGTCTGTATGTATATTGTTTATTTGATGCTTATCTGTAGTTCTGTGGTTGTATTTTGTGACATGAGGGAAGTTTAATGTGTAACTTTGATACGTTGTTGAAACCACATGTTTAGAGCACGGCTAATGCTTATTCTTGCAGCTAAAGTGCTACGCTATGTTGATTTAGATAATTGTAGACTTGTAGGTACAGTGTATATGTAAGATTTAAAGAATATACTGTAATTATAATTGTGTTATGTTTGTTTCAGTTTCACACTTTCTACATCATTAAACCTGTGGACAAAGAGTAATGGTCTTCAGAGTCTTGATGGAAGAAAAGTGTTGAACCTTGCTGCCGGTTCCTCTTCTGTGCAGTGTGAAGAGGGAAAGACAGTACAAATATACATTCCAACTAACCATGTTTTACATATCTGGCCAAAAACCAGACACACGTGTAGTATGCCAAAAGTGAAAGACAACAGAAGTCGTTGGTGTTCAAACATCCACGATGTCCTATAACTAAACAACAGCTGGTTATAAGCTAACATTATGCCAGCTAATGTTAGACTCAAGTGTCCTAAAGATCACAGATTCCCTGTGATAAAGAGTTTGGTTATGTTCTGACATGATATGAGAGTTTATTCACTAAGTATTAAAAGACAACAATGTTAGATAAACTTCAAAGTCATTAATTGATGCAGGCTAGCAGCAGCTAACAGAGACTAGCAGCAGCTTACCAAGAGAAAAGTTTAGGCTATGCTCGATAACTCACCGCAGTATCAATGTCACTGGACAGAAGTGAGCTTCAGTGACTCTTCGGCTCATATTAGACTCCTTTCCCAGTTTTACAGCCGTCCCCAGAGTAAATAAAGGAGGACATGTGTCACCCGGCATTGTCAGCTGAGGTAAACAGTAGCCTGACAGCCTTGCAGAGCTATGGAAAAACTTTGGATCCAGTCCAGAGTCACTTTGCTATTTAAGTGCACTTACTACAGATGAAGGCTTGTCAGGGACACTGGGGTGAAAAATGTAAAATACTGCAAAATGTGTAACTGACCATTAATGGAGCGGATCCATGTCTTATTTCCTGATTTAGTTGTGCTGATATTATTCAAACAGTAGGAGAAACCAGCAAGTACAGTCTGTATTTACTACCCTTGATCTTTCTTGACTGACTAAAACTTGTTTGTCCTATAGCAGTCACCGTAGTGAGGATTATTCACTTGAATTGGGAGGTCTTTCTGTCTGTCTTCATGCTGTTTTATTACTGCCTTTATGCACCAAAGTCTCTTTGAAGATGGCAACTGACCATGACACAGGAATTATACTTCTATATCAGAGATATGTTGCATTCAATTCAATTTTATTTATTAAGCACCAAATGAAAACAACAGCTACATCTAGCTGCTTTTGCCATGTTGTAACTCAGAGATTCCCAAAGTGTGGGGCCCGCCCCCCCAGCCATTGCGGGGGGGGGTATGAAAAGGGGAAGAAAAAACAAACAAACAAACGCTTGGACACTGCTAGCACGGGGCGCCCACACAAACGCAAAGCAGGAGATGAAGCTGAATATGTTTCCAAACCAACTTCATTCTAAGCTAAAGACTAGAAAATATAATGAAGCAAATCTTCCCTTTGGCTTCACCTGCACAAGTGCCGAGGTCGGTCTCCCTGCAGGATTGCTTTTCCTTTCGTCAGGAGCAGCTCTGGGCTCTTCAAATCCCAGACAAACTGTATTCCACATGCTTGATTTTTAGTTCACAAACACTTGTCGTAATGACTAACTACTCCTGACATGTTGGAGACGTTAGCTCTTTATACAGTAAAGTTACAGCGGGATACAAATAACATCAGGCTGATCCTGCCACGATTTGTTCCCCCGGTTCAAATCAGACAAACAGTATCCTACAGCTGTTTATGTTTTTGAACCCATTTTGCACAGAGAGGCATTTTTTAAAAATGTATTGACAGCAATGTTGAACATTATTACACAGGAAAAAACAACTACAGTAAAATAATCACACCGTGATGCCTCTGTCTTTCTAAATGGAGGGACAGTAACTGCGTGTGTATGTAAGCGTGTAAAACTGAAGATAGAGACAAAATACTGTTAATTTTTCTGCTATTCTGCAATTCATCTCATGTAAACAATAACGTGGCGCACAGCGTGACGTGAAAAAAGGCACATACCTTCAACGTTGCGTGACGAACTCTGTATTCCTCGTCCACACGTAAACGCAAAAGAGGAGTTTTAAAAACGAGCACTGCGCGAACATTTTTCTTGTAAAACAAAGGGGGGGGCTAGCAAAAAAGGTTTGGGAACCACTGTTGTAACTTATGCCACAACTGAAACCCCATTTTAACCCTACACATCATCCTTCTACGTAACCTGACGTGCAGCTCCTGATAAGTTTAAGTACACATCGGGTCCACAATGACATGAATGCTGCGGAAGGTTGCGGTGTACGGATAAAAGGCATTTCCAGTTACGACATCATCAGGCTTGGCCAACTCCAGGCCTCGAGGGCTGGTGTCCTGCAGGTTTTAGATCACCCTGGGTCAGCACACCTGAATCACATGATTAGTTCATTACCAGGCCTCTGGAGAACTTCAAGACATGTTGAGGAGGTCATTTAGCCATTTGAATCATCTGTGATGGATCAAGGACACATCTAAACCCTGCAGGACACCGGCCCTCGAGGCCTGGGTTTGGACACCACTGGTCTAAATCAAGTTTAAGTGATCACAGACAAAGTCCCTGTTTTCAAAACAACTATTGCAACTTTAATGCACACAGTCGAGGGATTTTGCTGCAGTCTCCAACTGCTGCTCTTTATAATGTGACTGTGGCATAAGCCAACAAGGAGTCTTGCAAACACAGAAGCACAAATGTACATTTGCTTCAGGAGTGACAGTGAATGCATCACAGCACAGTCGAGAAACAAACCATTAATAAAATAAAAACTCACTTTTTACTCTCTAACATGCACACACACACACACACACAGAGACTGCAAACGTCCTGAGGGGCCGATAGAGGAGGCCGATCTTTCATTAGTGGGGCAACACGCCTGATTAAACTCCTCGTGGCCACACACACACACACACACACACACACACAACACTGAGCTGGACTGATCAATGATTAATGATTGGACCTGCAGGGAGAGAGAGCAGGAGGCTCCTGTGATGTGTAGTGAAACAAATAAGTGTGTGTGCATCTAAAGAAAGACACAATGAGGGAGGAAGGAAGGTTCAGTGGTGTGAAATGAGACAAATGAGTGTGTCGGGGGCTTTGTGTATGTGTGTGTTCACTGTAGTGTGAGGCTGTTCTTCCATAGGTGTTTGGCTATTGATCTGCGCTTGTTTTCTGTGTGTGTGTTGGTGGTTCCTGTGTAATCACAGTATCAAAGCATTTTTGTCACTCCGGAGTCCTGACACACACCGAGCCGGCGGCCGTCGTGTGTGGACGACCGTCACCTGTAGCGCTTCCTGTGTGGCTCTGTCAGCATGTCAAATTGCACCTCTTTGATTGGCTCCCTTTTCTTTCTTTTTCATCTTTTGTGCAGCCGAAACTTTGTAGTCATGTTTGTTATATGAGACAGATGACACACACAGAACATGGTCGGCTGGTTCGGCTTGTTTCCTTCTTTCTTAGTTCTGTCTCCTCGTTCAGTCCGACATCTTTAGATGTTTCCAGCTCCGAACGCTTCTTCGGTTCAAAATCAAAACTTCAAATTGGTCAAAATTCCTGAAATAAAAGATCACTGTTCTCTCCACAGCTGTTACAATAATGTGTAGACGACGGTTAGTGACATACAGTTATGGTCAGAAGTTTAATGACTTTAAAAAAAACACGAAATAGGTGCACAAGTTTGAATTTTTCTACAGGGTCTACAGGAACAACACAGGTTCAAAGGTAACATAGAGGCTCAAATATACCAACATTTGGTTAAATTACACCTCGATCAGACAGTTTTGGTTTCCATCAACAAGTTTCTGGCATTTTCTTGGTGGATATTTGATTTTTAGAATTGATTTTAATTAGTTGGTTTATTGTCACTGTTTAGGTACAGTCTTAAAGGGCTTAGTATAAGTACTTAAGTATAAGTATAAAAAAAGAAAAATGACTACTCCATGTGAATGCTCACTGTTTTTAACGTGCTTTATAAATAAAGTTGGCTTGGCTGTTCTCCATCTAGCCATTGATTTGAGGTGAAGTTAAAGAATTTGGAGGTGGTCCTTCTTCTTCTTCTGCCAGTGTCACCAGTACCAAAACAGCCCCCGAACACGATGCTTCCACCACCATGCTTGGTACAGTAGTTTTATCTGACTGTACAAAACTTTACCAAAAGACAGTTTGGCAAGTTCTAGAAGAAGAGCCAAGTTACTTGGATGACACACTAGAATACATACATATTGTTCTTACGTAAAATTGTTTGTTTCACAAATGTGAATTGTTTGATTTTGGGATCTGTAGTTGTTTAGAAATGGCTCCAAGAGAGCTTCCACACTTCGACAGTTCTGATCTCCACTGAGTTACTTGGACTTTTAAACTGTTCTGAGTATTCATCAGTCCAACGAGTGCTGCCATTTTTATGCTGCAAAGAGAAACTACCAATGTTAGTCAATCACGGTCAAAGATACTGTAGAACCTTCAGCATGACGTGAAAAAAAATTAATTAAAGGCCCAGAATGACTCTGACCTTCATGCCGATGGTTGGACAGAAATGTCTGACCACAACTGAAATCCTGCTTTGTAGGGTGTGACTCAGAAGTGATGTGCCAATCTATGAGAACAGTGTTCACACTAAATCAAACCAGTTACTGTGATAGGCAGGAGGGGACCTTCAAGACCTTTAATTCCATTAATGCTCATTGAAACTGAGTCTTGGGATTAAACATGTCCAGTCAGCTTTCTCACTGAACACGTGTTAACAGACACCTCTGCACTGAATCGTATCTGTTATTAACCTCTGTCTCTCTTCCACAGCATGTCTTTATCCTGTCTTCCTTCTCTCACCCCAACCAATCACAGCAGATGGCCCCGCCCCTCCCTGAGCCTGGTTCTGCTGGAGGTTTCTTCCTGTTAAAAGGGAGTTTTTCCTTCCCACTGTCGCCAAAGTGCTGCTCATAGGGGGGCATATGATTGTTGGGTTTTCTCTGTGTGTATTATTGTAGCGTCTACCTTACAATATAAAGCACCTTGAGGTGGCTGTTGTTGTGATTTGGTGCTATATAAATAAAACTGAATTGAATTGAGAATTAAATAAATTTTATTGTCTTTTTTAATGAAAGTGTCAAACTTTATCGCAAACTTCTGACTTTTCTCAGCATTAGTAACAGCTCTCACGTCGTCCTACAAAAACACACTCTTTGCTCCACATTCACGTTTCGGGATCTGGTCACTCTGCCCGGAGTGAACTATCACATTAGTGTGTTTGGTGCTAAATTGACTCAGACTGGTTTGCTTTTTAGCCAATTTGGGTGACTTTTAGAGTGTAATGGTGCCTGGAAAAATGAGGAAGCTTGTTAAGATTTCAGCTTTTGGCAGATGGGTTTTCAGGTCGACAGACTGAGTGAAAATAACCTGCAAAGAGAAGCAAAAAAATGTAAGCATTTATCAGACAGCTGGTCTCTGACACAAGACACTGAAATGAACATTAAAAATTACAGAGTGATACCACTGCGGTCATGGTGACTGACATTCAGCCTGTCTGTTACTGACACGCTGGGCTTCCTGTTCACACTGCAGGCTTTTATTCCAAACTCAACAAAAAGAAGCAGACAAAGATGAAACGCATGCTTCGCCCAGGCGGACATTTATGATTTTAGAAATCTTTTTTTGGTCCCAGTATTTACAGCTGTGAGATAATTCATGTCTCTTTGGTATTTTATAGTTTTTTGTCAGCAGCAGTGAAAATGGAGTCATTGTGATAACGTGACCGTCTCGAGCCAGGATCAGGTAGCTTTGAACGGTGGTGAATAAATGTGGGGTAAAAGATTTGAGTTTATCTGGACAGAAATGACTTATTGTGTTAAAGTCCACTGTGGAGAGAAAGCTCAGCTGTGTTGCTTCAGCAACTCTGTGGGAAAAGGGTTTGATCTGCAGCCCATGTCGGTCCGCTGGCTCCAACGAGCCGTCTCATTGGGTTTAATAAGGCGCAGCGTGTTAACGAGTGAAGCCAAACCTCTTACCTCTAACTAATAACCGCTCGTTCCATGTTTGCTTCCCAAACAGAGGAATGCAGATGTGCTTTCTGTCAGCATCAGAGAGCAATTCATTCTTTTCATTTCAGGGCTTTTTGTTGTTAAATTACCTGCACATCAGTTTAGGAGAGCAGCTCGTGAACTGAGCGCGCCTCGAAACCTTTTTTGTCCAAAAACTAATGGAAACACCCTCGTATTGCACTGTGTACACAAATAACTTAAACAAAAATAAAGCTGAAGGTGAAAGATGTTCCCACCTGTAGCTGGTGGCACATGTGACATGTTTGCTACCTGTTTCATCCACAGGAGCAGATCACCTGTATGCTTTCCTCTCCTTCCAAATAATAATAATAATAATAATAACTGCATTGGCATATAAATACTTAAAGGCAAACAAAGCAGAACAACATGTCAGGTTAGGTTGTGCATAAGTAATTTTGAGTACAGTGTAATTTCTTGGTAATTTTGTGGGAAAATACAATAATTGCACATCTTACTCTGCAGGTAGACTGTAGCGTTTGTCGTGGCCTTAATGATAAAGTTTCCCCAAAAAACAATAGCATGCTAAAAAAAGACCCCTCAGTAATTCGAATTAAACAAAAAGAATCAGTTTAACTTGAGAATATCAGAGGAATGTTTTAAACATGTGAGCTTGTGCGCTTTCAGATCTGTGTGAAATCAGCTGAAACACACACAAAGTGTTTTTCTGTTTAACTTTAAAAAAATTAGAAGTTAAACTTTTTGCAACAAGCCCAGAAAAAGCCAAACTTGCAGATGTGCAGCAGGTCGGTGTGGCGTGTACGTGTCATCTGCACGGGCGCGTCACAGCGGTGGGAGGGTTTGATCTGCGGCCTGTGTCCGCTCTCTGGCTGCAATGAGCCGTTTCATTGGCTTTAATAAAGCGGAGCGTGCCAGCAACTGTCAGCTAAGGCGTGAAGCCAAACCTCCCCACGTGCTCCAGATTGGAGGATAAAAGGAAAATGAGCCAGGGGCCCCAGACAGCGAGGGTCCCCCCCACCCCCGGCCATAAGGAGTCCATTATGCTCCCGTGTGTCACGCAGCCATTTTTGTGGCATCTCGGTGGCACGCTGTGGCGTTTGCAAAGGCCCGGCCCGCCAGAGCGCTGGCACACGGCGGCCGGGACACGCTGCTAAATCCCATTAGAGTCTGTCCAGAGGATACGAGGCTGCCAGCGGCTGTCAGTCATCGTCAGGCTTTAACCTCCGGGAGCACAACACTTTTAATTAACCTTAAAAGCAAGTTCCAGTGACGAGCTTTAATACATCAGACAAATGTCTCAGCAGCCTGCAGAGGGAAACTCAAGGACGCTGCAGCCGTGAAACGCTGAGCTTTTTAATCAAGTGTGTGATGCTAACATCATCCCCCAGCCATTTAGGAAAAAATACTATTAAACCAAGAAAATGTCTTCACCTACGTGCTCTGTGTGGCATTTATTCATGTCACTGTTGCATGAATAATTAATGCTCAGCCCAAAGTCGGACAGGATTACAAGGCTGGGACGAAAACCTTCTTCTTCCTTAGTCCTTCGCTGGCTGGAGACTTGAATCTATATTTACACGTTTAGTTGCAAAGTGGAACAAAATAAGAATTTATTCAACTGCAGTCAAAACGATTTCTCCAGTGAAAGTGCGGTTTAAGGAAACAGATGTTGTTCCAGGGACCTGGAGGCGATGCGAGGTCAGAGATGTAGTAATCATCATGTCCTCTACTCCACTTGTCCAGGCGACTTGTCCACCTGTAGAGAAGCAGGGAGACATTTTTGTCCTTTGCTGAAACAGAGAAGAGGCCTAACTTCTTAGAACTTGGTTCTAAAGATGATCCAAACATCATTTGTTTCACAGTTTTCAAACCAGGGTTCTCTGCTGCAAGCTTAAATGTCCCAACACCGGCATGGAGGGAGAATCTGTTTAGTCTGGACACAAAAAGAAGGATTGAAGTTTTCTCCCAGCTCATTACAGACAAAACTTAGATTAATTCTGATCTGAAGGACAAATGTGTTCGCAGAAAAAAAAGTTACCTGAATTCTGTGGGGATATTACAGGTAACTTAAAAAAAGCCACATGAAAAACAAGATCCTAAATGACCGATTATGAGGGAAATTATATTTCTGTAAGAAATATAAACACTGTGGACTCTTCCTCACTGAGCGCGCCGGTGTTTCATCACCACAGAAGTAAGAAAACAAGTAAAATCTTGAATTTGAATAAAGTTTCTGCCTCAACACGTGAAAAAGAAACAGATGTGATGTCAACTTTCAATCAAATAACAGAAAATAAGACAAAAACCAGTGAAAACATCTGATTAATCACGATTAGAGATCATTAAACATGGCTGCTGTGTGACAGGGCGGCCTCAAACTTTCCATTTAAACATGCGCAGATTGGGAATTTATTAATTATTTGCTCCCAAACCTTCACTCGATGGTCAGCTGAACCTTAGAGTTAATAACCTGCGTCTCTTTTACAAAGTTCACATTTAAAATGTGATTTTCTGAAACACAAAACCTTCAGAGGAGGATGATTTAAAACAACAACAACAAACATAAACAACAAGAAAAAAAATTGTTGATGTAGAATTTCCTTCATCTTTGAATACTGAATGAATGATGCTCCGTCCTGTGTGGACCACAGTGCGCCCTCTGGCAGGCCAGTTCTGGTCCCAAACCACATGTAGATTTTTTTTCTTTTTTACTTTTCGGTTTTATTTTCATGTTTGTTTTTTTATTTTAATTTTACTCTGCAGAGTAATAATGTTTGAATGAAGAAGAGAGAATCTATTCATCTGCTGTTTGTTTTACAAATGATCCCTTTTCACTGATCTTCATCAAATTAATTCATAACTGAAATTTTGACTTTTTTTAAATGTGTTTGCATTAAACTGGTCGTGCAGCTTCTCAGCATGAATGATTGTTCCAACTGTTCCATGTTGGGATGAATGTTTCTGTGTGGGAAAGAAACTAATTGTGCAGATTTCTGGTGACAGAACAGAGAAATACTTCCTTCACTAACATCTGTGTGGTGATGGAAGCAGTGCGAAGTGTACCAGCTGTACTCAGACTAACATACAAACACGTTTTCTTTAAATCTGAGCGCTAAAATGTTTCACTGCTTCTTAAATGATCTGCTGCACGACACAAGTTTGCTTTCAGCTCCAAACTCTTATTACAAACGTGAAGTTTGTGTGAGTGAAACTTCACACCGTGGCTGCTGGCGCTCTCCGTCCTCCTCCTCTTCAGCCCTCAGCGGCGCACTGAGACGCTTCTAATCCTCTTTTGATGAACTCGGTTAATCGACTTCCAGCTGCGCATCTGGCAAAGTTCACTGAGCAGCACACGACCCTGTCCACGCCCCCGAAGCACGCAAGGCCCCCCACTCCATAAATTCTCCCATCAATGCTGAGAAACGTGAAGGGTCCCGGTGAGGCTCAGCGGCTGTGGCCGTTTGGTGAAGGAGGAGAAGGAGACAAGAGGAGGAGAAGAGGAAGAAGTAGACAGTAGGACAAGGAGAAAGGGGAGAGCGGAGGAGGAGCAGAGATGCCTCCGCGTAAAAGCCTCTTCGCTCCCTTCGTGTCCGTGGACTCTGAGTGCGGTCCCGGTCCCGCGGCCTCGGCTCTCCATGCGGATCTCCACGCGCTGCTGCAGCGGAGCCTCGCACCGGACCGCTCCGGGGACTACCGAGACCCCCCGCGCGCCATCGTGGAGCTCCGGCTTGGTCCCGCCGGGGGCGCGCTGCATTACCTGCCGCCGGACACGAGCGCTCTAGAGCGCGCACAGAGACGCCGGCGTCTAGCGGCCAATGCCCGCGAGCGGCGCAGGATGCTCGGACTGAACGTGGCCTTTGACCGGCTCCGCAGCGTTATTCCCAACACGGACAGCGACCGGAAGCTGTCCAAGTCCGAGACCCTGCAGATGGCGCAGATCTACATCTCCACCCTCAGCGAGCTGCTGCAGCAGGGCGCGGGCGGAGCACGCAGCCCGGGCACCGACAAAGCGCCGGCGGCCGGGGATCCGCCTCGGCCCGAGAGGCACTTCCACACGGCCAGGAGCAGCGGCGGAGGCCCGGGGTGCCCCGAGGAGGACGTGCAGGGGGGACGTGAATATCTGTGATTCTTTCAGCGTCAGACATTAAAGGACCAAAACGTGTTTCACGTGTTCGAGGACTCAGACACCGAGGACGACAGAAAGAAAAACTCTGTGCCAGAATTACTCAAAGTATCAATTTTTATTATTTTAAAATTATGTACAGGTAACCAAAGACATCGGTCTGCAAATTGGTACAAAGATCAAGTTTTCCTGCAGGCGGCTCGTTAAGAAGCTCTCTGTCTGTCCAAAAACAACAACACGGCTGGGAGAAAAAGGCTTAGAAAAAAGAAAAAATAGAATCAGATTCAGAAAAGTAGAGTCTACGGTCTAAATTTAAATTTAACCCCGGCCCACCCACGACCCTCCCCAAACTGCCCCCTCCGTCCCAAACTCCCTCCATCGCTCCCCTCCTACATGAGGAGGTCCAATCTATTTACAGGAAACTATGTACAAAAAGCTCTTCCATTCATTCTTCCAGACGTCTGTGAATAAAGCTCTTGTAAACTTTTCATAAAGGAGTGTGAAGTTTTAACGTGTGTGTGTGTGTGTGTGTGTGTGTGTGCGCGCGCGCGCTGATGTCCACAGACAAACAAATACAAAACCACATGAACAATGACACAATCTTTAAAGGTCAATTCAATGTCATTTTTTTTCCAGCTCTAAAGATGAAATCAAACAGCAGCAGGAGCTCACGGCGCTGATGACAAACGCCACAGAGCACAAAGGAACAGACGTGACAACTTTCAACGTTAGCTTGCTCAGACGATGCTCTCTCTCTCTTAATCTGGACCTTTAAAAAAATCTGTTTTCGAGAAAAGAAATTCAAAGGCGAATCTTTAGCTTAAAGCAGGAACGAAGGAAACCAAGCTAGCGTCAACCACTGCAGGTCCTCTAGCATCCACTTGAGGCTCCAAAAGCGAGTGGGTCCCCACACACTCGCATTAAAATGCGACAGATTTACAGCAGTAATTAACACGCGCAGCCTGCTGGAATTTAAAAACCTGTTTTGGCCTCTATGGACAGCGTCTGTGTCCTTTATCTCACAGCAGTGACCTTTAGTGCCACGGGTTTGCGTTTCAGCGTTGATGAGCGACTGTGGGGACCTGAGCGTGGCTGCAGACAAAGAGCCAACACTAAAACGATGCTCACGGCCATCTTTCTTCTTTTCTTTCTTATTCAGGTTTCCTTTATAACAAGCTTATTAGCTGGAGGTCATTAAAGGGTTAATAAAGCAACTGAAGGGACGCCTCAGTTTGAGGCGCCCAGTGAGAGTTAGACCAAGGCTGTATGGTTTTAATGGAGTGGGCGGGGCTTATCCGAGACATCTTCCAATGAAATTATTGGAAAAAACAGTGTTTCTATTGTGTGAAAGACTCACATGTTCCCCTGGAGTTTCGCTCTTTTGAGAGTCTCCAAACTGACGAAATGTGACACTAAACTTAAATAACTTTTTTTTTAGCTTTTTAACAACAATGAGGCTGGAAATCTTTTCAAACTAACTCATATCTATTTATTCTATTAATAAAGCCTTTAGTTACAACGCTGCACTTGAAGGAAGGAGGAACAGAAATGACTCGTTTAAGGCTCCAGACTTCCCTTTCCCCCATCAGGGAACATCTCTGGAACTTCAGCTGCACTGACGGTGCACAGAGGACAGGAAAGGCCGGGGCGGGTTAAAGCTACAAGTGCAATGGCTGACGTGTAATGAGTGGCTGTTTGTACTGTAAGCGCTGCTGGAGTTTTGACTTCTTCACAGGTGCGCCATCTGAAAAGGCTTCAAAGATGAAAACCACAGAAGGTCCAACGGAAAAGCACGGGGCCGATTTCTATCATTTACAAATTCCCAATCCAACCTCAGCATCGCTGAAATGTACGTTAGAGAGTGATGCACTCTTGGAAAGTCCAAACACAGGATTTGGAGTTAAACTGCGGGTTTGAGGATCTTGAGCTCCAGCTACAGTGTTTCCTCCTAAAAACACCTGAGCAGGAGGGACAAACAATCGACCTCCTCTGTGAAAACCCCTCTGCTGGCGGCCCAGTTCAAAAGCAAAGAGCCTGGCCTTCACCTGTCAGACTGGGGGGGCTTACTCGGCCGTCTTTACTGTAACTGAAGTCTCCACCATGAGCGGCGAGCTCAAAGGCCTGGCGGTAATTGAAAGGAGCAGGAGGAGGACAGGTTCTGGCCCAGAGGGCTCGGGAACCCGCTGAGACACGAAGCTTTTGATGTTGAGCGAGATCGATCGTTTGAAAGGGAAAAACTTTCTGCTTTTTGGAAGCAGAGGTTGTCCAAAGTTTCTAAAACCCCCAAAAGCTTTGAGAGTCAGGTGTGAAGTCGGCACAAAGGCGCCGCCACGAAACGAGGTGTCATACAAAAGCAAGCAGTCCCACCTCGACTTCACCGCGGGTCAGGCTTCCCACCCTCCGCCCACAAATGATCAATACGCGTGGTTTCTCAGCGCTAAAGCACCTCCTTCAAACAGAGCCAAGAGGTTACAGCAGCAAAGAGGAGAAGAAGAACACAGCGTGAGAGAAATGAGGCGGCCTGTGAGGAGCCGGGGTCGACGTTTTCAAAGTAAAAGCCATCTCTTCTTTTTAAAGAGCTCAGCTTGTTTGTTTGGCAGTTATCAGCTCCAAAAGGCCGCGCTCAGGGCCGCGAGGCTTTGATGGCAGGCTGGGGGGGGGGGGGGCAGCTTCACTCCAATCTGCCATTGCTCAATACGAAAGGGGTTTTCACGAGGGAGGGGCTGAGAAGGTGAGGAGACGCTTTGAAATGGAATTTATCAGAGAAGAAGAAAAACATCGCTCTGAGCAACTTTTTTAAACTGAGGAAAAAGGAAGAAATAACAACCAAATACTGACTTGGATTCTTCAGAAAAACAAAAGCATGTGATCTCTGCTGCAGCTTCAAAGGGTTTATCCTTTAAAGTCACAGAGGAAACGAGCTGTTTCCAGCGCTGCCGAGGTGAAGCTCCTTTAAAAGGAGGAAGAGGACGACGTCCCGTTAGTTTACTCCAGCGGTCGACTCTGAGGTGGTGGTGATGGTGGTAACGATGATGAAGGAGATGGTTGTGTTGCATGTGTCTTTTTGTGTGAGTACGTATTTGAGACAGACTTCTCTCTAGCAGTGCTCCAGATAGTCAATGACCCGGGAGATGGACTTCTGTCCTGTGGTGCCGACGTCACACTGCAGAGAGGAAGCAGGGGTCAGAACACACACACACCTGGAAAATTAGACGTGCAGATCGTTTCTTTCTCACCATTTCAACAAACTCACTGCTGGTTTTTTATTTAAATCACAGATTTTACTCTTGAATAAACTTGTCTGATAATCGTCGTTGAATAATGAGCATTTTCTCTCATTAGTCTGCGTCTGACAGACGTCGGGCGGAGAGCAGCACAGGGCAGATGAAGGATTACGTCGAACACTAATCAGAATATATCAGTTTGATATTGTGGAACGAGTTTCAGTGTTGCGTTAGTCTGGACTTACAGCAGCCTCACGTCCACCTTTGTGAAACAGCGACTACGTTTCGCAGTCAGCAACAGCTGTGATAGTTCTGCTTGGAGGTAATGATGATGTATAAACTAGAGATGGCACGATACCACTTTTTTATGTCCGATACCGATATCATAAATTTGGATATCTGCCGATACCGATATGAATCCGATATAGTGTTTTTTAATCAACAAAACTGTTTTTTAAATATCTTGCTGCATTTTGTATAAGTTCATACTCAAGTTTAAAACAACAACTACACTAAAGCTATTCTGTTATACCTTATGCAAAAAAAATATTTCATAGTTCAGCAATACTGATCAATCTAATAAACTTAGACCTACACCATCCTCCCTATTCTGGTATTTTAAAGAGTACTTAGCGTAAATATTAAGCAACCTAACTAATAGGGTTCCAACTCCCAGCAACAACAAAAATAAATAAATAAAAAATAGGGAACCACCCCTCACGCGCCACCTCATGATGCTTAATCGACGTAATCAACCTTAATTTGATGCAGTGTGAAAAAAAATGCACAGAAATCAATTATTTTTCAAGAAATATTAAATAGATTCAACATCTTTCTTCAACAAAATTGCAGACTGCACAGATGGTACCTTCCCAAAGGAAAATGTACTATGGCTTACTAGGGTATATATATTAGACTTAATAGTCACTATATACAGTAATTGACTTCTATTCATTTTGCATCAAATTAAAACTTTGGGTGTCAGATAATTATTTATTAAAAGCTCGACATTTTAAATGAGAATAAGAAAGAAAAGTATGTCTTTGTGCCCCCTTTTCCCTGTTCATGCCCTATCGGCCCCCCTGGCTAAACTTTGCTAGATCCGCCCCTGCACAGTTACCAGCGTCAGCTACGTAGAAAAAGATCCTGGAGTAGAAAGTAATATTAAATACATTCTAACAACAGCTGATCAAGCTTAAACGTGCTGCTGTTGTTCAGCCGCTGGTTTCCTCTTTCTGGTGCAAAGTGGGCCAAAAACAAACAAGAGAGCCGATCAGCTGATCATTGATCAGTTTCATGATTGAAGTAGCAGCCGGAGAGCGAGAGGCAGTCGCTCGTTAAGCTTAACGCAGGAATGCTTTACAAACATTCAGAGATGGACTTACACACTTGCTTTACTTCTCTCGGGGATAACTTTGTCGGAGATGAAATGCCGGGTTGCTAGCGAAGCTCCACATGCTATCCAGACCACCGACAGGTCCCGCATGCCACAGCCGCTCTATCACGTGATGCATACTGCTCCGACGTGCTAACGTTCTGAGGCGAGTTACGGCGTGTTGCAAATTTTGTGAGGTGCTTTCGTGATATTTAATGGATCGGATTACTTTTTTTTTTTTTCTCCGATATCTGATCCAGTAATTTAGGTCAGTATCGGACCGACACGATACGTAATATCGGATCGGTCCATCTCTAGTATAAACACATTATGTTGAACAAGCAAATGCTGGAATTGTAGCTAATGTGTCCATTAATGTAACGCATAACAGCCAGTATGCTGTCAGAGTAAATGTACGCCGTTTTTATTGCCTTCACAGTGAAAACAAGCGTAGATGTAGCTTCATTCATAAAAACAAAGCCAGTTCCGAAGTGCCTAAAAACCTGCATTCTATCTGATGACCACCAGATGGCGATAACTGTGGTTGCAAGTCGACTTGTGGTCCTAAAGCATCCTATGGGAAAACGGCTCCCCGTCTAAGCCTCAGTACACAATTTCCTGCTTTCGTAAATCTTGGTCATGCCACGTTTCAACAAAGCCAGTGGTGCTTGCTCATTGGCTAATGGCTTGTGATTGACAAGTCTTTAGCCAATGAGCAAGTGATTTCAGGATGAGACCCACCCCTCCTTGTCACATCCAGTTTTTTGTGACAAGATGGCTTCAGAATAGTTGGCGTCAGCGTAGCGACGTCCCTCCTTTATACCGTGTTTTTTCGCAGCTCTGATGCGTTTCTACAAACTCGCTCGGTTCTGAAATCTTCCCCCCTTCATGTATTTGGGTAAAACGACCCGCGCTTCCGGGTTTATGTGTCCAACATGAGCAGGATATACGGTGATTTGATAAACTAGCTTATAAAAAAGGCCAGGGGTCAAAATTTCAACATTTTTGTTTCTTATCTGCTTCAGCAACATTTCTTTATGTAAAACGATGATCATCTCCACAAGACGTTTTAAGCTTTAATTTAAAAAAATACATAAATGATCCCCAAACATACAGCGGGGAAAATAAGTATTTGACACATCAGCATTTTTATCAGTAAGGGGATTTCCAAGTGGACTATTGACACAACATTTCCACCAGATGTTGCCATCAAGCCAAATATTGAAGTCATACAATCAAATCAGAACATATAAGTATACAAGTTAAACCATAATAAATAAAGTGAAATGACACAGGGAATAAGTATTGAACACACTTTATTCAATACTTTGTAGAAAAGCCTTTGTTGGTGATTACAGCTTCTAGACGCCTCTTGTATGGATAGACCAGTCGTCTGCATTGCTCAGGAGTGATTCTGGCCCATTCTTCCACACAAACGGTCTTTAAATCTTGAAGGTTCCTTGGGCCTCTTTTATGAACTTTAATCTTCAGTTCTCTCCATAGATTTTCTATGGGATTTAGGTCAGGTGATTGACTGGGCCATTCAAGCAACTTGATTTTCTTTCTTTGAAACCACTTCATTGTTTCCTTGGCCTTGTGTTTGGGATCATTGTCTTGCTGAAATGTCCACCCTCTTTTCATTTTTAGCTTCCTGGTAGATGGCAGCAGATTTTTATCCAGAATGTCCCGGTACATCTCTCCATTCATCCTGCCTTCAATAATATGAAGTCTGCCAGTACCCCTTGCTGAAAAGCAGCCCCAAACCATGATGCTTCCACCCCCAAACTTGACTGTTGGTATGGTGTTCTTGGGGTGGTGAGCAGTGCCATTTCTTCTCCAAACATGGTGTGTAGAATGACTGCCAAAAAGTTCAATTTTGCTTTCATCTGACCATACTATAGTCGTCCAATAATCCACAGGCTTCTCCAAATGCTGTTGCGCAAATTTTAACCGAGCCTTGACATGCTTTTTGTTCAGCAATGGAGTCTTGCGTGGTGAGCGTGCATGGATGCCATGGCGGTTCAGTGCATTGCTTATAGTTTTCTTTGAAACAACAGTACCTGCTGATGCAAGGTCTTCCTGAAGTTCTGTCCGAGTGGTTCTTGGCTCTTGGAGAACCCTCCTGATTATTCTTTGGACTCCTCGGACAGGGATCTTGCGTGGAGCACCTGATCGTGGCAGGTTTATGGTGAACTGATGCACTTTCCATTTCCGGATAATGGCCCCCACAGTGCTCACAGGAACATTCAGCATTCTGGAAATGCACCTATAACCATTCCCATCAAAATGCTTTTCAACGATAAGATTACGAAGATCTTGAGAGAGTTCTTTGCCTTTACCCATCATGAAGTCTTTCCTGTGTGCCTTCTGGGTAATGAGGAGCCTTTATAGGCCATCAATTAGGACTAAAGCAGCTGATATCAATTAGTACTGATAGGGGACAGGATTTCTCTATCAATACTGACAGATTTCAGGTGATCTCCTGGCTTTCTATGTCATTTTGCCCCTTGTTATCTCCATGTATTCAATACTTATTCCCTGTGTCATTTCACTTTATTTATTGTGGTTTAACTTTTATACTTATATGTTCTGATTTGTTTGTATGACGTCAATATTTGGCTTGATGGCAACATCTGGTGGAAATGTTGTGTCAATAGTCCACTTGGAAATCCCCTTACTGATAAAAATGCTGATGTGTCAAATACTTATTTTCCCCGCTGTATTCAGAGTACGTTTGGATCCGAGTCATCAGGACTTTTCTCTCCGTGCTCACTAGAACAGAACTAAACACATTACAGGGATTCTTTTATTGAAGCTGTGACTCACAGTGAGGTTCATGAAGTTGAGGAACTTTTTCAGCATTTCTGTCATGATGGAGAAATCTCCTTTAGGCAGGTTCTCTCTCACAGTAGTCACATTCATCTGCAGGACAGTCAAAAGAAATCAATCACACACACGAAGATGAATCAGACAAATTCAAACGAGCTCTGAAGCCTCAGAACAACAAGTGCTGCTGTGAACTGTACGCCTCAGTGTGTCATGAGGCTGCATTTATGTGTTTTTGAGGGTAAATGTGTTTCTACTGTGTTTAAAATGCAGGTGAAAACTTTGAGAAACTGCCTACAGACACACAAATCTGTCAGAGTCGCATTATGGGGACATAAAGCACATACCCAGCATGCAATTCATTCATGTTTTGATGTTAGTCTCCAGGAAATAAATGAGTCAGGGTGACGTCTTCTCAACTTACAGATACACAACTGTGTGTGTGTGTGTGTGTGTGTGTCAGACTCACCGGGCTCCCCTGGCATAGGCAGCCCAGCAGCAGTGCCGTGTAGGAGGCCACAATACTGTCCTCCATGTGCTTCCCTGCATGCTGCAGAGCTGGGACAGAAACGAGGATCATGTCTCACTTTTTGCTGCTCGATGGTAACGATCGTCAGGAGTGATCAAAGCCACACTCTGGTTGTACCTTTGTTTAGGTCCAGCTCCTCGTCCTCCTCGTCCTCCTTCTTCTTCTTGCCTTCGTCCTGTTTGTCGGAGTCGTTGTCGTTGGCGACCCACTGGATCTCGCCGCCCGTCTCCTGCCACTGGCCGCTCTGGTCCAAAGCAGCTTTCGGCGCCTCCTTTATGAGGTCGTCGGTCTGGGCCTCGGCCAGGACGGCGGCCCGCTCCCGCTGCAGGAACAGCTGAGGGCGACAGAGAACATCAGAACCAACGCCAAGCGATTTATAGGCTGTATATACACGATCATCATTTTGTGTTCAATAAGATTTGAAGCTAGCCAAAGTTTCCCAATAACTTCCTCTCAGATTTCGATACCATCTGATTGTTTTTACAGCAGAGGGGTCGCCCCCTGCTGGACAGAATAAAAGAGCAGGTTTATGCACTTTTCAAATGCAGAAACTACATCCATGAAAACAGTTCACAGATGGTTTCCTGACAGGCAGTGACTGATATTTAGGACCGACTTAATGGAGCTCATGGGAAACGCTGAGTAAGACGGCAGAAGAGAACAAAACGCAGACGAGACAAACTCAACTCAGAGGATCACGCGAGCATTAATTTTCACGCTAAAACATAAAAGTGAGCTTGAAATATTCCTCACAGCTGCTGCTGGAGACATTAATCATGATTGTGCTCCATTAATCAAAGACGCAGTGAGGGAATGATCAGCCTTTTCTTTTAATGCTGTGAATCGTCTGAACACCAGGAGACAAATTCAATTCAGTCTGATCTTAACTGTTTTAGAGGGAAGCAGAAAACTAAACTCTACACCTGACAGATGACACCAAAACTACCCACGACGAGACGTCGCTCATACAAAGGTTTATTTTCTCCTTCCAAACTGAGAAGGGTCCACACTGAGCACCGAGATGAATCTGAATGAAGGTCGGCATGTGAGAAAGAATTTAAAAGCATCCAGTATTATTTTAGAGCCTATTCTGGGAGGGAAATTTCCCCTTTTCTGGTGAAATAAACCAACTGAAGTGACAGAGAGTGCAGCAGATCCACACTCGCTCCTCTCTGAGCTGCAGAAAGTTTTAATACAAACGAAAACTTTAAAAAAAATAACCGGATTTACAAAAACAAAACATTTTGATAGTTTGTTCCTAAAATATGGACATTTATGTTTGTAAAGTGGCGACTTCACTTCAGTACTCTGATGTCGAACCTCTGCTCCTGAGGAAGATACTGAGGGACTTTGAGAACACAGTTCAGAGCCGTCACTATCAAATCCTCCTGCTCTCCCGTCTTCGTGCTGCCCCACTCTGCAGACCGAGTTTCACACACGTTTATCGTACTCTTCTTTGGGTTTTTCCATCCACTCCTGAGTTTGTACCTGTACAAGAGCAGCGATGGCGCTCAGCGGGCCCGTGCTGGCGATGTCCTGGTGCTGAGGGTTGAGCAGGACGGTGGAGTCACAGGGACCCTGGCCCCCTTCCATCTCCATCTCCATAAGGCAGTACCTGTTCCTGGCACTGTACTCCACCAGGTTGATGAGCAAACCCAGACCCTGAACGCAGCAAACACACAGTGGCACTCATGGGTCAGTCATTTTAACTCTGTTTGCACTGCTGTCAACATTAATACCACTTTAAGTCTAATTTTAACCCAAACCTGTGATGGAAACGGTCACATCACTCATGTTTAATACGCACCAGTACTCTGATGTCGAACCTCTGCTCCTGAGGAAGATACTGAGGGACTTTGAGAACACAGTTCAGAGCCGTCACTATCAAATCCTCCTGCTCTCCCGTCTTCGTGCTGCCCCACTCTGCAGACCGAGTTTCACACACGTTTATCCATCAGATTAATAATGTTTAAGTGTTTCAATAAGCCGCAGTAAAGTGTGTTTGGAGTGTTTTGGTGCACTAACCGTTGTCATGTGTCAGGTTGAGCAGGACTCCTATGATGGCCCTCATGCAGTCCTCCACCGCTTTCCCCACCGCGGCTCTGTCGGACTTCACCTCCCTGCTGTAACGCTGGATCATCTCCTCACACCTGCTCAGCGCCCTGACAGACAAAGAGAGGCCCAGTAACTTCACAGAACTAGACTCAATATTTCTTCCAAATAATTACTGACCTTACTTACCAAGTGCTAAACACATAACTGAAAGGGCTGCACACTGATAACTCTGAACAAATGTCCCATAAACCTTTGTGTTACCAAGAAATTCAAGCTAAAATGAGCCGGTCCATGCGGGTTCACCTGGTCCTCCTTTTCATTTACAGTCACTTGATCGTCATCAGTGCAAACTGCGCTCACATCCAGATGTCTGAACATGACTCGCCTCCTTCCTTTTCTACTCCATCATAAAACAGAGCAGCATTCACACACACTCACTCTTTCTTGAGGACGGCTGCAACCGCAGAGGGGCAAGGCAGGGCAGCAGCCTGATGTAAATAACCAAATTAAATCTAATGACAGTGGTGACTGAAAACAGAGCAGAAACCAGAGTCTGAACATCAGGACACAACGAGAGGAAGGAGAAAAAAAAATGGCAGGTGGTGTGTCACAGGAAACTGATTGTGGGGTACAGAGAAGGGAAAAGAGGAGAAATGACTTAGACATGAATGTAAAAATGAGGCAGAAATACTTGGTCCACCTTTGGAAAATTAACGTGGAAACTTGCAAATGCTAAAAACTGCAGTTCCTCAAATGTCCACTCGGGGCCGGCTCCATGAGTGAGTCAGTCCCCACAGACTGCAGTGTTCAAATATCCAACTGTACAGCAGGAATGAACATGTTCACAGCCTGATACAGAAATACGGTTTAGTCCTCTCAATCGACCCCTTTCTGAAAATCAAGACATTTAAACTGTTTTAAGGCTTAAAGTTTGCATTATTAGGTGCGCGACTCATTGTACTGACACGGATGGCCGTCAGTGAACTGCACCTCTGCACCGTGCTTGTGCTACTGTAGCCTTTTAGAGCATTTTAATGCAATTGTCTGTCAAATAATAAGACCTGCTGTGCAGTTAATTTTGCTCAAAGACCATCCGAGAAACCTGAGCTCCAGGTTATCTGTGTGATGAACAACACTGTTTGTGTTGTTTGATAGCTCAGCTAAGTGCCTCTGGGTGGAAAACCCAACATGATTGTGACCAAAATACTAACACTGAGACAAAAAGGGTCAAAGATGTGACTGTATGGTGGCTACATCCATCTGTTAAAACACGCTACAGACGGCCCTGTTAGCAGGTTTGCTCCGACACAGAGTTTATGCCGAGTGTCCCTCCTGCCTTAAATCTCCCATTTATGGGGCGTGGAACCGACACCAGGACTGAACGAGCTCATCGCATTCATCGTCTCGCTGCAGCTCAGAGGTGCTTCATCAGAGTTCAACAGTTCCAGATTTGCTAAGTCTGGCCTTAAGCTGGGCTTTCACTCTTCTGGTTCACTTACAGGGAAATACAGTCAAGACAACAAGTGCAGGCAAAAATAAAACAAGGAGCATCATTAACTTCCTTTATATGATAATTCTATCAGCAATGAGTCCGGGTCAGGAGGGTGCAGCACACAGCTGGGCGCTCTGTGACAGGCTTCATATTCACAACTTTTACATTTCGCTCTGCTTAATTTAACAGAGTGATGCGTTTGTGTCCAGATGCAGACGAGGCTCGTCAATAAGCAAAAGGACGGGTGTGTGTGTGTGTGTGTGTGTGTGTGTGTGTGTGTGTGTGTGTGTGTGTGTGTGTGTGTGTGAGTGAGAGAGAGAGAGAGAGATGGGGTTGTTACGGGGCTTATTAAATTAATCCTGCAGACAGCTGAAAGTCTCAAAGCAGCTCAGGGTCGAGTTTGGTTTGAAACAATGAGGGCAGCGTGTGCGGGAACCAGGAGGAGTCAGGAGGAAGAGGAGGAAAACAGGAGTGAGTGATGAAGAGTAAACACTGTTGGAGTGTGTGAGAGTAACTTCACAGTTTCAGCTGCGTGTGTGAGAGAGAGAGCTTAGATGGCGGTGCTCGCTCTCCCACTCACCCCGCAGTTTCTGGGGTTAATCGAGTTAGCGCAGCGGACAGCTGAAGGCTCAGACTGAGGCCTGTGTCACCCGCCTGAGGGAACAGCAGCTCTTTGTCGAGCCATTCGACCTTCATCCTCATCATCCTCGACCCCCACCCTCACTGCAGACCTTCTGCAGAGGGCAAAGGTCCGGTCACACAAAGGACGCAAGAAGGTAAATTAACTCAGCGCAGCGCGACAGATGCTGGAGTTTGACTTGATGAACAGTGAGTACAGAGATTGGTGCATCATTCTGCAGCTGAGAGGAGCTTCAGTTTACCGACGGAGGGACCCGAGGCTGGGCTGACGTCAGGTGCTCACTTGACCGGTTCATGTTTACGTAGTCGGATCAGCTGGGCCTCGCTGTGCCGCGCATGTTCTCCAGGTGACTGCGTTAAGCCCCTCCCACAGGCCAAAGATTCAGGTGAGATTAAATGGTGCAACACGGCCAGAGGTGTGAATGTGAGAACGGGTGAATGCGACTTGCTGGATAAAGTGGTCATAAAGACCAGAAAAGCACTTTGTGCCAGTCGTACATGTAAAACCTGGAAAGCTGGTGGAAAATCAGACGTCACAGGACAGAAATGTGATGAATCCACAAATGATTAGAGGGAAGATTTTAACTGTTTATTCTTCAATACAAAACAGAGCATTTCACTGCTGTAGACAGCTGTAAAATTTCCTCAAACTTAGAGTTTGAGGAAGCTCACTAATAAGTTCTCTTTGTTTATTTAGTATGAATTATAATTAAATTCAACCAATGTATAAAATAAACCGTAAACGCACAAAATCTGGTCTGTCTGTATGAATCAGAACACCTCGACGACTAAAACACACTAAAGAATGAACAGAGACCAAAGCGGAGACTCTGCTGACAGCAGGGGTCAGGGTCGAAAGGTCACCGCTATGACTGACAGGATGTCACAACCAGGAAATGAAGCAACAAAAAGATGATGGCGATGACACACACAGGATATACAGGGAGTGCAGAATTATTAGGCAAATGAGTATTTTGTCCACATCATCCTCTTCATGCATGTTGTCTCACTCCAAGCTGTATAGGCTGGAAAGCCTACTACCAATTAAGCATATTGGGTGATGTGCATCTCTGTAATGAGAAGGGGTGTGGTCTAATGACATCAACACCCTATATCAGGTGTGCATAATTATTAGGCAACGTCCTTTCCTTTGGCAAAATGGGTCAAAAGAAGGACTTGACAGGCTCAGAAAAGTCAAAAATAGTGAGATATCTTGCAGAGGGATGCAGCAGTCTCAAAATTGCAAAGCTTCTGAAGCGTGATCATCGAACAATCAAGCGTTTCATTCAAAATAGTCAACAGGGTCGCAAGAAGCGTGTGGAAAAACCAAGGCGCAAAATAACTGCCCATGAACTGAGAAAAGTCAAGCGTGCAGCTGCCAAGATGCCACTTGCCACCAGTTTGGCCATATTTCAGAGCTGCAACATCACTGGAGTGCCCAAAAGCACAAGGTGTGCAATACTCAGAGACATGGCCAAGGTAAGAAAGGCTGAAAGACGACCACCACTGAACAAGACACACAAGCTGAAACGTCAAGACTGGGCCAAGAAATATCTCAAGACTGGTTTTTCTAAGGTTTTATGGACTGATGAAATGAGAGTGAGTCTTGATGGGACAGATGGATGGGCCCGTGGCTGGATTGGTAAAGGGCAGAGAGCTCCAGTCCGACTCAGACGCCAGCAAGGTGGAGGTGGAGTACTGGTTTGGGCTGGTATCATCAAAGATGAGCTTGTGGGGCCTTTTCGGGTTGAGGATGGAGTCAAGCTCAACTCCCAGTCCTACTGCCAGTTTCTGGAAGACACCTTCTTCAAGCAGTGGTACAGGAAGAAGTCTGCATCCTTCAAGAAAAACATGATTTTCATGCAGGACAATGCTCCATCACACGCGTCCAAGTACTCCACAGCGTGGCTGGCAAGAAAGGGTATAAAAGAAGAAAAACTAATGACATGGCCACCTTGTTCACCTGATCTGAACCCCATTGAGAACCTGTGGTCCATCATCAAATGTGAGATTTAAAGGAGGGAAAACAGTACACCTCTCTGAACAGTGTCTGGGAGGCTGTGGTTGCTGCTGCACGCAATGTTGATGGTGAACAGATCAAAACACTGACAGAATCCATGGATGGCAGGCTTTTGAGTGTCCTTGCAAAGAAAGGTGGCTATATTGGGCGCTGATTTGTTTTTGTTTTGTTTTTGAATGTCAGAAATGTATATTTGTGAATGTGGAGATGTTATATTGGTTTCACTGGTAAAAATAAATAATTGAAATGGGTATATATTTGTTTTTTGTTAAGTTGCCTAATAATTATGCACAGTAATAGTCACCTGCACACACAGATATCCCCCTAAAATAACTAAAACTAAAAACAAACTAAAAACTACTTCCACAAACATTCAGCTTTGATATTAATGAGTTTTTTGGGTTCATTGAGAACATGGTTGTTGTTCAATAATAACATTATTCCTCAAAAATACAACTTGCCTAATAATTCTGCACTCCCTGTACAGCAGCTGAGGTAATCTGGGCTCAATGTGACCGGGTTTAAAGATTCTGCTGTTACATCACCACATTTACTGATTTTCACAATAACAGTGGAGAGCTTGCGTCCATCTCTGCTCAGAAACCCGACTGGAACGGCACAAAAAGATGATAAAAGAGGAAAAGGCAACAAAACAGCGAGTACAAAGTAGAAGTTTTCAGCAGACGTGCCACCTGATAAAAACTGCTGAATCTAAGCACACAGAGCCGAGCGGCTCCACACGAACACATCAGGGGTGAGGAGCGTGTGTAATCACTCACTTTGCAGAAGAGATGATGAGCAGCGAGTCCTTGTAGGCGATCAGGTAGCTCTGGTTCTCGGGGTTGTGGACGGTCACCTATGAGTGCAAACACACAGTCAGCAGGAGAGCACCAATGAACTCGCTATTTTTACCCTGGCTCTCTGCTCCAGTGTGAGGACGCTTCTCCAAACAGAATACGTTTGAAACACCATCATCACGTTCAAGCCAACTGTCAAATTGAGTGATGGTTTTGATTTTCAAACATCAAAACAGGTGTTAAACCTTTTCTGAACAAACATGTCGGGAAACGTGACGACGAGCAGAAGCTGACAGAAGCTTCAACGTGACTGAGCGGGTGGGACCCAGACCTCCACGTCTAATCAAACTGCCCCAGCTGTACGATCAAAGAGGTCAGCAAATAGCTCATTGATGGTTCAAAAGAACCAGTAGTTTTATGCTAGCTAGGAAGAACCTAACTCTTCATCAGTATCATCTTAAGCCTCTTTTCCACAAGTACCTACTCAGCTTGGCTTGACTTGGTTTTTAGCGTTGCTCATTAGGTGGTAAAGCCTGGTTTTGGTGCCTGCTCAGGTGGGGCTCCAAGCAAGCTGAGAATGCAATAAACAGACAGCAAACTGCTGATTGGCCAGGGAGTGACATCACTAGATGAGTCATGAGAGCGGCGACTCCGCACGAATCAAACCCCCAAACAACGAGGGAAATGACTGCACACAAACCAGTGCCATGGTCCAGCACTGATTTAGCATCACCTCGGCATCCTCCATTGCCGTGACGGTACGGGGCTTTTGGTCTGCGTTGCTATAACAACAGCACCCTATTTAAGTGGTACTCAGTCGTAACAGAAAACTACCAGAGGGGAGTGGAGCCGAGCAGAGCAGGTGCTCGTGGAAAGGAGGCATTTCTGTTGTTTGGATGTTTTTGGCCAGACCAAACTTTTTGGTGCTTTCTGGCTCAGCTGTAAAGAAAGAAATAAATAAACACTACAGATTTAACGTAGTCGTACTATGTGATCGGGAGGGGCACAGGGTGTAAACAGCATTTGTGCAGCGATGCCACTTTGCCACACTCAGGGAGCTGAGAGGTTGTAGTCGGTGGTCTGCTTGTCACGGTCGTCACTGGTACAAAACATTTGAGTAAGTGGACGTCAGCAGGCCCAAAGATAATTGTAAAACTTTAATAAGGTTTCCTCACAGTTCATTTCCCCCTCCCATAATTTAATTTGTCTTTGTGTAGAACAACAAACATGTCTCCCAGCGAAGGAAGCATGTCGGCTCAAACTTCCTCGCCTGTTCGCACCAGCCGAGTTTAACTGAACGCTTCTTTTCACTTTGATACTTTATATTCTCTGTTTTTGGCATCAAAGTAATAATGTGTGTGTATATCTGTTTTTTTATTTCCAATTACATTTTGCTCTGAGCCTCGCAGGCTTATAAAAAAGAACACAAGTGGACTTTAAAAACAAAACCCTGTCACGTCTTTTCTTATTTTGATTTGGCACTTACACTCTCCAGCACGCGTAAACACCGCTCAGCCCCCCACAAAGACGACACCAGCTTCTCCTTATCGTCCTCTTGGTTCAAGTTATCCACACATTCCTTCACTGTGGGCAGAGAAACCAAAACAAGGACACGAGGTGAGAAATGAAACGCTTGACAGTTTTCCTCTTTCTGCTGGACTTCTGTGTAATGGTCGACCTTTGTCTACTATGTGGTCCAGTCCTCCCAGCAGCCGCAGCTCCTCTTTGAACCAGTCACCTGCTCGTTTCGAAGTCAGAGACAGCAACGTCTCCATGGCCAAATGACCCGTCTGTAGGGAGAAGGAGGAGGAGTCAGGAGCTTAAATCTAAACTCTCAAGCATCACTTCACACGTTTAACACGTTGGAGTTATTCTGTGCACCGTGGGCAGCTTCCTGTGGTTGTAGAAGTTGAATTTTGTGTTTTTCTGGCTCAGCTCTAACAGATCTGTGAGAAACATCCTGACACATGTGGGAGTCTGTGAGTCACCCCGACTGGAGCAGTCGAAATAATCGCTCAAAGCTTTTTCCGCCCTCTGAACACGTGTAATGTTAACGTCGCCACCGCGTGCGTTTGTGTACCGTGATGTTCTGCAGGTCCAGGTGCTTGTTGTGCACCGTGTCGCACAGCTTCCTGATCTTCTCCTTTATTTTGGCGATCTCCTTGGCACTGAAATGGACCGTGGAGTCCGCCCCATTCCCGCCCCCCTGGTCCTGGTCCAGTTCGAGCAGGCGGAGCATCAGGTCCAGGCAGGACCGGTCCAGATCCATGTTGAGCCGGTCTCTGCTCAGGATGTACATGAGAGAGGCTGTACACAGAGCCAAGTTCTGCAGAGGAGACAGAAAAAGAAACTTTAAATTATTTACTGTTGTTCTCAAACTTCCTTCAGCTCTCTCAGAGGTCGCCTTCTTTGGTTTTTTTGAACATTTGTTTCCAGATTACAGACACTGGATTTCAGCGTATTTACTCACTAACCTGACCCAGAATCAGTTCTCACCAAATTATTTGTTCATTCTGTTAAACAACAAATTCTGAATTTTGGATGTAAAACAACAAATAACAAAAGTGAACAGCACTGAGTCGGGGCTCAGTGCTCAGCTGCTGACCCTCACCGGGTGCTGTGGGGCATCGTTGAGCGTTTTGAAGACCTGAGCCACCTTCCCTCTGGCCCTGAGGTGCATCCTGAAGCTGGGCATGGCGCAGCGTGTAGCCAGGCTGATCACACTAAAGACACAACACAGAACATCAACACACAAAATGAGTGTTTGTAAGTGTGAAAACGAGGTTTAAATGTTGAAAATGTAATGCTCTGCCTCCTTCATTAGCGCCCCGATGCTCATCCCAAATTTCAAACACTTTATATCCCACTTCCCAAATCTGAACTCCGATACGTGTTAGACACTGCAAGGCAACCTCCACAGCTGGTTTCATCTCATTTGTATTGTTGTTATAACCAGAAAGTGAGTGTACGAGGGGTGTAAATATCACCTGTAATCACTGGCTGCTGGACTGTTGTTGGTAAATATGGGAAAATTTTAACTTCCCATGGAACGTGGAGACTCTCACCTAAGGCATCGCGTGTTGAGAGGCTGTCCGCTCTTCAAACCAGTAGCTAGGTATTCAAAGTCATCGGTGAACTCCTGGTTTTCCCCGAACTCCACCACGTCGTTGAAATGCTTCACGTGTTGGACGACTGTGTACAGCTGCAAAGCACAATGAGAGACATGTTGATGTTTCTGGTGTTTCTTCAGCGTGATGTGCAACGAGCTCAAGGAGAACATTTTCTGTGCACCTCTTTATGTTCTTTGTGACACTTGAGTGCAGTGACGGTGTCCTGGTATGGATCTGTAGGGACAGTGACACACTTTGTGACCTTTGGAGGAGGGGGCGGAGCCTTGAACACACCATCGTCCTTCTGAGAGTTAGAGGGCTCCTTACTGGAGCCTCCAGCTGAGGCTGAGGCCTGGAGACGGAGCAAGGTTGACATGAGTAAGCTGCAGCTGCTTTGTTTTTGATGCAGGCTGAAATCGAATGTTTGGTCTGAAAGCGAGACTTACGGGAGTCGTCTGTGATCGCGCGAAGAAAGGCGGAAGGGGCTCTTCTTCGCTCTCCAATGTCCAGTGCCTGGCGTTGTACACCGCTTTGGTGGGAGACTGAAAAACAAACAAACATATAAAAACATAAACATCGCAGAAGCTGGAAACAGACATGCAGTTCCTCAAATGGCCACTTGAGGCTTCAGCGTGCACTGTGCTGTGGGTGCTTTTTACAGCAGTATTAATGAAATACCTGACAAACAACGAGCCCTGCTGTGTCGTGGGATGCTACTGAGCACACAAATATGTGTGTGTTTGCACAGCACCAGCAAAAGGATGCACTTGTACAAATCTAACACCGTAGTTAAAGTCAAGGCTTCAAAACCGGAGCCAACAAACCAAACAAAACTAAAGTGTGAGAAGATTACACTGAATAATTCAACTGTTACTAAAGCAAAGCATCTCAAATTCAGGAGAGTTTGGTGGATAACAGACAGAAACCAAGACGCTCGAATCCAGACATGTTCTGAACCAAAGTGTTTAATGTGAGAACCCACAGCAGAGGATTTTTAGGGCAATATGGTACAGGGTCAATATTTATTTTAAATGAGAACAAAAACTAAGCAGCCGTTGTGAACTCCGCTCCGTTTATCTGGAACCTGTTATAACCGGTATGACATGCATTTCTGCACACGTGCAGTCGACGTGCCATTCTCAGGGGGGGGGGGGGGAGAAGAAGAAAACTGACTTAATTTATATTTTTTAAACCTTTTCTGACTCCTGATTTTCTCCAAATTTCTAAAAATATTAAATTCAATATTTCAAGTTCTGTATTTTTACTGTGTCACCAGACAGAAGCCTTTGCTGTTCACCGTGGACCAACTGTTCTTTTGTATCTTTATGATTTTTTAAAAGAACTTTTGGAATAAAAATCAATAAATAAAATCGACTTGAAACAATCGAGGAGAGCAGATAAATAAAAGAGAACATAGTGGATAGAAACTGATGCTCAGGGTGAAGCAGAAACGGAGGAGGGGAAGCGCATTAAACTGAGCAGAGTTTGCCAGCGTTGATCAAACAGCAGGACACACACACGCACACACACTTAAAAAACAAACACACACAGCCTCCCACGCCACCGTCCACCCTCATCCTTGGCTCATCTCCTGTCCTCTTTGTATATTTTTGCCAAACCTGTGGTTGGTGGTTGCCGGGGCATTCATAATGAAAAACAAAAGAGGACGAGCGGAGAGAGTTGGCTGAGGAGAAGAGCGGTGAGGAGGTGGGGCGGGAGGGGATTTCTGCACCGCGGGGTTAATAAGCAGAGACAAAGGGGAGTTTGGGGATGAGCTTTGCTGTGCTGGAACATCAACACACCAAATTAAAGCCTGCGACAGTAATCTGAATGACACAGGCAGACACCCAGCCCACCCGCCCCGCCCACCTGCTGCTAAGAAGTATGGGACAGATGAGAGGGGGGTGAACGTGCTGTGTCTCTGCTATGGGCCAGATTAAAAATATTAGAAAAAACAAAAACACGCTGTTTTTGGCATTGCGGGTGTGCATTAGGAGCAAACTACAACTTCACTGCCAAACCTCGTGAATTAGTTATCCCGACTTCACCGGAGGGGTCAGAATGGCAGGAAAACCATGATCAGAATATGAAACTAGTGTAGTGTGGGGAGCATATTTGGTTCGGACAGCTCTCTGATTCTGGCTTTCCCACCAGGGCCCAGTGCCAGAGTGAACATGGAACTGAGAAAGCGAAGAGCAAAGGGCCAACAGTTTGGAGACATTTCATGCATGCCTACAGATTTTCTCTGATAAACTTTTCTCTCCCCGTCAGCTTCTCCCTCTCATTATGCTCGGTTACCACTGATTGGTAAGCTTTCGCTGCACTGGCGCCAACGTAACACGTTGATGTTAACTTGATGAACATCGTTTCATTTCTCCCGTCTGTCCGCTCCTCTCTGCGTGTTTGGGCCGTAAATAACACTCAGTCTGCAGTAAAGACTCCCCAAACATCAGGACTGCAATCACAAAAAAACTTTGCCGTGGCGACGTCATCGTGACTGTGTCCATCGGCAGGACGGGTGATTACTCATTCCTGTCATCCTTCTCTGAAGCTCACTGCTTAGAGCACACGCACAGTTGGTGCTTTGCCACCTGCACAGCAGCAGACTCACGGAGGCGGAAAGTAAAATCAAATCCTATGTGAAGCGGATACCAGCGCCGTGTGACCGAACCATGGAAGTTAAGGCGGCGATGCCGCGTGTTACTTTGTGTTAAAGAGCAGGCACGCTCCAGTTATGCTGTTGTGTGCTTGTTTCACCCCCAGCACCCATCCTGTGTGTGTGTGTGGTAATTTTGTAGATTTTATACAAGAGTCTTTATGGTACAGCAGTGGAATGAACGACATTAGGACAGTGGAGAGGGTCACTGTTATGGATGTAATAACCGCTCGTCCCTTAAAAACATTCCCCAAACAAAGCCAGCGCCATCTCCTAAATATGGATGAGCCTGTCCAAGTGTTGTCATTATGGTAACATCTAATATCTCCCAGAGTCCTCAGCTCAATAACCTAACAACGCCCAGGCTCATCTGATACAGTTTACTGTAATCAAAGCAGAGTTCTGACGACTCCACCGTAGGCCGCTCACTTCCGAGGGTTATTATTTTTATAATGAGCTGCACTCCTCTCTCGCTCTCGATCACGTTAATGGGAGATGGAGCGAGATCTGGGCTGTACTGCGGCCCGGGGGAGGGGGTAATACAGGGAGGTAAAAAGTATGATGAAGCGGTCAAGACAAAGCGATGGAGACAGAAATTCAACTGAGAGGGAGGAAAGTTATTTTAGGAGTCAGAGCATGAAACTGGAGAAGAAGAGAGGATGAGAGAGTACATTA
The DNA here is from genome assembly GCF_057381915.1 of Diplotaxodon limnothrissa. Taxonomy (NCBI): domain Eukaryota; kingdom Metazoa; phylum Chordata; class Actinopteri; order Cichliformes; family Cichlidae; genus Diplotaxodon; species Diplotaxodon limnothrissa. Next base: position 30,402,727 of record NC_140603.1, on the reverse strand, counting down.
AGTGCGTTATTATGCTCCTATGGGCACCGTGTCTTCTAATGCCATTACTGCTTGTCTGTAACAGGGAGGAAATTAACTTCATACTTTGGCACTTCAAAAGTTCTCTGCAGGTGCACAGATTCAAAAGCTATCTCATACCCAGGACAGGCTTCAGACTATCAGAGCAAACCAATCAGGTCATTTCAAAGCGTGCAACTAGACTGCAGTGCAATAAATACGTTTGTGCAGAAGACACGAGGAGCAAAATGAGCAAAGCATTTCCCCTTTCTAAAGCAAAGCCTGTATATAAAAGAAGGCTGCTGGAAGTGCTGTGGATTCTGAAGAATTTCAGTTTTAAAGTGTCTTGTGATTCGGTGTGAAGTTAGTATGTTTCCCACCTCCAAAGTTCCTTTTTCATGTCATACAACCTGTATGTATCGGAGATCTATGAGGTATGACTGTAAAGTTTACATATAATTAGTAGGGTTGGGCAATATGTACAAATTTGCCAACCCGCAATCGTCAGTCCAACAATCGCCGATGGACGATATATTCGCGCATGTGCAGACTTTTTGATGGGCGGAGCAATGTAATCACGCGCAGACTGATTTGTGCGTTTACAACGCAGAAGTCGTCCAAACATAGACGAACTAATCCCCCCCCAAAAACCGCTGTCAGCGCTAACGTGGTTTAAACGCGGTCATCACGATTACAATTTTTAACGCTCTCGACCCATCTTGAGCGCAGAATTAACAAAATTAGGACAAACTGCCAAAATGCGTTGACAAGAGACATTTCAGGGATTTTGACTCCAGATGGGTTAATTGTTAATCGCTTTAGTCGTGATGACGGCGCATTAACGCTGACAGCGCTAAAAATAATAATAATAAAGTCACCAATTTGGGATTTCTTAGGTTTACGTCTTTTATTTGGTTTAAAGCCAAAGGATGTAACCAAAGCTGTGTGCCGCTCGTGCAGATGTATGGTGCGAGCAAAGTACTCAAACACTACTAACTTGCATGAGCATGCACGTGCTATGCTAGGCTATCACCAGCTTCTACAGCTCCATCAACAAGCACTTGGGCGCACGCTGAGGTGGGGGCATTTGCTCGCAGATGAAAGAGGGTGCTGTTAAAACAGCGCTATTATTTTTTTTTCTGTTGACTGCTTTTATTAGCGCCATCATTATTAGCAAACTCACTCATGGGCAATCAGATAAATAAATCCCCCTTGTAAAAAGTAGTCGTTATATTCGTCCAATCGTCCAACCCTAATAATTAGAAAGGAGGCCATGAAAACTCAAAAAGCTAAAACACAGGTAGCTATCACTGAAAGCAGTCATGCCTCTATAGGAAAAATTAAACAGGTGAGCAATAAGAAGAACACCATGGAGTCTTTGCCTGCTGCAAAATTCAACCGTAACTTTTAGAGGGAGCCTCAAGTGGACATTAGAGGAACTGCAGATTTTTTTTCTTAACTTGAGGGTTTGTTGACAGTATAAGAGACATCGAACATTCAACGAATCCTGAGCTGAAAGCAAGTCTCCAGCTGCAAAGATGGGATGGAAGAACAACTTCCAGGTGGAAAACCCCTGCCACTGAAATGAAAGTTAATTTAGATAATGCCTCACATAGATCATTTTGGCATGGGACCCACCTGACATGCTGAAAGAGCATATGAGGTTGCATGAGGCAAATATGAGGCTAATTAGGCAGATAAGATCAGCTGCGATCAACACATCTTTCTTTTTAATCGAGTTTCAGGATTTCAGCTACAACTTTAATTCCTTTATTGGCTCTGCTGAGTCTGCTCACAGTGCTGCAGCGGTCCTTTGCCTTACACAACCTTATAATAAGATGACTCCAATGCATTTGCAGCATGTTAAAGTGAGGGGAAAACAATACTGGATCAGCAGATTCCCAAAGATAGGGCACTAAAAGGACAATCAGCGGAGCAAAAGCAGCCTGCGGTATTAACTCCAGAGGCAGAAACTCTGGTACAAATTACCACATTCCAACAAATCCTGACACGCTGCCACAAAACTAATTTGGATGCAGAAATCAGTCTTACTAATTAAAACGATAATCACGCGTCACCTTTTCAAACAAAGTTAAAACGCCTGCAAACTAAAGAGAACACAATTAACACGCGGCTGTAATAGAGAGGCGTCGCAGAGCTCATTAGGACAAACTCGGAAAAGTACGGAAGCGGCAGAGAGGCCTGATTAAAAACACTCCTACAGTTTAATGCAAGTAAGTCCAATTAATCTCTCACTTCAAGTTTTTCACCTGATGAGAGGACAGGAGATAAACACCGCCTCAGGTATGAGACGCTGGCAACTCATTTACAGTAATATTAAGATGTGCACTTCCACCGCTGCGGCTCGCTAGCATCGATCCGTCTTCGCTATGAAACGGGGACCCGGCTCTTATCAGATCAATAGTCTGATTTGCAGACGGGGAGGTAGAGGCCATTAGCAGGCAGATAAATAAAAGACTAGGAGTCAAGAAATGTTCAGAAACAACTCTGTCTGTCCCTCATCGATGCACTGATAAACCTCAGCTCTGCCCGCCCCCGCACACACACACACACACACACACACACACACACACAGTACTGAGTCATACAGAACGTGGGTGGACAGTCTCGTCCCCACAGGTACATTGAGATCTCTTTCTGTAACAAGTCCTGGTTTTACATTTAGAGATGAGGATGTTTCTCTGAAGAGGTTCATATGGATTAACGAGCTTCTTGATGAAACTCCTTTGTGTTTGGTTTCAGCTGATTTTCATCCGCTCATTCCGTCTGAATTCTTGTTTTATGAAGATGTTCACTGATTGGTTTTACGGGCTCTTCACTCTCATTCATCCTACAAATGTTTGCTATCAGGTTGGATGACACGCTTTCTTCTAGTGAGCACTTTGTTAAATGCTCCTGATTATAATTATGGTGACACTTTGACTCTAATCTCTGCATATCACAATTCATGTTATCCTTCTCATTATCCAGCACGAATATTACAACTGTACGCAATGATCTGCTACTTGGCCTCTAACTAAGCCTAAAGGAGACAACAGCACCAGTAGATTTTATTTACTAATCCATAATGTATGAACCGTATTATGATTTTGGCTCTTCTCAGTGGCTCCTCAAATCCTAACTCTTAAGTTTAACTAGACCATTACTTGTATGACCTTTATTGTGTAACTGATGAGCCAGACTTTCTATTATCCTCCATGTTTTCTGATGTTTATGTTTCATATCTTTGCAGCTCTGTAACTGTGTGCTTCTTTGGACCTGTCTCCGCTGTAAAGGATTTTACTGCCAAGGGGCTTCCTGGTTAAATAAAGGCAAAATAAAGTTTTAGTCTGGCTCTCTGCACGAGATTTCCTGGCCCACACGTTTGCAGTGCATCCAGGTGACATTTCAACACACTTAAGTCACTCAGCCTGTCACATAAACACTGCAAACCCTCATGTGACTCAGCAGCGGTGTCACGTCTGACCTTCTTTTGTGCACTGAAGATCCTCCGGAGGGTGTCCGGGTTCTTCTCTGCAGGTTTGCCCTGAGGCGGCCTCCTTGGGCCGCTGGCCACCATCCTGAGGCCGTCCTCTGAGAAGTCCAGGACATCTGCAGGGAAACATTTTTTTTTTAAGTAATTAAATTTGAGATTATGTCACATCTATTTATACTTTTAAAGCCCTTCTCCTGGCCAAACTAATTATTTTTAACAGCACACATAGAAAGAAGCAATATGCTCATGAGCTGCCTGAATCTGAAAGCACACGCTTCTTCATCATGTTTAAATCCAGGAGTTTTTCCACATGAGAGAGAAAAAAAAACATGTTATTAGAAACAAGGTCAAATGAAACTGTGTGTTTGTGAGCTTTAGCTCATTTCCAGCAGTCCTAACAGTGAGCGCCTGCTGGATAGTGAAACAGGATTAGCTGATTGTGTTTGTTGTTAGAGTGTGTCCGTGTATTCAGTCTATGCTGGCGTGTTGGCTTTCTCTAATGTTTATCCATACACAAAACAACAAGAAAAGCACACACAGCTCCAGTTTTATTCCACCCGATCGTGCCATTTTTACTTTATTCAGCTTTTTTCGTCTTGTCGTTTTGTAAATATATTCTATTGAGCTGTTATATTCTTCTGCATTTAAGATGAGTAATGTGAATGCTCCTCAAACCACCTGCGCTCATAGAAGGAAATACTGTAATAAAAAGGAAAATCCAGATTCAGAGACTCAGAGTTTGATGTAATAAAAGGTGTTTGCTTTAGTGTGCAAGAGACACGAAAAAGAAAAAACCCTACGAGCTGAATGAGGTGCAGGGCAAAATGTGTTGGTGTATTTTGTGACGCTAACCCACTAAAATAAACTGTTCAAACCTATTAAAATCTTTGCATTTCCCTTTTTAAACAAGCTGTGCTTAATGTTTTGGCTGCTGTTACACAGTAACTTCCTTACTTTTGGAATAAATGAAGTGTATCTCATCTTATTCCATTTCATATGGAATTACGGCACACTGTCGTAGCTACAGACTCTATGATGTGACCTTAAAATAATGACAAAATAAAAATCTGTGTTCACTGGAGGACCGCTAAGAATCTCACTCTCTCTTTAAAAGGCTGTTCCAGAAACAGCGCGACTGGCAAACTGGTGTCAGAGGGTTTTCCCAGTCAGACTCAGACAGGCATGTGTCAACAGGCTCAGGGCAGGCGTGCAACAACCCCGTTTTATCATCGCTTCACATTAGAGCTGGGCGATATGAGATTTTTTCATATCACGATATGTTTTTTTCATTTCAGGCGATAACGATATCTATCACGATATAAGCCAAATAACTATATTTGTAAGATTTAAATGTGCCGTTGCTCACAAGTAAAATGTGAAATAATCAGCAGCTTGTTTTGATTTAAATATTTATTTCCCATAATAAGTTCAACAGGGTAGATGTACTTAAGGAACATGAGACTTTTTCAGATAAATAAAGGCAAATATTGCAAACTACACAAAAGGCAGCCGCTAAAGCGTTTAAGTTTCAAAATAGAACAAACGAAACAGACTAAATTGTCAATTCCACTTAGAAACAAAATATTAATTGTAAAAATAAATCTTAGTTTGTGTTACAGAAGAACAGACAAAACTGACTAACTTTTGTCAATATCAAATAAACTGAGAACTAAAAGGAAATTCTCAATCTCTCCTTGTTGTATAGCTGAGCTTTTCAAACAGTTTTAACAGTTACTTTAGTCTGACAAAAGCCGAATGACGAATTAGCGCTTCCAGTCAGAGACTGAGGCTACGTCCACACGTACACGGGTATTTTTGAAAACGGAGATTTTCCGTTTTCGTTTTAAAAAATAATCCCGTCCACACATAAAGGCAGAAATGAAGGAAAACGCTGCTATGAACATGCCAAAGCAGCAGGTGGCGCTAGATTCCTAACCGTACCGAAATGTTGGCCAATCAGAAGTCTAGAAGCCTCGGTGGGAAAAAGTAAACAAAGCTGGGGCATAGAAGCAGAACCGAGTCGTATGTGTGGAGGGACAGTAACTGTGTGTATATGTAAGCATTTAAACACTGCAGAGAGTAGAATTAACAGTAACAGTATTGTAGAAATTCATTTCACCGAAACAATAACGTGGCGCACAGTGTGACGCATGCACCAGTTTATTGTATTTCCAGACTTGCTTTCGGCACAATTTACAGTGCACGCTACTCTGTTTTTTGTCAGACTTGAAATAGCCGAAATACCTTCACACTACGGAACTTCTATGGCTCTTCCGTTCGACAATCTCTCCGGCGTTGGAACCATCATCTGTTTTCTCTTCGGTCACGCTCGGTTGATTTTTCTAGTCGGCACACTCATTTCCTCCATTACGCGCTGGCTGCTTCCCAAACAAACACACGTGCGGCTTGGCACTTGTGCTGTATGTAACAAGTCACGCGACGTGACGCTGCGGCTGTGATTGGTTCGGCTCTGCGCTACTTAGTTTGGATTGGCTAAACTTTTATTTTTTTTATTTTAAGAGGACAAGAGCGGCGAGGTCTATCGCGATAGCTTAATTTCTCTATCGAGTAAAAGTTATATCGCGATACATATCGTTATCATTCTATCGCCCAGCTCTACTTCACATATAAGGCGACGTCCAACTAAACTTGAACATCGTTTCAACTTTGCAAAACAAATAAATGTTATTCGACCAATTTATTCGCCAGAGTTTCATTTCGGTCTTCACTGCTGTCGCTGCAGTCCGTTCCCCTCTCCCTGCTCTCTGAGCACACACCTCACACACAGTGTGAAGCAAACAGAGGCGCCAGACATGAAATAACACAACAGGACCTTCCCAACAAGTGTTACACTGAAGAGATCGAGTGAGCGAGTCGAGCCGACGCTTTTCAGTCGTGTTGGCTTACGTTACCACAGATTATACTTAAATCAGAAATTTTAAATATGAAAAGACAAGAAGCACTCGGAGAATGCTTTTTAAGTAGCTCTATAAATCATTATCATCACTTTGACCTGCAGATCAATGTGTTGACCTTGAAGGAAAGGTCAAACTGAAGGAGAGGTCCATAATCAAGACACCTGATCCAGGTCGGCGAGCTGGGATCAGAATGTTATTTGATACTCAGCTCAGTCCTTCCTTAATTAATTGGATGATATGCACAGGATTAAAACAACAAGCCTGCTCATGTTACCGTAACACTTTGCACACGGCTCTGTGGCTGATTTTGTAAAAAAGGTGGTTTCACGAGATATCCTCATCACTACATCGGCGTTATCAGTCAGGCAGTGTTGGTGTTTTAACCTGTTCGTATCCTGCTCTCCTGCTTCTCAGAGTTCTTCTTGCTCTCCTTGACTGCCGGCCTTTCCTGGACCTCCAGCATCTCCTGGACCTCCAGCCTTTCAAACGGATCTGGCGGGTCATCAGCTGGCATTTCCTCTATGGTGACCACCGGGGTCGCTGTGGTGATGGCGGCCTTCTTTTTGGCCCTCCTCCTCTCCTTAGCCCTGCCGCCGTCGTCTTCAGCACCGTCGCTGTCGCTCATGTCGTCGAAACCGAAGTATTTGATTTTGTAACTGGACCGGCCATCCACGCTGTCGCTACTGTTCTCCTCCTGCTGGGCCTCCGAGTCCTCAAAGCCAAACAGGTCCAGCTTACTGTCCTTCTTCGACTTGGTCTGGGTCTGCCTGAACCTGCGGAGAGGACATCCAGAGGAACGGCGTTAATATTCTGCTGAGACGACTTAATTAAAACTGAATGTTAATGTGTAAAAGTATACTTGTGGAGAGGATTTTTCATTTCAGGCTTCAGTCTAACGTGTTTCATGATTAGCACGAACATGAAATGGCAAACCACCATATTCTAGTTAACACTTTCCCTCATAAAATGTATCGTTTTCAGCCCAGGTAATGAAAGCAAAATCAATATCAATTTGATTTCTTGCAGCATTTTAAAAGAAAAAAACCCTGCAATTCAGATGGATGGACTTTTTTCTGTGACCAAGGTCATTTAATTCAAATGAAAAAAATTAAATCACCGAGCGCTCGTTCTTCTTGGCAAAACAAAGGGCATTACGCTAACTGCCAAAATATTACAGTGGAGTGGAAGTAAATGAAGTCTCAGCAACTGAAATGAGACCAAAGAGGCCCACGGCCTCACGCTGAGACGGAGATATGGTAAAGATGTAAAATGTGTGAAATGAAAGGCATCATAGATGGTTTTCACTGAATAATATGTCCCCGTGCCTGTGAGAAGTCACACAGCATAAACAACTACCTACATGCATTTTTATGTATTTGCTTTATGTTTTTCTCCTCTCAAACGTCTCAAACCTGATATTAAATGACTCTTTGCTTGTTATAATAAACTACTTTGAAACAGTCTGATTTAAATCTGTATTTTCTCTCCAAGTCTGTTACAAATATTTTATTAAGCAGTTTAATATAAAATATTAAAACTCAAAATATGCTTTTAGTGGCTGCAATTTCAAATGAAGTACTCTGGGTGCTTCGTGCTGGCATGTTCAGCATCCAGGTTCTGTTTATGGACCTACTGAATCACTTTCTACAGGTCTGCTGTGGATGTGGACTAAAGAGAATGATCATCAAGCTTTGTGTCCATCACCAGATGTCGCACAACTCAGTTACTTAAAAAAGAAAAAAAAAAAAAAAAGAGACAGAGCGAGTTGTTTGACTGAGGGATGAGGTCGATCTGTTGTTCCTAGAGTATTTAGAAGTAGAATGGGAGGCAGAGCCTTCAGTTTTCAGGCCCCTCTTCTGTGGAACCAGCTTCCAGTTTGGATTCAGGAGACAGACACTATCTCTACTTTAAGATTAGGCTTCAAACTTTCCTTTTTGCTAAAGCATATAGTTAGGGCTGGACCAGGTGACCCTGAATCCTCCCTTAGTTATGCTGCAATAGACGTAGGCTGCCGGGGATTCCCATGATGCATTGAGTTTTTCCTTTCCAGTCACCTTTCTCACTCACTATGTATTAACAGACCTCTCTGCATTGAATCATATCTGTTATTAACCTCTGTCTCTCTTCCACAGCATGTCTTTTATCCCGTCTTCCTTCTCTCACCCCAACCGGTCGCAGCAGATGGCCCCGCCCCTCCCTGAGCCTGGATCTGCTGGAGGTTTCTTCCTGTTAAAAGGGAGTTTTTCCTTCCCACTGTCGCCAAAGTGCTTGCTCATAGGGGGTCATATGATTGTTGGGTTTTTTTCTCTGTATCTATGAAGCGCCTTGAGGCGACTTATGTTGTGATTTGGCGCTATATAAATAAAACTGAATTGAATTGAATCTGTTAGATGGAAAACTGGGATACTTTAGACTTCCTGTAGTTCTTGTGGGATATCAGCAGGTGTAGGCAGTTACACATCAAACTGTCCACACTGTGGAACACCCTGACACACAAGGACCGCCGGTGCCCGTTAACCAACCTTGTATTCTGTTGTTCCAACTTCTTCCGCTGCCACCCGGCCTCTCCCAGCTGCGTCGTGCTGCCTGAACCGGCGCTACCGCTACCACAAGCGGGTGCTGCATCAGTCCCAAACTCCTCCACCACTCGGTCCTGGATGGTGACGTTACACATAGATATGGAGGATGGGTGCAACACTGTGTAGTCCCTCGTCCTGCCCTGGCTCCCTCTGCCACCTGTCGTTTTGTTATTGCTGTCAGATGCGGATTTGGGAAGATCTGAGCCAAAAACAGTGGCTGCGAAGCTGCTGGAGTCCGAGGCTTTGCCCTGTTTGTTGGGCCTCCTGTATGTCCGACAGTTCGAGTTCCTTTCAAGTGACGATGAGGTCGACATCTGGGAGTAATCCGACGTCTCAGTGAGGTCAGGGTTGCCCTGCAGGTCGTCGCTGTCGCTGAGGAGCAGCTGTGGAGGAGAGGGGGTCTTCTCGTGCCGAGTTTGCACCGGGTCACAGCCGCCTGCCGTCGTGACGCCCGCCGAAGCCCATGACAGAGTAGGGGCAGGGTTGCGGGGTTCCTGTGTGGGAGAAGGTGGCCGGAGGCCCATTATAACATCCCACGAGTCATAGGTGGATTCTGCCTTGGAGCCAGTCTTCAGGGTGGTGGTCTGGGCGAGGGGCTTCTTGTCGCTCTCAGAAACGTTTTGGTACCACGTGTAGCTGTGCTGGTTCTCTGACGACGAGGACAACAAGCTCTGCTTGGACTTTCCTGAGAATGAAAACAGAGTCAGAGTCAGTGCATCAAAGTCACTGAAGGTACCGGTCATTTTTATGCTGGTCCAGTTCCAGTTTTCACAAGCAAATTTGTATTAAAGATCAAATGGACTAAACTTTAATATTTGAAAGAGGAAAAGGTGCTGCACAAATAACTAGAACAACAATGAAAATACATCTTTGCTGACTGAAAAAACATAAAAACTAGACCTGTGTGCTTATAAAAATAATGAAAAGAAGATAAATATACACATAAAATGTCAGTCTTTATATGCCTGGAGGGGGGAAAAGAAAAGACCTTCACACAGAACCTTGTCTGAAGCCAGCAAAGTGAATTAAAAACAGAAAAATAGTAATAATCATAATAACAACTAATTAAAAAAAAATAAAAAAAAATATAATAACTGCAGCTTCATTCTCACCATGACAATGAACCCAAACACACAGCCAATGCATTACACCTGGACACACACACACACACACACACACACACACACACCTCAACGTTACTGAAACTATCCCTGAAGACTACGATAGGAAAGTTGCCTCAGAGAGTTCAGGCTGTGCCGAAGGTTAAAGGTGGCCACACCCAATACTGACTTTCAGGTTCATTAGAATTTTAACTGGAATTTATGCTACTGAAGGAAATTTACGCTGCAGTTTGTGACTATTACTCTTATAATCAGTAAGTAAACTGACAATAAACTTCAGGGTTTAAAGGTGAGGCTTTGCTTTTGAAACCTGTTGCAGTTTGTCTACAAACCAGAAAACACAGAATTTAAAAACTAGACAAGAACATGTTGGTTAAACTGAGAAACTTTTCTGCCAACTTCCACCTCCAATGTTCTCTGAGCCGGACTCGAAGGAATGAGACACCGCGTGGTTCTGCATGATGTGTTCTTGAAACCGAATGCTCAAACTTGTTTAAGCAGCTTAGATCTGCTTAAACATCTGCTTGCCAAATAATTCCCCCTCATTTTATTTCTTTAAATTTGAAAAAAGAAAGCCCCCCAACCACACACACACTCTATATGCCCTACATTCACTTTACATTTTACCGCTGAACTTCACAGACACCTCGGCACAATGATGATGCACCCAAAGCTTACACCATTTCAAAAAACACCGTTACGCAATAAAAGCAGGTCACACACACACACACACACACACACACACACACACACACACACACACACACACACACCTGGAACAGCAGCCAGGTCTCACAGCAAACAGTCATTTGCCAGCAGCTGTAATTCTTCAAGAGAATCAAAATGGGTCTGGAGCCACTTCCAGGACAATTCATGCCGTTTGGTTATTAGCACCCCCGGTTATTTGTGTCACTTCTGCCGTGGCACATAACTCACAATGCTTCACTTTCCCCTCTGAGCAAACAGGAAATTGCTTCACGCTGTAGCGTCACATAATATCAGCTTCTGCGGTTTTTGATTCAAGGTTGATTGGTAGCAAATCTGGAATGGAGGCAATTTCAGTTACTTCAGCTTATGATTCAGACTTTATTTGACAAATTAAAAATAAAGAGAGAAGATCAAACACACAGAACGAGCGAGGCCCCCAGAGGACTGCTAAAGGTCCTTAAAGGCCCCACACTCCAACGCCACCAAGGTGTGTACGTCTGTGGACACAGGTCTTTTTCTGGTTAAGATCTAAATGCTGTTTGTTCGTTTTTTCCCCAAAGTGTTTAATCTGATATCAACTGAGTGTAAAACGTATAAAGTGCTATGATTCCTCCATGACTTCAAATATTTTACTGTCCTTTCAAAGCGTGACGTGAACCGAGAGCTGCAGATGAGTCATTTAGTCTTTTCTTCTCAGCCCTCCAACGATTTCTTCTAACTTTATCAAAACAAGTCCACGTGAACGACGCCGTGCAGCTCTGAGGGTTTCCGTGGCTACAACTCAGGTACAGACACAGGTTAGCTATTAGTGTCTGCCAGTTCTACGAAAAACACTCAAGTTATTCTGACTAAATTAACCTAACACATAAATTAATTATCGGACACCTTCATGACGGCTAACCACAAGCAGGGTTGGAAGCAGGCCTTTCTGAGCGCCCTCCAATCCCCTTCTTTTGAACGTGCACGTGTAAAACGTCAAGTCTTAACTAAAGGATCCCAGATAAGCTCTGAGTTTGGCGTTTTTGGAAACCAAAGGGCTCGGGTTTGTTTTTCCAGTCATGTGCTGTTTTTACTGCTGACGCGGTTGCAAAATGTTCTAGTGATTAACACACTTTCAGTTCTTTGGCAGATGGCAGAGCGAGGAGCAACACACACACACACACACACAGTGTGTGTTCTGTAGCCTACGAGAAACTCAAAATGTTGCTCTGAAGCCGTTTGATGATGGAAGCTGATCGCCTTGCATTCCTTTAAAGCCGGGCAGATAAAAATAAGAGTCTGGAGAGGTGACACCTCGGGAAGGTGCAAAGCCGGCAGTTTGCGTACTTTGGCTTTGCGAGGCAGATGGGGCTTGATGTCAGTATGTGTTCCAGCCTGTGTGGGTGTGCGACTGTCTAAAGGGTTTGCAGAGCGGTGTATTAAAAACAAAAATTAGGCAGCACAGAGGTACTCTGTGTTTAATCTTTAACCAGGTAAGAACCACCAAGTCAGAAGGACTCTGGGCTCCAACCTGCACGAGCCTCCAAATGTTTGTCTTGAACTAAAAGTTTAAAGATTCCTTCACTAAAGGAAGAAGAGTCCTACTCTCTGTTACCCTCAATATCATTTAATAACCCGTGTTCATTAACTGTGGAGCCAGCCATTTCCCCCATCAACGAAGACTTGGTTTGTCACCAGTCGGCTTCATTAGTTTCCCTTTTTTTTTCCCCCTTTTTTCTTTTTTTTTTTTTTTTTTTTTTAAAATCAGCATTAGTTTAGGACCGAGTTTAGTGTTTGGTTTAGGCTCTCGTCTTTGGCAATAACTTGTCTTCATTTTATTAAAATGCCTTCAAACGCAGCAACTTTGTGAGCTCCAGTAAGTTGGATTCTTTCTACAGCAGTGAAACGTCACAGAAAGTGACTCTGAACTCTGAGAGCGCAACACGTCTGTGACGGGCAGATAAGAGTGAATGTAACCATTAAGATTCTTCTTAGATTCATTGTATCTGAACTTGCCCAGCAGGACAAGTCCTTAAGAAAAAAAATTCTGTGGCAGATAAATTAAATTTTATTCCTCCAAACGGTTTTAAACGATGACGCAGCAGCGCTAAATGAACAGGTGTAGCTTCTCAGAATGCCAAATATGACAAACAAAGCAAATTTTCTCATTAAAGTTCAAAATAAAGCTGCATCTTAAAAAAAAAAGAAAAAAGAAAGACTTCACTCTGACTCACCCTCACACTGCAGTAGTACAGTACAGTAGTTTGCATTTGCTCAGCTGATTATTAACCACCTGGTTTCGAATTGCTCAGTTTACCGGACAATCCGAGTCCCTTCAGCTTCAGAGCGCCCTTTCAAAACAGCACAACTGCACCACCACCACCACCTTCTTCCCCCGACTCTGACTCTCAGTAAATGTTGACACAAGAAGCCCAATTTCTGATCGTCTGTGGCAACAGAAGAATCGAGCTCAGCTGAGTGATCCCGCTAAAACATTTTCTCCTGCAAATTGAATCCTGAACCGTCTTCTCCTCTGTTCACATCAGTGGCGAGTCTTTGATGGTTTCTATTAGGGGTGGGTTTTTAATAATCGGTTTATCGATTAAAATCGATTCTGGACCTTGTGAATCGGAATCAAATCGATTCTAGAAATCAGTGACGACACCCAGCCCTAGTTTCTATCGTTGCCCGTCACATCACCACATCGCAGAAAGCACTTCCTCATCATTAAGTGCGAACGGTATGGGGAGAAATTTGACTCAAAATAGCTAATGCTACGGTATGATCCACAAGCGTACGCAAAGATTTACAAATATGTGTAGTGATTTGTGTGCAACGTTTGAGGACTCGTAAACGTCTGCGGCTTATGATGCAATTTAACTGCGCGTAAAACGTGCCTCAATGCGAACCTGAATAAATACTGATCACTTAAACACAATTTCTGAAGTTCAGCTTTACTAATCAGATTATTTTCTCTTTCTAAGACCTTTCTTTGAACGCAAATGTCTAAAACTAAACGTAGCATCCCCGTCACTCACAAAAGCTTAACTGCGTGTGGACGCATCGCCTGACACGCACAGATCACGTCACATGCCCTCGTGGGGTTTGGACACAAATTTCATGCTGCCAGCTTTGCACAGATCCACAAATGTAAGCTGCTGATTTATTGGTTTTCTTTGTTTGTTTAAAGAAAGCAGGCAGTCCTAAATAAACAGAACAGCCTGTGACCCTCAAGTAGAAACAGAGTTAACAATTACAGAAACTACTCATTAGCCTGTGACAGTTAATACATGGCTTAAATAAGCTGCTGCATCCTGAAATGTTCAGGATTAGACATTAAGCTAACAATAATGTAAGCCTGCTGTTATTACAGAATAGTAAGATTAGCATCAAAGTGCTATTTCCATTGCCTGGATTACATGTATATTCAAACGGTACAGAGATCAGCTGCATATACTCACTGCGGAGCTCAACCATTACGCTCCCTCCATCTGGAGCTGTGCACTGACCCAGCAGAAGAACAACCAGCACGTTGCAGCAGCTTATTTAAATAATATTTTAACTTTTATAGCCGGGGTAGGAAACTCCAGGCCTCGAGGTTTTGGATCTCACTCTGGGTCATCACACCTGACTCAGATGATTAGGTCATTACCAGGCCTCTGAAGAACGTCAATACATGTTGAGGAGGTCATTTAGCCATTTAAATCAGCTGTGTTCGATCAAGGACACATCTAAACCCTGCAGGACACTGGCACTCGAGGCCTGGAGTGGCCTATCCCTGCTTTCTAGGCCCCTGCAGAGGTCCCAGTTTTACACTGGGACGTCAACAAAGCCTACATTCGTGCATCTGTGCACCACGAGGACATGTGAGGTGATCTGTGCGTATCGGGCGATTCGTGCACTCGTATTAGTTTTAGACATTTGTTTCCACAGAAAGCTTTTTCTATGGGAAAAATCTGTTTGGTGAAACTGAACTTAATATATGGTGTTTAAATGACCAGTAATTATTCAGGTTTGCATGTACACATATGTAAACCAGTCCTGCATGTGGTCAGATTGTTTTGTATTTTGCATTGAAGAAGGTAATCATCTGGGAGTCTCCCAATGCTGCTGAGGATCAGACGATATGGACATAAAAAAGGAGAGCATTCGGGGAAGAGCGGGAAAACAAATCACAGAACTTCCTACAATTTCTAGAAATGTTTCAGTAACTCGAATCAGCTATGAGTTGTATGCTGGCGGCGAATATCTGTGGGTATATGAGGCAAAACCTCACTTCAGCGCACTCTTATGGGCCAAAACAGGGAACAGAACAACGGCAGAGTCCGTGGGAAAAACTTTGAAGATCAAAAATGCAGCCTGAAAAGCAGATGGTGGCTGCAGTGGACGCTTTTCATTGTTTTTAACACTCTTCTTCACTTTGCTCTTCTGCAGAGCTGACTGATGGTAGCTCAGACCTGTGTAGCACAACCTCAATCGACAACAGCTTTCTCTGCAGGTAGACGGACCATCCACAGACCGCCACTGGACTGCAAAGACGCTAACCCCACTCAACCACAATTCTACTCCAGAGGGTGAAGAGCTCAGAGTAGAGCTGCTGCTCTTCCATGAGGCTGATAAAGCAGTTCGGGAATCCGACAGGACGCCTCCTGGATGAGCTGTTTTGTGACATCTTTGCTGAAGGAGACCTGAGAGAGGTGTGTGCCTCTGCTCATATTAAATCCTTGTTAAATACAACCACACCAATGTTATGTAGGTCCCATAAGACATTAGAGTTTGAAAGGAGGAAAGTGATGAGGGTTAGACATCTGCCTTCAAGAACAGGAAAGTAAACAGCCTGCAGCTAACCTTGCTGGAGTCTGTTTAAAAACCACAATACCCCTCATCTCACCACTGCAAACACAACGGTGGCACGTTCAGCGTACCTGTGGTGTAATAAAGCCAGCCAAATGTGCTTGTTACTCACAATCTTTACAGCCCTTTGTAAGCTGACAAGCTTAAATGTACTTTTGATTCACAGCCACGTGCTATTGACTTGTTTAACTGTACAAACAGACCACTCTGAAAGAAGCTGTCGTCAGCCCTTTATTTTATAAAAAGAACCATTTCATCAATGACATTATCATATTTATCGAGTCAACATCTGCAGCCTTTGTATGCAGATAATACACATGTTTATGGCAGGGTTTAACTTCAGTGTCATGCTAGCTTCCCGTCAGTGTGGCTCGGTGTACCATCAGTGTGAAAACAGCCCTCTGAGCCATCTGAGGTGCTCGCTGGGGCAAAGCTCGCTGTGAGGAGCGAGCTCGCATCTCTGGCAGGCAGCCAGAAGCAGTCACAGAAAGCTGAAAGCGAGTCAAGCTGACAGGGAACGGCTGAGAGGGGTACAAACGGGGAAACTGATTTCTCTGTGTCTGAAATGATATCACTGCCAACTGAAAGGGAAGCAGCTGGAAGAAAATAACGAACATTAGACTTTTCTTCCAAGTTTAAATGACTTCACCCTGATGTGCTTGACACGCGATGCAAGACACCCGTGTCCTGAGCTTACTAGCTGGCTCATTTAAACTAGCAAGGCTGTGAATGTCACCTCTTTGGCGTTACACTGACACACTGCAGATTTAACTTTCAGGAAAATCTTAACAGACTGTGTATTACCTGTGCTGGCACTGCTGCTGTTGAAGAACCGAAGGGTGTCATCCATCGCCCTCGGCTGGGTCTTAGATGCTCCCTGGAAGCTGGACCTGCTCCCTGTATCCGGGGACACCCCAGGTCGTTCTGCCTGGGGCGGCTCTGCTGAGGCTGGCTTGGCGGGAGACGACTTGCTCCCGCTCCGGGACGACACGGGCTTGGATTCCTCATCACTGTCAAACCCAAACGGGTCATCCAAACCTTCCCCGCATGGACGGGGCCTCTTATACACCTCCAGGACTGAGTCATTCTTGGGAGCGCCAGCACGCTTTGAGCCCACCTTGGCCTTGTAGGTGGTGTCACCCCATTTGGTGCTCAGGGTGCCTCTCTTGGTGGAGAGAACTTCGTCAAACTTGGACGTGCCCTCACCACCCTTGCGGCTGTAGGTTTTACCAAATCTAGATGTCATTGTTGCATCTGGGTCATATTCTCTGAAAGAGGAGGACCAAGGAGTAGAAAGAGAGGGCATCTTAGGCGAGACGAACATGTATGTGATTCTCTAAATGTAATTTACAACTTGATCCGGAGCCGCCAAGAGAAATACACAGAATCAATCAACATCTGTAAAATGAAGCTCTGCTTTTTTAAATTTTATTTACAGCCAAACTGACAATTAAAAAAAACATATTTTTTGAAAAAGAAAGTCGTTTATTCTTAGGTTAACACAGGGCAGAAGTGCCAGCTAACAGCCGGAGTACTTCTCAGCCAGCTGGTTATACAAAACAAGGCTACCATTAGCTTAGCACCATGCTAACCGTGCTCATTTGCAGCTTTCTGCACAGGTTGGTCGCTAGCATAAATATTAATGAAAACATAACAAATTTTACAAGTGGATATCACGTAGAGCAGACTGGGTTTCCATTTAAATGCGCGGTGAGAGCTCTTCTACATCCCTGAAGTTGGTATTCAAGCAAGTCGAGTGTCAGCCGTTAGCATAACCAGTAAGCTCAACACAGAGAGCGGAGTTAGCTCGAGGCTAATGGCTAACAATAACTAAAAACTGACATGGCGTTACGTCGAAACTCCAAAAGAAAAACTCAGAGAATATCCTGCATTAAAACTGGCGCTGTCTGTTTTCTGGTATTTTCACTTACTTGGTGAGCTAAAGGGCCGATCCGCACAAAACACGCTCCAGCCGCAGGACGGCCGTTAAACGGGCACAGGAGAGCCGGGCCTGCTTCCCCGATTCAAGCAGCCCTGCACAGTATAAACAAGGCCGAACGGACGCCGTTAGAGGCCGATCGGTGAGTTTGAAACCGAATGTGACAAACCACAGACCAAGGCTGTTGAGAAAAGAAGCCCTTTAAAGATCCATCTAATGAAATCAGCTCTGCTTTCGAGTTAAATCTCACTCGATTGTCTCCTCCGGGCTGCGACGAAGGCTTCCATTGGACTCCCCCGCGGTGTCAAGCTAGCCGCGAAAATACTGTAACCGGAAGTCACGCGGCCGACATTTCAAAGTAAAAGCGTAAAATAGGCGCATGTGAACGTAATTTCCTTTAAAAGTAACTGATCTGAACGCTTTTGTAAAGACGGAGCAATTCGAAAATGTGGATTTAATGGTGAACTATTCGTCTATATATTATTCACTGTGACGCGGATTTATTATTTTGCTAAGTTTCTGTAAAAGCGAAGTTTTTTGTCCAATTTTACATTTTTTACATTAAGCGGAACTGCTTTACGTTACGTTTCAAACTTCACACAAGTGGCTTCATGAATCTTATCGTTTCAAATGCTGCGTTCAGGTAAACTCGCAAAATTCACTATTGTAGACACTAAATGCGACACAAATAATTGTAGAGGCTTTTAAAGTCTGCAAAAAAATCCAAATGAGTTCAAGAATCACCAAGTTAATAATTTAAACCAATCTAGTGAATTACTAACGTATTGTTAGTAACTTATTGTTAATAATTCACTGAAAATGCAAAACTACTGTACTTTTTGTTTACTTGGTAGTCACAGTTTAAAAAAGAAAAACCACAGTGATATACACGATGAGCAGTTTACTGAAAAAGCAATCTTCCACTGTTCACCAGGCTGTTCATCAGCTTTTAAATAAAAAGCAACAGAATCAATGCAAAAATACTCAAATTCATTAGTGCACCTTGTTTAGCCGTTCACATAAATAATACACAAACCAGCGTCGAACAAGCAGCAGTGTTCATTGTTGCCTTCTGTAAACAGATCCCTACTGTGATTTATACAGGTCTTATAAATATTTTCAAAGTGTTCATTTAAGGTACAACATTTGGCAAGATTACATTTAAAGTCAAAATCATTTGTTGTGCAACACAAATAGTTCCTCTGTTGTGTGTTTCATGCAACAGCTGTAACCCAAACTGACCCAGTTCTGGATGGAAATATTCAATATCCTCTGTTGTGTCCCGTGGTGCAGTCCCACATGAGAGAGTGGTATCGATCAACCAGACTGAGGCCACGGCAGTCTCCACGTTACTTGTTAGAGGCTTGAAACTCGTTAGCTGGAGGAAAACAATGCCACTGTCACACCTGTGCTGGGTGGAGGGGGTAATGTCCTGTCTCTAAATGGAAAAGCTACACTGTGTGACAATTTGTCCACTGTTTCAAAGACAAGCTTCCCCTTATCAATAAAATATAACACACTCTTCTCTTCTCTCTAAATCCATCAAACACGATAGAAAGAATAACATCTCAGAACATGAAGCAGCATCTTTGTGTTTGTATTCTGGACTGTTGAGCGCTACTTTGATTATGTGATATGCCCTGAAAATCAAAAAGATTACATAAGATTAATGATAGCATCAAAAAAGAAACATTAAGATGATGAAACAACTGAACACTAGATGGTAGTTATACTTCATATAATTGTGTCAAAATCCATATTCGTGATGGTGATGAGTGTCTCTTTGAGGAACAGACAGAACGATGACAAATAAAAGAGTCTTAAGAAGATTCGCTGCTTCTGGTCCCCCATTTGGTGCTTTGACGATCAAGGTCACAGCATATGATCACTGAGCTCTATGTGAACTGTATTGTCATCCAGGAAGAGACCCCTCCCATTAGGAAAGGATGCTTTATCAAAGATTAAAAATAATCACTTCAACAACCTTGCATTAATTTGTAATGCGCATTTCCTCTGTGGTGACCCAAAACATGGGACTATTGGATTTTCAGTTCTACGGTGTTGTTGTCACAGAATGGAGAAGCCTCTCTTTTTGCTTTTCCAAAATTAATGAAGTTCAATAGATGTTTTCGGCACAACTTCACCTGCTGGTGCAGGGAGTCGAGCACAGAGTCTGAAGAGTATAAAGTTCCAGCGACGCTGGAAGTGCACTGAACAAATCCTTTACTTACTCGTTTCATCAACACTTTAAACTCCGAGTGCTGCTTCTGCTTTAACCTCTTCAAGTTACTGGAACTTCCTTGGAGAATATCAGGGCCATCATCAGTATACAGTTATTGTTGAAAGGTCTCTGCTCCTTTTGAAGGCTGTCGCACTTGGTGCTGTGTTGTGTCAGCAGTGTTTCCACAGAGGGTGTCACCGGCTCACCTGGAAATATAATTTGTGCCCATGCCACCCACACCCATGCTGCCGGGCTACTGTTAATCTTACACCACTGAATAGTAGTGTGGAATTTAACTCAGTGCTTTTAGGCCTCAATCACACAGGCCTAGAGACCCGCTGGCAACCTCTGGTTGCTAGGGAAAAATCTGTATTCTCCGACCATTTGGAGAGTGATGGTAAATGGCCTGTATTTGTATAGTGCTTTACTTAGTCCCTGAGGACCCCAAAGCGCTTTACACTACAATCAGTCATTCACCCATTCACACACACATTCACACTTGTTAAGCAATTACAATCTGTCAAAGTGAAGAAACGTTCCTTAATTAATACCTTTGTATGATTCTTGTTCTAGTTTTCCTTATTTTCTCGTGTTTTCACCTGTACCAGTTTCACCTGGATGCTCGACCTTCTGGCTGTCACCAGGTGAAATTGGTAGCAGACAGTTCTGCAACAGAGCTCTCCGTGTTGTTGCTGCGGTCGCTGGCAGACTGCTGCTGTTAACTAGAGTTTGCATTAAGGACACAAAAACTTCACACTTACTCTCCGAGCTTTAGTAAAACTTTAGTAAAAGTGTGAGAGTTGGCAGAACATTTGGCCTTCTCTATGGAAACTACTGGTTACCGCGGCAACCTGCTATGATCAAACAATTTAGAGGAGATCCTGGTGCAGCTCCATGCACTTCTTTAAAAAACACTTTCGTGCCAGCAAAGTTTGTAAGCCACTCGTGAACAACCCAGGGGCTCACTGACTTTAGGCCTGTGTGACGGGAAACTTATTTAAATACTATTTACTATTTCATTCTACTTACAACCATTATATTCTACACTTAAAGCTTAAGCTAATTCTTATTTTTCAAATTTTAAAATATAGATCTATTAAATTATTGTGCTGTGTTGTGGGGGACAAAGCTTCACATTCATATAGACGTTGGTAAAATCATCTGCTGCTTAAACTTTTGTACTACTATTACTTTTGCTTAGGTAAAGAGTCATTGTAAAATGTTATTGACTACACTTCTTATCATCTGCACGAGTCTGTTTTCTGCTCCAGTTCTGGTCACTGAACAATCCTGGAAACACTCCTGGTAGCAAACTACGAAATGTCAACTAAGGTAGCACAGTGTATATAGTGTATATTTGCACTTCAGCTTGCCAGCATGTGCAAACTGAAGAGCAGCAGTATTTACACAGTAACAACGCGCCCTGACAAGGCTTTATGAAACCATTTCGGGCTATGAGCACGTTGACGAAGGATGCCAGATTTGTGTAATCGTGACTGTGCCTCCATCTGTCCTGTTTCTAATCTGTGATTAAAGCTGTGCTCTTACATGGTTAAAGCCCAGCTAGCCGTAACTTCACTCCTCCTGATCTGTCAGCTTTCTCACACACACTTTTACAGGCACTATTTTCAGAAGCTGTGGGTTCCTGGTGCAAAGATAGGGGCACAGTTTTTCAGTGAATATGTGTGTGAAAGTGTGAATGTGTGTGTTTGTATCAGGCTCCAAAAAAGACAGCTTCCCTTCGTCCCAGTCCAGATGAACTCTGACCTTCTTGACCTTCTCTGTGATGGAGAGAGCGATGTATTTGTTGGTTGGGGAGAACGCTCTGTATCCGGCATGGCTGCATTCTACGCTCCACACTGTGGAGCCCACAAATTCTCTCCTGCACATAGACTCTGCTATCACCCCAACCTCCCAGTCCTTGTTGTCTCCAACCTCCACGTCCCAGCTGTGAGTTCCCGAGTTAAAGCCCTCAGAGCCCAGGACAGAATCCCAGAATTCAAACCTCTCCGGGTTTTCTGGAAGGAGCCTTCTCTTTCCGTGCCTCACGCCAGTCAGATCTTCAGACAGAATGAGCTCTGGATTGGCTGAATTTGGATCCAGAATCACAGGACTGTAGGAGACCATGTCTGTCATCTTATTCCAGATGTTGAAGGTCAGGTTGCCCAGGTGTTTGGCCACATCTATCAATGCTCCTGAGCCCAGCTGTGGATCATCCAGCTGGGGGTGCTGCTGGACTCTTTCCACCACAGCCTTGTAGGTCCTCAGGAAGGATGGATCTCCAGCTCTGAGGTGCTCCTCTGTGGCTCTGACTGTGTCTGAAAGATTCGCCATCTCCCTACACAGAGCCTCCATCTTCTCCTTCATCACTTGGCTCTTCTGCGCCTCTTCCTCCCGCAGAGCTAACAGCCGTTCCTCCTCTTCCTCCTCTAGGAACTGGTGAAGCTTCTTAAACTGCTCCTTAAGCCTCCTTTCTATCTGCAGAGCCTGCACTTTAATGTGCTCTGCTGTTTGATGTAAGTTCACTTTAACTTCATTAAAAAGCTTCAGCTTGTGCTGCAGAGGGTTCAGGAACGTGTGAAGCTCCTCTCTGTGTTCCTGTGCAACTTCATCAATGGGTCTGAACTGATGGTCGGCGTGGATTTTTGCATCCCGACAGATGATACACGCGGGCTGCTCATGGTCCAGACAGAAGAGTTTGAGCTTTTCAGAGTGCAGACTGCAGAGACTGTCAGACCCCGATGAAGCTCTCTGACTCTGCAAAAATCCCTCACAGAGGTTCTTCAGTGCCCGGTTACAAGGTGGATCACTCCACTCGCACACTGTCCGACAAACCAGGCACTCTTTGATTTGCTTCTCTTTCCACCAGCTCTGCAGACAGGCTTTACAGAAGCTGTGGCTACACAAGAGGAGGACGGGATCTTTAAAAATGTCATGACAGGCAGGGCAGCATAAATCCTCCTCTGAACGGAAAGCCATTTTCCCCTCAGCGACAAAGACACCTGGCAGAGACGGACAGCAGGGAGGAGGCAGTGCCAAAACCTTCCCAACAAATCTTCGGCAAAATCTTTCCTTCAAGCGTTCTTAATTTGTAAGATCCCAGTGCTCCCGGTATTCTTGCTGCTGCTCAGCGCGTCAGTGTAAAGGTGACGCTTTCCTTCCCTTTACTGTCAAGAAGTCGTGTTTCCTGATAGTCGTGTTTGTCAGGTGAGCCAGAGTGGGTGGAGCTCTGTCAAATAACTGTAACACTCCAGAGACTTCTCTTACACCGCTCTCTGGAAACTGCAGGTGCTTGCACCTTCCACATGCTCTTAGCTTTCAGTCATGCACAGACACCAGCGGCATGTGTGAGCATGCTGTAGATCCGTTAAATGAGATCATGAGATCTACAGCATCTCTTGGATGAGAGAGCGGACTGATAAGTTCAGCTTCTTCCATAAACACAGATGTCTGCTAATCAGTGCAAAGTAACGGAGTAATAAATAAGAAAAGTGCACTCTCTAAAACTGGAAGCTTCTGTACGCCACAGAATTCCTTTAAAGAAATGCTCCAAGCGGCACGAGCACATTGGAGAGGTCCAAGCTGTGTCAGAACACCTGTCAGTCAAAGAGACCACGCACTTAACTTCAGTATCCAGGCGAAGCTGCAGAAAGAAACTATTCAGGCTTTAAATATGTTTGTTTCAGCTGTAAATCTCCAAAGGTTGAACAGAATCAACCTTTTGGGATCTACTTACCTGGACGGTTGAGAATGCATCAAGACGTTTTAGCTGTAAAGTTTTCATCTCAATAAGTGTAAGAAAACTCCTTTTTGGTTAGTTTGCCACAAAAATCTCCTTTATTGAACTTAAATACACAATGACTTCCTATTTTTCTCCCTGGTTGTCTTTGCCTCACCTGCTGCATGTCGGTGGGGCTGAGCACACAGTTTGAGGAGCTTTGTTCCACATATTTATTTTGTCCATCTCACAGCGCACCCCCTGGTGTCATTTCAATAAATTGCAGTACAGTGGCATTTCTAAGAAGCGAGCATGCTGTCTGCAGACACGCTCTGCTGCTCTGATGTCTGACATGGTTTGTTTTGCTTGAAAAAAGCCAAATTATGGGAGCTGAAGATGCTTCCCTTTGGTTGCTGCATGTGCAGAAACACGTGGGAGATGTTAAAGTGGAAAGTGTTTCAGCTTGAACACAAAGCTTGCAGGTATGCTGACTCAACTTCACTTTAAAAGGAGGAAGGTGTGGAGGAGGCAAAAATCTGGGCTATCCGGTATGTTCCTAACTAACGCTAAGTCAGACCTGCCTCACACACACCCAGCAGGCTACATGTTACATGCTACTGCATCACACCATAGATGTATTACCATAAAGCAAACAAGAATTTTCAAGAAGCAAAATTTTTCCACGAAGTTGAAGCCGTGCCTCCATTATGTGTCACTGAATGTGATCTGTTCTGCTTCTCCTCATATTCTGTGTACACCTCTGATGGTGGATGTCTGTATTAAATATGGCCAGAGATTCAAATCATAATGTCCATAACATGGATGCGGCCCAGATTAAGATGCAGAATGATTATTTTTGAGCACCAAATGAGAATTTTGCATTTGAATGCTTTGTGAAAAACTAGTTTTTGAAGAGAGATGGGGGGACAACATCAGAGATGGATGGATGTCCCAGTACTTGTTGACATGCACCCCGCTGTGGCTGTCTGTTTCTCCGGGCCACTCAGGTCATGTTGGCAGCAACCCTGAAAAATCTTTCCAACAGTTACTGAGGAGCACTAAGCCTGGATGCTGTGGCCCCTGTGCCAGCATCAGCCTTCCTGCCAGCCTTCAGACCAAAGGTTACTGTACCAGGAGGAGGTGGGGGTTTGATATTCTGACAATAAACAGATTTCAGATCTTCGCGCTGTTGCCAAACGCTCCCTGAGCAGGAGCTGGTTGTTGAGAACCTGGCAGAGCTTTGCAGTGACACCTGGAGAGTTCAGGCTTCACACAGCTCTGAAGAATAAGCTGGCACAGCAGCTGGCAGCAGCGCTGGCAGTGGCTTCTTTAAAAACAACTAGGCCTTTGACATTCGGCAGACAGACAAAGAGAAAGATGAGTGCAGCCAAATGACTTACCACCCAATCAACTCACTTTCTTAAAGAGATTAAAATAGAGGATTCTGGGCAATACAGTCAGTCTGCTAACAGCCGACAGAACAAACATCTAAGGGCTGAAACTGACATATAATAAATCATCGTCTGCATACAAAGAAACTTTTAGTTACAGAATAACCATTTGTCAAAAAAAACCCAAAACACTAAACTAACAAAGACAGCTTGGTCACGAAGCAAAACATCACACTCACAGGCAGCCTGTTTGTTTTATTACAATAGCTTTTATGTGAAGAAAATGAGGTACAGCATGAACAGGAAGTGGGAGGTGTTCAGTGTCCACGTCAAATATTTCACAAACTGCTTTGTTACACTGGAGCTGGATCATAGTGTTAGTGACTGCTTTTACCAAAGGAAGCAAAACTATCTGAATAAATGAATCTCTGCTCCTGGCTTTTATGATGTGAACCAATATAGATTTTTTAGTTTTTTTGGCTAACTATGCATCTAATACTCTGTTAAAGTTTGATTTTAAGACCCTCAGAGCTGGAAATATTAGGCTTCTGGACAAAAAGTGACATGGAAAGCCTTGTTTGGGCCCTTTTAATAGGTGGTAAAACACATACATAGTGGCTGAAAACCCATAATATCAGCAGCTGAAACATACCGAACAACATTCAGGACACAGAGGCATTCCCAGGTTGTAGGTCTGCTCCTCCCAGCTAGACACGAGGCTCTACCCTGTGGGCCTCTTCAATGACTGTCAGGCTTTCAGTCACTATTTACAGTCTGTGGCTGTGCTGTAGGTGAAGGCAGGAATGTTGATCGACCTGAAAGTGGTTCTAAATACATGTTTTCCCCCTCACACATCCTTCCACACAGATATACACAGGTACATCCTCCTGTTAGGCCTTAGTGATGGATTTATCACTGCAGTCATGTTGCCACAGAGTGAGTGAGCTCAAAGAAAGCTTTTAGCTATTCTATGCTGTGATTGAGCAGGAGTCTCGGGGAAGTTTGGGTCAGTTTTGCAACACTTCCAGCCGTAGATGTGAAAGAAAAGAAAAGGCATTTCATCACTGTGATTCTAGTCTCTCACCACTAGATGTCAGAATTTACAAATAATCTATTTCTGCTTCATCGTCTTGTTCTTCTGCCTTCAGCCTTTTTATTTTTCCTTCATTTTGGAGCTGCTGATGTCTCAGTTTCTGTCAGTGTGTTTCAGGGGTAGAGATGTGCATTGTGACAGCTTCTCATACTAATAGCATATAAAGGAAAATATTAAAAAATGCAAAAAAAAAAAGAATGAGTTGCATTTAAAAAATCAGTGAAAAATAAAAATTTTGGATATTTGGGGTGGGAGCACAAAATGCACAGTTGAGCAATGAAGCGATGATTGTGTCTTAATGTTACCTGTCGTTGGTTTGAGGCTTAGAGTTCATGTGTGGTCAAACTTTCACAGGTCTCTCTGCAGTGCTGTGAAAAACGAAATACAACCCACAGCTCAGCAGCTTGTAGAGGCTCCTTCAGCAGCAGTAAGTCAAAGTCATTGATGTCTGCACAACTTTGTTGCTGTGGAGGAATTTTGTCTCACACTGCTTGACTTCAAAGAGGTTTTCAGTGTTCGTTTATGCACAGCTCTCTGAAGGTTGCACCACATCAGTTCTTTTTCTGCCATTTTCTTGTAGACTTGCTGCTCTGCTTTCATGACCTCATTTTGGCCAAGCTTTAGCTGTGAAGCAGGTGGCCTCACATTTGCCTCAAGAATAATTTGTTATGCAGACGAGTTCATGGTCAAATGAGTGACAAGGTGCCCAAATCATCATGCCTGCTCCACTGTGCTTATAGGTGCTGTGTGCTCTTTTTAGACAGCAGATGTTTTCTCCTGGCAGCCCGTCCAAACATGTTATGTTCAGTTCATAAGAAGATGTTGTGTAGAAGGGAGTGTTTTTATTAGAAGTGCTCGCAGCCTTTAGTTTAGACAAATGAAGACAATCAGGTCTGAGAGAGGTGACTGTAAACACCGCCTGCCTGTGTGTGTTTGCACGTTTGTTCGCCCACCTGTTTATTTGGCTCCGTCCTGTGTGTGTGTGTGTGTGTGTGTGTGTGTGTTGGTTTTGTTTTCTTCCTCCTCCTCATCGTCCTCACAAAGAGACTATCCACACGAGCAAACAAATGAAACAACACCCACACACACTTAAGGCCAGTCGCGGGCTCTGGGAAGTCCCCTGGTTGTGTATGAAATGGTATACCAGATCATGTGGGGTATGCATTTACTTTGGATGTTTGCAGTAACATAAAACATTAAAACAAACAGTCATTAGTTCCAGGCCTCAGGATTGTAATATCACAGCTTGAAACGTTTCCTTGTGCACATAGATCTGGATAAATACGTCCTGCTGAAGAGCCCCTCTTAAGCACGTCGCAGACTCTGTGCTCGCTGTCCTTCAGCTGACCTGCTGACATCCTGCTGCACAGGCCTCCGTGCTTACAGCTCTGTTATTGTTTCTGTGCATCTACCATAATCCTTTGCAAAGAGAGCGAGAGACGAGGAGGGAAAAAAACTTCATCTCAGTTGATTGGCTGGAAATCTGCAACATGATCAAGCTGCCAACAGTAGGAATGTGTCACATCTATGCTCCCTTCAAAATAAAAGCAGAAATGTGACCATTCAGACAAAATTCGGACTACATTTATATGTTTCTATGAATTATGAGCACTGGAAACAATATGTGAAAATTTTAATAAAGAAAGGAATGTAGACCTATGTTGATTCATTCACTTGTCTGTCTTGGACTGTATTGCTATTTCAAAAATAAATGTGAATAAAATATGACATAGTTTAAGGTTTTTCTTCTTTACAGCAGAAATTTGACATTTGGCAAAACAGTGTTTGAGCAGATTTTCCCCCATAATCACTGTAAACTAGGAAAACATGAATTAGCCTCCCCATTAGCACCCTTTACATAAAATACATTTCCCCCATAAATTAGAAAAATTGTTTCATTTAAACTTTGTGCATTAAACTCATCATCAAGGTTTTCAATGAGGTAAGATGACATCAGCTGTCTGTGTTACAGGAACTAAAACAGTGAAGAAAACAGTAACAAAAAATTAATAAAAAGGCAATAAAACACAATTACAAAATAAAATATCTCATCAGTATTAAAAAATAATAATAATAATAATTTAAGAATTTAAGTTTAGATAATAAAACTGAATGTAATCCCATACAATCGAGTAGGAAAGGCTCAATTTAAAAAGAGAGCAAAATTATTCTCAGACAAAAGAAAGAAAATTAAAGCAAACGTTTACTTTATTTACTTTATTTACTTTATTTTGAAGTCCAGACGGACGTAACGCGGTCGTCAGCAGAAGCTTTTATTTCTAAAGGCTGTAAGCGGAAGCAGTGTGGGTTTATTGTGGTTTAACTTGACGCTGGTGCCGGACAGCTGCCACACTGGACTCGGACTGAGCCGGACTGTGTAAGTAAACCTGAAATCCGTCGCTTTTCCTGCCTCCAGACGGTCAGACCGTGTTTGTAGGGATGGTTTACCCGGGCAGCAGCGGCCTGGTTCAGGGCCACAGGCTGTCGGAGAGACGGTTAATGTAGGCGGGAGAGGAAATGGGTCGATGTTTTTAGGCCTGTGACTACAGTTTGAGCTCCACGGGGAGGAATTGAGCACTGGTGACAGTTTAATAGGTATATTTACCACCGTGAGTATTATATCTGTACCAAACACGGGAAATGAAAAGCAGCGGATTCACAGCAGAAACACCTTAACTGATCCAGGTTGATCTGATTCATGAGGTGAAAGAGCTGTAAAATCAGGGTTTATTCAGCTTTGTCTGTAAAAGGTTCATATTACCAGGAGCGACTGTAGGATTCTCATAGGGTGGCACAGGGACCAAGAACACTACTTATATATTAGTGTACTTGATTTTTAATATTTGTGCTACTTATGTTATTCAGCTCTTACATCGTGTTTTCAGATTTATTTTGTCCTTTATGTTTTATTTTTCCTTTTTCTGTCTTTAACTTTATTAATGTTTAATTTACTTTAGTTTCTTGTTTTACTATTTGTTTGATTTCAGCTCATTTTGGCTGTTTTGTTTGTTTTAGTTTTTCCATCTTTTTTGATAAACAAGTTATTATATATTGAAGGTCCAGAGGAAATCAGAATACCTGATCTGAAATAAATACAATGTAGAAAATTAGTATTAAAAAGATTAGGAGGTATTTTTAGGCTTACGTGCTGCCCTGTGGCTTCATGCAAATGTTCTTACACGAGAAGAAGTGAATAATTTTTTGTTCTGAATAATTGTTCAGGTCGTGAAACGAGTATTTAGACTCAGAGCTTTCTGTGGAATATCGATAAGAGTGTCCAATCGAGTGCACTTCTTGTCCTTCCTTTGTGTGTATTTTAATTTATACTTTTTATTTTCCCTTTACTTTAAATTATTACATTCTTTTATTTATACATGTATTTTATTTGTTTCATAAAGGAAGTCTTTGTAGGGTCTGTATAAAGTTTTTATTTGATGTGCCGTATTTGAATGCATCACTCGGGCAGATGTTCATTGTACACCTGTACGATGACAAAAACATTCATTCTAGTCTATTCTGTTGCTTAATCAAAAATTATAGTCCTATATAAGCACAGAAGTTTTAAAGTCAAAGTTAGGGGTCATCAGGTCAGCAGTATGTACTGTGACATCATCAGTCAGATGTGAGAACAAAAGAATAGCCGTGTTTTCCCCTGAGAACTTGAAGTAGCAGTTGAATGTAACTTCTTAACAAGTTTACAGTAACAGTACATCAACCTTGTGATCTCAACAGAAAGCCTTCTGCACGTCGTAAAACTGAAAGTGAAAAATATCGTTGTGGAGGATTTAAAAAAGAATCTTGGGTCAGGATTTTAAAGCTGCTGTTTAACCTCCATCAGTAATTTCCATGTACTGTTTGCTCTTCCTGTCATATAGAACACAGCTATAGTATCAATACAGGGACACCAAATATCAGTATTTTATTAATTAATAAGAAACGCTTAGCTAACAAATCTACCTGCTAATTCAGAGCGAGCTAATTACTTTGTCACAAGGGTAACCATAGACAGCTAGCTGAGGCCGAGGGTGTTGCACACTCTTTTTTTACGACAATCATCATTAGGGGCTTAATAATTTTCAGTTGTAGACCTTATAAATGTGAATACTGTTAAGCAAATAGCTCCAATAATAATAATAATAATAATAATAATAATAATCATAATGGATTGCATTTATATAGCCCTTTTCTCTCACATTCACACACTGGTGGAGGCTACAGGTGTAGCCACAGCTGCCCTGGGGCAGACTGACAGAGGCGAGGCTGCCATATCGCGCCATCGGCCCCTCTGCCAACACCAGTAGGCGGTAGGTGAAGTGTCTTGCCCAAGGACACAACGACCGAGACTGTCCGAGCCGGGGCTCGAACCGGCAACCTTCCGATCACAAGATGAACTGACAACTCCTGAGCCACGATCGCCCAATACTTACTATGTAGTTATAAATATGCAAAATAATAAGAAAGGAAAAGCTGTGTTGGCACCAAAACACTAGTTGGTGGTAGAATTGCTGCCTTCAAGTCGATCCATTCTCTTCTAGTAGTTTGGACAGTGGAATAATTCGATGGAGATGCATCATCTGCTTATATTTCTATTTACAGTGTAGGGTTTCAGAGTACAACACAGATTTAACACAGAACAATTAATTCTCTGTAATTTGTGCTAGTTTAACGAACGAAGGGGGAGTTACCTGAGTGTCACTGGGTTTTTTGCTGTTTAAGATTTCAATCACTGAGGAGCTGCTGAGCCGGAAAAACCGTGGACTTAAAATAGCCACCGTGACATCACTTACTGGTCTGTGGATTATGGTTTTGAAGCTTTGCATCTGCCATTGTTGAATTTGAGAGCTTGCATGAATGAATGACAAGTGAAAGTCAACATGTGGTATGACCTCTTTTATTATTTAACACAGTCTGAACTAGGGCTGGGCGATATGACCCAAAATTCATATCTCGATATTTTTTTTAAGCCATAAAGTAAGAACAAAAAGAGTTCTTAGTCAAAGCTGTGTCCCAGATGTCACACAGGCACTTTTATTAACATACAGCACAGATGTACATGAAAAATTACTCAAAATTAAATTATGAGCATTCATTAAATAATAATGCTCCATAAATAAAAGAAAACAAGGTTGTTTTTGTGCTAAACAAAGAGCTCACAATTGTGCAGTCAAAATGTAAACTAAAAGACGCTGAGCGTAATAACAAAGACAGACAGATTTCACAGCTGCTCTGTTCCCAAGTTTTACTGTGTGACTGACAGCCTGGAGTTTGAAATCCGCTTCATAACCACGTCTCTTACAGGTGCCATTTATGGTCCTTATACACACACAAGGTAATATTACGTTGATGCACAGTACGTATCACTCCGCGAAGCTCCTCGGTAGCCGTAATGCGCCGACAATCTATCAAGCGGTGCAGCTCCGTAGCTTACCAAAGTCGTACTCAAACATTTTTGACAGATTGCTGAGCGCCGTGTACCACATAAAATCGGTTCGCGGCCACCAAGCACAACCAGAATTCATACATAAGGCGCGCTATCAACTTTTGAGAGAATGAAAGGATTTTAGGGTTAGCGCTGTTAGCTCGTTAGCGCGGTTAGCTCGTTAGCATGTTTAGCTCGTTAGCACGTTGACGCCGTCCAGCCCCACGCATGGGGCGATGCGCAGTAACTCGTTAACGGAGATTTGCCGTGTCCGTCTTGTCGCTGCCTGCACGTGAAGCGATGGGGTAGGAGGGGGAGTTGTCTTCAGTGAAGGCGAGGCGGAGTAACGTTGCGTAGAGACAAAAGTGGACGAAAGAGAGGCAAACTTGCGGCTCCACAACTATAATTATAACGTAACATAGACTATATCGATATAAAGGATATTGTCACATCTTATATCTCGTATAAAAATATATCGATATGTTTTAAAAACTCGATATATCGCCCAGCTCTAGTCTGAACTCTCTGAGGCGGCTTTCTTGTCCCTTCTTTAAGTAGTCTTCGGGAATATCTCCCCAGGCTTCTCCAAGAACATTCAGAGCTCTTCAGTTCCAGTAATGGGATTACATAATTCCATCAGTTTTGACAAAGCTGCCGTCAAACTGTTACAGAGCCTTCACTGTGTTTCACAGATGGCTGAAGACATTGTAAGAAGCATGAGGGGTGTCTCGAGACTTTTGCACTGAGCCGTTTCTTTTACCTGATCCCAGTTTGTTTTACTCCTTCTCTACTCGTGTGCTGAATATTTGCACATTTCCAAAAATAACCCAAATCTTTTTTTGCTCAAGTAATTCAAAGTGAAAATTCGAGGAACTGCGTTTGTGTTTTTTAACACTCATCCAAACAGTCCTAACTGGTGACACCAATACTTCCCCTGTTAGCTGAGGAAGGAAAGGCAACAGTATGAAGCTCTTAGAGACTTTTTAGAAAGAGAACCTTATGAGTGTCTGCCACTTATCTGCTGTACAACTCAGACCAGGGTAGGTGGAAGAAAATGAATGGATGGACTTGCATTGCTAACATTCATTCACACTTATTGTGTTCTAAATTTGCATTCCCGTACCTTTGCTAGCTTTCTGTCTTTCAGCAACTCCTGCGTTATGTTATTTTCCTTTAATCAAACAAAAGGTTAAAGTGGAAAAAAAGCTAATTTTTAGTTGTTTTTCTGATTTTTGTGCTATTCTAAAACTCTCATGGCTTCATGTTTTCTATTGATCTCTAAGTCATTAGAGATCTTAAAACTGTAAGATCATTCAAGATTCATTCCCCCTTAAAACTGTAGCATCACCTCACTGTCAACCGTGTACATTAAACTAATATTCATACAAGTTTGTCATTGTTTAGGCATTTTCACCAAATTTAAAGAAAGTTGAAGAAATCTAAAGGCATGAAATCAGGTGTAAGATATATTCATCCTTCGGCGGTGCTCTGAACTGTTCCAACAGGATTTTTTCACTTTGAAATTGAAAATGAAAACCACAAAGTTGAGCTCTGTGACAGCGAGCCGCCTCCCTGTGAAACTTCTAACCTGCTTCTGCTGTTTTTTTGGCTTAAAGTCTGCTTTTACGGACCAAATTTTACTCATCCCATGATGGGTGGGTGTGCCTGAGACACTGAGGAAATTGCACACTCTTACAGCGGTGACTCGTCAGCGACAGGGTAGTCACACCCTGAAGCAGTGGTTTTCAGGCTTTTTGTGCACAAGCCACAGCAAACTGTCTGCCCTAATTTGAAGCCACACCTGTTTTCTGCTCAAAATAACATCAGAGTCATCTAGCGTGCCATCAGTTGTTCTTTTGATTGTCTTTTGTGGTTTCTTGACCGTGCACGACTCTTTTATGCCAACGCATTAGCATAAAGGTTGCCTCCGACGTCTTATCAGACACAGCTCAGTGGACCAGTCCTGCAGCGTCTGCTTCAGACTTGACTAGACCAAGTTTGTCTCAGAGGGAATGCTTGTTTTCAGACTGGCTGTTTAGTTTGTTCGGCGCTATGTTAGCATTACCCAGATAACACACTCTGAAAATGACTGACATCCCCACTCCAGCTTCCAGTAGCTTTAGCTTTCCCCCCACTTCTTAGTCAGTCGCTTTGTTAGCTGCACTGGCAAATTGCAGTTTTCCATTTAAGAAAATGATCTATTTCCCTTTTATTGTCAATCAGGGCCTTTGATGTGTTATGTTCTAATAATTCCCACCATTGTGCAATAATGGGAATGGGCTGTGGTTTTCCTTTGACACACATTTTTTAAAGCAGTATTTTAGGGGAAGTGACTGTGTATAAAGTACTGATACAGTACAGTACATTATGCAGAATACAGCATGTGATATATGGCTGTCAAAAAATTCAAGGCTCACCTACTCTTGTCTGAAGTCACACCATTGTTCCTTGGACACCATCTGGGGGTCGGTCCCCTGAAGCATGCCCGGCCTTATTGCCTGTTTAAGTCTGCAGAAATGACAAAACGAACATCATTGTTGTAGCGATTGAAGCCTTAAACTCTTCAGGAAAATGTTTACTCAAGTACTAAATTAAGTTAGCAGTTGGACTATGTTTAGAGAGTTTTTTGTGGGTCGTTAACATCTTTTTTTCTCAACGTCCATCTTTGTTATCTGCTTTTTAGATGCTAACATGTGAATATTAGCCTAACCATAGCTCTGTAGGTCACCAGGCATCACTAACCTTTCAAGTGCTGCAGGTTAGTTTTCATCTTTGTTTACGTCCAAAGTTAAAGCAGAACTGCGTGTTTAGTGTTTTTTTTAGAAATACTTAAGTCAGATATATCATCTTCAGATGGAAACCAATTAGATAATTTAATTGTAATTGTAACTTGGCTTAATGTTGTATATTCCCTTTTCTTGGGAATGTGAGAATATGTTTATAATATGTATTTATTGTAACACCCGTGGGAGTAGCTAAACTAGAATTTTGCAGGTATCTGAACTTGAATCTGGGTGTTAAAACTCTTTGTTGGCCAAAATGCTCAGGCAGCAATTGGAAAGAAAGGGAACACGTTTGGCTTTTCCTCCTGCTTTAAAGGAAAATTGAGCAAAGCTGGACATGACATAAGAAACGTGAAATGCAAAAATCTCGTTACTCCTGATGGCTGGAGCAAAGTTGAAGTTCAGTTTGGACCAGACATTCAAGGCAATTAAACCAGTCATTGAAAATGTTGATACATGGTGAGGTTTGAAGCCGCTCTGGGGTGAAGACACAAAATAAATGTCTGTATGATTGATTTCAGCAGACATGTTGATTCTGGCATTGCAGTGTGAGAGTAAATCACAGAGCTGGAAATGGAAAACAATAGTCTTTTACCTCTTAGTGTGTGTGTGTGTGTGTGTGTGTGTGCGTGCGTGCGTGCGTGCGTGCCTGAAAGTTTTTAGTGTGACAAACCACACCTTACATCTGCATGTTTCAATGACACGTTGTGTATTTGATGTGAAGAAAACTGTCATTTATGTATGAAAGGAATCCGATGCACAAAGGATTCTGCACAGGAATGAGCGTTCATGTTTCCCCTACTTAAAGACAGTGGTATGCACTATGCATGAAGGAAACTGGTGAAGAAAAAGTAGATTCTGAAAGTGAAGGTTGGATTAGTATTATCTTCCTTATCTGGAAAACTTCATGCTGGGCTTCATTAGCTATGAAAAGGCTGCAGGCGTTTCAGCGACTTACCTGCCAGTAGAAACTCGGAGGGGACTGAGGCTTTTGAAAGACATGAATCTTAGCAGCCGGCAGTAAATTGCTGTAATTGTTTTTTATTTAAAATTAAACTTTGAGGTTACAGTTAAAAGCAGGTGAAACATGCAGTCCAGTAAAGTCCACTCCCACTGGAAGAGTGACCCTTCAGAAACATTAAAAAAACTTTGGGGACAGAGAGTGCACAGAGAGAGCAGTTTATGTGGAAAGGTAAAGACGATGCAGTAATACAAAGAAGAAGAAAAAATGAGAACGCCCCAAATGTGCAAGCACTTGGCAAAAGTAGAAGGAAAAAACTCCCCTTTAGAAGGAAGAGACCTCCTCCAGAACCAGGCCAAAC
Source organism: Diplotaxodon limnothrissa (assembly GCF_057381915.1). Lineage (NCBI taxonomy): Eukaryota > Metazoa > Chordata > Actinopteri > Cichliformes > Cichlidae > Diplotaxodon > Diplotaxodon limnothrissa. The sequence continues at coordinate 30,367,189 of NC_140603.1, read as the reverse complement.
CAACTTAATTGGCTCCTTTTATTGTGGAGGAGTTGCAGCTCTCCATGAGTTCCTGCTGAAGGACTGAGCTCTGCAGCACCCACTCACAAACAGGAACCCAAGATACTTGAACTCCTCCACCTAAAGCAGCAACTCCTTCCCACTACAGAGTGACGTCAGACTTGCTAATTCTCATTCCTGTCAGTTTTTACCTACTCAGCTGCAAACTGGAAGCTGGACGTCACGAAAAACCAGATCTGGCAGGCAAACCAGTCTTCCCATCCTTACTGGAAAAATGGAACACAAACTTTCACTTGTTTCACTTTCTCTACATGTTTTTGGGATACAAGTTTAGCAATAAGATAAAACAGAAAAGCAACAGACTTTGTAAAAACAGAAAAACACCCAAGCTGCCAACCACTGTTAATTAGACCCGTATGTCTGTACTGAGTCAGCAGTGTAAAGAAATGTGCATTGTTCACTAGTCATAGATCAGTCATAGATCAGCCATAGATCAGTCATAAATTCCAAACCTAGCACCTTTAACCTGCCTTGACACTTGTGTCTAAATGTGTGTGCAGAGTTCCTGTGATGCCCCAGAGCGGGCTGAGCTGGTCGGGGTTGCGATGCCTTACGTGGACCGACAGAATCGCTTCTGCGGCTTCCTGGACATCGAGGAGAATGAGAACAGCGGCAGGTTCTTGCGCCGTTACTTCATCCTGGACACTGAGCAGGGCAGCCTGCTGTGGTACATGGATAACCCCCAGGTAAGGCTGTTTATGAGCTGAAAACATCTTTATCATCTGAAAAGAAACTGTTTTTATAGGTGTTTTCATCTGAGGTCTGGGTCATGATGTCTTGGGGTGTGTAGTAAGAACATAAATGTAGGCCTTTTATTTTGAAGTTCAGAAGCCATTACAGGTATTGACTTTGGTTTTCTTACCTCCAAGTGGCAATAAACAGCTCGTGAAAATCATCATGCAGGGACTTGAATCGCTTCAGGGATGTAATCCATCACATTGTTGCACAGCTCATATTTTAGATGCACCTTAAGAATCAGCTGCATGAAGTATCAAAGTCTTTATGCTACAGCAGCATTTTTCTGTTGTCGTGCGCTAGGGCTGAACGATTATGGAAAATAATCTAATTGCGATTTTTTGCCCCAATATTGCGATTGCGATGCGATATGCGATTATTTTTTAAGGTCTTTGTCTTCTGTATTATTAAACAAAGACAAGCAATACATCATATAGTATGGCCAATACTATATTACATTACTTTTAAACTGTTCTTTCCTGGAAGACAGACCTCTGTTATGATGACATGAGGTGATGCATGAATTGATGACTGACATTTTTATTTAACTTCTTCAATCACAACAGTATATTTGAACATACACAATAGTTTATTTTTAGCTTACAAACATCTGAGCATAAAGTGCTGACAAGGAACCCTGGTGTAAACATTAAAATGAAAGTCAGTACAATGTGCAGATTGCAGAAATATACATAAAAAAAAATCAGTGGCTTTACCACACTCAGTTTTTCGACATCTGTGAACTACTAGACAGTCATTCAATTAAAAAATAATATTAAATAAATAAAACTAATAAATAAAAAATACACACATCTTACTGATCTCTGCAGTCAGTAACATTACACATAAAGTGCAAACATAATAGCAATTGTATAAACACACACACAAACACGCCTTTAAAGTTTAAAGGCGTGAAATTGGACGGTCTAGCCTTCTGATTAGCGTCACCGCTGTCTCGGTGGAGTTTAATAAACTCGGCCGTCTGCTTCTTGCTATCTAAAATATAACCAGACACTGGCGTAAATTCTCGACTGTCTCATACTTCTGTTTAATAAGTTTTCTGTTTGACGTTTAGTCAGCTGTGTGAAAACCAAGGAGGAACCCACCCGGGGGATTAATAAAGTTTTATTTTATCTAATCTAATAACTTTAATCTCAGCCAAACCGATTTACTCACGAACAAACAAAACACTGAAAAAAGCCCAACAATAACATTTTTAGGTTGTCTAAGTGACTTATATATTACGTTTAACCCGAGCAGCGAAACTCCGCGGTGATCTGAAAATGATGTGCCGGGAGTTGTGCCGTTCTCGGCCGCATCAGTAACCCTCGAGCTCCCGGCTAGCTGTCGAGCTGGTGGGTAGCAGACGCCTCTGAAAACGTCGAAGCACTTTTGCAAATATGGGATATCTTGATAAACCGAGCAGATATTTGATGTTTACACAACTACTTTCTCGCCTGAAAATATGTTAAAAGTTTATTTTGTGACCCAGAAAGATTAGTATGAGTAATTTTAAAACTTAGTAGCGGCCGCCATTGCTGGAAACTGGAGTTTGGCTGGGCCGCGCTATGAATTCTGGGATATGGTAGTAATTTGGACAGCCTTATAATCGCAGTATAATCGCAGCCTTTGCGGTTAGAAAATTGCACTTGATCATGTCGCGATATTATCGCAAATGCGATATATCGTTCAGCCCTATCGTGCGCTGACACCGTGAAGCTCGGCTCTCGTATTGTTCTGCATTTTTCTACTACCTGAAAAGGTGCTGCAGACGTCTCTGCCCGTGACTCTGAAGCCCACTGCTTTTTTGCAACAGGAGGAAGTAGACGCTGTTGCACCGGGGAATACATTTTAATTCACTTTCACACTCTGCTGTGCAGCAGGATGGTGTGTGTGGGAGTGAGTCAAAATGAACTCCTCTGTGTGCGAGCTCATTGTGATGAAGGGACATGTCAGACACGTGAATCACACCACTGATGTGTTTTTCAGAGGCGCTGGAGCCGTACAGCCCCCTGAGACCCTCCCCCCTCATATGAGGACGTTACACTTTGGCTTTTCTGCACCTTATACTTCATTAAAGGGTTTTGTTAAGCAACGGTTACTTTAGAAAGAATGCAGGATTAGGGCACTTCCTCCTTGGCTTCACTGTTCAAATCTGAAATCTGATTGAGTAGTCTCACCTCTGCATGAAACCAAGCAGACAAACGGGAACCAGAACAGAAACAGGTTAGCGATAGCACTGAGATTTCCTACTGTTGGGGAATTTCTAAAACTCGTCGCATCCTCATGCAGAAAGCTGGTCGGACTGCCAGCGCACAGAGCTTTGGTATTTTCCAGATGATCTTCCCACATAGATGTTTATAACAAGTATTGTGAGATCAGAGAAGACTGAAACCGGTTCTGACCATTTTTTTTATTCATATCTGACTCTTTGGATGAAGTTAAGCTCTCTTATGACTCCACATCATCGTCTTTTACATTATTTTGTCATTTTTACTGAACATTACTGAAAGGGGAAAAAAGCAAACTCTTCTTAAGATCATAAATTTAAGAAAAAGAATAATTAATGTTTTTAAATATCATGTTGTGAAATCTGTAAATAAACGCAGGAAATACTGTTGTTGATTTCCATCATAGCAGGCAGCAGTGATGCTAGCACTACGACCTTGTTCACTTCTGTTAGTTCTACGTCTTCTCGATGCAATCACGAATGGCTGATGCTTATACATTTGTGTACATTTGTGCTTTTTCTCTTCAGAATCTGCCCAAAGATGCAGGAAATGTGGGCTCTCTCAATCTTTCCTACATCTCCAAGGTTAGTCCTCACTCTTCCACACACACCGTTTCACCTGCACTCTGTGCGTACAAACGTGCTTAAATCTGTAAAATCCGTTGTTATTTTGCCGTGTGATTTCTCTTGTTACCAGCTGTAGACTGAACAGAACATCTGCTGGATTATCGCCTCTTCCTTTTCATGACTCTATCCTAAAGCCTGTCGAATTCCTGTGGCGTCAGCCGGATTTTAAACTCAAAAAAATGAAATGTTATATCACAACAACCGAATAAATTCAGAAATTCATTTGAAAGTCACACAGTAAATAGATGCTTCAGAACAGGAAGAAACCTCCAGAGGAACAGGGCTCAGGGAGAGGCAGCCATCTGCCACGACCAGTTGGGGGTGAGGTGAGGGAGACAGGACAGACGATACACTGTGGAAGAGAGCCAGCGATTAATAATAAATTGGACTTTTTTAATTTTAGAGATGTTGCACAAATACAAGAAAGCAAGCCTACAGTTTTTTCAATATGTGCATTGAAGGACAACGCCGAGATTCCTCAAAGTGTTACTGGAGGCCGAGGTAATGCCATCCAGAGTTAGCATCTGTTTAGATACCACATTTTTATATGAATTTTGAAGCAGGAAGTTAAACCTTATTCTAAGATGGGCATAGAAGTGAAAATGTTTTCTGTGCCTTGTAATAATACTGCTGAAGGGAAGCATGTATAATGTAAACAGAACTGGTCCCAGCACTGAACCCTGTGGAACTCCATAATTAACCTCAGCGTGTGAACTCTCCATTTACATGAACAAACTGGAGTCTGACAGCTAAGATTCAGACCACTGCTGTGAGTGTAGCATCTTTATAGTATGATATGTCGTTTGCAGCACGGTGGCACGGTGGTTAGCACTGTTGCCTCACAGCAAGAAGGTCCTGAGTTCAATTCCACCATCAGGCCGGGGTCTTTCTGTGTGGAGTTTGCATGTTCTCCCCGTGTTTGCGTGGGTTCCCTCTGGCTTCCTCCCACCGTCCAAAGACATGCAGTTTGTGGGGATAGGTTAATTGGATAATCCAAATTGCCACTAGCTGTGAATGTGAGTGTGAATGGTTGTCTGTCCCTATGTGTTGGCCCTGCGACAGACTGGCGACCTGTCCAGGGTGCACCCCGCCTTTCGCCCTATGACAGCTGGGATAGGCTCCAGCGCCCCCCGCGACCCTGAAAAGGATAGGCGGAAGCGAATGGATGGATGGATGTCGTTTTCCTGAGTTTTTCCCAAATGTGTGGTTTTCTGTAGGCCACATTCGTCTTGTCCCAGCCACAAGTCCACCTTACATCGGCTAAATGACAGCGGTGCCAGGATTTATCCGTCCCGTACTCTGCCATTAGCAGCATAGAATTATCACAGATGAGTGGGTTCATGTTTTTGGTGGGTTGTGCTGACACATTCACCCTTTACTCTTCTCTCTCGCTAAGGTCAATGATGCCACCAAACAAAGACCAAAGGCAGAGTTCTGCTTTGGTAAGTTCATCTTTATTCCCTCTCACCCTGCACTGCGTCTCTCTGCCTCCTTCCTCTTTACCTGCGTAGTGACTCTGGCCACATACATTTCTCTTTGCTTTGCTTTTGACCTGTTTGTGTGTGGCTTTGTTTCCAGTGAGAGGAACTATCGGTGCTCCAACACGCTGACGTTTTAAACAATAGCATGCTTGTAACTTTGTGGCAGCAGATTGTCCCTTTCCTGTTTCAACATCACAATGTACCTGTGTGCAAACAGCTGTGTACGAGAACACAACCGGCCTGCACAGAGCCCTCAGACCCCACTCCTTCCTCACTTCCTTCCCAGTCTCCTTTGTCCTCAATCCTTCCTTGTTTCCTTCCTTCCTCGTCGTTCTGCCCTACCTCTTTTCTTTCTCACTCCCTTCCTCCCTCTTTTCCTCATCTGTGCGGTTTATTTCCTCTCTTTTGTCCCTTGCTACTTGTTGTTCCTCTGCTGTCAAACAGTAGGCCTTTGTCACTCAATAGGAGGAAACTGTACAATGACAAAGACCTGACCTCTGTGTGTGTATTTGCATCTGGATGGGATAATGGCACACACACATCCTCTGGCTCTGAAACAGAAATAAGACGATATTTTTAGATACCCATGGAGCTCGTTTCTCTTCTTCCTCTTGTGCTTTCGAGCCTTACACATTCCTCTCTCTCCCTCTCATTCGTTCACAGTTATAAATGCAGGAATGAGGAAGTTTTACCTACAGGCCAACGACCAGCAGGATTTGGTAGAATGGATCAGTGTTCTCAACAATGCCATCAAGATTACTGTGAGCAACACACACACACACACACACACACACACACACACACACACACACACACACACACAGATCCATCGTTGACCCTGTTTGTCCTCTTGTTGTGTGTCGCTCTGTCTTCAGCCTCGGGCTGCAGCAAATGGAAAGTTACACATCAGGCCACTGTGATAAAGATCAGTGCAGGCGTAGCAGCGTGTAAAGACACAGCAGCATTAAAGCCACCTGCAGCTGCTGTGGTCTGCAGTCAGCTGACAAGTTTTCTGTGCACACTTTCACCTTTTCAAACTCCCTGCCTCTCTATAATCAAGGAATCTCCGAACTCGTGCGCCGATATCGACGCACGTGCTGCGCTGGCCGCTGCTGAGTTGAGCAGGCGGGCAAAAAATCTGTTGGGTTGCAAATGGAGGGTCCTGTAGAGATGCACGGCCAGCTGAAATGACACCGAGACGTCGCTTGTGTCAGCAGATGCCATTTTCCTTTTTGTGTGCACCATCCTTTGCAAGGGCGACAACAGCAAGTGCATTAGCCTCACTAAAGGACTCGCAGCATTGGTCGGGTTATGTGCAAACAGTGACGTCGCCACAGCTCTGTACCATTTATACCAGCGCTAAGGTCCTTGGGCTATTCTCCGGAGTACATCCACGTCAGCACAGGAGATGTTAAAAACCACTGAAATCACTTTGCTCCTGATTTTGACTTTCGAGTTTTGGTGGTAAAAACTGACAGTCGTACACGCTAAAACCCAGCAGGCCACCTGCATTAGATTACTGCATTAGCCGGCTGCTAAGCAGAAAGGCGCACTTGCTGCCAAAACTACACCACAGTGTGGTTTTCACCAGCAGATGTCATGCCACTATGTGCAGTCTCAGTAGCAGCTAGAATAGGCTGACCGACGCCATGCTGTGGATGGATAACCTCAGACGCTCTGGCTGAAGTCTGAAGTCTGTTTTCAGTGTTTACCTCTGCTTCTACTGAGAGCGATCCTCGTCATGTCTTCCCTGTGCTGATGTGCTTATACTAGGCTAACAACAGCTCTATAACTAGTCACCAGGTCAGTCCTCATACAGTTTAGACCACCTGTACGTGTAATGTCATGTTTCCTGTGAGGCTTTAGTGCCTTAACACGCAGGGTGTTACAGTATTGGCTGCTAAACTACAAAGTCGAGGTTATTAAATCACAGGGGTGGAGGGAGCATAGTGGGAAAAGTAATACCCATCACAGCAGTAACACTGCTTACTGAAAAATGATTAGCTGGGAGTGGCAGATTCACACCACCCATCCTTTTATCGTTTATTCCTTTTCCATCTATCAGAGTCCAGGAAGGAGTCTAAAACAGCACTGATTTTAAAGTTAATTTCTGGTGTCTGCTTGTTATTTTAAGCTGTGAGCACCTCTCCTTTAAAGGAATGGTACATATGTAACATGCTGGTTGCAGAATGAGCTTCCTGTCAGACTCAGACCTCTGCTCCAGTTCAAGGTGTGAAAATAACCATCGTCACTCTTTAAGACCAAAGCCAATAACTGATCCTAATAGCTTTTATCTCTATTTAATTAGCATTGCTAATGTAATGTGAATTCCTATGATAAATAACATTCAGAGAGTTAAGAAAAAAGGTGAAATAAAGCCCAAGCTCTTAAAAATAGTGAGATGTGGAGCCTTTTTGCTCTGTTTTCAGGTGCCAAAGCCTGGCGAGGGCCACAACACCCACGCAGAGACTCCCCAGGAGCTGCTTGGAACCGTGAAACAGGTCTCCTACAAAACTGAGATCATCGGAGGAGTCCCCATCATCACGGCCACTCAGGTAACGCTCACAGCTGCGAGCGGCAGGAGCAGCTCGGCAGGTCCGGTCCTGCCTGTGCTGGTATGCAGCTGCAAATATGAGTCAGCTCGCAGGAACACAGGCGAGTTAAGGCTGGTTTAATTATGAGTCGGAGGTTTTAAAAATATCGAGGGGAACGCGCATCGACATTTAGCTGCTGATAGCTGAGGTTTGTTTTTATTTGTTAAAGGGGACCTCTGACAGTTTTGCACATCTGTGATTGTTACGCCGGTTTTAGGAAGTAAAACTGCAAAATCTTTGTAATCCATCGTTTGTTTATGATTGAGACTAGCGACCCCAGTCAGAGGAGTTGCATTATGGGTAATATATCATTGAAAACAATGACAAGAACAGGAAGAATGCATGGATTAAAAATATCATCGCTGACTGTCGTCTTATTTTTATTCTTGGACTCTCTTAGAGTAGCTTTGGATGATTCAGAGTTCATAATAATCCTTATTTGTTTTACACCGGGCTTTCATGCTGCCCCTCAGTTCATCCTCTGTGTGAAAACAACACGTTTAGCTCCTCCCTCTTAAAGTCTTTCAGCTTTCTTCTGATTGGCTGCCCCTCAAAACGCAAGATTGGATCAATGGGCTGGCAGGTGGCCGGTGTGTCGTGGTAGGGGTATCCCCTCTCGATGACATCACCGGGTGTCAGAAGTAAAAAAAAAAAACTGTGTGAAACCGAGTGTTCAGAGCAGTTTGAATTGGAGAAATGAAGTGTGGACGTGCTGACTGGACACGGCTCAGTGTGGAAGTAAAAAGTCCACAAACTCTTCAGCAGAGGACGACTTTAGAAATCAGTTGAAACTTTAAGACTTCAGTGTTTTATATATGTGAGAAAATCCCGTCCTGCATTAAAGTTTATTTCATCATTCTGATTATAAGCAGTTAAAATGAATCCAGATGAAGTCTAATGTTCGTGTGTGTGTGTGTGTGTTTAAGGAGCAGGGAGAGGGGCACAATGGAGCTGATCGTGGAGGCGTAAAGCGGGCTCAGAATCAAATGCCCTACTTCCTGTCCAGAGGAGCGCAGGATCAGGCCATCATCAAAGCGGGATACTGTGTGAAACAAGGAGCTGTGGTGAGACACACACACACACTCAGGGTTATTCAGTGTCGTCATAATGAACCATCACGTTTGGTTGGATAAAATCTCACACAGTAATCAGATAAAAATACTTTTGTGTTATTAATGAGCAACAGTCGATGTTCAGAAGAGAAAAATCTTTGAAAATAACTCGGTCACTGGTTTCAATCTTAGAAAAACAAAGTAAACCTTTCGCTGCAGTTACCTGCCATATTAAAATAATGTTTTTTAACAGAAAATATTTCTTTCCAAAAGTGAACAATAACCACAGTAAGAATACAGTCTGGTGCCTTATAAATACACCGTATGTACAGGTGCGGCACAAAAATGTTAGAAAACAGAAGGAAGTGGCAGGCGTAGAACTAACCTAACTGTATTTCAAAATAAAACAGAAAGCAGCTAAACAGAAACTTTGAAACGTGCTTTGCTTCTTCCTCTCAGATGAAGAACTGGAAGAGGCGGTACTTCGTCCTGGATGAAAATTCTCTCAACTACTACAAAACTGACATGGTGAGGAAACGGTGAAGAGCTCAAACACGGTGACATCAGTGCTCAAAGACGCATCACGTTGCTCCCAAACAGACACTGAAGAAGAAGAGAGTGAAAAAAATCTGTGCTTGTTGCAAAACTTGCTGCGTGTCTCCACATGCAGAGGCATGCGTCCTGAATACCTCCTCATGTCATCTACGTGTGGACAGATTAGCCCTAACTACGGCCTGTCTGTGCACATATATGGGCACACCCCGTGTGTGTGTGTGCGTACATATATGTGTGTCTGGCTGAGTGTTCACACCTTTTTATGTGTAATCATGTCCTGAGTGAGTGCAGCTGCTGCAGAGGACATTTGTTTGCATGCTATCGCCGCTGACTGCGAGTCATACAGACCGACACGATCAAGCATTTAGATCATGCATATCATCAGCACACGCGTGTCTTCATGGATGCTGATCCAAATGACACACGGGCGAACTATCTGACAGTCAAATAACCCCAGCCTTCAGCAATAGCACACACTGAGCACCGTTTATAGGTGATTTACTTAGTTAGCGTCGCCAAGTGCTGATTATAGGCAGCTCGTTAAGCCAGGTGATGCTGCACATCAGGGATGTCAGACTAATCTTCCATCGTGGTCACGTGCGCCCCAGTTTGATCTTAACTGGGCCAAACCAGGGAAGGTGGTGTTTCTGACAGCGTAAAGACATTTCATCAAACATTTAATCCCTGAAATGTCTTAATACATGAAATATAAGTGCAGGTTCAACAATACATCTCAGTTTTCTACCTGATAAATGTGTAAAATTACAGTCAATGTTCTGGCAGCTCATTGCTCACATGGCCTCTTTTTAACCCTGGAGCCACTGTAAAAAAATCAAAAACGTCTGTAGCAGAGTGGATAGTAGAAAAAGAGGAACTTTTCTGTCATTTAATTGTTTAACGATTATTTTACTACTTGGTGCACCATGAGTGTCCATGGCGAGATCTTTATTGATTCAAAAATACAGCCCGACCCATCGTGACGAGGTCACGTGTTTCGGTTTGCTTTTGATATGTACTTCCTCTCCTCCGTCGTCTCAGGAGAGGGAGCCGCTGAGAGCCATCCCGCTGAAGGAGATCCACAAAGTGCAGGAGTGCAAGCAGAGGTCAGTCAGCCTCCCTGTCAGCTCTGTGTTTGGGTTGATTCAGGGGAAGTTCACTAAAACGTCTCCTCTGTGTCCTCCAGCGAGCACATGATGAGGGACAACCTGTTCGAGATGGTCACCAGCTCAAGAACCTTCTACATACAGGTAACACGCATGAGGAGGACGCGGTCATCAGTCAGGAGAAGCTCTTTCTGCACCGTTGTCTCATCTGTTCTGCTTTGAGCCAAATGAGTGTAAATTAGATTCAACATTTGGATGATTGCTCCACGCCTCCATCTTCTGAAGGATTTACTCTCTCCGCTGTCTCCACATGAGATACTGATGAGGATGTACTGATGGGACATTTGGTCGTCTTTGTTCTTTCCAACTCTTCTAACTCAACTACTGAGAAGGAGTGATTTACTGACAGGAAGACTTTGTTTAATCGAGTTAAAGTCACTGTATTATGTCATATGTACGTGTTTAGAATCATAGCGTGCATTCATTTACATTCCTGTGTTTCTCTCTGTCAGGCTGACAGTCCAGAGGACATGCACAGCTGGATTAAGGCCATCTCAGGCGCCATCGTGGCCCAGCGCGGTCCCGGGCGCTCCGCTAACACTGTACGTATCATCTCAGGTGAAGCTACTTGGTAAAAGAGGTTTAGGTGACATGGAAAAGGATGAGTTTGATTTAGCAGGACAGATGTAGCAGTTTTAGAACATGAATAATTCAGTTTAACTAAGATGGTACAAAGATGCTGCCATAATTGAAGATGCATTCCTTCTTCTCATTGGTCTTTAAAATGATATGAAGTGTTTCTTCCTGCTCACTTCACGCTGCAGCAACATGTGGCTGCATGAGCGAGTGCAGCAGTGCCACCATGTGGCAGAAACACAGCACTGCAGCAGCTTAATGAGGTCTATAACTCTGTAAACCTTTATTAGATTTCTTTAATTAATTCAAAGATTTTTATTAACAAAACAATCTTCAGATGATTTGGGTGCTTAACCCAGTGTGGGAATATTTTAATTGTAAATCTGTCATTCGGGATGAGACTGAGTGTGAAGTCATTTGTGTGTGTGATTTTAATACCCTGCTCGTGATTTTGTGACACTTTCACAGATGATGATGACCGTGACTGATGCATGTGTTTTTGTGCATTTCTGTTAAATCTTTCTCGCTCTCACACACACACACACACACACACACACACACACACACACACACACACACACACACACACACATAAACTGGTTTGTAAGAGAAAAACAAACCAGTTTATGGAAAAGCTCTAAAAGACGTCGATTTCAGACATTTTAAAGGTTTCTGATGCAAAACAACATTGTTATCTTTACCCTTGTAACTGGTGGAAGAAGCAGACCACAGACAGCTTAGACAACAAGCACCTCTGGACAGCTGTTATCTTAGATCTCTCTGTGAAAGTCCCGTCATGTCCTCTTGTACTTGTGCATCTGTGATTGCTGCTCCAGTGTATCAGACCTTATAAAAACCCGCCATTCTCCCGGTAACGCTCCTCGCCTGAAGCTATAACTAAGTTTGGAAACTATTAACTCCAAGTGAAAACTGCTCAGCTGTAGTCAGAGGTCCCCCCATCAGAGGAAATTCAGGCCGACCAAAGCAGAAGTCCATGACTGATGGTGAAATCACCGATTGCACAGTGCAAGTGTTCAGAACGGGACGTCCGAGCACAGATTTCACAAACAGCAGCAGAGCTGGAAGCTGTGTGAACCTGCCCGGAAGAGGATTACAGCCGCTGAAAAAAATGGGGGAATTTGGGGATTTCTTTCTCAGAATTCTGGGAAAAAATTCCAAAAGACTCCTCACTCTTTTCACTGGCCCTAAACTTCCAGTAACCATGACCCTGAAGGGGGATTAGCAACTTTTAATTGAGCTGTCCTCAGAATGTCTGGATCACACCTCACACAGATGTTTGTCACAAGAAATAAAAGCAGGTTGGCTGGTTTCTGTCTGTGTAAGGTGTGGATGATGGATGGATGGAGGGATAGATGGGTGGATGTGTGGATGGATGGATGGATGGATGGATGGATGGATAGATGGGTGGGTGGATGGATGGATGGATGGATGGATGTGTGGGTGGATAGCTGGATGGATGGATGTGTGGGTGGATGGATGGATGGATGGATGGATATGTGGGTGGATGGATGGATGGATAGATGGGTGGGTGGATGGATGGATGGATAGATGGATGTGTGGGTGGATGGCTGGATGGATATGTGGGTGGATGGCTGGATAAATATGTGGGTGGATGGATGGATGGATGGATAGATGGGTGGATGGATGGATGGATGGATGTGTGGGTGGATGGATGGATGGATGTGTGGGTGGGTGGATGGATGGATGGATGGATGGATGGATGGATGGATGTGTGGGTGGATGGATGGATGGATGTGTGGGTGGATGGCTGGATGGATATGTGGGTGGATGGATGGACGGATAGATGGGTGGATGGATGGACGGATATGTGGGTGGATGGCTGGACGGATATGTGGGTGGATGGATGGACGGATAGATGGGTGGATGGATGGACGGATGTGTGGGTGGGTGGATGGATGGATGGATGTGTGGGTGGGTGGATGGATGGATGGATGGCTGGATGGATGGATGGCTGGATGGATATGTGGGTGGATGGCTGGATGGATATGTGGGTGGATGGATGGACGGATAGATGGGTGGATGGATGGACGGATGTGTGGGTGGATGGCTGGATGGATATGTGGGTGGATGGCTGGATGGATATGTGGGTGGATGGATGGACGGATAGATGGGTGGATGGATGGACGGATGTGTGGGTGGATGGCTGGACGGATATGTGGGTGGATGGCTGGACGGATATGTGGGTGGATGGATGGACGGATAGATGGGTGGATGGATGGACGGATGTGTGGGTGGATGGCTGGATGGATATGTGGGTGGATAGATGGACGGATAGATGGGTGGATGGATGGATGGATGGATGGGTGGATGTGTGGCTTCGCTTGAATAGGAGCTCTCTTCCGCGCTGTAACTGAGTTGTGCTGTAAACTGTTGTTTTCAGATCCGTCAGGCCAGAAGGCTGTCCAGTCCTTGTATACAGAGGTATACGCCATTCTGCAGCGGTGAATGCAGCACGTATGTGACCCCCGTGCCCTTTACCCCCAACCCCTGCACCCCGACCCATTCACCACAGCTTCCCCCTCACCGAGCCTTCACCCTGCGCACCACAACAGACGCGTTGTGGTCCTTCCTCACTCTGAGCTCTCTGTGCGTCGACGCTGTAGTGTTCATCCATCCTAAAGCTACAGCCAGGCTGAACAGTCACTCCAGCTGTTGCTCAAGCAGCAGGTCTTTGTAGCCACATCTGGAGCCTGCAGCACGTGCAGCTGGATAGTTTGTGCGTTTGGATGAATCTCAGAAACATTCAGAGTTTGAGAGTTTACAGTTCATGCCTGGATCTCACCCAAACCTTTAGTCAGAACTCTGATTATCACAGAAGCATAAAAATCAAGTATTTCCTTCCTGTTTATGTGATTTATTCAGATCTTCTGTTGATTTAAGTTCTTTTCAGCTAATGAAAAGATATAAGACTAGTTCAGTATCAAAAACAGGTTAGAAAAAGTAAGAATAGTAATAAAAAAGGGATTTTAAATCCATAGCCTTGTTTCATTTGTTCAAATCTAAATGTTTAAGATTTATTCTACAGGATTATGGTATCTGAATCTAATTAAATACTTAATTGAGTTTATTGGAAATGACCCATGTAGACCCTTGTGCAGTACCCTTAAAGCCCACCAGGGGGTGACAGCCTGCACTTTGTGACTCATGGCTCTAAATAGTGAAAGTTCAGATTTTCTTTCTGCCTTCATCGAAATGCATTTTGTTCATGAAGAAGACACTTTATGGAATAATTCAGGGTTTTTGGGTTTGACGCTTCATTTCAGACCTTCTGAATGATTCACATCCAGATTAGACTGAACTTAAACTCATGATAAAAAAATTAACAACCTAGATGATCAGATTATTTCCAGTCTTCCTTACATATTTATATCCTGTGGATGGGTTTGTGCCACAGTGTTGTCCAGTCACAGTCGTGCTGCCCTCAGCTTGATGCAGCTGGAAAAAACTCTGAAATTGAGTTGATCAGCTGACCTTTGACCTTTAACTGTAGCTCACAGGCTGAGATGCTTCCTCCACATCGACACTGACGATTTCTTCGTACACTGTTGTTTTGGCAGCGTCCTCCTCGTAACACGTTGACTTTTCTCTCTGGTCCTCCATCGACTGCCTTGGATTAACACGTCCATCCTCTCACATCACAGCTCGTCTCTCTGTCTTTCTTTTATTGATCCAACACGCTCTCGTGTAGGCAGAAACTTCAGCTCCACCCGCTCATGAACATCATCCTGCACCACCTGCACCATCATCTCTGAGGGTTTCACGTTGTTTCATTCTTCACTCCTGATTCAGATTTACAGCGTTCCCGACTCCCAGCAGGACTCCACAAGAGCCTAACTCATCCCGAGTCTCTCTTTTTTATCCCGCTAACACTTTGTCTTTCTGTTTTTCCTCCGTGTGTGTGTGTGTGTGTGTGTGTGTGTGCGCGCGTTTGCCTTACAGAGAGTAAGGTGTGACAGTGACGTACTAACCTTCCCCAAATGAGCCCCACCGCCGCCTTCTTCCTGTCCCTCCTCCTCCGCCTGCTGCTGCTCATCGTCCAATCACCAAGCCCCGATGCCTCAGCTTCTTTGCACCTGCTGCTTGATCCCGCCCTGCTCCCTGGCGGCTGCGGCGCCACCCATTCGTACGTGTTGCTTGTATCTGCATGAAGCCTTGTTTAAACTCACAGCATTTCACTCGTGTGTAACTGTTTGTCCATTGAGAGCAGGTTAGCCAGCTGGAGGATTGTGGGTACTGTAGTGTTTAGAACCCCCTCTCTCCATTAAAGTGGCAAAAGAAGGTCACGGTGCTTTAATGTGGCTGCCCGTGCTGTTAAATCATCAAAGAGAACGTCCTTGGCTTCACCTCTGTAAGCTGTCCTTGCTAGAGTAACTAATCATCATCTTTTACAGTGTTCATTGCACCCTCCCTGAAAGCTTACTGTCCAAGCACTGCCTAATAACAACTAATATTATTATTATAACACTGAGGAAGCTTCTTTGCTTTTGCTGCCACTTGTCTGTCTGCTACTTTTGCCTAGCAATAGGGATTATTGTGCATTTAATGGGAACCCTAAATATGCAGGCTGATCAATCAGGTCTGATTCTAATCTAAAATAAGGATTAGAAGATGGTGATGACTGATGAGCATCTTTAATATCAAGCGAGCAGCTTTCGTTTCACAGAGCCTGATCCGGATGTTTCCGATTAAATTGGCTGTAAGCTCCACGTTTTCACTGATTCTGTGACTCGAGCTTTACATTTTCCTGAGCCAACACAAGGAGTCTAATGTCAATACTTTCCAGAGCAGTTTCAGGAGTTTAGTCTACTTTAATCCAGGGAGCTGACGAGGACATGTGGTCACACAAAGACACGGAGTTTTAGTTTTAATGCTGTTTTGAAGAAAATGTAGGAAACGTCAAGTTTTTAGCAGCAAAGTTTTAGTTTAGACTTTCAGTTTTCTGTAGAGGAAGAAAAATAATGTGGCTGAGCTGCAGCTTGATGGGAAGCTCGGGCCTGAATGACTCTGACAGCGTTTCCTCTTTTCCATCTCCATCACACACTCATCCATCCACCCACCGAGCCCTCCATCCATCCATCTCTCCATCTGTCATTCATAGTCACCGCTTCTGCCTCACCTCCTCCTTCTCTTCCCTCCGTCTCCTCAGGAGCACAGTGACCACTCCCCTTCCACCTCCACCTTCTACCTCCCAGTCGATGAGGAACCCCAAGACTCGCAGTCCCCAGAGAGTGCTCAGCCTCGCTCTGGACACGCGCCATCGGGACAACTTCCTGGGCCTCCTCCCCTGGAGGCTGAGCGGGGTCCAGTCCGTGATGGTGCCCCTTCCCCCGGCGCGCTCCCGCCTGTCCCTGCAGGAGACGCTGCAGCCTTCAAAGTGAAAGAGGAGGACAAGCTGGCGTGGGGAAGCCCCAGCGGCGTCTCCGGGTCCCAGCTCCTCCTGGCTGAGGATCAAGATGTGCACATAACCCTGTTCTGACAAACTCTAATGGACACACACACACACACACACACACACACTTGTGCACACTGTCAGACTCTGCATGTCCTGCTGAACCTCCTGGGACCAGTTCTTTGTTTTGTTTTTTTGGGATGGGACCTTCCTCCGCTGTTTTCCCTTCTCCTTGTCTTCCCTTGTATCCTACAGTCTGTCACTCCAGGCAAACGACAAACACGGCTTGCTGTTACACGTTTCAGCGGCGCCGCGACTCTCACTTCCTGTGATGCACCAAAGTTTGTGTGTTTGCTTCCAGCAGCATGGAAGACTGACTGAGAGACTGACTAATCCCACATCTCGGTGTTTTTCATTTTAAACTCGCGCAGAGAAGCTCGAGGTCCAGATTCACTGAGCAGAGGTCGCTGAGCGGCCAGCTTTCATGAGCAGGTTTCCAGAGGTCACGCTTACTGAATATTTCCCGTCGTCAGTGATGGAAAAATGTGTCATTTTCTTAGATTAGAAAAGATGCTGGTCTGTCTCTTTCATAAGACAGCACTGAACACAAGTCACGCAGCAGGGTCATGCAGGCATCTGTGTCCGCCACGGGTGATCCTGCTGCAGGGAAAGTCCCGCATTGAGAAACTTTGGGTGGCTTCTGATCCCTGAAATGCAGAAGGACGGCCTAGCCTTGAGAATAAAATAATAGCTGTTTGTCTGAAGGAAAATAGAGGAAATACGCCTCTGCAGAAGCCTCCTCCGATAGATTTGATTAAGCTTCCAGCTTTAGTTCATTTACTTCATATTTGGTCACCGCGACTACAGTGCTTTAGAGCCTCTGCGATGAAAGACAATCATCTGCTTCATGTTTGCTATGGAAGATTTAAAGCTCTTTAATGAAGCAGGCATTCCCAAAGTGAAGTGTGCTGCAGCCCGTTTAAAGACGGGAAACTCACATGGAGCACGCCCAATCTTAAATCTTCACCAAAAATCAAAATACAAGTGATGTATTTGCTTAAAAATTATATTTAAAAAAAAAATACAAAAATCAAATTGGCTCCAATGTGTGAAACTTCAGCACCGAGCAGTAAATTCAGGTCAGAGTAATGAGTGATATCACTAACTGGCCATGTCATATTAGCAATTTTAAATCACTTGTTATATAAAGAAATACATTTATATTAATATGTGACTGTACATACTGTAGCACCTCTGGAGTCCACCAGGGGGCGCACACTTTCGGAATGACTGTAATAAGAATTCAAATAACCGGTAAATTTAGGCTATGATGGAACTTCCGTTTGTCAAGTGTGTCGTGACCTCTGTTTGCAGCGTTTCCACCTCCTTTTTTAAGCGCTTATTTAACCAAAGAAGTTTATTTGAAAGCTGCAGTCAGTGAAGGTTTATTTCAGTTTCTCATCACCGTCCTTCGAGAACGCTGCTAACGTCTGTGAGGTTACTTCTTCTTTCCAGCATGCTAACTGGTATCTCCAAACCAGCAAGCTTTTTTATTTGTCTCTCAGCACCAGCACGTTACCAGTTAGCTTGCTAAGTAGCCGCCAAGGTGCTCCAAACATCAGCAAGACTCCAGCGCAGCTTTGAAAGAAAGAAAAGCGCCTCTGGTGGTAAAACGCGTCGCTCTGGCCTGTTTTAAGCGAGTGAAGCCTGATCAAGGAGGTGAAAAATCTAAGATGGGCTTTAACAGAAAGCTTCTGCTGTCCTTTGTTTTTATCCAAGGTCAAGTCCTTCTCCTGGCTCTGTTGGAGGCCTCCAGCTGTTCAAAAACGAGTTTCTCTCCGTTTATTTGCTTGTAGGGGATTGTTTGATCGTCTGGGTTTTATCTTAAAGCGCCTTGAGATGGCTTGATGTGAATCGGTGCCTCTTACTTTGATTCCTGTTCATGTTATCTGATCCTCAGACTTGCACATAAGCCTAAAATTCAACCATGATTACTAAATAACCCTGAAGCACCCGAGGCTTTGTCGACTTTTGTGCGTCCACAGAGTTTAAGTCTTCAGACGTTTACGCCTCTGAATCCTGCGGTTGGGAATCTTTGCTCTGGCGTCAGGACTGAAAACGTGCTCGGCTGTTGAAACTGCAGCGGCTGTAATTAGTGAGATCGCACAGCGCTCTTTATCTCAGCTCTGTCCAGTTTCAGCAGTGAATTTAATTTCTTATTAATAAAGCCGAAACCTTCCATCTGCGGTCCAGTTGCTGCTTTGCCACATTTCCAGATTTATCATATTTTTTTAAAATCCAAAAGAGAAAATGAGTCTGGCTGAAGCTGTGTTCAGACTCCAAGTGTGACTGTTGCTTCTGTCCTCTCCCTCACTGCACATCCGCGCCGCTGTACTGCTTTCTAACTGATGCCGTATTTGTTTCAGTCTTTGGCTGTAAGATGTGGGGACGTGAAACCAAACTGGACGTGTAAATGAGACTCTAACGCTCGGCGGCAGGTTTTCGTTCCTCTCGGCGTCCGGCTGCGAGCTCTGGTTGTGGGTGTTTCTTTTTCTTCGGTTTCGATGTGCTTTTAGTTTCTATGATGATATTATTTACAGTGATGAAACATATATGTTGTTTACTGAGTTTTTTTAAACACGTGTGCGCGAGTGCACGCACACGGCCCTCCTTCCTGTTGTTCCCCGTTCACCATAAGCTGGTTAAAGTGCCTGCCTTGTTCTTACTAAGAAAAATGATATAACGATGAGCTCTTTTGACCCTTTTTAGTGTGAACATGATTCTAAAAACATGTACTCTATTTATTAAAAGAAATTTGGAATAATTTGAACTGGTTCATGTGTCTGCTTTACTTTACTTTACTTTTATGGGGCGATCGTGGCTCAAGAGTTGGGAGTTCGCCTTTTAATCGGAAGGTTGCCGGTTCGAGCCCCGGCTTGGATAGTCTCGGTCGTTGTGTCCTTGGGCAAGACACTTCACCCGTTGCCTACTGGTGGTGGTCAGAGGGCCCGGTGGCGCCAGTGTCCGGCAGTCTCGCCTCTGTCAGTGCGCCCCAGGGTGGCTGTGCTTGCCATCACCAGTGTGTGAATGTGTGTGTGAATGTGTGTGTGAATGGATATGTAAAGCGCTTTGGGGTCCTTAGGGACTAGTAAAGCGCTATATAAATACAGGCCATTTACTTTTATGGACTGCACACTAATTATTACACAGACGACATTTCTGGCACTTTTGCCAAAGTTGAGAAGGAAATTGAACAAAACAAACAGGAAGCGGGAGGCTGAAGAGACCATCCAATGAAGACAGAAGGAACAAAATAAAACACATGAACATGATCAAGCTTCAGAGGGCTGAATTCAAAGAAACCCTGAAAAAGTGATGCAGGAGGTCAGTTTTTCTGAAATGTCATTGCAGCAACAGAAAATGGTCCTGAGTAGTTTGGACAGCCCCGATGTGCTGGAAGCATGCATTTGTGAGAACATCGGGGCGTACTCCTACTGTGTGGGGATCAGTCAGTGGCAGTGATTGCTTCATCCTCTAGAATCTACCTGCATACTCTCAGCACGTGACTTGGCCAGAGAGGAGGAACCCAGCACTCACTGCACCAGCGTGGGGTCTGGATTTCATCCTGACACCTAATGGTAGTCAGGGTGCCGTTGCCTGTAGAGGTCTGTACGTTAGCTGAACGATGTTACAGCCAGCGTAATGTTCTCCACGGCTTCTCCAGACCCTTTCATGTCTGTCACGTGTGCTCGGGGTGAACCTGCTCTCATCTGTGAAAAGCTCAGGGCAACAGCTGATGTTCTACCGGCCTCACGGTGCCGGGCAGTGAGCACGGAGACCACTAGAGGGTGTCGAGCCCTCAGGCCACGAATTTTCTTTCTGATGGTTTGGTCAGAGACATATACACAACAGTGGCCTGCTGGAGGTCATTTTGTAGCTCTGGAACAAAGGAGAAGATACCAGTCCTGATGATGGGTTAATGGCCTTCTATGGTCACCGTGCAGCTCTCCTGAAGTCACTGACTTTAAGACTGTGCTGAGAGACACAGCGAACCTTCTGGCTGTTGGACTACCTGTGCAACCGACCATCAATATCCCAGGAGTTTCACTGATGTGATTCTATAATCCAATTTGTTGCTTTCATTTTTTGCGCAGTATATAATGCGAAAACTAAACTTCAAAGTAAAACAGGAAGTTACTGTAGGACAAATAACAGGGCAAAGTTTAGTCCTGCTGGAGCCACTGAGGTTTACACCGACGTGCAGGCTGATTTCACAAGACCTTAAAAAGTAAAAGCTGCTTTTGATTTTAGACTTTAGCTTCTGAATTTTATCATGAATTCAATATTTTATGACATCTCTGCACCTATTGGAGACATACGAGAACCAGTCATTTAAAGAAGTATTCAAACAGGAAGTATCATTTTCTACAGGACTACAAAAAAATAAAACACCTGCCTAATGTTTGTGCGGGACCTGCTTGTGCCTGTGCATGGAGGTGAAACCACAGGGATGTGCGGTGCTGGCTGAGACTGGGAAATGACGGCAGATCCTGAGGGTTCAAAGTTTGCACTTCTGCTCCTCGAGTGACTGATCGGTGTATGTGTGATGCTGCTGTGAGAACTGGACTCACTGAAATGGACCTCTTTGTGCTGTTAGTGCATTTTTAACATTTCTGATAAATCATGTGACTTCCTGTGTCCTGCAGACCAACTCTGACCTCTGGCTCCAGTGTAAGGCTTCTGTCTTTTATATACAGTCTCATGCTGAGGTAAGCTCAGAGACACTTTGTAATCATTCCGAGTGGTGAAGCGCAGATAACAGTGAATACAACACATGCCAGAGTAGACAGAGAAATAGCAGTGCATGTGCAAGTGTGTCCACTAGGTGTCACTGAGCTGTATGCTGTAAGCCTCCTCACACACGTAGGTGCCTCCCTTTAGGCACTTTGTCCTGACTTACAGTTGGAAGAAGCCTCCATTCTTCATGCAGTGGTTTCATCGGGTGGAGGCTCTCCAAACGAACTCTTGTGAGGTGCTCGCTGGTCATTAGGTCATGATTTCCTGAGCATCAGTCCTTTAGCACCGTGAAGAGTTACATAAGATGTGTGATTAATCTGAGTGGACGCTCAATGCAGAGAGCACGTCCCCCATTGGCTCACTCAGACTGCAGTAATGAATCTAAGTTGGACTGCTCTCTGGGGGGGGCTGACTGCATAACTGTGGGGAAGGATAAAGCAGCTCCATACAAATCTGTATCACATAAAAACTCATTGCCTAATAGTGTGTTGACCTTGTTTCACCAGCTCAGCTATGAGCCATCAGGGAGTGTCTGTGTTCCCGTGCATGCTGAGGATGTTCAAGTTCTAGCAGACTTTAATCTGTTTGTAGGGCTGGCGAGTTTCTCGGTTTCTTTTTATGCCACGTTTCATGGCCATAAACCTGCCGCTGCCACGTGGGACAGTCACCAGTGTAATAGACAGTGACCATTCAGAGTGTATGCTGCTCCACACTCAGCTTTAAACGCACACCACCATCCAAGTAGTTGTAGTGTGGCCCCCTGGGCTCAGAAATGAAGGGTAAATGCCAAAAGTGCAGTTCCTCTATTGGCCACTGGGGGCTCCAAAAATGCCTCAGTCTCCATCGGTCCCCATAGACTCTCATGTTAAAATGTACAAGTTTAGAGCAGAAATAAACATGTTTAGCTCCTGCTATAAGTAATGGTTTTGATTTCTACGGATAATTTCCTTTCATGATAACTGTGGAGAGGCATGACTTTATTCATAATGCATTCCTTTGGATGCTAGTAAGATCTAAAGTTCCATCCAAAAAGCTTCTGCCTCAGATTGGGTGTTGCTGTCTCAGAGGAGCGGCGTGTAACGCAGCCCAAAGACAGAGCTTAATACATACAACCAAGTATAAAATGAATGCAGGTACCTTTGGAAAAAATAAACTTCAAGACTGAAAATAATAAAATCGGTTTAACATTATTTTAAAATAAAGACCAATAAGGGAAACGTCTTCACATAGATGTGGGAGTGAAAATAATAATAATATTAATAATCTCAGCAGCCCCTCTGCATACATCAGAAGCTGCACAGAAATGGAAACATACAGCAGTTTAAACGTACATTCATGAGGATAAAGGGAAGCTCGTTTAGTCTGATACGTAAAGGCGCCAGGAGTTAATGGAGCTGCTGGTGTCTAAACACTGTCCTCACCTCATTATGGAGCAGCTGCTCTTCTCCAGCTGTTACAGGCAGCTCAGCTAGAGGAACTCTGGCTTCACATCGAGTTTATCTAAGCTTCCCTAAACCTCCGTTATTCATTTCTGGGGATAAATCAGACACCCGGCGAGTCTCTGAGGTCTTTTAAAGCATCTAATCTGTGTTATTATTAGCTAGCAAGACACAAAACAATAAAAATAGATTCACTGCTTTTGAAAAACTCGAGCTCCGTGTTTCACTCTGTAAATACAGATGGAAGTAAATCAGATGAAGTGCAGGGTTTGATTGGAGGTCTGTCAACAAATCCCCAAAAGGGACTTTTTATTTCCCCATTTATCTGCCAACTACTCCCAACATGAGCTCTAAAACTGAATACAGTGTCGTCTTCTGTATTATTTTTGTGCTTCTTTCTCTAGTGACTCATCGATCCATTTAAACCCAAAGCTGTTCAAAGGTTGATGTGGCTGAAGTTCACTTCAGGTCAGCCCCTCAGCTCAGCCAAAGACCAGCTCAGCAAGTGCGGGTAATGGACCTTTTGGAGCGAGCAGCCTCCGTTACAGATGCTTCGCTCGTGTGGACTGTTTGTTTCTCCTGATCAAAAAAAGACCTGAAATCTCCTCCAGATGAAGTTGTTAGTTTGTCAATGAAAATAAGAGGATGTGATGCTACACGATGTGGAGATCCGGCCTGACCTTTGATTCAAGTGTGTGTGTGGTAGATCTCTCAGCTCAGCATGACCCTACCTCCCCAAGGTACAACAGAATTCAGCGTCCTACTGCCGCCATCTTTGATGCTCACCAGTTAATGCTTATTTCTTGCTTGTGGTTCAGCAGACTTTTTCTTAGTTGGGCGGTGTTACTGCCTGGAGTGCTTTCCCAGTAAAACCACAGCAGTTCTTGGTGCATAAATGCTCCACCTCTGGTTTTAGTACTTGCTTTTTTTTCAGACTTCATCTATGTTAAAGAACACCACATGCTGTACATGCCACTTTGATCGTGAGTGGGCCACATGAGTGGAGCTCTTCTCTCTGTCAGTGTAAAGATGTTTAACTGCTGAGATATTTTATGATAAGATTAAAAAAAAGGGACCCGATTGGAGTCTTTGCCAGCCCAATTCTGGCCCCCGGACCTTATGTTTGACACTCCCAGCTTAAAGAGAAATTAAAGAGATAAATTATTTTTCTTTTAAGGCAACAAAGGACGTTTGTCTGTCCGCCTGTCGGTCCTCCCATGTTCTTCTAATCTCACCTTAAGCTCAGTCTTCTGGTCAGGCTGACCTGATCAGAGCTCGTCTCACAGTCTTAATCTGACACACGAGGAAACTTGTTTCTCCTTGTTGCACAACCTGCCGTCCTCCCCACGCTGGATTAGATTCAGTCTATGCTGATGTTTTGTTAGAGCTGGACTGCAGCCACCTCTCATCTGTTTAATGAAGACAAACTTAACAAAACAAATGGGAGTGAAGGATGGGCTGGCCCTGGATTTATATTTCAGTGGTCCCCTGCTAATATAATTTAGGGGAAAGGACCTCGTGTTCCTTTACTGAAAGAGAGAGCGAGACAGAAACCAACCGGTGCTGCCAGCTGATGATTTAAGAAAAAACTGTGACACCACCAAGAAGAGGAAAGTCCCACTTCACTTTAAGACCCGTGAATCCATGTATCTCCACCTCAGAGATGATTTAGTGTGTAAACAGAGGCGGTGATGAGGGAGTGAGCAGCTGGCGTGCAGGTGGGTGTGGAGGTAAGGTGATGCAGATGGCGAGAACAGTGCAGTAACTACAGCCTCTGAAATGACCGCACAGTCATAAGCTCTCCAAATAATGACCACACTGTTGTTTTGTTCCGACTCCATGGAATGACCAGGCGGCTCCAGAATTCCAAATCCAGTGGTTGTGATGGTGGCTGCCGTCAGCACATATATACAAAATGACCAGAGGACATTTAATAACCGATCCATGCCGATTTATTCAAACTGAAATCCCGATGAGCATCATTTCTGGCTGTTTTGTCAAACTCTTGTCCTGATTTGACCAGCACGGTGAGGAAACTGCAGCTTCTTCTCTGGTTTTCTTGATTTCAGAGTTGTGATGTCTTTTTGTGGCCAATCACCTGCAGTCAGTGTGAGTAAGTGAGTAAACCTCAAAGACGATGCAGCCGGGAAGCAAAATGCTGCAGAGCGGCTCCAATGTGAAGACTTCAATCGGACTGTTTGGGCAGATGGGAGGAAGAGGAGGAGGTCTGCATCATCTTACGGACAAACACACATATACAAACACAGCCACACATATACACAGCACACTCTGTGCAGGCGCGACAGCTGCACGTTAACCTGCGCCAGCTCGGACTTTGTTGTTCTCTCTCTTGTCTTTTTCACACTCTCTCGCTCTCTCTCTGAAACTCGAACATGCACATGCATAATTCAAATCGTTATTGCTGACTGACTCAACTTGAGTGGAATTAGACTGCTTTTCACACGCTCACGTGCACGCTCTGTGTTTCTGGGAAAAGCAAAAATGTTTGAATTCCCTCCAACGGTCTTCACATCATAAACACAAATGATGAGCTGTCCAAGTGAAGCTGGAGCCGGGAAGAGGCAGGAAGGCCGAGGACAATTCCACCGGGACTGGAGCTTCTTGTACTTTTGTTATATTTTATCTGTTTAATGTTAATTCTGACTCATTGTACACATGAGTCACGCTTCAAAATCGTGCCTCTAAAGTCAGTCATGAACTTCCAACCCCAACCACAGACATTGGTCGGGAAAGCTGGAATATGGTTTGAAAACGTTTGAAAACATCTTGTTCTGTTTCATATTCACTTAAAAGCTGCAGAGAAATTAAATACTGCAAAAAAGCTATTTAAAAGCATGGGATATTTGCCATGTTTGATCCTGAACAGAGAGGAAGAGGAGTTTATTGCTCCAAAGTGGACATAATTTCATTAAACAGTGGAAAGGTTCTGATGAATTCAGCCAAACTTCTAAATGTTCTTTACAGCTACAGCACAGGATCGTGTGACAGCAAATTACAGATCCAGCAGTTGGTGTGCGAGCAGAAGAATCACATTATGTTCGCTTACTCTGTGCATCCAAGATTTAAAAACACGTAAACTCTTGGCAGGACAGACAGGTGGTAAATTATTCCTCATGCTGCTGAGGATCCATGAACTCTTTGAAAAGTCCATCAAGATGACAAGTTTTTCACTCACAATAATTCCACATCCACAACTGAAGACGTAACTCTACTGGTCAGTAACACCTCCTCGTAGTTGTCTGGTAACTCTTGAGTGACCACTGAGTGAATTGTGTTTTGGGGATCAAAGCCAACCAAATCCCTTATAGGATCACAACCCCCCCATCTATATGAGCTGGTCAACGCTTCTTAAACCTCTCCAGTCACCAGTAGCAGCCCTTAACTGTCCCATGGGAGCCCTTCAGTGATCACAGAAACCCATTAAATGATCCTCCTCCTTCAGTTAGGAGTGGACCTGCGTTAAAGTCCAGTGAGTGCTCTAAGGACCATCTGAATCACTTAGATGATGGCTTTCAATCACTCAGTGAGCACTGGGTAAGACCAGGCACATTGAGGCCTGACAAAATGTGTCAGAAGTTCTTTGATTGATAGAAATAGCAGGTTTATATTCACACCTGAGCAAATGGGAGCGTTCAAAGTCTATCACTGAGCCTGGAAACTGTAGCAGAAAATCATGCAGGCCCTTCAGGCACCAAGCCCTCCAAGAATCCATGAAACTCATTCAAGAACACGTGAAACTTAAGTTTCACCTTCAAAACCCACATGAACCCTAAGCTCCTTAAGCAATGACCAGCCCCCCACCACAGCATCACTGTAACAACTTTAACGTCTCCATCTCCTTCAGTGACCACTGCAGTCTCCCAGTGGTCCAGATTCCCCCTCAAACACCCTTAAACTCCCTTTAAAGAACATTAAAGCCTCTCGAGGTCTTGAAATACTTAAAAACACGTACACCCACATCTTCGTCTTGTTAAGTCGCTGAGCCCTGACTTCATCCATGCAGACCCTCTCAAGTGCGTCTCTATGGCGATGAGGGTGGCAACAGGAACACACAAACACAGAGACAGAAAGATGGATGAAAATCCCCTCTGCATCATGTTTTTCTGGAGGTGAGGGGCTGCAGCAGGAGCTGCTGAACTGCCCTGAGGGCTGACGTCTTGAATCATTTGACAGGGTGTTTACGAAGTCACGCCGAAAGCCTAAAAGCCTCTCTACTGGCCTCCAGAGGCGGAACCGCTCATTACAACATCACCACACAGACCTTGCATTCAAACCCTTTGAGTTTTTAAGAACTCATCCATTGTGACGTCCTTAGAGTCACGATTACAGGTTCATTTGATGTGAATTTGTGAAAAGGGAGCCAGATTATATTGATCTGTGCTCGTCTATATAAAACAAATCGTCCTTCTCATATTAAAAAAAACTTTGATCATGTTTAATTTAAAAAAAAAGGTGACAAAAAATATGGAAAAGCATAACAAAAAAAGATGTAGGTAGTGTTTGCTAGTTTTTCTCTACTTTAGCACAGGAAAGATGGAGGATGAACTTTGTTGATGGACTCTGGTGGGTGGAGACAAACGCCAGCACACGGCAGGAAGAAGACACTGGAAACAACCCAAACTTCAGCCAAGCGAACATCACTTTACACGGGTGGATTTCCCATCATGCTGAGAGGAGAGAAAGCTGCTTTTTATCCTGTTTACCCAGATAAAATCAAACCAATCATGAGCTTTGATTATAAACCCAGCTGAACACCTGACGATGCTCTCCACCATCATCAAACTTCATCTCTCCAGAGAACTGTATAGCTTATATGTGGAGAACAACACCGTCCCGAGATGCTTCATGCCAGCTTGTCCTTTCAAACTGTGTTTCTCACACATTTTGAATATTTCATGGGGACAGTTTATAGTCTGGAAACAGAAAATTAGTTAAAAACTGAAATATGAGTCTCGATCGTGCCGTGTGTGTCTGAACTGTTTGGTCACTAAAATGCAGAAACTATTTAACGCATTAAAACCTGGACCTCAGCAAGTTTCAGCTGCATGTTTAGTTACGACACAGACACACACACACACACACACACACACACACACACACACACACACACACACACACACACACACACACATATTCACTCTTGTGGTCAAATAAGTACATAACTCACTGCAGAGTACACACACATACACACACTGTGTGAAGCCTGGTGTGGAAACATTAAAATCACTCACTTTATCACAATTGTGGGCAAAAGTCACAGCTCTCACTTTCACCCTCTCTCTCAGATTTATGTGTCACCACCTTCATTCCAACACACACACTCAGTGCACACACACATACACACACACCCATCGCTGATCGGACTCTGAGTGGGTTTCCTTGGCTTCCTCCTGCATCGATAAGTCTGCAGCTGCTGGAGAGGTCTGACTCAGCAGTGAGTCGAGTCTGATGAAACTGGGGTTTCATTATCATAAATGTGTTTCATAAACATGAACTGAAACACAGCCTGCGTTTCAGCACCTCCAGCGCTGTCGCCTGCAGAGAACCCAAAGATCTGTTTGTCTCGCAGAGTATCAAACACTGGCATGCATTAATCAGATTATGTCACGTATGATGTCAGAGAAATGCTTTTCATTGAGCGTTCAGAGATTCGGGACAATTGATTGTTTCCGTAACGAAGCTTCAACCCAGCTGTGACGTAGCAGCTGTCCTCTGCACAGATGTTACTGCTGCAGTTTCTGAGAAGGAAGCAAAGTTCCTGACAAATCTCGTAGAGAGCTGAGAAATGTGTTTTTTGATGGAGCTTATGTGATACGAGAACTCAGAGAGCAAACATCTGTAACTGTATCTGTTCATTTCTGCTGGTTGCACAGTGTAATTTATAAGATTTATAGCTGGTTGAAGAGAGATTACAGGAAATGTTTAAAAGAACCAAACAACATACAAACAGCCTCTGCGTTTAACCAAAGTCCTTCCACACCAAAGTCTTGCCACTTAGCAGATACCTTGAAATCCTGCCAGGAGCTTAACTGGGCAGCTAATTTTACATTCACTTAAATTTCAGCGGTCACAGGACACAAAGAGGTATTTATAGACTCAGCAGCAAAATCTGAAACCCTGCTTACAAAAAAGTGCTGAATTTGCTCTGAGTTTTAAGAAAGCTTATTTGTTCCCTTGCAAGGATCACTTCTGCCACAATCTCTGCAAATCCACAGATTTCAGTTCATGGTTTTCTTGATTCTCTCTCTCATAATGGATCTGTTCTTAAAAAGAGCAGCAAAACAACAGTTTTCTTGCACATGTCTGCAAAACAAATGCTGCTGGTTCATTTGGACAATTCGAGCAGGCAAACATTTCAATCACAGTGCTGATCTCTCTCTGTTTTGCTGGAAAAATCAATCACTGTTGCATTAACTGACTGCAGGTCAATGATAAAGGGCTCCCAGCAGCAGCGCCTAATGCAGTATAAAACTACAAAACAAAAACGCACACAGAGGAATGAGAAGAGGAATTATAAAGCATCCGTACACTTTGTTTTAGCGCTGGAGTTTATAACAACTATCTGTATTCTTTTGCCCATAAAAACAGTTGTCATCCACACTTATATTAGTACTACTTCATACATGTATTTTTCTTTTAAAAACAAACAAACAAATAAATAAATAAATGAAATTATTTTCTGGAGATTTTTGAATAAACTTTTAGATTCGTTAAGTACTTCTAAGTTGAACTAAAAAAAAATCGAACCGTTCACCTCACTTTATTTATAAACTCCAGTTCACAACAGTTGTGTAATATTGTGTAAAACACTTGATTATCAGACAGAAGAGCCCAACATTTGCATGATCCCCTTCCAACAGCTCTTGGCGATGGTGGAGAGGAAGAACTCCCTTCTAAAGGGAAAAGACTTCCAGCAGGACCCAGGCTCAGGCAGGGGCAGCCTTCGAGCCAATGATTTGAATGTAAAGAGAGAAGAAGATTTGACAGCAAAATTTATTTAAAGCACCAAAAGTCGGCAGTGTGCAGGCCGAGTATGTGATGCAATCTGTTTTTATATTGTTTAAAATACTTCATAAACCTTTTATGAACCCTTAAATCAGTGGCAGCATGTTTCATAGGCTGGTCACATCATAGCTGCACAGCTCTGAAATCAGATCCGTGGAGTTAAATGTGCAGCATTTGAAACACAATTCAATGTCATTTTTCTAAATATGTGTGTGCACAGCTTCAGTCACATACACCTCCACCTCCTCCTCCCTAACAGACGTCACTCAGGCCCACCAATAGCCTCCTGTGTTTATCCTGCAGCTTTTATAAACCGGCGCGGGGAGCGAAGCGCCACACTGCGTAAGCCAGTCCTCCGGTGAAGGTTCCCTGAGCTCCACGCTGCCCCAGAGCACACTTTAAGACTCTTACAGCAGAACTCCGTGTAAAAGTTAACTGCAGGTCTGAGTTTCTGTCGGACTGTCCCATCATGAGTCTCCGGTTTGTCCTGTGCGTAATGGCCCT
This sequence comes from Diplotaxodon limnothrissa, assembly GCF_057381915.1. Lineage (NCBI taxonomy): Eukaryota > Metazoa > Chordata > Actinopteri > Cichliformes > Cichlidae > Diplotaxodon > Diplotaxodon limnothrissa. The sequence goes on along the minus strand of NC_140603.1, from coordinate 30,336,919 downwards.
GTTCGCCTCCTCTAGCCTGGTGGCCGAGGCGCTGAGAGCCAAACGCCTCGCCATCGGCTGCCCGGAGAAGTGCGACAAGTCTCAGTGCGCTCCCATCCACGCGGACTGCCTGGCCGGCGACGTGCTGGACCGCTGCGACTGCTGCCCGGTGTGCGCGTCCGGCGAGGGCGAGCAGTGCGGCGGCACCGGAGACCGCGATTGCGCCGAGGGGATGGAGTGCGTGGTGAGTGACGGCGTGGAGGTGTCGGCCACTGTCCGGCGGAGAGGAAGCGCCGGCGTGTGCGTGTGCAAAAGCTCCGAACCCGTGTGCGGCAGCGACGGCGTCTCGTACCGGAACATCTGCGAGCTGAAGCGCGTCAGCAACCGGGCCATGAAGCTGCAGCAGCCGCCGGTGATCTTCATCCAGAGGGGAACCTGCGGGAAAGGTACGTGTGAGTGCGTGCGCGCGTGCACGAGAGAGATTATAGCTTAAGAAGAAAGAAAAGGTGAAGCAGGACTGTGGAAGTTTAAGTGCGCACACACAAAGCCTGAAATACGGCAGCAATGTGTGTGTGTGTGCGTGCGTGCATTCATTTCTTTGTGGGGACCAAAAATTGGAAGTTTACTGTACTTGTGAGGACCAAAATCCTGGTCCCCACAAGTTTCAAGACGGTTTTGAGACTCAAAATGTGGTTTTAGTGTCAGGGTTACAATTGGGTCATGGTGAGGGTTAAGCAGTCATTATTAATGGTTAGGGTAAGGGGCTAGGGAAAGCAATATGTCAATGAAATGTCCCCACAAGAAACGAATACCCGACGTGTGTGTGTGTGTGTGTGTGTGTGTGTGTGTGTGTGTGTGTGTGTGTGTGTGTGTGTGTGTGTGTTGGCTCTGAACTTGTATGACCTCAGCAGGAGTCTGAGACTGAACTCTCGCCCAGCAGAAAATCATCAGACGAGCATCCAGAATGAACCCAAATCGCGTGAAGAATGCATCCTTAGATCTCAGACAGACTGGAGTTAACCCTGAATCTGCGTCTTCTCCCAGCATATAGCAGCACACAACCATAACCTCCAACATATAGTGTCTGATTAATCTGGTGGCCTGTGGTCTAGTAAACATCAGGTTTGGTCTCCAGATACCTCGTTGTAGTTTTTCACATAGAAAGTAGAAGTAAAGCAGCAGAAGACTGTCACGTTTAAAAGCTGCAGTCACACAAACTGTACCATTAATGATCTCCCGATAAATAATTTGACGTCACCTTTCAGCATATTTCCAGCGTGACCCCCCCCCCCCACAAACACACACACACACACACACATACACACATACACATGCTTCACTACATTTCGCTGTTTATACAGCTTAGAGATAACAAGGTAATTAGTGATTTCTCCCAGAAGACAATCGTGTTAACTAAACCTAAATGTCTGCGGTGGTACAACAGGAAGTGTTTTGGAGGTTTATGGGAAAAAAAGCACTTTTGTTAGACGTCTATAGATAAAATCACAGTCAGTATATAAAAGATGGAAAGATGGATGTGGCCACTACAATGTCACCCACATTGTTCTGGCTGCTTGAGATTCTTTTTGAACATTTGAGTAAGAGATAAAATGCTTTCATTTAACTCTCAGTATCCTTAGTCCTTAAGCTTAGCCCCTACGCCTGAGAAGCAGAAGTCACAAGGCAAACTTGTTTGTAGTGAAGAGAAAGGCGCGCTGCCATATCGTAGCCTCTTCCTATCTGCTAGGCCTGACCTATCCTGATTGGAGTCACTGAGCTGGACCGCTCCACCGTGTTTGAGTCTTGCTGTGTGCTACAGCCCATCCGAGTTTGTGTCACCCTGTTGCACCTGTACAGTTTATGAAAACAAGCTAATCTAACTGGTAGCTGATAACTTCTGCCCTCTTGTTCATATTCAGCCAATTCTTTCTTGCAGGAAGCCAAAACATTTAAAAGTGCGCCTTCAAAGTCAGGTCCAAAACCAATGGGTGATGTGAAGCTGGCCATCTTTTACTTACAGGCTGTGGTGCTTTGACACCAATGAAAACCTCTTAGTGACGAATGAGGCTCTGAGTTTTTGTAGCTGCATGTAACAACAACAGACAGTTTAACTGCATTATAGTAAGTTAAAGCATTTATCTGACATCTGTCATAGCAAACTGCTCTCTCATTACATCTGCACCCTTCTCTCTTTCTCTTTACATCTGCTGATTGGCCCAAAACGCTGACATGGAACATGTTTCCACTAGGGGTGCAACGATATTCATATCGATATTGAACCGTTCGATACAGTGCTTTCGGTTCGGTTGTATCGAACAATACAACATTTGTAATTTATTTTATCAACTTTCCTTCTGACGATGCTGTCTGTGTTGAGCGCTCAGTGAATCTGTGTTCGACTACTCCGCCTAGGCTGCACTGTCGAGCGCAGATCCACTGAGCGCTCAACACAGACAGCATAGTCTGAAGGAAGAGAGCAGGGCAAGCTAGCGAGACAGAAGTTAAGCTCTCCTTGCAACATGGACCCCCCCCACTCTCAGATCTGGCGTTTGGAATTATTTTAGTTTTCATGTGACGTATGACCCTGAAGGTAAGCGAGTCATGGACTAAAGTAAAACAGTATGTTGGATGTGCCATGCAATGCTTAATTACATGGGTGGGAGCTAGTGTGTTAGCGCAGTTAGCTCGTTAACGTGTTGGCTGTCTAGCCCCATGCACGGGGCTAGACAGCGATCGTGGGGCGATCGTGGCTCAAGAGTTGGGAGTTCGCCTTGTAATCAGAAGGTTGCCGGTTCGAGCCCCGGCTCGGACAGTCTCAGTCGTTGGGTCCTTGGGCAAGACACTTCACCCGTTGCCTACTGGTGGTGGTCAGAGGGCCCGGTGGCGCCAGTGTCCGGCAGCCTCGCCTCTGTCAGTGCGCCCCAGGGTGGCTGTGGCTACAATGTAGCTTGCCATCACCAGTGTGTGAATGGGTAAATGACTGGATGTGTAAAGCGCTTTGGGGTCCTTGGGGACTAGTGAAGCGCTATACAAATACAGGCCATTTACGGGGCGATCGGCGGTAGCTCGTTAACGGAGATTTGCCGTGTTGTGGCGTTAAGGTCATTTCAACGAGATTAACCTGAAATCACTAGTGGGAACACAACGAATATGACTGCACATTTACGCCGACATCATCCTAGTGCAAAGACAAAAACAACAAGCATGCTACTAACTTTAGCCGAGTCATTTAGACAGCTGCTAGCACATGATTCTCCTTATGCTGCTGAGAATATAGCCCAAAGAAAGCGGATAGTATAGCTTTTATTTTGGAAAGAGACATTTCTCTGTAATAAACTCTCTTTTCCAAAGATGAGTGATTCCTCAATCAGATACAGGGCTCGCAAAATCGCTAGCCCTACGTCCCGGGGCTAGCGATTTTTTTCAGACGGGCTACCCTGCCCGTCGGGCTATTGTAGGAAGGAAAAATATATGTCAATGCTTTTGCATTCTTTCAGAAATGTAGCTGGGTAATTATGTCATTGGCATCGGTGAGCCACTGTCAATATGTGACATATTGAAATCGCGTTTGAATTTGCGCTTGTTTTTTTGCTTTCACTTTGCAATCGTGCGAACTGTGTATAGAGAGCGACAGCACTGATCTGTGAGTGATGATAATTTGTGCACCAATTCCTCTGACATCGTCTTATTAATTGTTAGCTCACTATGCAAACATGACAAGTGAAATCTCCCGCAGCAAGCTTAAACATGTGAGAGGTTGATCGCGCAGAGAATCGCTGAGCTTATGTGAGTGAGCGTGTAAAAGCAGCAGGATGTATATTTTAGTTCTGCTGAGCCAAATAAGACAGGTCGGGGTGAAGAAGTGACAGCCAAAGAAAAGCTCACCACAAAACGGAGAAGTTATGACAAATCAGACTATAAGGCAAAAAGAAAGTGCAGCTTCATGGTTTCATGGACAAAAGAATTTCTGTGGCTGCAATATGACGAGCTAAATAACCAGGGCTGCACATAAGTGGTCCGCAGGTGCGCATTCGCTGTCAAAATAAAAAACACGCACAAGGGTTAGGGTTAAATTTAAAAACTGTACTTTTGAGTTAAAATATATATTTATAATTTTAATAAATGACAAATTAAAAAGGCATGAACATTTTTTTGTATCGAAAAAATATCGAACCGTGACACCAAAGTATCGAACCGAACCGAACCGTGAATTTTGTGTATCGTTGCACCCCTAGTTTCCACCCATAAACCTGCCTCCCTCCTTCTCTCGCAGGCTAATGTTATCTTAACGAGGCCATAATTTCTTGAAATTAGGCCAGGAAGTCCTGAGTGACTGCCCTGTGCTATGAAAACAAATAGGTTGTCCTGTGAGACTCAAAGAGTCATGAAAGGATTTTAAGAAGTGAAGCCACACAACCTTCAAAGCTACAGCTGTAAATACAGCAGTTTGCTGATGCAGTTTGATTCAGATTGTGTGGGGTGGACTTTCTCAAGCAAGGTCAGTGTCAGCCTCCTCCTCCTCCTGCGTCTTCTTTTCCTTTTTTCCTTTTATCCATCTAATGTCTTTCTCCCGTTCCCTTCACCTCTTCCCTTCCCAATCACTTCTCTGACCTATTTCACTGAGAGGGATGTCCAAACCTCTAAAACGCCTCTTTGCATTTGATTTGATTTGAACTTGAGTTTAGGGAAAAAATCTGGACGATGCCACAATGAGTCTGTGGTGATTCATCTCTTGGAGCTGATTGGCCAATTGTATAACTTCCTAAACAGACACAGATCTAGGTCACACAGATATTTAACCCAGATTTGAGGGGATCAAAATGTATTTCTCCCTTTTTTGTCTTTGACTGCTTCCATGTGCAGACTTGCGGGCTGTTTGCAAGATTGACAGGCTTGGATACAGAGTCAACAAAACACAGTCGCTTGGTGATTCAGCTCCTTCTTTCAGGAGCTGGAGGGCTCACTGCCTGAAAACCAGGCTACTGTTTGATGTTTGAGAACAGCACATGTAGCTCCGTAAAAAATAAACCCACAAAAATACTAAAAGCGTGTTACTGGAACAGGTTAAAAATAGTTTGGTACAGCTATTAAAAGCATCCATATGTTTCATTTTCATAGTGTCAGAGACAAATCTTGCTCTTATATAAAATCAATAGCCAATAAATAAGCATTAATTACAGTTTTTAATTAAGTTACATGGACATCATGCTTTACAAACTATGTGAGAATAGCAAACAGTCTCTCTTTAAATATGTCCTGACTTTGTCACACTCAGAATTAGAGGTGCAGAAGAAGAACATTTCTATCTCTACAAGTACAGTATGCAAAAATGAACCTCTAAAGCTCATTACTGTACCTCAAGGTAATCATCTGTACCTTTCTGAGGGGAAAAACATCACATATCTGCACTTTTAAGGAGCAGTGTCAGTAGATATCTTTGCTCAGCCAAATAATTTTTAAGTTCTGGCAAGTTTCATTCTGCACTTGTCTTCAATATCAGCAGCGCAGTGGGTCAGCGGCAAACACTGTCTCCTCATAGACCATCTTTGTTCTCTCTGCACCTGCTGGGATCTTTCCAGCTGCTCTGGTTTTTCCTCAGCTCGACTCAAATTTACTTACAAAACACATTTAAAGACAACTCGCTTTGACCAAAAGATAGAATGAGTTAAGAAAAACCACAATAGATAAGAAATGACTAAAATAATTGTTAGTAGCTGCTAAACATAGATGGTTGTGGGTAGGGCTGGGCGATATGACCCAAAATTCATATCTCGATATTTTTTAGCTGGATGGCGATATAAGATATATATCTCGATTTTTTTTTTTTTAAGCCATAAGTTAAGAACAAAAAGAGAGTTCTTAGTCACACTGTGTCCCAGATGTCACACGGGCACTTTTATTTACATACAGCGTAGATATTACTCAAAAATAAATTATCAGCATATATTAAATAATCATGGTCCATAAATAAAAGAAAACAATGTTGTTTTTGTGCATAACAAAAAGCTCACAATTGTGCAGTCAAAATGTAAACTAACAGACGCTGAGCATAATAACAAAGAGACAGATTTCACAGCTGCACCACGTCTCTGAACAGGTGCCGTTTGTGGTCCTTATACACACACAGTACGTATCACTCCGCGAGGCTCCTCCTCTGTAGCCGTAATTCTCCGACAATCCATCAAGCGGTGCAGCTCCGTAGCTTAGCAAAGTCATATTAAAACATTTTTTGACAGATTGCTGAGCGCTGTGTACCACATAAAATCGGTTCGCGGTCAGTAAGCACAACCAGAATTCATACATAAGGCGCACTGTCGATTTTTGAGAAAAGGAAAGGATTTTAGGCCGTGCAGCCCCTCTGGGCTGCATGTCGTTAGCGCGGTTAGCTCGCTAACACGTTGACGCCATCCAGCCCCACGCACGGTAACTCGCTAACGGAGATTTTCCGCTTTCATCTTGTCATTGCCTGCAGGTGAAGCTATGGGGGAGTTGTGTTCAGTGCAGGAGAGGCGAGGCGGAGTAACGTTGCGTAGAGACAAAAGTGGACGAAAGAGAGGCAAACCTGCGGCTCCACAAGTATAATTATAACGTAACATAGACTATATCGATATAAACGATATTGTCACATCTTATATCTCGTATGAAAATATATCGATATTTTTAAAAAACTCGATATATCGCCCAGCCCTAGTTGTGGGCATCACATGTTTAAGGCTGGTTCCTAAGAACAGGTCCATGCATATCTGCTTTAAAGACACTCAAGGTCATCTTCATGTGCACTTCTGGATTGTTTTCAGTGGCACTTCTATGGATCGCCCACTACATTTCCCCTGAGTGTTCTCCAAAGGACAGCTCAGGACTATACAGCAGAAGTCCACTCTGATCATCTGACCCCGGGGAATAAATTCATGGTGCACACTGCTGGTCGTGGCTGGAGACCCAGCTGTCGGCACACTGCCGCGAGCAGTGGTATCACTGCAGAGGCTGGGTTGGCTTAAATGAACAACAACAGCCATATCCATTTAAACTCTGTCATCATTTGTGAGCAGAAACTGAAGTGAAAGCTCTCCTTGTCGGACCAATCGGGGTCGCTGACATGTGAGCATTGGTTGTTTACAGTGTGCCGGCTTCAGCGTCGCTCACTGCGCCACTGTGGACATGACCTCTGTTGACCTCACGGTGTGCAGTGCTGTTACCGACACCTGCAGTGCGTTTCTTTGCACATCTGACTGACTCCATTCAGTTCACTTCAAAGCTGCAGCAGCTGGCAAACCGCTAATCTGCAGCCGACCAGCCGACCAGCCAAACCCACATCAGCACATACTGACGGTCAGCTGCAGCAGAGGCTCAGGAAAAGTCATCACAGACTCAGACTGACTCAAGCCTGGACTGGACTGATGTGAGAATGTGACAGCCTCAGACCTGAGTTGTGTCCAAGTGCGTGTATCCATAAACAGCTTCACAATAGTCTTTCTTCTTCTTTAACACTTTTTATGGCACATCTGCAGCAATCTGGACCTAGCATCGCACCTTCATTGTTTTAAGCACACATTGTACCTTTATCACGTTTTAAGACCACATTCCATCAAACAGTCTTGTTGCCTCTGGTTGAGATTAAGTGTTTTTTTGATCAGCCAAGTTCCTTTTAAAAGGGATCTTTGTTTTTTAAGTGCCCACCATGTTAGCATTAGCCAACCTCTGATAGATGATGCAGTCGGGCTGAGGGCTGTCGACATCCTCAATCCAGCTAAAGCCTAAAGCTTAGGGGTGGCTTTCACCATAGTTTGTGCTGACAGCATTTCTTCTTTTCTTAAAAAAATTGGGATTTGTGTGGATTTTTTGGGGACTGGTTCACACAAGAAAGTGATCTGTTTCCACTCTGTTTTCTTTGCCATGAGTCAACATCTTTAATGTGTCCATTCATTGCTTTTTGCACAGCTGCAGTAAAAATTGTTTGCCTGAAAAAAGTTACATCTTCATGTGGCTGTCAGTGTTTCCTTCCCTCCTTTGTTCTCTTTCCTTCTTTCGTTAGTGTCTGATTGAGTTCACCTGTCCCTCATTGCCCTTCTCTTGGTGTTTGCATTTCATCAAAATGGCTCCACAAGTTTTAGTACCTCCCAACAAAAACTCGAGAGGAGAAACATGAGGGCAGAGCAGTGGAGGCAGCAGCAGACTAACAATATAAAAGCCACACTTAGAGTCTCATTTTAAAGTAATGCCATTTAAATGCACAATAAACTGTTTCATTATGGCCGACTACCAGTGTAGAGGCTCATTTACAAATACAGTCTATTTTCTATCTATTTTGAGGTCAAAGGACAAGTTGTTTCTTGTCTTTTTTCCAAGTGAAAGCAGCGTTATCAGCAGAGCTGGTATGAACTGCAGCGAGGTGATCGCTATGAAGAATGAGGTCGGGATTCTTCATGATTCATGGAGATAAAATCTGCAGACATCTGAAATATGTGGAGGGAGTCAGCTGAGATATGATACAGTATGATCCTGAGATCAGTGACCCTGAGGACAAACAGAGATATGCCTTCACTGTCGCTCTGCTCTGTCTCGTGTAGATCTTTCCAACGGTTTGCTCAAAAGGAACTCGGGTCTGTTCACACAGCTGCTAGATGGTGGTAATGTGACGCTTCAAAGGCCCCGATTAACATCAAGGAGGTTAATGGTGGAGAAATTGATCACTTATTGGAGCAAACCACAACTAAACACCAATAAAGATGAATCACCACCTAAAAAAAGAAAAAAGTATTGTGAAAGTCTCATTTAACTTGATCACACAGCCCGCAGCCCACCACATGGTGGGGGGAAGTGGCCTATTACAAAGATGGTGCCACAAGTTAAAGAAAGCACTTGAAATCAAACATCTCTTCTGAGAGAAACCTGGAGCACTTAAAAAGAGCCGGAGACAACAAGAAGATCCTTTTTTTAACTTCAGTGGTCAAAAACTACACGTATGGATTTACCAAAGTGGATCAAAACAGCTTTACAAAAACCACCCATCCATCCATCCATCCATCCACCCATCCATCCATCCATCCATCCATCCATCCATCCATCCACCCACCCATTAAACCCTCCATCCATCCACCCGTCCGTCTGTCGATCCATCCATCCACCCACCCATCCATACATCCATCCACTCATTAATCCATCCATCCATCCACCCGTCCGTCTGTTCATCCATCCATCCATCCATCCTTCCATCCATCCATCCACTCATTAATCCATCCACCCATTAAGACCTCCATCCACCCATCCATCTGTCGATCCATCCATCCATCCATCCATCCACTCATTAATCCATCCATCCACCCATTAAGCCCTCCATCCATCCATCCATCCATCCATCCATCCACCCATTAAGCCATCCATCCACCCATTAAGCCCTCCATCCATCCATCCACCCATCCATCTGTCGATCAATCAATCCATCCATCCATCCATCCATCCATCCATCCATCCACCCATTAAGCCCTCCATCCATCCATCCATCCATCCATCCATCCACTCATTAATCCATCCACCCATTAAGACCTCCATCCACCCATCCATCCATCCACCCATTAAGCCCTCCATCCATCCATCCATCCATCCATCCATCCACCCATTAAGCCCTCCATCCACCCATCCATCTGTCGATCAATCCATCCATCCATCCATCCATCCATCCATCCACCCATTAAGCCATCCATCCATTAACCCTTCCGCCCGCCGTCCTACCTTCCATCCATCCATCCAAAAAAATCTTTTTTTCTCATAAGTTGTAATTCTTTAGTGCATGACCACGATTTCACTTCACAGCTTCTTTAACAGCGGTACGATAACGAGACTGCATGCCACAGAGCTGAACCTGTCAGTGCAACCATGTCACTGGCTAATATTTTTGGTCACCATCTTTGGCATTACTGAGTTCACCTGTATATGTCTATGCAGTAGCTCCATGTCTCCTCACTTAAACAAAGAAAGCTCTCTCTAGTTTGTTTAATGGTCACACAAGTGAAGTTTGAATGGTGACTGGACTGTAAGCACTGTTGTTTAACAACTGCTTTTATGTCACACCGCTCTGAGGAATCATGTTTACGACACACACAGATGGCAGAGGCTGTCTGCTAACTGGCCCCGGCAGATCTGAGTTTCCAGATGTTGCAGCACCTCTGGGTTGAACCAGGAGGGGGTTATGTAAGGCGACAGTGACAGTTATGCAGGAATAGCCCCGCCTCCCCCCCCTGATACCTCCGCATCTTCTGAGGCGCTGAGTCATTTCCTTTGTTTTCTAAGCATCAGTGGGAGCAGCAGACAGGCTGCAGCTGCTCGCATACGTGCGCTTCATATACACTGCACTCCACATCTGGATGTGGTTTAACACAGCGGCTATGGTTTGGGTCTCCTGAACCTCATGCAGTCACCACACTGAAGCTGAAAGTCTGACTAATACTAGATGATGATTGTTTGCAACATTTCAATTTTCTTATCCAGCCTCTTATCTCCTCTGTGACTGCGGTCGGCCAAAATCCACCAGATCTTTCCTCCCCTGCAGCTGCTGATTGCAGTCCCTTTCAGAATGCTCACAGTGGATTACTGTGTGTGTGTGTGTGTGTGTGTGTGTGTGTGTGTGTGTGTGTGTGTGTGTGTGTGTGTGTGTGTGTGTGTGTGTGTTACGATACAGTGACATGGTGTTTTACTCCCTTCAGGTCAGCAGAACCCCGACAGTCTTCGCTACAAGTACAACTTCATCGCTGATGTGGTGGAGAAGATCGCGCCTGCTGTCGTTCATATTGAACTGTATCGCAAGTAAGAGTGATCCAGACATCTGTAAACCTTTAAAATATGGATGGGAGCCTTTATAAAGTTCTTAATTGTCGGTTTAAGCAACGCATTGCCTCAGTGGTTGCTTGCCTGGATTTTTTCCAGGAGTTAGTTTCTTTGGCCAACGAAAAAACGCTGGGTTAACCCGGCCTGTTGTTACCGGGACAATCTCAGAGAGCAGAATTTTCTTTTTCTGGTTAAATCAATCAAAACAATCATAATCTGTTGAGTTCTTCAGGTTTTTAACTACCAGTTCTTTTCTAGAATGATCAGCATTTGTTTGGTTTTGGTAGATTCGCCACTTTTAGTCACAGTGAAATGTGATGTGAGGTTCGTGGATGCTGTCTTAATGATTTTAATGATCCTTGGACCTTTCTCAGATCATCCAATAAGCACAGTTGAATGGATTGGAGTACATTGTTCGCTGATGTTTATGTTCCAGAAACAATAAATTGAGACATTGTTGGGTCCTCTCACTGAGTCAAAGATCATTTTATTTTACAGCCAAATATCTTAAAACTAATGACACGTGTTTGTTTCTTTCCATGCTGAAGAGTAAATGTTAAAGCTACAAGCAGAACTTTAGACTTGGTTTTTCTTAAATACAGTTTAAAATACCTCTTTACACCCTTACATCAAAGCCTGCTCTTTAGTGATCGATCCATCAATTGATCATGTCCACTTGATGTTGTTTGAGATCAGAAGTCAGAGCCAAGCCTTTCGTCTCTCCCTCTCTCTTCTCAGGATGATGTTTTCCAAGCGGGAGGTTCCCGTAGCCAGCGGCTCCGGGTTCGTTGTATCAGAGGACGGACTCATCGTTACCAATGCCCATGTGGTGGCCAACAAGCACAGAGTGAAGGTACGCAAACTGTTGGAAACGTCTTCACAACATCCTATTTCACTAGCCATTATGTTAAAAATGTATAGCAATGTGTTCACATCAAAATAGCTTTTGATGAAAACTAACTGGACTCACTTAAGCTACAATCCTTATCTTGTAAGATGCAGTGGCTGCACAACCTGCCATATAGTCAGGACCAATAGAGAGTAGCATCAGTGACAACATATGAGACTAAAAAAGTCAAAAACAGCATGGAAAGAACAAGCTGGGGTTGGGTGGGTTGCAAATAAGCTTGCAGACCTGCAGGCAGAATTGTGTAGCTTCATTTCGGTTGGATATGTAGGTTTGTGGATAATGGCCTGAAATCCGTCTGTGCTGGTTTAAACATCATCATCATGAGACAAGGTGGATGCTGTGGATGCATGGACTGTAAATAAAAGATGGAAGTAGCTTTTGATTCTACTGTACTAAGTGAAGCCAGTGTGAAACTGTCGTAAAGCTGTATTCTTCTTATGGGCAATTTCTTTGGCTGTAAACGATTTATAGTCTCTGGCCATTATTTTCTCGTCCTATTGAACACAACCTAATACATTTCTGTAAGTTAATCCTGTTTAATGTGGTGCCACATGGGCATGCAGGATCCCCCGGTGTCAGAGTCAGCTCCTCGGTCATCATCTGGTTACAACAAGCAACGACGCTGATGGCCGAAAATACTCACCGCTTTAAAAACAGGACTTTGTTAACAAACTGGCAACATCCTGGTGGCCTCGTCCATCTTTTATTTACAGTTTATGACCATTTTGGATCAGGACATTGAGTTCTGATCAGATCTTTTAATTTCCTCCAGGTGGAGCTGAAGAGCGGAGCCACATATGATGCCAAGATCAAAGACATCGACGAGAAGGCAGACATCGCTCTGATCAAGATCGATACACCGGTAAGCAGGCAGACGCTTGGAGAGTGAGGACGCCCCTATTTCATTTTCTTTTTGTTCTTTTTTCATCTTCACGTCAGCTCCATCTCAAAAGTTCGCAGTTGTTGGAGCAGAGAAAGCGATCCGAGCGAGTTAGCTGGAAAATTTACTTTTGCATCTTCATTTTTCCACCTTTTTTTTCTTTTGTGTATTTCTGTATTTTCTGTTTTAAAATTTAAGATAGAGTTTCTCATAATCCCTCGTTTCTTCTCACCTCTTTGCTTTCTTTCGTCTCACTCGCTTTTATTTTGCAAAGCAAGCTGTTGAATTTGTGCATTTATACCCTGTTGTGAAGCATGCTTTTTGTGAACATTTATCTGAACTTCTGCCTTTGATTTTGGCTCCGAAAGATCATTCTGGGGCAAAATAAAGTGATGAGTCATGAGAGTGGGTGTGAGTGGGGCAAGTGGAGACAAATGGAGCGATTTGGTTTGGGGCGACTTTGAGTTTTTGCTTCCTCACACTCTTTGTTTTTTTCTCTGGGATGACCGGGCAGCCAGATTCAAGCCAGGAAGAGAGGTTTTTACCGACATTTATGTAATGGGACGACATTTTTAGAATGAAAGGGTGGGTGCGTCCCATTTTGTCCAGACAGTCAGAGCTGCTACATCCTGTGCAGAAGTCTGTCCTCACACGTCAAATTCATGTATTAAAACCTTTTATGTGAAGTTTCAGATTTAATACTAAAGTGAAAACAGGACAGATGCATCTGTGTGCAGTCTGTGTTTAAAGACAGGTAGTTAAAGTCATTCATCATTAAAGCAAATGATGTCCAGCTGTACTGAGTTGCATAAAGCAAACAGAGTGTTTTATGCAACTGTGATCTGGACTGCTTTCATAAGACTGGAAACCAGAAGAAAAAAAAGCCATAAAATGCAGATACCACAAGACTCTGAGTCCGCGCACACAGGAGTTATAAAAGAATTTCTGTAGCAGTTCTAGGAGCTCCGAAAATGTGAGAAAACAGGAAATGAATTGAAGGAAATGAAGTCCAGCTGTACTTATGAAAGCAAACAGGGCGCGTTATACAAGCTCTGAGCCACACGCCGTTTTCACAATATCAAAAACACAGACTCCACGTGTTTATGCATTTGGAGATTAAATTATTATTGCACTACTAATCACCAATACCAAAGAAGAAAAGTCCACAGTAACATAAGAAGCACACACCAACATAAGGAAGTTCATATTCAGGCTTTAAACCAAAACCCCCAGTTTGTGATAACAGTATCACAACATCACTTATTAAAGTCTCTGCTAAGCCGCTGAGCACACTCACATGACACCTGCTGCCTGCTCTAACCAGAGACCTGATCACAGTGTGTCCAACTCCAGGCCTCGAGGGCCAGTGTCCTGCAGGTTTTAGATCTCGCCCGGGTCAACACACCTGAATCAAATGATTAGTTCATTCCCAGGCCTCTGAGGAGGTCATTTAACTATATGAATCAGCTGTGTTGGATTAAGGATACATCTAAAACGTGCAGGACACCGTCCCCAAGCCTGGAGTTGCCGACCCCTGCCTTATCAGGTGAGGATGGTAACATGGTGAAATTTTTTTCCAAAGAACAAAAAAAACCACAACGCTTTTGCAAATAAGACGAGGTTCTTAAACATTTTGAGCTGGAGTTAATTCATTTTATCACATGTGTGCTGTGTGGTGCTGTTTATTTCTAACACACTGGGAGCTCAGAAACTTTAAACATTAAAGCTTAATGCCCGACAGCCTGATAAAGGAGATAAACAGCACTAAACAGACACTGTGATTGAGAGTATACAGCAGGGTATACTCTCCCGGTCCGCGGGAGATCTAAAACCTGCAGGGCCGGTGTCCCTGCAGGTTTTAGATCTCACCCTGGGTCAACACACCTGAATCACATGATTAGTTCTTTAACAGGCCTCTGGAGAACTTCAAGACATGTTGAGAAGGTAATTTATCCATTTAAATCAGCTGTGATGGATCAAGGACACACCTAAAACCTGCAGGGACACCGGCCCTCGTGGACTGGGATTGGGGACCCCTGGTATACAGTATATACACACTGAGGTCTAACTGACAATTAGACACAGGTGAAGACAATCAAGAGGAAGCCAAAGACGACAAGATTGTTGCAAAACCCTGGAATGGGACTTTACATCCTCAGGCCGTGGGTTTGAAATCACTTGTAGAGCTGAAACAATGTGAACCATTCCATCGACTTCTTTCTTGTAGTAAAAGCAAATCAATCTGCATGTAAAGTCCAAAACAAACTCTGGCACACGGTCTCTGCTCTGTGGTCTGTTAGACGTTTAGACCTCCAAAGGTCAGGTGCGTGCAGGAAGTTTCAGGAAGCTTTAAACACGAGTACGACTGGGACCCTGAAACTGATGGTGCAGCTGACTTTACGATGAGCGAACAGGAAGTGCAGAAACTGCAAACTCATTTCCAGATTTGAGGGCTGCTGAATGTGACACGATTTAGAGCTTAACCACGAAATTTCGTGAAATTAAGCAGGGTAGTGTAAAGCCTTATGAGTACTCAGAGGTTTCACCAGTTTATTCTGGCGTTTCAGCTTTGCAGCTTTCAGAGTGAGACATGATTGGACTTTATTCCCAGAAAAAAGCCTGAATCCAGTTACGTGTTCCAGTTCTTCACACTTACGTGATAAAGCTCCGCACAGAGACACCATCGCCGTAGGATGTGACGTCACGTTTTGCCCGTCAGAAGGAGACGGTGGTGGTTTCAAGTGGCGTGTTTGGCCGTCGGCGGGGTGTGTGTCTCTGTGTGCGCACTCTGTGTGAAGATGCACAAACTCACGGGGTTTAGGAACATCACATAATTTGCAGCACTGTTTCAGCAAAGGTGACTAGAAGCACGTGTGTGTATTCATGTCTTTGTGGGGACCAAAATCCTGGTCCCAACAAGTTTGAAGGCATTTTTGAGATGTGGTTTTAGTGACAGGGTTACAATTAAGTTATGGTGAGGTTTAGGGTAATGGGCTAGGGAAAGCATTATGTGAATCAGATGTTCCCTGTGTGTGTGTGATTCGGGCAGTGAGTGGTCGTGTCTTTGAGCGAGCGGGGTTCGTGTCCAGTGAAGCAGTGAGCTGGAAATGAACATCAGAGGCTTTATCAGCTTGTTTTTACTGATAAATCTGATCAGAAAAATATCGAGTAGCGTGCAGAAGAATCCAGAAACGTTCAGGTTTCAGCTCAGTGGAGACAGATTTGCATTTGAATCTTAAGTTTATATAGTTTTATAAGAATCTGTGTTGCCTCTCAGGTATGCATCATGGAAGCATGTGCAGACAGGAGCTACTGGGTGTTGTTTTTAATGAAGCCTCGTGGTGATATTCCACCTCAGTCCAACACTGATCATTTTCCCTGACACGTGCCCACAAGCAGCTTACGGGAAATGATCAGCTTTAACAGTCCAGGACGTCTGAAGGCCGAAGGCAGATTTGATCTGTTCTGTTAATAACACGGCACCAACAGCGCCACTGTAAACACTCCAAGCTTAGCATATAAGATACATCAGATGAAGTGGTGATAATAAGGAGTTAATGTGAGAGAGGGAGAGAGATCATTTTAGGGTTACAGAGATCTGCCGGAATTCTGCTGACACCATTGCTTCATGTCATTAATTACGAGGTTTGAATTCTCTGGTGTTATTTTTCCTTCACAGGCTTTATCCCCTCGGTGAATTCCTCAAAAAGTTGGCAAATCTCTGCTCTGTTTGTTTAATTCAACAGTTGAAAGGTCTGTCTGTGCCCTGCATGAAAGACAAGAGAGAGTGAGAGATGAGAGGAGCGAGAGACAAAAGGAGAACACAAGGAAAAGATGATGTTTTATTTGTTTTACATGTTCGTGAGATGTCAGGGCGCTGAGACAAACTGGGTCAAACTGCTCCATATTTATACTTCAGCTACACTTTTCATACTGTGACATGTTGTATTAACCTTTATCAGAGTAAGAGGCAGGGTGGTCTCAGTCAGGAGCGGTCTTACAAAGGACTTCTTCCTGCCCACCATCACCATGCGCTGCTGATCGGGGCTCGTCTAATTGTTGGGCTTCTCTAATGTTGGAAGGTCTTTACTTATTTAAATTCTCTGGTCCATTTCTTCATACACAACAACAATAGTTTTCTTAACAGGGACTGATTCTGCTCATGTCCAGCTTACTTTTGCTCATGACTCCACTACAGTAGCTTTGCATGATTCACAGTTTGAAATAATCCTTCTTTATCTAGCAGCCGCTCATTCGTATTCTGCTTATTTTAGATGTCTTTGACTTCAGTCCACTTTCCTCTGATTGGTTGCCCCTCATAAGCAGAAAGTTTGAACAGCTGGTGGGTGGGACTGATGTGCCTGAGATGACCATGTTTGCCAACAGTAGAAAAACTGTGAAGTTTAGTCAAAGGAGCTTGCAAAGAAAAGCGTCTGGACTTCTTTAAGTTGCTTGAAGACGTTTCACCTCTCATCCGAGAAGCTTCTTCAGTTCTAAGGTCAAATGGTGGGGAGTCCCAGATTTAAACCTAGTGGGAGTTTCCCCCCCACAGAGGGACAAAAGGACCCCCTGATGGGGGGTCCAGGGGGTCTGAGAACCTTCACAGACATATGTGAAGTTTAGTGTTTTGAGGAGTTTGAACTTCTGGGTTACAGGAATTACTTTTGGAAACTTTGTCCATCCACCACTGTTGCAGAAGATTTCCGTCATTTCTGACAGAAAATGAGGAAAAACAGAGCAGATCCTCCTCAAAGACTGAGCAACACACGAAAAGCAGAGGAAGCAGTGACGGATAATGAAAAGGAGAGGGCTGATGATGACAGCAGAGGATTAAAGGGATGAACCGAACCGCTGCTGTCTTGCTTGTTGTGGTTCGTCTCGCTCTCCGCTGTGTCGCTGTCTCTTAAATTAATACCGACCCCGGCCCGTTGACTTTGTAATCTCAGCCCGGACAGCGCGCCGTCATCCTAAAAACCACAGAGGGGTGAACACGGTCATTTTCCTGGTGGGCGGAGCTCGGTGGGCGGTGCGTTGGATGGTGGCTTCAGATGTTTCGAGCTGTTTGTGGTTTAAAGGTCTGATTAGAACAGCTGAACGAATCCTTTCATAACCTGACTCACATTGTTTATGTCTGTATATGTTTGACAGCGAGTGCGTTAGCGTGTGTGTTTGTTTATGGGGACCTCATTGGAATAATGCCCACAGATTCCTGTTGGGATTCATTATTTTAGCATTCTGTTGTTTACGTTTTCAGGTATTTGGGTCGCCGGTTTAAATGCACGTTAGTTTCAAGCAACAAAGAAAAGGAAATAAGTGAACAACTACACTGAATTTTTCTGCTGCCACCTTGTGGTGTTCACTGCATTTTGCAGAGAGCTTTTACAAAATGTACCTTTAAAGCATAAATACTGAGAAGTTTAAATATCAGGTTGTGTTGAGAAATCCAGTCGTCACTTTGTTTATTCCTATTTCAGTCACGTCAGCTGTCGAGATGATCCCACACTGACGTCTGCTGTCAATCAGATCCTTTGACCACACTTTTCCAACTTTTCCATTAATTTTTGCAAGATCAGCTCCACTGGCTGAGATGCAAACAATGGCAGAGCTTCCTGTTTTACAGTTGGCTGTAGACACTGTTGTACCTCTCTCGTGGCCTCTGTGATGATTTGAACCAAAAACATCACATTTGGATTCATAACTGCATCAGACCCGTTCCCCATTTCTCCCTGTTTGCCTTCCTTGTGAATAGCTTCCTGACAGACGCCCCTCCCTGAGGTCACTCTGATCAGACTTCAGTGAACAGCAGATCGATCAGCGGGAGCTCCAGATGTGTCAGGTCTTTGCTGTTTTTTTCTTATTTCTTAACGTCGTGACATTCAGATACTGTTCATCTGCTGTACATTTTTCTTCCAGGCCTGACAATTCTTCTTTTGTCCTCACTCGTCCAGTTTAGTCAACTTTTTTTAAGAGCACGCTGCACCCTGTGCCAAGAAATGCTACATTTTTGGCTAATAGCACTTTGTGAATCACCTTCTTGGCACCCAAATACAACTTAACGGTGTTATGTCTGGCATTTTTCATAGATTCAACTAAAAAGAATGTGAAAAGGGTGTGCTCTTGCATTCATATGAAATGCATTCATACAAAAGCACAATAACAGTTTTACAATACAAATACTGTGAACATTAACAAATAATAGAGTAAAACAACATCTGTAACAGTGAA
This sequence comes from Diplotaxodon limnothrissa, assembly GCF_057381915.1. Classification (NCBI taxonomy): domain Eukaryota; kingdom Metazoa; phylum Chordata; class Actinopteri; order Cichliformes; family Cichlidae; genus Diplotaxodon; species Diplotaxodon limnothrissa. Next base: position 30,318,104 of record NC_140603.1, on the reverse strand, counting down.
TGATATTTTTACATGTGCTACTAAGAATTTTTTAATGATTTAAATAATTTGATTTGTGCAAAATTTGGTATTTTATAGAATTTATACACTTTTCAAGCTCATTTCAAGCACTGTGTGCCTTCACTGATCTGGGTGAGCAGGGAGACTGACATAAAGAACAGATTTCGATCTCACACTTGGCTTCTGTTTCAGGTTTCACTTTTTTTTTTGTTTCCTCACCTGCCAGCATCCACGGGCCCGGGCAGCAGTCATGTACAAATGTGTCGATCATACCTGTGCTTTCGGGCAAGCTTTCACTGCACGCCCGGTTTCTGCTCGAGCTGAGATGCCTCCACATCTGTCACATCTGCTTCCATCCTTTCTGTTTTTCATCTACCCTTCATTCCTTTCTGCCCTCCTTCTCACCTTGTCCCTCCTTCACTCTCTCCCTTCAGAGTTTTTCTGTGTCACTCTCTCGCTTACAAAACCTTAAGCAAAAGTGGGTCAGAGCCTTCAGGCTTGTTACTTAACGGAGGAAATTGGCAACACATGTGTCTGTCAGCAGCAAAACAAACCACACACACACACTTACAGAGAAACAGACATTTGTCATGCTTGGTGGAGTGTGGTGTTGATAAAAGTTGGGTCCGAACATCATGACTGCTTTATGTCTCAGTTTTTCTGTTCCACGTCATCCATGTGGGGCTGAAGTAGGTTAGTAGGACGGCGTGAAGTGGGCCAGCGGGCAGTTCACGGAGGGTTGGCCTCCAGACTGCTGCGGGCTGGAGCCAAAGGTTCTTAGGATTTTAAATGCATCGAAGAAGGTGGGAATTGAACACCGAGTCAATGAACAACATGAAGCTACACTGTCTTTAATAGCCAATTTTAAAGTTTGGATTTTTTATTCGTTATAAATCTATAAATATTTTTATAGGCAGAAAAATTATGTTTTCAGGTACCTTGTGACCCAGTGATGTCCCTCTTCTCCAGCAGAATATCGGCCTTGCAGTTTGATGGTGAGGTTTGGGTTGTTTTACGGTTAGATTTCGGCTCGGATGTGCTACAGGAGCACCACACAAGCACAAGAGGTCTCTGCTGTGATATTTGCAGAGGACAGCAGTTTGTCAGATAAGGTTAAACCCAGATTCCACTTGGCATCACCACAGTGCTGACATGCCTTCGCCTCAGAAGACAAATTCTCGGTAAAACCCGTGTTGAGCTTTAGGTGATATCAGCATATCTGAAAACCAACTGCATGCCTCTAGATAAGAATTATGTGCATGGAAGGAAGAGGAGTTCGCCCAGGAATGAAGCTTGTGGCGTCAGTCTGCAAGGCTGTATGGCTCTCCATATCAGATAAACTGTATATAAGAGGGATGTAGTCTCTAATGATGACCTTCATGTAAAAAATAAACTTTAAGGATGGAGAAGGTGAGAAGTTCAGGGGGGAAAATGCTCTGGGTGGTCAGTGTGAGTCAAGCAGTTGGAACTGGGTTCAAATCAGTCGTTCTTTTGGACATTAAGTCATCGCCTGTCGAGATCAGCCCAGCATCTCCTCTGGGGGAGTGTGAGCAGTGTTTGCAGCAGTGCGACTCTGTGCATGAGATGCCAACATTGTGTTGCAGTTTTTGAACAGCGAGTATACCAAAGATGGAAGGAGACCACCCTTTTTTGCCTTTTATGAATATGAAGAAATTCACAGTGTAAGGAGGCGGTGTCTCACGTATTAGTCTTGTAACCATCCATCCATCCATCCATCCATCCATTCGCTTCTGCTTATCCTTTTCAGGGTCGCGGGGGGCGCTGGAGCCTATCCCAGCTGTCGTAGGGCGAGAGGCGGGGTACACCCTGGACAGGTCGCCAGTCTGTCGCAGGGCCAACACACAGGGACAGACAACCATTCACACTCACATTCACACCTAGTGACAATTTGGATTATCCAATTAACCTATCCCCACAAACTGCATGTCTTTGGACGGTGGGAGGAAGCCGGAGTACCCGGAGGGAACCCACACAAACACGGGGAGAACATGCAAACTCGTCTTGTAACATTAAGGTCAAACATCTAAGTGTCATTTTCCTTGTTTCATTGTGTTTTCCTCAATGAAACTTTAAGGTCCTGAACTTTAAGCTTCCCTGAGATGTTGTGATTTGGCACAATGGACATAAAAGTGAATTGAATATTTAGCCTTAGTGTGTGTGTGTGTGTGTGTGTGTGTGTGTGTGTGTGTGTGTGTGTGTGTGTGTGTGTGTGTGTGTGTGCGTGCGCTCAGTCTGAATGTTTCCTGGATTTAATGAAAAGACCAACAGAGGAGGAGGAGAGAGCGACACTGAGTAAGTCGGGGAGTAATAAGAATCTATTAAAGTGCATTTAAACAAATTATTACTCATAAAAGTCCAAACAGTTCACTTTCACTGGCAAAATAAACTTTGCATTTCCAGTAGGAGAAAGGTGCACTCAGCTTTTCTTTTGCTAAACTGCAGTAACCTCATTAACGCAATACTGTTGAACATTAGGTCATAACTGTTGTTTTGTCATAGTCTGATGCTCGGTTTGGTTTTGTAAGGTTTACATCAATTTGCAACACAGGAATATACAATAACTGCCTTTAAGGATTATAACTGTTAACTGGCAAACCTCCTTAGAAGATATATTAGAGAATAAGAGAATCATCTAACGTTTTTACACATGTCAGATGTATTAAGGTGAATAAGGTGAACTTTGCAGGCATGATGTACCAGAATGACAGCTACAGAGAACTACTGAATGAACCTCAGTCCTCAACTGTAGGGCTGAATAACTAAATACTTGTTACAGTTTGAGGTTTAACTGGAAGAGAGCGGTGATCCTCAGGGGCAATGAGGCTGCACGACTGAAATGGTGATTTGTATTTAAGAGTTTGGGTTTTGGGGTTAAGAGGAGGCTTCGTCGGAGTGAGAGAGCTGAGTCAGCTGTCCACAGGAAACGCACGTCTGTCTCCACAGGCCTAAAGAGAATAAACTGCTGTTTACGTGTGTGTGTGTGTGTGTGTGTGTGTGTGTGTGTGTGGTAACTGGGCTGCTGTTCCTTCAATCATGGTGCACCATCAAGGTTTTTCCCACATGGAGGCGTTTGTCATGTTCAGCAGCGTTGAAGTGAAACTGTTTACTTCTTGTTAAATGGGGTCAGTCGTAGTCATTTCTGATAATCCAACGACTAGAGAAAGAAAATGGAAAATGCAGGTTTCTGTCAAACAAAGAAAGACACTCAGTGATTTTTACAGTAAGAGGATCAGAGCTGTCACCCTTCTGAGCCAGGAAAACCTCGGATCATTTGTTTCACTTTCTGTTTTCTTTGCCCAATTTAGAAGAAAGACATGTAAAAGAAGACTTTAAACAAATCTAATGTAGCTTTGTGCACCAAGACCAGCACAGAAATAACCTCTTCCTTCTGTTCGATCAGCTGATTCACATGTGTGGTGTCTCACTCTGTGTCCTGTCCGTCTCTTCTCTTTGTTGCAACAGATGAAGCTGCCGGTGCTGCTGCTCGGTCGCTCGGCAGACCTTCGTCCCGGTGAGTTTGTGGTCGCGATAGGCAGCCCGTTCTCCCTGCAGAACACCGTCACCACCGGCATCGTCAGCACCACCCAAAGGGGAGGCAAAGAACTTGGCCTGCGCAACTCAGACATGGATTACATCCAGACTGATGCCATCATCAATGTAAGGGAAGGGACAAAGTGTGTGGGTCTTATCAAGTCTGAAAAACACCTCTAATAATTCAAATTTAAGTGTTAGAATAATTTCAAAAAGGGAGACATATTTATATACTATACATGTAAGGAAGAAATTAACTGTTACCAGTGCCGAAGTGCCTAAAATCATGCATTCCACCTGAGGGCCACCAGATGGCGATAGTTGCAAAGGATCTCTGGTCCTATAGAAGTCTATGGGAAAATGGCACGTTAGCCTAACCTCTGTATACAGTTACTGCTAACTTTATGAGCTCGGTCATTCATTGGGTCATGCTGTCATACAGTCTTGGTCATACCATGTTTCAGAGTGAGGGATCATCTGTGATATGGTTTCACATTTTGACCCGCCCCTCTCGTCACATGATGGCCACAGTAAAAGAAACACTAGTCCTGAGGCTTCACAGCTCTTCAGAAACGGCGGATAATGTTGCCTCAAGTGGCCACTAGTGGAAGTGCACTTTCCAAAGCTTCTATGTTTTCGTCATTTTTTCAGCCATGGAGGTCGCTCTTAACTCTTTCCCCCATAAAGACGATATATGAAGACCTCCCCTGCGCCCTTAATGATGAATTTTGACACCTCAATATGTGTCAACAAGGATGCATTTTGATAACCATTGCAATAGGAGGGTTGCTGGATAGGAAGAGGCCACCCTCAGCATCCTCCGATGCACACCCGGTCGTTTTGTTCTATGAGCAGGTCTGAAATATGACAGAAACCGCTCAGCTCAGAAAAAGAGCTGCAAAAGTTTCTCCTAGTAAGCTTTCAATGGGTAAAGCATTAAATAATTGTTTTAATAATATTCACTGAATTCACGTTAACTGTTTGCTTGTTTGTTTTCTTGCAGTACGGCAACTCTGGAGGACCACTAGTCAATCTGGTAAGTGAAGGAGAAAAAGTGAGATGACCTGTTTGAGCTGTATCCGTATCATTAAGAATGATATCTGTGAAGCAGAAACTGAGCTCTGCCTTTACTTGGACCACATCCACGTGTTGCAAAACGGAGAAATACATAACCTCATATAAATAAAGACCAAGAAGCATAAAGTCCTTATTAGGAAAGGTAAATAAAGAGTTTAGGTAACGCTTGGCGCAGGGTCCCGGTCCACAGCTGACTCTGATTAGAAGCTTGTTTTCAGTCAGCCACAGAAAAAAAAGAGGCGTCAGATTGGCTGTTTCACAAGCTTCATGTGGGACTCTGGCTTTTACTGAGAAACGCTGGCAAATTAAAGTTTGTTCCTGTGTGTGTGCTGCAGGATGGGGAGGTGATCGGCATCAACACTCTGAAGGTCACAGCAGGAATCTCCTTTGCCATCCCCTCGGACAAGATCAGACAGTTCCTGGCAGAGTCACACGACAGACAAGCTAAAGGTTTGTAGCAGTGTTATCACGGAGCTGATGTCAGAGAGACGGAGCAGACGAGGCCAAAGAGAGCAAGACAACGTGGCACAAGTCTCACATGCTCGAACACTCACACAAAGCTGTGCGTTTAAAAAATGGATCCAGACATAATTTACAAAAAGTAGACAAATGTCTCTTTAAGTTATAGAGAAAGACCCGTGCAGTTTAAAAGGCAATAAAAGCTCAACACAGATGAACAGAAATTCCTAACTGCTGTGAGCATGCAGTAACATTAAGTTATATTAGGAATATTGAGGTCATTCCTTATCAAAATAAACGTTCACACCTCAAATCAGATTTTTTAAAACTACATTTTCAGCTCAGATTTACAAGGAAACACTTCTTCATGAACTAAAGTTTTGTCATGTGATATAAGGGTTAAGGTTTCTCTCAGTTTTTCCGCTGCAGTAATCACTCATTACTTCTAAATTGAATCCAAGTTTATTTAAATGGCATCAAATCACAGCAGTTCTGTCATCATTTGGTGAGAGCGTGTGGACGTCCATGTGCCTGCGTGTTTTTTGTGGCTGCTCAAGCTTGTCCGTGAAGAATTTTCATTACAATGCACAAGCACGCACAACACGCCCCCACGAGCAAGCATTAGCTGACAGTGGGAAGGACAAACTGCCTTTTAACAGGAAGAAAGTAGAACCAGGCTCAGTATTTAAGAGGCGAGAGGAAATAGACAATAAACAGGAGAGTATCGGGAACCACAGCTAGAGGATGAGCCTAGGATTAAATGTGGGTAAAAGGAGACCATGTGTTATAACTTATTTTGACGCCCACCTATCCCAGGTGGAGATGAGAGCCCTGAAAGTTTTCTCCAGTAAATGCCCAGAGAGCATCAACACTTATTGTTATCGCTCTAAGAGACAATTTTTTTTACAATTTAGCTTTGAAATTACAAACAAAACCCAGATTTTGTCTCTTTAGATTGAAATACCTAAACTGGATCTAAAATTGACTTAAATACAGTTTTTAAATAAAGCTTAAAATCTGTTTTTCCAGTCCAGAAAGTTTCATGTGGAGCTCTGTGGATTTTAGCTGCTTCGCCCGGTTAAATAAATCTCGGTTTATTTTCCTCCTTGATGAAGTTTGTTTGTTTCGGTAATCATGCTCGGGTGCAGACCAAAACAACTGCACTGAGACCCTTTCAGCTAAACGTAACTCCAGAGTGGTTCGCTCATGGCCAGAACATGATGTGACCAAACTGTCAGCAGATTTGAGATTTGAACCCAAACCACAGCACCTTTATTTCTCTCACCCCAGACTGATTTAGCCAATAAGAAGACTGATGGTGGTTTTCAGTGATGCATTTTTTGGTTTTTTGGTTGCTTCCAGTTTTTCTGTTTGAAATGAAACCAAATCAAGAGAAAAAGCCACACATTTACAGACTCATGAACTGACTCTGACCAGAGTAAACAAGCTCCAGGCTTGTGCCACATCCACCTCCAGTACTCGTACCTGTACCTGAAACTCTGAGACGTTTGCATGGCTACGTTACGTTACGGTACTGTAGCTAAAACGCAAAGATAGATTTCAAAGCTGCCTGTTAAACATTTCACACTTCACTTTAGACTTGTTGATTTTAAAACTAGATAAACGTGATAGAAGAGGATGATGATGTTGACCATAACATGGACATAAAGGGTATTTTTGTTGTTATGTTCTGCAGGTAAAACACCACAGAAGAAGAAATACATCGGCGTCAGAATGATGAGTCTCACTTCATCGTAAGTCCCAGCTTCCCTCACCTCTACTTCTGACATCCACAGAAAAATCATCTAAACTGCATTTAAACAGGATTAAATTGTAAGATTATTTAATGTGTTGATTTCTGTGAGAGCAGCCTGGAAAATCTAAATCCCGACTCAGTGTGTTGTTGACGCTCCCTGGATCCCTAAAATGGATGTTTCTCAATCCTGACTTTCATACATAATCAGGGCGGTGATCATATCGACAGGGTGACGTTAGCTTTCGATACCCGCTGCCAAATGATCGCTTTAAGCAGGAATGTAAGCCGGGCCAGGCCGCGTTCACAGCCTTCGGGTCAGAGTACCCGCCTAAGCTGGCCCAGAGTCACAGCAGGAAACTCCCCAAATCACCAAAACAACCCTCACTTTATGACAGCTTGTTAATTTTAAACATGCCCTCAGGTACTTTTAAAATGATCTGCCATCACATTTACGCTTTTCAAGTTTCACCCTCCATCCAAGTACCAACTTTTCTACATTTCACAACACTGCGCAAGAAGCCAAGATAATAGGTAACCTCCTCGAGTGATCATCAGTCAGCTTTATTCATGTCAAACCTATCGTGTGGTGATGCACTGTCAAGCCTGCTGCAAGTGAAAACATGCTGCTGCTGCACATTGGGACACGGTTGGCTGATGTATGTCAGTCCTTACATGTTGGAGCTTCCTTAAATAAAACAGCCAGAAAAAACACAAAAGCTGAAATTTATCAATATTCATAAAAGGCTGAGTGCAAAACTCCAACGAGCACACTTGAGAGTGTAAAAGAAGGTTTGAGAAAGGGAAGGGATATACACTCACCTGTCACTTTGTTGGGGACACCTGCTTAACTCCTTCTTAATGCAAATATACAGTCAGCCAGTCGTAACAGCAGCTCCGTGCATTTAGGTGTTTGCACATGGTCAGTATGACCTGCTGAAGCTCAAACTGAGCATCACAATGGGGAAGAAAGGTGATTTCAGAGACCTTGATCATGGCGTGGATGCTGGTCTGAATAATTCAGATTGTCACAACCATCTCCATGTTTACAGAGAATGGTCTGAAAACGGACGATGTCCATCCCAGTGTAACCACAGTGGACCATCTTCTGATGGTTGCTTCCAGCAGGAGAAAGCACCTTGTCACAAAGACTCAAATGGCCACCACAGCCACCTAAACTTAATCCTGTAGCAGATCCTCATGATTTGGTGGAAAGGAAGCTTCACATCATGGATGTGCATCTGCAGCAGCTAAATGATGCTGTCGTGTCAATAGGGACCAAAATCTTTCAGCACCTTGATGAAGCTTCGGCACAAAGAGCAGTTCTGAAGGCAAAAAAGAGTGCTAGCAAAGTGCAGCTAATAAACGGGATCCAGGCAAGAGCAGGAGGTCAGTAACATCAGGGGAAAACAATCAATCAGTGACTCACTGGGATATAATCCAATCAGAACAAGGCCCCAAACCTCCACAGAATCACTCAAAAAGAATGAAAAGAAGAATCAAAACTCATAATTACCCATAAACTCAAATACAACCATACTGATTTTAAGTATTAAAAGAACTTGGTGTGAAGTAACGGCTCTGAACACACAACAATTAGAAAACACCTCCCAGGTTTGAGACCATTTCTTGTGAAAGACATTTTCAGAGGGATTAATGCTCTCAACATGGCTCCAGGGTGGAATATGCTGTTTTAGTGATAATGCAGTGTGAAGCACAGATGCCATTCTGACTGCTGTGAATCAGGACTTGCAACACAAATGTTATTATGACTGAGAAGATAAAACGCTACACAACACTTCTGCTGGTTTGGAGCACCATTTAACCGGCTGGAGACGCCAAATGTCCATTCGCTGATCAGCATAATGAGAAAAATGCTGCATGTGTCATATTTTGCAACATCTTCATCATATTTGGGGCAGTTAATCTCTTTTATTTTTGCTTACAAACCACAGAATACTTGACGGAGCCTTGGGCACTTCAGAATAAAATACTCTTTCTGACAGGCCTTAATTATGCTGACAGTCAGCGTGGTTCAGGCACCACACACATTTAAATCTGGGCCTGTCATTTCAGACATTTTGCTCCAGAAAGGTGGTGAACACAGTGACTGCATGATGCAGGTCATAGTTCATCACCGTCGGCTTTGTTGAAGATGCAGCTTCTCAGAGTTTGCCCTGTCCTCAGGATGTCACTTCTAATCTGAGTGAAGTTTTAGAGCCCAGAATAAATCAAATGCATCAGAATGACGTGCTGAAAACATTCGGTGCAGAAGCTCATGTTCTCACTGGTTTTCTCCTCTTTTCTCAGGCTGGCCAAGGAGCTGAAGGAGCGGCAGTCAGACTTCCCAGATGTCACTTCTGGGGCGTACGTCATTGAAGTCATCAGCAGAACTCCAGCTGAGGCGTGAGTGTTTCATTTCACCCAGTTCACTGTCTACTAAGTTCACATCGGGGCATAAAAGTTCAGGATATGGACAGGATAGCTCTCTGTCCAGAGAGTTTTATTTCCAAGGCACAAGTGGCACATTTGGCATCGGAGGGGTTCTGGTATGTTAAAGCAGGTACAAGAGTGCACGCTGGGTGGTTACAAACATGCTTCTGCAGACGGTTTTTGCTACTCAAGCATGCTGAAAGCAAACCGCAGCGGCCCACCTGAGGAAACAGCAGGCAGAGTTTGTTTTCTTGTTGTCTGCTTGGTTCATGCAGAACATAGACGGCACTCAGGAGGAGCCTCTGATCGTGCTGACTGCGGGGTATGGAGAGTTCACCTCTGATTTTAAAGCTGCTGTTTTCCTTTTTGGAAACATCCTGGAAGCCAGCAGCAAAACAGAAAAACGAGTGTTTCCCACCCAGAGCGTCCAGCTTGCTCTGGCAGGGAGGACAAACTGCTTCAGTCATAGCTGCGCAGATCTGGGTTTCTCTTTGGCATCGCTTCAGCTCTGAAAGTAGAGCCTCTGTGTTTAACTGTCACTTTGCAGGCATCCGAACCACCTCAACTAGCCTCCTTTTGGTGTGGAGGACTAGGTGCTCTACTTTCAGCTCCTCGCAAATAAGTGAGCTCCCCACCTTTTCTCTAGGCTGACTTCAGACCCCTTTAGAGGATGTAGAGGAAGCTCATTTCCACTACTGTCAGTCTCATATTTTCAGTCACTACCACAGCTAATAATCTCTATGAGAGCAGAAACACGGTTTCAGTGTCATTTCCATCTGTACATTTTTATTCTTGGACTCTACTACAGCAGCTTTGTATGATTTGCAGTACAAAATAATCCTTCTTTGTATTACACTGGATCTTGTGCAGCCCTTCAGTTCATCCTTTCCCTGGAATATGGAGGTGTGTGTCAGGAATGCCTTTTTATTCTTGGTAGTCCAGAATAACTCGTCTTTTCTTTTCATTCTTTGTAACAGAGCCGGCCTGAAGGAGAGTGATGTCATCATCAGCATCAACGGCGAACGAATCACCTCTGCCAGCGACGTCAGCGCTGCCATAAAGCGGGACGACACGCTTCGAATGGTGGTGAGGCGAGGCAACGAGGATGCCATCCTCACCATCATCCCCGAGGAGGTCGACCCTTGACCTCTCAGCTGACTGAGCTACCATTCAACACAACACCTTAACCGCTCACGCGATCTCGAGCTGGCTCTCAGTGTTTTTCAGCCAATCATGAACACTTAAAAAAAGAACAAATATGTTAGGGTGTGTCTGGGGCCACACCTAGAATTTGTAATTATTAGTACTGCTACTCGTCTTTCATTTTTATAATGCTGACACACCTTCGGAGGTTCGTCACTCTGGGATCTGATGCTTCACCCCTGTCATTGTACGGCTCATATTAGCTCTCATCTTTCCTCTTTTCCATCCTCACAGACCTTTTATATCCTACTAACACCATCTGTCACTACAAAGAGGTTACTGCAGGTTTCCGTAGTATCACTGTGTACTGTATGTTCTCCATGGGATATTTTTAATAGTGTTTTTTTTCAGTATGTGTTTGATGACAATGTTTTCAAAAAAGGGAATAAAATTATTTTTAAAAAAGTCTCTTTATTAATAATCATGATTTTCTATATTTATATTTTCCTATATTTACCCAACATTTGTACAAATATTCACTACAAATGGTGCATCGAGGGAAACCGCTGACATTAGTCACAGCCAATCTCAATAAGAACGCCAGGCTTTGAAATTTGTGTAACATTTTTGCTTTTTCTCACATTTTAACTGTTCCTGAACTCCAAGGAGTCCCCGAGTATTCCTCTTCCTCTTAGGCTACGTTCACACTGCAGGCGAAAGTGCATCAAATCCGATTTTTTGGACCCTATGCGACCCATATCCGATCATGGTATGACAGTGTGAACAGCACAAATCCGATATTTTCAAATCCGATCTGGGTCACTTTCGTATGTGGTCCTGAATCCGATACATATCAGATGTTTTAGAAAGCGACTGCTGTTTGAACGGTCATGTCGCATTAAATCCGTCTTTTACGTCACTGACACAAGACAGACACCAATTATCAGCTCCGGAGAAGACATCGCAAACGCTTCCTGGCCATCCAGTGTAGAGGTCACTGAAACTGTTGGGAAGACAACGTTGGGGAAACGTGAACATTTTATTTTCACGTATATTTTATGTACTGTATAATCTGCAACTATCCTTTGAAGCAGCGCTCCTCTAAAACAGCAATAAGGATAATTATTAGGTTATCTACATTATTATGTAAATAACTGAAGGAAACGGTTTCCAAGGCCTAATCCGTGGATCGGCTTCCTCCGAGGCGTGGACGTCTATCAGCAGAGAATGTACCTTAGTCTGTAACACAGTCAAATATATTCTCAAGTAATATTCAAGCATGCCATTCAGCGTGTTAGTACGAGCTCGGGAGCAGCTTGGGAGAACAAGAAAACAGAGACTGCTTCAGATTGTCTTCCCAAATCGACTCAACTTTATTCACAAGTACAACAGTTTATATAAAATTCATGAGACAGCAGATTTATCAGTTTAAACCAGTACAGACCAAGATAAGGCAGCGTCTTCCTGCCCTTGGGTGAAGAAGCATCCTTTGTGTAGTTTATCAGTTCAGCTATAATTGTGATTATCTCAGCGACATATTTTCAAGGCACAAAACGAAGAGTTCTTACATTAGTGAAATCTGAAACAAACCATTTGGCCTCAACAGGCGTCTCCTAAAAGATTAAGAAACTAATGTAGCTGAGGGAGTGATCTCTGTGGTATTTCAACCTTGTACCAGCCTGTGATTCTCACACATCAATTCTTGGGTCAAAGAGAAAAATAACTAAAACAAAGGGGCCTTATTGAATGACAGAGTTTTCCTGTATAATGTCACTATAAAACAATATCCAGTAAATGCTACCATGGTACTAAAATACCTAACAATAACAAAATAACTTAAAGCAAAAATTGGGAAACGTAAAGTCCGAAGTCTTTATATTAAGGCCCATCAGTCAAACAATATAGTTTGCTCTGGGTCTAAACAGAGCGCGCTGTGTGTGACGTCTTCTTTTGCGCATGCGGGCCGCTTTGAGCGTTCACACTAGAGCGCGTTTGCTGTCGCATTTTATTTGTAGTGTGAACGAGCAGACAAAAAAATCGGATTTGATCAAAAAATCGGAATTGAGCATCAAGACCTGCAGAGTGAACGTAGCCTTAGTTTCTCTTACGTAGGCTACGTCATCATGATGAATTTTCATCACTTCCTTGTCATAACAGGAAACTTTTCAAGCTTTACTTTGTTATCTTTACAAACCAATAGGAGCTTATTTAAACAGACTTTTCCTAACATGACAAATTATAACAAGAGTTTCGTTGCCTGAGGAGACTTTCAAAAACATACAGATTTAGTTAGAACAAGAAGCAGAAAAGAAGACAGAGGATCTCGTTCACTAATATGGGCAGGTATGTATGACCAGAATATTTATTCTTAACACTGCGTTTGTGTTATTGAATCAGTTTTATTCAAAATCCCCACACTTGTGTCCACTCTTGCATAATGTCATGCACCCAGTTCTATATTTATAAGGAAGAACAAATATCTCACGGTGCATCTGGGAGAAAGTGGTGGAGTTTCTCTGAGAGAGAAGCCCGCACAACTAAACAACAACAGCTGGAAGAAACTCCAACAAGTGTCTGAGAAGGACAGCCTAAAAGGCCAACCTTTCCCGAGCTCTTCCTCCAGAGTGCAGATGGCTTAAAAATCCAACTGACGCCGGACTGTGGCTCGAGTTACAAACAAAAGACTGATTTGGAAAAAGAGGTTCGTGAATGAGGCTTTTTATGTTACAACAGTCTAGGAGCCCATCGGCAACTCTGCCTCCCTCTCTCTGGCCTCTGAGGACAAAGGTCAATATTTGAGCATAGGCTGTATATTATACTTGCAGAAAGCTAAAGGGATGCCACATAGTGATCTGTGACGTCCCAAAATAAAGCCATCTCCATTTTGGTGCTTTGAAACCACACATGACAAGTGACCACCCAAAACCACTGGATCCTGCTTTTTGGGTCTAATGAGGAGGCCAATTTACAAAGTCAACTTCTTTGTATATTTAATAAGAATTGTAGCTGTTATTTGAGCTCATAAACTCATAAGGACAGTGTTTACTGATGGCACAGAGTATAGCGTGAAGTGTACAGGTCTACAGTTTCTGCTCAGATTTATTCCTGCAAAACTGACTGAAGATAAAAATCTTCACAATGCAAAAGACAAATAGTAACAATTCCTTTGATGGCGCTGTCACTTGGTGGAAGCCGTGAGTCCACCTGTATTGTAAAGAGGTAGCTGGTATTATTATTTATTTTGTGAATAAAGTCGCTCCGAGACACACCTCTGCTATCCTGACGTTACTGGAAGGTTTGATTGAGATGATTTCAACAGGTCTTACTCTTTGTGTTGTTAAAACTAAATAGTCTCATGTATACTGTTTTTTGGGCAATCATGGCATATGTTTGTTTACTGTTTGCAAATGTTACATATATGATTGAATCTGTTAAGATATAAAGAATTTCCAACGGTAATCATGAGCAGATTAATCGTAGTGTTAACATTACTGCACAGAAATATTGTTGATGCTGGACAGCAGCAGAATTTATTGTAAATAAGGAGACAATCAGAACTGTTATTGTTCCAGGAAGCTGGACCCTGCCCCTCTTATCAGATACCTGCAGGGCGTCCCAGATGACTCAGAGCATTTCACACCTTGACCCAACAAACCCAAAAGGGTGAAAGGGTGGGTCAACGACTCTGAGGCATCAGGAGAGGTTAAAAACCTGAGAAGTCACCAGAAGGTCTGCAGATGCTGTGCATTAAAATACTGTGACTGCTGACTTTAACTAATTTAATGTATGTACATGTAAATCTTCTGTGTATTTGTGGTGTGTAAAGATTGTAAACAGTGGTGCGTAAAATGTACTTGATTGATATACATTAAAATGATACCACATTTTCCTTAATGATTAAATAAACCCATTTCAGCTACTCAGATTTGTTGCTTCCTGTTGACTGAGGGTGAAGGATCATTGTTGAGTGTGTGAAACAAACTGCCTTTCACATCAGGACAACATTGGACACTTTTAAAATCTTCCTAAATGTCTTTTACTCGTCTAACTGTGGACGGTTTGGTTAACGGGTGCTGTTTCTTTTAATGTGCTTGAAAGTAAACTTGACTTGGCAACAAAGGAAAACCAGCAGCTGAGGTCAGGACCCAAAACCCCATCTGCACCTGAATGTAGAAACACATCAGAGCACAACAACTGGACCATTATGGCCTGATAAACTTTCACTCATGTGCCTTTAATGTCTCCCACTGCTGTTGGGTGCGTCAGAATTTAACACAAAGGCAAAATGAGGGAATCAACGACTCTCAACGATCCAATCAGATGATTAACTGCCGCCCTGCACCAGCTGTAGAGCCTTTGAGATCTGAGTTGAAAGGCTTCAGAAACTCAAGTCCAGTTGCCTCATTTCAGCACAGTGTAGACCCAAATTCTCAAAATTATTTAACAGATTAATTCAATTATGTTTTTAGAAGCTCTAATCAGCACATGTCAAGTCAAGTCAAGTTTATTTATAAAGCACATTTAAAAACAACCAAGGCTGACCAAAGTGTTGTACAATAAAATACAAATATAAAATACAATAAAACACAAGTACATAAAACACCTCACTGATAAAACAATAAGTTAAAACAGTAAGTTAAACCTTGCTAAAAGCCAATGAGAAGAGGTGAGTTTTAAGAGCAGTTTTAAAAGTTCCTAGGCTTGTGGAGAATCTGATGTGAGGAGGTAAACTGTTCCACAGTCTGGGTGCAGCCACAGCAAAAGCCCTCTCTCCCCTAGTCTTTAATCTGTACCTGGGAACATCTAAAAGCTTAAGGTCTGCTGACCTCAAAGATCACCTGGGGCGGTAAATGCTAAGAAGCTCTGCCAGGTAAGGAGGTGCAGTACCGTTAAGAACCTTAAAAACCAGCAGTAAAATTTTAAAATCAATCCTAAAAGCAACTGGAAGCCAGTGGAGAGAGCAGAGGACCGGAGTGATGTGGTCTCTCTTTTTGGAACCGGTCAGCATGCGAGCAGCAGCGTTCTGCACCAGTTGGAGGCGATGCAGACAGGAACGATCTAAACCAGCATAAAGGGAGTTACAGTAGTCCAGCCGTGATGTAATAAAAGCATGGACCACCCTTTCTAGATCGTTCCTGCACAGGTAGGAATTGACTTTAGCTAAAATCCGTAGATGATAAAAAAGATCCCTTGACTACGGAGCTGATTTGTTTATCAAATTTAAAAGTAATGTCAAAAGTAACACCGAGGCTCTTAATGGAGGAACCCCTAACTTTGGAAGTTAGGGGTCCCATAAAATCAAAGGAAAGGTTGGGGTCTTTAGGAAGCCCAAACACAATGACTTCAGTTTTACTTTCATTTAGATGTAGGAAGTTAAGAGCCATCCAAGTCTTAATGTCAGACAAACAGGAGAATAACGGCTGCAAAGAGTCCTTACAGTCTAACCTCAGAGGGAGGTGGATCTGAATGTCATCAGCAAAGGTGTAGAAGGACACATTAAATTTGCGCAGCACATCGCCCAGAGGGAGCAAATACAGAGTAAACAGCAGGGGGCCTAGAATGGATAACAGTATGGATAACAGTATGTTGTGATCGACAGTGTCGAAGGCTGCTGTCAGGTCTAAGGTTACTAGGACAGCAGCACAACCAGAGTCTACAGTTAAAAGCAAATTAAAAACTCTCAATAAGGAGAGGTTAAAAACCTGAGAAGTCACCAGAAGGTCTGCAGATGCTGTGCATTAAAATACTGCAAATCTTCTGTGTATTTGTGGTGTGTAAAGATTGTAAACAGTGGTGCGTAAAATGTACTTGATTGATATACATTAAAATGATACCACATTTTCCTTAATGATTAAATAAACCCATTTCAGCTACTCAGATTTGTTGCTTCCTGTTGACTGAGGGTGAAGGATCATTGTTGAGTGTGTGAAACAAACTGCCTTTCACATCAGGACAACATTGGACACTTTTAAAATCTTCCTAAATGTCTTTTACTCGTCTAACTGTGGACGGTTTGGTTAACGGGTGCTGTTTCTTTTAATGTGCTTGAAAGTAAACTTGACTTGGCAACAAAGGAAAACCAGCAGCTGAGGTCAGGACCCAAAACCCCATCTGCACCTGAATGTAGAAACACATCAGAGCACAACAACTGGACCATTATGGCCTGATAAACTTTCACTCATGTGCCTTTAATGTCTCCCACTGCTGTTGGGTGCGTCAGAATTTAACACAAAGGCAAAATGAGGGAATCAACGACTCTCAACGATCCAATCAGATGATTAACTGCCGCCCTGCACCAGCTGTAGAGCCTTTGAGATCTGAGTTGAAAGGCTTCAGAAACTCAAGTCCAGTTGCCTCATTTCAGCACAGTGTAGACCCAAATTCTCAAAATTATTTAACAGATTAATTCAATTATGTTTTTAGAAGCTCTAATCAGCACATGTCAAGTCAAGTCAAGTTTATTTATAAAGCACATTTAAAAACAACCAAGGCTGACCAAAGTGTTGTACAATAAAATACAAATATAAAATACAATAAAACACAAGTACATAAAACACCTCACTGATAAAACAATAAGTTAAAACAGTAAGTTAAACCTTGCTAAAAGCCAATGAGAAGAGGTGAGTTTTAAGAGCAGTTTTAAAAGTTCCTAGGCTTGTGGAGAATCTGATGTGAGGAGGTAAACTGTTCCACAGTCTGGGTGCAGCCACAGCAAAAGCCCTCTCTCCCCTAGTCTTTAATCTGTACCTGGGAACATCTAAAAGCTTAAGGTCTGCTGACCTCAAAGATCACCTGGGGCGGTAAATGCTAAGAAGCTCTGCCAGGTAAGGAGGTGCAGTACCGTTAAGAACCTTAAAAACCAGCAGTAAAATTTTAAAATCAATCCTAAAAGCAACTGGAAGCCAGTGGAGAGAGCAGAGGACCGGAGTGATGTGGTCTCTCTTTTTGGAACCGGTCAGCATGCGAGCAGCAGCGTTCTGCACCAGTTGGAGGCGATGCAGACAGGAACGATCTAAACCAGCATAAAGGGAGTTACAGTAGTCCAGCCGTGATGTAATAAAAGCATGGACCACCCTTTCTAGATCGTTCCTGCACAGGTAGGAATTGACTTTAGCTAAAATCCGTAGATGATAAAAAAGATCCCTTGACTACGGAGCTGATTTGTTTATCAAATTTAAAAGTAATGTCAAAAGTAACACCGAGGCTCTTAATGGAGGAACCCCTAACTTTGGAAGTTAGGGGTCCCATAAAATCAAAGGAAAGGTTGGGGTCTTTAGGAAGCCCAAACACAATGACTTCAGTTTTACTTTCATTTAGATGTAGGAAGTTAAGAGCCATCCAAGTCTTAATGTCAGACAAACAGGAGAATAACGGCTGCAAAGAGTCCTTACAGTCTAACCTCAGAGGGAGGTGGATCTGAATGTCATCAGCAAAGGTGTAGAAGGACACATTAAATTTGCGCAGCACATCGCCCAGAGGGAGCAAATACAGAGTAAACAGCAGGGGGCCTAGAATGGATAACAGTATGGATAACAGTATGTTGTGATCGACAGTGTCGAAGGCTGCTGTCAGGTCTAAGGTTACTAGGACAGCAGCACAACCAGAGTCTACAGTTAAAAGCAAATTAAAAACTCTCAATAAGGAGAGGTTAAAAACCTGAGAAGTCACCAGAAGGTCTGCAGATGCTGTGCATTAAAATACTGCAAATCTTCTGTGTATTTGTGGTGTGTAAAGATTGTAAACAGTGGTGCGTAAAATGTACTTGATTGATATACATTAAAATGATACCACATTTTCCTTAATGATTAAATAAACCCATTTCAGCTACTCAGATTTGTTGCTTCCTGTTGACTGAGGGTGAAGGATCATTTGTTGAGTGTGTGAAACAAACTGCCTTTCACATCAGGACAACATTGGACACTTTTAAAATCTTCCTAAATGTCTTTTACTCGTCTAACTGTGGACGGTTTGGTTAACGGGTGCTGTTTCTTTTAATGTGCTTGAAAGTAAACTTGACTTGGCAACAAAGGAAAACCAGCAGCTGAGGTCAGGACCCAAAACCCCATCTGCACCTGAATGTAGAAACACATCAGAGCACAACAACTGGACCATTATGGCCTGATAAACTTTCACTCATGTGCCTTTAATGTCTCCCACTGCTGTTGGGTGCGTCAGAATTTAACACAAAGGCAAAATGAGAGAATCAACGACTCTCAACGATCCAATCAGATGATTAACTGCCGCCCTGCACCAGCTGTAGAGCCTTTGAGATCTGAGTTGAAAGGCTTCAGAAACTCAAGTCCAGTTGCCTCATTTCAGCACAGTGTAGACCCAAATTCTCAAAATTATTTAACAGATTAATTCAATTATGTTTTTAGAAGCTCTAATCAGCACATGTGACATCAGGCACCACAAGAGGTTGGTGGTTTTTAAGGTTGACCTGTCGATCAACAGACGATGGTGAGTTTTCATTCATTCTGTTGTCTAAAACAACTTCCTGCTCACATTAACACGTAGCTGAGGAAATGAAATATTGCTTTTGTGTAAATGATTTAATCACATTAGTACTTGGACTAGTTATAGTGGACAGGAAATATTTACATTCAATGTAATGTCCAGTTACGTTCAACCCCCTGCAGATTTGGAAACTAGGACACTGATACAAATGGATTCAACAGCATCTTTAGCAGAAGAACCTTTGTTCCAGTGATTACATTAACATTTAAGTGTTCACCTTCAGTTCACGGCTGTGGTGTGAAAGACGAGTGAAAGAAGTAACGACAGTTATGCTGGAGTAACTGTTATTGTTCCAGGAAGCTGGACCCTGCCCCTCTTATCAGATACCTGCAGGGCATCCCAGACGACTCGGAGCATTTCACACCTTGACCCAACAAACCCAAAAGGGTGAATGGGTGGGTCAACGACTCTGAGGCATCAGGAGAGGTTAAAAACCTGAGAAGTCACCAGAAGTCAGTCTGAACCGCAGGACGAGAGGAAAGATGTCTTCAACCATGGGTAAGTCCTGGCTGTCTGCTTTTTAGCACTTAGATGTTCGCTAAACTAAGTCATTCTTATTACAAATGTACAAAGTGATTCTTTTAATTCTATCACTGCTTTCATCATCATCTATTCCTGACCTAACCTAACCTTTCTTCCAAAAAACTTACCAAGTTCAGAAATTAACTTAACATTTATATTGTTCTGAAGGCTTCTTTTTAAAACAAAGTAGAAACATTTTATTTTTAATAGTTGCTGAGATGAAGTGATGCAAACCATCAGCATACACGTGATCTTGTCCTGTATCTTGGTGTTTACCAAAGAAACATCATGCAGGCGGCTTTGCTAATGACAGAAACGTCCAGTTTGAAGCTCCAGTCAGTGTACGAAACGATAACTAACGGCGAGAACTCATTTTCCTAATGAGTAAAGAAACTTTGATTGTGTTTCAGGGCCACACGGAAGAATTTAATTTTGTTTCTCATTGCATTGTTGCTCATACATTTGTGATGCTTGTACCTTTCAGATATTCAGCAGCTGTTACCAATCAAAGAAGAACCAGATGACTGGAGCCCTGATATGGAGCAGCAAGTCTCACAGCTCCTCAGCATAAAGAAGGAAGAGGAGGAGGAAGCTGACATCACTGATTTCCCGCTCGCTGCTGCTGCGGTGAAGAGTGAAAATGAAGAGAAAGTGCACTCACTGTTTCATCATGTTAAAAATGAATACAAGGACGAGGAGGAGACTCAGACCTGCAGCTCAGGTAACAAACAAATTAAATTGAACTATGAAACTGCACCAACATTTTTTCTCTGTGAGGAATCAGGTTTTATATTTTGTCTGCTTCTGTTGTGGCTTTGTTAGTTTCACTTCAGTAATGTTATTAAAATATGGAGGGTATTTTTAGGGCGAGATTTAAGAACAAGTGATGAAATCCATTGAATACAGTCACCTCACTAATTTGATTTGTTTTATTTTAGTTTCTCTTCGTTTTAACTTAGTTGGCTGTGATTCGATTGGATGATGTAACTCTGTGAGATGGGCTTTAGGTTAGAGTCCATTCTGCAGGATACTGGAAACCAGTGTCCCCATACACCCAGCATTTTGGCTTTTTTAAAATATGCTCATCCATCTGTGTGTACCTTGCAGGTGTCCATCATCTGTTTGATATTAAAGAAGAGGTTTCCCATGAACGGAGCCCGATTGAAGACTCGGACTTCTTCCAGGAACGCTGCATTGGCCAGGATGGACTGCAGGAGGATGACACACGTGCAACAGCTCCCAGAACCTTTCCGATGCCAATATTCAGTGTTGCGTCCCGCAATGCATTGCAACGCCTCAAATTTGAACAGAGAGAAAAAATCAAATTCTGCGTGAAAACCAAGATATCTGTGAAGAAAACCTTCAAAATGCTTCAGGAAGTTTACGGCAGCAAAGCAATGAGCCGATCAAGATGCAAGGATTGGTATTTGCGTTTCAAAAATGGCAGAACATCCGTCGATGATGAAATCAGGTCAGGGCGACCCAGCACGAGCACAACTCCCAAGCACATCCGAGAAATCGATCAACTTGTGCGCCAGGATTTCCGGATCTCTCTGAGGGAGATTTCTGCCATTCTCAACGTGTCATTCGGAACGGTCCAGGCGATCCTGACGTCCACTTTGAACCTGCACCAAGTGGCTAACAAGCTTGTGCCCAGGCTACTCACTCCCGAGCTGAAGCAGTATCGTTTACGAGCCTGCGAGGATCTCCGTCAACAGACGCGAGATGACCCAACGTTCATGTCCCGGATCATAACTGGCGATGAAAGCTGGGTGTACGGCTGCAAGCCTGGAAAAGCAAGGAGGGTGAATCCGACAAGGAGCCAGTTCAAGGTCAAGCTCATCGTCTTCTTTGACATTCACGGGGTGGTGCATCGGGAAGTTGTTCCCGACGGTCAGGCGGTTGATGCTCCGTTCTACCTCAGCGTTATGACGCGTCTCAGGAAGAACATCGAGGCCAAACGACCTGAACTGTGGCAGAAAGGCGACTGGCTGCTCCATCACGACGACACACCCGCCCACGACGCACTGAAAGAGTGCCATTATTTCTGCTACACCGACACAAATCTCATTCTTCACCCACAGCACTCACCAGATTTGGCCCTCTGCGACTTCTTCCTCTTCCCCAAAATCAACGCCAAGTTGAGGGGACATTTTTTTGACACAGTGGAAGAGCTCCAGCATGCGTCACTGATAGTACTGGATTCACTGGGAGAAGAGGACTTCCGCAGAGCTTTCAGAGCGTGGCAGCAGCGCTGGGTGTGGTGTGCTGCTGTGCAAGGCAACCGCTTTGCAGCTGATGGTGGCCAGATTTGAATTGAATACATATTTTTGTATATTTGTTTCATATTTTTTCTATTTTTATTTTTTTTGCATTAGCATGCATTTTTACTGATGTTTGATCTTGTTACATATAACTTTTTTTATTGTTTAAGTAGAGTGAAAATGGTAGGTGGTACATTGCCGTTGTAAATATGTCAGCATGTGCATATTTACAATTGGATCACTTTATAAAATGTAAATAACAACAGAGCAACAACAAAAAAGAGAAGGATGGGTCTTATTGTCATGATCAGAGCGATCCAATATTAATTCTCCAGATCCTCTGAATCTTTTGATGATAGGTGGTGTTGATGTTTAGATTGGCAAAGTCTTCAGTTTTACATTGATAGTTATTCTGAAACTGTTCCACAACTTTTAGATGTTTCTTGTTGTTTTTTGCAGACTGGTGAACCTTTACTTGAGAAATGTTTTTTTATTCCAGTCATGTTGTTGACCTGTTGCTGTAATTAGTCATGAAAAACTTCCTCCAGCTGTTTATTTTGAGTCCCTCTCGCAGCCTTTTTGAGATGTGCTGCTGCCATAAAAGCCAAACTGAGCGAATGTTTTTCATCTCAGGTCAAACATTTGATGTATTTTGTTGGGTTCTTTTGTGAATAAAAATATGGATTTGTGAGATTTGGAAGTCACTGCATTCAGTCTTTATTTTACACAGCATAGTTTTAGTTTGTAGTTTGCTGGGCACTGGGAACGTAATAGAATATAATAGAGGGTAGATTTTGCAAGAAAGTGCCTGCTCCCCTCACACTCTTCTTCCACATAATGAGGAAAAAACTCTCCAAACTGGACTAAAGTAAAAAACATACCGTAACTGAAACATGATGGACCAACACAGAAAGACAACCATTCATTCTCACACTCATATTGGAACTGCCAGGTATTCTAATCCAAGCATGTCTTTTGACTGTGGGATGCCCAGAGCCCACACAAACCCCGGACCCTGTGACTGCGAGGCAGTGCTGTTTACCACCGCTCTAACATGAGAGCCTAAATTACTGTCAGTACTTCTTTTCTGTTTTTTGTACACAAATAAAAATAGCTTTTATATATTATTTGCAAGATGATACTAAATCCTCTAAACTGTGTGAAAAATCATTTAAAAATAAGCAAATGTATCATGTAACCTGGTCTCATGGCAGAAAATACCCATATGTGAACAATCATATGCAGAGATTTTCTTCATGTGGTACCAAATCACAACAACTGTTGCCTCAAGGTCCTTTATATTGTGAGGGAAAGACCTTAAAACAATACAAAGGAAACCCCAACTATCATATGACCCCTATTAGCAAGCGCACATAGGGGGCAAGGAAAAACTCCCTTTTACAGGAAGAAACCTCCAGTAGCTCAAGCAATCAGCCAACTTTGACACAAATGAATCCCAGCATTTTATATCTGCAGGCCATGTCTCCAGACAATCTGAACAAGGCTACAAGGGAAACAGCTCAGGGAAATAGGACACAGGTGAAGTCAGTCAGGAAAATAATAGAGGGGTAGCAAAAGTCAAAGCCACAAGAGACGACTATCAAAGCAAAAGAGGAAATAACCCAAAAGATAGCAAGAAAGCACAGAGCCCAGAAACTACCGCTGACCACGAAACACTGACAATGCAGGAAGAATAAAGAGAGGATAACTTACAAAACTGAGCGATTAAACACAAAGCAAAACTCAGTATTCCCAGGGATCCACAGCATACTGGAATTTAAATGGGAACAAATAAACATGAGCCTAAAAATACAATAAACAGAAAAGTGTAAACCTTGAACACTGGAGACGCAGGAAAAACCCCAAAGAAGCTCAAATTCAAACATATAACCAAAAATGTCTAAACTCCAGAGCACAGTGAAACCCAGAGACCTGGTTTGCACCGACTAGCAGACATTTTTTCCCATCATTCTCCACTGCTGACTCAGTGTCTGTCCTCCACATTTCCAAGACAACATCCACACATCATTCTTTACTTTGGCATCCTCCTTATGTAATCTGTGACCCATTTCCCTTCTGCTGACTCAGCTCGCAGCTGCCAGTGGTTTGCTGCATACCTTGGCAGCGTCCGCCCGCCATTTCTTTTCCTTCTCTTTGGGAACCAGACCTTTATATCTGTCCTGGACTGGACCGGCAGCTTTGGTTAGCGTGGAGCCCTTTCAGTGACCTTCATGGTTAGTTTCTTAGCCATTTATGACTCAGCTACTGGAATCGCTGACGGGAAACATCGGCTAATTTGATTTTGTCTTTTGGGAACATCTTGTGCAACATTTTCCTTCAGCTATTGTTGTCAGTAATTTTGGGCGTGTGTTAACAGTTGGAAAATGCACCGCTGGAGCCCAAAGAAACCAAATCAACCACCAAACTGTACTGACTGTAATAGCTACCCCTGTATTCTTCAGTTTCCCCTCATTTTTATATCTGAAACTAGGTGTGTTACTGTCTCATGTCACCGACAGTCTGAAATGATTTATTCACATATATCTCTGGTGGTGGCACCAGAATGAGAGATGTGATCAGAGGGATGCACACTAACACATCTGGAGCTGTGGGCCTGAAGCAGCTCACAGGCCTCGCTCGGTGTCTTGCACGCAGCCTTCTCAGGATTTCATGAGAACTTGTTTGCTTTACCAAATTCTCCAGAAATAAGAGAACCTGCACAACGTTTTAAAAACTTTATTAAGCTGTATAAATACATTTACTAGACTCACATCAGTACAGGTAAACATCACAGGTCAGCACAGCCGTTTTAATAGTTTACAGACATGTACAGTACTTAAAACATTACAGTGCCGTATTAAAGTACAGTTACACGTTCGATTTAGTCTCCTTAACAGGAGCAAGTTTTAAAACAAACTGAGCCGAGCAGGTCAGGCCCGAACAGCCTTCACATCACATCAGTGTCGTTTAGTCGTTTCTAATGTAAACCATGTAATCTTCTCTGACACGTGAACATCTGCTGCTTTTCTGTTTTACTTGTTTGAGACAGCTGATTAGACAAACCGAGACTTTTGAAGATGACTTTGTTTTAGTGCTGTTCAAAGACCAAACCATTAACTGTTTAAATAACTGGTACAATGATGAGTTTCAGTGCATATACAGAGGAGAAAAGAAGAGCAGGGAGAGATAAGTGGGTTGCATTTCAGCTGAACACTTCATGTAAGTCAGCTCTGCTGCACATCAACACTTTTTTGAAAGAGTCTCGTCCTCTTCCTGTACACTTCTCATGTTGTTCAAAATGCAGTGCAGCCATTGTAGTCGCGCTGACGAGACAGTCACTTTTTACAGGAGATAACATTTCTACAGAATATGAACTTACAGCAACACTGCTGGTTTTACATGTTAACCTCATATTTCAGGCTTCTAGTTTTATTGCTCCGTCTTTGTTGGCGTTTCTGTCCCGGCCTGCTTCCATCCCACGCTCGGGTCTGGTTTGAGGACGATGAAGAAGAGAATTAAGGCTTCCGGGGTTCAATGTTAGTCTTTTTAGTGCTTCTGGACTCAATGCATGGCTGGCGTCGGGGCGATCTGCTCCGCCGGTCCGGTATCTGCTGCTCCCCGTGCTGAGCTGCTCATGGCTCCGTGGTTAAGGGTGACCAGCGGCAAAGCGCTCAGCAGGGCCTTCTCCAGCTTCTGCTCCAAAGCATCCAAGCGGCGGTCCATGTGCTCCTTCAGCCTCTTCTCCATCTCCTCCAGACGGCGCTCCATAGCTGAGTCCAACTCCCTGAAGGGACATAAAAGAAACAGTAACACTTTTTGGGAAAGTTGGACTTAATAAAATCTGTGTGCATCAGCCGCTGGTGTTGCCGATTTATGAGGAGGTATACAGCTGAAGCCACTGTCAGACAAGTTGAAGTGTGCAAGCTGACACTGAATTAAAATAAAGGGGACTATTTAAGGTCAGTCAAACCTTTGCCTGATCATCACTAATCAGAGATGAAGTTTTTTGACCAGGTCGCTGGTCTGTATGTGTATTTCTACTGTGTGATTCTGACAGAGCGGAGTGACTGTGGGCGATTCTTGAAAATGAAGCCACATCAAGAGACAAAAGCCTAAACATAAGCTAAACCACCCACACAGTCGGTGCTGACCATCATCTTCCTCAGACCTCACAATCCTGCTGCATCCACACTGATTCAGCCAAACCACCAGGAGGAAACTTTCTAAACTGAAAACACTAAAAAGATAAATAAATAATTTTTTTCCACCTTAAATATTTTCAGTCTTTTTGCAACATTTCTGTTTTGGTGGTTTACATGCAGAGTCCAACAGCATTACTATTTTGCCCTCAATGATCCTGAAAAATCCACAAAATCCTCCATTTTTTTCTTTCCTTGATTCAGTCACACCAGTCTGGCAGCTCCAGTAACTAAACCAAGGAAACTCCTGTTCAGTCAGTGAGCGCTGTCTCTGATCCTTGTCTGCACACTGATGGTTACTGTACGACATCCTCACAGGGCACTCTCCTGCTTTATGAAATATCAGAAGGTAAAAGTATGACAGGCTTGATGTACTGCGCTTCCATATCGGTAATGAAGGCCTCAGTCATACAGGCCTAGAGGTCAGTTGCTGACAATTTAGCAACCAGGTGCTGGGAAAAATGAGTATTCCACAACAAGCTGGCAAGTGGTTGCTGGCGATTGCTGTTAAGCTAAAGCCCCTTCACACAGGCTTGGAGACCAGTCAGTCGCCGCCGAACAACTACTCACCACTAGAGAAAAGTGTGTATTCTGTGAGTGATCAGCAAATAGTTACTGGAAGCTTCAGGCAGTCTCTAGAGTGACATCCATTGTAAAGAGATATGCAGAAAACCTCCTTACATTTCTTTGGTCGCTAGCAGAGGGCTGCAGTAACCAGACGTTTGCATGGAAAACACCAACTTATCTGCAAAAACTCAAAAACGACTCAACACACAGCAGTGAATCTTTAACACAAACTGGAAATGGAGACAATCCACCTTCAATTTTAAAGCTGGCAATCTAATTATGCATAATGAAGACTAGTTAAAAATGTCTCTGTGAAACTCAGACTAAGACGAGTCTTAGTTTGGAGCAAATAAATGAACCCATCTCAGATTACAGCAGACGTAAAGTCAGATAATCTACAAACAAGCTGTTATAAAAAATGTTATTAACCTTCACGCTGTGATAAAAAGGCAATAAAAAGTAAATGTGCACGTGAACTCCAGACAAACAGCATCAGGGGGAAAGAATAAACAAAGGAAGTGAACACACAGAGAGAAAACACAAGGAGCTAAACTTCAAAATAAAACAGGAAGCAAACAGAAATGGAGACCAGGAATAATCTCACATAAACACAAATAAACACAAACACATGAGAACAGAGGAAAAACTACAAAAACACAAAGGAGCAGAAAAACTAACAACAGCCAAAGACGATTATAAAAACCGAAACAATTAACATCTACTGTTCAAAGCAAGCAAAGCCTTTAAGTAATCTACACCATTTATTACTTGTCCTCGGTTTTCTGGCGTCACGCCTGAAGTCTTAAACTCTTTAAATATTTTAGTCCGACGACTCGTGGGAAAGACGTACCGTCGTGTCGCTGTCCTCGATGTGGAGTCACGCTCTGTCAGCCCACATGTGCTGCACAGATCTGACAGAGAGCCTGATTTATTGTGCAGTTTAACTCACAGAGACATTTTTATTTGAAGAGTGACACTAGGGTCAGCTGGAAAGTTACTCCAGCCACAAATAAATAAATACATAAAGGATTCTGTTTGTTCTGATGCAGCTTTTCAGATATTTTAATGAGTCACACAAACAGCGGTCCTGATAAATGACCTCTATTGTTTCAGTATCAGCCAGCCTCTAACCAACGGCAGCGCCTTCTGCCTACCTGTGCCTGTCAGCTGTTTAACAGCCAGAATGATTTTTGGGAATCACCACAGGAGAGATCCTCCCAGCAGATGTCATGATATCCATGAATATTCCAGCATGTAGGAAATGTTTGGGCGTCTGCTCATTCTTCACTAACACTATCAGCTAGAAATGTGACCTCAGACAATCAAAAGCATTATTCTGTTGGACAAACGAGTCTCTGTTTAATCCACACGCTCAGAGCCTCAACAACGTGACTGTGCAACAATCACACAGCTGTGGTAACCGAAACACAGCAAACACAAATGCTTACTGTTCCGATAACAACAGCCATACCTCGCAGTTTTATATCATTTACATCAAGGCAAGGCAAGTTTATTTGTATAGCACAATTCAACAGCAAGTGATTCAAAGTGCTTTACAGAGACATTAGAAACAAAAACAAATAAAAAGCATGATTTAAAATTGATTAAAACAAGCAAACAAACAAACAAACAAACAAACTAATTAACAAACAAACAAACAAACAAAACAGATAAAATCAAAACAGATAAAATCAGAACAGTAGATAAGATCAGTAGTTAAATGTACGTTTTGAAATTTAAGCTTAAAAGTGTGGATTTGGTGCTTTATTCAAATGCAGCTGAGAACAGGTGAGTCTTCAACCTGGATTTAAATAAACTGAGTGTTTCAGCTGATCTGAGGCTTTCTGGGAGTTTGTTCCAGATATAAGGAGCATAAAAGCTGAATGCAGCTTCTCCGTGTCTGGTTCTGACTCTGGGAACTGATAAAAGACCGGATCCAGATGACCTGAGGGATCTGGAAGGTTCATACTGGGTCAGGAGGTCACTGATGTATTTTGGTCCTAAACCATTCAGAGCTTTATAGGCCAGCATCAGAACTTTAAAGTCTATCCTCTGACGGACAGGCAGCCAGTGTAAAGACCTCAGAGCTGGACTGATGTGGTCCACTTTTTTGGTCTTAGTGAGGACTCGAGCAGCAGAGTTCTGAATGAGCTGTAGTTGTCTGACTGATTTTTTAGGTAGACCTGTAAAGATGCTGTTACAGTAATCAAGCCTACTAAAGATGAATGCATGGACTAGTTTTTCCAGGTCCTGTTGAGACATCAGATCTTTTATCCTTGAAATATTCTTGAGGTGATAGTAAGCTGACTTTGTTATTGTCTTAATGTGTTTTTCTAAGTTTAGGTCTGCATCCATCACTACACCCAAATTTCTCGCCTGGTTTGTGGTTTTTAGATGTATAGATTGAAGTTCTCTGGTGACCTGTAATCGTTTTTCTTTGGCTCCAAAGACTATTACCTCAGTTTGTTTTTGTTTAGCTGGAGAAAATTGTGGCACAACCAGTCATTAATTTCCTCAATGCATTTACCAAGAGCCTGTACAGGGCCTCGGTCTCCTGGTGACATTGTGATATATATTTGTGTGTCATCTGCATAGCTGTGGTAGTTTATTTTGTTGTTCTTTATAATCTGTGCCAGTGGGAGCATGTAAATGTTAAACAGAAGGGGTCCCAAGATGGAACCTTGGGGAACTCCACATGTGATACTTGTCTGCTCAGATGTGAAGTTACCTGTTGATACAAAGTATTTCCTGTTTTCTAAGTATGCTTTGAACCAGTTTAGTACAGTTCCTGAAAGACCTGCCCAGTTCTCCAGTTGTTTGAGTAATATGTTGTGGTCAACTGTGTCAAATGCTGCACTGACATCATTAACAAGAAGAAAATTTCACCAAGTGGCTCCACAGTGTGAGGAAAATGTGACAGGCATGTGGTGAGCAAACACAAGTGTGAGTATGTTTAATGACGCCAGATGCAGGAGGAGCTTCTGGGAAGAAAACAATTAAATCAGAAGAAAAGGTCCCAAACACAACAGCAGAAACGGGAACGACTGACAGATCTGTGCATGTGAAAGGCCACAGCTGATAAAGCTGTCCAGAAACACACATGTTAGGTTAGGTGTTTATTCTAAATGAGCTGGGTGAGGTAGACAGAAGTGCGTAAGATAAAGTGCTGTATAAATGAATGTATGGTTGAAGTGTTGAAACAGCTGGTTTAATGTAGGAAAAAGTACAATTATGATGCATTTCTGCATTAAAAAAAGAGTGTCCCTAATATTCCGTCTGTGAAGACTTCTGCAGCATGTACACACAAAAACTGAAAACTGAACACCTACCAAGGAACGTGCATTGGACTCGTCCAATTTTAAGACACAGCTCCAGTTAAAAGCAGAAATCCTTGAGCCACTAAGAACCATTATGCAAAAAGCTGCTGCAGGATTCCTGTAATGATTCTTCATGATACTTCACCTACAACACCCCCCTCCTCACCCCACACAAAAAAGGATTTCACACCACCTCCTCCCACCACAACTCTTCATATTCATGAAGCAGATGTGAGGAAGCAGTTTAAGAGTCTGAATGCTCGAAAAGCTCCCGGCCCAGACGGTGTGTCTCCTGCCACCCTCAGACACTGTGCAAACGAGCTGGCCCCAGTGTTTTCTGGCATTTTCAACTCCTCACTGCAGGCATGTCATGTGCCTGCCTGCTTCAGGTCCTCCACCATAATCCCTGTCCCCAAGAAACCTAGGATCACTGGACTAAATGACTACAGACCCGTGGCTCTGACATCTGTGGTCATGAAGTCTTTTGAGCGCCTGGTTCTCTCCTATCGCAAGACCCTCACGGCCCCCCTCCTGGACCCCCTGCAGTTTGCATACAGAGCCAACAGGTCTGTAGATGACGCCATCAACATGGCCCTACACTTCATCCTGCAGCATCTGGACTCCCCAGGAACCTACGCCAGGATCCTGTTTGTGGACTTCAGCTCTGCCTTCAACACCATCCTTCCAGACCATCTCCGAGACAAGCTTTCCCAGATGAATGTGCCTGATCCCATCTGCCGGTGGATCACTGACTTCCTGACGGACAGGAAGCAGCATGTGAGGCTGGGAAAGAATGTCTCGGACTCCCGGACCATCAGCACCGGCTCCCCTCAGGGCTGTGTTCTTTCTCCTCTGCTCTTCTCCCTGTACACCAACTGCTGCACCTCCACCCACCAGTCTGTCAAGCTAATCAAGTTTGCAGATGACACCACCGTTATTGGGCTCATCTCGGACGGGGACGAGTCTGCCTACAGGAGGGAGGTTGAACGTTTGGTGTCCTGGTGCAGCCACAACAACCTGGTGCTGAATGCCCAGAAGACAGTGGAGATTATTGTGGACTTCAGGAAGCACACAGCCCCACTCCCCCCCATCATCCTGACTGACACCCCCATCACCTCTGTGGACTCATTCCGCTTCCTGGGTACCACCATCACCCAGGACCTGAAGTGGGAGCCCACCATCACCTCCGTCATTAAGAAAGCCCAGCAGAGGATGTACTTCCTGAGGCAGCTGAAGAAATTCAACCTGCCAACACGGACGATGCTGCAATTCTACACTGCAATCATCGAGTCCATCCTCACCTCCTCCATCACCGTGTGGTACGCTGGAGCCACTGTCAGGGACAAACAGAGACTGCAGCGTGTTGTGCGCTCTGCTGAGAAGGTGATTGGCTGCAGACTCCCATCTCTGCAGGACCTGTACACCTCCAGGACACTGCGGCGTGCAGCTCGGATCTCAGCTGACCCTTCTCACCCTGGACACAGTCTGTTTGACCTGCTCCCCTCAGGCAGGAGGCTCCGGTCCATTCGCACCAGAACCTCTCGCCATAAGAACAGTTTCTTCCCCTCTGCTGTTGAACACATGAACAATAACCATATGACTGTTCCCACCACTAACACATGACCCTACGCTGTGTTCACTGCATCATTCCATGTTTGGCACTGATCACCACCTGCACTCATGTATATATCATGTATCTATCTATCTACTTAGCACTTTTAATTCTTATTCTCATTTTTATTTTCATGTCTATTTAAGCTTAATTTATAACAGTATTTATAACAGTATGTTTGCACTGAAGCACCGCAGCAATTTCCTAATGTTGTAAACCCGCTCAACATTTGGCAATAAAACCCTTTCTGATTCTGATTCTTTTCTAACACAAGGTGGAGCCAAATCATCTGATTCCAACATGGAGCTGCTGTAGGAAAAGTGCTCGCTACACTCGACTCACCACGTGCCGTTTCTCATCATCTTCTCCTTCTCTGCTGCAGCATCATCCAGTCTCAGCTGGGTCACCTGACCGCAGACGTTCTGGAGCATGGGCAGAAGCTCGGGACCGGAGCCGAACCCCTGGTTGACCCCCTGTTCCTTCAGGAAGTGCGACAGCATCTCTGTCAGCTGAGTGTAGCTCATCGGGCCGCCGTTCTCACTGGGACTCGCTGGAGACGGATAAAAGGTTTTATCGAGGTGTTAGAGAATTACCACAAATAAGTTTTTCTACAAGTAGAAGCCCAAATCCACTCCTTAGTGACTACCATGTTCATGTATGTGACCATAACAGACATGATCATCCTTACTA
The DNA here is from genome assembly GCF_057381915.1 of Diplotaxodon limnothrissa. NCBI lineage: Eukaryota > Metazoa > Chordata > Actinopteri > Cichliformes > Cichlidae > Diplotaxodon > Diplotaxodon limnothrissa. The sequence goes on along the minus strand of NC_140603.1, from coordinate 30,285,999 downwards.
GTGTTATCAGTGCTGACACTGGACATTGGCAGGTCTACGGAGGAGGGGGTGGAGCCCTCCGACATCACTCCGTTCTGGGTCTGTGAATCTTCATCTGCAGGCCTCAGGAAGCTGTCTGGAGGCTAGCGACATTGAAAAACATCTGACTTACAGAGTGTTTAAACATCTTCTGAACACACATTATATCTGCGTCAAGCTGACAGAAGCATACAGAGATGCAGGTGGATTTGTGTGCATAGTCTCTAAAAGGATATCTGACTTTACTTAACTTTAGTTGTGAATCTGAGCAGCTGGTGGAAGATTACCTGATTCCTTCACTGCTTTAAGCTGAAATACACTCACTGCACATGTGGACAAAACAAGCTAAAGCCAGAATCTGACTTTCAGATGTCTCTCTTATCATACATGTAAACAAGACAAATCTGAAATAATACTGTAGCACAAAACTAGTCGGACTAGCTGAGCTTAGCTAAAGAGCCTCTGATCACAGTGGCTTCTTTTTTTATCTACCTTTAAATCACATTAGAATTTATAGCTGTGGCATCTAAAGGTTCCAAGAAAACATAAAAACCTCTAAACGTCAATCAGCTTTCTTCTTTCTGTACAATTATATGCGGACAATTAGAATCACTCAAACATTTCACATAATAGAAAAACACGATCATCACAATCAATGAAGTGGTCCAAGGTTTTTCTTTGAGTTCATCAAACAGGCAGCATTAATGGATTAAAGTTCTGGCAGACACTCCAGACCAAACCTCAGACTCCAGCCAGTTTAGTTTTTCTGAACTTTCTTTGTTAATCCAGGCTTTCTGCTTCAGGCTCTGTTCACACTCACAAAATCACTTCACTGTTTTCTTCTGCACCAAACTGGTGTGGGCCGAGTTTTTAAATGGTCTAATCTAAGAACAAAGAACAGCACAAATGGGTTTTTGTACCTTAAATTCTGCAGGTCGAGGCAGAATATTGCCAGCTCCTGGACACATGCTGACTTCTCTCCCCAAACCAGAGAAAGCTCCACTGCCCATCAGGAGAGGCAGGAAACCAGCCAGAGAGCCGGTCTGATTCTGGAGAGACAAACACCAACACATGCTTCAGTCCCTGTTTCATTCTTTATGTCTGGTTAGTTCTTATGCTTTGGACACTCAGAGAAGCCGTTCCAGTTCCAGTAACAGTAAGATCTGAGACAGAGGCCTGACGAGGTACACAGAAACTCAAATCCATAAGTCATACTCTCATCAGCAGGAAACACCCACATTATAAATGTCAGAGAGAGCATCTCTGAGCTAATTTACCTTCTGCTGGAACTGCACCATTTCCATGAGATTCTGAGCTCCTGGCGACAGGCTTGTTCCCATCTCCTCCATCAGACACTGCACTCGCTGCATGTCTATGCCCGGGTTTGGGGCTGGGCAGGACTGCAGCAGCTGAAGACTCACGATGACTTTAGCCACCATAACACTGCTCCTACCTGCCAGGGAGAGTAACTGGGAGAGAAGCAGCTCGTTAGATTCTCATACAAACACGACTGTGTAACAAACTGCATAAACTAAAATGTTCTGTTTTACCTTCACTTCACAGGCAGAGGATGGCTCCTCAATGATCAGCTGCTTCTTATAGAAAGGCCCTCTGTCAGCACTGTGATTCACAAACAAAAGAAGAAGCATCACTTCTTAACATCAGACAATCAGCAGCGTCTTTATCAGAAGACCGAAGACCCTTTGCTCATTGGCTCTTCTGACCTGTGCAGCCTGTGTACCTGTCTAGCTGGATGCTGTCGTCCTTCGATCCCCGTACAGTCCCACAGTACTCTCCGGTCTGGCTGTAAACCTCCATGGTTCGAGCCTCACTTATAACGAGCAGGCGGCTGATGGTGGCAGGTAAGCTGGGGTTGCAGTGGAACTTCAGGACACAAGGAGACCCTTCCTCCATCTGCTCTAGCAGCACTGGATCACCACTGTGTGTGGCAGATAAGTGGGAAATGTACCATTCACTTAAATAAAAGGAAAATCCACTTCTCATCTTTGCCTTCTGTGCGACTAGACAAAGATTAATTGCAACTGCCTATTGATTATAGCACTAACTGCTTCTTAATATCAGCTAGAAGCTTCTTACCAGTGAGTTTCTTCTCTGTCCAACTCACTGACTTCATCTTCTTCTTTGGCTGTGTTATTGATGTGAACAGGAAGAACGACGTCAGCCAGTTGACGCCCCTGAGTGTGACAGACCCAAGCAGCTTCACTTTTCACAGAGATGTCCACCATAATGCTGCGGCTTGCTGTAACCTTTGAGCCAACGACCTAGGATACAAAATTGGAAACAATTAGGAGAACGGGTTACAGATTCAAGACAAGATTAAAGACTGAATAAAGCCACTGTAAGACAGAAACAATAAGAGTCATGTGCTTTTGTCTTTGGCAAAGATAGTGGATATACTGGAGCTGCAGGTCCAATATATCCACGATCCTTCCTCTGCACACATCCAAACCATCCCAGCCTCACTCTCTCTGTCTCCAGACCGCTCAGCCTCAGCTGTCCCTCTGATGTACTCATTTCTAATCTTGTCCATCTTTGTCACTTCCAGTGAAAATCTTAACATGTTTTGCTCGTGTTGTCTTTTTGTCTCCATCTTCTTCTTGTGCACTGTCCGTTGCTTGTATGGTTGACCCTAGGTATTTAAACTCATCCACTCACTCAGCCTCTTCCACCTGTCTCCCTCTCATTCATGCATGTATTCTTTCTCGCTTCTTCCAGCTCCCTCGTCTAACTGCGGATCACAGTGTCGTCTGCAAACATCATAATCGACAAACACTGCTGTCTGACCTCATCTGTCAGCCTGTCCATCACTACTGCAAAGGAGCTCAGAGCAGATCACTGGTGTAATCCCACCCTCAGCCCACCTGTCTCTCTTACCGCACACCTCACCACTGTTCTCTGCCAGAGTGCCAAAGTTCCTCTTTTGACACACTATTTTCCGCTTTCGCTGATCCATAAATAAAGAGTGAAGCTCCTTATGACCTTCTCTATATTTCTCCATCAGTACTCTCAAACATCACATCTCTGGAGTTCTTTCTCAGCATGAAACCATACTGCTGCTCACCGATCATCACGTCGCTGCCTAACCTAGCTTTAACAACTCTGTCCCAAATCTTAAGATATGACTCGTCATTTTGTTTTTACTCTCTGTAAACTTTTATTTCAACTAAAGTTTGCTTTTATGATCATTCTTTTTCTACTTTAAGTAATAGAAATGCTGTGCAGTCCCACACAAAGCGGGACCGCTGGTCTCCCTGGTCCACAGTTAGTCAGGTGGGCCAGATTTCAGATTTAAATGAATATGATGATGAATATGTGATATGTTTGATTTCTGACAGTTTGTTTTAAATTACAGGCACAAATGTTACTCTGAATGACGTGTAGTGCAGGAGTACACACAGTACTGATCGGGTGTATGTTGTCACATCCGATTCTTTGCTACAGCTGCAGTAACTCTGTGAACGTCTCGCCGTGACGGGAAATAAAGCGCGTTTACCTTCAGAGTGCCTCCTGAACCCGCTGAGAAGAAGCTTCCAGGCTCTTCTTCTTCACGTTTCTCCAAACATGTCTGAAAATCTGCTAATTTTAGCAACAATTAACGGCTAAACGATTAGCTGAAGCTACAGCTGACACGCGACGCTGGATCGTAGGATTGTTGTGGTGTGACGTCATCAACAGGCGCCGCTCGGAATGCCGTTGTTCCGTTCCTAACGTCTGTTTGGTAACTAAAGACATGTTTATTTCTTGATTTAAATTAAAAACTTTTCCGGACCCAACAGAAACGTGTACGTCGGGTTGTGCAAAATCATCCAGAGTAACTCTGAGGTTGTGTTTTGACTGTTAATCCTTGTTGAAGTTAAAATAACGAATGTCTCTGTGAACCTGGGCATGGACTTCACTGAGTGCTACCGAGACACGGTGTCCAGTGTGGCCGCTGCTGCTCGCTCAGGCTGCACTAGGCGGCTGAGGACGCTGATTCAGAGAGGCTGCAGTGTGGACTGTCGGGACAACCGAGGCTGGACCCCCCTGCACGAGGCGGCGGCAGCTGGCAGCAAAGTGTGCGTCCAGGAAATCCTGTCAGCTGTCAGAGGTAAGAGAGGCTGCTGCACAGGTATCCAGTACTACTTCCTTTAGGTGTCTCCAAAGGCGGATCATCTGCCTTCCTTCTTCTCACCCTATCCCAGCATCCTCCTCTGTCACACCAACCCTCTTCATGTCCTCCTTCACACGAACCTCCTCTGAGGTCTTCCTCTTTTCTTCCTGCCTGGCACCTCCATCTTCTGCATCCTTTGGCCACTGTCCGTCTTCTGCACATGTCCGAAAGGTCTCAGCCTTGCCTGTCTAACGTTGGATGCAAAGTTAGAAGAGACCCTAGTGTCCAACAGTCCCCATTGCTCCAAACAAGAAGGGGCTCAGAGCCAATCCCGGATCTTATCCCACCCTCACCTTCAACCCATCTGTCACTCCTACCCTCCTCCACCACTGTCTCACTGCCCTCTAATATGTCTTGCACCAGCCTCACATACTTCTCTGCCACTCCTGATGTTCTCATACAGTAACACAATATGTTTGGGCCCATTACAGTCATACTATGTTTGACTGGCAGATGTACCTGGAGCAGCTTCAAAGGGATGCGTGTCTACTCCCGGGATCGAATCAGGGAGCTTTCACTTGATAGAAAGTGAAAACTGAGATTATTTATTGCTTTTTCATAAATACATGCTCATTTTGCATTTTTAGGACAGCAGCATGTTTAGTTCAAAAAACATTTAACAACAACTGCCAAACTTTTGAAAAGCAAAGTGCTTTCACATTGTTGCCCGATGTGGTATTTCAGATGGACGACAGGTCGGGACTACTCAAGTACATTACACAAGTACTTCTTTACTCAAGTAACGGTGAAAAAGTACACAAAAGTACACACTCTGATATGTGCTCAAACTTCCACCTTCCATATTAATATTATAATAAAATATTATTTATACAAACTTTATTTCAACTTAAATTCAAATTCTAATAAATTAACTCAGCTTGAACTCCTGATATGCTGAATAAAAAAAGAAAGGGAATTTAAAAAGCTCTCTTTGCTGCTGACTGCACTTTAGATGTGTGACTTTGTCGTGAAACCCAAACAGTAAGATGACTATAGTGAAAGGTTAAAGTGGGATTTTACAGATTTTGTGCACAGCCTGTCATCAGCCGGTCCGTCCTGCTCCTCTTTATGGATTTATCCAGCAGGATATGAGCTGATGTTACATGAGCTGTCGTTTTATTGATTTACATGGATGCTTCTTTGTGAAAAAGATGTACTTGTACTTGTATTGACAGGCAGAATCTGATACTGTGGAGCCTTTCATTGAGCCAGGTCAGCTTGACACTGAAAAGAGCAGAATCCTAATATTTTCCATTACATGGCGTTCCCATTGACAGCATAAGGCTAGTGCAAAGGTGGAATCCAGTGTATGAATCAGTTTGTGGCTTTGATGATATTTCTTAGAAACATTGCATTTAAAATGTCCATTAGAAAATGTTAGTCTCTCCTCCTCTTCTGTAGCACAAGCCGCAGCTTATGGGCATCTGCACCAAAGAAATACCGTTCCATATCATTTAAGCCAGGAGTGAGGAAGTCCAGGCCTCAAGGGTCGGTGTCCTGCAAGTTTTAGATGTGTCCTTGATCCAACACAGCTGATTTAAATAGCTAAATGACCTCCTCGACATGTCTTGAAGTTCTCCAGAGCCCTGGTAATGAACTAATCATGTGATTCAGGTGTGTTGATCCAGCGTGATATCTAAAACCTGCAGGACACCGGCCCTCGAGGCCTGGAGTTCCCCAAACCTGATTTAAGCCTGATTGAATCCCAGAGTATACTGAATAAATAAATGATGCAAACTGTATTTTTTTTCCTCTCTGATCTCTTCATGTGCGAGCACCGGTGATGGATATTGTTCCTTCTGCTTGGGGTCTGATTAGTTCGATGTCTGGAAAGTACCCAAAGACAGGAAATAGTAGCTCACATATGTTAAACCTAAACAAAATCAGCCTGGTTAGAAAATGTAAGAAGTAGAGATGTTTGTGTTAAAATGAAGAGAGTAAAATTCAAAGTAAATGGCCTGTATTTATATAGCGCTTTACTAGTCCCTAAGGACCCCAAAGCGCTTTACATATCCAGTCATCCACCCTTTCACACACACATTCACACACAAAGTAAAGTAAAGTACAGAAGCACAGTATCTGTACTTCATTACTTCCCACCTCTGAGGGTATTTCTACTCCTTCTACTTCTCTGCTGGACTCCAGATGGATGTGAATGATTAATGGATAAATCAGTCACTTCAGCAGCTGTTTTAAAGTTATATGTGCGTTTCTCTTATTTGCGTTTTGTTCTTCCTCTTTGGTTTCCGTCTGTGTGCAGCACGCTCCTCCAGCTGTAGTCGTGTTTATGTGAACCATCTGACGCATGAGGGTGAGTCTGCCTGTTACCTGGCAGCGCAGTGTGGACACCTGTCAGTGGTCCGACTGCTCCTCAAAGCACACGCTGATATCAACCAGCTCACTAACGACTTGTCCTGTCCTCTTTATGAAGGTATTACAACTGCGCTTCACTGATGTTTAATTTTTTTCTGTTTTTGCTTGTCTAACCCTTTAAGCTCCTCTAACCAAATGAATGTCCCAAAATGTGCTTCCAGCTGTTAGCCACGGGCACACAGATGTTGTAGCACTGCTGGTAAGCAAAGGTGCTGAGGTCAACAGAATGCACACAGAGTCCGGCTGGACCTGCCTGCACCAAGCTGCATATAAGGTAGGCATTAGCATTAGCACTCACGCTCTTAAACGAACAGTTTTCATTTAACAGTAGATCATGACTTTTTGGTTTCGGTCAGGAAAGCATGGTCACATCTGTTGGGGATTTTCCCTTATTGCCCTTAAGTTTTCTGACTGGCTGCAAGGCACAGAGAGAGAGAGACTTTGTGCATGTATTAACCTTTTTATTACATTTCACTTATAAATGAACTCATTTTTTACCTTTGAACACCTGCAGAAAATGTGCAAACTGGCACATAAAAGTTCAGCAGAATGCAGGGATGCAGTGATTTCTTGTGATGCTCACTGTGAAGAATGTAGGGCTTAAACGTTCCTGCTCTCTGCTGCCAGCATTAGCTGTGGGGTCCTTGTGTGTTTGCTGATTGTATTTAAGATCATGTTTCTCCCAAAGGGCCACACTGAGATCGTGCGCATTCTTGTTAACAAATGCAACCTGGAGGAAGTAGATGATTACAGGATTTCCCCGTTATTTGTGGCTGCACAGTACGGACAGAGGGGGTGCCTGGAAATACTCGTTAACGCCGGTAAATATGATTTACTTTTAATGGTAGCTGTACATTTGTTTTCCTCCTTGTTAAAGGATCTCATGCTCCATGTCCTCTTGGCCTCTTCTTTAGGAAGTAATTAAGTAAAATAGATTACACAGTTAATTTTTAACCTGCTTTCACTTCAGGTGCCAACGTGAACACGCAGGCAGTTGATCTGAGTACACCTCTGTTCATCGCCTCTCAGGAGGGACACCAGGCCTGTGTGGACTTCCTGTTGGACCACGGGGCTGACCCTAACATGGTCTGCAGTCACGACTGGCCTCAGTTTGCCATTCACGCCGCAGCCCAGTTTGGTCACATCGGGTACTGACACATAAATTAACCTCTTTTAAAATAAGGCTGATTGTGTATTTTTGACATTTTGATATTCTGTCACTCCAGCATCCTCAGGAGCCTCATAGCTGTTACGGATCATGCGTGCGACCGTGGCGAGAGCATGGTGAGTCCGGTGTATGTAGCTATTAACAGCGATCAGACCAAGAGTGTGGAATTGCTGTTGAGGGAAGGTTACAGCCCAGACGCCCAGGACTGCTCACACACCCATGGCCTCCTCTCACCGCTCTCCCTGGCCTTGTATCGCACACCCCAGAAACCTTACAGGTGTGTAAGAATGCCGATTTTACCACCTTGCACATATTTGCAAGATAAACCAGATGGTTTATTTTAGTTTGATATTAAAATCTCTTTCAGTGAGTCGGTGAAACTGCTGATAGCTGCAGGAGCAAGGTTGAATGAGGAAGATTGGATTTATGCTTTGGCCACTGACGAAGCAGACCTGCTGCAGCTGATATTTGAGCACCGGTGGATACCTCGCCCAGAGGCTGTGACCAGCGACGAATCTGTACTGCAGCATGATGGGAAAACTGAGCTGAAGCTGAGAGAACTGAACGAGATGCTCTGTGTGGCTCTAAACCAAGTACATTTTGCTGGCTGCTGGCTTCCTCCTCTCCTGAAGGCAGGACTGGAACCATCTTTACTGCTTCAGCCCCACATGTAAGGCGCCACTCCACCTCTGTCTCCTTAGTTATCAACAAGCTGTAATAGGTTTGTTCCCTGTTCCCTGTTTGGGCCTCTAAAAATCAAAAGCTTGACTTTGTTTAATTTGGCCAGGCACAGTTTCAGGGTCACCCTCTCATGCACAGCTGCTGTTTGGAGAAATCACAGAGGATGTTCTAAGTAAACAGTTCTCTAACTTTCTGACTCGCCCACTTCAGAAGCCAAAATAAGGTCAAACCCCACAGTTAACAGGTTTTATTAGTCAGTGATGTTAAACGAGGATCCCAATTAAATTTTAGTGACATTAAGATTAGCACAGTAGCATTTGCATCAGCCTGTTTTTGCCTGCCAAAATCAAATTCACTCATCTTAATTGCGCTCATTTTATTTTCCTACCTTCACTCACCAGCAGTGGCCGTTTCCCCCACCAGAAGAGGACTTCGGGGGAATAATCTTAAAAAAAAAAAAAAAGCTTCCATATTTAAAGCTGTTTGGATATGCCTGAGAAAATTATTTTAAACAGGAGATCGGCTAAATTTAAGTCAGGATCCAAAGCTGGTTGATCACCCATCATCATTATCTGTTCCTTTGTGTCATCTGTCCTTTGTAGGTTGGAAGAGGCAGACAGCCAGGTGTTAAATTACCTCCTTGAGTTTGTAAACTGGTCGACTTTATCTCCCCATTTGAAACATATTCTGGATCGAAGGGTGGCAGAAAAGTCCTGGGATCCACATCCATGTTTCGGTACAGCAGTAAATATGCACTGCAGAGTTTAAATAACCTGCACGTGGAAACACTGCAGCGATTGATCTTTTCTCTCCACCTTCTTTCAGACTCCGTCCCCTGTCTTTCCCACATCTGCCGGCTGCAGGTCAGAGCACTGCTGGGACCAGATATCCTGATGAGGACCAATGTCGTCCAACAGCTTCCTGTCCCCAACCTGCTTCATGATTTCCTTAAATTCAGGGACATCCCAGAAGCTTCATACCCACACGCGCCACTATTGCCAATTTTACAGCGAATCGAGGAACATCGCAATACACACCAGCACAGACATGTTCTATGACCACATCGGTGTCTTATGTTCAACCCAAGAATCCATATTATTCCATTAAATGCAAATATTCAAGTCTGGTTCATCATTTTATGCACATTCCTATTTGGAGTATGGATGGATTGGAGGTTTAAACAGAAGAATGTCAGGTACAGAAGAGGGACAAATTAATAGAAAAACCAAAAAGCCTCTTACTAAGGTGTTGGACCACCAGAACAGCACTACTGCTCCTTTATGTTTATTCTTGAAATGTCTGGAAAGTCACTGGAGCGCTGGACACTATTCTTCCAAAAGATATTCCCTCATATGTTTTGATGATGTTGGAGAGGACCGTCTAATGGTCAAACATCTCCCACAGGCGTTCATTTGGATTGAAATGTTGAGACTGCACACGTGTGATTCACACCATTTTCATATTCTTCAGTGACCCTTGTGCCCTATGGATGAGGGGAATTCTCACTCTGGAAGAGAGCATACATTAGGATAAAAGCCAATCACATAGACAAACGTTGTATTGATTTGCAGTGATCCCTCCCCTTTTTGTGCAGGAAGTACAGCTAGTGTCAATAAACAGCTCACTAGTGGTTAAAATAACAAAGCAGCCAAGAAATATATATCATACAAATAGATGTAATTATCCAAACTCATTCATATTCTTCCTCCGTTTTATTGGCACCAGATCATCAAAAGCTGTACGGGGACGATTAGATGGCTCGTACGAGTCTACGCACTGCAGGCGTGAAGGATTACGGGGTGTTTTTTTCCTTTAATTTGTCATCTATCCGTAGCTTACTTCACCTGTTACTTTCTAGAAATTGTATTGTACTTAAGTGATTTGTAATAAATTTTATGGCTAAGCCTTTGGCATTAATGCTATGATTTAATAAAATTATTTTTCTAATTAAAGTGAAAATTTCCCCAAACAAGAGATATTTGTTCGCCTCATTTATCAAACGACATGCTCTGTTTGTGAAATGAAAATAAATGCCTGCTGCTGCATTCTGATTGGCGCAGACTTGCGTCAGCATCACCGAGACCAAATCTGATTGGCCGACATCACATTTCGGGGCGTTGCATCTGACAGAAGGAAGTAGAGACGCAAGAAACCAGCTCGTTTAAGGGTGTGTTTACCTGATACTTACAAAATAAAATCTGTAATGTAATGCCGTTAAATCGCGAGCTGAGGAAGGATATGTCTTAATGTATTTCATACGTGAGTATGCTGTGCTTGTTTTTCTGGAGCGGACGTGTTTTTAGCCCGGCGTACACACGCTGGCAGCTGTAGCCTGTTAGCTCGATGCTGCTCCGTGTGCCTGTGTTGCCATTCAGCGCGTCAGATTAGAAAAATACACTCAATCAGCCGCGGTTAATTCTGAGAAGAGGCTAGCTCACTCAGCTGCCTACACCTGTCCTGTTTTCCGGTCCGGGTGAGGACGAAGCGGCGACGCTAATGTCTGTTGATTTTTTTCTTCTTCTTTAGCATATGGAAATATCAGCAGGTAGCAGGTTAGCGCCAGTTGTAGCTAACATCGGAGCGCTGTTGGCGAAAACAAGGAAAGCGGGTTTAATTTGCTTTATTAGAAACTTCTGACAGGTGTCATAGTACACCTGTATACACCGATACTGGGTCTCGGTTAGTTAACTAATATATAATACTATATATTACTGCAGCAAACTCTAAGCAGAGCGGAAAGTCCTTCAAATGAAAGTTTATTGTATGAATCAGTCAGGGAAAAAATAAATAAATAATTTCCTATAACTATATATTTGTAACCACCAACATGATGCTCTTGTTGTCAGAAATCTTTTGTAAAAGACCCAGATAGGCAGCACTTCAGTCAGCAGTATTTGTGCAGACCAGTAACGTAACGAACACATAAACACCACGTCACTGGATTTTACATTCATAAAGAAAATCAAGAGTTAGATGGTAAAACATCCAAAATGTAAACAAAGTTTGGGAAACCTAAATCATCAGAATATGTTGCAGTTTGAACAGACATCCTTAAAGTAACTGCCTCCAGGTCACATACATGAATCCTCCCCCTGAGAATTTGTTAATATTTTTTGCAGCAGTTTGGAGTCAGAACGAGCTGAAAGTTTAATATTAATCCTTTCATCATCACAAAGCAAAGCAGCCTTTAAGATGCTAGAGGGAAATAAAGCATCAGTTAGTCTGCGGGATAACTGCAGACCTGCTGTATTGATTCACTGTCTTAAGTCCTCCTGCTCGAGTGCATAATGTCCGGGGCTTTTAATTTCTTCTCTGCCATCTATGTCCCTTGCAGCTGAGGCCAGGATTAGTGAGAGGACCTCTCGTCCGTACGTTATCCACATGAGGAATGCTGGGAGCATGCAGCCCATGTACAGAAGAGACGCTGGAGTCTGGAACCAAACGAGAAGTCTTCTCTACAAGAATCTGCTCATCAAATGGAGGACCAAGCAGCAGAGCCTGCAGGTGCAGAAACATTTTATTTAAATGTGGCTGCCATCACCAGGGTGTGAATGTGTGTGTGACTGGATATGTAAAGCGCTTTGGGGTCCTTAGGGACTAGTAAAGCGCTATATAAATACAGGCCATTTACCATAAATCCAATAAATAACTAATGTTTCCAGAGTTTCTGAAACATGCGATTTTTACCATAATCTAGCAGCCTGATGTCGAGGTGTGTTCTGGTTTCTGGGGAAGTCTCGGCTTGTGTCACTAAGTCATTGAAAAGGTCGTGTTTTTACGCCTGTGTGCTAAAAGTCGCTAAAAGTTGAAGCCACTCCATTGCTTCTTTCTGCTTTCTATTTCTGCTTTGTTAGACCATGCATTTTTTATTCGGCTTTAAGTTGCGTCTATGCATTTTTTATGTGCCTGTGTATCAGCTTTTCTTTTGACTTGGAGCTCTCTGGGACCGCCTCCATCTTCAACAGCAGTCAGGGCCGCCCTAAGCTCCGCTGTGAATAATACAGCCTGTTTATTTCACTCACAGACCCGCCGTTACCCCAAAGACTGGATTTGTTCTACATTTTTAGAATCTAGTAATCTGTTGCAGTGTTTTTGTGAGAAGTGTAGTTGTTCAACAGGAAACTTGAGCTTTAGTTGGGAGAAGAAAATGTTGACACCATATTTAGTTTGAGTTTTGTACACAGATGATGCCAAATTACCTAGAACATGCTTCACACTACATAATCATCTCTCTTCTCTGGTACTGTCTACCACAAGCCTCAAACTCTTGACATGCCCCCCTCTGAGTTCAGCCTTACAGGTTGTTTATCAATAGGAATATAATTTTTTTCTTTTTTTATCTCGCGGTTTGGTTTTGCAGTTAGAGCCGCTGCGTGCATGCAGTCATCAGTGAAAGTAATGTCTTTTCTCACTAAAATGTACCTGTAAATTCATTTCCTGTCCCACAGAGCATGAATTTTCACCAACTTTGGGTTGTAATGCTTTGGACATACACAAGAAAACATATTTAAGAGACGATGCTATATCTGATCTGACCTGGGGGATATCAGGGTTTACTGAGCAAACTATTCACATTCCTTCTGTGTCCCTGTCTGTGCAGGAATTGATCCTCCCTCTGCTCCTGTTGGGGCTCCTGATACTCATCAGCACCCTGAATCCTCATGTTTACTATGGCGGCATCAGCACGACAGAGCTGGAGAGTGACAGCCACTTCTTCAAAGGCCTCGGCTACACACCAATCAGTAACATCACCACTTACATCATGGAAGAGGTGGCTCAGAATATGCGTAAGTCTGAAAACCATCTGCGGGGTTCTGTGTCCGTTAGGTTTGTGCAGAGGGTTCGAAAAGAGCAAACTGAGCATTTTTTCCCCTCCTTCAGTTATGCAGGATCGTCTGGAGATGTTCTCCAGTGAGGAGGATCTGGAGAACGCCAGCCTCTACGAGCCCTCCAGCTACGTTGGCGTCGTGTTCATGGACAGCTCGGCCACATCTTACAAACTCCGTTTCCCGCACAACCAGCTGCCTTTACCCAGTGACTACACAGAGTCTATTGGTAAAGCCTAATTATTGAAACTATTATACTTTCTCCCGCTTTATTTTTATGGATTGGCTCAACTTTATTTTAAATGGGTACAAAGTTTCTACACTTCCCTCACAGTGACAGATCAGAAGCTCATTTGTGTTGTAGACTTGCATACATCTTCAGATGTGCTGCTAACTGCCTTTGAAAGAGTCCTTTGGTGTAAAAAAAACCTCCATAATGAATCGTTTAAAGTACTCGTGCTGGTTTAAAAGAAACAGCAGTCAGTGGGGGCATTGCACATGATCTTGGTGGTAAAATCCTTAAATGAGTTATCATTGTAGCCCTGGCAGGGCGCAGCAATGCTCTGCTGTGATTGGTACTTATTCTTTTTTGCCCTGGTGAGTGCGTCTTGCTCTTTCTCCATCTGTAGGTGCCGCCCTTCTACTGCTGGAGTTTTCTTTTTTGTTTTTTTAAGGGTTAAAGGCTGCTTACTCCTGGGCGTTGGTGACTTATTATTTTGTTTAGTGGCCAACTTCTGGGTTTTCCTTTAGTTTTGCCTCCTTTAGCTCCTTTTTTTTTTTAAACCCACTTTTTGTTAATCTCCCTGCTTCACCTGGACACTTAGGGGAACGTAACATGGACTAATAATTTGTTATTATGAAGATGTTGAAGGGAAAATAAGCGGGAACTATCAACACTGGATCTGGCTGTCACCCAGAACATCTGAAAGCGTTTCCTCTCCATTAATCAGACATTGAAGGGAGAGAAAAAGTCGATTTAAACCATAAACATGCTTCAGCTTTCTGGATCCTGACTTGTAGCTCTTTTGGTATGAAGGAATATAAAAAGATGGAAGAACGCATGGAGTGGAGGAAGAGATGAACAGAACTGTAAAAGAGATGATTCCCTCTTAGAGCTGATGTGTGACGTGCTGTGGTGTTGTTTTATATTTCATACAGAAATGATCAAATTTAAAACAGAAGTGTTGAAATCTTCAAACTTTTAGCCTGGACTTATATTGATTCTTACACATTTACTTTAGTTTTTTGGACTTAAAGTATATTTATTCTATTTTTACTATATTAGATTTTTAGATCATTTACTTTTGTTTAATCTTTCCTTGTATTATTTTATTGAAAAACTAGTTTAAATGTTATTTTATTGCTGTGATGTTTCATCTTTCTAATCTACTCTATATTGATGGTCATTGTATATTATTTGTTATGATTTATATTGAATCACCTTTAACAAAGGTCCTTTACAAATACATTTTGATTGATTGCTGTCGTTGCTTCGTCTCCTGCAGCCAGCTGCTTGTCGAGCTCTGTAAACTGCAGGGCTGCAAATTACTGGTACTCCGGCTTCATTCACCTCCAGTCTCTGATCGACGCAGCCATTATTCAGGTGAGACAGGCTGAAGCTCAGCTGCTGTTGAATTTCGGACATTTGAACTGCATTTTTCACACATGGATTTTCTTTGACTACGTTACTGAAAAAAGTTTTAAACTCTTTTATCATCTTTTGTGCTCAGATGCAGACAAAACGTTCGGTGTTGAGCGAGCTCGAACTGAAGGCGGTGATGATGGGTCAGCCCGGCTCTGTGGAGGTTGAGAAGTTCCCCCACGCCCTCATCTCCATCTACCTGGTCCTGGCTTTCACGCCTTTCGTCACCTTCCTCATCGTCAACGTGGCGGCTGAGAAAGAGCATCGTCTCAAAGACACCATGACCATGATGGGGCTTTACGACACAGCCTTCTGGTGAGGAGAAACGGCTTCGGCCGCTGCACATTCGGACACTCGGACCAAAGAAACTCACGTTCATGTGTACGTGTGGTTTGACAGGTTATCATGGGGCCTCCTGTACGCTGCTCTGGTGACCACCATGTCCATCCTGATGGCCATCATCGCGACGTACACAGCGTTGTTTCCTAACAGCAACTTCCTTGTCATCTTTTTCCTCATATTCCTGTATGGAATATCATCAGTGAGTAGAGCTGGGATGGAGGGAAAGCAAAGAAATAAAGAAATAACATATAGCTGTGGCTATTTGATTCCAGCCTTTGTGTTGTTAGTAGTGAACGTTCGTTCCTCTCATCCATATCCTGACTCTGTTCCACAGATCTTCTTCTCCTTCATGCTGACTCCGCTGTTTAAGAAGCCCAAGTTTGCCAGCACGGTGGGATCCATGCTGACGGTGGTGTTTGGCTGCTTGTCGCTCTTCACCGTCCTCGTGAAGGATTTCCCACAGCCGCTGGTGTGGCTTCTGTGCCTGCTGTCGCCCAGTGCCTTCTCCATCGGCATTGCACAGGTACAAACACGCTCTGGTCTCCTCTGGAGTACTTTTCTCCTTCTGGAATAAATTAAATAGCAGCTTGTTGCAGTCCTCTCTCACCTCAGTGTTGATCCTGTTTTTGTTAATTGAATTAATTTAGATCATTTTTCTATTAATTGCATCATAAGTGATATTAGGTTCTTTCTGCAGCTTGCTAGAAATGTCAATATAATCTCTGCAGTTTTCCAGCCTTCATTTTTCAGAAAGATGAAGCTTTGTGCAGTAGATGCCACCGAGGCTGATCTCAGTGCGTATTTGTCTAATATCTATTTTAGGTTGTTTACTTGGAGGCACAGGGAGACGGTGCTGTATTTTCTTCTCTGACTAACGGGCCTCATCCTTTGTACGTGCCGTTGCTGATGCTGGTTGTGGACTGCATCCTTTATCTTCTGCTGGCTACCTACCTGGACCAGGTGCTGCCTGGTAAGTGCAAAAATATTTGAACTCAGTGCGGTCAAACACTGGTTTTTGCCAGAACAAATCCAGCAGCTATTAATTTAGTAAAAGTGTGTTTTTTGTAGTCACCTTTTTATCTTTTACATAGTAGCAAAACAGCTGAAAATACACAGTGTTTACCCTCTATTCCCCCATGTGTCATAAGGCCAAAAATGTAAAATTTTCAGGAACCATTTGAATTTTCTCTTTAGTTCAGGATTGGGGAACTCCAGGCCTCGAGGGCCGGTGTCCTGCAGGTTTCGGACGTGTCCTTGGTCCAACACAGCTGATTTAAATGGTTAAAATGACCTCCTCAACATGTCTTGCGCTACAGATCAGTAGAAGCTTTTGGGCATTGAGGAAAAGAACAAGCTGAGATCCCACAGCAAGTTTGAAAAGCCCTCCAGCGGTGTGCTGTGCAGCGAGTGGGAAATAAACTGTCAGATGTTTCCCTTTTCACCCACTGAGTGTGTGCAGCACTGCTCTGCAGATCCATCTGTACTTCAATTAGCGTTACACCACATTGATCGTGCTGCTTTAATTGACTGCAGCATTAAATCGCCCCACTGCTGGTCGAAGCTGATTGGGTTAGCAGTTCTGTTTGTTTTGTGTTTTCATTTTGTTTTCATGATGATTTTCTGATACGCAGGTGAGTTTGGAATGCGGAGGTCCTTGGTTTACTTCCTGAAGCCGTCCTATTGGTCCAAACACAGAAAGCGCTATGTTGAGGTGAGCTCGGTGTACGACACTGAGCTGAACGGCGCTCCTGGTGGGGACGAGTCTATCGAGCCGGTTTCTCCCGAGTTCAGAGGGAAAGAAGCCATCCGGTAAAAGCCTGAACTTACCAATATTTCATTTTATTCTTATGTCAGGGCTCACAGAGTACCTTTACTAAAAGTATGGATTCAGAGGACTGAGAGATGGAGGCCCTGAGAGCTTCGGGTAGATCAGCGTTAGGCTCAGCTGTAGCATCAGCTGAGGAGAGCCTGGAGGTCCAGCCTGTAACCTGAGAGCTGCTCTTCAACTGACTCTGCTGCTGTGTTTACGCTTCTCTCCTTTCAGTTTCACTGTTTCTTCATTGCTCGCTCGTTTTGTTTCCAACAGCATCAATAACATCCGCAAAGTGTACAAAGAAAAGGACAACGTGGTGGAGGCTCTGAGGGGTGAGTGCTTTTCTATGATTATACATGTTGTTCAAGGTTACAGCATGAGTCATGTGAAGGTGCTGTATAATGTGGGCTAAAGATCCAACCGCAGTAATAAGCAGAAAGCCTGATTTACATGGTTAGATTAGATATTTTTCCACATTCCTACAATGGACTGAAATAACATCCCGTATCTCCTCCTGTTTCTTTACCTCTCCTTCTCAGGTTTGACCTTTGACATCTATGAGGGACAGATTACAGCTCTGCTGGGACACAGCGGGGCTGGAAAGTCCACCCTCATGAACATCCTGTGTGGGATCTGCCCGCCGACGAACGGCACGGCCACCATCTACGGCTCGCCTGTGGCAGAGATTGCCGACGCGTCCGAAATGAAGCAGCTGGTGGGAATCTGCCCTCAGTTCAACATCATCTTTGATGTGCTCACGGTGGAGGAGCACCTGAGGATATTTGCTGCCATCAAAGGGATCCCACGAGCAGACATCGACGCCGAGGTAAATGTGACAATCGAAATGTTCCCGCAGTGCAAAGTCTGAAACATTCTGACATTTATCAAAGTTAAAACATACATTTGAAACATGACATCAAACCTACCGGTGACAACCTTCGACACCAGGGTTGATCGACGTTAAAAGGTGATTTGTAGTTCTTATAAACCAAATGTGCTTAAACTCGACGGCAAGAAGAAACTTGAACAGTGGCTGCGAATCTTGAGAAGAAATCTCTTTTCATCTTTAGCTGATGAAACCTATCACCACAGAGCTAATAACCCACAGAAACCAGGAAACTATCAGCCAATCACGTTGCTGCACTGGCATATGCACAAACACACAGTAGTTTCATTTCCTATAATTTCAGGGTGTGTGGTAGCAAACGTCTTCTTATCATCCTAATCTGTGGTTTCCACAGCAAAGCTGTAGGTAGATTAGAAATGTTCTTTGCTAATCATCAGACTGACATTTGTTCAGTGCTCTGGGGGGTTAGACTGAAGACCCCGAGATTAATTAATGAAGCGCCGATGTAGTTGAAGTATAAGTTAGAAGTATGTATAAGAAAAAGCGCTCTTTGTGAACAAATTTGCCACATTTTGGTGATTCTATTCATACAGTTTAATATATCCAGTAAGTGATGATGCTTTAAATTAGATGGGAACATCAAATTTATTGTAAAGATGACTGCAGAGTTGTGAGACTTGCTTCTAGAAGGTCTTTAAATCCACTGTTTAAAAAGTAAAAATGACACACGGATGGGGTCTGCGTCTATTTTCCTTAAGATTTAGATTTCATAGAAAGTTGTGGAAGGTGGCTAAACTCCAGAGCATGTTGGTGTCATAGTTTTCATGTATGTGCATTAGTGCTTTCAGCAGGAGAATATGTGACATTCTTGAGGTTGTTTAAAAAGCTGTGCTTGTTGAGCCTTAGTGTGATGTTTCCTTCTCTGACAGGTCACAAAGGTGCTGAAGGACCTGGACCTGGAGAAGATCATGACGGCTCAGGCCAAGAATCTGAGCGGAGGCCAGAAGAGGAAACTGTCTGTGGGCATCGCCATCCTAGGAGATCCAAAGGTACCTGTGCGCAATCTTACTTCAATTTTTCGAATCCAGACACCAGTCCTTCTTGGATAACGTGAGTTTGTGGTTGTTTCTGTCAGATCCTGCTCTTAGACGAGCCCACGGCCGGCATGGACCCCTACTCCAGGCACCAGGTGTGGTCTCTGCTGAAGAGTCGCCGGGCCGGCAGAGTCACTGTGCTCAGCACGCACTACATGGACGAGGCAGACATCCTTGCTGGTACGAATGCTCCTTGTTGTGTAAGATACACAAACCCACACTTTGGACTGGAAATATAGACCAGAAATTGTGCTTTATTCTTATCCTGGATGATGGTATCTCAGGATCTTCTAGCTTGATCAATATTTTAATCAGGAGCTGGTGTTGCAGAAAATTTTCCGCCTTTCTTGATGATGTTTAAAATAAAACCGTTTGACCGGATGAACAGTTTTCACTCAGGTTTGTTGTGTATGCATATTTTAAAGTATGCTGCTGACATATGCTCCAGCTTGGTGATGTTATTCATCATGAGGTCAGCGCTGAGTTGCCTTCCTTGCTGCAGGAGAATTTCAAGAGTGAGATTCAAGGTGCAGAGGCGAGCAGAAAACACCAGCACAGCTTTATGTAACCGAGCAGCAGCTCCAGTTTTATACTCGACCCATATGAGAACAAAGGTTTATCTCCACGCGAGTTGAAAACATGTCTGATTTATTTTTTTTGAATGTTTGTTTCTGCAGATCGCAAAGCTGTGATCTCTCAAGGTCAGCTGAAGTGTGTTGGCTCCTCTCTGTATCTCAAGATCAAGTGCGGTGTGGGCTATCATCTAAGGCAAGGACCCCTTCATTGACTCTTACAAGAACCCAAAAGGAATAATTAATTCGATTGTTTTTGTTATTGCTGAGTTTAGAACGTGTATTAACCACGGGCGTCTTTATCGAACTAGATTTAGATGTTTTTCTTCATCCTTTGCAGAATGTCTATCAGCGAGGCATGTGACGCAGAGAAGATCACGTCTTTGGTTAAGCAGCACGTTCCCAAAGCCAAGTTATCCCGACAGCACGAGGCGGAGCTGACCTTCACTCTGCCCTTCGAGAGCATGGACACGTTCCCAGGTTCGATTCACAGGAACGTCCGTCGGTCACATTTAAAAAAAAAATCATGACACGAGTCGACCATACAGAGGTTTCCTTTGTGCGTGTTTGTTTTTTGAGCATTAAATTGTACTGATTATATTTTTAGTTTACAGTCGGGTCACGTTTTTGCACATTTATCCTGACCTGATTCTCTGATAGCTGCCTGCTTTCTGTAGCAACACGCATGCAGCTGTGCACACACATGTACTCCTAAATGTGCCCATCAGCAGTTTTTGGTTTACCTGCCTTGCTTTGACATTGTGCATTGTATAAAAATGTTTTTAAAAATCATAACTCCGAAGCAATCGACTGCAAATAAAGCAATTTCTTGAACCTCTGAATCTGCACTGGGGCAGAGCAGAGTGATACTGGAGCAGTTGTTCCTGCTCAAAGGGGAAAGTTTACTTACTCCTGGCCTTCATGGTTTCTTTAATATCCTTTAAAAATATCCAGACAGTATTTTAAAAATAGAGTATGACTCAGTCATGATTCAGCTTTGACTGTGAGCCACGCAGCGCGCTGAGCGGTCCTGAATTCATCTTTCGTAGGCCTGTTCTCGGAGCTCGACTCTCAACCCAGACTGGGAATAGTCAACTATGGTGTTTCCATGACAACGCTGGAAGATGTTTTTCTACGTTTGGAGGCAGAGGCTGAAGTGGATCAGGCTGGTGAGTGTGTCGCCAAACTGAAGATTGCTGCTGATTTCAGTTTTTCGAATGGAAAAAGTCTGCAGGAGCTCTGGTGTTGAGTAAAAGTCGTTTCATGTCTTCAGACTACAGCGTGTTTAATCGAGAGCAGGCGGACGACGAGTGCGACCCCGCCTCCCTGGACGACACGGACCAGAGGCTGCTCACGTTCTCCGACACAAAGCCGGACGTTGTGACGGGTCACGCCCTGTGGCGGCAGCAGTTCAGCACCGTGGCGTGGCTGCACATGCTCAACATGCGCCGGGAGAGGAAGGCCTTCATTTACACGTGAGTGTTCTCCTTATTTTACTTTATTAGCCAATTTCTTTATTTTGAAGATATCATGGGTAAACCGGGCTTCTTATTTATTACCTTAATACAATACATGTTGTTTGTTTTTGTTGTTTGTATGTTAATCTGTCATATGATGGACACACATGCTCCATCTGCTCCTGTAGCTTAGAGTTAAAGAACTGAATGACATCCATAGTTTTCTGCCTCTTTGTCCAGTCACAGAAATAGGGATGTGTTTTGAGGCTTTATTCCTCCCATTTATCGAGACTTTCCTGACTCTAACCTCCCCCTTCCTCCTCTTCCAGTCTGGCCTTGTTCCTGGTGTTTGTGGCTGCAGTCCTGGTTTTGTCGCTGGCCACAGGAAACATCCAGATTCACTCCTCAGACCGCCAATTTCTGCCAATTTACCTCCTGAGGAGGAACCAGGCGCCCCAGAGATACGCCACAAGCCTCCTGGTTCAGAACTCAACTGGTGAGTGTCACAGATACAAACACGGCAGCCTGACGGTTTCTGTGTAACTGAGTTAAAAGGCTTGTTTCACTTTCAGTGGGTTTTTTTCCCTGAATAAGACTCGAGATCTCAGCTCTATCACAAAGCACAACATGATGTAAACACTGTGATGAAGCATCGCACTTCTGCACGAGTGTGAAATATCCCACTAACCATAATCATTACAATATGTCCCGTGGGTGTAATTTAACCGACCTCCTTGATGTTGATTTAAATTGTTTTTATTGACACGTATGAGCTTCTACATGATGCAGTTTTATAGTTGCAAGCTGATTAAGCTTCCTCTGAGGGGTGTCTGGGCTCACGCTGAGTGGCAACAAACTCAGATTATGTCTAAGGAGGTCTGCCCATCTCTGCTTGGACCGCTGCCCCTGTGACGCAGCAGAAAATGGTTGTATGGATGATTTTAGCCGTGCCTTTTTCGTACCTACAGGCTCTGATATTTCCGATTTCATCCACAACATCGAGTCTCAGGACATCAAAGTGGAAATGATGAAGCAGAGCGACTACATGGCGGCGGCTCCCCACAGCGCTGCCATCAACGTAACAAGATCCAGCAAGGTCACTTTAATATTGCATAGATTGAATTTAATTACTGATATCAGATTAGATGAAACTGGAGCACCTCCACCTACATTTAATGTGTCACGGTGCTCGTGTTGCAGCCAAAGTGCTCTTTGTTTGAGGGCTGCTGGCTCCTCTAACTGAGAGCTTTCTGTTTAGATGGAGTGCTGAGTTCATGATGCTGTTGACACTTTGTTTCATGTGTTGTTAACAGGGTTTCAGATACAGCGTTGCATTTAACAGCACGACTGTTCACTCCCTGCCCATGACCGTCAATATACTGAGCAATGCTCTCCTAAGAGGTCTGAATGGGACCGGGCAGATCCGAACGTGGACCAAACCCTTTGAATATGTGAGTGCCTTTGACAAATATAGAGTCAGATAACAGAGGTCGTTTCCAAGACACTAAACTTTCCCTTTGTGATGCCCATCAGCAAATCCCTGATGCTACATCCTACGCGCTGGTGTACATAGAGGCAATCATACTGGGAATGCTGGCAGCTGGAATGCCGGCATATTTTGCAATGGACCACACTCGAGACCGAGAGGTAACCAGTTAGTCACAGAGATAAAAACAGATTCATCTTTTCAACAAAAGATTTAGAGGGAAAAAGAAACGTTGTCTGGTACAGTGAGAACATCGGGCCACACAGTCACATTTCTCGTCACTTCTGTGTTTTGTTTTGGGGGTTTTGTTCCCTTTGCAGATAAAGTGTCGCTCAACTCTGCGCATCTCTGGTCTCGTACCGTCAGCGTACTGGTGCGGTCAGGCAGCGGTGGACATCCCGTTCTATTACCTCATCCTGTCCTTCATGTCCATCATCCTTTTCTCCTTCCACACCGGAAACCTGCTCAACTCCAGCAACCTCTCTGCGGTGGTGCGTCCAGCTGCTTAAAGACTTTATTCCTCTGTAATACAACACATACGTGACTTCATCTCATGGCTTCTGCCCCGCCTTAGGTTCTCTGCACCGTTGGCTTCAGCCCAGCCATGATTCTCTTCACTTATGTGTCGTCTTTCGGCTTCGCCCGAGTCCAAAGCAACAGGGATTTTTTCTCTGTCATCTCCATGATGGTGAGACTCAAACATGTGATCCTGAACAAGCCTGCTGCTGCTGTTTTTTCTTCTTCTTTCTTCTTCTTTTCTTTGTTCTTCACATGACAACAAAAATGCTTTAGATTGAAACCTTTATTAAAAATAAATTGCTTGTACCTCAGGTGTGCGTCGTGTCAGCCTCGGTGGTTCAGTTGTCCTTCGTAAACAACAATCCAGCTTTGACAAGAACCCTGCACAACGTCTTGTGTTTGTTCAACCCGCTGTACCCTCTCATGGGCTGTCTCAACTGCATCACCAAGGTAGGAGCTCAGGGCAACAGCTGCTTTCTCTGTCAAGCATACAGCTGTGTTTTTCAAATAAATACACGATCATATATCATTGGGGCTGAGGCCGTTATTGGAGTCATGTTTGAGAGCATTTCTCCATTTCTCAGGCCACCTTCCTCCCGACTGTCTACGAGGAGAACTTCCTGTGGAAGAACCTGCTCATTTCAGTTTTAGCTGTATGTATCATATTTCATAACGTGGGGGAAAAATGTGATAAACAAATGTCAGAACTGTATTTAACTGTAACTGTGTGTCTGTGCTCAGCCTTATCTCCAGTGCATCGTTCTGCTTTTCCTGCTTCGCTGGCTGGAGATCCATTCTGGAGGAAGGACGATGAAAAATGATCAGCTCTGCAGGTGATGATCGCTTTCATAACTCTGATTACAGGAACCTCTGGTTTATTTATACTGAGGTTTATTGTTTTGATAAAGGTAGAAAAGTTTGTGAGGCTTTTGGAGTTACCCAGATCCCTGAACAAAATGTGGTCGCAACCGTTTTACTGCAGTAAAAACATATAGGTTTTGATGCCTACATTAAATGCAGCAGACCTAATTTTCTTTTAAAATATTCACAGGATCTCATCCCAGTCCAAGGCCAAGGTGGAGAGGAACCTAGAAGAAGGCCAGAATGAAGACGAAGATGTCCAGATGGAAAGGGCCAGAGTCAAAGAGGCCCTCAGCTGTCAGTCCTGTGAAGAGGTAAATGTTTACAATACATAAATTAAGAATGCTGTTGAAGTCCCTGGTCCCTGTTGAAGAGTCAAGGTGTAATAAAGATTAATTTAGCCAGGCATCTTTAGTGTTTTGTTTCTCGTCGGTGATCTGAAGGCATTTTGCTCCTTTTTCTGTCTTTTCTGTGTCTGTTTAGAAACCGGTCGTGGTTGTGAGTAACCTGAAGAAGCAGTACAAGGGCAGGAGAGAAGGATTTTCTCTAAGCAAGAAGAGGAAGCTGGCCACAAAGAACGTCTCTTTCTGTGTCCGTAAAGGTACGCTTAGTCTTGCTGCTTTTTCTTATGCTGCGTGGTTCCCAACCGGCCGACTTCACCCACAGTCTGAATCCTACCCTGCTGTTTCCTCAGGTGAAGTTCTTGGACTGTTGGGCCCCAACGGAGCAGGAAAGAGCACCATCATGCACATGTTGGCAGGTGACACTGACCCCACTGCAGGCCAGGTACAGTAGGATGATACTGAAGCATTCCTCGGTCTGTTTATTTAATCATTTCAGTCATGTTACTCATGTGTTTAAACCAAGAAAACACTCTGAATCTTTGCTCGTCTTGGTCCAGGTGCTGCTGGGAGACTACAGCACTGAGTTTCGCTCAGTGGACAATCCTCTGGAGCACGTGGGCTACTGTCCACAGGTGAACCCTCTGTGGCCTCGGGTCACTCTGCAGGAGCATCTGGAGATCTACGCCGCCATTAAAGGCCTGAAAGGAGAGGACGTGCCGGGGATCATCAAACGGTAAAGTCTCGGTCTCATCCTCAGTACCGGTTTCCCCCTGACGTTTGACCACAGTGATTTCTATTTTTAACAGTCAGACAGTCAAAGATGATGTAGATCTTTAAATCTTTTCGAGAGAGAGAGTGTAAAGCTAATAACGGTTGTTGTGTGTCTGCCGTTGCTGTCAGTGTGGTGAATGCTCTGGAGCTGAAGGACCACTTACACAAACAAGCCAAGACTCTGTCTGCAGGACTCAAGCGGAAGGTGAGGAGACCCTCGGCTTGCCTATTAGTCTGCTCGATTATAATGTTAATGCTGTGTTTATCCTGCCTGATAATAAAGTATTTATCAGAAACCTGTTGGCGTTAACAGCAAAATCGACGTTTTACTCCTAACGAGTCAGAATATTTTAGCTTTTTAAGTTTCATTTTATTTTTCGCGGCAGTGACGTTTAAACGTCTCACTTCAAATGTAAAAGCCTTAAATGTATGTTCTGTCATGAAACACATGAGGTACTTCGAATCTTTTCTGTTATAGTTTTACAGTATTTGTATGATATTATTGTGTTGTATGTCTGCAGTTGTGCTTTGCCTTGAGCATGATCGGGAATCCTCAGATCGTCTTACTGGATGAGCCTTCCTCAGGGATGGATCCAAAGTCCAAACAGCGCATGTGGTGAGACGATGTTTTCCTTACAGAAGCATTTTTCTGCCTTTTTCTTGTTTCAAATGTGAAGCGCTGAAGTTCTCTCAAATAAATGTTTCTTTTCTTTCACTGCCAAATAATGTGTTTAATTTCATAAGCAATGCTACCGTTAAAAGAAGCGTTTCCTTCGTGTAGGAGGGCCATGCGAGCCGCTTTTAAGAACCGTCAGCGCGGAGCCATCCTGACCACTCACTACATGGAGGAAGCAGAGGCTGTGTGCGACCGCGTCGCCATCATGGTTTCTGGGCAGCTGAGGTTCGCTCCACAGTTGCTTTCTCGATAATTTCTCAAACTTCCGAGTCTCGGCATAATGCCTCTTAATGCTTGGTCTCTTTCCTGCAGATGTATCGGTTCCATCCAACATTTAAAAGGAAAATATGGCCGCGGTTACAGTTTGGAGGTGAAACTTAGAGAAGAGCTGACGGGGCTCCAGCAGGTGGCGCTGTTGCATAAGGAGATCCTACGAATATTCCCTCACGCCGCTCGGCAGGAGAGGTGAGCCCTGACCTGTCTGTGTCTGTGTGCAGTTCAGGGATGTCAGACTCGTTTTACAGCCCATTTTGATCTTAAGTGAGTTGGATTGGTAAAAATCCTTTTTCTGTCACATTTAATCCTTGTGCAGTTTCAAGTGTGTCTCAGTGTTTCTGCATGATAAAGAAATGCTGCTGTAGTTAATGAAAGACATCTGTGTGGCCACAATAGAAAAGCATAAATATCTCCAGAGAAGAAAAAAGCTGCAACTTTTCAGTCATTTAACTCTTCATTACTTGAATGGATGGACTTTGGTGCAGTATGAATGAAAGTGGGAAAGGTGTTTATCAGTAGGACAAGCTGTAAAATTCTTTAAAAGGCAGTCCAAAATGTATATCCTCCTATTTTTGATCATAAAGCCAGCGAGCACCGATGGCGGTGAAGAGAGCACCAGATGGGAATGCGGTCACATAACTCCACAGCAGCTAGTCCAGCTGTGAAACCTTCAGTGTTTTCTTCCTGTAGATGGCTTCAGTTGATTAACACCTGTCTTTCTTCCACTTCAGCTACACAGTGATGGACACTTAATGAGTGCCAACAGCACACTGTAAAGGAAAGCAGTGAACCTTATAAAACTGAGAAAGCAAAAATCAAATCCAGAGTAAGAATTTTGTCCTGACTGAAAGACAGAATCGTGCTTGTGATTAAAATATGATTAATGGAACGACCCAGTTTCAGCTGTTCACAAAAACTGTGTCAAACGTTAGAATGAACCGTGGAAGTCGAGCTTTAAGAAGTTAAACACTTCGTAAAGTAAAATAAAATTAACTTTTCCCTTAAAATAACAGTTGGGAGTAGATATCCTGTGCTCAACGTGTGGGTGTTCGAGGTTGTTTTTGGGGTAGAAGTAAATAAAAAGCTTAAATAAAAATGTTAGAAATCAATAAATGAGGCAAAACATGAGCTTTTATATGTATTTTTGTAGCTTATTATACCACTGATTAGATTCAGAGTCAAAACTAAAAGTCAACTAAGAGCGAAAAAAGAGAGGAGGAAGCATTATGGAAAATAGAGCTGTGGAAACACAGACGCGTGCTACTGCTCTGTGTGTCCCAGTTTAATTCTGTATGTATGTGTGCTGTTTTTCCAGCTTTGCTACGCTGATGGTTTACAAGATCCCCATGGAGGACGTCCAATCGCTGGCCAAGTCTTTCTCCCAGTTAGAGAGCGGTGAGTGAGTGCTGACCCGTCGTTTCTCCTCCACAGCTCTGCTCTCTCTCCCGTGTACTTAATCTTCTTTCCTTGTGTCGTCAGCCAAGCAAACCTTCAACTTTGAAGAGTACAACTTCTCCCAGTCCACCTTAGAGCAGGTAGGCTTACATGTCAGGCGGTCAGTTTGTACTTCCACTGGACCTCTGGATTCTTCACTCCAAGCTTTCCTTGTTTCCTTTTGTCCTGCAGGTGTTTATGGAGTTTGCCAAGGAGCAGGAGAACGAGGAGGACGAGGTGGGCTCCCTCAGCACAACTTTCCAGTGGCAGCGGCTGCGCCAGGACGGCTCCGTCTCGGTCAACCACACAGACAGCATCGTGCACCAGCTCTGAACTCCACCCGAGAGGGAGCTGCCCGGTAACTGACCAGAAACCCGAAACTGCCAGGCTTCAGCGCCTGAGGGCTCACGCCAGCACTGCCCCACAAACTGCACGCCCACCGCCTTTAAAATGATCGTCAGACCTGTGTGGGTGGAGGGGGCGGGCCTTGCATACACTGGGATTGACTGTGTGTTTGGGCTGTTGTGGCCTCTTCCTGTGGGAGCGCATGTGTGTGTTGCTTTCGTCCATCGGTGCTTTCTGATTCGCACTGACCGAGGGGCCTGCAGTCTTTCTCAGCACGCTGATGCCACACTTACTCCTCTTTCTAATGTTTTTTATCTTCACAGGGAGTCCGTTAAATGACAAAAAAAAAATTATATATATATATATAAGCTTTGTGATCCTTTCCGTCCGTCCTCCTGAGCAGGAGTGTTACTGTAAATGTGTTTTCTCATCTCTTTGGGTGTGTTTTTTTTGTTTTGTTTTTTTTTTTTGTTTACTACCGTCCATAATCGTAATGGTACCAAAGCAGCACATCTCTGAACCACACCTCCTCACGTATTGGCACTGACGAGTATCTTTGGTTTATTAGTGTTGGTAGCACGTGCAGAAATCGCTCTGTCGTTGAGCCTGTGAAGTGAACGCCTATCTACTAACATGCCTAAAGAGACATGGTACAGCTCTTTAAACCTTTAAAAAAACCAACAAAAAAATAAACTAACACCGTGTTTGCTTTTTATTCTTCTGAGGCTGAAGAAAAAAGTCCCTTCCCCTCATCTTACAGCAGCATCCTCATCTTAACGCCCCGACCTTGGTTCTCCATAGTGTTTCAGCATGCACGCTCACAAAGAGGAGGCTGGTTATTTTCAGAAGTGGTAGCTGGATTCTTTGGGGCGAGCGATGAGCGTCGCCCGGCAGCAGGATGCAGGAATATAGTGTAGAATATGCACACCAGTACATGTAGCACTCCGCCCTCATCTCATGGCACTAGAGAGACGAACGACATCCGAGGTGGCGCTAGACGTTGGATCCAGGCGGGGCTCGTTTAGGCGTTCTTTTCGTAACAGATGTTGAATGTACGCTTGGCCTCCGGTGAGAGGAGGGTTCGTAACTCAGTGACCACTCCGTGGAGCTCCTGACAGCACTCGTGTTTCACGTTGGTGCCACTTTGGATCATGCAGCTGTGTTTTGTTAACTCTGTCTAGCTTATTTGATGTGTGTATATTGTGCTGTTTATAGTGTTTGTGCGTGTATTCTAGCACAGGGGTGTCAAACTCATTTTAGATTCTGGGTCCAGTTTTTCTTGATGCTGTTCCTTACAAACGTGTAAAGAAAGCAGATTTTTGCCTTTTTATTTGGTATGAAGAAGTTTAAACTCTTAAAGAAATCAGTCTGTAAAATAAGAAAGTACCAGCTGATCATTGCCTGGACTTTGATCTGTAATGAAAACAGAAACTTTTAGTTAATTCCCAGAATTTTACTTTTTCTTCTTTTTGCACAGTGGAAAAAATGCACATTTTCCCAGGATTCCTCCTGGATCAGAATGGGATTTTTAGGTGGTGACGATGCATGTAAACACAATTACTCCACATACACTAAAGGGAATAAGAAGTCTATGCTACCTTACTTAACAAATCTCTCTTTCCTTGTTATTTCAGTCATTTCATGAAAAGAGGGGAGGGATTTAAAATATGTTCTTTTTTTTAGGGAAAGTGGTGCCAAATTGTTTTATATTTAGGAAAAACCCTCCTTACTTTATAGGCACAGTTTAGTTTGGAGGGGCAGAACTAGCTTTAGGAAGAAGGCGGTAAAGTGACCTCTGGCTCAGAGGAACTGGACGAGTCAGACTCTACTTTCTTAAGCAAAAAACGCAGTCCAAGCTGTAAAGCTTCTTTTAATCTTCACATTATGTTTGACACCTCTGATCTAGTAGATTTGTACTAGGGAGTAACATTGTTGGTGCACTACCTATCAGCAAACCGACAAATTGTAATTCTTTCATGACATTCAGGTGTGAGGATTTTGGCTTAAAGGGAATTTAAGACACTTTTTACGATGTTTGTTTTATTTCTTTAGTGATCATAAATGCAGTCAGGAGGGAGATTTTTCTGCAGATCATGAGTACATGTATTTTTATTTAATTTGAGAGCGTTGCAGAATGATGTGCCGGCACAGGGGTGGATCAGATATCTGGAACAGAAGTGTTGTGCAGCAACATCACAAACTCAGTCCTCACAGTTGGATTATCTGAGCTCACAGAGGATGTGTGGGTGTGTTTGTGTGTTGCTGGCGTGTTGGTGTGGTCCAACTCTGTAGCACAGAGTTATTACCTTTTCTTGGATTTCTTCTAATTTTCAGAAAACAGCTAGCAACATTTATTCCAGCATTTATTCTATTTCCTTTCCTGAGCCCGGTCGTGTGTGTGACTCTGTTTTTGAGGTGTCAGGGATAAGTTACATTTATGTGTTTATGCAGTAGCTGCCATTCATCTGTAAGGCGCTTTTTACTGGAGGTGAGTAGGAGCTCAGTGTCAGAGCTGTGTTTGTAAAGATGTATTACATACAAGAAACATTGAAATATACCTTTGGTGGAGGAAATGAGTGGGATTTCTGCTATTATGTCCTTATTAAATGTGAAAACTGAAGCCCTGTGGGTATGTTTGTGCACACATGTAGCCTTTAGTCCGCAGACTGAGTAGAAACACTGGCTCTGCTTTAAGTTAAATGTGTGTGCTGAGTATCGACAGGTGGGCCTCTCTGGACTGTCCCATATACACTATTGTATAGAAACTCATTTTATATTCATTTTCCCAAGTGCAATGAAGAGTTTGTTTGCATGTGTGTGTTGTGTCTCAGTAACATGTAGCCATCCAGAAACATCTGCTCTCTTTTCACTCCGAGCCCTGCCTCCAGACCGCAGAGCATTTAGTTCAAAACGTTTCGCGTGACGAAAACCAAAATGCTCTCCGGCGGAGCGTTTAGACGACTGGCATCGACATTGGGGCAGGTTTTATTTTATTTTCCTGGTGGTGGTAAAATTGCACTATTTCTGGGAAATTTTATAACCTTTCTTTATATTATGCAATCTTTGTAAGATTATTTGTGCACTGACTTTATTTTTTAAAAGACTGTGGTTTAGCTGTGTGCCGTATTTTCCTCCTATCGCGCCCCTTTGAATGGACACTCGTCCCTCTATGGTCTCTACTCGACCTTTTCATGATTAAATGTTACTGTATAATATTTCTTGGCCTTTTGTTTGTTTTTGGTTTATTTGTAACAGACCATCCAGCCAGAGACAGTTTGGTGGATTGTGGAGATTTTTAGAGTGATGCACCAAAGGCAGACAGTGCGGAGAACTGTGCACGTGTCGAGCAGCTCCTCATTTCTTCATATTTCGCAAACATGTGGAAATATAGTGTACGAGGCAAAAAGAGTTTATACAAGTATAATTAGCTAGAAAATTAATGTGTCACCAGATTTATTCTTTTACAGTCTGAACTCTGAGGCAGCTTTCTGTTGTTTCTTTCTGGAATAATTCTCCAAACTTTAAAGGACATGTGTCTCCTTGGAAGCACAATATAAAGAAATGAGGGTTGGCTCAAGACTTTTGCACATCAGTTTATTTCATAGCAAAAGATCACACACTTGCAACAAAGTTTATAAACTCAGGAGTTCAATTATTCTCTTTCTTTTTTTTTAGCTATGCACCTGAGTTGGTTTCTTTCACAGCGTCACCAAACAGCAGGTAGCACTGAATCCTGACTGTATCTAAAAGATGGAAGTCGTACCCATGATGTCACTCGCTGTTTTTGGACTCTGCATTTTGAAGCCTAAATATTACTGATTTGGCTGCCACTGAATTAGGGTTCTTGGAGAAGTTATCATATTTAAGTGGTGTGTTAAATTAGCAGCCAGCGGTGGTGTTAATGTACAGACACAGTTACCTGGTGGTTTATTAGCAACAGACTAATAAAATACTATGAATTTCAGTCACCAAAACAGATTAATGAGCTTCTTTTGTGGTTATTATTTGTCTGATAATTCCATTAAAATGCTCCAGAAGGGACCAGCACCACATTTCAGTGAGGTGATGAATAGCAGACAGATGTGTCCTGTCACAGGCAGCTATAGCATAACACTGTCAGACCAGCCATGTCCCCAACTTTGAGTCTCACCATTATCCAGATCAGCACAGGCTGTCTCGCTCCCACCTTCAACACACAGCAGTCTTACCAGAGCAAAGTGGTCCACTGAGGATGCCACAGAACACCAGAGGAGCTCTGAGAGGATGCTTTTTACTGACTATACAGCACTATCATCCTGGACATCCCATCATCACATTTGCCTGTGATACAACGACTGACTCTGCCTACAGAGATTTTGAGATTGGAAAACAAAGGAGCAGCGGTGCAGACCTGGCCCCCTCTGCATCAGTGGTGCCAACCTTCAAATTCCTTGGTACCTTCATCTCCCTCAGCACGGCCAAACGTGTTTTCTGGCAAACGCTACAGACCACTGAGACCAAGAACAGAACACCAGCACCACAGTGACCCTCAAGACGCACCCAGGGACTCTGATCACAACCAAGACCAATATTCTAATTACTGAAACAAAAACCACTGTGAAACACATCATCAGTAATGCTCCTTCGCCTAGCATGATTGCATCTTACATCATTACCTTTATCTATTAGTTCACGCCCATTCATCTTAGAGATGTCACCTAAAGGAACAGTAAAGTATTTTTGTGCAGATATATTAATACTTTTAAACTAAGATTAATTGTGAAATTAATCTGGAATAGAAAAGTTATCCTGTTTAGAACTCGATTATATTACTTATTTAAAATTACAATAATAATAATAACATCGGATTCATGTTTTTGTTTTTTGTTTTTTACTTTATTTATCACATTTTAGACATACAGTCAAGTAAAACAGGGATCACATAAAAGATGACATTGTGGTAGTACAATGAGGAACAGAAAGAGTGACAAGGACAGTGAGACAAAAGTGAGTACAAAAAATAAAATAAATTAAGGGGAACATAAATAAACAAAAGTTTGCAAGAGCCAAAATCAAGTTAGCAGTTTCAATTGGTTATAGATGTTAACAGTCTTGAGAGCCTTAGTGTTTTTTGATGAGGAGATTGTCCTTATATATTGTGCAAGTTCCATTTTTAATACAAGAAGTTCAGGCTTTCTGCCGAGGACTTTGCTTTTGTGTATATGAAATTTTGCCAAAAATAAAACCTAATTTATAAAGAAGAAAGCATCATTGTCCTTGTCTTTAAAATTATAATAGCCAAAGATAGCATCCTTATAGTACAGTTGAAGATTAGGGAGAACAGAGTCAGTAATAAACTTGTGGAAATCCTTCCAGAATTTACACGTAAATTTACACGACCAAAACAGATGAGAAACTGTTTCAGGTTGCTCTTGACAGAAGGTACAGTTTACATTTATTTCAGCCATAAATTTGGACAAATATTGTTTGGTAGGGTAAAACTTATGAATCAACTTAAAGGAAATCTCTTTAATTTTGTTTGTCAAGAAAAACCTTTGTGGTAAAGTCCAAACTTTTTTCCATTTTTTTGCATCCTGAAAGAGAGATCTTAGTTTGGTATTTATAGACTTATGAGAGAAAACGCAAACATTGCCAAGAGAAGAATGTATCGGATTCATGTTTACACGTCTCCAGTTATAACGCATGATGTCATCTGTAGACGCGGGACCCGAGCAGCAGTGACGTGTAAGTGTGCGACTGTGATCTTTTGTGCTGACTCCGAAGGAGCCTGCAGTTTATTGTGAAGCAGAAAATATCTGCGGACACCATGAATGGAGCGGATTATCTGCAGCAGCACAGCGCCGAGAGTCTGTCCTTCGAAGAGATGCAGCAGATTAACCCGCTCGGAGTCCATCAGCAGCAGAAAGACGAGGGCAGCCAAACCTCCGGTGAGAATAACGACAGATTTAATGTGGAGGAAACGGGCTAGCTGCTAACACACCAGACAGGGATGGCCGTGTGTGGTTTTTTTCTTTTCACTTCATTAAATCAGTTCACATTATCCTGGAACAGCTCGTAGGACACAAGTAACACCGGTGTGAGTTAAGGTTGGTTACGAGGAGGAGTGCAGCGATCCAATCTTTCCCAGTTTCCGATCTGCTTCAGGGTGGAGGGCTGATTCTGCATCTACAGCTGTGGTCACAGGTTTACATCCACTCATCATGGTCACGAATGTCACTGTCATATGGAGTTAGAGCTGGGCGATATGAGATTTTTTCATATCACGATATGTTTTTTTTTCATTTCAGGCGATAACGATATCTATCACGATATAAGCCAAATAACTATATTTGTAAGATTTAAATGTGCCGTTGCTCACAAGTAAAATGTGAAATAATCAGCAGCTTGTTTTGATTTAAATATTTATTTCCTATAATAAGTTCAACAGGGTAGATGTACTTAAGGAACATGAGACTTTTTCAGATAAATAAAGGCAAATATTGCAAACTACACAAAAGGCAGCCGCTAAAGCGTTTAAGTTTCAAAACAGAACAAACGAAACAGACTAAATTGTCAATTCCACTTAGAAACAAAATATTAATTCTAAAAATAAATCTTAGTTTGTTTTACAGAAGAACAGACAAAACTGACTAACTTTTGTCAATATCAAATAAACTGAGAATTAAAAGGAAATTCTCAATCTCTCCTTGTTGTATAGCTTAGCTTTTCAAACAGTTTTAACAGTTACTTTAGTCTGACAAAAGCCGAATGACGAATCAGCGCTTCCAGTCAGAGACTGAGGCTACGTCCACACGTACGCGGGTATTTTTGAAAACGGAGATTTTCCGTTTTCGTTTTAAAAATAATCCCGTCCACACATAAAGGCAGAAATGAAGGAAAACGCTGCTATGAACATGCCAAAGCAGCAGGTGGCGCTAGATTCCTAACCGTGCAGAAATGTTGGCCAATCAGAAGTCTAGAAGCCTCGGTGGGAAAAAGTAAACAAAGCTGGGGCATAGAAGCAGAACCGAGTCGTATGTGTGGAGGGACAGTAACTGTGTGTATATGTAAGCATTTAAACACTGCAGAGAGTAGAATTAACAGTAACAGTATTGTAGAAATTCATTTCACCGAAACAATAACGTGGCGCACAGTGTGACGCATGCACCAGTTTATTGTATTTCCAGACTTGCTTTCGACACAATTTACAGTGCACGCTACTCTGTTTTTTGTCAGACTTGAAATAGCCGAAATACCTTCACACTACGGAACTTCTATGGCTCTTCCGTTCGACAATCTCTCCGGCATTGGAACCATCATCTGTTTTCTCTTCGGTCACGCTCGGTTGATTTTTCTAGTCGGCACACTCATTTCCTCCATTACCCGCTGGCTGCTTCCCAAACAAACACACGTGCGGCTTGGCACTTGTGCTGTACGTAACAAGTCACGCGACGTGACGCTGCGGCTGTGATTGGTTCGGCTCTGCGCTACTTAATTTGGATTGGCTGACCTTTTAAAAAAAAAAAAAAAAAAAAAAGAGGACAAGAGCGGCGAGGTCTATCGCGATAGCTTAATTTCTCTATCGAGTAAAAGTTATATCGCGATACATATCGTTATCGTTCTATCGCCCAGCTCTATATGGAGTTTATCTGATCTTTTTGCAGCGTGGAATGATTGTATTTTTAATGCGTGTTTTTTTTTCCCCTCTTCATCCACACAGGGTCAAAAATATACATACAGATTCAAATATAAACATAAAATCTAAACTTTTGGTTGGTTAAATGTCCCTTAACAAACTGCACTTCAGCTTTTTGTTGTTTTTGTATCCATCAATAAGCTTCTGGCATAATTCTGACTGAATATTTGACCACTCTTCCTGGCATAACTTTTGTTTTTAAATTGGTTCGTTCCTTGGCACAGATCAGCTCTTAAGTATAGTCCTCAAATAGGGTTGAGGTCGGAGCCACGTAAATCCAGATGTTTAATGCTAGCCTGCTTTATCCATTTCAAAACCAGTGATGTGTTTGGGATCGTTCTCCTGCGGAAACATCCAACCATGTCCAAGCTTGAACCATCAAGCTGTTGATCTGATGTGAAGTTGAGGGATTTGGAGGTAGTTTTCCTTCTTAATTATTCCATTCACGTTGTGTTATATACCAGTACCACTGGCAGGAAATGGGCCACAGCATGTTTGACAGTCAGTCTTCTTAGGTTTGAATTCTTCAGCTCGACTCTTGTATTTGTGACCAAACAGCTCAATCTTTGTGTCGTCTGACCACAAAAGTTTTCTCGAGAAGGCATTTGGCCCGTCCACGTGGGCAGCTGCACATTTCAGTTGAGCTTGAAGGTTTTGATTTTGGAGCAGAGGCTTCTTTGTTGGTCGGTACCCTGTAACCCTGGCTTCACTGTGGACAGTTGTGCTGGTGTTACAGTAGTTTCCAGTTCATGGCAGGTATGAGCCTCGATGTTTCCTGGGCTGTTCCTGAACATCCTAACCATAGTCCTCCTTTCTGAGTCTGACAGTTCTTCAAGACCAAAGTGGTGACACGTCTGAATAATTTGTACTTGTGCGAGTGAATGTGAGTGCGAATGGTTGTCTGTCCCTGTGTGTTGGCCCTGTGACAGACTGGCGACCTGTCCAGGGTGTACCCCGCCTCTCGCCCTATGACAGCTGGGATAGGCTCCAGCGCCCCCCGCGAAGCTGAAAAGGATAAGCGGAAGCGAATGGATGGGTCTCTGCAGATCCTTAAACATCCTGGTTTAAGCTGCAGCCTTAGGTCAGCTTCTACAGAGCACTGTTTACAAAAGCAGTCATCACAGCAATGGCTTCTTCCTCCA
The DNA here is from genome assembly GCF_057381915.1 of Diplotaxodon limnothrissa. NCBI lineage: Eukaryota > Metazoa > Chordata > Actinopteri > Cichliformes > Cichlidae > Diplotaxodon > Diplotaxodon limnothrissa. Next base: position 30,249,466 of record NC_140603.1, on the reverse strand, counting down.
GGCTGGATGGACACTGAAATAACCCACTGTTCAGGCCATGTGCACATTGTACTACACAATTTGCACTTTTAAAATTAATATCTAAGGTTCATCAAGGTTGCACTCACCAGTATACAGACGTTTGTTATAGTTTGTATAGTTTTTTAAGACTTTCTGTTACTTGTATCCTCATATTTATGTTCTCCTTGTGAATATGTTGCTTATTTAAAATGGTTTCTTTTTGTATACAGAGAGCAAAGGGAACCAGAGTCAGATTCCTCATCTGTATGCACAAACTCGGCCAAATAAAGATGACTCTGAATCTGAACAGGCTTTGATCCTGACAACTTAAGACATACATTACAGCATCACTCATTAAAAGGCCAGAATCACCATGGTGTTCATGCCCTTGATGAGTGGATGGAAACTTCTGACCAGAACTGTAACCATAGCAGTGTTTTCTTCTGACTGAACACTCAAATTACTTTTTACTTGCTTTACAAGCCACATTCACACATTTACACACCACTTCTTACTGTGTGCCTTTGTGTGTCTGTGGAGCAGGGCATCAAATTAGCTCCACTTTTAAGGTGCAGCAGTCTAAGCACAGAAGCCCACGCGGTCTCTAAGGGCTGATTTGGATTTCTGTGGGGAGCTGGTGACGTAACCTACATAAGTGGCTGACATTTTTGCTGGCATTTACACTTATGCTGGTGCATTATGGGTTAGTTGCAGTTTGTCCCGGTGTTTCATATGTAGTGCCAGCCAACAGAAATAAATAAAATACTGGGTCCTCACCTTTGTCAGAAAAACATGTTTTTCCCTCTAGTTTTCCCCCATTCTTTGTAGTTTCAGCATTCTCCTTCCAGGAATCTGCTGGTATTTGTGAGTCGTTATATTGATGCTGTAATTATTATTCCTTGTATCAAGACAGCGATTGTTATTCTCTCACTAATCAACAGTGCTGAACAGAACAACCACATTAGTTGGCAACTTTGACCTGACATGTAGTTACATTCCCCAGGAGGTGCATGTCAGGATTGCACACTTACACAGAGAGCAGAGACATCCTTCAGATGAGTCCTGTTTCTTCTTCTACTTTTATCTGCAGTGTCAATATTTCACTTCTGTCACTGCCCACAGCTCGTTGCCATAGGTGAGGGTAGCAGCATATCATAGGAGTGCACCAAACATAATGAGAAAGACAGGGAAGGTTATGAAAAAACCATTAGCAAATACACAAATAAAAGTTGTTGTTGTTTTGTTTGTTTTTGCAGTTTTCAGTTTACAAGTCAGGTCCATGCCAAATAGCGCTAATGGATATGTAACCATGACAATGTCATACAAAGAAAAAATGGACATGTTTCTCTTGAATTGGACTGAGTTATAATTTATATGCAGTTTATTTTTCCTAACGTGTGACGTCTGTGTGTTCTTGATGGTTTTGCTTGTTTGTTTAAACTTCTTTTTTAATATGTAAGTGACCTCATTTCTTATGTTTGTTTGTTTTTATGCCTGTGAAGCTCTTTGAGCCTCTTTATGTGATTATGTATGAGGCAAATAAAAATGAATTGGACTGAATTGGATTTAGTGACCATTTGAATCTGTTTTTTTAAACGCACATATAATGCAAAACTGGGGGGAAAAAAACTAAACTAAACTGAGCAGTTAGCTCAGGTGATGAATACAGTGGGGCAAAAAAGTATTTAGTCAGCCACCGATTGTGCAAGTTCCCCCACCTAAAATGATGACAGAGGTCAGTAATTTGCACCAGAGGTACACTTCAACTGTGAGAGACAGAATGTGAAAAAAAAAATAAATCCATGAATCCACATGGTAGGATTTGTAAAGAATTTATTCGTAAATCAGGGTGGAAAATAAGTATTTGGTCAATAACAAAAATACAACTCAATACTTTGTAACATAACCTTTGTTGGCAATAACAGAGGTCAAACGTTTACTATAGGTCTTTACCAGGTTTGCACACACAGTAGCTGGTGTTTTGGCCCATTCCTCCATGCAGATCTTCTCGAGAGCAGTGATGTTTTGGGGCTGTCGCCGAGCAACACGGACTTTCAACTCCCGCCACAGATTTTCTATGGGGTTGAGGTCTGGAGACTGGCTAGGCCACTCCAGGACTTTCAAATGCTTCTTACGGAGCCACTCCTTTGTTGCCCGGGCGGTGTGTTTTGGATCATTGTCATGTTGGAAGACCCAGCCTCGTTTCATCTTCAAAGTTCTCACTGATGGAAGGAGGTTTTGGCTCAAAATCTCACGATACATGGCCCCATTCATTCTGTCCTTAACACGGATCAGTCGTCCTGTCCCCTTGGCAGAAAAACAGCCCCATAGCATGATGTTTCCACCCCCATGCTTCACAGTAGGTATGGTGTTCTTGGGATGCAACTCAGTATTCTTCTTCCTCCAAACACGACGAGTTGAGTTTATACCAAAAAGTTCTACTTTGGTTTCATCTGACCACATGACATTCTCCCAATCCTCTGCTGTATCATCCATGTGCTCTCTGGCAAACTTCAGACGGGCCTGGACATGCACTGGCTTCAGCAGCGGAACACGTCTGGCACTGCGGGATTTGATTCCCTGCCGTTGTAGTGTGTTACTGATGGTGACCTTTGTTACTTTGGTCCCAGCTCCGTGTGGCTGCTCTGCAATAAAGTTTCAAATCCAGGCATCCACGAGAAACAGGATTTATGAAGTTTGAAGTTCTGAAAAATTTCTGAAAAATTAAAAACATACAGCTCTGCTATCCAACATAAATGAAGACAGAAAACGAAACACCAGTGACGTTTGTAGGGTTGCTGAAGTTGGGCTAGCTGGTATATAATGTTGTGGTGGCTAGCTACAGAGCTATGGTTAGCATAATACAAACACACAGTGAAGCTGGAGGATGAACGCCAAATCTTTATCCCATCGATAAAAATTAAGATGAAGGTTCACGATTTTTAGGGACAAATGCAATCACATGGCAGGAGAAAGATGCTCTAATTGGACCAAACGTCACTCAGGAGATAATCCATTCAGAATTAGTCATTAATATACTGCTGCATGGTTTATATTACTCATAATTTAAAAAATCCCGATCCTCAGCTTCATGTACCCATTCAAATCTTTGTTGGCCTCAGAATTATTTTTTTCTAACCTGATCAAATATTTGATGCCTGGCAAACTGTGAGCTGCTGGGCTGTAGTTACACCGTGAGGTTTTAAAAACTGAGCTTTAAAACAAGTAATTTTGTAATGGTTTTGTAATTGATTCATTCTTTGCTGGAAGACATAATTACACATTATTCAATACAATATATATATTTATGAGTATAACATATATATCTAATTCCATGGCCTGTACCTTTAAATTATTATTTATATGATGGCTTTGAAGCAGGAATTCTCTTATAAACTCTGGTGAAGCAAAGTGAAAAAACCCCCAACTTGTTTCACTTTCACAAACTCCTTCATCCTGACAGCATTTCTTTTAAAACACTCACTGGAAGTACAATGATAAAGCATTTCTTTTATTGCAGGCTAAAAGTCGACTAGAAACACAAGCTTGCTAAAGATTTTCACTCATCTCAGTATAGTTTCATTCTTTCTTCTAATTTCTATCAGATTCCTAGAATACTCCAGTGCTACAATTGCCTTTATAATAATTTAACTCCATGTGTTTTGCTGTTTTCTGCAGAAGTTCAGCAGCTGCTGGAGATGAAAGAGGATCACCCTGAATGGAGCCTCGGTCTGGACCAGCAGGACCGAGAGTCTCTGCAGATAAAGGAGGAACAGGAAGAACTCTGGACCAATCAGGAGGGAGAGCAGCATAATGGATTGAAGGTGACTGATGTCACCACTTTCCCATTCACTATTGTTACTGTAAAGAGTGAAGATGATGATAAAGAGAAGTCTCAGTCTTTGCAGCTTCATCAAAGCCAAACTGAAGACAACAGTGAGATGGAGCCTCTGACCAGCAGCCCAGCTAAACAGGTAAAAACAGAGCCTGATGAAGAGGACTGTGGAGGACCAGAATCAGAAGGGAACCTTGATACACATATTTATTTACAACCAAAAACTGATGTAAAGGCTTCAGACTCTTCTGAGACTGAAGTGAGTAATGATGATGATGACTGGAAGGAGCCTGTATCAGATTCTGGACCTAAAACCAGACACAGTGATGATGTTTGGAAGGTGAGCAGGGAACTTGAGTCAGGCATAAAGAGTCAGGGGGCATTTAACATTTTAAACAAATCCTTTAGCTGCTCAGAGTGTGATAAAGAGTTTCTCCAAAGGCAGTCTCTTCAAAAACACATGACATGTCATTCAAAATAATTATCCTCCAGCTCCAGCTTGGAAATTAAGAAATCTCATACAGTGAGGAAAAATGTAGAGTCTCAGAGGACAGACCACACCGAAGAGAAACCATTTGGCTGTAATGTTTGTGAAACAACTTTAAGACAGCGGTATAGTCTTGACAGAGACATGAGAGTTCACACAGGAGAGAAACCATTTGGTTGTGATATTTGTAGCAAAAGATTTTCATATTCACGAGATTTGAAAAGACACCAGAGTGTCCATACAGTAGAGAAACAATTTAGTTGTGGTGTTTGTTGTAAAAGATTCAAGCAGAAGATGCATTTCAAGGCTCACAGAAAAGTCCACACAGCAGAGAGGCCATTGGGTTATGAGCCATATAGCTGCGAGGTTTGTGGCAAAAGATTTAACCAAAACACTCATCTTAAGTCTCAAATAAGAATCCACACACGAGAGAAACTTTTCTGTTGTAAGATTTGTACAAAGAAATATAGACATTCTTCTACTTTCAATAAACACATAAAAATTCACACAGGAGAAAAACTGTTTAGATGTGATGTCTTTGGTAAGATATTTACTAATCACGAAAGTTTGAAGATTCACAAGATAGTCCATACTGGAGAGAAACCATATGGCTGTGGTGTTTGTGGCGAAGGATTCAACCGAGGAAGCAATCTGAAGAGACACATGCAACTTCATGTGGGAGAGAAACCATTTGGCTGTGAAGTGTGTGGGAAGAACTTTACATGATCTGAAAAACTGAAAAGACATGTGAAAGTTAATGTAAAAGAGAAACAGTTTGGTAGTGCAGAAATTTTTACGTGACAGGGAAGTCTGAGACACATGGGGACATGTTAATAATGTATCCCCAGTTGTTCACATTTCCATTATTTTGTACAATTAATTGCTACATAAATATAAAACAGTGATACTAGTTGTACTTGGGGTAATATACAATCTATCATTGGTAAATCAGTACTTATAGGTAAGAAATTAGACCTCAGTTAATTTATATCAGGAGAGATAGTTGGAGAAGATCACCTTTAGGACTTTCTGTTAGCTTCCTGGAAGTCATAATGATCAAGAAAGCCACTATAGGCTTTGGTGACTAAATGGGTCCAGGGCTTGCAAAATCGCTAGCCCGACGTCCCGGAGCTAGCGATATCTCCGGTCGGGCCACCAAAATCTGTCTCAGCCCCGCCCGTTGGGTTATCATATAGCCCAACGGTCGGGGCTGAGAAAGATTTTGGTGGCCCGACCGGAGATATCGCTAGCTCCGGGACGTCGGGCTAGCGATTTTGCGAGCCCTGCGGGTCAAAGACAAGACTTTTACAAATTAGAGTGAGCCTTAATCCCACTGTGAAATGTATCTATTTCTGTGTTTACCTTTTAAAAGAATTTGTTTGACATGATTTGAGTTGAAGCAAACTTTCTTGGGAATATAATTTTATTTTGCACACAAACAGTTTTTGGCCTTGGATACTCTGCTATATATAGTTTTAAATAAGGTTTAATGTACTTAAACTTGGAATATAATTTTATTAATTATATGACCAACAATGTGAAACTGTATATAGTTTTTTTTGTTGCCTTATGCCCCTGTTACACAGGCCTAGAGACCAGTTGACTATCATCCTGCCAACCACTGGTCGCTAGGGTAAAATGTGTAATCCCCGACTGCTTGGCAAGTGGTTGCTGGCTGTCACGAGCTAAAATTAATGGCAAAGAGGTGTATTGTGTTGCACCAAAAACCTCATAGCGATTGCTTTGGTTGCTAGCAGATTGTTACCCATAGTTTGCATGGACACAGACACTCTGCAGACACTCAATAACTACTTGCCGAGCGGTCAGCGGGACTGGTTGGTGACCTTGAGAGCTTTTAATCACTTGACCTCTAACTGTAAATGCAGGTGTGCCGACAGCGCCAACAAGTCTACAGCCAGTCACCAAACATGATGCAAAAAAACGTGTCAAGATTCAGCATCCCGCCAATGGAAAGGAGGACTGCACGTAGATCCATGAAAGGAAGAGGGAGATGGCAGAAGTGCCTGCCTGCCAGTTCCAGTTCGGACATCACTCTTGCAACCTCTCAATACCAGAAGGACTCGGACGAAAACAGTGACCCCTCGCTGTCACTCATTGCCAACATGCCACACACAATGCTGGAGCCGGGCTCGTCAGCCAGCCTGCACGGACGTGTTGGCCACAGAGTTGTGACCGGGGAGCCAGAGTTGGAGATAGAGGATGAAAAGCCAATGGTGTCGCATTGGCCCGGGGTCAAGAAGAGGATCCGGATGGAGCCAGAGGCGACTCTCTCGCCCGAACAGGAAGACCACCTCGTAGAGTGGTTTGCAGCTCACCCGTTCTTCTACGACCAGACAGCACGCGACTTCAAGGACAAGCGCAGGCGAGAGCAGCTGCTGGATCAGAAGGCCGAGGAGCTAGGAGTTACCGGTGAGCTATGTCTCTGTAATTTCTGTTGATGCTCAGTATCTTAAAACACTCTAACGTTTTTTATCTTTTTTTAAACGGGACATTTATGTTTGTGTTTTTTTTTCGACTGTGCTCAGGGAACTTCCTCTGGGGGTGGTTCCGCAACATGCGGACCGTCTATGGTAAACTAAGGAAGAAGAAGAATGAGCAAGCAACACGACCACTGACAGCCAGGCAGCGGTGGACTTCAGATATGTTCAAATTCTTGGACAAGCACATGACCATCCGCAGGAGCAGCCTGGGAAAGGTAGAGTAATATGCCCTTTTGTTTGTTTGTTTTTTTCTCCCTTGTAGCTGCTCTGTTTAATGGCGTTTCAGGGGAAGTAGTTAAGCAAAAGTAAATGTGCTATAAAATGTCTGCACTTGCCTTGTATGCATTTGATATTTATGTTAATGTTTGTTTGCTTGTGTTTAAAAAGCTTCAAGGGGCACAGTCCACCAATACCGGAGTGGAAGAGGAGGAGGAGGAAGAGGAAGAAGAAGAAGGAGACGAAGAGCCTGCGAGGTCATCAAGTCGTCCTGGGTCTCCGTCTCCTGTTCCCTCCAGTCAAACCCCAAAGTTAAAGGGCAAGAAGGCCAAGCTCGCCAGCCGCTGCGTCAACAAGGCAGTTCTTCAAATCCCAAACAGCATGTCCTCACTGCAGACGGCTATGAGGTCCCTGCAGGTAGCTATGGAGTCCCTGCAGGCGGCCGTTGGGGGGTTGAGCAACAACCGAGTCATGTACTGTCAATACCTGAGCACCGAGGTGGGCATGCTCACAGAGGAACAGTGGTCAATGTTTCAGCAGGAGACTATGGGGATGCTTATTCGTTTCCGTACTGCCCGTCAGCAGCGGCAGCAGTCCGCAGTTCCAGTCCTCCTCCCTCCGGGCTCCATGGAGTCGATTCCAGGCCCGAGCAGCACTCTGCTCAGTAGTTCCTATTTCCAGTCCCGGCCAGCACCGCCCCAGTAGCCTCTGTCCCAGCAAATTAATTTTTTTATTGAATTTGTGAACTATTTCACAATTTATTTACTGATCATAGTTGAGTGTTTATGTTAATAAACAATCATGTTTCACTGGTACTTACTTCTTGATTCCTTGTATCACAGTAGTAAAACTTGTGCCTTACAGCTGCAAGACATTTTAATTGGCGCAAATTTTACTTTGAGGCGGAGAGTCTCAGTTTCTTGTCGGTGTTATGTGTAAACTTGAAAAATAGAAAAAGCAGATGTTTCTCATTATATTGTACTTTATACATGGACCATTGTGACCTTTAAATTCTTATATTCTAAATTTGAAATTAAAATTTCAATTTCTTTTCATGTGAGTGAACTATCTTGTATTTTGTATTTATTACACTGGGATATAGGGATACCAAAAAAGCTAAAAATAATTGCCTTATTCATTCAAATCTCTCCACAGCCACAAGTTAGCCTACCAGGTTAGAGCTCCAGCAGTGTTATAGTCATGCTTCAGGTAGACTCGCTGCCTTTTGTCATCATGACTTCCTGCTACGAATATCTTGCATGACTGCCTCGTCTCCAGGCTTTGGGGATAATGTGTTTGGCATTTTCCTCATGATCCAGGACTGAACACAACATTTAGACACATGCGGACACAATCAAACTGATGGCATTTGGCATTTGTTGAAGTTCTGTGGAGAGACAACAGAAGCTGTGGCCAAGTATCTCTTTTTTGTTTTCCACTATATTTATGCTTGACGAAAGTTGGTAGCTAAGGATTCTCTGGTGAACTGTCAAGCATTGACTGTCAGTACTCCGCACTCCATCAAGTGCCAAACTTCTTACTCACCTCCTGTCAACTGTCAAGGGTGCCTGGCATAGACGTGACACCATCTTCAGGGTGTCTACAGTGGCACCACAGAACAACACCAGAAATGGCGCTATACTAACCACAGACAGAAGACTAGAGTGCGTTAGCTGCTGGTAGTCACCAGGTACTGGGAGGTCGGTGCCATTTTGATGCCAGGTTAAAAGGACAGCTGCAGTTAGAAGATGTCTTTGTCAGGCAGACGATCTGCAGAAGCATGTGATACCCTCTCCAATTCTGCCATCAAGTTTTCTTATTGAACTACTGAATTCAGCATGTTACCAATGCCTGAGGACAGCCATTACTACATTAAGGATGGAGAGTAAAGAGACATAATGAGATCTGAATTGTCCGGCAAGGTGAGTAGGACTGGAGTTGCTCTGAGGATCCTGCTACATATACCCAGTCTGGGTTGATCTCCCACCCACCAGGTGCTGATCACTGAAGAGTAGTTACCTGCCAATTGGTAGGGGAGGTCCACAACCAGCAACCAATCTGAGTCGATTCAGTTGCACAACCAGTCGCCAACCACCTAGCAAATGAAAATATGAACTTCACTTGATTTAGTGGTTGCTGGAGGTCATGAGTATTTGGGGCTGCCCACAGGTCTCTACACCTGTGTGACTGAAGCATTAATTTATCGGCAGCACTCGTGCTTACCTGCATTGTCAACCACCGAAGACACAATTTAAGAAGGAATATTAAAACACAAACTCGACATATTAGAAAGCCTTTCTGGCAGAAAACCCTCAGGTTTGATTTCTGCAGAAGGCAGCAGCTGTTTTGGGCTAAACCAAACACAGTGAGTGGGATATTTAATAAAGTTTAATAAAAATGCAATACTTGTTTCATTATGGATATAAATCAGCAGCACCTTAGGTAAAGCTTTACCAGTACCAGTATGTTGGATGTATCTGCTGAACCAGTGCTTATTTTGGGCATCAGGTTCACCTGGGAACAGTTTTAAACTCTGAACGACATAGTTTAGTGAGCAGAACTCGATATCAGATTAATTCAGTGGTGTATTTCAATGTTGTTAAAATTTAGTTTATAAAATTTTGATGACATGTTTTTTTTTTCATTTTGAAGATTTTTCATGAGCATTGTAATTTAAATGGCAAAAGCAGTGTAATTCCTCCAGCTGACTGAATGTATTTGTTAGCAACTGGGTAATCAGTCATGTATGTGTAATGTCAAAGAGTATGATTATGACTGTGGAGGACCAGAGCTCCCAACAAAAAATAAATAAAAGACTAAAACAAACAACTTAATTTGCCTTTAAAACAAAGAGTGCTAAAATAAAAGTAGGCATGAATTAACACGTAAAATGTGACCAGTTGATATTTCTCTTGTATTTGCTTTTTGTGTTTATTTCTCAGTTTGCTGTCCCTTGCAATGTTCATTTAGATAGATCTGTTTCATTTCTTTGTTTCTTGAAACATTTACGTCTGTCTTCTTTTTGTGATGATGAAATGTAAACTAGACCCATTTAAATTCTTAACTGTTGAGCAACTAAAATTCTTTATGAAGCAAAAATTCAAAATGTGTATGTCATGTTGTTGAATGCATTTTCTTTCATAAAACAACATTAAATACTTGACCTGTGTTTTGTAGTCACCAGTCTTCTTCTTTAATGGCTTTGTTTGTTTGTTAGGAGCTGCTGTATGGAGCTGATAAAAACTCCACAGGATACCTTTCAATAGAAGAGGTAATGCCTCCTTTCCCCCCAGCTGTTTTGAAACAATGTAAACATTTTCAAAAAGCAATGTTACTGATATCAACATTTAATGTGTTTTGTTTTTGAACTAGTTCAAGTTTTGAGGCTTTAAACTCTTTGCAAATGGCCTCATTCTAATTTTATTTACATGTTGTATTCCAACATTTGGAAACAAGTTTAAATAAAAAAAGTGGGTAGAAGAGGAACTGCATACTTTATAAACAGTGTTTCATTATATCTAATTTTATTAAATGGATGCTCAGTATAGTTACATGCACAGACCTGTTACAGGACACATCTTCAGAGGAAGATTTGAATATTTAAGATTAAAAATAGTATCCACCGGATTGTTGTTGTTTTTTTAATGCTCAAATTTGTATTTTGAAGAAAGAAAACGGCTTCTTTTGGGGTGTTTTTATTCTTTAATAAAGAAAATAAATTTTTAAAAGTAATGACTGTGAAAATAAATTACGATTTAAGATAAACCGTTTTATTAAACAGCTAAGGATGCAGCAAAAGTAAAACAATAATTGTTTTTTTTACATTATGCATCTTAAATGTGTTCTTGTATTTTTTTGTGCGCTGTGCACATTTCACACAGTGCGTTATACTGTATATAAAAGACAAATAACCACATGTGTTATATAACCATATGTGTTTATTGTATGTTAATAACTGTATTTGCGTTTTTATTGTTCTTAATATGGACGTTAAAATGCTTTGTCCCTGTGTAATGTCTTGTTGTTGTTTTTTACATTAAAAAAACTTTTAAAAAACTGTAAGTGCGAATAACCTTTAATCACGCACAATGTTAAACCACAATTAGAACACATGTGCTGTGTGTGTGCTTAAGTAGTTCCATGTCATACTACTCGATATATTGAAACGACATAATGTATTCTGTATCCACTACATACAAATACATAAAATATTATTCTACAAATGTGTTGTACAGTAAATGGTAAATGGCCTGCTTTTGTATAGCGCTTTACTTAGTCGCTAAGGACCCCAAAGCTCTTAACACTACATTCAGTCACACACTGGTGATGGCAGCTACATTGTAGCCACAGCCACCCTGGGGCGCACTGACGAGGCGAGGCTGCCGGACACTGGCGCCACCGGGCCCCCTGAACTGTACTTGACCCATGAAAACATTCCTCTCACCATCGTCTTTTTGATGTGCATCCTCATGCATCCCACTGAGGAAACCGTTTCGCCAGCAGACACTAGGTAGGAACCTTCTGCTGGTTCTCCGGTGTTGCTAGGGGGAACAAAATACAGATCGGGTTGATCATCAAAGAAAGGTCGGCTCTGTGTTCGTGTGGACCCTCCTGATGGAGGGGTTGTGTTGTCCCTGTAGAACCGCCGCTGGAGCTGGATAATCGCTTTGTTTGGAAAGCCGAAGCCTGGAAAACAAACTGAGGATGAAGAATCATTTTTAAGAGGAAGAAAAGCGATGGAGCTGCAGACCTCACCGTCAGAGCAGCGAAAATACAAAGACGCAAAACTAATCCTGGAAAGGACGCCTCAGGGAAGCACCAGGGTAGATCTCGGGCTTGCTTACTCCAGGTGGGCTGCACTGAAGAGGGACAGATGCTTCCAGACTGACGCTGAACTGGCCGCCTTTCTGCTGGACTGGTAATTTAAACTACCTGTGTGATTAAAAATAGGGTGTAGGCATCAAAATAAGATCAACAACAGGATCAAATTAACCGAATAATGTAAAATTAATATCTGCGCGCATTGGTTGGGATTGATTTAATCATCAGTTTATTCAAATTATTTAAATGCTTAAATACTGCACGGAAATGATGAAGCAAAAGTGTCAGCTAGTCCTTTAACACCTGTGCTGCTACATGATTGGACTGATATTTATGTCCCAAACACACATGAATGTGACTGGTTTGCTTGCTGGTTAGAGATGGATAGAAAGGAGCCTGCAGAGGCACACACACACACACACACACACACACACTCACAGTCACAGTCGCTCACTCAGCCCATCAGTCAAGCTGACCTGCATCCTGCAGCACAGACTGCAGGAGAGCGAAGCATCTGCCCGTATGTTCACATGTAACGCTGGGCCTAAATCTCGGTAGTATGTATGAAAATTTCACACAAATCTATGTGTCATTTCTACTTTATTACCTGAACAACAACCACATCTACGAGTATGCTTTGCTTGCCTGCTCCCTTTTTCTCAGACGGCTGCTCGAGCAGATGGATCCGCATGTTTGATTTACAGCAGATGGCCTCCACGACTCAACCCTCACCAAGGATTGCTCTCTCCTCCCAGTCTCGAACCTGGAGATTTGCATGTGTTCGCCACAATACTGCTGAGCTGCTCTACACTGTGGATCCTACTGTTCAGAATTATAATTAAAAGTAAATAGATAAAAAGATATTAAATTATATGTAAAACAAACAAAAGAAAAGTACTAACAGTTACATTTTGTTAGAAAATGAGACATATGTGCAGTGATTTATTGAAACATGTGCAAGCATATATAGAAATGCAGGATATGAGGCAGAAACAGTTTACAAGTGAATATTTGGTGTGAGCACCTTTATTCTACAACACAGACTCAGTGTTTCCTTATTTATTAATATAGAAGCAAGGTGTTTCATTTTTTTAATAGTACCAGCTGTCTGCTGCTGCTACACGGAGAATGACCTCCAACTCTGACCGAACTTCTTGAAATAGAAAAGGGTCAGATAAACAAACTGCTGTTTGCAGGGTCGTGCTTGTTATCAGGAGCACTCTTTTCATTTGCCGATGGCCTGAGGGTCATTGTGGCCTGCAGTGATCAGACTATGTGCTGTGGGTGAGGGGCTCAGCGTTGGCACGATGCTGGGTTTGAATTCACCGGCCAGCCGGAGCCTTTCTCTCTATTCTCTTCCTTTGCTTCTCCCCACAGTCCACAGACATGCATGTTAGGTTAACCTCTGATTCTAAATTATGCTCAGGTGTGAATGTAGCCTTGCAACCTGGCAGTCTCTCTAGCACGTATCCCGATTTTCACCCTATTATGGCTGGGTTAGGTCACAGCTGGTATTTCCGTGTTATGCAGATGAGTCGTGTAGCTCTTGAAACTCTTAATTTGCTTTTGTTTTTGCAGTTACGAGAGCAGAGTCACAACATCAAGTTCCATGAATGGAAAACCTCCATCAGTCTCTCAATGTGAGGATTCTAGAGGGACAGAAAGGTGAGTCATCGCTCTGAAATAGCTCCTGTCATGTCACACGTGTGTGAAAGCACAACCGTGGGCGATGTGCTTCATTCATAAACTGTGCATATAAATGTCTCACGCACAAATCTCTGGGTCATTAACATGTTTTGGTTTTTTGTGTACCTACAAATGATGCAGGGCTGAGTTTCTCAAACTAAGATTAATAGCAATCATGTTCATTTAGTTGTCTTTACAAGTTTTTAAACAATGTAAACAAGAAAGCTGGGAACAGGATGAATTAAACAAATGACTGAGGTCAACCATTCAAAGGAACAGACGGTGCAAGAGAGGTGAAGAAGACAGGGCAGGCAGGGTGGATTGGGTGGAGACGAGTGTCGGGGTGATTTGTGACAGATGGCAGTGAGATCTGATGGTTTGGAGACGGTGTGTCCTTCAAGCCGGGTAGAAAGAGATTGAAGTGTGCATCATTTTATTGGAGCCTTCTGTCCAGGCCACTAAAATCATCACAGGAGTTAGAAGTGAAACGATCAATAGGGGAGTTACCATTAACAGGTGGGGCTGATAGGATTTGACCTGCAGGGCTACTCAGGTCGCTTCATTTCAGGGTTAGCAGGGAAGACACCTGGACGATTTTGAGGTAGTTAATACTGGACGAGTCCTCTCACCCACATCAGCTGAACTCTGCAATATCTACTGGGTAAGACTCAAAGGATCAGAGATTAGGACTTTTTATTCACAGAACCAAAATCAACTTCCTGTATAAAGGTTTTGTGGGCCTGCGAGGCCGAGCTGATGTTGAGTCCATCAGAGTGACAGTGCAGAGTTAGAGAGGCGAGGCTGAGATGGTTTGGAGAGGTGAAGAGGAGGGAGAGTGGATATTTTGCACAAAGGATGTAAAAAATGGAGCTGCCAGACAAGAAGGAAAAGAGGAAGACCTCAGAGAAGATTTGTGGATGCAGTGAAGGAGCAACATGTAGTGGGTTAGTGAAACAGAAAAAGGATGCTGGCACAGGATGGGATGGAGGCAGATGATGCACTGTGGTGAACCCTAAAGGGAGCAGACAAATTAAGAAGAAGAAATCAAATTAAATATAATGAACTCCGAAGTCTGCTCTTTGTCACATATTCTGAGAGGCAACCCTGTCTCTACCAGAGGAAGAGAGATAAATGGGTTAGCAAAGTATGTCAAGCTTAAAGTCAGAGGATCCACAAAGGTTGCTGTCTCTTTATGTGGCTGGATCACCACGGCAACCTGGTCTGAACGTGTAACTTTCCCTTCAGCAGGTTCAGAGTTTGAGTGTAAAACCATCACGTTTTATTTATAATGTGCTCTAAGTGTAATATACAGTTAGGTTTTAGACAGTGGCACTTTTTAAAATATATATATTGGGGGCTTTTCAGCCTTGATTGCAGTCGGACAGTGGAGAGAGAAAATGGGAAAGTTGGGAGAATGACCGGGGAAGACGCACAGTTAATGGTCTCAGGGTAGATTGGAGATACATCGTCCTCAAAAACCTCACTTTCTTGTGGGTCCCCCAGGGGTTCATTCTTGGCCCAGTCCTTCTTTCAATTTACATGCTCCCTATGGGTTCATTTAAAAAAAAAAAACATGACATCTCTTTCCATTGTTATGCAGACGACTCACAGGTTTACCAGCCACTAAAACATGAATTTGTGAGTCCTCTGAAGGTTTCACTAGATTGTTTGGAGGACGTTAAGGCTTTAAACTTTCTTAACTTGAATGAACAGAAAACAGAGGTGATTGTGTTTGGTCCCTGTGACCACTACTACACTGGCCCTTTAGAAATTTATTTTAAAAAGAGGAGTGATTTTTGTCTGTAATCTAACGTTTGATAAACAGATTAATGCTGTAATCAAGACGAGTTTCTTTCATCTCCAGCTACTTGCAAAAGTGACGCCATTCCTCTGTTTCAGAGACTTTGAGAGAGATGTCGATGCCTTCGTTTCATCTCGCCTCGACTTTTGTAGTAGTCTTTAATCAGTTAGCCGTCTGCAGCTGGTCCAAAACACTGCAGCACAGTTAATAACTGGCACACACAAGCGAGGCCACATATCTCCCATACTAGCATCCTTACACTGGTTGCCAGTTAGATTTCGATTGGATTTTAAGATTTTATTATTTGTTTTTTAAGGCGTTGCACAGGTTAGCACCCTCATACCTTTCTGATCTCTGCGGATCAAATGTTCCTAGCTGTCCCGAGGTCCAGTTTAAAGCACAGAGGAGACCGGGCCTTTGCTGTGACTGCCCCCTTCACATCAGGACCTCCCCAACCTCAGACACTTTCAAAACCCGTCTGAAAACCCACTTTTATTCCTTGGCTTTTACATCAGAATGAGTTTGTACTACTTTTATTTGTCTTATTTACTCAAACGTTCTCATTTTATCCTCCTTTTTCTTGTTTTTATTTCTTTTGATTATCTTAAATGTACGGCACCTTAGTCAACAGTTGTTGTTTTAAATGTGCTACTGTATATAAATACATTTGGCTTTGACTTTGACTTTGATGCAGAGGCTCGAATCTAGTCAGTCTTAGGTCAAGTGAAAGAGAAACTCTTTTTCACTGTTTGACTTAAAATCCGCTCTCTTGGTGTGCAGAAGTACTTATGGACCTAACTGTGGATCTTAAGCTCAGACATATTTAGTCTCTCACAAATAAATCCAGTCAATTGGACATGTGACCCCATTGTACAGAGTTGTGGTACACACTTGTATACTGCATATATATTTTGCACCAGTGATGAGTTAGTTACATTCATGCCTAAGGTTTGCCAATTGTAAGAAATACTAATATTAATGATTGATATTCATGTTTCAGGCAGCTGTATTCAAAAGTACAAAGCGGAGTGTCTGAAATAGAAAATCTTCGCCCTGATGAGCCCAGAGATGACATTTTTGTGTCTCCCACACTGGTCAAATCAGAAGAATCAGCGCAGATACACACCAGGAAAAGTCTGGGTAAAAGACGCACACATTTGTTTGCCTTCATTTTAGACTATAAGCATAGAAAAAATGTACATTTTTGGTAAAACAGTAAAATGTTACAAAACTGCATGAAATTGTAATTAAATTAATCTGTAACTGCATTATCTTTACCCCAGTTTTTCCAGTCGTGATAGTAGATGTGGTCTGGTATACTGACAAAGAAGCAGTCTTTTTACATTCTAGACTGTGGCGAGTAAATGCAGTCCTCCAGCCACAGAGACACCTTAGATACACCTCAGACATTAATAGAGAAAGACGTGTCAGAGTTCATAGTCATTATTGTCTAAATAGCGTAAAGGCAGACAAATGCTTGTCCATGAAATGTTTGCTCCTTAAAATATTATTAAACTCCAGAGAATCTCTGCTAATGTTTTAAATATTAAATGTATGCATGTTTTTGTTGTTTTAGTTTTCCCTTCAGAGGACGAGCAGGTCGAGCAGGACCAGAAGGACTCAGTCCTGCTCCACATTAAGGAGGAACAGGAGGAACTCTTGACCAGTCAGGATGGAGAGCAGCTTAATGGTCTACAGGAGGCTGATAACGCCACACTTCCATTCTCTCATGTTGTTGTGAAGAGTGAAGATGAAGAAGAGAAACCTCCGTGCACACAGCTTCTTCATAGCCAAACCGAAGACAACGCAGAGGCAGAGAGGCGTCAAATCAGCTGCTCAACAAAAATCAAAACAGAAACTGACAGAGAGGACAGTGAAGGAGCAGAGCCAGCTGGGAACCCGGAGTCAAATAACCTGTTACAGCAAAACACCGATGCAAAGACTTTTACCTCTGGTGAAACTGAAGTCAGTATTGGTGCTGATGATGAGGATGATGACACAGATGATTGGCAGGAGCCTTTGTCGGATTCTGGATCTGAAACTGAAGAAAGTGACAGTGACTGTAAGAAGGGCAGGGCCAAAGCCTTCATCTGCTCTGAGTGTGGTAAACGGTTTCAGTACAAGTGGTCTCTTCAGAGACACGTGACACGCCATTCAGGAAAAGCCTCTTTGGGCAGCTTCACCAATAAGAAATGTTTTCCAGTGAAGCAAACTGCAGATTTACAGATCAAAGTCCACACAGGAGAGAAACCATTTGGCTGCAGTCTTTGTGAACAAAGGTTTAGAGATCAGTATAATCTTAAAAGGCACATGAGAATCCACACAGGAGAGAAACCGTTTGGCTGTGGCATTTGTGGTAAAAGATTTAATGGCGAGGGAAATCTGAAAATACACAAAAGAGTTCACACAGGAGAAAAACCATTTGGATGTGGTGTTTGTGGTAGAAAATTTAAGCAGAAGTCACATTTTAAGAAACACATCATGGTTCACACTGAAGAAAGACCTTTTAGTTGTGATGTGTGTGGGAAAGGATTTAAATGGAGGATCCACATGAAGACTCACAGGAGAATCCACACAGATCAGAAACTGTTTGGTTGTGACGTTTGTGGTCGAAGATATAACTGTGAAAGAAATCTTAAGATACACATGAGAGGCCACTCAGACGAAAGACCGTTCGGTTGTGACATTTGTGGTAGGAGGTTTAACTGCAACAGAAATCTTAAGATACACAAGAAGGTCCACACGGGGGAGAGACCATTCGCCTGCGGTGTTTGTGGTAAGAGGTTTTCACAGGTAGGGGCTCGGAACAGGCACAGGAGCGTCCACACTGAAGAGAAACCATTTGCTTGTGATTTGTGTGGACAGAAATTTAACCGAGAGGGTAATCTTGAAAGGCACAAGAGGGTTCATACGGGAGAGAAACCATTTGGCTGTGACATTTGTGGACAAAAATTTACCCGCGAGGGAAGCCTAAAGAGACATATGAGGAACAAGGCAATAAACCATTTGCATGCAGTGAAAGATTAACTGTGATCTCATGACTTAATGTTACATTACTAATACACTGCTCAAAAAAACTTAAGGAACAAGGATCAATATTTATACTCATATGAACTATGTAGTGTGTGAGGAATGAAAGAGTGCCTGAAAATCAAAGTGACATAATTTTGCTGCAGCAACTCAAAATGATGCTCAGTCGTTTGTACGTTCCGCGCGTGCTTTTATACATGCCAGAGGTCTGTGCGTCCCTCCAGGGATACGCCTCCCCAGACCACCGCTGAACCAGTCATGCTGGACGATGTTACAGGCAGCATAGCGTTCTCCACAGCTTCTCCAGACCCTTTCACATCAGTCACATGTCCTCATGGTGAACCTGCTCTCATCTGTGAAAATCACAGGGTGTCAGCTGGGTCTTTGTTTGATCAGACATTCACACCTGCTGTGACCTGCTGGAGGTCATTTTGTATCTCTGGCAGTGCTCATCCTGTTTCTCCTTGCACAAAGGAGCAGATCTTATTTCTGTCCCTGTCCAGGTCTCTGTACTGGTAGACACGTATTAATGTGCCATCTTGGAGGAGTTGGAGTACCTGTGCAACTTTTGTAGGATCTAGGTTTTGCCTCATGCTACCAGTAGTGTAAGGGTATTTGTTCACTGTGGTGCGATTTTATTCACCAATTTTTCCCAGTTCTGAATGTCACACCCCTCTGCAGCAGCAGTAATCGGTAACTGTTTGCCCCTAACAAGGTGTGACTAAAGACATGCCTGAGGTTGGCTGTTGGGCTCTCCTGGCTGTCATTTTTTACCAGAGAATATTTAGTCATTTAAAATAAAACCAAAGTTTGTACAAACTCTGGTGTCAGTCTGTTGTGGGCTTGTTTAAAGGCTCTGAGTGGTCATACATCAGCATCATGTTGTTATTATGGATGCATTTTGAATAATGACCTGAGTGTTTTGTACTGTGACCTTTAGTGTTGTGGAGACGTTAGTTCACTTTTGGTGGACCATGTGGTACTGGTATGTAATGTGTGGTATTAATGCTGTTTAAGTGATCTTTGTGGACAAAGGCATAGCTAAGGCTGGCTAGACCCCATCATGCTCTCATTTTAGTCATTAAAAATAAAACCTGGTTGTCGATGGTCTTTATTTATGTGAAGGAAAACATAAAGTATAATGAAGTAAATTGTAAATATGGTTCCACATTTTTATACTCTTGCAGTCTGCACTGTCCTCTTTTGTATCCTGCGTTCGGGAAGGTGACCTCTTTAAATGTCTCTCTTCATATCATAATGAATTTTAATTTTTTTTATAATTTATTAACACCTGGATTTTTGGATGTTCTAATCTGTCTGCACATTCACAACGCGTCGTATATATCTGTGTTTTTGTCAGGAATCGAGTTCAGCTTCATTTTAACTGAATCAGACTGAAAACCAAAAAGGGCGGGCGATGTGACCTCAGGATTAGTCAGTGAACTAGCAACAACACTGCTAAAGACACAAACAGAAATAACTTATTGCTCAGTGTTGTGGAAAAATAAACTGAGAGTTGAAACCAAACTCTTTCTGAGATTTATTGATGAAATCTTTGGAAAAGGATAAACACAGCACGAACGCGTTTCATGACAGCTCCTTTGTACTTGCAGTCTTTCCATGTTTACTTGATAAGAAAGCCTCAAAACGTGTATCATGACCTTGAACACAGCTGACTGCAAGTTTCGTTTCATCATTGTATGAACCGGTTAAATAAGATTAAATGCAAAGTTCCCATTACATTTCCATCTTTTTGGATGGAATCACTTCACTCTTTTAGTAATTTTTTTTTTTTAAAGTAAGGTAAGAAACAGTAACATTTAATATTAAAACTTTGAGAAACGATGCTTACATGAGTGAAATAGCCTTACCCATTTTGTAGGGCATAGGTGTTCTAATGGATACTAGAAGCAGATTGATCCAAATATCAGTAGTATCAAAACCATTGGTACTGATATCAGATCAATAGTAGCAATGTAGGATACCTTATTTCCATCCTTCAGGTATTTATTTGGGCCAATGTTCGAACCTCGCTTCGGGAGGAGAAAAAAAGCAACAGAGCACAAATACTGCCAAGGAAGTACAACAAGTTCAGTTTTTATTAAAGAGAGGTAGCCTATCAAACACATCGGTGCTGTCACACAAACACTCTGAGATTAGTTATTCTAGAAATAAGGAAACTAAAACTGACAAACCTTCCTTGTTCTTGTGTCTGGAGCTGGTGTAGCCTGTTGGAGACCATCAGTTATTTCATCTTGTAGTAAACTTTGTCATCTAAAGGAAAGAATAAAAGCTACAGCTTTGGCCTGGATATAGAATAATAAATTATATACAAAATTGCTTCTAACATATTTGATCATTAGCTCAAATTAAATCTGAATGACCCAGTTAAGTTCAGGGAATTAGTTAAATACACTGTGTCCCTCTGTGACCATCTCAGCAACGGCGCAATACGTAGTCAATGTCACCATCAGCCCTCGATGGAAGAGCTGATCCAGAAACGATGACTGCAATGGTTTGGCCACATCTGCCGCATGAGCAACCATCGCATGCCACTCCGCCCTCTGCTGCAGCAGCGCTCCGCCCACTGGAGAATCAAGCACGATGCGCCCAAGAAGATTTGGATCAAGCAAACTGAAGATGATCTTAAACAACGACATCTAACCCTCGACCAAGCAAAGGTCAAGGCCACAGATCACAAGGCCTGGAAGTGCATCGTTGACCAAGATGGAAACCCTGTGTTACCCACAGCAACGTATTGGCTTCGTTGACGACCTCACTCGCTGATCACCAGAAGAAGAAGAAGTAAAATACATTGCAGGGCATTTTATTTTCTTATAATCCGAAAGTAGAGAAAGGTATAATCCTTTATGAGAAGTGAATTGAAATACACCCACATTCAAATATCATAAACGTTCACATGCACATCTGTAAGTCTATACTTAAATATTTTACTCATTGTAAACTACATTTTGTTCTATAAAGATAACAAGATGGTAATTTGTGACAGAATCGTGAAGGCTCAAATACTATTGATCTTTCTTATAAAACCCTGTCATCTCTGTTTGGGAAATATGTCAAACCACAGTAATTCATGCAGTTACAGATTTCTACATACGCTGATCGCTGGCTGCTTCAGTCTACGGAAGCACTTTTCATTTCTGAATACTCCTTCTGGTTGTTCATGTGTAATAAAATCAAAAACCTTTCTATTTCTCTTTCTTTCTGCCTGCTCCACTTCCCTCACACATATACACAAACTCAAGGTCACAGCTGCACAGATGCACACACACACACACACGCACGCACGCACGCACGCACGCACGCACGCACGCACGCACAGTCTGGATTGAAAGATTTAAACATTGCAATTATTTAATTACAATGATTCTATTCTTATTTAAGTTTATTGATTCTTGATTAGATTTCTGATTTGATTAAAGCAGGAAAAACTATCAGCAAAAGCACACACATAAAAATCACTCTGTGCTCTATTACACCCATAAAGGCTGAATTTTAGGCCTTTTACTTCTGGTTGGAGCTGAGCTGAGGGAGCTCCATCTTCTTGACAGGGATTAATTACTTCTTCTTGTAAGGCTGGCATAGCAACCATTATTCCTGACACTATGCGCTAAACTCAGCTGTAAACCTGTCAAATTGACAGTAATGAAGATGGATGATAAGGTCTGGGAAAAATCCCCAGAAAAGAGCAACTCGAGGGTTAAGATTAGGGTAGAGTAGGCAAGTGTCTGTCTGCTGCTTGTATTCAAGGCTCTACATCCCGGGGTTGCTTAACTTTGTGGCTCTGCTCACTAAACTCAACAAACTACTCAAAAGATCTTTTTGAAAAGTTTGATTTTTGATTGGAGCTAAAAGACGGAATCTACAAGTGATGGATCAGATGGAGTTTATTATTCTGGCTCCAGATTTGCAACCCTGACATCAGGTTGGTGGAGAGATTGGAATGTAAGAAACTGACTCTGTGGACAGGTGTGCTTTATACATATAACACGTTGAGATCAGGAGTATCTGAAATTCATACATTAGTTATAATGTATGTGGCACATGGGCACACAGCCAATCTGTGAAAAGTTCATTTCTTTTTATTGTTTTCTCGATAAAGGTAAACAACTTATAGTGCAAGCTTTTAGACAATATTGAATCTGATGAAGATCTGTGTAACTTGCAGATGTCCAGCAGATATTGCAAATGAAAGAAGAAAGAGGAGTAGCCCTGGAGTCTGGACCGACAGGACCCTCTCCAAAAGAGAGATTTTGACCATTAACTGATGAACCATTTTTATTTATTTATTTTTATCTCTAAAGGTTGTCTTAAAAAATGTGTTTGCTTTTGTAGTCGAAAAAGTTAATGTTAGAAATGTTGACACTGTGATTAATGGTGACACAATATCTAATACAAAAACCACTCAGAGAGCGCAAACCTCTGCAGCTCCCTCCTGTGCAGTGTTTGCGTTTAAGGGAGTAGCATTGTATTTTGTATATATTTATTTTGTTTTCTTTGTTCTTTTTAAATGTAATTTCTAAACTTTGTAGTGAAATAAAAGAAGGGACATCTCAGGCCCTCCATGGTATGTAGGCCTATCTTCCCTGCCAGTGCAAAAACAGGTGTACACACGGGAGCTCACACACACAAACTACACCCTTTTTGGCTCCTACCTCAAAGCACACTGTGCGCTGTTGATCCTACGTGCAGCACAATAATGTTTAATATTTAGTATTTACTGTTATATTCCCATAGATCATCGTCATGTTGTTTATTATATTGCTCTCTCTATTTTATTTTTTTTTGCTTGTTTTCTCTTTTTTCTTTCTCAACAGGTGATCCAGGTGATTGATATATGTATTTTTTGTCTGTTTATTTTTGTTTTTTGCCCTTTATCACCGTTCCTCTTCCCCGCTGTTTTTCTTTCTCCCTTTTCTTTCCCCCAGTCATGTCTGTCCCGTGTGTAGCAAGTGAAAATAAAATACAATAAACAATAAAAGCAAAGGTGAATCAAATAGACCAATACGGCAAGGCCGGGATAGTCCATTTGGTAAAGTAAATCCGTTGGGCATCTTTCTTTGCCTTTAGACAATAATTCTGATGGCAAAAGAACAAAGCAGGACATGAAATTATGTGATAACAGATGTTTTTCTCCAGAAACAAATGCTTTTAAACCTAAAAAGAATCACTGAATTTCATTTATTAATGTCAGATAGGCTCTTTATACATCCTAAATAAGAAAGATTTTAGTTTACATATTTATTAGGATGGAATTCTTGAACTGGGTCAAAACTGATCCACACCAAACTGTGAAAATATGAAATATGAACAACGTGTAAGACTTAAAGTTATCAATAATTAATGTCGCTTCAGGAATGCTGGAGTTATAAAGTACACGATCACTGCAGCAGGAAACTAAAAAAGGCGTGTGTAGGAACTTTCGGTTTGTTGTACTGTATTGCGAGGGGGAACAAAACAAAGGACGGACGGAGCCACAGAAAAGTGTCGGTCCTTTCGAAGTGTTTTTATTTTTCCACGTTTTACCAACTGCATGCAATACTTCATATTTAACCCACAGAAAAACGACAACTGTGGACATTAAAGGAGCGAAAATAGGAAGAAGCGTCAAACGCAGGAACCAGTGCGGCTCTCCCACAGCTGCACCACAGCTGTTCCCACAGTGACGCGGAAGTTACCTGTTTGCTGCTCAGCAGGTATTTCTACAGTCTGCTATGAGCATAATTAGCGACGAGAGAGAAAATATACAAATATTTGCGCTGAAAATGAAGGAAAAAGACCCGCCGAGGTGTCACTGCTCTGCCCACGGCTATTACTGCAAATAAACCCCACCCAAAATCTCCGTAGCTCAAATCAGCCAAACATGACAGCCAAACGAACAATTACCAGTCCTGTTGCACAAGTGTTTTCAATATCTATTCATATTTCTAATTAATAAATCAAAACAGTCAGGACGGTCGAGAACTCATCTGCAAAGTCTCTCAATATTGTTGGCGAGACAAAATTTCTGGGAATTTCACAGCCAACATTAAAACTCATTTATGCAAATACAGTGCACAAGCCTAAATATGAATGCAACAAAAGTATCTGCATATAAGTACAAAGTAATTGACTAACTTTACTGTTATACTAGATTCGTGTTGGATAATGTGGCAAAGTACATGTACAATATTGTAATTTATTATACACTGTTTGTCAAAGAAATATTGAATATATTCAGCTGTTGATGACAGGGGTGGCAGGGAGGGTGTATTATATAAGGTGCTCTGAAAAAAAAAATCTAAATATTTTAACTGATCATAATTATTAACAGCAAGAAAAAAACATGCTTCCGTCATGCATATAGCTTTCTAACTTTCCAGCTGCCACTCACACACACACACACACACACACACACACACACGATACCACCTCAGGTCCCAGCACATCTTTTACAGGGGAGACATAATCAGCTGTTGGAGCTCAGGTGTGTATCAGCCTCCCCTGACACGGCACCATGAACCAACTGCTCCAGCCGTATGCTGCACCTGAGCCACAAACCACACCCCGCCACAGGATGTTTTACACACAGAGAGCTGACATAGTGTTTTTTATGCAAGTGATCAGTCAGTTATATCTGCACAGATATACAGTTGATATTAAAATACTGATGTCTGTTTAATTACACTTTCAGACATTTGTACCTGAAAACTGTCAGTGGAATAGAGATGCCTCAAAGAAAGAGCCATCAACTGGGTGACCTCCAAGGGCTGCTGTCCCCGATATCTGCACCAACCACATCAGACACGGCACCAACACAAGTTAGGACAGGTCTCGGTAAGACAGATATTTTTTTTCTTTTCTTTTAACACACTACTCTGATATGTAATTCAAATTTTTGTCCTTTCTGGATATCATTTAGGTTTTTTCCAGCACTGGGCACAATGGAATTTGGGAACCTGTTAAAAATGTGTTAATGTCTTCTCTTTTTTTCTTTTCTCCTCAGTTTTGTACATTTCAGTCAAGAGCCAGAGTGAACTACAGTTATCAATAAAGTTTAGTTGCCAAAACATGAAAGAAAAAATATTTCTCTTTGTGTACTGGACCATGTGTGACTGCAGTCATGGCTCAAATGCTGAGCTAATTAAGTCTTGAAGGATACTTGGGGGAAGGTGAAAGACACCTCCAGTACAGCGAGGTGATGAATTCATCACAGCATGTAGCTCTCTCCCGATCACAGCTTGTCCTTTGTTGATGAAGAAATTATAAAACAGGATTCAGGACATCCCTACAGCTGCAACAAGTTACAATTTTTTCTCACTGGAAAAAAAATGAAAAATATTAGTCAAAGATTTAAAAGAATTCTTGTCATACAAAGTGAATAAATTAAAGAGCTCCATGAAGAAATATCTAATAAATAAATAATGCAAATGTTTTTATATGAGGGGGTGGAGTATTTCAGTACCTGTCCTTCTGTTGTCTTCTTCCCTTCAGCCTTTTTTAAATATATTAAAATATTGTTCAGAAATATTGTCAGGCAGGATGATACACCTGTTTTAATGTGAGGTCATAGCTGGATTCATGGACTGGCAATGCGTTCTGTGGTATTAGTGTGTTATAGGATTACTTTTTGGGTAATGAAATCTGAATGGAGATGGAAACGTTTTAGTGATTTTTGATTATTAAATTATTATAAATTCTTTCTAAACGGGTGACAACTTTCAATCATATTTAAGCTGCTGGATAAAAGTGTGAATGTAGTCACATCTATCCATAATATAAATGTGTGTTTCAATGTTGCCTGCAGATGTCCAGCAGATGTTGTTACTTAAAGAAGAGAGCTCAAGTCATGATCAGCAGGATTTGGTCCTCCTCCACATAAAGGAGGAAGAAGAGGAACTCTTGACCAGCCAGGAGGGAGAGCAGTTTCGTGGTCTACAGAAAGCTGATATCACCAGTTTCCCCATCACTGCTGTTTGTGTAAAGAATGAAGATGATGAAGAGAAACCTCACCTCCTACACTTTCATCAAACACCAGCTGAAGACAACAGAGAAGCCGAGCCTTCAACCAGCAGCTCAGTCAAACAGATTAAAGCAGAAGGTGATGGAAAGGACTACAAAGAGCCAGAACCAGCCACAAACCTGAATCCAAATAATAATTTACAACCCAATATTAATGTAAAACGTTCAGACTTGTATGAAGCTGATGATTGGCAGGAACCCCTGACAGAACCTGAACCTGAAAGTGAAGATAGTGAAGAGTCAGGTACAAATAGTGATGCCAAAAAGCCCTTTATCTGTTTTGAGTGTGGTAAGCAGTTTCTCCATGACTGGTCACTTCAGAGACACATCAGACTGAAGTCAGGGAAAAGAGCTTCAAACTGCGATGTCGGTGACAAAAGCTCTGGAGTGAACCAAAATGCAGATTCACAGGGGACAGTTCAAACAGAAGAGAAACCATTTGGCTGTGATGTTTGTGGACAAAGGTTTCAGCTGAATGTGAATCTTAAGGTGCACATGAAAGTCCACACTGGAGAGAAACCATTTAGTTGCAATATCTGTGAAAGAAAGTTTAGACATCAGTGTAACCTTAAGACACATGTGAGAATTCACACCGGAGAGAAACCATTTGGCTGTCGCCTTTGTGATAAAAAGTTTACACAGAGTGTACATTTAAAGACGCACATGAGAAGCCACACGGGAGAGAAGCTATTTTTTTGTGACGTCTGTAGTAAAAGCTTTTCACGACTGAGGATTCTGAAATCGCACAAGAGAGTCCACACAGGAGAGAAACCATTCGACTGTGATGTTTGTCATAAAAGATTTTCACATCTAGGTGATCTAAAGAGACACAAACGCATCCACACGGGAGAGAAACCTTTCAGCTGTAGTGTTTGTGGTAAAAGATTTGCACAGAGGATGCATTTCAAGACACACATGAGAATCCACACAGGAGAGAGACCTTTCGGTTGTGATGTTTGTGGCAAGAGCTTTAACTGTAAGAGAAATCTGAAGACACACATCAGAGTCCACACGGGAGAAAAGCCATTTGGTTGTAATGTTTGTAATAAAAGATTTTCACAGCCAGGAATTTTAAAGAGACACATGAACATCCACACAGAAGTTAGGAAATTTGTACCCGGTAAATCAAGAGGAGTCTATTTGAGGTTGCTCAAATCTAAACCAGCCACATCAGAAATGGAGCAGCTAGCCATCAGAAACAGACAAGGTAAGGGATTAACTTTCCTCATACTCTTGGTTAAATACCATTTAAATAACAATTTCTCCCAGTGCTGTTTCTTTAATGTATGACAGCACTTTCTTCAGGAAGGCTCGGTAATTTTTCCAGTGTCAGTGCCATTTAAGGTTTGGGACTTAGACCTAATTGAATCACAAATCCAAAGGGAATGGATTCATAAGTCAGATTAATGTGGATGTCAATGGAAGCACCAGTGAGACACAGTTTAGAAAAAGGCCAGCAGTGAAAATAATATTAACGATGTGCCTGTGATTCTGTGTGGACCCAGAAACATGTTTTCATAGGAGGAAATGACGTTTCAGTGTTAAAAAACCTTTTGCCAAATTTTAAATATGAGCAAACCCTAATGACAACAACGGCAGCACTTACTCTACAGTAAAATTTACACAGTAAAATTTGCTATGTCTGCCAAACTGATTTCATATTTTAAAATGCACAATAAAACAGAACAGCAGATTTACATTTTTACCTGTAGTCTGAGATGCCTTCGTAGCCTATGTATGTATGTATATTTGTATGATTACAAACACAAACGCATAGTATGCATGTAGCCACACCTGTAAAAGTGCAGAAATATCCATTTTTATATCCATCTAATAATGCAAAGCACCACCCAAAGCACAGCTACATTTAATACATTCATAAAGTGCTTCCCATCTGTGGCCAGGTTATAATCCCCAGTTAACCTAACCTGCATGGGTTCAGATTTTTTATCCTTCTTTTTCATTTTATTTTGTATCTTGTTCTGAACGCAGCCTTCTGATACTACCAGGTGCAGGTGATGTCCTTAAAACAATTTTAAAAAAGATAGTGGTATTTTCATTTCCAATTTGTATGTTTGCAGATGGCATTGTGATCATTGTGAGAGTAGCTACCAGGCGGAAGAGAGCTTGGAGTGGTGGTCTTATGCTCTGAAGAGCAATATAATGAAAGGAATGTGTGAATAAGAAGGAGACATGGAAAAGTGAACCTGCAATGAGCACAGGTATTAAAGATAGATGAGTTTAAATACCTGGGGTCAGCCACCCAAAGGTGAAGACGAGAGTGCAGGCAGGGTGGAGTGGTTGAAGGCAAGTGTCAGGGGTGATTTGTGATGGAAGTATCATTTGGAGATGGTGGGACTGACAAAAAGGTGGTAGACAGTGGAGGGATAGTGGATAAGCTGGACAAAGGATGCTGAAGATGGAGCTGCCAGGCAGGTGCAAAAGAGGAAGACCACAGGGGAGGTGAAGGAGGATGTGCAGAGGGGGTGATGTGACAGAGAAGGATGCTGGGATAGGGTGAGATGATCTTCTATGCACCCCTAAAGGGAGCAGCTGGAAGAAGAAAAAAAAAAGAAAATTGTAATAAAATATTTATTTACAAATGCATTTGATGCTATGTGATCCAAAGTTTGTTATAATTTGTAATCCAACAATGATTACTAGCTAATTAAAAGACAACTGGTGGAACCAGGGTAAAAGACTTCGTCCAGTTTTGTTGTTAAAATCCACAAAATAGATCAGCAACAATTTGTTGTTCATTTTATTTCATATATTAAAGCTGCTGAGGATATGTATACTTACACCAGGTCTCCATAATGTGCATTTGTTTGAATGTGTCCTGCAGCTATCCAGGTTGATGAAGGTGTTTCCTCAAACCCCAGTCTGGAGCAGAAGGACCCAGACCTCCTTCACGTGAAGGAGAAACAAGCGAAACTCATCACCAGTCAAGGAGAGCAGCTTAATGGTTTGAAGGAGGCCAGCCTCTCACAGCTTCATCAAAGACTGACCAAGGACCACTGCGAGGCAGATGTTCCATTCTTTAGCTGCTCTGAGTGTGATAAACAATACCTCTACAAGCGATCTCTTCAGAGGCACAAGAAAAGTCATTCAGCAGAAAACTCTGCCAGCTGTTTGGTTAATAAGAAAGTTTCCAGACTGGAGGAAAATGTAGTTGACACAAGCAAGAAAATATTTGGATGTGATATTTGCGAACAGCGATTTCATCAAAAATCCCATCTTAAGACTCACATGAGAATTCACACAGGAGAGAAACCCTTTAGTTGTAATATTTGTGGAAACATATTTAGACATCAGTACAGTCTCGACAGACACATAAGAGTCCACACAGGAGAGAAACCCTTTGCTTGTGATGTTTGCAGTAAAGGTTTTTCACATCTGTGGGATCTGAAAAGACACAAAAGTGTTCACACAAAGAGCCTTCCACCCGAGGAACCCAAAGATCTTGATAAGGTGGCCCCTATTTCACCATCAGCTATATCAGAATTAGTGCAGACACAAGTCAAGAAGGATGTAGGTAAGTGAGATATTTGTGTTTGCTGGAGATTAAAGAAATGTAAAGTATTTCCACAAAACTGTGTAAAAACTGCTTTGTCTATTCTTGCTGTTACATTACTGGCAAAGATTACAAAGGATTACTAACTTTTGCAAGATTAATTTTTGGATTCCTGCTTCCTGTTGTTATGATAAAATTACCTCCTACTATAAGTCGGAGAACATCTTACCAAACTACCAGTTTAAAAGTGTTAATAAGATCTGTTAAAAACATTTGCAAACTGTGCTGAAAATTAGGCTTAAAAAAACCCTTTTTTGTATGGAAGTTAAACCTTCTCCTCCCAAAGAGTCATTGGGTGTCTCGCTCTCTTATCTTGTCTATTATTATTTGAAATATTAGAATCTTTAAAAAGTTCTTAAATTATACAGGTGTGTGTAAACAAGTGAATAGCACTTTACACTTAGTAATATTTATACCCTTTATTTATCTGCTTTGTTGTATTGCCAGAATACAGATAATTTCTTCTAAACAATTATGGAAAGATGGGAAGTCTGGGCTTCTCTGCTCAGACTGCTGCCCCTGTGTTCCAAACCAGCAGTGGAAAATGAATGGATAGATATTATACAATATTATATTGGAAAAGAAAAAATAGACATACCAATTATGGTTAACCCAGATGATGACCAATATAAAACTATTAAGATGGAATTAATGAAATTGATTTAAAAGAGCCTAGGGCTCATAAGATCAGAAAAATATTTATTAGGGGTATTTTAAAATGTTCAAACGCATGGTGTCATGTATCGCACACACATTGATAAATATATATTCATATTCCATCCCTGCATCCATTTTCTTCCAGTTATCCTTATTTTCCTCAAATATAAAGCTATTGCTTTTGTTATGTGACCCAGTGGTTCAACTTCTATTGTCAAATGTACTCTTAACTGGCTAACTAATAACTGACCTGACTTTAACCAGCAAGTTAGAGTACATTTAATAATAGATCTTGAACTGAGGATGGTTCAAGATGGTTCACTGTTCCCTGCAGATGTCCAGCAGATGTTGCCAGTTAAAGAAGGGCTTCCTTGGACTCCAAGTTTCGACCAGCAGGACCCAGACCCACTCCACATAAAAGAGGAAGAGGTGGGACAGAAGCGTAACAGTCTGGATGAGGCTGATATCATCAAGTTTCCATTCACTGGTGAAGATGATGAGTTTGCGCAGCTTCATCAAAGCACAGGACAAACAGAGTCTCCAACCAGCTTCTCAGCTAAGGAGATTAAAGCAGAAAGTGATGAAGAGGATGGGGGAGGACCAGAACCAGCCTCCTACTTAGAACCAAATGTTAATTTACAAGCAAATGCTACTGGAAAAGCTTTAGACTTTCACCAGACAGAAGTTGATGTTAAATGTCATGTGCCTCTTTTAAATTTTGAATCTAAAACTGAAGATGGTGAAAAGGGTTGGAAGGAGAATGGACCATGTCAATCAGAGGTAAATAGTGATGTGGGATGTAAGGCCGCTGAAAAATCCTTTAGCTGCTCTGAGTGTGATGAGCAGTTTTTCTGCAATCAGTCTCTTCAGCAGCACAGACAATGTCAATCGAGAAAAGGGAATTCCAGCTGTTTGGTCGATAAGAAATGCCTTAAAGTGAAGCAAAATGCAGAAGAGAAACTGTTTTGTTGTGATATTTGTGGACAAACATTCAACAAAAATGCAAATCTTAAGGTCCACATTAGCGTCCACACAGGAGAGAAACCATTTAGTTGTAACATCTGTGAAAAAACATTTGGGTATAATTGTAGTCTTAAGACACACATGAGAGTCCACACAGGAGAAAAACCATTTGGTTGTAGTTTGTGTGATAAAAAATTCTCACAGAGGATACATTTAAAGACGCACATGAGTGTCCACACTGGCACAAGACCGTTTGTTTGTGATGTTTGTAGCAAAGGATTTTCACAGCTCAGGATTCTGAAGTCACATATGAGCATCCACACAGGAGAAAAGCCATTTTACTGTGAAGTTTGTCCTAAAAGATTTTCAAAAACAGGGGATCTAAGGAGACACATGATTGTTCACACTGTGGAGAAACAATTAAAATCTGCTGATTGTGACAAACAATTCACACAGAGGATACATTTCAAGATGCACATGAGCGTCCACACAGGAGAGAGACCATTTTGTTGTGATACTTGTGGTAAAAGGTTTAATTGTAACAGAAATCTTAAACTACACAAGACCTTTCACACGGGAGAAAAACCATTTGTTTGTGAAATTTGTGGTAAAAGACTTAAGTGTGACAGAAGCCTTAAGATACACATGAGCGTTCACACAGGAGAGAAACCATTTGGTTGTGCTCTTTGTAGTAAAAGTTTTTCTCAGTCAGGTATTTTGAAGAGGCACATCAGAATCCACACAGCAGTGACACCGTTCAGTTGTGACATCTGTGGTAAAAGATTTAACTGTAAGGGGATTCTTAAGTTGCACAAGCGTGTTCATTCATAAGAAAGGCCATTTGTGATGTTTTTGGCAAAAGATTAAAGTCTAACAGCAATCTTAAGAACCACTTAAGAATTCACACAGGAAAGAGACCATTTGGTTGTGACATTTGTGTTATCAGATTTAATGAAGAGGGAAGTCTGAAGAGACACATGAGATGCCGTCATGTAATTGTGGGGAAAGATTTATGAAATTTCATAGTTCCGGTTTCAAAAGAAAATATGTAGATGATCTAAGCTGTGCAATTTTGGCTTTAGTTAAACTAGGAACTCGTCAGTTAAATAAAGTCTGCAGTAAGAGTATGGAGATGTTGCTTTCATGGTGTTAATCTGCTAGAAAGTCTACGCATCAGGTGGAGTGGCATGAAAAGTAACAGAGTCAAAGCAGGGAGGAATTCATTGTGGATCACTCACAGCATTTTGTTCCAGGAGACTGGGCTCTTTGTGAAACCAAAAAAACAGCATTTTTTAACTTAATTAATGTATCACTTTCTTTTAAAAGTCTATTTCAAATCTACGTTTGGATATGTTTTGATAACAAAATCATTTGGTTAGTTTTAGGCAACAAAACCAGGCCAGGTCAGGGTTAAAAATCGACCCATTCACATAATTCTCTGGTAGAAAACTGTAGGAAGCTGTCACTCATATGCATTCTGACCGCATGGCTCCAGTGATTGTATGGATTGGAACAAATTAGTCTACAGATGCTTAATTTGTTATGTCATCCAAAGGTTTGCTTCTTGGTGATGCTGCATGGTCACTCAGTAAACTGTTCTGGAACATAATCTAACAACCAAGACTGTCTGACCAGCACAGTTTTAATAAGTTTAACAGCCTCTGATGGAATAAAGAAAATATCTTGGTCTATAAACTCTGTTTTGTTACTAGAAACATTCACCCATGCACCATTTTACACAACAGTGGCATTTCCTGCTAATGGCAACATCATCTTTGTGAATTTTAAAATAATATTAAAGTGGAACAGTGGATAGACCTGTTGCCTCACAGGAAAAAGTTTCTGGGTTCAAATCTAGGAAAAAGATGGAAGCTTTTTGTTCTACCTGGGCCTGCAGGACCTCTGTCCGAATGCTCCCCACCATGGTCCTACAGCAGGGGTGGGGAACTCCAGGCCTCAGGGACCAATGTCCTGCAGGTTTTAGATGTGTCCTTTATCCAACACAGCTGATTTAAACAGCTAAATGACCTCTTCAACATGTCTTGAAGTTCTGCTCAGGCCTGGTAATGAACTAATCATTTGATTCAGGTGTGTTGACCCAAGGTGATTGTGGTGGAATTAAGGCACGGGGGGACCACAGATCTGTGTTTTGAGCCATCTTTATTTAACATTTGTCACACCACCACAACAACCACCAAGCCCTGAGTCCCCGTGTTTTAACACGGTGGGTGTGATTGCGGGTGCCGTGCAGGTGCGTCCGCACGGCACCGCAGAACACGCCACACCACATACCCCCATCGCCCGATTGAGGCGATGTCTTATTCTATGTGATGGATGCAAAGTAGAGCCAGAATTGCTCAATTAGTGAAAGAAAACATGAATCTTGGCACAAGTGTTATTTTAAGTAGACTGAGCCATGGAGCCACCAGGTTCCTTAGCAACAGTTGCTAGGAAACTTAATTATCGTCACAACCTGATGCATCCTATCTGCTCTATTAAAGGTGGTGCTAGGTTACAGAACATCAAACCTTTATGCAGACATGTATTAAAGGAAAACTCGTCAAAAATAAAAACAGATGTTTGCTTTCCTGCTAAAGAAAAAACAATGAATTCATTTATATCACCATCTCCTTTATTAAAACATGTTTATCTTCAAATTAATATTAGAAACCATTTATACACGAGTTCATAATTGCTTTCATAATGTAACAAATTGAAGTTGTCTATTAGCCAAGTTGCCCTAGCAACCAGATTCGTGAAATTGCATAATGTGCAGTGCTGCCGCCTTCCTGATTTCTTACTTTTTTGCATATTTGTTACACTTAGATGTTTCAGATTATTAAGCAACTTTTAATACTAGACCTAGATAGCAATTGTAAATACAAAATGCATTTTTTTTAAAAATTATGATTTTATTTATTAAGGAAAAAAGCTATCCAAACCTGACCCTATGTGAAAAGGTAATTGGCTCCTTAACCTGATAACTGATTGTGCCACCACTGGCAGCAACGGTGCAGGGTTTTCCATCATGACCTGTTTAAGATCACACCAGAGCGTATGTGATTTAAGTCCAGACTTTATCTAGAATTTCGGGTTCCTTTTGGTCAGCAGTGGTTTTCTCCTTGGAGCTGCCCCATGAATGCCATTTTGCCCAGTCTCTTTCTTTTTCTTGAATCATTAACTGAGGGCAGTAATGAGTAGTAGTTAGGGTCTGGGGATCAGCAGTGAAAAAAAAAACTATTCTATTCTATTATAATCTATTTTATTTTATTCTTTAAACAATCAGGAAGATGGCAAATACTTTGACACAGCACTGTATAGTGAAACCTGCACACTTAAGTTGTCCTCTTGTCAATAACAGGTACCATAGTGAAAGAAAATTTGAAACCAATATTTAACAGTATAAATGGGTAACACATTTGCAAAAGCAAATCACTGCTTTGGTTAGGATTGTCTACACAGTACAGTTTTGTAGCCTGCATCAGTTGAACGTAGTATATATCATGATTTACTGTACACTTTTGAGGCTTTATTTAAATATTTTTTTGGCTAATTTACAATCACAGATGTTCCTGATGTGCATGTGTTTGGGAGAAAGCTGGAGTAGCTGAAGGAGACTCCAGGGACAGGAAGAACGTGTAAACTTCTGCTAGGATCTCAACAGGAATCTTGTTGCTGTGAGGCAACACTGCCAGTCCACCTCTGAGCCATCCCATTAACAACTGTTACTTGCTATCAAGATGATAAAGTACACAGGTCACCTACTCAACCCTGTGGTTCGAACCAGTACACTGAAATCAAAAGAATTCATTTGATTAATACAATTTGAATTCATGCATCCCATGTCCTGTTTGCAAAGAAAAACATACTGCTTAGTAATCGTTACTATGCAATAACCAGAAACTCCTGAAATTGTCTATGATGATGATACGGTGAATGCGTGGTTACATATTTTTTGCAGTTGGTTTGACTAAAGTTGAGACTGGAGTGAGATAAACTTGTTTGTGTATGTTTTTCTTTCTTTTGTGGGTTTCTTTTCAGGAGGTGACACAAACATAGTCTGTTATATCGTATTGTCCAAAGCTTTATTCAGCATTTTTTCTGTTTCTTTTTTACTATGTGCACAATGATGCTTTGCTTGTCCCTTTGAGTAACATTGTTGGTTATCAACAAAATAAAATACAAAAGAAAAAGGAATACAGTATTGGAAAGTAACCAAGTAAATTTAATTAAGTATTATATTTAAGTTCACTTTTTATGTTTTCTTTTTTGGCCGTTTCCTTTAGGATCTTTAGGGTTTCCATGGTCGATCATCTACCTGTCGCACCAACTCTCTGCATGTCCTCCTTCACCACATCCATGAATCTTATTTGAGGTCTTCCTCTTTTCCTCCTGCCTGGCAGCTCCATCTTTAACATCCTTTCTTTACTATCCCTCCTCTGTGCATGCTCAAACCATCTCAGACTCACTTCTCTATTTTTGTCTCAGTCGGGTTTTTATGTGCTTGATGTTATGTATTTCCATGTTAAAATACTGCAGCTAACATTTAGTACAAACGTTTAGTTGCTAGTTTAGATTTAAAAGATATGAATGAACAAATTTAAATAGTACCATATTTTTTTATATGTGAAACTATCCAGCAGTATCTAAAATAATCCAGTGCATCACCAAATACAGTAGGAGTGTGGGCTTTAATGAGTCCACGTGACTTGGCAGTTTAATATGATTCTAATACTGACTATTTTTATACTTCCACCGTCATAATGCTGGTCATCTTCTATGATGACATAGCACGGGCGTAGGAACAGTCTGTTGTCTGGACTGTGTTGCAGGAGGGAAGAAAATAAAAGCGGGACTTGCTGTCATGTAGTTGGCCTTCTTGCTGCGGGATCGATGCTGCAGATAGATGCAGGAAAATCCTCGTGATTGATTAACACGGAGCAAAGTTTCGGAGCGTCACAAACACAAACCTGGAGAGGCATCCGCCGGAAGCGGCTCACCCAGGTGGGCGTCAGTGAAGACGGACCGAGGTCAGAGTGACGCTGAAGCTGTCCGGGTCTGCTGCACAGGTAATTTATTCTGTCTGTCTGTGGATGCAGTTTGTTCTTTGGTAGCTGCTCATGTGCACGAGCGAAAACCTGCAGCAGGCAGCACATGTGCTCAGAGACATAACGTAAGGAGGAGACGTGGCACTCGGGAAATCCTGAGGAGAAGTCTGTGGGCGTGGTCGATTAAGCCAAATAATAATAGTAATAATAATGTCCTACCAATTTTATTAATCGTTCCCTTCGACCTCAGTGAAAAACGTTATGCAGTCCGGGTGTGAAAGAGAAGTCAGATATTAGTGTGAGGGCGGAAGTGGCTCTGCTGAGGTGAAGCTGCAGAAAGAAGCAGCCCAACATGTCTGCAATATGTTGTTTAATGCATGCATTATCACCTCGTTACCAGTTTTATAAATAATAAATAGAAACATACATAAAGTGAAATTTATTACCCTGTAATGTCCTGCTGAAGAGATGATCCAGTTTTCCGCCTTCACTGAGATTTTCTGTGAGTCCGTTCTGTGCTGTTGCATTTTGGCGACATCTTATATTTAATACTGAGGTTAAGTGTCACAGCTAATCAAATAGTGCTGAGTGGATGAAGGGTTTAATTCTGGCATGTTAAACCAATCGTATTGTTGTGTTTGATTGTACTGAGTACTCTGCATATTAGTTTAACCAACTCTAACATATTGTAACTTTCACGTACTAAGACAGACTGGTGAATAGCTGCATTCACAGATATATGTTATGTAACAGTGCTTATTAATGTATAAAGTAAGGCATCTTTCTGTTATGGAGAAACTAAAGAAAGAACGAAACATGAATGCCGCTCTGTGTGCTCACTGCTGAGAAATCGCTGACCTCTGAAAGTCGACATACCTGACACAGACCTTAGAAACTCAGGTTTGAGTGTTTCCTTATTGATAGAGTGGGTGAGTTGACTCTGACTGATTCCAACATGCTGGCAATCTGCCTGCTTTCATGAATTTCATGACAGTTAATTGAAACCTTTCAACAATCTTTGTGAGAGTCATCGCAGTCAGCAAGAATCAGAGCTGGACAGGTTTGGCTTCCAGCAGGCGACGGTAAATACTTACAGTCATTCTCAGATGGCAAAAATGTGTGCAGTGGCAAAAAAAAACAACCCTTTTTTAAAATAATTTTGAGATACAGATATTTGTGTAATTAATTGTGTAATTACAGTTTCAAATCGTTATAGCTGCAATTTATGCACTGAGGACCTGTTTGAATACACAGTGTGCATGTGTGTTTCAGTGTTTCCTGCAGATGTTGCAGTCTGAGGAAGAAGTTCCCTGGAGCATGAGTCTGGACCTCGGCAATATTAAGGAGGAACAGGAGGATCTGCTCAATGACTCGGACGAAGCTGACTACATCAGGTTCTCAGTCACTGATGTTGCTGTGAAGAGTGAAGATGATGAAGACGGACCCCAGTTCTCACAGAGTAATCAGAGCCCAGCTGAAGAGAAAAACGAGGGAGAGCCTCCAGGCTTGTCTTCTTCTTCTGCTGCTGCTGCTTCACAGCTTGCAGGTATCAGGAATTTGGCTCATTTGATCTTGCAAACATTATTTTTGCAGTAAAAAAAATTAAAATAAAATTCCGCTCCCACGTCTGTTGGAGGTCTTTATCCTTCAAGCTCGGGTTCTCTACCAGAGGCCTGGGAGCTTGAGGGTCCTGCGCATAATCTTTGCTGCTGGAGATCTCGGATGTTGTTCCTGGGATTTAAAAAAGAGTCAGTAAGATTTAAAAATTCCTTTGCCATTTGCTTGTCAGGGCAGCACACGCGAATATTGAAGTCCCCAACAATAAGGACATGATCATATTTTGGCATAATTTCAGCCAACAGATCAGAAAAGTCATTTAAGAAGTCCTTATTGTATTTGAGGGGTCTGTAAACCACAGCACAGAGCACTGTGTGAGAGCGCCCTAGCTCAAACACACTCAGTTCAAAGCTACTAGGTGATGTTGAAAAGGACAGTGGTTTACATTTATACTGCTTCTTAAAAACAACCGCTAAACGCTGTTCCTGTGCTGCCATCATTAGTGTCTCTGTGCTGTCTTTCAGTCCAACTTTGCCCAGCCACTGGTAGAATTTCTGGATGTTAGCCACTTCCTCTATCTGCTGGTGGTACATACCGTGTAGGGACCTGTCCTTCCGTGATGGTGCCTCCTCTTCCTCCTCTTTCTTGGGTTTTTGCTGTTTGAGGTGTTGTGGCCATCTTCTCGCCACCTTATGTACTTGTCTCATCCTGGACTTGTCTCATCCTGGACTGTGGTACTGACACTGACCAGTCCCCGGCCTCCTTTCTTCCGCTTAGCGTACTGTCTCTAGGTATTGTACTTGGGGTGAAACCCTCCATGCATGCACAGTCTCATGTCTTTTGAGATCACCTAGTTGTGAAAATCTTTTATGACACACCCTACAACCAAAAGCTTTCTCGTATTGATGTAAATATCTTCATGATTAACTCTTTGAACAGTAGTTCTGATAAGACTTGTATTAGCTCTTTATATGTTTTCAATCATTTCATTTGATCTGTCTCCTGGTCAAATCCCACCCATACATGAATATGAAAAGATATCTGTTCTGAGCTTAATAGTCCTTTTTTTCAATTGTATTTATTTTTTGTTACTCAATTGAAAGGCTAATATTTGAAGTCTGCGGATATCTTCAGATCAAATGTTATAATCTAAATATCTTACACATTTTATGGAAATGTATAACTTGATCTACATAGTCTTTCATTTTTTTAAAGCCCTTGTCAGTGTTTTGATGACGCAATAAAGGTGAGATGAACATAATTACACAATTATTAATTTTACTCAGTTTCCAAGAAAAGTTGCAAAAAATATTTATATTGCTCTAAATATTAATAAGCGGTCCAAGAAAATGTGTCAGTACACAGTCACAGCTGTGCGTGTGTCTTTATTGCTCCCTGCAGATGTCCAGCAGATCTTGGTGATTAAAGAAGAGGTTCCTTGGAGCTCATGCCATGATGACCTCCTCCACATTAAGGAGGAACAGGAGGAAATCCTACCTGGTTGTGAGGGAGAACAGCTTAATAGGCCAGAAGAGGATAACATCACCAGGTTCCCATTAACTGCTGTTTCCATAAAGAGTGAAGATGATGAAGAAAAACCCAAGTTCTTCCAGGCAGAGCCTCCAACCAGCAGCTCAGCTAAGCAGATAAAAACAGAAACTGATGCAGAAGACTGTGAAGCAGCAGAAACAGCCTGGAACGCAGATCTGAACACTCATATACACTCGAGGGCTGATGGAAAGGCTTCAGACTCTTATGAAACTGAAGTCAGTATTGATGATGACGATGATGAAGACGACGATGATGACTGGCAGGAACATTGGTCGGATTCTGAACTCGAAACAGAAGACAGTGACAGTGGCTGGAAGGAGAGCGGTACTGATGAGTCAGGAGTAAAAAGTGATATGAGAAGGGAGTCAGCAGAAGGGTCTACCAGCTGTTTGGTTAGTAAGAAATGGGTGAAGCAAAATGCAGAGTCACACATGACAGTCCTCACAGGAGAGAAACCGTTTGGCTGCAATGTTTGTAAAAAAAAATTTAGAGATCTCTACAACTTTAATAGACACATGAGAGGCCACACAGGAGAGAAACCGTTTAGCTGTGATGTTTGTGAAAAAAAATTTAGAGATCAGTATTATCTTAAGACACACATGAGAATCCACACTGGAGAGAAGCTTTTCACGTGCAGTGTTTGTGACAAAAGATTCACACAGAGTTTAAATTTCAAGACGCATATGAGAATTCACACGGGAGAGAAACCATTTAGTTGTGAGTCTTGTGGGAAACGGTTTAACCAAGAGGGAAATCTGAAGATGCACAAAAGACTCCACACAGGAGAGAAACCATTTGGTTGTGATTTTTGTGGCAAAAGATTTCACCAAGAGGGAAATCTGAAGATGCACAAAGCACTCCACACGGGGGAGAAACCGTTTGGTTGTGGAGTGTGTCATAAAAGATTTTCACAACTAGGTGATCTCAAAAGACATGAGACTGTGCATTCAGTGGACAAACCATTTAACTGTAGTATTTGTGATATAAATTTTACCCAGAAAAAGTATTTCGAGAGACACATGAATGTCCATTCAGGGGAGAGACCTTTTGGTTGTGATGTTTGTGGTAAAAGATTTAACACTAGGCGAAATCTTGAGATGCACACCAGAGTCCATACAGGAGAGAAACCGTTTGGTTGCGATGTTTGTAGTAAAAGATTTTCACAGATGGGAATTTTAAGGAGGCACATGAAAGTTCACATGGCAGAGAGACCATTTGGTTGTGACATTTGCAATAGAAGATTTAACAATAAGAGGAATTATGAGACACACATGAAAGTCCACACAGGAGACAAACCATTTGTTTGTGAAGTTTGTGGCAATCAGTTTGCACAGCTAGGAATACTGAAGAGACACATGCTAATTCACGCAGGAAAGAAACCATTTGGTTGTGACGTTTGTAAGAAAAGATATTTACGAGTAGAGGATCTAACAAGACACCAGAGTATCCACACATAAGAACATTCAGTTGTTCTTAATATGGTGAAAGATTAAAATGTAAAAAACATTTCAAGACATACCTGAGGGAAATCGTTTTGTTGTGATCATGTTAAATACCACCCTCTGGTTGTGATGAAAGATTAATGAAAATTTGTTGGGGGGTTTTTTAATTGGAAATTTTTACTATGACCAAATCTGTGTTTACTGTATGACAGTTACATATCGTTAGCTTGATAGCATAATTGCCTTAGTCATTTTTTTGTGTTTTCGGAAAACAAGAAAAAACTAATTTTCTAAATATCACATGCATATTTTTAATTGATATTTTCACAGAACATTTAAGTATATGTGAGGAAAAGTATGGAAAAAGAACAAAACCCAACATCATTTCTTTTGTCTAATAAAAGTGACTTAGGCAGATTATGCCTATGACTTAGGCAGTTTTTCTTCAAACTATAAAATGAACATGACATACTATAATGTAACCATAACACACTGTAACTTTTCAATTTTAATCACAAAATGGCAGCTAGAGTAAGGAGACTTACTCACTTCACCTCACCCACCCATTAATTTGCAGAGGAGGCCTGTAGGCTCATAAAAGAGGTGTGCGTGTGTCTATGTGTGTTTGTATCTGTCTGTGTGTGTTTGTCTCTCTCTTCTCTCTCTTTCTCTTCGTGTGCGGGTGTGTGTGTGTGCGTGTGTGTGTGTGTGTGTGTGTGTGTGTGTGTGTGTGTGTGCGTGCGTGTGTGTGTGTGTACTATTTGGTAGGCTATGTATACTACTGATGAGGAAGATCATCATAGTACTTGTGGGCCACTCTTGGTAGTACATTTTTCATTGACTGTAAGTCACTGTATTTCCTCAGGGTGATGGGCAACTGAGCAGGAAAGAGTGGGATCCACTTGAATGGCTTGTTGTCGGGTATGCTGATGCGCCGAGGCAGGTCTTCCCAGTCAGATTCAAAATCCAGCTTGTACCTGATCCGTCCATCAGTCAAGTACTGCAAAGCCCGTCTGCAGCCTTTTCAGCTTGAGCCTGACTCTTCAATCTCAAGTGTGTAGCAAGAGCATCCTCATCTGTATTTCCTACCTTGGCGCTTACACAGATGTCACATTGGTCTTTTTTTGGAATGAACACAGAGTAATCCTGCTCTCCAAAAACCTTCCGAAAGTATGTCTCACTCACAGCACGCTTTCCATTCTCATTGGCAGCATTCTGGTATTCCTTGTGAAGCTCTCTCAAAACTGTTCCTGGCTCCAGGAACTTCTTGTTCTGATAAGAGGGAACCTGGCGGCAGTAATGGGATGGGACTGTAGGTATTCCAGAGAGCCACTCTTTCAGGAAGGCCTGGTCTCCATCTGATATTGGCATATGAGGACCAGTCTTGTTGATCTTGGGGTTGGGCTGGGTATGAGTGTTGGGTTTCATGCCTGCAGTTAACCATGATCCAATGGTTCTCAGGGCAATACCAAGTGTGGAACAGAAAAGATTTTTGCACACAGGTATTTTGCATCTATCTGAGAGTTGCAGGTGGTATAGCAGAGATGTTGTTCTCCTTGAATCAACACCACCTTTCTTCTGTTTTATGGGCACATTTTCAACAACAGTCTGGATATACACCTTGCGTGTCTCCCAGGAAGGCATGGACCAGAAATTGTTGAAGATTCCTCTTCTCTCAACTTCAGTCAGTAGCTCACAACTTCTTTTCGTTGACTTGAAGCAGTGCTGTGATGTGCATGGTGGTCTCTCCTGTCCCATTGTATTCTTGTAATTCTCTCCCTTCAGACGCTTTTCTTTGATGACATTTTTCTTCCACGTATGGGGCAGTGGACGCTTGTGACGAACAGCAGAAGTGCTGGGGGTTGGACTGGCTTCCTCTTCCTCTGCTTCCACCTCCCCTCCTTCCTCTTCCTCCCCTTCATCTTCATCTCCTTCCCCTTTCTTTTCCTCTCCTTCATCTTCCTCTCCTTCTCCTTCCTTTTCCTCTCCTTCCCCTTCCTTTTCTTCTCCTTCATCTTCGTCTCCTTCCCCTTTCTTTTCCTCTCCTTCATCTTCCTCTCCTTCTCCTTCCTTTTCCTCTCCTTCCCCTTCCTTTTCTTCTCCTTCATCTTCGTCTCCTTCCCCTTTCTTTTCCTCTCCTTCATCTTCCTCTCCTTCTCCTTCCTTTTCCTCTCCTTCCCCTTTCTTTTCCTCTCCTTCATCTTCCTCTCCTTCTCCTTCCTTTTCCTCTCCTTCCCCTTCCTTTTCTTCTCCTTCATCTTCCTCTCCTTCCCCTTTCTTTTCCTCTCCTTCATCTTCCTCTCCTTCCTCTGGCTGCTTATCAGTCTGTTGCCCCATATCAACATAATTTCCTCCTTCTCCCTCATCTATATCCACCAACTCCTCTAAGTTCACATCAACTTCCTTTCCTGATGATACAACAGAAAATAAAATGCTGTTGGAGTATCTTAAAATGGTAAATCAAGATGACATCTAAATCTACTTGTGTAGTCAAAATGTCTGCTATGTAAAAAAAAAATAAAAAATCAATTTGTACTATTAATATCAAATCAAATCAATTTATTTTTGTATAGCCCAAAATCACAACAACAGTCGCCTCAAAGGGCTACATGAATATTACTGGCAATAGAGTTCAACCAGTATCAGTCATTTGAACACAGTCAATATAAAGTCCAATTTAACAATTAACAATGAACCCAGGGCGTCCCCCGTCCTTAGACTCTCCTCCTAATAAAAAGCAAATGTTTGAAACATAATATAATTTGCAAACTTGCTGAAAATGCTCAAATTGCCTTTGAAATTGCCAAAGATTTACTCTGGTAGCATGCTGCTGTTAGCTAGCTGCTAGCTTGTACTACATTACTATGCTAATGCTACACTACTAACGCTAATGTTAGCTAGCCATCATACTTTGTTTGCAACAAAAAAGTAATCTTTTAACATGGTCATAACCTCTTTGATTGAATGAAAATACATTTAGTGACCAAAAAACTAAAAAAATATGAACTTTTACCAGATGTAAATGAATCAAAAAGAAGAGCAAGGGCTTCACTTGCGGTCAACCTCTTCTTCTTATCAGCCATTTTGCATACATCAAAACTGCCTAAGTCAAATTGATTGTAGCAAAACTGCCTAAGTCCAATGGTAAAACTGCCTAAGTCAAATGAATGACTTAGGCAAGTATGTTTTTTGACTCTTATGAGTGTTGTGATTGGCCAATGACATAGGCAGACGGACAGGATGATGCAGCAGTGGTAGGGGAGTAAAGTTAGGCAAAAATCTCAATTTGACCAAAAAATGACTTAGGCACTTATGCTATGAAGCTAACGATATGTTAAATATGCAACATTGTTCAAAGCAAAGCTATAGTGGGAACTGATCTGGAAATACATATAGTATTTATTTTCAGTGTTAACTTTAGAGACTTAATGACCAGAGCCTTTATTAAATCATACTAGAAACCTCTAGCTATAGGTTAACATGAATACACTAAGAGTGTACTCACACTGGGTGATCAGCTAACTTCAATGTGCTCGAGCTGAGATGTTCAGAACAACTGAAATGTGCTTGGACCTGTAGCAAAGCACAGTGTGAGCTCACCGTAAG
Organism: Diplotaxodon limnothrissa; assembly: GCF_057381915.1. Taxonomy (NCBI): domain Eukaryota; kingdom Metazoa; phylum Chordata; class Actinopteri; order Cichliformes; family Cichlidae; genus Diplotaxodon; species Diplotaxodon limnothrissa. Next base: position 30,204,669 of record NC_140603.1, on the reverse strand, counting down.
GCTGTTAGTTCTCAGCATTAATAATGGCAAAGAAGCTCTATTAACATTAAATTTAATGTCGAATCAGTGACTAACATAACAATGTCAAATTGGCCTCGCCTGATTTCACCATGTCCAGATGTCCAGATAAATGTTCGCTTTGTTGGAAACTTTCTGCCTGGTTTGCTTAGAAAAAATAGCAAATATGACTTTGATTTATGCAGCTGTCACTTTAAAAGCAACAGGACATGTTTGGAAACACCGTTCATGAAAATAAAAGCTCTGTATGGGGGTTGAGGAGCAGAGCAGAGCACAATGAAGAGCTTTTTTTTCAGTTGTGATTTTAAGCATACGACTTTAAACAAAATGTGATGCAAAGTGACTGCTGACTGTCTAAGAAATGTAGAAAAGTGATATAAAATATGAAATACAGAAAGTTAATTGCATGCAGTTGAAGGCAAACATTTGCATTCATAAAATGTACTCTGATATTAATCAAGTCACAGCTATATAAACACATCTAATTAATATAAGACACAAACACTCCTGTAGCAGAAGAACACAAGATGATCACTGATGTATAATGTTTACACATATAAATTGCTGATATGTGATAGTCTTCTTTGTTCTATGTGTAGCAGTCATCTGACTTGTGTATGCACACAGGAGCTGTGAAACATGCTCTCCCTGTGTGCGCTTCTAGGGAGAAGGAGGAGATTCTTCTGTGGTTTGCTTGAGTAAATCGCTAAAGTTTTGTTTGATGATGAATTGCAGACATTGTGCTTTAAACGCTGAGGGTTTCTCTTACTTTGGCCTTTGTTATCAGGCCTTCACAGACCTTGTTCGGTTTCTATCTGATCCCGTTTCAAAGGTTCATTAAATAATATAAAAAATACTTTGGAGACTCAAAGTCTTTTATTTGGTTTCAGCTTTCCACCTCAACATTTATTATTTCTCCACACTGAAAACACAGAGAAGTCAATCAGAGATCAGGTTAGAAAATGTAAGTGAACCACTGCAGCAGTGACTTCTAGAAAAGCCTCTTGTAGACAGACGTTCCAGATTTTCAGAGAAACATAGAAGATCATTTGAAAAAGCTGCAAACCAGCAATTTCAAAAGCAGTCTGGATTTTAATTTAAAATTTTTGGAGTGTCTAAAAGGAACACCTCATGCCTTTTAGAGAAAAACATTTACCACTCTGCTGTTCATAAAATCTGCATGATTAGAATAGGTTTTACTTTGTTACATATCTATTTAGTTTTTTTTAAATCTCATTTTTCTTTTGCTTTTTTTGCTTAAGTTTGACTTGTTTGTTTCTTGCTGAAATCTGATGACAGTATGAGAACTTCAGGTCATAGAGGTAGATAGACAAATGTAGGATGGCAGTGCTGTTGGATTTTTACAGTAAAAGAGAGGCAGCAGAATCTATGACACTGTTCTTTGTCCGTTTCCTTTCCTTGGATGAAACCAACTACATAAATAAATAAATAAAATATTATATTATATTACCTGTGTATAGTACTCGTTCATGGTGCTGCTTTTTTTTTTATTATTTGGACTTTTGAAAGCCACTTCAGTGTCAATACCATTTTCATCAAAGATGCACTCAGGTCTGGGGACTTCAATTCTGTTTGTTTTACACAGCACCAAATCACAAGAACAGTCACCTCAAGGCGCTTTATATTGTAACGTAGACCCTACAATAAGACATACAGAGAAAAGCCAACATTCATATGACCCCTATGAGAAAGCAGTTTGTCGACAGTGGGAAGGAAAAACTCCCTTTTAACAGGAAGAAACCTCCGGCAGAACCAGGCTCAGGGAGGGGGCATCTGATGCTACCAGTTGGGATGAGAGAAGGAAAACAGGATAAAGACATACTGTGGAAGAGAGACAGAGATTAATAACAAGTGTGATTTAATGCAGAGAGGTCTATTAACACATAGTGAGTGAGAAAGATGACTGTAGAAGAAATATTGCAGCATAACTAAGGTAGGATTCAGGGTCAAGCAAGGCAAAAAGGAAAGTTTGAATCCTAATCTTAAAGTAGAGATAGTGTCTGTCTCCTGAATCCAAACTGGAAGATGGTTCCACAGAAGAGGGGCCTGAAAACTGAAGGCTCTGCCTCCCATTCTACTTTTAAATACTCTAGGAACAACAAGTAGGCCTGCAGAGCGAGAGCGAAGTGCTCTAGTGGGGTGATATGGTACTACAAGGTCATTAAGATAAGATGGGGCCTGATTATTTAAGACCTTGTATGTGAGGAGCAGGATTTTGAATTCAATTCTGGATTTAACAGGGAGCCAATAATGGGGAGGCAATATAGGAGAAATATGCTCTCTCTTTCTCGTCCCTGTCAGGACTCTGGCTGCAGCATTTTGGATTTACTGAAGGCTTTTAAGGGAGTTTTTAGGACTTCCTGATAATAATGATTTACAGCAGTCCAGCCTAGAAATTATAAATGCATGAGCTAGTTATTCACTCTAATACAGGATATTTCTAATTTTAGAGACATTGCGCAAATGGAAGAAAGCAGATTTTATTGTAAACATAAATGGGGGGCTAGCAAAAAAGCTTGGGAACCACTGATCTCTAAGTGTTTCGTTCACTAGCAAACTGACCGGCCACTTTGTTAGGTTCACCTGTTCTGCTGCTCATTAAAGCAAATATTTAATTAACCAGTCATAAAGCAGCAACTCACTGCATTTAGGCATGTAGACATGGTCAAAATGACCCGCTGCAGATGAACCTGAGCAACAGAATAAAGAAAAGCAGTTTAAGGGATCTTGAAGGTGATTGTTTGGCTTCTTAGTAACAGCTGGGAGTCAAATGTCACCTACCTGAGTGTTGTTACTGAGCATGTCCATCACCTCATGACCACAGGGTTCCTATCTTCTGATGGCTGCTCCCGACATGACATACACCATGTCACAAGGTTTGAAAAACTCTGACTGGTGAACATGATATTGAGCACTGCACTCAAAATTATAAAAATGTTTCCATCAAGTTTGCCCAACCCAGTACTAACAAGGTGTACCTAATGAAGTGGCCTATATAGGGAGACATACGTGTTGTTCTTTTCTTTTCTTTTCTTTCTTAAAAAAAATATGAATATTATTTTCAGTATTTGACCACATTGAAGCATAATGCATAAAAACTGTTCAAAATTATAAGAAAATTATCAAAGAAAGTCGAAGAAAAAAAGAGCAGGCATTGATTTTTTTATTTTCTATTTACTATATTTAAATACATTTTAGGATTTCTGGGGAAAATATCTGATTGACTAATAACAACAGGAATATTTTTGTCAGCTGAATGCATTACTGTTCAGTAAATTACTGCGGGTGATGACGGGGGTAGGAACCGTCTACTAGGTGCACTGTGTTTCGGAGGGGAACAAAACAAAGGTCGGACAGACTAGCCGTGTGTTGTGTTTCGCTTGTAGAGGGATTTCTCCTCATTTCCGTGTCACGTATCTTGTGTTTTAGAGGTTTGAGAAGTTACAATCAGAGGAAAGGAGGATCGTAAAGTAAAGGAGCGAAAACACGGAGATCAGAAATGAAACTCGCCCGGGAGGACCCCGCGGAAGACGGGCGGGCTGATGCTGCCTGTTTCCTCCTCCTGTACAGGTAAATGACCCTTCCTGCGAATATCTGACAGCAAACAGGCGTCCCGATTTTACCTGTATGGACCGGTGTTGTGCCTAAAAATGATCGTCTGTAAAAAGATGATTTCTGGTATATCCTTTATTTATCCAGTTAAAAAAAAAGTCTCATTGACATTAAAATGTCAAAAAACGTCATCTGACCAAGAGGACAGCAGAAATGACAACAAATATAACAATAGTTCTGTAAACATATTTCAAGTTGATAAAAGAGTACCGGATTGGTTATAATGTAAGTACAATAACCCCGAGTTATAAAGATACTTGAAAATCAGTTTTTTTTTTAAAACATATAACCGCTTTGTAAACCATATTCACCGAAGTCTATTTACCAATATACGTGAAGATGTTACACTTAAAGAAAGCATACAGAAACTTTGGAAATCAGTTTTTGCCATTCGATCACTTTTTGGCACAAGAAAAAGTTGTTTTTTTTTGGAATTTATCCTCGTTATTTGTTCTTAAGGGACTCCAAACACAGTTGGTGTGTTTTATGACTAACACATGATCTGGACCCAGGCTTAAACTCGGTCCTGTGTTTGAGCCGAAACAAAGTCTTAGAGGATATTAGGGCAGTTCAGGGCGTTTTATTTCACTCTGTCCTTTTGCACAGATAACCGGCTGTTTATTGAAGAGTGAAAATTAAAGGTTTAATCACAGAAATGCTGCCATTGCATTCATATGCACCATATGAATGCAAATCACAAGCCAGTAACCTCACACTTTATATACGGGGTGGCTGTAGCTCAAGTGGCAGAGCAGGTCAGCCACTAATCAGAAGGTCGGTGGTTTGATCCCAGGCTGCCTCCTGGCTGCATGCCAAATATCCTTGGGCAAGATGCTAACCCCACGTTTGCCTACTGGTGTGGTCAGAGGGCCCGGTGGCGCCAGTGTCTGCCTCTGTCAGTGCGCCCCAGGGCAGCTGTGGCTACAATGTAGCTGCCATCACCAGTGTGTGAATGAATGGGTGAATGACTGAATGTAGTGTGAAGCGCTTTGGGGTCCTTAGGGACTAGTAAAGCGCTATACAAATGCAGGCCATTTACCATACGCAGAAACACTAGAAATTAACTTTACAAAGTGCTTTGGGTGAGAATGAGAATTACAGACGTAATTTAAAGGAGATTACTGATTCTGTGAGCCTTATCTGCTCAGCAGGTTCTTTCAAAGTCGAGGTCACCTTTAGATTTTGGACCCGATAGGAGGGCTGGCCCTGAGGATCTGAGGCTGCACGCTGGGTCATCTGGCATCAATGTTTTGTGCTAAATGTGAAAATGATAAGCAAGTTACACAAAAGTCCTGCTGAAAATCTTTCTATTTATTCTTATTGCTCATTAGTATTTGAAAACTCTGCAGAGAGCATCTCCAAAAGTTGATTCTGTTCATCTGGACGTAGCGTTTTGTTTGAGAAACGTTTCGTCACTCATCCAAGTGACTTCTTCAGTCTCAGCTGAACTGATTTTAGTTCATGAGCTGCACACAGACAGATTTGATCTCACGTGTAAAAAGTACCTGATTTATGATGTTTAAGACTTGTAAAGGTATCCATTATTAGACTAGTGACAAACATCTCTGCACGAATTATTCAGTTTCATTAACTTCATGCCACTCAACTTAAGAAACTTGTGAACTGTCCTATTTCAAAACATTTTTCACATTGGGTTCTTTTCAAAAGATTAAAAAAGGGAACGTAAACACATTGTAGGCAACTTTAAAGTGAAACTATTTCTTTTGAGGTTTCACAGAAAAATAAAAATGAATGAGCTTGTCTGTGTTTTATTGCATGTATTTAATAAATCTTACTTGACACTTTTAACACTTAAAAGCAAACAGCTGTTTGTTTTTGCACATAAAATATTTCCATATATACAGGATTGGCACTTAAAAAAAATCGTGTAATTTTTTTTACGATCACTGTTTCTTGTCCAAGTGACAATTTATCTACATGTACACATAGGTTTCTTAGTGGTTATATTAAGATAAGATAAGATAAGATAACCTTTATTAGTCCCACACGTGGGAAATTTGTTTTGTCACAGCAGGAAGTGGACAGTGCAAAAGTTATGAGGCAAAAATTAGAATACAATAAGAATAAATACAGTACACAACTGTACAGAATAGAATAAAATAAAATACTATATACAGTAGAATAAAATAAATATACAATAAGATAAAAATAGAATACAAATACAAATACTATATACAACTGAGTAAAAATACAACGATGACAGAAAGGATTATTGCATAAGTAATTGCATTGAGTAACCGACTTATTATTGAGATTTGTGCAATCATAATTTCAGCCAGCTGTGAGGGGCTCTGCAGTGGGGATGCCTCGAATAAAGAGCCTTCATCCTGATGACCACACACGCTTCAGGTCTGAGTTGGCAAAAGTCAGGAGAGATCTGGGTGAGTGACACCATAATAACATGACTGATTAACACTTAGTTAAGTGTTAATTAAGCATTATTAAAGAGTGAAGTGATAATTAATAATGTATACTTGTCACTAATCATTTTATACAGTAGATTTGTTTATTCTTTTTTTGAAAAGCTTTTCATTATTCATCAGAATTTTTTGAGTTGTTAAAACTCTTATTTTAAATGTAAATCACAAAGTGAGACTGCCTGATTACTACTAAAACTTATCAATGGCCTGATAATATCAGCTGATATTAGCTATTTGCCAGCCAATCAGACTGACAATGGCTGATAAATCAAATGATCCTTGAAAGTTGAACAAGTAAAGAAGAGACAGGAGGAACACAGTTCAAACACTTTATAAGTGTTGCTGTTGCACAGACAGTCCACCAGAGGGCAGTCTGCATTTTTTTTAAATTAATTAATTAATTATTTTTTAATCTTTGTACAGCACTTTGTCCAACATTTTATTGTTATTAAATGTGCTATATAAATAAAGTAAAGTAAAAGCATCTTCCCTGTTTGCAATGCACATGTTTGGAACACCAAAAACACAGCAACCAGCTGATCTGAACAGAGTAGATGAATAACTACGCATAATAAGTGTTAGGAAAAGCTGTTTTGATATCATGTGTCTGAAGAAAATAAAACATCTGATTTTTTTTTTAAGTTGCCAAATATTTGTATTGGTATTATAAATACTCCATCGGCCGAGCTCTAACCAGCACAGTGTCGGTGTCTGTTTTATGGATATCAAAGTCATTCCCCAATGTCCTCCAAAATCACAAATCAATTTCAAATTACATTAAAAAAAAATACTAAAGAAATTACAAATTTGGTATGGCTCTTTGCAACTACGCAAAGTGACAGTTGAGCATAATGTACAGATGTGTTTTAATGCTTCCTGCAGATGTTCAGCAGATGTTGCAGATTGAAAATGAAGTTCCCAGCATCCCTAATCTGGACCAGCAGGACTCAGACCTCCTTCACATAAAGAAGTAACAGGAGGAGCTCTTGATGACTCAGGAGGCAGAGCAGCTAAATGGGTTAGGGGACACTGAAATTACCAAGGTCCCAATCACTGCTGTGATGAGTGAGGGTGATGAAGAGAAACCTCTGTTCTCACAACTTCATCAGGGACCAGCTGAAGCCAGCATAGAGGCAGAGCCTCGAAACAGCAGCTCAGCCAAACAGATAAAAACAGAAACTGTTGGAGGACCAGAATCAACCAGGTACCCAGATGTTTACAGTCATCTACATCCAAGTACTGATGGAAAGCCTTTAGACTCTTATGAGACTGAAGTTTGCATTGATGATGGTTGGCAGGAGGCTTTGTCCAATTCTGGACCTGAAGACAGTGACACTGTAGATTCACAGATGACAGAAAACACAGAAGAGAAACCATTCAGCTGTGATTTCTGTGGACAGAAATTTAAGAGAGACTCAAATCTTAAGACGCACATTAGAGTTCACACAGGAGAGAAACCATTTAGTTGTAAGATTTGTGAACGAAGTTTTAGAAATCAGTATAATCTAAACCGACACATGAGAGTCCACACAGGAGAGCAACCGTTTGGCTGTGATGTTTGTAATAAACGATTTTCCCATCCAGGGTCTCTGAAGAGACACCAGAATGTGCACACAGGAGAGAAACCGTTCAGCTGTAGCATTTGCAATAAGAAATTTAGACAGAGGATTCATTTCAAGAGACATATGAGAGTCCATACAGGAGAGAAACCATTTGGTTGTGATGTTTGTTGTAAGAGATTTAACTGTAAGAGAAATCTGAAGACACACATGAGAGTCCACACAGGAGAGAGACCGTTCGGCTGTGATGTTTGTAAAAAAAGCTTTTCACAGCCAGGAATTTTAAAGAGACACATGAGCGTCCACACAGGAAATAAGAGTCTTCAGCCAGATCAAACCAGAGATCTCCGATTGGCTGGTGCCATATCTGCATGGCCCACATCACAGCTGGTTCAGACACAAGACACAAGAGATCTAGGTAAGTGACATACATCAGTCTGTCTATAATATACAACAAATATTTAATATGTGCTTGTGGGGATAGGTTAATTGATTAATCTAAATTGTCACTAGGTGTGAATGTGCGAGTGAATGTGAGTGTGAATGGTTGTCTGTCCCTGTGTGTTAGCCCTGCGACAGACTGGCGACCTGTCCAGGGTGTACCCCGCCTCTCGCCCTATGACAGCTGGGATAGGCTCCAGCGCCCCCCGCGACCCTGAAAAGGATATGCGGAAGCGAATGGATGGATGGATGGATATTTAATATGTAACAATGCCAATTGTTTTCAGTGGAAAACACTTGGTTTTCTGTGTTGTTGTTTTTTTTTTTCATTTTAAAATTTGTATTAGATTCCAAAATCATTTGTGTAATATTAAAAACTTTAATAGGATTTGTGTCATATGTTTCCATAATTGTGTGTGTGTTTCAGCTACAGCGGCAAGACCTGGACATCTTGCAGATGTCCAGATCTTGCAGGTTGAAGGAGAGGTTTCCTGCAGCCCTAGTCATGACCAACAGGATCCAGACATCCTCTGTATTAAAGAGGAACAGGAGGAACTGCTGGATGGGCAGGAAGAGGCTGACATCACCAAGGTCCTAATCACAGCTGTTCCTGTGAAAACTGAAGACGATGAAGAGAAGTCACAGTCCTCAGAACTTCATCAGAGATTATCTGAAAACAACACAGAGGGAGAGCCTCCAACCAGTAGCTCAGCAAAACAGATAAAAACAGAAACTGATAACTGTGGATTACCAGAAGCAGACAAGAACCTGGATTTAAATATTAATTTACAACCAAAAACTGATGGAATTGTTTTAGAATCCTATGAGACCGATGTCAGTATTGATGGTGACGAATGGCAGGTGCCTTTGTCAGATTGTGGATGTGGGACTGAAAACAATGAGAAGGGTTTAAAGAAGAAGAAATCACTTGAGTCAGTAGTAAAAGGTAATGTGGACCGTAAAACCGCCAAAAAGAAATTTACCTGCTCTGAGTGTGATAAACAGTTTGTTTACAAGCAGTCTCTTCAGAGGCATGTGGCACGCCGTTCAGCAAAAAAGGCTTCGAACTGTTTGGTTAATAGTGCGTGTTTTAGAGGAAAGCAAAAAACTGCATCACAGGCCAGAAATCAAAGAGAAGCGAACCCACTGAACTGTGATCTCTGTGGACAAAAATGTACCAGTAAAAGAAATCTGAAGGCACACATGAGAATCCACACCGGAGAAAAACCATTTAGTTGTAACGTTTGCGGAAAAAGCTTTCGACATCAGTATACCATCGATAGACACATGCGAATCCATACAGGAGAGAAACCCTTTGGTTGCAGTGATTGTAGTAAACGGTTTGCACAGCTCGGCGATCTTAACCGGCACAAGGCCGTCCACACTGGTTTGAAACCTTTCAGCTGTATTGTCTGTGGTAAAAAATTTAGGCAAAGGAACCATTTTAAGAGACACATGAGAGTCCACACCGGAGAAAAACCGTTCATTTGTGATGTTTGCGGCAAAAGCTTTAATTGTAATAGAAATCTTAGGACGCACATCAGAATCCACACAGGAGAGAAACCATATAGCTGTGACGTTTGTGGTAAACGATTTTTAGAGCAAGCTATTTTAAAGAGACATGCAAGCATCCACACAGGAGAGAGGCCGTTTGTTTGTGATAAGTGTAATAAAACATTTAAGTGTAAGAGAAATCTTACAGCACACATGAGAGTCCACACAGGAGAGAAACCATTCGGTTGTAATGTTTGCAGTAAAAGGTTTACACAATCTGGGATTTTGAAGAGGCACATGAGCGTCCACACTGGAGAAAAGAGCGTTCGCCTGGTGGAAGCCACCGCCGTGGGTTCAAAGTCCCCAAAACTGGTACCAGCCACGTCTGAAATGGTGCAGATGAAAAGAAGTGTAGGTAAGTGACACACATTTGTGTAAACAATTTTTACTGTACATCAAGTATATTAAATCACTTTGTAATAGCACTGTCTCCAGTATGTTTGGGTGTCATATGGATTTTTTCCAATATTAGCTCTAACTGGAGATGAGAATTGAGGAACCGTTCCAAAATTCTTACATTTCACGAATTTTTAAACTTTTGCATATTGCAGTCAGGCTTCTGAGAGAACTGCATAACATTTGCACTGCCAAGACCTGCTACATGGACATGATGCCACTGGTTGACAAAGTGCTTTAAAAAACGCTTTTACTCATGTCGTGGAGCATAGGTGGCCACTGAGTAAATTCTGAATTTTGAGGTCACATTTAAATTGTAATTGTAAATATTTATTCCTTGATATACATACTAAAATATGAAACATGCAAATACCATCATATTAAATTGTGTTAGATGTGGGAAGCTAGATTTCTTAGGGAAAAAAAGAAATGTATTTCATGTCCAGTACTGTGCAGAAGTCAATTTCTTTATACTTTGCTAGAAAAATTGAACATGTGTGCAGGGGCTTATTGAAATATCTGCGAACATACATGAAAATATGAGACAAAACCAGAGTTTGAACAATTCTTACAGGCTTGAAAGTCAGTACTTGGCGTGACCATCTTTATTCTTTAACACAGCTTGAACTCTCTGAGGCAGCTTTCTGTAATTTCTTTAAGTAGTCTTCAGGAATAGTTCTTCAGGCAAAGAACAGTCAAAGCTTCTTTGCATGTTTCTGGCTTTTGCTCTGTTCTGCCGGGATGATCCCACAGCGCTCCAGTGGTGTTGAGGTCTGGGTAATGGCTGTAATGCAGCTCCAAACCATAGACAGAAGCTTCACCGTGTTTTACAGATGGCTCTAGACTCTCACCATTGTACCTCTCTCCTGACCGCCTCTGTATTTTCTGCTGATGATTTGATCAAATTCGAATTCCGTCCATCAGACCTGTTGCCACTAATTTTCAGTCCAGTTCTTGTGTAAATGTTGATACCTCAGCCTCTCCCTGTTTCCCTTCATTAACAATAGCTTCTTGACAGGTTCCCTTCCACAGAGATCATTTCTCATGAGGCTTAATAGAACAGTAGATGGATGTGCTGAAGGGTGTGTCAGCTATTATTTTCTGAAAGACTGGGCCTAAGCAGCATTCTGAAAAACATTTTGACCCAACCAGTTGCGGCAGATGGCCGCCCCTCCCTGAGCCTGGTTCTGCCAGAAGTTTCTTCCTGTTAAAAGGGAGTTTTTCCTTCCCACTGATGGTAAGTTCTTGCTCATAGGAGGTTGTCTGATTGTTGGCATTTTCTCTGTCATTGCCGGGTCTTTACCTTACAGTATGATGTGCCTTAAGGTGACTGTTTGACACTATATAAATAATATAATATAAACTGAATAGAAGTGTACATTAAAATATGCATATTGAAACTTGTTTTCACAGGGTGATAAAATCAGAATTGAATTATGATTTTACCAGTTATTTCCAAACTTCTTGAATTAGTCAATATTTGGTTGTTGTTTGGTTGTTTTTCCTGCAGATGTCGGGCACACAGAAGAGACTCCCTGTATCCAAGAGGACCAGGATCCAGAGCCCCTCCATGTAAAGGAGGAGCAGAAGGAACTTCTGGCTGGTTGCGAAGACAAGAAGTTATATTTGATGGAGGAGGTTAAAATCACCATGTACCCATTTACTGCCGTTCCTGTTACGAGTGAAGATGAGGAGGAGGAGAAATCCAAGTTCTCACAGCTTCATCAAGACAATATTGACACAAAGCCTCCACCCAGTGTCCCAGCTGAACAGAAAACAGATGGGGAGGACTGTGGGGGACCAGAACCAGGCAAAAACACAGATCTCAAAAGTCATTTACAGCCACATAATGCTGGAACTGTCAGTATTGATGATAAATATGAAGATGATGATGATGTTGGTGACTGGCAGGAACCATTGTCAGATTCTGAACCTGAAACCGAAGAAAATGGTTAGCAGGAGATCAGGGCTCCTGAGTCTGGGATGTAACACTGCCCAAAAAAATCCTTTTCCTGCTTTCGAGTTTGCTCAACTCAAGATGACAAGTCATGTAGGTGAAAGGGCTTCAAGCTGTTTGGTTTATGTGGATGAGAGTTTAACCAAAATACAAATTTTAAAGCACACCAAGAACCAAAAGCACTCAAATGGTAGTGCTTGCAGTAAAAGATTTGCACAAGAGGAGATTCAGTGTGCTATAGAAAGTCATTAATGTCAGTAATGATGAATTTTTATGTTAGCACATAACTTGCATCTAAATTATTTTTCTTTTTTTTAATCTTAAGTTGTTATTGTGTCCAAATTTGCTTTCATCATGAGTTCGAAAACACTCTCACACTTACCACTAGAGCCACCAAATGGGGTTTATTTTGATCCTTTGGTATTTTAAAAATGGTGTAGGCATGGTGAAGCAGGTACCAGTTCAATCTGCCTCCTCCCCACTATGGTTCTAGTGTTAATCACATCATATAATTTCATGACATTATTTGGAACTAGTCTTAAATATGCAATATTACACTAATTCTGCCGAGGGAACCAGTTTGGAAATGCTTAAGTATAATCTTCTTTCAGTGGTTTTCAGAAAACTGACCACCTGTCGTTATTGGAGGTTCTGGAAGCAGATCGTCTTTCTGTCATTGAAAATTAAATGAAGAAGAAAAGACTCAGTTTAATTTTTAGCTACATGATTGTCTTTTAAATTGCAACTTTTGGAGGAAGTTTGAATGTTCACAAAATAATAAAATGTTCTCAACTGTTCGTATTTGTCCTGATCAGTTATGAACTTGGACCATTAAACCAGTTCTGGTCTGACAGTGTTACAGGTTTACTTACTGCTACAGTTGATGTTGCCAGTGTCTGTTTCTTCATGAGGTGCGTTAGGACCTTTGCTCACCTGCCTCAACCTGAGACCAAAGTTAGAGAACTAATGTTTCCTCAAGGTCAAAGGTTAATTATATCATACTGTGAAGGACATGGATGTAACTGAAGCATATTTCATAATTAGAACATATTTTTTCCACAGTACAAAACATAAATATATATTTTTAAAAGATTGTCACTTGTCTCCCATGATATATGTTTCAGATGATGAAGCATAAAGGATGGTCCAGTTTATAAAGATAAAGGAGGTAATAAAGGAAGCACTACTCTTTAGTATTTAGAGAATTTCACCCTGTTTTGATGACTGCTGTGCAGACAAAGATTACTTCACTTGCTTAGGAATTTTCCTAAGGAAAATTCAGTCATCCATCCACAATGCCGTTTGATTAGCAAAGATAAAAACTTTTCATTATGAAAGTGAATTCGGTAAAGGTCACATTTGATGAGATGTACACTCAATATAATCTGAGTTTCATGGGTGGAGTCATACATTGCTTTTTTAAAAAATTTTACTGGCTTCAAGATTAAACTGCAATAAAAATGTCAAATTATGTTTTATTTGTACAATAATAAATAAAACTATTCATATTAGCTCCAGGTGCAATATTTAAATATTATACACTTGAAGGGACCATCGGTCATAACCCAACAAATTAAATGTTTGTGATTCTGAAATGGCTTTTTGCATGAGGGTTCAAATAATGATAAAGAGTTAAAGCAAGAGACAAACACAGTTGCCCGATGGCCAGCCAAAGATACTGACGTAACATTTCTTTGTAATGATGTCAAACAGCCTGAAATTGGAAAACTATTCATCAGTTAACTATTTATTTAATATATTTTGTTCAGCTTATATTTAAAGTAGATAAGACACAAAACAGAAAATAAATGAAAAACAGTGAACCTGATCTGGCTGTATGTTGTCCTCAAACTAAAATGACTTCTTAGGATTTCTTTCGCCACAAAGACTGTTTTGCATGAATCGGAACTGGAGGTTAATTTTACTTTTTAAACTTTAACAATTATTTCTTCGTTCATTCCTCAGGAATCTTTTTGCGTCAGGAAAAAAACGGCTCTAGGAACCTTCTATTATACCGTGTTGTAAAGGGGAACAAAAAAAATGTTGGACTGACGGGCAGGAAGCTGTCCGTCCTGAGACTGTGCGGAGCTTCCAGACGAGTTTTCATCCTCTCACCAGGGAAGCCTGCGGTGCCGAATAATAATTAGAATCGTTTTTATGGTATAACGAGGTTTTGAGACACTGAGACGGTAACATTTCTAATTTAGCACAATAAATAAAACCGGGCGTCAGCTATCGCCGCCAAACGAGCAAAAACATGAAGGAGGAAAAGAAATACACGTTGGGGTCACCTCCTCCACCGGGACATAGCTGAAGAGGACTCACTTGTTTTCTGCTGGACAGGTACTTTATTCCCAGTAGAGTCAGCAGCCACACGGTCATGGATACGGCCAGCACAAGAGGGCTTTTACACAAAAATATAGACCTGCTACCTGGACTAGAATTTAATTTTTAAAAGTTAACCTGTCAAAGGACCCAGAGCTGCTCTAAGGTATTGGCAGTAACAGTGATACAGTGAATTCATAACGTTTTGCAACTCTTGCCAGATCATCTCAGTTTAATCTAACATTTGCACTTTGACAGATGCACCAAGAATAACACAGAGTTAATAGTTTGGTGCACAGACCGGAGGAGTCATGGATATATCCATCGAACTTCTGATTGGTAATTGAGCCCCTCTACTGCCTGAGAATGAATGAGTAAATGTTCGGGTGGCTCATTTGTGTCATTGCAGCTTGCACCTGAAAATCACAAGTGGAGTTTCAATGTCTCGATTAAAGATCCTCCAACCGGACGACCCCAAAGGTCTCAGGTTGTGTCCCCTTGTATCTGCATCAGCTACATCAGGTTTGGCAGAAGCACAGGCAGGTGGGTGACGTTCATTTGTTTCATTAACATGTAACTCATTCTCTTGATCAAACAGCAGAAACTAAATTATAAAACACAACAATTAGTGTGTAATGATGCTGTATTCAGGTATTTGGTAACCACTTCAGAGGTTCATGGACAAGAGGATAAAATCTGAAGTTAGTAAAGAAGGTAAAGCTCCAGAAACACTTGGAGCTTGTCTTTATGGTCCATGAAACTGAAATTTATGAGCCAGGATTAGCTGTGTGAGTCCAGTGTGAGTAATTTCTTTACTTAGTGCACTAACACAGTGTGTGAGACGATGTGCTTTGGTTTATGTTCTCGACCACTTCTCACTGAAGAGAATGCATAGTTATAGATAAATAAAGATTTTATTAATGCTACTCTGGGGAAATTCACAGCACTAGGCTCAGAAAGAAAATGTGAATTAGATATACTAGAAAAATAGTGTAAGGAAATTGCACAAAATGCAGTAATGCAGTCGGTAGTAACTGATCATTACTAAATGTGTACAGCGCATTGTGTTCTGCGTCCTGATTGGCTCTAGACCATTGTCAATCAATCTCGTACCGTGTCTCCTGTACCGTACAGAATGCATTCGGCTTGTCAAAGTCTTCGATCAAAAACACAACAATGTAGACAAAATGTTTTTCACCGTCAAAGGCAGCCGCGGGTGCCTTTGGTTTCATTCTATAATACTGGACTTATTTTTCTACGAAGGTTTGAACTTTGAGAGTGTTTAAACAAGAGAGAAAAGTGTGAACATGTTCATGCCTGCCTGAGAAAAGTGTATAAAGCGTGTAGTGAGGGGTTTTACAGCCTTAAAAGATCTATACTAATTGTAAAAAAGAAAGTTGGCTACTTCGCAGATTTCACATATCACGGGTTATTTTTTAGAACGTAACTACCGCGATAAACGAGGGACCACTGTACTTTACTGTTTTTGTGCTAACATTGTTTCTACAAGCTGTTGAATCATATAGGATGTAGCTAGTTTTTCCACACACAGCTTAAACACACTGCTTCTGCAGTTTGGCTTAGTTTTTGTTCAGTAAATAATGACATTGTGTCATATGTTAGAAGGCTGTGCTTAAATGATTTTAGAACCTTGTAGAGAGCAGATGATTTTTTGTTTTTGTTATGTCTTGATGTGTAATACCGTAGAACAGGGATGTCAAACGTATTTTATATCAGGGGCCACATACAGCCCACTTTTATCCTAAGTAGCCCAGACCTGTGACACTCAGCTTTCTGTCAATAAAGAACTTCTGCATTTAAATGTTTTTTTCACACGATAAAGAAAATTAATAATTGACATATGAAATTATCTTGCGGGCCAGATATAATTGTATCGTGGGCTGGATGTGGTCCATTGGCCGTAAGTTTGACATCCCTGACTTAGAACTAGAATTCTCGAACTAAAAATGCATAGCTCCCAGCTTCCTGTGATGCACCTGTAATGTGTGTTTTCTGCAGATGTCCAGCAGATGTTGCCAGTTAAAGAAGAGGTTCCCTCGATCCCCAGTCTGGACCAGCAGGACATAGGCCACATCCACATAAAGGAGGAGCAGGAGGAACTATGGACTGGTCAGGAAGGAGAGCAGCTTAATGGTCTGGGTGCTGTTACTTTGAAGACTGAAGATGAGGAAGAGAAACCTCAAGTCTTAGAGCTTCACCAAGAACCAGCTGAAGATAACAAAGACACACCGACTCCAGCCAGCTGCTCACACAAGCAGATAAAAGGAGAACCTGGTGGAGAGCTCTGTGGAGGACCAGAACCTACCAATACTTCATATCTAAACAGTCTTTTACAACCAAATACTGATGGAAAAGCTTCAGACTATTTCGAGAATGAAGTCACTGTTGATGAGGATGATGATGATTGGCAAGAGCCTTTGTCTGGACCTGAAAGTGAAAGTAGTGATTGGAAGGAGAGCATGAAACATGACTCAGGTGTAAAGAGTGATAATGTGGGACATATCTCTGCCAAACAACCGCTCAGCTGCTCTGAGTGTGGTAAACGCTTTCAGTACAAAGGGTATCTTCAGAGACATTATTCAACACATCATTCAGGAAAAAAAACTTCCAGCCATTTGGTTAATAGAGTGAAGGAAAGTGTTGAATCGCAGACAAAAGTCCACGGTGGAGAGAAACCATTTGGCTGCAGTGTTTGTGGACAAAGATTCAATCAAAATGCAAATCTTAAGACTCACATGAGAGTCCACACAGGGGAAAAACCGTTTACTTGTAGCATTTGTGAAACTAGATTTAGACAGCAGTATAGTCTGGATAGGCACATGAGAATCCACACAGGCGAAAAACCTTTTAGTTGTGGTGTGTGTAGTAAAAGATTTTTACAACTGGGGGATCTGAAGAGACACAGAAGTGTCCATACGGGAGAGAAGCCTTTCGATTGTAATGTTTGTGGTAAAAGATTTACTCAGAGGATTCATTTCAAGACACATCTGAGTGTTCACACGGGTGAGAAGCCATTTGGTTGCGACATTTGTGGTAAAAGATTTAATCGAGTGGGCAATCTGAAGACACACAAAAGAATCCACACAGGAGAGAAACCATTCAGCTGTGAATTTTGTAGTAAAAGGTTTTCACAACAAGGTGTTCTGAAGAGACACAGGAGCATCCACACAGGGCTGAGCCCGTATGCTTGTGATCTTTGTGGTAAACGGTTTAATTATAACAAAAATCTTAACAGGCATATGATAATTCACACAGGAGACAAACCATTTGGCTGTGACATTTGTAATAAAAGATTTTTACAATTAGGTGATTTAAAGAGGCACATGAGAGCACACACAGGAGAATAATTACTTTCATGTTGTGGGGTTAGTGGGAAAGGATTTATCCTAAGAGGGAAATGCAAATCCCCAAAAGTTGATTCTATTCATCTGGACGTAGCGTTTTCAGTGGGAGCAACATTTCGTCACTCATCCAAGTGACTTCTCCAGTCTCAGCTGGCTGCAGGTTTCCCCAACCTTATAAACAGTGCATTTGCACAATGACCGAAACTAGCACCACTGTGAATCCCAAAATACTGAAGAAGTCACTTGGATGAGTGATGAAAAGTTTTGTCCAGATGATCACAATCAACCTTTTGAGATTTACATACCTGGATGACTGAGCATGCATCGAGACAAGAAAATGTGAAGAGACAACAGAGATTGTACTGTACAGTAATCTGATCACAAGATGGAAAATGTATATTAAACAATCCATAGCTTTTGTCCCTCTGATAATTGCAAATAGTAATAATCTGTATCATCTTAGTCCAACATCAGGAATATGTTTTCACATTAACGTATATAGCTTTTTTTCTTTCACCTCCTAGGACCTGGCGTCCACATATGTGGACATCACATTTTGTATTTATACTCAATTTTGCTCTAAAAATGAATATCCTCATATGTGGCTCTTATTTTTCTAAGAAACAAAAATCAGGTAAAAAACATAATCTGGTAATCCTCTGTTTTTACATTCATCGGGTCCCAATCAGCCCAAATATCAAAGAGAAATCAAAAAAGCATGCCATGGAAGAGTTCAGGTCTTAGAAGGTTAAATCTGTCATTATGAGGCTGTTGTGTTCGTATTTTGTAACAGTGTCATTTTTTCTGTCTGTTAGTTTTTAAATTTGTTCCCTGTGAATTTCAATTTGATTGCTGCAACTTGTCAGGAATTTCCCCACACTAAACCAGATTTGGTTTACCACATTGACACTTCAAACTTTGGTGTGGCTCAGGGAGCACAGTGTTTTAGTGCCCTCTATTGTCCAGCAGTCTGTGCATGATAAATAAAATATTTTTAATAGTTTTCTTTGGGTTTTTCTTTCTTTCTATTAATCCAGATGATGTGTCATTTTTATTTGATTGATGATAAAAAGGTTGTAATGACCTGGACCCTGAAAAGTGCACAGGAATGATTATATTGATAAAAGAGGCTTAAGGATTGACACCACAGACTAAACTATGAACACTGATCCGGGAAAAGCAGGACTGATACGTCTGAGAGCGTTTGCAGTTAAATTCCTCCTCTTGTGGGATCAGTGTCTGTTTAGAAAAAAAACAGCTATGGGTAAGAATGAAATGACAGAACTTGACTCTCTCTAACGGCTTGAAAACTTCACAAGAAATACTTAACTTCATTAAAGAAACTTTACTTCTGCATCAACCTTTGGAAAGGTAAGACTTGTGTTGGTGAGATTAAGCCATGTTAACATGGCTTTTACTATTTAATATTCTCTAAAAGAGTAAATTCAATTTTCAGGTTAAGGTCGTAATACATTCTAATGGTTAGCACTCTGGACTCTGAATCCAGCGATCTGAGTTCAATTCTCAGTGGAACCTCATTTGGCTTTCTAGCACTTTGCTCCACAGGTACATTAACACACGCTAGCATCAGAGTTTAGACCAGGGGCCCGTTCTTCGTACCTCGCTAAGTAAGTTAGCTGGATTAGATTGTTGACGATTTCGCGTGATCTTGGATCGTTCGGTTCCCCGAAGCTCATCCGGGACTTGCTGTCATAGCAACAGAGCCGTAAGCGTAAACCTGCTCGGGAGCAGGTTTACTTTATGTAAACAGGATTAGATCGCGGCCACGCAGGTATGTCCGCTTCATTTATACGAAAGCAACAGCGATATTCCACCACTGTTTCACCATAAACAAATAACATCAATGTAACTAAAGATAATGCAGCACTTGATCCTTTTATTGATTTCACACAGATACATACAGGTCATTTCCTAAAAAAGGGAAATGTACTATTAACATTCTATTACATG
Organism: Diplotaxodon limnothrissa; assembly: GCF_057381915.1. NCBI lineage: Eukaryota > Metazoa > Chordata > Actinopteri > Cichliformes > Cichlidae > Diplotaxodon > Diplotaxodon limnothrissa. The sequence continues at coordinate 30,185,009 of NC_140603.1, read as the reverse complement.
TATGTGATTATTACAGATGTAATTCATATTTCAGAGTAGTAATTGTAAATTACTTCGTGTAATCAAGATGAGAGACCACGGCTATAAAAGCGAAGGTGGATTTGGGAAGCCTGTCGCAGCCATGTCCTGTCCGTAAACGCGAGCCACCCATTGCGGAAGGTGCAAGATTGATAAGGAGAGTTTTCAGAATTCAGCATATATTGCGGGATAGACAGGATCCTTTAGCTCAGCGCGACAGTGTGCTCATAGAGAGATATCGATATTCCCGTGAGGGTATTATTTACTTAACCAACTTGTTGACGAGGGGGTGCAGGACCACCACCTGTCTTTTTTTGCTCTGCCCTTTTCTTGGTTGCTGTTATAAACAAACAGATTATTTCAGGGTCTCTTTCCAAGAGACTAAAAGCAATATAAGTGATAAATATTACCATTCTGTAGAATATTCTTATATTTCACTTTTACTTGTTCCCATGTTCTAGTGGGTCCTGTTGTGGCTCTAATGTGAAAGGGGATATAATATAACATATTATAATATAATGTAATATAATATTGGATAATATAGTGTGATATGATAAATCTACCCTACCGCCTACTGGTGTTGTCCAGAGGGGCCGATGGCGCGATATGGCAGCCTGGCTTCTGTCAGTCTGCCCCAGGGCAGCTGTGGCTACAACCGTAGCTGCCTCCACCAGTGTGTGAATGTGAGAGTGACTGAATAGTGGCATTGTCATGCGCTTTGGGTGCCTTGAAAAGCGCTACATCAATCCACTCCATTATTATTGTCATCATTAAATTACTTACGAGTTTAATTTGTCAGCAACTTTCTGCCAGCCCTCTCTCCTTGCTTTTGCAGCCTTTGCAGTGTTCCCTTGCGTTTTAATTAAAATCTGAAACTCCTGAAATCCCTCACTCAAGAGTTCTTGCTCTGCTGCCGAAAAATACCGAGCGCGCTCCTTCGACATTTTCGCCGACCAATCAGAGGGTTGCCGATCAATGTTTCTACTCTCGATGCGTAGCCCCTGTTAAGCCACCCAGTGATCTCACATTACTTCATCCAGCTATACTAATCGTCAACAACAGGTGTGTTCGGAGAACCGGCTTAGCGAGCTCACGGGTAGCGCGATGATTTGATCTCGGATGTGTCATTTGATCTTGGATGTAGTAAGCGACGTACGAAGAATGGGCCCCAGGAGTGGGCAATCTCAGTCCACGAGGGTCGGTGACCCTGCAGGTTTTAGATGTGTTCTCGAACCAAAACAGCTGACTTAAATGGCTAAATAAGCTCCTCAAAATGTCCTGAAGTTCTCCAGAGGCCTGATAACGAACTAATCATGTGATTCAGGTGTGTTGACCCAAGGTGAGATCTAAAACCTGCAGGGCCCTTGTGTACTGAGATTGCCCAACCCTGGGGCCCGTTCTTCGTACGTCGCTTACTACATCCAAGATCAAATGACACATCCAAGATCAAATCATCGCGCTAACCGTGAGCTCGCTAATCCGGTTCCCCGAACACACCTGCTGTTGACGATTACTACAGCTGGACGCAGTAATGTGACATCACTGGGTGTCGTAAAAGGGGCTACGCATCGATAGTAGAAACATTGATCGGCAACCCTCTGATTGGTCGGCGAAAATGTCGAAGGAGTGCGCTCGGCTCGGTATTTTTCGGCAGCAGAGCAAGAACTCCTGAGTGAGGGATTTCAGGAGTTTCAGAGTTTAATCAGAGCGCAAGGGAACACTGCAAAGGCTGCAAAAGCAAGGAGAGAGGGCTGGCAGAAAGTTGCTGACAAATTAAACTCGTAAGTAATTTAATAATAATAATAATAATATATTGGATTTTTATAGCGCTTTTCAAGGCACCCAAAGCGCTTTACAATGCCACTATTCATTCACTCTCACATTCACACACTGGTGGAGGCAGCTACGGTTGTAGCCACAGCTGCCCTGGGGCAGACTGACAGAAGCGAGGCTGCCATATCGCGCCATCGGCCCCTCTGGCCAACACCAGTAGGCGGTAGGGTAGATTTATTATATTACACTATATTATCCAATATTATATTACATCATATTATATTATAATATGTTATATTATATCCCCTTTCACATTAGAGCCACAACAGGACCCACTAGAACATGGGAACAAGTAAAAGTGAAATATAAGAATATTCTACAGAATGGTAATATTTATCACTTATATTGCTTTTAGTCTCTTGGAAAGAGACCCTGAAATAATCTGTTTGTTTGTTTATAACAGCAACCAAGAAAAGGGCAGAGCAAAAAAAGACAGGTGGTGGTCCTGCACCCCCTCGTCAACAAGTTGGTTAAGTAAATAATACCCTCACGGGGAAATCGATATCTCTCTATGAGCACACTGTCGCGCTGAGCTAAAGGATCTTGTCTGTCCCGCAATATATGTTGAATTCTGAGGACTCTCCTTATCAATCTTGCACCTTCCGCAATGGGTTGCTCGCGTAAACGGACAGGACATGGCTGCGACAGACTTCCCAAATCCACCTTGGCTTTTATAGCCGTGGTCTCTCATCTTGATTACACGAAGTAATTTACAATTACTACTCTGAAATATGAATTACATCTGTAATAATCACATACATGTAATAGAATGTTAATAGTACATTTCCCTTTTTTAGGAAATGACCTGTATGTATCTGTGTGACATCAATAAAAGGATCAAGTGCTGCATTATCTTCAGTTACATTGATGTTATTTATTTATCGCTGTTGCTTTCGTATAAATGAAGCGGACATACCTGCGTGGCCGCGATCTAATCCTGTTTACATAAAGTAAACCTGCTCCCGAGCAGGTTTACGCTTACGGCTCTGTTGCTATGACAGCAAGTCCCGGATGAGCTTCGGGGAACCGACTGATCCAGGATCACGCGAAATCGTCAACAATCTAATCCGGCTAACCTACTTAGCGAGGTACGAAGAACGGGCCCCTGGTCTAGAAAGTTAAAGAGCAAGTTAGTGGCCCAGTCAATTCCACTCCTCTTGTGTTGGCTGATCTCATCATCTCAGTGAAACCTCATCTTCATGCTGCACCAAACCTCGCTCATGCTCTTCTGCTGCACTTTCCACTTCATTTTCCTGCTGTATCGTTCATTAGCCACCTTGACTCAAGTCAACTTTTCCTCTTGCACTCTTCTCACTTCTAATCCTGTTGCCACCTCCGAAGGCCCCGATCTTCTTCTTGACAAGCTCTTTGATGTCCTTTGTTTGGCTAGCACACAACCTACAGAAGACAAAACCAAGAGACTTAATTCTCAATAGGGATGCAAGTAAAACAGAGAAAATGCTGGACAAGCAGAGTTGTCTAAAGAGTGAATATCAATTCCCTTGTAACCAAAGAAGGAAAAGACCCATGTTTCCGCCCGGTTTCGGACCGGGGACCTTTCGCGTGTGAGGCAAACGTGATAACCACTACACTACGGAAACCCCGAAAGACAGCTTGTTTGGCTTTCCAATGTGTCTCACTGAGTAATCTCGCACTCTGACAAATTTGGTGACATGTTCCTATCATGGCCTTGAAGTAAAAGGAGCCATGGAGAAGAGACAGACGCACTCTAGCAAGGAGTCTGAACTGTAGTCTCCATGTTAGGCTCACTTAAACTTTGGACATTTAGGAGTTCACTAAAGCAAGCACAGCTCAACATATGCTGCCCTAAGAACCCCAGAACCTCTGGCAGCAGAACTGTTGCCTAAAGCGCCCATTTGTTTCATTGCCTTGGGCATTGGCTGAAAATAGGCCCAAGTCCTGTGCAGGCCACCTAGAGCCAGTCATTTCCAAGAGCTTAGTCTGTGCCTCCATCTTCAGGAAATATAGCGACTGGAGATTTGTTGATTTGTGTGAAGTCTGTGGAGTTTGCAGAAATTTGGGCCATAGACAACTCTTTAGCAAGACGAGCATCCAAAGGTTACAGATGTCAGAGACCTGAACCAGATTTGAGTACTTTCTCTTGTCTGTGTCCCAAACAGCAGTAGAACCCCACAAGTTCAAGCAGTGCCTGCAGTCAGACACTTTTATATCAGGACGCATAAGCAAAGACGCATGCTTCCGCCCGGTTTCGGACCGGGGACCTTTCGCGTGTAAGGCGAACGTGATAACCACTACACTACGGAAACTGAGCTTGCGTACCCCGTAGTAATTAAAGGAGCATTTCAATGCTTTCTTACATTTGTGGACTTTTATGACAGATCATGTAGGACTATTGAGAAGGAGGGAACTCCCATTTGTGTCATTCTTCAAGCACTCCCCCACTTATGGCTGTATTGACAATGCAAATTGTGATCTCAAGATTGCATCTCTTGTCATGGGAGCTGATCTTCTGGTTGACAAGCTCTTTGATGTCCTTTGTTTGGCTAGCACACAATCTACAGAAGACAAGACCAAGAAACTTATTTGTCAGTAGGGACGCACGTAAAACAGAGAAAATGCTGCACAAGCAGTGTTCTCTTGGACTAGCATCTCTTCTGATGGGAGCTCTTTCTGAGAAGACCTTTTCGACTTGTGAGCGCACAGGTGGAATTCATGTTTCTTCAAGCCCATTATAGGACTAGATTATTAGATTGACTAGGATCTGGTGTGCGATTAAGGTGTGTGTGGTCATTGCAGGTAAAAGGCAGAACAGAGAAGGAAACTGCTCACTCCCCGTCGGGGAATCGAACCCCGGTCTTCCGCGTGACAGGCGGAGATACTGTCCACTATACTAACGAGGACCTCTGAAGCACTGCAATGGTCACGTCAAGCTGCGATTCGCAGCAGGTATGACAGGTAAAATTTGGCTGGCCGTGTAGAAATCCCCATCGGTTTACCAGGAACTACACTTTTATGCCTGTTTGACACAGATCTTTTGTGTGCTTCAGGCAGGGTTCCATGGTGTAATGGTTAGCACTCTGGACTCTGAATCCAGCGATCTGAGTTCAAGTCTCAGTGGAACCTCATTTGGCTTTCTAGCACTTTGCTCCACAGGTACATTAGCATTAGCACACGCTAGCATAAGAATCTAGTCAGTTGAAGAGCAAGTTAGTGGCCCAGTCAGTTCCACTCCTCTTGTGTTGGCTGATCTCATCTGCACATGGTCTTCATGCTGCACCAAACCTCGCTCATGCTCTTCTGCTGCACTTTCCACTTCAGCTTCCTGCTGTATCGTTCATTAGCCACCTTGACTCAAGTCAACTTTTCCTCTTGCACTCTTCCCACTTCCAATCCCTTTGCCACCTCTGAAGGCCCCGATCTTCTTCTTGACAAGCTCTTTGATGTCCTTTGTTTGGCTAGCACACAACCTACAGAAGACAAAACCAAGAGACTTAATTCTCAATAGGGATGCAAGTAAAACAGAGAAAATGCTGGACAAGCAGAGTTGTCTAAAGAGTGAATATCAATTCCCTTGTAACCAAAGAAGGAAAAGACCCATGTTTCCGCCCGGTTTCGGACCGGGGACCTTTCGCGTGTGAGGCGAACGTGATAACCACTACACTACGGAAACCCCGAAAGACAGCTTGTTTGGCTTTCCAATGTGTCTCACTGAGTAATCTCGCACTCTGACAAATTTGGTGACATGTTCCTATCATGGCCTTGAAGTAAAAGGAGCCATGGAGAAGAGACAGACGCACTCTAGCAAGGAGTCTGAACTGTAGTCTCCATGTTAGGCTCACTTAAACTTTGGACATTTAGGAGTTCACTAAAGCAAGCACAGCTCAACATATGCTGCCCTAAGAACCCCAGAACCTCTGGCAGCAGAACTGTTGCCTAAAGCGCCCATTTGTTTCATTGCCTTGGGCATTGGCTGAAAATAGGCCCAAGTCCTGTGCAGGCCACCTAGAGCCAGTCATTTCCAAGAGCTTAGTCTGTGCCTCCATCTTCAGGAAATATAGCGACTGGAGATTTGTTGATTTGTGTGAAGTCTGTGGAGTTTGCAGAAATTTGGGCCATAGACAACTCTTTAGCAAGACGAGCATCCAAAGGTTACAGATGTCAGAGACCTGAACCAGATTTGAGTACTTTCTCTTGTCTGTGTCCCAAACAGCAGTAGAACCCCACAAGTTCAAGCAGTGCCTGCAGTCAGACACTTTTATATCAGGACGCATAAGCAAAGACGCATGCTTCCGCCCGGTTTCGGACCGGGGACCTTTCGCGTGTAAGGCGAACGTGATAACCACTACACTACGGAAACTGAGCTTGCGTACCCCGTAGTAATTAAAGGAGCATTTCAATGCTTTCTTACATTTGTGGACTTTTATGACAGATCATGTAGGACTATTGAGAAGGAGGGAACTCCCATTTGTGTCATTCTTCAAGCACTCCCCCACTTATGGCTGTATTGACAATGCAAATTGTGATCTCAAGATTGCATCTCTTGTCATGGGAGCTGATCTTCTGGTTGACAAGCTCTTTGATGTCCTTTGTTTGGCTAGCACACAATCTACAGAAGACAAGACCAAGAAACTTATTTGTCAGTAGGGACGCACGTAAAACAGAGAAAATGCTGCACAAGCAGTGTTCTCTTGGACTAGCATCTCTTCTGATGGGAGCTCTTTCTGAGAAGACCTTTTCGACTTGTGAGCGCACAGGTGGAATTCATGTTTCTTCAAGCCCATTATAGGACTAGATTATTAGATTGACTAGGATCTGGTGTGCGATTAAGGTGTGTGTGGTCATTGCAGGTAAAAGGCAGAACAGAGAAGGAAACTGCTCACTCCCCGTCGGGGAATCGAACCCCGGTCTTCCGCGTGACAGGCGGAGATACTGTCCACTATACTAACGAGGACCTCTGAATCACTGCAATGGTCACGTCAAGCTGCGATTCGCAGCAGGTATGACAGGTAAAATTTGGCTGGCCGTGTAGAAATCCCCATCGGTTTACCAGGAACTACACTTTTATGCCTGTTTGACACAGATCTTTTGTGTGCTTCAGGCAGGGTTCCATGGTGTAATGGTTAGCACTCTGGACTCTGAATCCAGCGATCTGAGTTCAAGTCTCAGTGGAACCTCATTTGGCTTTCTAGCACTTTGCTCCACAGGTGCATTAGCACACGCTAGCATAAGAATCTAGTCAGTTGAAGAGCAAGTTAGTGGCCCAGTCAGTTCCACTCCTCTTGTGTTGGCTGATCTCATCTGCACATGGTCTTCATGCTGCACCAAACCTCGCTCATGCTCTTCTGCTGCACTTTCCACTTCAGCTTCCTGCTGTATCGTTCATTAGCCACCTTGACTCAAGTCAACTTTTCCTCTTGCACTCTTCCCACTTCCAATCCCTTTGCCACCTCTGAAGGCCCCGATCTTCTTCTTGACAAGCTCTTTGATGTCCTTTGTTTGGCTAGCACACAACCTACAGAAGACAAAACCAAGAGACTTAATTCTCAATAGGGATGCAAGTAAAACAGAGAAAATGCTGGACAAGCAGAGTTGTCTAAAGAGTGAATATCAATTCCCTTGTAACCAAAGAAGGAAAAGACCCATGTTTCCGCCCGGTTTCGGACCGGGGACCTTTCGCGTGTGAGGCGAACGTGATAACCACTACACTACGGAAACCCCGAAAGACAGCTTGTTTGGCTTTCCAATGTGTCTCACTGAGTAATCTCGCACTCTGACAAATTTGGTGACATGTTCCTATCATGGCCTTGAAGTAAAAGGAGCCATGGAGAAGAGACAGACGCACTCTAGCAAGGAGTCTGAACTGTAGTCTCCATGTTAGGCTCACTTAAACTTTGGACATTTAGGAGTTCACTAAAGCAAGCACAGCTCAACATATGCTGCCCTAAGAACCCCAGAACCTCTGGCAGCAGAACTGTTGCCTAAAGCGCCCATTTGTTTCATTGCCTTGGGCATTGGCTGAAAATAGGCCCAAGTCCTGTGCAGGCCACCTAGAGCCAGTCATTTCCAAGAGCTTAGTCTGTGCCTCCATCTTCAGGAAATATAGCGACTGGAGATTTGTTGATTTGTGTGAAGTCTGTGGAGTTTGCAGAAATTTGGGCCATAGACAACTCTTTAGCAAGACGAGCATCCAAAGGTTACAGATGTCAGAGACCTGAACCAGATTTGAGTACTTTCTCTTGTCTGTGTCCCAAACAGCAGTAGAACCCCACAAGTTCAAGCAGTGCCTGCAGTCAGACACTTTTATATCAGGACGCATAAGCAAAGACGCATGCTTCCGCCCGGTTTCGGACCGGGGACCTTTCGCGTGTTAGGCGAACGTGATAACCACTACACTACGGAAACTGAGCTTGCGTACCCCGTAGTAATTAAAGGAGCATTTCAATGCTTTCTTACATTTGTGGACTTTTATGACAGATCATGTAGGACTATTGAGAAGGAGGGAACTCCCATTTGTGTCATTCTTCAAGCACTCCCCCACTTATGGCTGTATTGACAATGCAAATTGTGATCTCAAGATTGCATCTCTTGTCATGGGAGCTGATCTTCTGGTTGACAAGCTCTTTGATGTCCTTTGTTTGGCTAGCACACAATCTACAGAAGACAAGACCAAGAAACTTATTTGTCAGTAGGGACGCACGTAAAACAGAGAAAATGCTGCACAAGCAGTGTTCTCTTGGACTAGCATCTCTTCTGATGGGAGCTCTTTCTGAGAAGACCTTTTCGACTTGTGAGCGCACAGGTGGAATTCATGTTTCTTCAAGCCCATTATAGGACTAGATTATTAGATTGACTAGGATCTGGTGTGCGATTAAGGTGTGTGTGGTCATTGCAGGTAAAAGGCAGAACAGAGAAGGAAACTGCTCACTCCCCGTCGGGGAATCGAACCCCGGTCTTCCGCGTGACAGGCGGAGATACTGTCCACTATACTAACGAGGACCTCTGAAGCACTGCAATGGTCACGTCAAGCTGCGATTCGCAGCAGGTATGACAGGTAAAATTTGGCTGGCCGTGTAGAAATCCCCATCGGTTTACCAGGAACTACACTTTTATGCCTGTTTGACACAGATCTTTTGTGTGCTTCAGGCAGGGTTCCATGGTGTAATGGTTAGCACTCTGGACTCTGAATCCAGCGATCTGAGTTCAAGTCTCAGTGGAACCTCATTTGGCTTTCTAGCACTTTGCTCCACAGGTACATTAGCATTAGCACACGCTAGCATAAGAATCTAGTCAGTTGAAGAGCAAGTTAGTGGCCCAGTCAGTTCCACTCCTCTTGTGTTGGCTGATCTCATCTGCACATGGTCTTCATGCTGCACCAAACCTCGCTCATGCTCTTCTGCTGCACTTTCCACTTCAGCTTCCTGCTGTATCGTTCATTAGCCACCTTGACTCAAGTCAACTTTTCCTCTTGCACTCTTCTCACTTCTAATCCTGTTGCCACCTCTGAAGGCCCGGATCTTCTTCTTGACAAGCTCTTTGATGTCCTTTGTTTGGCTAGCACACAACCTACAGAAGACAAAACCAAGAGACTTAATTCTCAATAGGGATGCAAGTAAAACAGAGAAAATGCTGGACAAGCAGAGTTGTCTAAAGAGTGAATATCAATTCCCTTGTGACCAAAGAAGGAAAAGACCCATGTTTTCGCCCGGTTTCGGACCGGGGACCTTTCGCGTGTAAGGCGAACGTGATAACCACTACACTACGGAAACTGAGCTTGCGTACCTCGTAGTAATTAAAGGAGCATTTCAATGCTTTCTTACATTTGTGGACTTTTATGACAGATCATGTAGGACTATTGAGAAGGAGGGAACTCCCATTTGTGTCATTCTTCAAGCACTCCCCCACTTATGGCTGTATTGACAATGCAAATTGTGATCTCAAGATTGCATCTCTTGTCATGGGAGCTGATCTTCTGGTTGACAAGCTCTTTGATGTCCTTTGTTTGGCTAGCACACAATCTACAGAAGACAAGACCAAGAAACTTATTTGTCAGTAGGGACGCACGTAAAACAGAGAAAATGCTGCACAAGCAGTGTTCTCTTGGACTAGCATCTCTTCTGATGGGAGCTCTTTCTGAGAAGACCTTTTCGACTTGTGAGCGCACAGGTGGAATTCATGTTTCTTCAAGCCCATTATAGGACTAGATTATTAGATTGACTAGGCTCTGGTGTGCGATTAAGGTGTGTGTGGTCATTGCAGGTAAAAGGCAGAACAGAGAAGGAAACTGCTCACTCCCCGTCGGGGAATCGAACCCCGGTCTTCCGCGTGACAGGCGGAGATACTGTCCACTATACTAACGAGGACCTCTGAAGCACTGCAATGGTCACGTCAAGCTGCAATTCGCAGCAGGTATGACAGGTAAAATTTGGCTGGCCGTGTAGAAATCCCCATCGGTTTACCAGGAACTACACTTTTATGCCTGTTTGACACAGATCTTTTGTGTGCTTCAGCCAGGGTTCCATGGTGTAATGGTTAGCACTCTGGACTCTGAATCCAGCGATCTGAGTTCAAGTCTCAGTGGAACCTCATTTGGCTTTCTAGCACTTTGCTCCACAGGTGCATTAGCACACGCTAGCATAAGAATCTAGTCAGTTGAAGAGCAAGTTAGTGGCCCAGTCAGTTCCACTCCTCTTGTGTTGGCTGATCTCATCTGCACATGGTCTTCATGCTGCACCAAACCTCGCTCATGCTCTTCTGCTGCACTTTCCACTTCAGCTTCCTGCTGTATCGTTCATTAGCCACCTTGACTCAAGTCAACTTTTCCTCTTGCACTCTTCCCACTTCCAATCCCTTTGCCACCTCTGAAGGCCCCGATCTTCTTCTTGACAAGCTCTTTGATGTCCTTTGTTTGGCTAGCACACAACCTACAGAAGACAAAACCAAGAGACTTAATTCTCAATAGGGATGCAAGTAAAACAGAGAAAATGCTGGACAAGCAGAGTTGTCTAAAGAGTGAATATCAATTCCCTTGTAACCAAAGAAGGAAAAGACCCATGTTTCCGCCCGGTTTCGGACCGGGGACCTTTCGCGTGTGAGGCGAACGTGATAACCACTACACTACGGAAACCCCGAAAGACAGCTTGTTTGGCTTTCCAATGTGTCTCACTGAGTAATCTCGCACTCTGACAAATTTGGTGACATGTTCCTATCATGGCCTTGAAGTAAAAGGAGCCATGGAGAAGAGACAGACGCACTCTAGCAAGGAGTCTGAACTGTAGTCTCCATGTTAGGCTCACTTAAACTTTGGACATTTAGGAGTTCACTAAAGCAAGCACAGCTCAACATATGCTGCCCTAAGAACCCCAGAACCTCTGGCAGCAAAACTGTTGCCTAAAGCGCCCATTTGTTTCATTGCCTTGGGCATTGGCTGAAAATAGGCCCAAGTCCTGTGCAGGCCACCTAGAGCCAGTCATTTCCAAGAGCTTAGTCTGTGCCTCCATCTTCAGGAAATATAGCGACTGGAGATTTGTTGATTTGTGTGAAGTCTGTGGAGTTTGCAGAAATTTGGGCCATAGACAACTCTTTAGCAAGACGAGCATCCAAAGGTTACAGATGTCAGAGACCTGAACCAGATTTGAGTACTTTCTCTTGTCTGTGTCCCAAACAGCAGTAGAACCCCACAAGTTCAAGCAGTGCCTGCAGTCAGACACTTTTATATCAGGACGCATAAGCAAAGACGCATGCTTCCGCCCGGTTTCGGACCGGGGACCTTTCGCGTGTTAGGTGAACGTAATAACCACTACACTACGGAAACTGAGCTTGCGTACCCCGTAGTAATTAAAGGAGCATTTCAATGCTTTCTTACATTTGTGGACTTTTATGACAGATCATGTAGGACTATTGAGAAGGAGGGAACTCCCATTTGTGTCATTCTTCAAGCACTCCCCCACTTATGGCTGTATTGACAATGCAAATTGTGATCTCAAGATTGCATCTCTTGTCATGGGAGCTGATCTTCTGGTTGACAAGCTCTTTGATGTCCTTTGTTTGGCTAGCACACAATCTACAGAAGACAAGACCAAGAAACTTATTTGTCAGTAGGGACGCACGTAAAACAGAGAAAATGCTGCACAAGCAGTGTTCTCTTGGACTAGCATCTCTTCTGATGGGAGCTCTTTCTGAGAAGACCTTTTCGACTTGTGAGCGCACAGGTGGAATTCATGTTTCTTCAAGCCCATTATAGGACTAGATTATTAGATTGACTAGGCTCTGGTGTGCGATTAAGGTGTGTGTGGTCATTGCAGGTAAAAGGCAGAACAGAGAAGGAAACTGCTCACTCCCCGTCGGGGAATCGAACCCCGGTCTTCCGCGTGACAGGCGGAGATACTGTCCACTATACTAACGAGGACCTCTGAAGCACTGCAATGGTCACGTCAAGCTGCGATTCGCAGCAGGTATGACAGGTAAAATTTGGCTGGCCGTGTAGAAATCCCCATCGGTTTACCAGGAACTACACTTTTATGCCTGTTTGACACAGATCTTTTGTGTGCTTCAGGCAGGGTTCCATGGTGTAATGGTTAGCACTCTGGACTCTGAATCCAGCGATCTGAGTTCAAGTCTCAGTGGAACCTCATTTGGCTTTCTAGCACTTTGCTCCACAGGTACATTAGCATTAGCACACGCTAGCATAAGAATCTAGTCAGTTGAAGAGCAAGTTAGTGGCCCAGTCAGTTCCACTCCTCTTGTGTTGGCTGATCTCATCTGCACATGGTCTTCATGCTGCACCAAACCTCGCTCATGCTCTTCTGCTGCACTTTCCACTTCAGCTTCCTGCTGTATCGTTCATTAGCCACCTTGACTCAAGTCAACTTTTCCTCTTGCACTCTTCCCACTTCCAATCCCTTTGCCACCTCTGAAGGCCCCGATCTTCTTCTTGACAAGCTCTTTGATGTCCTTTGTTTGGCTAGCACACAACCTACAGAAGACAAAACCAAGAGACTTAATTCTCAATAGGGATGCAAGTAAAACAGAGAAAATGCTGGACAAGCAGAGTTGTCTAAAGAGTGAATATCAATTCCCTTGTAACCAAAGAAGGAAAAGACCCATGTTTCCGCCCGGTTTCGGACCGGGGACCTTTCGCGTGTGAGGCGAACGTGATAACCACTACACTACGGAAACCCCGAAAGACAGCTTGTTTGGCTTTCCAATGTGTCTCACTGAGTAATCTCGCACTCTGACAAATTTGGTGACATGTTCCTATCATGGCCTTGAAGTAAAAGGAGCCATGGAGAAGAGACAGACGCACTCTAGCAAGGAGTCTGAACTGTAGTCTCCATGTTAGGCTCACTTAAACTTTGGACATTTAGGAGTTCACTAAAGCAAGCACAGCTCAACATATGCTGCCCTAAGAACCCCAGAACCTCTGGCAGCAGAACTGTTGCCTAAAGCGCCCATTTGTTTCATTGCCTTGGGCATTGGCTGAAAATAGGCCCAAGTCCTGTGCAGGCCACCTAGAGCCAGTCATTTCCAAGAGCTTAGTCTGTGCCTCCATCTTCAGGAAATATAGCGACTGGAGATTTGTTGATTTGTGTGAAGTCTGTGGAGTTTGCAGAAATTTGGGCCATAGACAACTCTTTAGCAAGACGAGCATCCAAAGGTTACAGATGTCAGAGACCTGAACCAGATTTGAGTACTTTCTCTTGTCTGTGTCCCAAACAGCAGTAGAACCCCACAAGTTCAAGCAGTGCCTGCAGTCAGACACTTTTATATCAGGACGCATAAGCAAAGACGCATGCTTCCGCCCGGTTTCGGACCGGGGACCTTTCGCGTGTTAGGCGAACGTGATAACCACTACACTACGGAAACTGAGCTTGCGTACCCCGTAGTAATTAAAGGAGCATTTCAATGCTTTCTTACATTTGTGGACTTTTATGACAGATCATGTAGGACTATTGAGAAGGAGGGAACTCCCATTTGTGTCATTCTTCAAGCACTCCCCCACTTATGGCTGTATTGACAATGCAAATTGTGATCTCAAGATTGCATCTCTTGTCATGGGAGCTGATCTTCTGGTTGACAAGCTCTTTGATGTCCTTTGTTTGGCTAGCACACAATCTACAGAAGACAAGACCAAGAAACTTATTTGTCAGTAGGGACGCACGTAAAACAGAGAAAATGCTGCACAAGCAGTGTTCTCTTGGACTAGCATCTCTTCTGATGGGAGCTCTTTCTGAGAAGACCTTTTCGACTTGTGAGCGCACAGGTGGAATTCATGTTTCTTCAAGCCCATTATAGGACTAGATTATTAGATTGACTAGGATCTGGTGTGCGATTAAGGTGTGTGTGGTCATTGCAGGTAAAAGGCAGAACAGAGAAGGAAACTGCTCACTCCCCGTCGGGGAATCGAACCCCGGTCTTCCGCGTGACAGGCGGAGATACTGTCCACTATACTAACGAGGCCCTCTGACGCACTGCAATGGTCACGTCAAGCTGCGATTCGCAGCAGGTATGACAGGTAAAATTTGGCTGGCCGTGTAGAAATCCCCATCGGTTTACCAGGAACTACACTTTTATGCCTGTTTGACACAGATCTTTTGTGTGCTTCAGGCAGGGTTCCATGGTGTAATGGTTAGCACTCTGGACCCTGAATCCAGCGATCTGAGTTCAAGTCTCAGTGGAACCTCATTTGGCTTTCTAGCACTTTGCTCCACAGGTACATTAGCATTAGCACACGCTAGCATAAGAATCTAGTCAGTTGAAGAGCAAGTTAGTGGCCCAGTCAGTTCCACTCCTCTTGTGTTGGCTGATCTCATCTGCACATGGTCTTCATGCTGCACCAAACCTCGCTCATGCTCTTCTGCTGCACTTTCCACTTCAGCTTCCTGCTGTATCGTTCATTAGCCACCTTGACTCAAGTCAACTTTTCCTCTTGCACTCTTCCCACTTCCAATCCCTTTGCCACCTCTGAAGGCCCCGATCTTCTTCTTGACAAGCTCTTTGATGTCCTTTGTTTGGCTAGCACACAACCTACAGAAGACAAAACCAAGAGACTTAATTCTCAATAGGGATGCAAGTAAAACAGAGAAAATGCTGGACAAGCAGAGTTGTCTAAAGAGTGAATATCAATTCCCTTGTAACCAAAGAAGGAAAAGACCCATGTTTCCGCCCGGTTTCGGACCGGGGACCTTTCGCGTGTGAGGCGAACGTGATAACCACTACACTACGGAAACCCCGAAAGACAGCTTGTTTGGCTTTCCAATGTGTCTCACTGAGTAATCTCGCACTCTGACAAATTTGGTGACATGTTCCTATCATGGCCTTGAAGTAAAAGGAGCCATGGAGAAGAGACAGACGCACTCTAGCAAGGAGTCTGAACTGTAGTCTCCATGTTAGGCTCACTTAAACTTTGGACATTTAGGAGTTCACTAAAGCAAGCACAGCTCAACATATGCTGCCCTAAGAACCCCAGAACCTCTGGCAGCAGAACTGTTGCCTAAAGCGCCCATTTGTTTCATTGCCTTGGGCATTGGCTGAAAATAGGCCCAAGTCCTGTGCAGGCCACCTAGAGCCAGTCATTTCCAAGAGCTTAGTCTGTGCCTCCATCTTCAGGAAATATAGCGACTGGAGATTTGTTGATTTGTGTGAAGTCTGTGGAGTTTGCAGAAATTTGGGCCATAGACAACTCTTTAGCAAGACGAGCATCCAAAGGTTACAGATGTCAGAGACCTGAACCAGATTTGAGTACTTTCTCTTGTCTGTGTCCCAAACAGCAGTAGAACCCCACAAGTTCAAGCAGTGCCTGCAGTCAGACACTTTTATATCAGGACGCATAAGCAAAGACGCATGCTTCCGCCCGGTTTCGGACCGGGGACCTTTCGCGTGTTAGGCGAACGTGATAACCACTACACTACGGAAACTGAGCTTGCGTACCCCGTAGTAATTAAAGGAGCATTTCAATGCTTTCTTACATTTGTGGACTTTTATGACAGATCATGTAGGACTATTGAGAAGGAGGGAACTCCCATTTGTGTCATTCTTCAAGCACTCCCCCACTTATGGCTGTATTGACAATGCAAATTGTGATCTCAAGATTGCATCTCTTGTCATGGGAGCTGATCTTCTGGTTGACAAGCTCTTTGATGTCCTTTGTTTGGCTAGCACACAATCTACAGAAGACAAGACCAAGAAACTTATTTGTCAGTAGGGACGCACGTAAAACAGAGAAAATGCTGCACAAGCAGTGTTCTCTTGGACTAGCATCTCTTCTGATGGGAGCTCTTTCTGAGAAGACCTTTTCGACTTGTGAGCGCACAGGTGGAATTCATGTTTCTTCAAGCCCATTATAGGACTAGATTATTAGATTGACTAGGATCTGGTGTGCGATTAAGGTGTGTGTGGTCATTGCAGGTAAAAGGAAGAACAGAGAAGGAAACTGCTCACTCCCCGTCGGGGAATCGAACCCCGGTCTTCCGCGTGACAGGCGGAGATACTGTCCACTATACTAACGAGGACCTCTGAAGCACTGCAATGGTCACGTCAAGCTGCGATTCGCAGCAGGTATGACAGGTAAAATTTGGCTGGCCGTGTAGAAATCCCCATCGGTTTACCAGGAACTACACTTTTATGCCTGTTTGACACAGATCTTTTGTGTGCTTCAGGCAGGGTTCCATGGTGTAATGGTTAGCACTCTGGACTCTGAATCCAGCGATCTGAGTTCAAGTCTCAGTGGAACCTCATTTGGCTTTCTAGCACTTTGCTCCACAGGTGCATTAGCACGCTAGCATAAGAATCTAGTCAGTTGAAGAGCAAGTTAGTGGCCCAGTCAGTTCCACTCCTCTTGTGTTGGCTGATCTCATCTGCACATGGTCTTCATGCTGCACCAAACCTCGCTCATGCTCTTCTGCTGCACTTTCCACTTCAGCTTCCTGCTGTATCGTTCATTAGCCACCTTGACTCAAGTCAACTTTTCCTCTTGCACTCTTCCCACTTCCAATCCCTTTGCCACCTCTGAAGGCCCCGATCTTCTTCTTGACAAGCTCTTTGATGTCCTTTGTTTGGCTAGCACACAACCTACAGAAGACAAAACCAAGAGACTTAATTCTCAATAGGGATGCAAGTAAAACAGAGAAAATGCTGGACAAGCAGAGTTGTCTAAAGAGTGAATATCAATTCCCTTGTAACCAAAGAAGGAAAAGACCCATGTTTCCGCCCGGTTTCAGACCGGGGACCTTTCGCGTGTGAGGCGAACGTGATAACCACTACACTACGGAAACCCCGAAAGACAGCTTGTTTGGCTTTCCAATGTGTCTCACTGAGTAATCTCGCACTCTGACAAATTTGGTGACATGTTCCTATCATGGCCTTGAAGTAAAAGGAGCCATGGAGAAGAGACAGACGCACTCTAGCAAGGAGTCTGAACTGTAGTCTCCATGTTAGGCTCACTTAAACTTTGGACATTTAGGAGTTCACTAAAGCAAGCACAGCTCAACATATGCTGCCCTAAGAACCCCAGAACCTCTGGCAGCAGAACTGTTGCCTAAAGCGCCCATTTGTTTCATTGCCTTGGGCATTGGCTGAAAATAGGCCCAAGTCCTGTGCAGGCCACCTAGAGCCAGTCATTTCCAAGAGCTTAGTCTGTGCCTCCATCTTCAGGAAATATAGCGACTGGAGATTTGTTGATTTGTGTGAAGTCTGTGGAGTTTGCAGAAATTTGGGCCATAGACAACTCTTTAGCAAGACGAGCATCCAAAGGTTACAGATGTCAGAGACCTGAACCAGATTTGAGTACTTTCTCTTGTCTGTGTCCCAAACAGCAGTAGAACCCCACAAGTTCAAGCAGTGCCTGCAGTCAGACACTTTTATATCAGGACGCATAAGCAAAGACGCATGCTTCCGCCCGGTTTCGGACCGGGGACCTTTCGCGTGTTAGGCGAACGTGATAACCACTACACTACGGAAACTGAGCTTGCGTACCCCGTAGTAATTAAAGGAGCATTTCAATGCTTTCTTACATTTGTGGACTTTTATGACAGATCATGTAGGACTATTGAGAAGGAGGGAACTCCCATTTGTGTCATTCTTCAAGCACTCCCCCACTTATGGCTGTATTGACAATGCAAATTGTGATCTCAAGATTGCATCTCTTGTCATGGGAGCTGATCTTCTGGTTGACAAGCTCTTTGATGTCCTTTGTTTGGCTAGCACACAATCTACAGAAGACAAGACCAAGAAACTTATTTGTCAGTAGGGACGCACGTAAAACAGAGAAAATGCTGCACAAGCAGTGTTCTCTTGGACTAGCATCTCTTCTGATGGGAGCTCTTTCTGAGAAGACCTTTTCGACTTGTGAGCGCACAGGTGGAATTCATGTTTCTTCAAGCCCATTATAGGACTAGATTATTAGATTGACTAGGATCTGGTGTGCGATTAAGGTGTGTGTGGTCATTGCAGGTAAAAGGCAGAACAGAGAAGGAAACTACTCACTCCCCGTCGGGGAATCGAACCCCGGTCTTCCGCGTGACAGGCGGAGATACTGTCCACTATACTAACGAGAACCTCTGAAGCACTTCAATGGTCACGTCAAGCTGCGATTCGCAGCAGGTATGACAGGTAAAATTTGGCTGGCCGTGTAGAAATCCCCATCGGTTTACCAGGAACTACACTTTTATGCCTGTTTGACACAGATCTTTTGTGTGCTTCAGGCAGGGTTCCATGGTGTAATGGTTAGCACTCTGGACCCTGAATCCAGCGATCTGAGTTCAAGTCTCAGTGGAACCTCATTTGGCTTTCTAGCACTTTGCTCCACAGGTACATTAGCATTAGCACACGCTAGCATAAGAATCTAGTCAGTTGAAGAGCAAGTTAGTGGCCCAGTCAGTTCCACTCCTCTTGTGTTGGCTGATCTCATCTGCACATGGTCTTCATGCTGCACCAAACCTCGCTCATGCTCTTCTGCTGCACTTTCCACTTCAGCTTCCTGCTGTATCGTTCATTAGCCACCTTGACTCAAGTCAACTTTTCCTCTTGCACTCTTCCCACTTCCAATCCCTTTGCCACCTCTGAAGGCCCCGATCTTCTTCTTGACAAGCTCTTTGATGTCCTTTGTTTGGCTAGCACACAACCTACAGAAGACAAAACCAAGAGACTTAATTCTCAATAGGGATGCAAGTAAAACAGAGAAAATGCTGGACAAGCAGAGTTGTCTAAAGAGTGAATATCAATTCCCTTGTAACCAAAGAAGGAAAAGACCCATGTTTCCGCCCGGTTTCGGACCGGGGACCTTTCGCGTGTGAGGCGAACGTGATAACCACTACACTACAGAAACCCCGAAAGACAGCTTGTTTGGCTTTCCAATGTGTCTCACTGAGTAATCTCGCACTCTGACAAATTTGGTGACATGTTCCTATCATGGCCTTGAAGTAAAAGGAGCCATGGAGAAGAGACAGACGCACTCTAGCAAGGAGTCTGAACTGTAGTCTCCATGTTAGGCTCACTTAAACTTTGGACATTTAGGAGTTCACTAAAGCAAGCACAGCTCAACATATGCTGCCCTAAGAACCCCAGAACCTCTGGCAGCAGAACTGTTGCCTAAAGCGCCCATTTGTTTCATTGCCTTGGGCATTGGCTGAAAATAGGCCCAAGTCCTGTGCAGGCCACCTAGAGCCAGTCATTTCCAAGAGCTTAGTCTGTGCCTCCATCTTCAGGAAATATAGCGACTGGAGATTTGTTGATTTGTGTGAAGTCTGTGGAGTTTGCAGAAATTTGGGCCATAGACAACTCTTTAGCAAGACGAGCATCCAAAGGTTACAGATGTCAGAGACCTGAACCAGATTTGAGTACTTTCTCTTGTCTGTGTCCCAAACAGCAGTAGAACCCCACAAGTTCAAGCAGTGCCTGCAGTCAGACACTTTTATATCAGGACGCATAAGCAAAGACGCATGCTTCCGCCCGGTTTCGGACCGGGGACCTTTCGCGTGTTAGGCGAACGTGATAACCACTACACTACGGAAACTGAGCTTGCGTACCCCGTAGTAATTAAAGGAGCATTTCAATGCTTTCTTACATTTGTGGACTTTTATGACAGATCATGTAGGACTATTGAGAAGGAGGGAACTCCCATTTGTGTCATTCTTCAAGCACTCCCCCACTTATGGCTGTATTGACAATGCAAATTGTGATCTCAAGATTGCATCTCTTGTCATGGGAGCTGATCTTCTGGTTGACAAGCTCTTTGATGTCCTTTGTTTGGCTAGCACACAATCTACAGAAGACAAGACCAAGAAACTTATTTGTCAGTAGGGACGCACGTAAAACAGAGAAAATGCTGCACAAGCAGTGTTCTCTTGGACTAGCATCTCTTCTGATGGGAGCTCTTTCTGAGAAGACCTTTTCGACTTGTGAGCGCACAGGTGGAATTCATGTTTCTTCAAGCCCATTATAGGACTAGATTATTAGATTGACTAGGATCTGGTGTGCGATTAAGGTGTGTGTGGTCATTGCAGGTAAAAGGCAGAACAGAGAAGGAAACTGCTCACTCCCCGTCGGGGAATTGAACCCCGGTCTTCCGCGTGACAGGCGGAGATACTGTCCACTATACTAACGAGGACCTCTGATGCACTGCAATGGTCACGTCAAGCTGCGATTCGCAGCAGGTATGACAGGTAAAATTTGGCTGGCCGTGTAGAAATCCCCATCGGTTTACCAGGAACTACACTTTTATGCCTGTTTGACACAGATCTTTTGTGTGCTTCAGGCAGGGTTCCATGGTGTAATGGTTAGCACTCTGGACTCTGAATCCAGCGATCTGAGTTCAAGTCTCAGTGGAACCTCATTTGGCTTTCTAGCACTTTGCTCCACAGGTACATTAGCATTAGCACACGCTAGCATAAGAATCTAGTCAGTTGAAGAGCAAGTTAGTGGCCCAGTCAGTTCCACTCCTCTTGTGTTGGCTGATCTCATCTGCACATGGTCTTCATGCTGCACCAAACCTCGCTCATGCTCTTCTGCTGCACTTTCCACTTCAGCTTCCTGCTGTATCGTTCATTAGCCACCTTGACTCAAGTCAACTTTTCCTCTTGCACTCTTCCCACTTCCAATCCCTTTGCCACCTCTGAAGGCCCCGATCTTCTTCTTGACAAGCTCTTTGATGTCCTTTGTTTGGCTAGCACACAACCTACAGAAGACAAAACCAAGAGACTTAATTCTCAATAGGGATGCAAGTAAAACAGAGAAAATGCTGGACAAGCAGAGTTGTCTAAAGAGTGAATATCAATTCCCTTGTAACCAAAGAAGGAAAAGACCCATGTTTCCGCCCGGTTTCGGACCGGGGACCTTTCGCGTGTGAGGCGAACGTGATAACCACTACACTACGGAAACCCCGAAAGACAGCTTGTTTGGCTTTCCAATGTGTCTCACTGAGTAATCTCGCACTCTGACAAATTTGGTGACATGTTCCTATCATGGCCTTGAAGTAAAAGGAGCCATGGAGAAGAGACAGACGCACTCTAGCAAGGAGTCTGAACTGTAGTCTCCATGTTAGGCTCACTTAAACTTTGGACATTTAGGAGTTCACTAAAGCAAGCACAGCTCAACATATGCTGCCCTAAGAACCCCAGAACCTCTGGCAGCAGAACTGTTGCCTAAAGCGCCCATTTGTTTCATTGCCTTGGGCATTGGCTGAAAATAGGCCCAAGTCCTGTGCAGGCCACCTAGAGCCAGTCATTTCCAAGAGCTTAGTCTGTGCCTCCATCTTCAGGAAATATAGCGACTGGAGATTTGTTGATTTGTGTGAAGTCTGTGGAGTTTGCAGAAATTTGGGCCATAGACAACTCTTTAGCAAGACGAGCATCCAAAGGTTACAGATGTCAGAGACCTGAACCAGATTTGAGTACTTTCTCTTGTCTGTGTCCCAAACAGCAGTAGAACCCCACAAGTTCAAGCAGTGCCTGCAGTCAGACACTTTTATATCAGGACGCATAAGCAAAGACGCATGCTTCCGCCCGGTTTCGGACCGGGGACCTTTCGCGTGTTAGGCGAACGTGATAACCACTACACTACGGAAACTGAGCTTGCGTACCCCGTAGTAATTAAAGGAGCATTTCAATGCTTTCTTACATTTGTGGACTTTTATGACAGATCATGTAGGACTATTGAGAAGGAGGGAACTCCCATTTGTGTCATTCTTCAAGCACTCCCCCACTTATGGCTGTATTGACAATGCAAATTGTGATCTCAAGATTGCATCTCTTGTCATGGGAGCTGATCTTCTGGTTGACAAGCTCTTTGATGTCCTTTGTTTGGCTAGCACACAATCTACAGAAGACAAGACCAAGAAACTTATTTGTCAGTAGGGACGCACGTAAAACAGAGAAAATGCTGCACAAGCAGTGTTCTCTTGGACTAGCATCTCTTCTGATGGGAGCTCTTTCTGAGAAGACCTTTTCGACTTGTGAGCGCACAGGTGGAATTCATGTTTCTTCAAGCCCATTATAGGACTAGATTATTAGATTGACTAGGATCTGGTGTGCGATTAAGGTGTGTGTGGTCATTGCAGGTAAAAGGAAGAACAGAGAAGGAAACTGCTCACTCCCCGTCGGGGAATCGAACCCCGGTCTTCCGCGTGACAGGCGGAGATACTGTCCACTATACTAACGAGGACCTCTGAAGCACTGCAATGGTCACGTCAAGCTGCGATTCGCAGCAGGTATGACAGGTAAAATTTGGCTGGCCGTGTAGAAATCCCCATCGGTTTACCAGGAACTACACTTTTATGCCTGTTTGACACAGATCTTTTGTGTGCTTCAGGCAGGGTTCCATGGTGTAATGGTTAGCACTCTGGACTCTGAATCCAGCGATCTGAGTTCAAGTCTCAGTGGAACCTCATTTGGCTTTCTAGCACTTTGCTCCACAGGTACATTAGCATTAGCACACGCTAGCATAAGAATCTAGTCAGTTGAAGAGCAAGTTAGTGGCCCAGTCAGTTCCACTCCTCTTGTGTTGGCTGATCTCATCTGCACATGGTCTTCATGCTGCACCAAACCTCGCTCATGCTCTTCTGCTGCACTTTCCACTTCAGCTTCCTGCTGTATCGTTCATTAGCCACCTTGACTCAAGTCAACTTTTCCTCTTGCACTCTTCCCACTTCCAATCCCTTTGCCACCTCTGAAGGCCCCGATCTTCTTCTTGACAAGCTCTTTGATGTCCTTTGTTTGGCTAGCACACAACCTACAGAAGACAAAACCAAGAGACTTAATTCTCAATAGGGATGCAAGTAAAACAGAGAAAATGCTGGACAAGCAGAGTTGTCTAAAGAGTGAATATCAATTCCCTTGTAACCAAAGAAGGAAAAGACCCATGTTTCCGCCCGGTTTCGGACCGGGGACCTTTCGCGTGTGAGGCGAACGTGATAACCACTACACTACGGAAACCCCGAAAGACAGCTTGTTTGGCTTTCCAATGTGTCTCACTGAGTAATCTCGCACTCTGACAAATTTGGTGACATGTTCCTATCATGGCCTTGAAGTAAAAGGAGCCATGGAGAAGAGACAGACGCACTCTAGCAAGGAGTCTGAACTGTAGTCTCCATGTTAGGCTCACTTAAACTTTGGACATTTAGGAGTTCACTAAAGCAAGCACAGCTCAACATATGCTGCCCTAAGAACCCCAGAACCTCTGGCAGCAGAACTGTTGCCTAAAGCGCCCATTTGTTTCATTGCCTTGGGCATTGGCTGAAAATAGGCCCAAGTCCTGTGCAGGCCACCTAGAGCCAGTCATTTCCAAGAGCTTAGTCTGTGCCTCCATCTTCAGGAAATATAGCGACTGGAGATTTGTTGATTTGTGTGAAGTCTGTGGAGTTTGCAGAAATTTGGGCCATAGACAACTCTTTAGCAAGACGAGCATCCAAAGGTTACAGATGTCAGAGACCTGAACCAGATTTGAGTACTTTCTCTTGTCTGTGTCCCAAACAGCAGTAGAACCCCACAAGTTCAAGCAGTGCCTGCAGTCAGACACTTTTATATCAGGACGCATAAGCAAAGACGCATGCTTCCGCCCGGTTTCGGACCGGGGACCTTTCGCGTGTTAGGCAAACGTGATAACCACTACACTACGGAAACTGAGCTTGCGTACCCCGTAGTAATTAAAGGAGCATTTCAATGCTTTCTTACATTTGTGGACTTTTATGACAGATCATGTAGGACTATTGAGAAGGAGGGAACTCCCATTTGTGTCATTCTTCAAGCACTCCCCCACTTATGGCTGTATTGACAATGCAAATTGTGATCTCAAGATTGCATCTCTTGTCATGGGAGCTGATCTTCTGGTTGACAAGCTCTTTGATGTCCTTTGTTTGGCTAGCACACAATCTACAGAAGACAAGACCAAGAAACTTATTTGTCAGTAGGGACGCACGTAAAACAGAGAAAATGCTGCACAAGCAGTGTTCTCTTGGACTAGCATCTCTTCTGATGGGAGCTCTTTCTGAGAAGACCTTTTCGACTTGTGAGCGCACAGGTGGAATTCATGTTTCTTCAAGCCCATTATAGGACTAGATTATTAGATTGACTAGGATCTGGTGTGCGATTAAGGTGTGTGTGGTCATTGCAGGTAAAAGGAAGAACAGAGAAGGAAACTGCTCACTCCCCGTCGGGGAATCGAACCCCGGTCTTCCGCGTGACAGGCGGAGATACTGTCCACTATACTAACGAGGACCTCTGAAGCACTGCAATGGTCACGTCAAGCTGCGATTCGCAGCAGGTATGACAGGTAAAATTTGGCTGGCCGTGTAGAAATCCCCATCGGTTTACCAGGAACTACACTTTTATGCCTGTTTGACACAGATCTTTTGTGTGCTTCAGGCAGGGTTCCATGGTGTAATGGTTAGCACTCTGGACCCTGAATCCAGCGATCTGAGTTCAAGTCTCAGTGGAACCTCATTTGGCTTTCTAGCACTTTGCTCCACAGGTACATTAGCATTAGCACACGCTAGCATAAGAATCTAGTCAGTTGAAGAGCAAGTTAGTGGCCCAGTCAGTTCCACTCCTCTTGTGTTGGCTGATCTCATCTGCACATGGTCTTCATGCTGCACCAAACCTCGCTCATGCTCTTCTGCTGCACTTTCCACTTCAGCTTCCTGCTGTATCGTTCATTAGCCACCTTGACTCAAGTCAACTTTTCCTCTTGCACTCTTCCCACTTCCAATCCCTTTGCCACCTCTGAAGGCCCCGATCTTCTTCTTGACAAGCTCTTTGATGTCCTTTGTTTGGCTAGCACACAACCTACAGAAGACAAAACCAAGAGACTTAATTCTCAATAGGGATGCAAGTAAAACAGAGAAAATGCTGGACAAGCAGAGTTGTCTAAAGAGTGAATATCAATTCCCTTGTAACCAAAGAAGGAAAAGACCCATGTTTCCGCCCGGTTTCGGACCGGGGACCTTTCGCGTGTGAGGCGAACGTGATAACCACTACACTACGGAAACCCCGAAAGACAGCTTGTTTGGCTTTCCAATGTGTCTCACTGAGTAATCTCGCACTCTGACAAATTTGGTGACATGTTCCTATCATGGCCTTGAAGTAAAAGGAGCCATGGAGAAGAGACAGACGCACTCTAGCAAGGAGTCTGAACTGTAGTCTCCATGTTAGGCTCACTTAAACTTTGGACATTTAGGAGTTCACTAAAGCAAGCACAGCTCAACATATGCTGCCCTAAGAACCCCAGAACCTCTGGCAGCAGAACTGTTGCCTAAAGCGCCCATTTGTTTCATTGCCTTGGGCATTGGCTGAAAATAGGCCCAAGTCCTGTGCAGGCCACCTAGAGCCAGTCATTTCCAAGAGCTTAGTCTGTGCCTCCATCTTCAGGAAATATAGCGACTGGAGATTTGTTGATTTGTGTGAAGTCTGTGGAGTTTGCAGAAATTTGGGCCATAGACAACTCTTTAGCAAGACGAGCATCCAAAGGTTACAGATGTCAGAGACCTGAACCAGATTTGAGTACTTTCTCTTGTCTGTGTCCCAAACAGCAGTAGAACCCCACAAGTTCAAGCAGTGCCTGCAGTCAGACACTTTTATATCAGGACGCATAAGCAAAGACGCATGCTTCCGCCCGGTTTCGGACCGGGGACCTTTCGCGTGTTAGGCAAACGTGATAACCACTACACTACGGAAACTGAGCTTGCGTACCCCGTAGTAATTAAAGGAGCATTTCAATGCTTTCTTACATTTGTGGACTTTTATGACAGATCATGTAGGACTATTGAGAAGGAGGGAACTCCCATTTGTGTCATTCTTCAAGCACTCCCCCACTTATGGCTGTATTGACAATGCAAATTGTGATCTCAAGATTGCATCTCTTGTCATGGGAGCTGATCTTCTGGTTGACAAGCTCTTTGATGTCCTTTGTTTGGCTAGCACACAATCTACAGAAGACAAGACCAAGAAACTTATTTGTCAGTAGGGACGCACGTAAAACAGAGAAAATGCTGCACAAGCAGTGTTCTCTTGGACTAGCATCTCTTCTGATGGGAGCTCTTTCTGAGAAGACCTTTTCGACTTGTGAGCGCACAGGTGGAATTCATGTTTCTTCAAGCCCATTATAGGACTAGATTATTAGATTGACTAGGATCTGGTGTGCGATTAAGGTGTGTGTGGTCATTGCAGGTAAAAGGAAGAACAGAGAAGGAAACTGCTCACTCCCCGTCGGGGAATCGAACCCCGGTCTTCCGCGTGACAGGCGGAGATACTGTCCACTATACTAACGAGGACCTCTGAAGCACTGCAATGGTCACGTCAAGCTGCGATTCGCAGCAGGTATGACAGGTAAAATTTGGCTGGCCGTGTAGAAATCCCCATCGGTTTACCAGGAACTACACTTTTATGCCTGTTTGACACAGATCTTTTGTGTGCTTCAGGCAGGGTTCCATGGTGTAATGGTTAGCACTCTGGACCCTGAATCCAGCGATCTGAGTTCAAGTCTCAGTGGAACCTCATTTGGCTTTCTAGCACTTTGCTCCACAGGTACATTAGCATTAGCACACGCTAGCATAAGAATCTAGTCAGTTGAAGAGCAAGTTAGTGGCCCAGTCAGTTCCACTCCTCTTGTGTTGGCTGATCTCATCTGCACATGGTCTTCATGCTGCACCAAACCTCGCTCATGCTCTTCTGCTGCACTTTCCACTTCAGCTTCCTGCTGTATCGTTCATTAGCCACCTTGACTCAAGTCAACTTTTCCTCTTGCACTCTTCCCACTTCCAATCCCTTTGCCACCTCTGAAGGCCCCGATCTTCTTCTTGACAAGCTCTTTGATGTCCTTTGTTTGGCTAGCACACAACCTACAGAAGACAAAACCAAGAGACTTAATTCTCAATAGGGATGCAAGTAAAACAGAGAAAATGCTGGACAAGCAGAGTTGTCTAAAGAGTGAATATCAATTCCCTTGTAACCAAAGAAGGAAAAGACCCATGTTTCCGCCCGGTTTCGGACCGGGGACCTTTCGCGTGTGAGGCGAACGTGATAACCACTACACTACGGAAACCCCAAAAGACAGCTTGTTTGGCTTTCCAATGTGTCTCACTGAGTAATCTCGCACTCTGACAAATTTGGTGACATGTTCCTATCATGGCCTTGAAGTAAAAGGAGCCATGGAGAAGAGACAGACGCACTCTAGCAAGGAGTCTGAACTGTAGTCTCCATGTTAGGCTCACTTAAACTTTGGACATTTAGGAGTTCACTAAAGCAAGCACAGCTCAACATATGCTGCCCTAAGAACCCCAGAACCTCTGGCAGCAGAACTGTTGCCTAAAGCGCCCATTTGTTTCATTGCCTTGGGCATTGGCTGAAAATAGGCCCAAGTCCTGTGCAGGCCACCTAGAGCCAGTCATTTCCAAGAGCTTAGTCTGTGCCTCCATCTTCAGGAAATATAGCGACTGGAGATTTGTTGATTTGTGTGAAGTCTGTGGAGTTTGCAGAAATTTGGGCCATAGACAACTCTTTAGCAAGACGAGCATCCAAAGGTTACAGATGTCAGAGACCTGAACCAGATTTGAGTACTTTCTCTTGTCTGTGTCCCAAACAGCAGTAGAACCCCACAAGTTCAAGCAGTGCCTGCAGTCAGACACTTTTATATCAGGACGCATAAGCAAAGACGCATGCTTCCGCCCGGTTTCGGACCGGGGACCTTTCGCGTGTTAGGCGAACGTGATAACCACTACACTACGGAAACTGAGCTTGCGTACCCCGTAGTAATTAAAGGAGCATTTCAATGCTTTCTTACATTTGTGGACTTTTATGACAGATCATGTAGGACTATTGAGAAGGAGGGAACTCCCATTTGTGTCATTCTTCAAGCACTCCCCCACTTATGGCTGTATTGACAATGCAAATTGTGATCTCAAGATTGCATCTCTTGTCATGGGAGCTGATCTTCTGGTTGACAAGCTCTTTGATGTCCTTTGTTTGGCTAGCACACAATCTACAGAAGACAAGACCAAGAAACTTATTTGTCAGTAGGGACGCACGTAAAACAGAGAAAATGCTGCACAAGCAGTGTTCTCTTGGACTAGCATCTCTTCTGATGGGAGCTCTTTCTGAGAAGACCTTTTCGACTTGTGAGCGCACAGGTGGAATTCATGTTTCTTCAAGCCCATTATAGGACTAGATTATTAGATTGACTAGGATCTGGTGTGCGATTAAGGTGTGTGTGGTCATTGCAGGTAAAAGGCAGAACAGAGAAGGAAACTGCTCACTCCCCGTCGGGGAATCGAACCCCGGTCTTCCGCGTGACAGGCGGAGATACTGTCCACTATACTAACGAGAACCTCTGAAGCACTGCAATGGTCACGTCAAGCTGCGATTCGCAGCAGGTATGACAGGTAAAATTTGGCTGGCCGTGTAGAAATCCCCATCGGTTTACCAGGAACTACACTTTTATGCCTGTTTGACACAGATCTTTTGTGTGCTTCAGGCAGGGTTCCATGGTGTAATGGTTAGTACTCTGGACTCTGAATCCAGCGATCTGAGTTCAAGTCTCAGTGGAACCTCATTTGGCTTTCTAGCACTTTGCTCCACAGGTGCATTAGCACACGCTAGCATAAGAATCTAGTCAGTTGAAGAGCAAGTTAGTGGCCCAGTCAGTTCCACTCCTCTTGTGTTGGCTGATCTCATCTGCACATGGTCTTCATGCTGCACCAAACCTCGCTCATGCTCTTCTGCTGCACTTTCCACTTCAGCTTCCTGCTGTATCGTTCATTAGCCACCTTGACTCAAGTCAACTTTTCCTCTTGCACTCTTCCCACTTCCAATCCCTTTGCCACCTCTGAAGGCCCCGATCTTCTTCTTGACAAGCTCTTTGATGTCCTTTGTTTGGCTAGCACACAACCTACAGAAGACAAAACCAAGAGACTTAATTCTCAATAGGGATGCAAGTAAAACAGAGAAAATGCTGGACAAGCAGAGTTGTCTAAAGAGTGAATATCAATTCCCTTGTAACCAAAGAAGGAAAAGACCCATGTTTCCGCCCGGTTTCGGACCGGGGACCTTTCGCGTGTGAGGCGAACGTGATAACCACTACACTACGGAAACCCCGAAAGACAGCTTGTTTGGCTTTCCAATGTGTCTCACTGAGTAATCTCGCACTCTGACAAATTTGGTGACATGTTCCTATCATGGCCTTGAAGTAAAAGGAGCCATGGAGAAGAGACAGACGCACTCTAGCAAGGAGTCTGAACTGTAGTCTCCATGTTAGGCTCACTTAAACTTTGGACATTTAGGAGTTCACTAAAGCAAGCACAGCTCAACATATGCTGCCCTAAGAACCCCAGAACCTCTGGCAGCAGAACTGTTGCCTAAAGCGCCCATTTGTTTCATTGCCTTGGGCATTGGCTGAAAATAGGCCCAAGTCCTGTGCAGGCCACCTAGAGCCAGTCATTTCCAAGAGCTTAGTCTGTGCCTCCATCTTCAGGAAATATAGCGACTGGAGATTTGTTGATTTGTGTGAAGTCTGTGGAGTTTGCAGAAATTTGGGCCATAGACAACTCTTTAGCAAGACGAGCATCCAAAGGTTACAGATGTCAGAGACCTGAACCAGATTTGAGTACTTTCTCTTGTCTGTGTCCCAAACAGCAGTAGAACCCCACAAGTTCAAGCAGTGCCTGCAGTCAGACACTTTTATATCAGGACGCATAAGCAAAGACGCATGCTTCCGCCCGGTTTCGGACCGGGGACCTTTCGCGTGTTAGGCAAACGTGATAACCACTACACTACGGAAACTGAGCTTGCGTACCCCGTAGTAATTAAAGGAGCATTTCAATGCTTTCTTACATTTGTGGACTTTTATGACAGATCATGTAGGACTATTGAGAAGGAGGGAACTCCCATTTGTGTCATTCTTCAAGCACTCCCCCACTTATGGCTGTATTGACAATGCAAATTGTGATCTCAAGATTGCATCTCTTGTCATGGGAGCTGATCTTCTGGTTGACAAGCTCTTTGATGTCCTTTGTTTGGCTAGCACACAATCTACAGAAGACAAGACCAAGAAACTTATTTGTCAGTAGGGACGCACGTAAAACAGAGAAAATGCTGCACAAGCAGTGTTCTCTTGGACTAGCATCTCTTCTGATGGGAGCTCTTTCTGAGAAGACCTTTTCGACTTGTGAGCGCACAGGTGGAATTCATGTTTCTTCAAGCCCATTATAGGACTAGATTATTAGATTGACTAGGATCTGGTGTGCGATTAAGGTGTGTGTGGTCATTGCAGGTAAAAGGAAGAACAGAGAAGGAAACTGCTCACTCCCCGTCGGGGAATCGAACCCCGGTCTTCCGCGTGACAGGCGGAGATACTGTCCACTATACTAACGAGGACCTCTGAAGCACTGCAATGGTCACGTCAAGCTGCGATTCGCAGCAGGTATGACAGGTAAAATTTGGCTGGCCGTGTAGAAATCCCCATCGGTTTACCAGGAACTACACTTTTATGCCTGTTTGACACAGATCTTTTGTGTGCTTCAGGCAGGGTTCCATGGTGTAATGGTTAGCACTCTGGACCCTGAATCCAGCGATCTGAGTTCAAGTCTCAGTGGAACCTCATTTGGCTTTCTAGCACTTTGCTCCACAGGTACATTAGCATTAGCACACGCTAGCATAAGAATCTAGTCAGTTGAAGAGCAAGTTAGTGGCCCAGTCAGTTCCACTCCTCTTGTGTTGGCTGATCTCATCTGCACATGGTCTTCATGCTGCACCAAACCTCGCTCATGCTCTTCTGCTGCACTTTCCACTTCAGCTTCCTGCTGTATCGTTCATTAGCCACCTTGACTCAAGTCAACTTTTCCTCTTGCACTCTTCCCACTTCCAATCCCTTTGCCACCTCTGAAGGCCCCGATCTTCTTCTTGACAAGCTCTTTGATGTCCTTTGTTTGGCTAGCACACAACCTACAGAAGACAAAACCAAGAGACTTAATTCTCAATAGGGATGCAAGTAAAACAGAGAAAATGCTGGACAAGCAGAGTTGTCTAAAGAGTGAATATCAATTCCCTTGTAACCAAAGAAGGAAAAGACCCATGTTTCCGCCCGGTTTCGGACCGGGGACCTTTCGCGTGTGAGGCGAACGTGATAACCACTACACTACGGAAACCCCAAAAGACAGCTTGTTTGGCTTTCCAATGTGTCTCACTGAGTAATCTCGCACTCTGACAAATTTGGTGACATGTTCCTATCATGGCCTTGAAGTAAAAGGAGCCATGGAGAAGAGACAGACGCACTCTAGCAAGGAGTCTGAACTGTAGTCTCCATGTTAGGCTCACTTAAACTTTGGACATTTAGGAGTTCACTAAAGCAAGCACAGCTCAACATATGCTGCCCTAAGAACCCCAGAACCTCTGGCAGCAGAACTGTTGCCTAAAGCGCCCATTTGTTTCATTGCCTTGGGCATTGGCTGAAAATAGGCCCAAGTCCTGTGCAGGCCACCTAGAGCCAGTCATTTCCAAGAGCTTAGTCTGTGCCTCCATCTTCAGGAAATATAGCGACTGGAGATTTGTTGATTTGTGTGAAGTCTGTGGAGTTTGCAGAAATTTGGGCCATAGACAACTCTTTAGCAAGACGAGCATCCAAAGGTTACAGATGTCAGAGACCTGAACCAGATTTGAGTACTTTCTCTTGTCTGTGTCCCAAACAGCAGTAGAACCCCACAAGTTCAAGCAGTGCCTGCAGTCAGACACTTTTATATCAGGACGCATAAGCAAAGACGCATGCTTCCGCCCGGTTTCGGACCGGGGACCTTTCGCGTGTTAGGCGAACGTGATAACCACTACACTACGGAAACTGAGCTTGCGTACCCCGTAGTAATTAAAGGAGCATTTCAATGCTTTCTTACATTTGTGGACTTTTATGACAGATCATGTAGGACTATTGAGAAGGAGGGAACTCCCATTTGTGTCATTCTTCAAGCACTCCCCCACTTATGGCTGTATTGACAATGCAAATTGTGATCTCAAGATTGCATCTCTTGTCATGGGAGCTGATCTTCTGGTTGACAAGCTCTTTGATGTCCTTTGTTTGGCTAGCACACAATCTACAGAAGACAAGACCAAGAAACTTATTTGTCAGTAGGGACGCACGTAAAACAGAGAAAATGCTGCACAAGCAGTGTTCTCTTGGACTAGCATCTCTTCTGATGGGAGCTCTTTCTGAGAAGACCTTTTCGACTTGTGAGCGCACAGGTGGAATTCATGTTTCTTCAAGCCCATTATAGGACTAGATTATTAGATTGACTAGGATCTGGTGTGCGATTAAGGTGTGTGTGGTCATTGCAGGTAAAAGGCAGAACAGAGAAGGAAACTGCTCACTCCCCGTCGGGGAATCGAACCCCGGTCTTCCGCGTGACAGGCGGAGATACTGTCCACTATACTAACGAGAACCTCTGAAGCACTGCAATGGTCACGTCAAGCTGCGATTCGCAGCAGGTATGACAGGTAAAATTTGGCTGGCCGTGTAGAAATCCCCATCGGTTTACCAGGAACTACACTTTTATGCCTGTTTGACACAGATCTTTTGTGTGCTTCAGGCAGGGTTCCATGGTGTAATGGTTAGTACTCTGGACTCTGAATCCAGCGATCTGAGTTCAAGTCTCAGTGGAACCTCATTTGGCTTTCTAGCACTTTGCTCCACAGGTGCATTAGCACACGCTAGCATAAGAATCTAGTCAGTTGAAGAGCAAGTTAGTGGCCCAGTCAGTTCCACTCCTCTTGTGTTGGCTGATCTCATCTGCACATGGTCTTCATGCTGCACCAAACCTCGCTCATGCTCTTCTGCTGCACTTTCCACTTCAGCTTCCTGCTGTATCGTTCATTAGCCACCTTGACTCAAGTCAACTTTTCCTCTTGCACTCTTCCCACTTCCAATCCCTTTGCCACCTCTGAAGGCCCCGATCTTCTTCTTGACAAGCTCTTTGATGTCCTTTGTTTGGCTAGCACACAACCTACAGAAGACAAAACCAAGAGACTTAATTCTCAATAGGGATGCAAGTAAAACAGAGAAAATGCTGGACAAGCAGAGTTGTCTAAAGAGTGAATATCAATTCCCTTGTAACCAAAGAAGGAAAAGACCCATGTTTCCGCCCGGTTTCGGACCGGGGACCTTTCGCGTGTGAGGCGAACGTGATAACCACTACACTACGGAAACCCCAAAAGACAGCTTGTTTGGCTTTCCAATGTGTCTCACTGAGTAATCTCGCACTCTGACAAATTTGGTGACATGTTCCTATCATGGCCTTGAAGTAAAAGGAGCCATGGAGAAGAGACAGACGCACTCTAGCAAGGAGTCTGAACTGTAGTCTCCATGTTAGGCTCACTTAAACTTTGGACATTTAGGAGTTCACTAAAGCAAGCACAGCTCAACATATGCTGCCCTAAGAACCCCAGAACCTCTGGCAGCAGAACTGTTGCCTAAAGCACCCATTTGTTTCATTGCCTTGGGCATTGGCTGAAAATAGGCCCAAGTCCTGTGCAGGCCACCTAGAGCCAGTCATTTCCAAGAGCTTAGTCTGTGCCTCCATCTTCAGGAAATATAGCGACTGGAGATTTGTTGATTTGTGTGAAGTCTGTGGAGTTTGCAGAAATTTGGGCCATAGACAACTCTTTAGCAAGACGAGCATCCAAAGGTTACAGATGTCAGAGACCTGAACCAGATTTGAGTACTTTCTCTTGTCTGTGTCCCAAACAGCAGTAGAACCCCACAAGTTCAAGCAGTGCCTGCAGTCAGACACTTTTATATCAGGACGCATAAGCAAAGACGCATGCTTCCGCCCGGTTTCGGACCGGGGACCTTTCGCGTGTTAGGCGAACGTGATAACCACTACACTACGGAAACTGAGCTTGCGTACCCCGTAGTAATTAAAGGAGCATTTCAATGCTTTCTTACATTTGTGGACTTTTATGACAGATCATGTAGGACTATTGAGAAGGAGGGAACTCCCATTTGTGTCATTCTTCAAGCACTCCCCCACTTATGGCTGTATTGACAATGCAAATTGTGATCTCAAGATTGCATCTCTTGTCATGGGAGCTGATCTTCTGGTTGACAAGCTCTTTGATGTCCTTTGTTTGGCTAGCACACAATCTACAGAAGACAAGACCAAGAAACTTATTTGTCAGTAGGGACGCACGTAAAACAGAGAAAATGCTGCACAAGCAGTGTTCTCTTGGACTAGCATCTCTTCTGATGGGAGCTCTTTCTGAGAAGACCTTTTCGACTTGTGAGCGCACAGGTGGAATTCATGTTTCTTCAAGCCCATTATAGGACTAGATTATTAGATTGACTAGGATCTGGTGTGCGATTAAGGTGTGTGTGGTCATTGCAGGTAAAAGGCAGAACAGAGAAGGAAACTGCTCACTCCCCGTCGGGGAATCGAACCCCGGTCTTCCGCGTGACAGGCGGAGATACTGTCCACTATACTAACGAGGACCTCTGAAGCGCTGCAATGGTCACGTCAAGCTGCGATTCGCAGCAGGTATGACAGGTAAAATTTGGCTGGCCGTGTAGAAATCCCCATCGGTTTACCAGGAACTACACTTTTATGCCTGTTTGACACAAATCTTTTGTGTGCTTCAGGCAGGGTTCCATGGTGTAATGGTTAGCACTCTGGACTCTGAATCCAGCGATCTGAGTTCAAGTCTCAGTGGAACCTCATTTGGCTTTCTAGCACTTTGCTCCACAGGTACATTAGCATTAGCACACGCTAGCATAAGAATCTAGTCAGTTGAAGAGCAAGTTAGTGGCCCAGTCAGTTCCACTCCTCTTGTGTTGGCTGATCTCATCTGCACATGGTCTTCATGCTGCACCAAACCTCGCTCATACTCTTCTGCTGCACTTTCCACTTCAGCTTCCTGCTGTATCGTTCATTAGCCACCTTGACTCAAGTCAACTTTTCCTCTTGCACTCTTCCCACTTCCAATCCCTTTGCCACCTCTGAAGGCCCCGATCTTCTTCTTGACAAGCTCTTTGATGTCCTTTGTTTGGCTAGCACACAACCTACAGAAGACAAAACCAAGAGACTTAATTCTCAATAGGGATGCAAGTAAAACAGAGAAAATGCTGGACAAGCAGAGTTGTCTAAAGAGTGAATATCAATTCCCTTGTAACCAAAGAAGGAAAAGACCCATGTTTCCGCCCGGTTTCGGACCGGGGACCTTTCGCGTGTGAGGCGAACGTGATAACCACTACACTACGGAAACCCCGAAAGACAGCTTGTTTGGCTTTCCAATGTGTCTCACTGAGTAATCTCGCACTCTGACAAATTTGGTGACATGTTCCTATCATGGCCTTGAAGTAAAAGGAGCCATGGAGAAGAGACAGACGCACTCTAGCAAGGAGTCTGAACTGTAGTCTCCATGTTAGGCTCACTTAAACTTTGGACATTTAGGAGTTCACTAAAGCAAGCACAGCTCAACATATGCTGCCCTAAGAACCCCAGAACCTCTGGCAGCAGAACTGTTGCCTAAAGCGCCCATTTGTTTCATTGCCTTGGGCATTGGCTGAAAATAGGCCCAAGTCCTGTGCAGGCCACCTAGAGCCAGTCATTTCCAAGAGCTTAGTCTGTGCCTCCATCTTCAGGAAATATAGCGACTGGAGATTTGTTGATTTGTGTGAAGTCTGTGGAGTTTGCAGAAATTTGGGCCATAGACAACTCTTTAGCAAGACGAGCATCCAAAGGTTACAGATGTCAGAGACCTGAACCAGATTTGAGTACTTTCTCTTGTCTGTGTCCCAAACAGCAGTAGAACCCCACAAGTTCAAGCAGTGCCTGCAGTCAGACACTTTTATATCAGGACGCATAAGCAAAGACGCATGCTTCCGCCCGGTTTCGGACCGGGGACCTTTCGCGTGTTAGGCGAACGTGATGACCACTACACTACGGAAACTGAGCTTGCGTACCCCGTAGTAATTAAAGGAGCATTTCAATGCTTTCTTACATTTGTGGACTTTTATGACAGATCATGTAGGACTATTGAGAAGGAGGGAACTCCCATTTGTGTCATTCTTCAAGCACTCCCCCACTTATGGCTGTATTGACAATGCAAATTGTGATCTCAAGATTGCATCTCTTGTCATGGGAGCTGATCTTCTGGTTGACAAGCTCTTTGATGTCCTTTGTTTGGCTAGCACACAATCTACAGAAGACAAGACCAAGAAACTTATTTGTCAGTAGGGACGCACGTAAAACAGAGAAAATGCTGCACAAGCAGTGTTCTCTTGGACTAGCATCTCTTCTGATGGGAGCTCTTTCTGAGAAGACCTTTTCGACTTGTGAGCGCACAGGTGGAATTCATGTTTCTTCAAGCCCATTATAGGACTAGATTATTAGATTGACTAGGATCTGGTGTGCGATTAAGGTGTGTGTGGTCATTGCAGGTAAAAGGAAGAACAGAGAAGGAAACTGCTCACTCCCCGTCGGGGAATCGAACCCCGGTCTTCCGCGTGACAGGCGGAGATACTGTCCACTATACTAACGAGGACCTCTGACGCACTGCAATGGTCACGTCAAGCTGCGATTCGCAGCAGGTATGACAGGTAAAATTTGGCTGGCCGTGTAGAAATCCCCATCGGTTTACCAGGAACTACACTTTTATGCCTGTTTGACACAGATCTTTTGTGTGCTTCAGGCAGGGTTCCATGGTGTAATGGTTAGCACTCTGGACCCTGAATCCAGCGATCTGAGTTCAAGTCTCAGTGGAACCTCATTTGGCTTTCTAGCACTTTGCTCCACAGGTACATTAGCATTAGCACACGCTAGCATAAGAATCTAGTCAGTTGAAGAGCAAGTTAGTGGCCCAGTCAGTTCCACTCCTCTTGTGTTGGCTGATCTCATCTGCACATGGTCTTCATGCTGCACCAAACCTCGCTCATGCTCTTCTGCTGCACTTTCCACTTCAGCTTCCTGCTGTATCGTTCATTAGCCACCTTGACTCAAGTCAACTTTTCCTCTTGCACTCTTCCCACTTCCAATCCCTTTGCCACCTCTGAAGGCCCCGATCTTCTTCTTGACAAGCTCTTTGATGTCCTTTGTTTGGCTAGCACACAACCTACAGAAGACAAAACCAAGAGACTTAATTCTCAATAGGGATGCAAGTAAAACAGAGAAAATGCTGGACAAGCAGAGTTGTCTAAAGAGTGAATATCAATTCCCTTGTAACCAAAGAAGGAAAAGACCCATGTTTCCGCCCGGTTTCGGACCGGGGACCTTTCGCGTGTGAGGCGAACGTGATAACCACTACACTACGGAAACCCCGAAAGACAGCTTGTTTGGCTTTCCAATGTGTCTCACTGAGTAATCTCGCACTCTGACAAATTTGGTGACATGTTCCTATCATGGCCTTGAAGTAAAAGGAGCCATGGAGAAGAGACAGACGCACTCTAGCAAGGAGTCTGAACTGTAGTCTCCATGTTAGGCTCACTTAAACTTTGGACATTTAGGAGTTCACTAAAGCAAGCACAGCTCAACATATGCTGCCCTAAGAACCCCAGAACCTCTGGCAGCAGAACTGTTGCCTAAAGCACCCATTTGTTTCATTGCCTTGGGCATTGGCTGAAAATAGGCCCAAGTCCTGTGCAGGCCACCTAGAGCCAGTCATTTCCAAGAGCTTAGTCTGTGCCTCCATCTTCAGGAAATATAGCGACTGGAGATTTGTTGATTTGTGTGAAGTCTGTGGAGTTTGCAGAAATTTGGGCCATAGACAACTCTTTAGCAAGACGAGCATCCAAAGGTTACAGATGTCAGAGACCTGAACCAGATTTGAGTACTTTCTCTTGTCTGTGTCCCAAACAGCAGTAGAACCCCACAAGTTCAAGCAGTGCCTGCAGTCAGACACTTTTATATCAGGACGCATAAGCAAAGACGCATGCTTCCGCCCGGTTTCGGACCGGGGACCTTTCGCGTGTTAGGCGAACGTGATAACCACTACACTACGGAAACTGAGCTTGCGTACCCCGTAGTAATTAAAGGAGCATTTCAATGCTTTCTTACATTTGTGGACTTTTATGACAGATCATGTAGGACTATTGAGAAGGAGGGAACTCCCATTTGTGTCATTCTTCAAGCACTCCCCCACTTATGGCTGTATTGACAATGCAAATTGTGATCTCAAGATTGCATCTCTTGTCATGGGAGCTGATCTTCTGGTTGACAAGCTCTTTGATGTCCTTTGTTTGGCTAGCACACAATCTACAGAAGACAAGACCAAGAAACTTATTTGTCAGTAGGGACGCACGTAAAACAGAGAAAATGCTGCACAAGCAGTGTTCTCTTGGACTAGCATCTCTTCTGATGGGAGCTCTTTCTGAGAAGACCTTTTCGACTTGTGAGCGCACAGGTGGAATTCATGTTTCTTCAAGCCCATTATAGGACTAGATTATTAGATTGACTAGGATCTGGTGTGCGATTAAGGTGTGTGTGGTCATTGCAGGTAAAAGGAAGAACAGAGAAGGAAACTGCTCACTCCCCGTCGGGGAATCGAACCCCGGTCTTCCGCGTGACAGGCGGAGATACTGTCCACTATACTAACGAGGACCTCTGAAGCACTGCAATGGTCACGTCAAGCTGCGATTCGCAGCAGGTATGACAGGTAAAATTTGGCTGGCCGTGTAGAAATCCCCATCGGTTTACCAGGAACTACACTTTTATGCCTGTTTGACACAGATCTTTTGTGTGCTTCAGGCAGGGTTCCATGGTGTAATGGTTAGCACTCTGGACTCTGAATCCAGCGATCTGAGTTCAAGTCTCAGTGGAACCTCATTTGGCTTTCTAGCACTTTGCTCCACAGGTACATTAGCATTAGCACACGCTAGCATAAGAATCTAGTCAGTTGAAGAGCAAGTTAGTGGCCCAGTCAGTTCCACTCCTCTTGTGTTGGCTGATCTCATCTGCACATGGTCTTCATGCTGCACCAAACCTCGCTCATGCTCTTCTGCTGCACTTTCCACTTCAGCTTCCTGCTGTATCGTTCATTAGCCACCTTGACTCAAGTCAACTTTTCCTCTTGCACTCTTCCCACTTCCAATCCCTTTGCCACCTCTGAAGGCCCCGATCTTCTTCTTGACAAGCTCTTTGATGTCCTTTGTTTGGCTAGCACACAACCTACAGAAGACAAAACCAAGAGACTTAATTCTCAATAGGGATGCAAGTAAAACAGAGAAAATGCTGGACAAGCAGAGTTGTCTAAAGAGTGAATATCAATTCCCTTGTAACCAAAGAAGGAAAAGACCCATGTTTCCGCCCGGTTTCGGACCGGGGACCTTTCGCGTGTGAGGCGAACGTGATAACCACTACACTACGGAAACCCCGAAAGACAGCTTGTTTGGCTTTCCAATGTGTCTCACTGAGTAATCTCGCACTCTGACAAATTTGGTGACATGTTCCTATCATGGCCTTGAAGTAAAAGGAGCCATGGAGAAGAGACAGACGCACTCTAGCAAGGAGTCTGAACTGTAGTCTCCATGTTAGGCTCACTTAAACTTTGGACATTTAGGAGTTCACTAAAGCAAGCACAGCTCAACATATGCTGCCCTAAGAACCCCAGAACCTCTGGCAGCAGAACTGTTGCCTAAAGCGCCCATTTGTTTCATTGCCTTGGGCATTGGCTGAAAATAGGCCCAAGTCCTGTGCAGGCCACCTAGAGCCAGTCATTTCCAAGAGCTTAGTCTGTGCCTCCATCTTCAGGAAATATAGCGACTGGAGATTTGTTGATTTGTGTGAAGTCTGTGGAGTTTGCAGAAATTTGGGCCATAGACAACTCTTTAGCAAGACGAGCATCCAAAGGTTACAGATGTCAGAGACCTGAACCAGATTTGAGTACTTTCTCTTGTCTGTGTCCCAAACAGCAGTAGAACCCCACAAGTTCAAGCAGTGCCTGCAGTCAGACACTTTTATATCAGGACGCATAAGCAAAGACGCATGCTTCCGCCCGGTTTCGGACCGGGGACCTTTCGCGTGTTAGGCGAACGTGATAACCACTACACTACGGAAACTGAGCTTGCGTACCCCGTAGTAATTAAAGGAGCATTTCAATGCTTTCTTACATTTGTGGACTTTTATGACAGATCATGTAGGACTATTGAGAAGGAGGGAACTCCCATTTGTGTCATTCTTCAAGCACTCCCCCACTTATGGCTGTATTGACAATGCAAATTGTGATCTCAAGATTGCATCTCTTGTCATGGGAGCTGATCTTCTGGTTGACAAGCTCTTTGATGTCCTTTGTTTGGCTAGCACACAATCTACAGAAGACAAGACCAAGAAACTTATTTGTCAGTAGGGACGCACGTAAAACAGAGAAAATGCTGCACAAGCAGTGTTCTCTTGGACTAGCATCTCTTCTGATGGGAGCTCTTTCTGAGAAGACCTTTTCGACTTGTGAGCGCACAGGTGGAATTCATGTTTCTTCAAGCCCATTATAGGACTAGATTATTAGATTGACTAGGATCTGGTGTGCGATTAAGGTGTGTGTGGTCATTGCAGGTAAAAGGCAGAACAGAGAAGGAAACTGCTCACTCCCCGTCGGGGAATCGAACCCCGGGCTTCCGCGTGACAGGCGGAGATACTGTCCACTATACTAACGAGGACCTCTGACGCACTGCAATGGTCACGTCAAGCTGCGATTCGCAGCAGGTATGACAGGTAAAATTTGGCTGGCCGTGTAGAAATCCCCATCGGTTTACCAGGAACTACACTTTTATGCCTGTTTGACACAGATCTTTTGTGTGCTTCAGGCAGGGTTCCATGGTGTAATGGTTAGCACTCTGGACCCTGAATCCAGCGATCTGAGTTCAAGTCTCAGTGGAACCTCATTTGGCTTTCTAGCACTTTGCTCCACAGGTACATTAGCATTAGCACACGCTAGCATAAGAATCTAGTCAGTTGAAGAGCAAGTTAGTGGCCCAGTCAGTTCCACTCCTCTTGTGTTGGCTGATCTCATCTGCACATGGTCTTCATGCTGCACCAAACCTCGCTCATGCTCTTCTGCTGCACTTTCCACTTCAGCTTCCTGCTGTATCGTTCATTAGCCACCTTGACTCAAGTCAACTTTTCCTCTTGCACTCTTCCCACTTCCAATCCCTTTGCCACCTCTGAAGGCCCCGATCTTCTTCTTGACAAGCTCTTTGATGTCCTTTGTTTGGCTAGCACACAACCTACAGAAGACAAAACCAAGAGACTTAATTCTCAATAGGGATGCAAGTAAAACAGAGAAAATGCTGGACAAGCAGAGTTGTCTAAAGAGTGAATATCAATTCCCTTGTAACCAAAGAAGGAAAAGACCCATGTTTCCGCCCGGTTTCGGACCGGGGACCTTTCGCGTGTGAGGCGAACGTGATAACCACTACACTACGGAAACCCCGAAAGACAGCTTGTTTGGCTTTCCAATGTGTCTCACTGAGTAATCTCGCACTCTGACAAATTTGGTGACATGTTCCTATCATGGCCTTGAAGTAAAAGGAGCCATGGAGAAGAGACAGACGCACTCTAGCAAGGAGTCTGAACTGTAGTCTCCATGTTAGGCTCACTTAAACTTTGGACATTTAGGAGTTCACTAAAGCAAGCACAGCTCAACATATGCTGCCCTAAGAACCCCAGAACCTCTGGCAGCAGAACTGTTGCCTAAAGCACCCATTTGTTTCATTGCCTTGGGCATTGGCTGAAAATAGGCCCAAGTCCTGTGCAGGCCACCTAGAGCCAGTCATTTCCAAGAGCTTAGTCTGTGCCTCCATCTTCAGGAAATATAGCGACTGGAGATTTGTTGATTTGTGTGAAGTCTGTGGAGTTTGCAGAAATTTGGGCCATAGACAACTCTTTAGCAAGACGAGCATCCAAAGGTTACAGATGTCAGAGACCTGAACCAGATTTGAGTACTTTCTCTTGTCTGTGTCCCAAACAGCAGTAGAACCCCACAAGTTCAAGCAGTGCCTGCAGTCAGACACTTTTATATCAGGACGCATAAGCAAAGACGCATGCTTCCGCCCGGTTTCGGACCGGGGACCTTTCGCGTGTTAGGCAAACGTGATAACCACTACACTACGGAAACTGAGCTTGCGTACCCCGTAGTAATTAAAGGAGCATTTCAATGCTTTCTTACATTTGTGGACTTTTATGACAGATCATGTAGGACTATTGAGAAGGAGGGAACTCCCATTTGTGTCATTCTTCAAGCACTCCCCCACTTATGGCTGTATTGACAATGCAAATTGTGATCTCAAGATTGCATCTCTTGTCATGGGAGCTGATCTTCTGGTTGACAAGCTCTTTGATGTCCTTTGTTTGGCTAGCACACAATCTACAGAAGACAAGACCAAGAAACTTATTTGTCAGTAGGGACGCACGTAAAACAGAGAAAATGCTGCACAAGCAGTGTTCTCTTGGACTAGCATCTCTTCTGATGGGAGCTCTTTCTGAGAAGACCTTTTCGACTTGTGAGCGCACAGGTGGAATTCATGTTTCTTCAAGCCCATTATAGGACTAGATTATTAGATTGACTAGGATCTGGTGTGCGATTAAGGTGTGTGTGGTCATTGCAGGTAAAAGGAAGAACAGAGAAGGAAACTGCTCACTCCCCGTCGGGGAATCGAACCCCGGGCTTCCGCGTGACAGGCGGAGATACTGTCCACTATACTAACGAGGACCTCTGAAGCACTGCAATGGTCACGTCAAGCTGCGATTCGCAGCAGGTATGACAGGTAAAATTTGGCTGGCCGTGTAGAAATCCCCATCGGTTTACCAGGAACTACACTTTTATGCCTGTTTGACACAGATCTTTTGTGTGCTTCAGGCAGGGTTCCATGGTGTAATGGTTAGCACTCTGGACTCTGAATCCAGCGATCTGAGTTCAAGTCTCAGTGGAACCTCATTTGGCTTTCTAGCACTTTGCTCCACAGGTGCATTAGCACACGCTAGCATAAGAATCTAGTCAGTTGAAGAGCAAGTTAGTGGCCCAGTCAGTTCCACTCCTCTTGTGTTGGCTGATCTCATCTGCACATGGTCTTCATGCTGCACCAAACCTCGCTCATGCTCTTCTGCTGCACTTTCCACTTCAGCTTCCTGCTGTATCGTTCATTAGCCACCTTGACTCAAGTCAACTTTTCCTCTTGCACTCTTCCCACTTCCAATCCCTTTGCCACCTCTGAAGGCCCCGATCTTCTTCTTGACAAGCTCTTTGATGTCCTTTGTTTGGCTAGCACACAACCTACAGAAGACAAAACCAAGAGACTTAATTCTCAATAGGGATGCAAGTAAAACAGAGAAAATGCTGGACAAGCAGAGTTGTCTAAAGAGTGAATATCAATTCCCTTGTAACCAAAGAAGGAAAAGACCCATGTTTCCGCCCGGTTTCGGACCGGGGACCTTTCGCGTGTGAGGCGAACGTGATAACCACTACACTACGGAAACCCCGAAAGACAGCTTGTTTGGCTTTCCAATGTGTCTCACTGAGTAATCTCGCACTCTGACAAATTTGGTGACATGTTCCTATCATGGCCTTGAAGTAAAAGGAGCCATGGAGAAGAGACAGACGCACTCTAGCAAGGAGTCTGAACTGTAGTCTCCATGTTAGGCTCACTTAAACTTTGGACATTTAGGAGTTCACTAAAGCAAGCACAGCTCAACATATGCTGCCCTAAGAACCCCAGAACCTCTGGCAGCAGAACTGTTGCCTAAAGCGCCCATTTGTTTCATTGCCTTGGGCATTGGCTGAAAATAGGCCCAAGTCCTGTGCAGGCCACCTAGAGCCAGTCATTTCCAAGAGCTTAGTCTGTGCCTCCATCTTCAGGAAATATAGCGACTGGAGATTTGTTGATTTGTGTGAAGTCTGTGGAGTTTGCAGAAATTTGGGCCATAGACAACTCTTTAGCAAGACGAGCATCCAAAGGTTACAGATGTCAGAGACCTGAACCAGATTTGAGTACTTTCTCTTGTCTGTGTCCCAAACAGCAGTAGAACCCCACAAGTTCAAGCAGTGCCTGCAGTCAGACACTTTTATATCAGGACGCATAAGCAAAGACGCATGCTTCCGCCCGGTTTCGGACCGGGGACCTTTCGCGTGTTAGGCGAACGTGATAACCACTACACTACGGAAACTGAGCTTGCGTACCCCGTAGTAATTAAAGGAGC
The DNA here is from genome assembly GCF_057381915.1 of Diplotaxodon limnothrissa. Taxonomy (NCBI): domain Eukaryota; kingdom Metazoa; phylum Chordata; class Actinopteri; order Cichliformes; family Cichlidae; genus Diplotaxodon; species Diplotaxodon limnothrissa. Next base: position 30,140,542 of record NC_140603.1, on the reverse strand, counting down.
ATTTCAATGCTTTCTTACATTTGTGGACTTTTATGACAGATCATGTAGGACTATTGAGAAGGAGGGAACTCCCATTTGTGTCATTCTTCAAGCACTCCCCCACTTATGGCTGTATTGACAATGCAAATTGTGATCTCAAGATTGCATCTCTTGTCATGGGAGCTGATCTTCTGGTTGACAAGCTCTTTGATGTCCTTTGTTTGGCTAGCACACAATCTACAGAAGACAAGACCAAGAAACTTATTTGTCAGTAGGGACGCACGTAAAACAGAGAAAATGCTGCACAAGCAGTGTTCTCTTGGACTAGCATCTCTTCTGATGGGAGCTCTTTCTGAGAAGACCTTTTCGACTTGTGAGCGCACAGGTGGAATTCATGTTTCTTCAAGCCCATTATAGGACTAGATTATTAGATTGACTAGGATCTGGTGTGCGATTAAGGTGTGTGTGGTCATTGCAGGTAAAAGGCAGAACAGAGAAGGAAACTGCTCACTCCCCGTCGGGGAATCGAACCCCGGGCTTCCGCGTGACAGGCGGAGATACTGTCCACTATACTAACGAGGACCTCTGACGCACTGCAATGGTCACGTCAAGCTGCGATTCGCAGCAGGTATGACAGGTAAAATTTGGCTGGCCGTGTAGAAATCCCCATCGGTTTACCAGGAACTACACTTTTATGCCTGTTTGACACAGATCTTTTGTGTGCTTCAGGCAGGGTTCCATGGTGTAATGGTTAGCACTCTGGACCCTGAATCCAGCGATCTGAGTTCAAGTCTCAGTGGAACCTCATTTGGCTTTCTAGCACTTTGCTCCACAGGTACATTAGCATTAGCACACGCTAGCATAAGAATCTAGTCAGTTGAAGAGCAAGTTAGTGGCCCAGTCAGTTCCACTCCTCTTGTGTTGGCTGATCTCATCTGCACATGGTCTTCATGCTGCACCAAACCTCGCTCATGCTCTTCTGCTGCACTTTCCACTTCAGCTTCCTGCTGTATCGTTCATTAGCCACCTTGACTCAAGTCAACTTTTCCTCTTGCACTCTTCCCACTTCCAATCCCTTTGCCACCTCTGAAGGCCCCGATCTTCTTCTTGACAAGCTCTTTGATGTCCTTTGTTTGGCTAGCACACAACCTACAGAAGACAAAACCAAGAGACTTAATTCTCAATAGGGATGCAAGTAAAACAGAGAAAATGCTGGACAAGCAGAGTTGTCTAAAGAGTGAATATCAATTCCCTTGTAACCAAAGAAGGAAAAGACCCATGTTTCCGCCCGGTTTCGGACCGGGGACCTTTCGCGTGTGAGGCGAACGTGATAACCACTACACTACGGAAACCCCGAAAGACAGCTTGTTTGGCTTTCCAATGTGTCTCACTGAGTAATCTCGCACTCTGACAAATTTGGTGACATGTTCCTATCATGGCCTTGAAGTAAAAGGAGCCATGGAGAAGAGACAGACGCACTCTAGCAAGGAGTCTGAACTGTAGTCTCCATGTTAGGCTCACTTAAACTTTGGACATTTAGGAGTTCACTAAAGCAAGCACAGCTCAACATATGCTGCCCTAAGAACCCCAGAACCTCTGGCAGCAGAACTGTTGCCTAAAGCACCCATTTGTTTCATTGCCTTGGGCATTGGCTGAAAATAGGCCCAAGTCCTGTGCAGGCCACCTAGAGCCAGTCATTTCCAAGAGCTTAGTCTGTGCCTCCATCTTCAGGAAATATAGCGACTGGAGATTTGTTGATTTGTGTGAAGTCTGTGGAGTTTGCAGAAATTTGGGCCATAGACAACTCTTTAGCAAGACGAGCATCCAAAGGTTACAGATGTCAGAGACCTGAACCAGATTTGAGTACTTTCTCTTGTCTGTGTCCCAAACAGCAGTAGAACCCCACAAGTTCAAGCAGTGCCTGCAGTCAGACACTTTTATATCAGGACGCATAAGCAAAGACGCATGCTTCCGCCCGGTTTCGGACCGGGGACCTTTCGCGTGTTAGGCAAACGTGATAACCACTACACTACGGAAACTGAGCTTGCGTACCCCGTAGTAATTAAAGGAGCATTTCAATGCTTTCTTACATTTGTGGACTTTTATGACAGATCATGTAGGACTATTGAGAAGGAGGGAACTCCCATTTGTGTCATTCTTCAAGCACTCCCCCACTTATGGCTGTATTGACAATGCAAATTGTGATCTCAAGATTGCATCTCTTGTCATGGGAGCTGATCTTCTGGTTGACAAGCTCTTTGATGTCCTTTGTTTGGCTAGCACACAATCTACAGAAGACAAGACCAAGAAACTTATTTGTCAGTAGGGACGCACGTAAAACAGAGAAAATGCTGCACAAGCAGTGTTCTCTTGGACTAGCATCTCTTCTGATGGGAGCTCTTTCTGAGAAGACCTTTTCGACTTGTGAGCGCACAGGTGGAATTCATGTTTCTTCAAGCCCATTATAGGACTAGATTATTAGATTGACTAGGATCTGGTGTGCGATTAAGGTGTGTGTGGTCATTGCAGGTAAAAGGAAGAACAGAGAAGGAAACTGCTCACTCCCCGTCGGGGAATCGAACCCCGGTCTTCCGCGTGACAGGCGGAGATACTGTCCACTATACTAACGAGGACCTCTGAAGCACTGCAATGGTCACGTCAAGCTGCGATTCGCAGCAGGTATGACAGGTAAAATTTGGCTGGCCGTGTAGAAATCCCCATCGGTTTACCAGGAACTACACTTTTATGCCTGTTTGACACAGATCTTTTGTGTGCTTCAGGCAGGGTTCCATGGTGTAATGGTTAGCACTCTGGACTCTGAATCCAGCGATCTGAGTTCAAGTCTCAGTGGAACCTCATTTGGCTTTCTAGCACTTTGCTCCACAGGTGCATTAGCACACGCTAGCATAAGAATCTAGTCAGTTGAAGAGCAAGTTAGTGGCCCAGTCAGTTCCACTCCTCTTGTGTTGGCTGATCTCATCTGCACATGGTCTTCATGCTGCACCAAACCTCGCTCATGCTCTTCTGCTGCACTTTCCACTTCAGCTTCCTGCTGTATCGTTCATTAGCCACCTTGACTCAAGTCAACTTTTCCTCTTGCACTCTTCCCACTTCCAATCCCTTTGCCACCTCTGAAGGCCCCGATCTTCTTCTTGACAAGCTCTTTGATGTCCTTTGTTTGGCTAGCACACAACCTACAGAAGACAAAACCAAGAGACTTAATTCTCAATAGGGATGCAAGTAAAACAGAGAAAATGCTGGACAAGCAGAGTTGTCTAAAGAGTGAATATCAATTCCCTTGTAACCAAAGAAGGAAAAGACCCATGTTTCCGCCCGGTTTCGGACCGGGGACCTTTCGCGTGTGAGGCGAACGTGATAACCACTACACTACGGAAACCCCGAAAGACAGCTTGTTTGGCTTTCCAATGTGTCTCACTGAGTAATCTCGCACTCTGACAAATTTGGTGACATGTTCCTATCATGGCCTTGAAGTAAAAGGAGCCATGGAGAAGAGACAGACGCACTCTAGCAAGGAGTCTGAACTGTAGTCTCCATGTTAGGCTCACTTAAACTTTGGACATTTAGGAGTTCACTAAAGCAAGCACAGCTCAACATATGCTGCCCTAAGAACCCCAGAACCTCTGGCAGCAGAACTGTTGCCTAAAGCGCCCATTTGTTTCATTGCCTTGGGCATTGGCTGAAAATAGGCCCAAGTCCTGTGCAGGCCACCTAGAGCCAGTCATTTCCAAGAGCTTAGTCTGTGCCTCCATCTTCAGGAAATATAGCGACTGGAGATTTGTTGATTTGTGTGAAGTCTGTGGAGTTTGCAGAAATTTGGGCCATAGACAACTCTTTAGCAAGACGAGCATCCAAAGGTTACAGATGTCAGAGACCTGAACCAGATTTGAGTACTTTCTCTTGTCTGTGTCCCAAACAGCAGTAGAACCCCACAAGTTCAAGCAGTGCCTGCAGTCAGACACTTTTATATCAGGACGCATAAGCAAAGACGCATGCTTCCGCCCGGTTTCGGACCGGGGACCTTTCGCGTGTTAGGCGAACGTGATAACCACTACACTACGGAAACTGAGCTTGCGTACCCCGTAGTAATTAAAGGAGCATTTCAATGCTTTCTTACATTTGTGGACTTTTATGACAGATCATGTAGGACTATTGAGAAGGAGGGAACTCCCATTTGTGTCATTCTTCAAGCACTCCCCCACTTATGGCTGTATTGACAATGCAAATTGTGATCTCAAGATTGCATCTCTTGTCATGGGAGCTGATCTTCTGGTTGACAAGCTCTTTGATGTCCTTTGTTTGGCTAGCACACAATCTACAGAAGACAAGACCAAGAAACTTATTTGTCAGTAGGGACGCACGTAAAACAGAGAAAATGCTGCACAAGCAGTGTTCTCTTGGACTAGCATCTCTTCTGATGGGAGCTCTTTCTGAGAAGACCTTTTCGACTTGTGAGCGCACAGGTGGAATTCATGTTTCTTCAAGCCCATTATAGGACTAGATTATTAGATTGACTAGGATCTGGTGTGCGATTAAGGTGTGTGTGGTCATTGCAGGTAAAAGGCAGAACAGAGAAGGAAACTGCTCACTCCCCGTCGGGGAATCGAACCCCAGTCTTCCGCGTGACAGGCGGAGATACTGTCCACTATACTAACGAGAACCTCTGAAGCACTTCAATGGTCACGTCAAGCTGCGATTCGCAGCAGGTATGACAGGTAAAATTTGGCTGGCCGTGTAGAAATCCCCATCGGTTTACCAGGAACTACACTTTTATGCCTGTTTGACACAGATCTTTTGTGTGCTTCAGGCAGGGTTCCATGGTGTAATGGTTAGCACTCTGGACCCTGAATCCAGCGATCTGAGTTCAAGTCTCAGTGGAACCTCATTTGGCTTTCTAGCACTTTGCTCCACAGGTACATTAGCATTAGCACACGCTAGCATAAGAATCTAGTCAGTTGAAGAGCAAGTTAGTGGCCCAGTCAGTTCCACTCCTCTTGTGTTGGCTGATCTCATCTGCACATGGTCTTCATGCTGCACCAAACCTCGCTCATGCTCTTCTGCTGCACTTTCCACTTCAGCTTCCTGCTGTATCGTTCATTAGCCACCTTGACTCAAGTCAACTTTTCCTCTTGCACTCTTCCCACTTCCAATCCCTTTGCCACCTCTGAAGGCCCCGATCTTCTTCTTGACAAGCTCTTTGATGTCCTTTGTTTGGCTAGCACACAACCTACAGAAGACAAAACCAAGAGACTTAATTCTCAATAGGGATGCAAGTAAAACAGAGAAAATGCTGGACAAGCAGAGTTGTCTAAAGAGTGAATATCAATTCCCTTGTAACCAAAGAAGGAAAAGACCCATGTTTCCGCCCGGTTTCGGACCGGGGACCTTTCGCGTGTGAGGCGAACGTGATAACCACTACACTACGGAAACCCCGAAAGACAGCTTGTTTGGCTTTCCAATGTGTCTCACTGAGTAATCTCGCACTCTGACAAATTTGGTGACATGTTCCTATCATGGCCTTGAAGTAAAAGGAGCCATGGAGAAGAGACAGACGCACTCTAGCAAGGAGTCTGAACTGTAGTCTCCATGTTAGGCTCACTTAAACTTTGGACATTTAGGAGTTCACTAAAGCAAGCACAGCTCAACATATGCTGCCCTAAGAACCCCAGAACCTCTGGCAGCAGAACTGTTGCCTAAAGCGCCCATTTGTTTCATTGCCTTGGGCATTGGCTGAAAATAGGCCCAAGTCCTGTGCAGGCCACCTAGAGCCAGTCATTTCCAAGAGCTTAGTCTGTGCCTCCATCTTCAGGAAATATAGCGACTGGAGATTTGTTGATTTGTGTGAAGTCTGTGGAGTTTGCAGAAATTTGGGCCATAGACAACTCTTTAGCAAGACGAGCATCCAAAGGTTACAGATGTCAGAGACCTGAACCAGATTTGAGTACTTTCTCTTGTCTGTGTCCCAAACAGCAGTAGAACCCCACAAGTTCAAGCAGTGCCTGCAGTCAGACACTTTTATATCAGGACGCATAAGCAAAGACGCATGCTTCCGCCCGGTTTCGGACCGGGGACCTTTCGCGTGTAAGGCGAACGTGATAACCACTACACTACGGAAACTGAGCTTGCGTACCCCGTAGTAATTAAAGGAGCATTTCAATGCTTTCTTACATTTGTGGACTTTTATGACAGATCATGTAGGACTATTGAGAAGGAGGGAACTCCCATTTGTGTCATTCTTCAAGCACTCCCCCACTTATGGCTGTATTGACAATGCAAATTGTGATCTCAAGATTGCATCTCTTGTCATGGGAGCTGATCTTCTGGTTGACAAGCTCTTTGATGTCCTTTGTTTGGCTAGCACACAATCTACAGAAGACAAGACCAAGAAACTTATTTGTCAGTAGGGACGCACGTAAAACAGAGAAAATGCTGCACAAGCAGTGTTCTCTTGGACTAGCATCTCTTCTGATGGGAGCTCTTTCTGAGAAGACCTTTTCGACTTGTGAGCGCACAGGTGGAATTCATGTTTCTTCAAGCCCATTATAGGACTAGATTATTAGATTGACTAGGCTCTGGTGTGCGATTAAGGTGTGTGTGGTCATTGCAGGTAAAAGGCAGAACAGAGAAGGAAACTGCTCACTCCCCGTCGGGGAATCGAACCCCGGTCTTCCGCGTGACAGGCGGAGATACTGTCCACTATACTAACGAGGACCTCTGAAGCACTGCAATGGTCACGTCAAGCTGCGATTCGCAGCAGGTATGACAGGTAAAATTTGGCTGGCCGTGTAGAAATCCCCATCGGTTTACCAGGAACTACACTTTTATGCCTGTTTGACACAGATCTTTTGTGTGCTTCAGGCAGGGTTCCATGGTGTAATGGTTAGCACTCTGGACCCTGAATCCAGCGATCTGAGTTCAAGTCTCAGTGGAACCTCATTTGGCTTTCTAGCACTTTGCTCCACAGGTACATTAGCATTAGCACACGCTAGCATAAGAATCTAGTCAGTTGAAGAGCAAGTTAGTGGCCCAGTCAGTTCCACTCCTCTTGTGTTGGCTGATCTCATCTGCACATGGTCTTCATGCTGCACCAAACCTCGCTCATGCTCTTCTGCTGCACTTTCCACTTCAGCTTCCTGCTGTATCGTTCATTAGCCACCTTGACTCAAGTCAACTTTTCCTCTTGCACTCTTCCCACTTCCAATCCCTTTGCCACCTCTGAAGGCCCCGATCTTCTTCTTGACAAGCTCTTTGATGTCCTTTGTTTGGCTAGCACACAACCTACAGAAGACAAAACCAAGAGACTTAATTCTCAATAGGGATGCAAGTAAAACAGAGAAAATGCTGGACAAGCAGAGTTGTCTAAAGAGTGAATATCAATTCCCTTGTAACCAAAGAAGGAAAAGACCCATGTTTCCGCCCGGTTTCGGACCGGGGACCTTTCGCGTGTGAGGCGAACGTGATAACCACTACACTACGGAAACCCCGAAAGACAGCTTGTTTGGCTTTCCAATGTGTCTCACTGAGTAATCTCGCACTCTGACAAATTTGGTGACATGTTCCTATCATGGCCTTGAAGTAAAAGGAGCCATGGAGAAGAGACAGACGCACTCTAGCAAGGAGTCTGAACTGTAGTCTCCATGTTAGGCTCACTTAAACTTTGGACATTTAGGAGTTCACTAAAGCAAGCACAGCTCAACATATGCTGCCCTAAGAACCCCAGAACCTCTGGCAGCAGAACTGTTGCCTAAAGCGCCCATTTGTTTCATTGCCTTGGGCATTGGCTGAAAATAGGCCCAAGTCCTGTGCAGGCCACCTAGAGCCAGTCATTTCCAAGAGCTTAGTCTGTGCCTCCATCTTCAGGAAATATAGCGACTGGAGATTTGTTGATTTGTGTGAAGTTTGCAGAAATTTGGGCCATAGACAACTCTTTAGCAAGACGAGCATCCAAAGGTTACAGATGTCAGAGACCTGAACCAGATTTGAGTACTTTCTCTTGTCTGTGTCCCAAACAGCAGTAGAACCCCACAAGTTCAAGCAGTGCCTGCAGTCAGACACTTTTATATCAGGACGCATAAGCAAAGACGCATGCTTCCGCCCGGTTTCGGACCGGGGACCTTTCGCGTGTTAGGCGAACGTGATGACCACTACACTACGGAAACTGAGCTTGCGTACCCCGTAGTAATTAAAGGAGCATTTCAATGCTTTCTTACATTTGTGGACTTTTATGACAGATCATGTAGGACTATTGAGAAGGAGGGAACTCCCATTTGTGTCATTCTTCAAGCACTCCCCCACTTATGGCTGTATTGACAATGCAAATTGTGATCTCAAGATTGCATCTCTTGTCATGGGAGCTGATCTTCTGGTTGACAAGCTCTTTGATGTCCTTTGTTTGGCTAGCACACAATCTACAGAAGACAAGACCAAGAAACTTATTTGTCAGTAGGGACGCACGTAAAACAGAGAAAATGCTGCACAAGCAGTGTTCTCTTGGACTAGCATCTCTTCTGATGGGAGCTCTTTCTGAGAAGACCTTTTCGACTTGTGAGCGCACAGGTGGAATTCATGTTTCTTCAAGCCCATTATAGGACTAGATTATTAGATTGACTAGGATCTGGTGTGCGATTAAGGTGTGTGTGGTCATTGCAGGTAAAAGGCAGAACAGAGAAGGAAACTGCTCACTCCCCGTCGGGGAATCGAACCCCAGTCTTCCGCGTGACAGGCGGAGATACTGTCCACTATACTAACGAGAACCTCTGAAGCACTTCAATGGTCACGTCAAGCTGCGATTCGCAGCAGGTATGACAGGTAAAATTTGGCTGGCCGTGTAGAAATCCCCATCGGTTTACCAGGAACTACACTTTTATGCCTGTTTGACACAGATCTTTTGTGTGCTTCAGGCAGGGTTCCATGGTGTAATGGTTAGCACTCTGGACCCTGAATCCAGCGATCTGAGTTCAAGTCTCAGTGGAACCTCATTTGGCTTTCTAGCACTTTGCTCCACAGGTACATTAGCATTAGCACACGCTAGCATAAGAATCTAGTCAGTTGAAGAGCAAGTTAGTGGCCCAGTCAGTTCCACTCCTCTTGTGTTGGCTGATCTCATCTGCACATGGTCTTCATGCTGCACCAAACCTCGCTCATGCTCTTCTGCTGCACTTTCCACTTCAGCTTCCTGCTGTATCGTTCATTAGCCACCTTGACTCAAGTCAACTTTTCCTCTTGCACTCTTCCCACTTCCAATCCCTTTGCCACCTCTGAAGGCCCCGATCTTCTTCTTGACAAGCTCTTTGATGTCCTTTGTTTGGCTAGCACACAACCTACAGAAGACAAAACCAAGAGACTTAATTCTCAATAGGGATGCAAGTAAAACAGAGAAAATGCTGGACAAGCAGAGTTGTCTAAAGAGTGAATATCAATTCCCTTGTAACCAAAGAAGGAAAAGACCCATGTTTCCGCCCGGTTTCGGACCGGGGACCTTTCGCGTGTGAGGCGAACGTGATAACCACTACACTACGGAAACCCCGAAAGACAGCTTGTTTGGCTTTCCAATGTGTCTCACTGAGTAATCTCGCACTCTGACAAATTTGGTGACATGTTCCTATCATGGCCTTGAAGTAAAAGGAGCCATGGAGAAGAGACAGACGCACTCTAGCAAGGAGTCTGAACTGTAGTCTCCATGTTAGGCTCACTTAAACTTTGGACATTTAGGAGTTCACTAAAGCAAGCACAGCTCAACATATGCTGCCCTAAGAACCCCAGAACCTCTGGCAGCAGAACTGTTGCCTAAAGCGCCCATTTGTTTCATTGCCTTGGGCATTGGCTGAAAATAGGCCCAAGTCCTGTGCAGGCCACCTAGAGCCAGTCATTTCCAAGAGCTTAGTCTGTGCCTCCATCTTCAGGAAATATAGCGACTGGAGATTTGTTGATTTGTGTGAAGTCTGTGGAGTTTGCAGAAATTTGGGCCATAGACAACTCTTTAGCAAGACGAGCATCCAAAGGTTACAGATGTCAGAGACCTGAACCAGATTTGAGTACTTTCTCTTGTCTGTGTCCCAAACAGCAGTAGAACCCCACAAGTTCAAGCAGTGCCTGCAGTCAGACACTTTTATATCAGGACGCATAAGCAAAGACGCATGCTTCCGCCCGGTTTCGGACCGGGGACCTTTCGCGTGTAAGGCGAACGTGATAACCACTACACTACGGAAACTGAGCTTGCGTACCCCGTAGTAATTAAAGGAGCATTTCAATGCTTTCTTACATTTGTGGACTTTTATGACAGATCATGTAGGACTATTGAGAAGGAGGGAACTCCCATTTGTGTCATTCTTCAAGCACTCCCCCACTTATGGCTGTATTGACAATGCAAATTGTGATCTCAAGATTGCATCTCTTGTCATGGGAGCTGATCTTCTGGTTGACAAGCTCTTTGATGTCCTTTGTTTGGCTAGCACACAATCTACAGAAGACAAGACCAAGAAACTTATTTGTCAGTAGGGACGCACGTAAAACAGAGAAAATGCTGCACAAGCAGTGTTCTCTTGGACTAGCATCTCTTCTGATGGGAGCTCTTTCTGAGAAGACCTTTTCGACTTGTGAGCGCACAGGTGGAATTCATGTTTCTTCAAGCCCATTATAGGACTAGATTATTAGATTGACTAGGCTCTGGTGTGCGATTAAGGTGTGTGTGGTCATTGCAGGTAAAAGGCAGAACAGAGAAGGAAACTGCTCACTCCCCGTCGGGGAATCGAACCCCGGTCTTCCGCGTGACAGGCGGAGATACTGTCCACTATACTAACGAGGACCTCTGAAGCACTGCAATGGTCACGTCAAGCTGCGATTCGCAGCAGGTATGACAGGTAAAATTTGGCTGGCCGTGTAGAAATCCCCATCGGTTTACCAGGAACTACACTTTTATGCCTGTTTGACACAGATCTTTTGTGTGCTTCAGGCAGGGTTCCATGGTGTAATGGTTAGCACTCTGGACTCTGAATCCAGCGATCTGAGTTCAAGTCTCAGTGGAACCTCATTTGGCTTTCTAGCACTTTGCTCCACAGGTACATTAGCATTAGCACACGCTAGCATAAGAATCTAGTCAGTTGAAGAGCAAGTTAGTGGCCCAGTCAGTTCCACTCCTCTTGTGTTGGCTGATCTCATCTGCACATGGTCTTCATGCTGCACCAAACCTCGCTCATGCTCTTCTGCTGCACTTTCCACTTCAGCTTCCTGCTGTATCGTTCATTAGCCACCTTGACTCAAGTCAACTTTTCCTCTTGCACTCTTCCCACTTCCAATCCCTTTGCCACCTCTGAAGGCCCCGATCTTCTTCTTGACAAGCTCTTTGATGTCCTTTGTTTGGCTAGCACACAACCTACAGAAGACAAAACCAAGAGACTTAATTCTCAATAGGGATGCAAGTAAAACAGAGAAAATGCTGGACAAGCAGAGTTGTCTAAAGAGTGAATATCAATTCCCTTGTAACCAAAGAAGGAAAAGACCCATGTTTCCGCCCGGTTTCGGACCGGGGACCTTTCGCGTGTGAGGCGAACGTGATAACCACTACACTACGGAAACCCCGAAAGACAGCTTGTTTGGCTTTCCAATGTGTCTCACTGAGTAATCTCGCACTCTGACAAATTTGGTGACATGTTCCTATCATGGCCTTGAAGTAAAAGGAGCCATGGAGAAGAGACAGACGCACTCTAGCAAGGAGTCTGAACTGTAGTCTCCATGTTAGGCTCACTTAAACTTTGGACATTTAGGAGTTCACTAAAGCAAGCACAGCTCAACATATGCTGCCCTAAGAACCCCAGAACCTCTGGCAGCAGAACTGTTGCCTAAAGCGCCCATTTGTTTCATTGCCTTGGGCATTGGCTGAAAATAGGCCCAAGTCCTGTGCAGGCCACCTAGAGCCAGTCATTTCCAAGAGCTTAGTCTGTGCCTCCATCTTCAGGAAATATAGCGACTGGAGATTTGTTGATTTGTGTGAAGTCTGTGGAGTTTGCAGAAATTTGGGCCATAGACAACTCTTTAGCAAGACGAGCATCCAAAGGTTACAGATGTCAGAGACCTGAACCAGATTTGAGTACTTTCTCTTGTCTGTGTCCCAAACAGCAGTAGAACCCCACAAGTTCAAGCAGTGCCTGCAGTCAGACACTTTTATATCAGGACGCATAAGCAAAGACGCATGCTTCCGCCCGGTTTCGGACCGGGGACCTTTCGCGTGTTAGGCGAACGTGATAACCACTACACTACGGAAACTGAGCTTGCGTACCCCGTAGTAATTAAAGGAGCATTTCAATGCTTTCTTACATTTGTGGACTTTTATGACAGATCATGTAGGACTATTGAGAAGGAGGGAACTCCCATTTGTGTCATTCTTCAAGCACTCCCCCACTTATGGCTGTATTGACAATGCAAATTGTGATCTCAAGATTGCATCTCTTGTCATGGGAGCTGATCTTCTGGTTGACAAGCTCTTTGATGTCCTTTGTTTGGCTAGCACACAATCTACAGAAGACAAGACCAAGAAACTTATTTGTCAGTAGGGACGCACGTAAAACAGAGAAAATGCTGCACAAGCAGTGTTCTCTTGGACTAGCATCTCTTCTGATGGGAGCTCTTTCTGAGAAGACCTTTTCGACTTGTGAGCGCACAGGTGGAATTCATGTTTCTTCAAGCCCATTATAGGACTAGATTATTAGATTGACTAGGATCTGGTGTGCGATTAAGGTGTGTGTGGTCATTGCAGGTAAAAGGCAGAACAGAGAAGGAAACTGCTCACTCCCCGTCGGGGAATCGAACCCTGGTCTTCCGCGTGACAGGCGGAGATACTGTCCACTATACTAACGAGGACCTCTGATGCACTGCAATGGTCACGTCAAGCTGCGATTCGCAGCAGGTATGACAGGTAAAATTTGGCTGGCCGTGTAGAAATCCCCATCGGTTTACCAGGAACTACACTTTTATGCCTGTTTGACACAGATCTTTTGTGTGCTTCAGGCAGGGTTCCATGGTGTAATGGTTAGCACTCTGGACTCTGAATCCAGCGATCTGAGTTCAAGTCTCAGTGGAACCTCATTTGGCTTTCTAGCACTTTGCTCCACAGGTACATTAGCATTAGCACACGCTAGCATAAGAATCTAGTCAGTTGAAGAGCAAGTTAGTGGCCCAGTCAGTTCCACTCCTCTTGTGTTGGCTGATCTCATCTGCACATGGTCTTCATGCTGCACCAAACCTCGCTCATGCTCTTCTGCTGCACTTTCCACTTCAGCTTCCTGCTGTATCGTTCATTAGCCACCTTGACTCAAGTCAACTTTTCCTCTTGCACTCTTCCCACTTCCAATCCCTTTGCCACCTCTGAAGGCCCCGATCTTCTTCTTGACAAGCTCTTTGATGTCCTTTGTTTGGCTAGCACACAACCTACAGAAGACAAAACCAAGAGACTTAATTCTCAATAGGGATGCAAGTAAAACAGAGAAAATGCTGGACAAGCAGAGTTGTCTAAAGAGTGAATATCAATTCCCTTGTAACCAAAGAAGGAAAAGACCCATGTTTCCGCCCGGTTTCGGACCGGGGACCTTTCGCGTGTGAGGCGAACGTGATAACCACTACACTACGGAAACCCCGAAAGACAGCTTGTTTGGCTTTCCAATGTGTCTCACTGAGTAATCTCGCACTCTGACAAATTTGGTGACATGTTCCTATCATGGCCTTGAAGTAAAAGGAGCCATGGAGAAGAGACAGACGCACTCTAGCAAGGAGTCTGAACTGTAGTCTCCATGTTAGGCTCACTTAAACTTTGGACATTTAGGAGTTCACTAAAGCAAGCACAGCTCAACATATGCTGCCCTAAGAACCCCAGAACCTCTGGCAGCAGAACTGTTGCCTAAAGCGCCCATTTGTTTCATTGCCTTGGGCATTGGCTGAAAATAGGCCCAAGTCCTGTGCAGGCCACCTAGAGCCAGTCATTTCCAAGAGCTTAGTCTGTGCCTCCATCTTCAGGAAATATAGCGACTGGAGATTTGTTGATTTGTGTGAAGTCTGTGGAGTTTGCAGAAATTTGGGCCATAGACAACTCTTTAGCAAGACGAGCATCCAAAGGTTACAGATGTCAGAGACCTGAACCAGATTTGAGTACTTTCTCTTGTCTGTGTCCCAAACAGCAGTAGAACCCCACAAGTTCAAGCAGTGCCTGCAGTCAGACACTTTTATATCAGGACGCATAAGCAAAGACGCATGCTTCCGCCCGGTTTCGGACCGGGGACCTTTCGCGTGTTAGGCGAACGTGATAACCACTACACTACGGAAACTGAGCTTGCGTACCCCGTAGTAATTAAAGGAGCATTTCAATGCTTTCTTACATTTGTGGACTTTTATGACAGATCATGTAGGACTATTGAGAAGGAGGGAACTCCCATTTGTGTCATTCTTCAAGCACTCCCCCACTTATGGCTGTATTGACAATGCAAATTGTGATCTCAAGATTGCATCTCTTGTCATGGGAGCTGATCTTCTGGTTGACAAGCTCTTTGATGTCCTTTGTTTGGCTAGCACACAATCTACAGAAGACAAGACCAAGAAACTTATTTGTCAGTAGGGACGCACGTAAAACAGAGAAAATGCTGCACAAGCAGTGTTCTCTTGGACTAGCATCTCTTCTGATGGGAGCTCTTTCTGAGAAGACCTTTTCGACTTGTGAGCGCACAGGTGGAATTCATGTTTCTTCAAGCCCATTATAGGACTAGATTATTAGATTGACTAGGATCTGGTGTGCGATTAAGGTGTGTGTGGTCATTGCAGGTAAAAGGCAGAACAGAGAAGGAAACTGCTCACTCCCCGTCGGGGAATCGAACCCCGGTCTTCCGCGTGACAGGCGGAGATACTGTCCACTATACTAACGAGAACCTCTGAAGCACTTCAATGGTCACGTCAAGCTGCGATTCGCAGCAGGTATGACAGGTAAAATTTGGCTGGCCGTGTAGAAATCCCCATCGGTTTACCAGGAACTACACTTTTATGCCTGTTTGACACAGATCTTTTGTGTGCTTCAGGCAGGGTTCCATGGTGTAATGGTTAGCACTCTGGACCCTGAATCCAGCGATCTGAGTTCAAGTCTCAGTGGAACCTCATTTGGCTTTCTAGCACTTTGCTCCACAGGTACATTAGCATTAGCACACGCTAGCATAAGAATCTAGTCAGTTGAAGAGCAAGTTAGTGGCCCAGTCAGTTCCACTCCTCTTGTGTTGGCTGATCTCATCTGCACATGGTCTTCATGCTGCACCAAACCTCGCTCATGCTCTTCTGCTGCACTTTCCACTTCAGCTTCCTGCTGTATCGTTCATTAGCCACCTTGACTCAAGTCAACTTTTCCTCTTGCACTCTTCCCACTTCCAATCCCTTTGCCACCTCTGAAGGCCCCGATCTTCTTCTTGACAAGCTCTTTGATGTCCTTTGTTTGGCTAGCACACAACCTACAGAAGACAAAACCAAGAGACTTAATTCTCAATAGGGATGCAAGTAAAACAGAGAAAATGCTGGACAAGCAGAGTTGTCTAAAGAGTGAATATCAATTCCCTTGTAACCAAAGAAGGAAAAGACCCATGTTTCCGCCCGGTTTCGGACCGGGGACCTTTCGCGTGTGAGGCGAACGTGATAACCACTACACTACGGAAACCCCGAAAGACAGCTTGTTTGGCTTTCCAATGTGTCTCACTGAGTAATCTCGCACTCTGACAAATTTGGTGACATGTTCCTATCATGGCCTTGAAGTAAAAGGAGCCATGGAGAAGAGACAGACGCACTCTAGCAAGGAGTCTGAACTGTAGTCTCCATGTTAGGCTCACTTAAACTTTGGACATTTAGGAGTTCACTAAAGCAAGCACAGCTCAACATATGCTGCCCTAAGAACCCCAGAACCTCTGGCAGCAGAACTGTTGCCTAAAGCGCCCATTTGTTTCATTGCCTTGGGCATTGGCTGAAAATAGGCCCAAGTCCTGTGCAGGCCACCTAGAGCCAGTCATTTCCAAGAGCTTAGTCTGTGCCTCCATCTTCAGGAAATATAGCGACTGGAGATTTGTTGATTTGTGTGAAGTCTGTGGAGTTTGCAGAAATTTGGGCCATAGACAACTCTTTAGCAAGACGAGCATCCAAAGGTTACAGATGTCAGAGACCTGAACCAGATTTGAGTACTTTCTCTTGTCTGTGTCCCAAACAGCAGTAGAACCCCACAAGTTCAAGCAGTGCCTGCAGTCAGACACTTTTATATCAGGACGCATAAGCAAAGACGCATGCTTCCGCCCGGTTTCGGACCGGGGACCTTTCGCGTGTAAGGCGAACGTGATAACCACTACACTACGGAAACTGAGCTTGCGTACCCCGTAGTAATTAAAGGAGCATTTCAATGCTTTCTTACATTTGTGGACTTTTATGACAGATCATGTAGGACTATTGAGAAGGAGGGAACTCCCATTTGTGTCATTCTTCAAGCACTCCCCCACTTATGGCTGTATTGACAATGCAAATTGTGATCTCAAGATTGCATCTCTTGTCATGGGAGCTGATCTTCTGGTTGACAAGCTCTTTGATGTCCTTTGTTTGGCTAGCACACAATCTACAGAAGACAAGACCAAGAAACTTATTTGTCAGTAGGGACGCACGTAAAACAGAGAAAATGCTGCACAAGCAGTGTTCTCTTGGACTAGCATCTCTTCTGATGGGAGCTCTTTCTGAGAAGACCTTTTCGACTTGTGAGCGCACAGGTGGAATTCATGTTTCTTCAAGCCCATTATAGGACTAGATTATTAGATTGACTAGGCTCTGGTGTGCGATTAAGGTGTGTGTGGTCATTGCAGGTAAAAGGAAGAACAGAGAAGGAAACTGCTCACTCCCCGTCGGGGAATCGAACCCCGGTCTTCCGCGTGACAGGCGGAGATACTGTCCACTATACTAACGAGGACCTCTGAAGCACTGCAATGGTCACGTCAAGCTGCGATTCGCAGCAGGTATGACAGGTAAAATTTGGCTGGCCGTGTAGAAATCCCCATCGGTTTACCAGGAACTACACTTTTATGCCTGTTTGACACAGATCTTTTGTGTGCTTCAGGCAGGGTTCCATGGTGTAATGGTTAGCACTCTGGACCCTGAATCCAGCGATCTGAGTTCAAGTCTCAGTGGAACCTCATTTGGCTTTCTAGCACTTTGCTCCACAGGTACATTAGCATTAGCACACGCTAGCATAAGAATCTAGTCAGTTGAAGAGCAAGTTAGTGGCCCAGTCAGTTCCACTCCTCTTGTGTTGGCTGATCTCATCTGCACATGGTCTTCATGCTGCACCAAACCTCGCTCATGCTCTTCTGCTGCACTTTCCACTTCAGCTTCCTGCTGTATCGTTCATTAGCCACCTTGACTCAAGTCAACTTTTCCTCTTGCACTCTTCCCACTTCCAATCCCTTTGCCACCTCTGAAGGCCCCGATCTTCTTCTTGACAAGCTCTTTGATGTCCTTTGTTTGGCTAGCACACAACCTACAGAAGACAAAACCAAGAGACTTAATTCTCAATAGGGATGCAAGTAAAACAGAGAAAATGCTGGACAAGCAGAGTTGTCTAAAGAGTGAATATCAATTCCCTTGTAACCAAAGAAGGAAAAGACCCATGTTTCCGCCCGGTTTCGGACCGGGGACCTTTCGCGTGTGAGGCGAACGTGATAACCACTACACTACGGAAACCCCGAAAGACAGCTTGTTTGGCTTTCCAATGTGTCTCACTGAGTAATCTCGCACTCTGACAAATTTGGTGACATGTTCCTATCATGGCCTTGAAGTAAAAGGAGCCATGGAGAAGAGACAGACGCACTCTAGCAAGGAGTCTGAACTGTAGTCTCCATGTTAGGCTCACTTAAACTTTGGACATTTAGGAGTTCACTAAAGCAAGCACAGCTCAACATATGCTGCCCTAAGAACCCCAGAACCTCTGGCAGCAGAACTGTTGCCTAAAGCGCCCATTTGTTTCATTGCCTTGGGCATTGGCTGAAAATAGGCCCAAGTCCTGTGCAGGCCACCTAGAGCCAGTCATTTCCAAGAGCTTAGTCTGTGCCTCCATCTTCAGGAAATATAGCGACTGGAGATTTGTTGATTTGTGTGAAGTCTGTGGAGTTTGCAGAAATTTGGGCCATAGACAACTCTTTAGCAAGACGAGCATCCAAAGGTTACAGATGTCAGAGACCTGAACCAGATTTGAGTACTTTCTCTTGTCTGTGTCCCAAACAGCAGTAGAACCCCACAAGTTCAAGCAGTGCCTGCAGTCAGACACTTTTATATCAGGACGCATAAGCAAAGACGCATGCTTCCGCCCGGTTTCGGACCGGGGACCTTTCGCGTGTAAGGCGAACGTGATAACCACTACACTACGGAAACTGAGCTTGCGTACCCCGTAGTAATTAAAGGAGCATTTCAATGCTTTCTTACATTTGTGGACTTTTATGACAGATCATGTAGGACTATTGAGAAGGAGGGAACTCCCATTTGTGTCATTCTTCAAGCACTCCCCCACTTATGGCTGTATTGACAATGCAAATTGTGATCTCAAGATTGCATCTCTTGTCATGGGAGCTGATCTTCTGGTTGACAAGCTCTTTGATGTCCTTTGTTTGGCTAGCACACAATCTACAGAAGACAAGACCAAGAAACTTATTTGTCAGTAGGGACGCACGTAAAACAGAGAAAATGCTGCACAAGCAGTGTTCTCTTGGACTAGCATCTCTTCTGATGGGAGCTCTTTCTGAGAAGACCTTTTCGACTTGTGAGCGCACAGGTGGAATTCATGTTTCTTCAAGCCCATTATAGGACTAGATTATTAGATTGACTAGGCTCTGGTGTGCGATTAAGGTGTGTGTGGTCATTGCAGGTAAAAGGCAGAACAGAGAAGGAAACTGCTCACTCCCCGTCGGGGAATCGAACCCCGGTCTTCCGCGTGACAGGCAGAGATACTGTCCACTATACTAACGAGGACCTCTGAAGCACTGCAATGGTCACGTCAAGCTGCGATTCGCAGCAGGTATGACAGGTAAAATTTGGCTGGCCGTGTAGAAATCCCCATCGGTTTACCAGGAACTACACTTTTATGCCTGTTTGACACAGATCTTTTGTGTGCTTCAGGCAGGGTTCCATGGTGTAATGGTTAGCACTCTGGACTCTGAATCCAGCGATCTGAGTTCAAGTCTCAGTGGAACCTCATTTGGCTTTCTAGCACTTTGCTCCACAGGTACATTAGCATTAGCACACGCTAGCATAAGAATCTAGTCAGTTGAAGAGCAAGTTAGTGGCCCAGTCAGTTCCACTCCTCTTGTGTTGGCTGATCTCATCTGCACATGGTCTTCATGCTGCACCAAACCTCGCTCATGCTCTTCTGCTGCACTTTCCACTTCAGCTTCCTGCTGTATCGTTCATTAGCCACCTTGACTCAAGTCAACTTTTCCTCTTGCACTCTTCCCACTTCCAATCCCTTTGCCACCTCTGAAGGCCCCGATCTTCTTCTTGACAAGCTCTTTGATGTCCTTTGTTTGGCTAGCACACAACCTACAGAAGACAAAACCAAGAGACTTAATTCTCAATAGGGATGCAAGTAAAACAGAGAAAATGCTGGACAAGCAGAGTTGTCTAAAGAGTGAATATCAATTCCCTTGTAACCAAAGAAGGAAAAGACCCATGTTTCCGCCCGGTTTCGGACCGGGGACCTTTCGCGTGTGAGGCGAACGTGATAACCACTACACTACGGAAACCCCGAAAGACAGCTTGTTTGGCTTTCCAATGTGTCTCACTGAGTAATCTCGCACTCTGACAAATTTGGTGACATGTTCCTATCATGGCCTTGAAGTAAAAGGAGCCATGGAGAAGAGACAGACGCACTCTAGCAAGGAGTCTGAACTGTAGTCTCCATGTTAGGCTCACTTAAACTTTGGACATTTAGGAGTTCACTAAAGCAAGCACAGCTCAACATATGCTGCCCTAAGAACCCCAGAACCTCTGGCAGCAGAACTGTTGCCTAAAGCGCCCATTTGTTTCATTGCCTTGGGCATTGGCTGAAAATAGGCCCAAGTCCTGTGCAGGCCACCTAGAGCCAGTCATTTCCAAGAGCTTAGTCTGTGCCTCCATCTTCAGGAAATATAGCGACTGGAGATTTGTTGATTTGTGTGAAGTCTGTGGAGTTTGCAGAAATTTGGGCCATAGACAACTCTTTAGCAAGACGAGCATCCAAAGGTTACAGATGTCAGAGACCTGAACCAGATTTGAGTACTTTCTCTTGTCTGTGTCCCAAACAGCAGTAGAACCCCACAAGTTCAAGCAGTGCCTGCAGTCAGACACTTTTATATCAGGACGCATAAGCAAAGACGCATGCTTCCGCCCGGTTTCGGACCGGGGACCTTTCGCGTGTTAGGCGAACGTGATAACCACTACACTACGGAAACTGAGCTTGCGTACCCCGTAGTAATTAAAGGAGCATTTCAATGCTTTCTTACATTTGTGGACTTTTATGACAGATCATGTAGGACTATTGAGAAGGAGGGAACTCCCATTTGTGTCATTCTTCAAGCACTCCCCCACTTATGGCTGTATTGACAATGCAAATTGTGATCTCAAGATTGCATCTCTTGTCATGGGAGCTGATCTTCTGGTTGACAAGCTCTTTGATGTCCTTTGTTTGGCTAGCACACAATCTACAGAAGACAAGACCAAGAAACTTATTTGTCAGTAGGGACGCACGTAAAACAGAGAAAATGCTGCACAAGCAGTGTTCTCTTGGACTAGCATCTCTTCTGATGGGAGCTCTTTCTGAGAAGACCTTTTCAACTTGTGAGCGCACAGGTGGAATTCATGTTTCTTCAAGCCCATTATAGGACTAGATTATTAGATTGACTAGGCTCTGGTGTGCGATTAAGGTGTGTGTGGTCATTGCAGGTAAAAGGCAGAACAGAGAAGGAAACTGCTCACTCCCCGTCGGGGAATCGAACCCCGGGCTTCCGCGTGACAGGCGGAGATACTGTCCACTATACTAACGAGGACCTCTGAAGCACTGCAATGGTCACGTCAAGCTGCGATTCGCAGCAGGTATGACAGGTAAAATTTGGCTGGCCGTGTAGAAATCCCCATCGGTTTACCAGGAACTACACTTTTATGCCTGTTTGACACAGATCTTTTGTGTGCTTCAGGCAGGGTTCCATGGTGTAATGGTTAGCACTCTGGACTCTGAATCCAGCGATCTGAGTTCAAGTCTCAGTGGAACCTCATTTGGCTTTCTAGCACTTTGCTCCACAGGTACATTAGCATTAGCACACGCTAGCATAAGAATCTAGTCAGTTGAAGAGCAAGTTAGTGGCCCAGTCAGTTCCACTCCTCTTGTGTTGGCTGATCTCATCTGCACATGGTCTTCATGCTGCACCAAACCTCGCTCATGCTCTTCTGCTGCACTTTCCACTTCAAATGGTAAATGGTAAATGGCCTGTATTTGTATAGCGCTTTTCTAGTCCCTAAGGACCCCAAAGCGCTTTACACAACCTGTCATCCACACATTCACACACTTCAGCTTCCTGCTGTATCGTTCATTAGCCACCTTGACTCAAGTCAACTTTTCCTCTTGCACTCTTCCCACTTCCAATCCCTTTGCCACCTCTGAAGGCCCCGATCTTCTTCTTGACAAGCTCTTTGATGTCCTTTGTTTGGCTAGCACACAACCTACAGAAGACAAAACCAAGAGACTTAATTCTCAATAGGGATGCAAGTAAAACAGAGAAAATGCTGGACAAGCAGAGTTGTCTAAAGAGTGAATATCAATTCCCTTGTAACCAAAGAAGGAAAAGACCCATGTTTCCGCCCGGTTTCGGACCGGGGACCTTTCGCGTGTGAGGCGAACGTGATAACCACTACACTACGGAAACCCCGAAAGACAGCTTGTTTGGCTTTCCAATGTGTCTCACTGAGTAATCTCGCACTCTGACAAATTTGGTGACATGTTCCTATCATGGCCTTGAAGTAAAAGGAGCCATGGAGAAGAGACAGACGCACTCTAGCAAGGAGTCTGAACTGTAGTCTCCATGTTAGGCTCACTTAAACTTTGGACATTTAGGAGTTCACTAAAGCAAGCACAGCTCAACATATGCTGCCCTAAGAACCCCAGAACCTCTGGCAGCAGAACTGTTGCCTAAAGCGCCCATTTGTTTCATTGCCTTGGGCATTGGCTGAAAATAGGCCCAAGTCCTGTGCAGGCCACCTAGAGCCAGTCATTTCCAAGAGCTTAGTCTGTGCCTCCATCTTCAGGAAATATAGCGACTGGAGATTTGTTGATTTGTGTGAAGTCTGTGGAGTTTGCAGAAATTTGGGCCATAGACAACTCTTTAGCAAGACGAGCATCCAAAGGTTACAGATGTCAGAGACCTGAACCAGATTTGAGTACTTTCTCTTGTCTGTGTCCCAAACAGCAGTAGAACCCCACAAGTTCAAGCAGTGCCTGCAGTCAGACACTTTTATATCAGGACGCATAAGCAAAGACGCATGCTTCCGCCCGGTTTCGGACCGGGGACCTTTCGCGTGTTAGGCGAACGTGATAACCACTACACTACGGAAACTGAGCTTGCGTACCCCGTAGTAATTAAAGGAGCATTTCAATGCTTTCTTACATTTGTGGACTTTTATGACAGATCATGTAGGACTATTGAGAAGGAGGGAACTCCCATTTGTGTCATTCTTCAAGCACTCCCCCACTTATGGCTGTATTGACAATGCAAATTGTGATCTCAAGATTGCATCTCTTGTCATGGGAGCTGATCTTCTGGTTGACAAGCTCTTTGATGTCCTTTGTTTGGCTAGCACACAATCTACAGAAGACAAGACCAAGAAACTTATTTGTCAGTAGGGACGCACGTAAAACAGAGAAAATGCTGCACAAGCAGTGTTCTCTTGGACTAGCATCTCTTCTGATGGGAGCTCTTTCTGAGAAGACCTTTTCGACTTGTGAGCGCACAGGTGGAATTCATGTTTCTTCAAGCCCATTATAGGACTAGATTATTAGATTGACTAGGATCTGGTGTGCGATTAAGGTGTGTGTGGTCATTGCAGGTAAAAGGCAGAACAGAGAAGGAAACTGCTCACTCCCCGTCGGGGAATCGAACCCCGGTCTTCCGCGTGACAGGCGGAGATACTGTCCACTATACTAACGAGGACCTCTGATGCACTGCAATGGTCACGTCAAGCTGCGATTCGCAGCAGGTATGACAGGTAAAATTTGGCTGGCCGTGTAGAAATCCCCATCGGTTTACCAGGAACTACACTTTTATGCCTGTTTGACACAGATCTTTTGTGTGCTTCAGGCAGGGTTCCATGGTGTAATGGTTAGCACTCTGGACTCTGAATCCAGCGATCTGAGTTCAAGTCTCAGTGGAACCTCATTTGGCTTTCTAGCACTTTGCTCCACAGGTACATTAGCATTAGCACACGCTAGCATAAGAATCTAGTCAGTTGAAGAGCAAGTTAGTGGCCCAGTCAGTTCCACTCCTCTTGTGTTGGCTGATCTCATCTGCACATGGTCTTCATGCTGCACCAAACCTCGCTCATGCTCTTCTGCTGCACTTTCCACTTCAGCTTCCTGCTGTATCGTTCATTAGCCACCTTGACTCAAGTCAACTTTTCCTCTTGCACTCTTCCCACTTCCAATCCCTTTGCCACCTCTGAAGGCCCCGATCTTCTTCTTGACAAGCTCTTTGATGTCCTTTGTTTGGCTAGCACACAACCTACAGAAGACAAAACCAAGAGACTTAATTCTCAATAGGGATGCAAGTAAAACAGAGAAAATGCTGGACAAGCAGAGTTGTCTAAAGAGTGAATATCAATTCCCTTGTAACCAAAGAAGGAAAAGACCCATGTTTCCGCCCGGTTTCGGACCGGGGACCTTTCGCGTGTGAGGCGAACGTGATAACCACTACACTACGGAAACCCCGAAAGACAGCTTGTTTGGCTTTCCAATGTGTCTCACTGAGTAATCTCGCACTCTGACAAATTTGGTGACATGTTCCTATCATGGCCTTGAAGTAAAAGGAGCCATGGAGAAGAGACAGACGCACTCTAGCAAGGAGTCTGAACTGTAGTCTCCATGTTAGGCTCACTTAAACTTTGGACATTTAG
Organism: Diplotaxodon limnothrissa; assembly: GCF_057381915.1. Classification (NCBI taxonomy): domain Eukaryota; kingdom Metazoa; phylum Chordata; class Actinopteri; order Cichliformes; family Cichlidae; genus Diplotaxodon; species Diplotaxodon limnothrissa. The sequence goes on along the minus strand of NC_140603.1, from coordinate 30,116,374 downwards.
GAGTTCACTAAAGCAAGCACAGCTCAACATATGCTGCCCTAAGAACCCCAGAACCTCTGGCAGCAGAACTGTTGCCTAAAGCGCCCATTTGTTTCATTGCCTTGGGCATTGGCTGAAAATAGGCCCAAGTCCTGTGCAGGCCACCTAGAGCCAGTCATTTCCAAGAGCTTAGTCTGTGCCTCCATCTTCAGGAAATATAGCGACTGGAGATTTGTTGATTTGTGTGAAGTCTGTGGAGTTTGCAGAAATTTGGGCCATAGACAACTCTTTAGCAAGACGAGCATCCAAAGGTTACAGATGTCAGAGACCTGAACCAGATTTGAGTACTTTCTCTTGTCTGTGTCCCAAACAGCAGTAGAACCCCACAAGTTCAAGCAGTGCCTGCAGTCAGACACTTTTATATCAGGACGCATAAGCAAAGACGCATGCTTCCGCCCGGTTTCGGACCGGGGACCTTTCGCGTGTTAGGCGAACGTGATAACCACTACACTACGGAAACTGAGCTTGCGTACCCCGTAGTAATTAAAGGAGCATTTCAATGCTTTCTTACATTTGTGGACTTTTATGACAGATCATGTAGGACTATTGAGAAGGAGGGAACTCCCATTTGTGTCATTCTTCAAGCACTCCCCCACTTATGGCTGTATTGACAATGCAAATTGTGATCTCAAGATTGCATCTCTTGTCATGGGAGCTGATCTTCTGGTTGACAAGCTCTTTGATGTCCTTTGTTTGGCTAGCACACAATCTACAGAAGACAAGACCAAGAAACTTATTTGTCAGTAGGGACGCACGTAAAACAGAGAAAATGCTGCACAAGCAGTGTTCTCTTGGACTAGCATCTCTTCTGATGGGAGCGCTTTCTGAGAAGACCTTTTCGACTTGTGAGCGCACAGGTGGAATTCATGTTTCTTCAAGCCCATTATAGGACTAGATTATTAGATTGACTAGGATCTGGTGTGCGATTAAGGTGTGTGTGGTCATTGCAGGTAAAAGGAAGAACAGAGAAGGAAACTGCTCACTCCCCGTCGGGGAATCGAACCCCGGTCTTCCGCGTGACAGGCGGAGATACTGTCCACTATACTAACGAGGACCTCTGATGCACTGCAATGGTCACGTCAAGCTGCGATTCGCAGCAGGTATGACAGGTAAAATTTGGCTGGCCGTGTAGAAATCCCCATCGGTTTACCAGGAACTACACTTTTATGCCTGTTTGACACAGATCTTTTGTGTGCTTCAGGCAGGGTTCCATGGTGTAATGGTTAGCACTCTGGACTCTGAATCCAGCGATCTGAGTTCAAGTCTCAGTGGAACCTCATTTGGCTTTCTAGCACTTTGCTCCACAGGTACATTAGCATTAGCACACGCTAGCATAAGAATCTAGTCAGTTGAAGAGCAAGTTAGTGGCCCAGTCAGTTCCACTCCTCTTGTGTTGGCTGATCTCATCTGCACATGGTCTTCATGCTGCACCAAACCTCGCTCATGCTCTTCTGCTGCACTTTCCACTTCAGCTTCCTGCTGTATCGTTCATTAGCCACCTTGACTCAAGTCAACTTTTCCTCTTGCACTCTTCCCACTTCCAATCCCTTTGCCACCTCTGAAGGCCCCGATCTTCTTCTTGACAAGCTCTTTGATGTCCTTTGTTTGGCTAGCACACAACCTACAGAAGACAAAACCAAGAGACTTAATTCTCAATAGGGATGCAAGTAAAACAGAGAAAATGCTGGACAAGCAGAGTTGTCTAAAGAGTGAATATCAATTCCCTTGTAACCAAAGAAGGAAAAGACCCATGTTTCCGCCCGGTTTCGGACCGGGGACCTTTCGCGTGTGAGGCGAACGTGATAACCACTACACTACGGAAACCCCGAAAGACAGCTTGTTTGGCTTTCCAATGTGTCTCACTGAGTAATCTCGCACTCTGACAAATTTGGTGACATGTTCCTATCATGGCCTTGAAGTAAAAGGAGCCATGGAGAAGAGACAGACGCACTCTAGCAAGGAGTCTGAACTGTAGTCTCCATGTTAGGCTCACTTAAACTTTGGACATTTAGGAGTTCACTAAAGCAAGCACAGCTCAACATATGCTGCCCTAAGAACCCCAGAACCTCTGGCAGCAGAACTGTTGCCTAAAGCGCCCATTTGTTTCATTGCCTTGGGCATTGGCTGAAAATAGGCCCAAGTCCTGTGCAGGCCACCTAGAGCCAGTCATTTCCAAGAGCTTAGTCTGTGCCTCCATCTTCAGGAAATATAGCGACTGGAGATTTGTTGATTTGTGTGAAGTCTGTGGAGTTTGCAGAAATTTGGGCCATAGACAACTCTTTAGCAAGACGAGCATCCAAAGGTTACAGATGTCAGAGACCTGAACCAGATTTGAGTACTTTCTCTTGTCTGTGTCCCAAACAGCAGTAGAACCCCACAAGTTCAAGCAGTGCCTGCAGTCAGACACTTTTATATCAGGACGCATAAGCAAAGACGCATGCTTCCGCCCGGTTTCGGACCGGGGACCTTTCGCGTGTTAGGCGAACGTGATAACCACTACACTACGGAAACTGAGCTTGCGTACCCCGTAGTAATTAAAGGAGCATTTCAATGCTTTCTTACATTTGTGGACTTTTATGACAGATCATGTAGGACTATTGAGAAGGAGGGAACTCCCATTTGTGTCATTCTTCAAGCACTCCCCCACTTATGGCTGTATTGACAATGCAAATTGTGATCTCAAGTTTGCATCTCTTGTCATGGGAGCTGATCTTCTGGTTGACAAGCTCTTTGATGTCCTTTGTTTGGCTAGCACACAATCTACAGAAGACAAGACCAAGAAACTTATTTGTCAGTAGGGACGCACGTAAAACAGAGAAAATGCTGCACAAGCAGTGTTCTCTTGGACTAGCATCTCTTCTGATGGGAGCTCTTTCTGAGAAGACCTTTTCGACTTGTGAGCGCACAGGTGGAATTCATGTTTCTTCAAGCCCATTATAGGACTAGATTATTAGATTGACTAGGATCTGGTGTGCGATTAAGGTGTGTGTGGTCATTGCAGGTAAAAGGCAGAACAGAGAAGGAAACTGCTCACTCCCCGTCGGGGAATCGAACCCCGGTCTTCCGCGTGACAGGCGGAGATACTGTCCACTATACTAACGAGGACCTCTGACGCACTGCAATGGTCACGTCAAGCTGCGATTCGCAGCAGGTATGACAGGTAAAATTTGGCTGGCCGTGTAGAAATCCCCATCGGTTTACCAGGAACTACACTTTTATGCCTGTTTGACACAGATCTTTTGTGTGCTTCAGGCAGGGTTCCATGGTGTAATGGTTAGCACTCTGGACTCTGAATCCAGCGATCTGAGTTCAAGTCTCAGTGGAACCTCATTTGGCTTTCTAGCACTTTGCTCCACAGGTACATTAGCATTAGCACACGCTAGCATAAGAATCTAGTCAGTTGAAGAGCAAGTTAGTGGCCCAGTCAGTTCCACTCCTCTTGTGTTGGCTGATCTCATCTGCACATGGTCTTCATGCTGCACCAAACCTCGCTCATTCTCTTCTGCTGCACTTTCCACTTCAGCTTCCTGCTGTATCGTTCATTAGCCACCTTGACTCAAGTCAACTTTTCCTCTTGCACTCTTCCCACTTCCAATCCCTTTGCCACCTCTGAAGGCCCCGATCTTCTTCTTGACAAGCTCTTTGATGTCCTTTGTTTGGCTAGCACACAACCTACAGAAGACAAAACCAAGAGACTTAATTCTCAATAGGGATGCAAGTAAAACAGAGAAAATGCTGGACAAGCAGAGTTGTCTAAAGAGTGAATATCAATTCCCTTGTAACCAAAGAAGGAAAAGACCCATGTTTCCGCCCGGTTTCGGACCGGGGACCTTTCGCGTGTGAGGCGAACGTGATAACCACTACACTACGGAAACCCCGAAAGACAGCTTGTTTGGCTTTCCAATGTGTCTCACTGAGTAATCTCGCGCACTGACAAATTTGGTGACATGTTCCTATCATGGCCTTGAAGTAAAAGGAGCCATGGAGAAGAGACAGACGCACTCTAGCAAGGAGTCTGAACTGTAGTCTCCATGTTAGGCTCACTTAAACTTTGGACATTTAGGAGTTCACTAAAGCAAGCACAGCTCAACATATGCTGCCCTAAGAACCCCAGAACCTCTGGCAGCAGAACTGTTGCCTAAAGCGCCCATTTGTTTCATTGCCTTGGGCATTGGCTGAAAATAGGCCCAAGTCCTGTGCAGGCCACCTAGAGCCAGTCATTTCCAAGAGCTTAGTCTGTGCCTCCATCTTCAGGAAATATAGCGACTGGAGATTTGTTGATTTGTGTGAAGTCTGTGGAGTTTGCAGAAATTTGGGCCATAGACAACTCTTTAGCAAGACGAGCATCCAAAGGTTACAGATGTCAGAGACCTGAACCAGATTTGAGTACTTTCTCTTGTCTGTGTCCCAAACAGCAGTAGAACCCCACAAGTTCAAGCAGTGCCTGCAGTCAGACACTTTTATATCAGGACGCATAAGCAAAGACGCATGCTTCCGCCCGGTTTCGGACCGGGGACCTTTCGCGTGTTAGGCGAACGTGATAACCACTACACTACGGAAACTGAGCTTGCGTACCCCGTAGTAATTAAAGGAGCATTTCAATGCTTTCTTACATTTGTGGACTTTTATGACAGATCATGTAGGACTATTGAGAAGGAGGGAACTCCCATTTGTGTCATTCTTCAAGCACTCCCCCACTTATGGCTGTATTGACAATGCAAATTGTGATCTCAAGATTGCATCTCTTGTCATGGGAGCTGATCTTCTGGTTGACAAGCTCTTTGATGTCCTTTGTTTGGCTAGCACACAATCTACAGAAGACAAGACCAAGAAACTTATTTGTCACGTAAAACAGAGAAAATGCTGCACAAGCAGTGTTCTCTTGGACTAGCATCTCTTCTGATGGGAGCTCTTTCTGAGAAGACCTTTTCGACTTGTGAGCGCACAGGTGGAATTCATGTTTCTTCAAGCCCATTATAGGACTAGATTATTAGATTGACTAGGATCTGGTGTGCGATTAAGGTGTGTGTGGTCATTGCAGGTAAAAGGCAGAACAGAGAAGGAAACTGCTCACTCCCCGTCGGGGAATCGAACCCCGGTCTTCCGCGTGACAGGCGGAGATACTGTCCACTATACTAACGAGGACCTCTGAAGCACTGCAATGGTCACGTCAAGCTGCGATTCGCAGCAGGTATGACAGGTAAAATTTGGCTGGCCGTGTAGAAATCCCCATCGGTTTACCAGGAACTACACTTTTATGCCTGTTTGACACAGATCTTTTGTGTGCTTCAGGCAGGGTTCCATGGTGTAATGGTTAGCACTCTGGACTCTGAATCCAGCGATCTGAGTTCAAGTCTCAGTGGAACCTCATTTGGCTTTCTAGCACTTTGCTCCACAGGTACATTAGCACACGCTAGCATAAGAATCTAGTCAGTTGAAGAGCAAGTTAGTGGCCCAGTCAGTTCCACTCCTCTTGTGTTGGCTGATCTCATCTGCACATGGTCTTCATGCTGCACCAAACCTCGCTCATGCTCTTCTGCTGCACTTTCCACTTCAGCTTCCTGCTGTATCGTTCATTAGCCACCTTGACTCAAGTCAACTTTTCCTCTTGCACTCTTCCCACTTCCAATCCCTTTGCCACCTCTGAAGGCCCCGATCTTCTTCTTGACAAGCTCTTTGATGTCCTTTGTTTGGCTAGCACACAACCTACAGAAGACAAAACCAAGAGACTTAATTCTCAATAGGGATGCAAGTAAAACAGAGAAAATGCTGGACAAGCAGAGTTGTCTAAAGAGTGAATATCAATTCCCTTGTAACCAAAGAAGGAAAAGACCCATGTTTCCGCCCGGTTTCGGACCGGGGACCTTTCGCGTGTGAGGCGAACGTGATAACCACTACACTACGGAAACCCCGAAAGACAGCTTGTTTGGCTTTCTAATGTGTCTCACTGAGTAATCTCGCACTCTGACAAATTTGGTGACATGTTCCTATCATGGCCTTGAAGTAAAAGGAGCCATGGAGAAGAGACAGACGCACTCTAGCAAGGAGTCTGAACTGTAGTCTCCATGTTAGGCTCACTTAAACTTTGGACATTTAGGAGTTCACTAAAGCAAGCACAGCTCAACATATGCTGCCCTAAGAACCCCAGAACCTCTGGCAGCAGAACTGTTGCCTAAAGCGCCCATTTGTTTCATTGCCTTGGGCATTGGCTGAAAATAGGCCCAAGTCCTGTGCAGGCCACCTAGAGCCAGTCATTTCCAAGAGCTTAGTCTGTGCCTCCATCTTCAGGAAATATAGCGACTGGAGATTTGTTGATTTGTGTGAAGTCTGTGGAGTTTGCAGAAATTTGGGCCATAGACAACTCTTTAGCAAGACGAGCATCCAAAGGTTACAGATGTCAGAGACCTGAACCAGATTTGAGTACTTTCTCTTGTCTGTGTCCCAAACAGCAGTAGAACCCCACAAGTTCAAGCAGTGCCTGCAGTCAGACACTTTTATATCAGGACGCATAAGCAAAGACGCATGCTTCCGCCCGGTTTCGGACCGGGGACCTTTCGCGTGTTAGGCGAACGTGATAACCACTACACTACGGAAACTGAGCTTGCGTACCCCGTAGTAATTAAAGGAGCATTTCAATGCTTTCTTACATTTGTGGACTTTTATGACAGATCATGTAGGACTATTGAGAAGGAGGGAACTCCCATTTGTGTCATTCTTCAAGCACTCCCCCACTTATGGCTGTATTGACAATGCAAATTGTGATCTCAAGATTGCATCTCTTGTCATGGGAGCTGATCTTCTGGTTGACAAGCTCTTTGATGTCCTTTGTTTGGCTAGCACACAATCTACAGAAGACAAGACCAAGAAACTTATTTGTCAGTAGGGACGCACGTAAAACAGAGAAAATGCTGCACAAGCAGTGTTCTCTTGGACTAGCATCTCTTCTGATGGGAGCTCTTTCTGAGAAGACCTTTTCGACTTGTGAGCGCACAGGTGGAATTCATGTTTCTTCAAGCCCATTATAGGACTAGATTATTAGATTGACTAGGATCTGGTGTGCGATTAAGGTGTGTGTGGTCATTGCAGGTAAAAGGCAGAACAGAGAAGGAAACTGCTCACTCCCCGTCGGGGAATCGAACCCCGGTCTTCCGCGTGACAGGCGGAGATACTGTCCACTATACTAACGAGGACCTCTGAAGCACTGCAATGGTCACGTCAAGCTGCGATTCGCAGCAGGTATGACAGGTAAAATTTGGCTGGCCGTGTAGAAATCCCCATCGGTTTACCAGGAACTACACTTTTATGCCTGTTTGACACAGATCTTTTGTGTGCTTCAGGCAGGGTTCCATGGTGTAATGGTTAGCACTCTGGACTCTGAATCCAGCGATCTGAGTTCAAGTCTCAGTGGAACCTCATTTGGCTTTCTAGCACTTTGCTCCACAGGTACATTAGCATTAGCACACGCTAGCATAAGAATCTAGTCAGTTGAAGAGCAAGTTAGTGGCCCAGTCAGTTCCACTCCTCTTGTGTTGGCTGATCTCATCTGCACATGGTCTTCATGCTGCACCAAACCTCGCTCATGCTCTTCTGCTGCACTTTCCACTTCAGCTTCCTGCTGTATCGTTCATTAGCCACCTTGACTCAAGTCAACTTTTCCTCTTGCACTCTTCCCACTTCCAATCCCTTTGCCACCTCTGAAGGCCCCGATCTTCTTCTTGACAAGCTCTTTGATGTCCTTTGTTTGGCTAGCACACAACCTACAGAAGACAAAACCAAGAGACTTAATTCTCAATAGGGATGCAAGTAAAACAGAGAAAATGCTGGACAAGCAGAGTTGTCTAAAGAGTGAATATCAATTCCCTTGTAACCAAAGAAGGAAAAGACCCATGTTTCCGCCCGGTTTCGGACCGGGGACCTTTCGCGTGTGAGGCGAACGTGATAACCACTACACTACGGAAACCCCGAAAGACAGCTTGTTTGGCTTTCTAATGTGTCTCACTGAGTAATCTCGCACTCTGACAAATTTGGTGACATGTTCCTATCATGGCCTTGAAGTAAAAGGAGCCATGGAGAAGAGACAGACGCACTCTAGCAAGGAGTCTGAACTGTAGTCTCCATGTTAGGCTCACTTAAACTTTGGACATTTAGGAGTTCACTAAAGCAAGCACAGCTCAACATATGCTGCCCTAAGAACCCCAGAACCTCTGGCAGCAGAACTGTTGCCTAAAGCGCCCATTTGTTTCATTGCCTTGGGCATTGGCTGAAAATAGGCCCAAGTCCTGTGCAGGCCACCTAGAGCCAGTCATTTCCAAGAGCTTAGTCTGTGCCTCCATCTTCAGGAAATATAGCGACTGGAGATTTGTTGATTTGTGTGAAGTCTGTGGAGTTTGCAGAAATTTGGGCCATAGACAACTCTTTAGCAAGACGAGCATCCAAAGGTTACAGATGTCAGAGACCTGAACCAGATTTGAGTACTTTCTCTTGTCTGTGTCCCAAACAGCAGTAGAACCCCACAAGTTCAAGCAGTGCCTGCAGTCAGACACTTTTATATCAGGACGCATAAGCAAAGACGCATGCTTCCGCCCGGTTTCGGACCGGGGACCTTTCGCGTGTTAGGCGAACGTGATAACCACTACACTACGGAAACTGAGCTTGCGTACCCCGTAGTAATTAAAGGAGCATTTCAATGCTTTCTTACATTTGTGGACTTTTATGACAGATCATGTAGGACTATTGAGAAGGAGGGAACTCCCATTTGTGTCATTCTTCAAGCACTCCCCCACTTATGGCTGTATTGACAATGCAAATTGTGATCTCAAGATTGCATCTCTTGTCATGGGAGCTGATCTTCTGGTTGACAAGCTCTTTGATGTCCTTTGTTTGGCTAGCACACAATCTACAGAAGACAAGACCAAGAAACTTATTTGTCAGTAGGGACGCACGTAAAACAGAGAAAATGCTGCACAAGCAGTGTTCTCTTGGACTAGCATCTCTTCTGATGGGAGCTCTTTCTGAGAAGACCTTTTCGACTTGTGAGCGCACAGGTGGAATTCATGTTTCTTCAAGCCCATTATAGGACTAGATTATTAGATTGACTAGGATCTGGTGTGCGATTAAGGTGTGTGTGGTCATTGCAGGTAAAAGGCAGAACAGAGAAGGAAACTGCTCACTCCCCGTCGGGGAATCGAACCCCGGTCTTCCGCGTGACAGGCGGAGATACTGTCCACTATACTAACGAGGACCTCTGAAGCACTGCAATGGTCACGTCAAGCTGCGATTCGCAGCAGGTATGACAGGTAAAATTTGGCTGGCCGTGTAGAAATCCCCATCGGTTTACCAGGAACTACACTTTTATGCCTGTTTGACACAGATCTTTTGTGTGCTTCAGGCAGGGTTCCATGGTGTAATGGTTAGCACTCTGGACTCTGAATCCAGCGATCTGAGTTCAAGTCTCAGTGGAACCTCATTTGGCTTTCTAGCACTTTGCTCCACAGGTACATTAGCATTAGCACACGCTAGCATAAGAATCTAGTCAGTTGAAGAGCAAGTTAGTGGCCCAGTCAGTTCCACTCCTCTTGTGTTGGCTGATCTCATCTGCACATGGTCTTCATGCTGCACCAAACCTCGCTCATGCTCTTCTGCTGCACTTTCCACTTCAGCTTCCTGCTGTATCGTTCATTAGCCACCTTGACTCAAGTCAACTTTTCCTCTTGCACTCTTCCCACTTCCAATCCCTTTGCCACCTCTGAAGGCCCCGATCTTCTTCTTGACAAGCTCTTTGATGTCCTTTGTTTGGCTAGCACACAACCTACAGAAGACAAAACCAAGAGACTTAATTCTCAATAGGGATGCAAGTAAAACAGAGAAAATGCTGGACAAGCAGAGTTGTCTAAAGAGTGAATATCAATTCCCTTGTAACCAAAGAAGGAAAAGACCCATGTTTCCGCCCGGTTTCGGACCGGGGACCTTTCGCGTGTGAGGCGAACGTGATAACCACTACACTACGGAAACCCCGAAAGACAGCTTGTTTGGCTTTCCAATGTGTCTCACTGAGTAATCTCGCACTCTGACAAATTTGGTGACATGTTCCTATCATGGCCTTGAAGTAAAAGGAGCCATGGAGAAGAGACAGACGCACTCTAGCAAGGAGTCTGAACTGTAGTCTCCATGTTAGGCTCACTTAAACTTTGGACATTTAGGAGTTCACTAAAGCAAGCACAGCTCAACATATGCTGCCCTAAGAACCCCAGAACCTCTGGCAGCAGAACTGTTGCCTAAAGCGCCCATTTGTTTCATTGCCTTGGGCATTGGCTGAAAATAGGCCCAAGTCCTGTGCAGGCCACCTAGAGCCAGTCATTTCCAAGAGCTTAGTCTGTGCCTCCATCTTCAGGAAATATAGCGACTGGAGATTTGTTGATTTGTGTGAAGTCTGTGGAGTTTGCAGAAATTTGGGCCATAGACAACTCTTTAGCAAGACGAGCATCCAAAGGTTACAGATGTCAGAGACCTGAACCAGATTTGAGTACTTTCTCTTGTCTGTGTCCCAAACAGCAGTAGAACCCCACAAGTTCAAGCAGTGCCTGCAGTCAGACACTTTTATATCAGGACGCATAAGCAAAGACGCATGCTTCCGCCCGGTTTCGGACCGGGGACCTTTCGCGTGTTAGGCGAACGTGATAACCACTACACTACGGAAACTGAGCTTGCGTACCCCGTAGTAATTAAAGGAGCATTTCAATGCTTTCTTACATTTGTGGACTTTTATGACAGATCATGTAGGACTATTGAGAAGGAGGGAACTCCCATTTGTGTCATTCTTCAAGCACTTCAAGCAGAAACTTATTTGTCAGTAGGGACGCACGTAAAACAGAGAAAATGCTGCACAAGCAGTGTTCTCTTGGACTAGCATCTCTTCTGATGGGAGCTCTTTCTGAGAAGACCTTTTCGACTTGTGAGCGCACAGGTGGAATTCATGTTTCTTCAAGCCCATTATAGGACTAGATTATTAGATTGACTAGGATCTGGTGTGCGATTAAGGTGTGTGTGGTCATTGCAGGTAAAAGGAAGAACAGAGAAGGAAACTGCTCACTCCCCGTCGGGGAATCGAACCCCGGTCTTCCGCGTGACAGGCGGAGATACTGTCCACTATACTAACGAGGACCTCTGAAGCACTGCAATGGTCACGTCAAGCTGCGATTCGCAGCAGGTATGACAGGTAAAATTTGGCTGGCCGTGTAGAAATCCCCATCGGTTTACCAGGAACTACACTTTTATGCCTGTTTGACACAGATCTTTTGTGTGCTTCAGGCAGGGTTCCATGGTGTAATGGTTAGCACTCTGGACTCTGAATCCAGCGATCTGAGTTCAAGTCTCAGTGGAACCTCATTTGGCTTTCTAGCACTTTGCTCCACAGGTGCATTAGCACACGCTAGCATAAGAATCTAGTCAGTTGAAGAGCAAGTTAGTGGCCCAGTCAGTTCCACTCCTCTTGTGTTGGCTGATCTCATCTGCACATGGTCTTCATGCTGCACCAAACCTCGCTCATGCTCTTCTGCTGCACTTTCCACTTCAGCTTCCTGCTGTATCGTTCATTAGCCACCTTGACTCAAGTCAACTTTTCCTCTTGCACTCTTCCCACTTCCAATCCCTTTGCCACCTCTGAAGGCCCCGATCTTCTTCTTGACAAGCTCTTTGATGTCCTTTGTTTGGCTAGCACACAACCTACAGAAGACAAAACCAAGAGACTTAATTCTCAATAGGGATGCAAGTAAAACAGAGAAAATGCTGGACAAGCAGAGTTGTCTAAAGAGTGAATATCAATTCCCTTGTAACCAAAGAAGGAAAAGACCCATGTTTCCGCCCGGTTTCGGACCGGGGACCTTTCGCGTGTGAGGCGAACGTGATAACCACTACACTACGGAAACCCCGAAAGACAGCTTGTTTGGCTTTCCAATGTGTCTCACTGAGTAATCTCGCACTCTGACAAATTTGGTGACATGTTCCTATCATGGCCTTGAAGTAAAAGGAGCCATGGAGAAGAGACAGACGCACTCTAGCAAGGAGTCTGAACTGTAGTCTCCATGTTAGGCTCACTTAAACTTTGGACATTTAGGAGTTCACTAAAGCAAGCACAGCTCAACATATGCTGCCCTAAGAACCCCAGAACCTCTGGCAGCAGAACTGTTGCCTAAAGCGCCCATTTGTTTCATTGCCTTGGGCATTGGCTGAAAATAGGCCCAAGTCCTGTGCAGGCCACCTAGAGCCAGTCATTTCCAAGAGCTTAGTCTGTGCCTCCATCTTCAGGAAATATAGCGACTGGAGATTTGTTGATTTGTGTGAAGTCTGTGGAGTTTGCAGAAATTTGGGCCATAGACAACTCTTTAGCAAGACGAGCATCCAAAGGTTACAGATGTCAGAGACCTGAACCAGATTTGAGTACTTTCTCTTGTCTGTGTCCCAAACAGCAGTAGAACCCCACAAGTTCAAGCAGTGCCTGCAGTCAGACACTTTTATATCAGGACGCATAAGCAAAGACGCATGCTTCCGCCCGGTTTCGGACCGGGGACCTTTCGCGTGTAAGGCGAAGGTGATAACCACTACACTACGGAAACTGAGCTTGCGTACCCCGTAGTAATTAAAGGAGCATTTCAATGCTTTCTTACATTTGTGGACTTTTATGACAGATCATGTAGGACTATTGAGAAGGAGGGAACTCCCATTTGTGTCATTCTTCAAGCACTCCCCCACTTATGGCTGTATTGACAATGCAAATTGTGATCTCAAGATTGCATCTCTTGTCATGGGAGCTGATCTTCTGGTTGACAAGCTCTTTGATGTCCTTTGTTTGGCTAGCACACAATCTACAGAAGACAAGACCAAGAAACTTATTTGTCAGTAGGGACGCACGTAAAACAGAGAAAATGCTGCACAAGCAGTGTTCTCTTGGACTAGCATCTCTTCTGATGGGAGCTCTTTCTGAGAAGACCTTTTCGACTTGTGAGCGCACAGGTGGAATTCATGTTTCTTCAAGCCCATTATAGGACTAGATTATTAGATTGACTAGGCTCTGGTGTGCGATTAAGGTGTGTGTGGTCATTGCAGGTAAAAGGAAGAACAGAGAAGGAAACTGCTCACTCCCCATCGGGGAATCGAACCCCGGTCTTCCGCGTGACAGGCGGAGATACTGTCCACTATACTAACGAGGACCTCTGAAGCACTGCAATGGTCACGTCAAGCTGCGATTCGCAGCAGGTATGACAGGTAAAATTTGGCTGGCCGTGTAGAAATCCCCATCGGTTTACCAGGAACTACACTTTTATGCCTGTTTGACACAGATCTTTTGTGTGCTTCAGGCAGGGTTCCATGGTGTAATGGTTAGCACTCTGGACTCTGAATCCAGCGATCTGAGTTCAAGTCTCAGTGGAACCTCATTTGGCTTTCTAGCACTTTGCTCCACAGGTGCATTAGCACACGCTAGCATAAGAATCTAGTCAGTTGAAGAGCAAGTTAGTGGCCCAGTCAGTTCCACTCCTCTTGTGTTGGCTGATCTCATCTGCACATGGTCTTCATGCTGCACCAAACCTCGCTCATGCTCTTCTGCTGCACTTTCCACTTCAGCTTCCTGCTGTATCGTTCATTAGCCACCTTGACTCAAGTCAACTTTTCCTCTTGCACTCTTCCCACTTCCAATCCCTTTGCCACCTCTGAAGGCCCCGATCTTCTTCTTGACAAGCTCTTTGATGTCCTTTGTTTGGCTAGCACACAACCTACAGAAGACAAAACCAAGAGACTTAATTCTCAATAGGGATGCAAGTAAAACAGAGAAAATGCTGGACAAGCAGAGTTGTCTAAAGAGTGAATATCAATTCCCTTGTAACCAAAGAAGGAAAAGACCCATGTTTCCGCCCGGTTTCGGACCGGGGACCTTTCGCGTGTGAGGCGAACGTGATAACCACTACACTACGGAAACCCCGAAAGACAGCTTGTTTGGCTTTCCAATGTGTCTCACTGAGTAATCTCGCACTCTGACAAATTTGGTGACATGTTCCTATCATGGCCTTGAAGTAAAAGGAGCCATGGAGAAGAGACAGACGCACTCTAGCAAGGAGTCTGAACTGTAGTCTCCATGTTAGGCTCACTTAAACTTTGGACATTTAGGAGTTCACTAAAGCAAGCACAGCTCAACATATGCTGCCCTAAGAACCCCAGAACCTCTGGCAGCAGAACTGTTGCCTAAAGCGCCCATTTGTTTCATTGCCTTGGGCATTGGCTGAAAATAGGCCCAAGTCCTGTGCAGGCCACCTAGAGCCAGTCATTTCCAAGAGCTTAGTCTGTGCCTCCATCTTCAGGAAATATAGCGACTGGAGATTTGTTGATTTGTGTGAAGTCTGTGGAGTTTGCAGAAATTTGGGCCATAGACAACTCTTTAGCAAGACGAGCATCCAAAGGTTACAGATGTCAGAGACCTGAACCAGATTTGAGTACTTTCTCTTGTCTGTGTCCCAAACAGCAGTAGAACCCCACAAGTTCAAGCAGTGCCTGCAGTCAGACACTTTTATATCAGGACGCATAAGCAAAGACGCATGCTTCCGCCCGGTTTCGGACCGGGGACCTTTCGCGTGTTAGGCGAACGTGATAACCACTACACTACGGAAACTGAGCTTGCGTACCCCGTAGTAATTAAAGGAGCATTTCAATGCTTTCTTACATTTGTGGACTTTTATGACAGATCATGTAGGACTATTGAGAAGGAGGGAACTCCCATTTGTGTCATTCTTCAAGCACTCCCCCACTTATGGCTGTATTGACAATGCAAATTGTGATCTCAAGATTGCATCTCTTGTCATGGGAGCTGATCTTCTGGTTGACAAGCTCTTTGATGTCCTTTGTTTGGCTAGCACACAATCTACAGAAGACAAGACCAAGAAACTTATTTGTCAGTAGGGACGCACGTAAAACAGAGAAAATGCTGCACAAGCAGTGTTCTCTTGGACTAGCATCTCTTCTGATGGGAGCTCTTTCTGAGAAGACCTTTTCGACTTGTGAGCGCACAGGTGGAATTCATGTTTCTTCAAGCCCATTATAGGACTAGATTATTAGATTGACTAGGATCTGGTGTGCGATTAAGGTGTGTGTGGTCATTGCAGGTAAAAGGCAGAACAGAGAAGGAAACTGCTCACTCCCCGTCGGGGAATCGAACCCCGGTCTTCCGCGTGACAGGCGGAGATACTGTCCACTATACTAACGAGGACCTCTGATGCACTGCAATGGTCACGTCAAGCTGCGATTCGCAGCAGGTATGACAGGTAAAATTTGGCTGGCCGTGTAGAAATCCCCATCGGTTTACCAGGAACTACACTTTTATGCCTGTTTGACACAGATCTTTTGTGTGCTTCAGGCAGGGTTCCATGGTGTAATGGTTAGCACTCTGGACTCTGAATCCAGCGATCTGAGTTCAAGTCTCAGTGGAACCTCATTTGGCTTTCTAGCACTTTGCTCCACAGGTACATTAGCATTAGCACACGCTAGCATAAGAATCTAGTCAGTTGAAGAGCAAGTTAGTGGCCCAGTCAGTTCCACTCCTCTTGTGTTGGCTGATCTCATCTGCACATGGTCTTCATGCTGCACCAAACCTCGCTCATGCTCTTCTGCTGCACTTTCCACTTCAGCTTCCTGCTGTATCGTTCATTAGCCACCTTGACTCAAGTCAACTTTTCCTCTTGCACTCTTCCCACTTCCAATCCCTTTGCCACCTCTGAAGGCCCCGATCTTCTTCTTGACAAGCTCTTTGATGTCCTTTGTTTGGCTAGCACACAACCTACAGAAGACAAAACCAAGAGACTTAATTCTCAATAGGGATGCAAGTAAAACAGAGAAAATGCTGGACAAGCAGAGTTGTCTAAAGAGTGAATATCAATTCCCTTGTAACCAAAGAAGGAAAAGACCCATGTTTCCGCCCGGTTTCGGACCGGGGACCTTTCGCGTGCGAGGCGAACGTGATAACCACTACACTACGGAAACCCCGAAAGACAGCTTGTTTGGCTTTCCAATGTGTCTCACTGAGTAATCTCGCACTCTGACAAATTTGGTGACATGTTCCTATCATGGCCTTGAAGTAAAAGGAGCCATGGAGAAGAGACAGACGCACTCTAGCAAGGAGTCTGAACTGTAGTCTCCATGTTAGGCTCACTTAAACTTTGGACATTTAGGAGTTCACTAAAGCAAGCACAGCTCAACATATGCTGCCCTAAGAACCCCAGAACCTCTGGCAGCAGAACTGTTGCCTAAAGCGCCCATTTGTTTCATTGCCTTGGGCATTGGCTGAAAATAGGCCCAAGTCCTGTGCAGGCCACCTAGAGCCAGTCATTTCCAAGAGCTTAGTCTGTGCCTCCATCTTCAGGAAATATAGCGACTGGAGATTTGTTGATTTGTGTGAAGTCTGTGGAGTTTGCAGAAATTTGGGCCATAGACAACTCTTTAGCAAGACGAGCATCCAAAGGTTACAGATGTCAGAGACCTGAACCAGATTTGAGTACTTTCTCTTGTCTGTGTCCCAAACAGCAGTAGAACCCCACAAGTTCAAGCAGTGCCTGCAGTCAGACACTTTTATATCAGGACGCATAAGCAAAGACGCATGCTTCCGCCCGGTTTCGGACCGGGGACCTTTCGCGTGTTAGGCGAACGTGATAACCACTACACTACGGAAACTGAGCTTGCGTACCCCGTAGTAATTAAAGGAGCATTTCAATGCTTTCTTACATTTGTGGACTTTTATGACAGATCATGTAGGACTATTGAGAAGGAGGGAACTCCCATTTGTGTCATTCTTCAAGCACTCCCCCACTTATGGCTGTATTGACAATGCAAATTGTGATCTCAAGTTTGCATCTCTTGTCATGGGAGCTGATCTTCTGGTTGACAAGCTCTTTGATGTCCTTTGTTTGGCTAGCACACAATCTACAGAAGACAAGACCAAGAAACTTATTTGTCAGTAGGGACGCACGTAAAACAGAGAAAATGCTGCACAAGCAGTGTTCTCTTGGACTAGCATCTCTTCTGATGGGAGCTCTTTCTGAGAAGACCTTTTCGACTTGTGAGCGCACAGGTGGAATTCATGTTTCTTCAAGCCCATTATAGGACTAGATTATTAGATTGACTAGGATCTGGTGTGCGATTAAGGTGTGTGTGGTCATTGCAGGTAAAAGGCAGAACAGAGAAGGAAACTGCTCACTCCCCGTCGGGGAATCGAACCCCGGTCTTCCGCGTGACAGGCGGAGATACTGTCCACTATACTAACGAGGACCTCTGAAGCACTGCAATGGTCACGTCAAGCTGCGATTCGCAGCAGGTATGACAGGTAAAATTTGGCTGGCCGTGTAGAAATCCCCATCGGTTTACCAGGAACTACACTTTTATGCCTGTTTGACACAGATCTTTTGTGTGCTTCAGGCAGGGTTCCATGGTGTAATGGTTAGCACTCTGGACTCTGAATCCAGCGATCTGAGTTCAAGTCTCAGTGGAACCTCATTTGGCTTTCTAGCACTTTGCTCCACAGGTACATTAGCATTAGCACACGCTAGCATAAGAATCTAGTCAGTTGAAGAGCAAGTTAGTGGCCCAGTCAGTTCCACTCCTCTTGTGTTGGCTGATCTCATCTGCACATGGTCTTCATGCTGCACCAAACCTCGCTCATGCTCTTCTGCTGCACTTTCCACTTCAGCTTCCTGCTGTATCGTTCATTAGCCACCTTGACTCAAGTCAACTTTTCCTCTTGCACTCTTCCCACTTCCAATCCCTTTGCCACCTCTGAAGGCCCCGATCTTCTTCTTGACAAGCTCTTTGATGTCCTTTGTTTGGCTAGCACACAACCTACAGAAGACAAAACCAAGAGACTTAATTCTCAATAGGGATGCAAGTAAAACAGAGAAAATGCTGGACAAGCAGAGTTGTCTAAAGAGTGAATATCAATTCCCTTGTAACCAAAGAAGGAAAAGACCCATGTTTCCGCCCGGTTTCGGACCGGGGACCTTTCGCGTGTGAGGCGAACGTGATAACCACTACACTACGGAAACCCCGAAAGACAGCTTGTTTGGCTTTCCAATGTGTCTCACTGAGTAATCTCGCACTCTGACAAATTTGGTGACATGTTCCTATCATGGCCTTGAAGTAAAAGGAGCCATGGAGAAGAGACAGACGCACTCTAGCAAGGAGTCTGAACTGTAGTCTCCATGTTAGGCTCACTTAAACTTTGGACATTTAGGAGTTCACTAAAGCAAGCACAGCTCAACATATGCTGCCCTAAGAACCCCAGAACCTCTGGCAGCAGAACTGTTGCCTAAAGCGCCCATTTGTTTCATTGCCTTGGGCATTGGCTGAAAATAGGCCCAAGTCCTGTGCAGGCCACCTAGAGCCAGTCATTTCCAAGAGCTTAGTCTGTGCCTCCATCTTCAGGAAATATAGCGACTGGAGATTTGTTGATTTGTGTGAAGTCTGTGGAGTTTGCAGAAATTTGGGCCATAGACAACTCTTTAGCAAGACGAGCATCCAAAGGTTACAGATGTCAGAGACCTGAACCAGATTTGAGTACTTTCTCTTGTCTGTGTCCCAAACAGCAGTAGAACCCCACAAGTTCAAGCAGTGCCTGCAGTCAGACACTTTTATATCAGGACGCATAAGCAAAGACGCATGCTTCCGCCCGGTTTCGGACCGGGGACCTTTCGCGTGTTAGGCAAACGTGATAACCACTACACTACGGAAACTGAGCTTGCGTACCCCGTAGTAATTAAAGGAGCATTTCAATGCTTTCTTACATTTGTGGACTTTTATGACAGATCATGTAGGACTATTGAGAAGGAGGGAACTCCCATTTGTGTCATTCTTCAAGCACTCCCCCACTTATGGCTGTATTGACAATGCAAATTGTGATCTCAAGATTGCATCTCTTGTCATGGGAGCTGATCTTCTGGTTGACAAGCTCTTTGATGTCCTTTGTTTGGCTAGCACACAATCTACAGAAGACAAGACCAAGAAACTTATTTGTCAGTAGGGACGCACGTAAAACAGAGAAAATGCTGCACAAGCAGTGTTCTCTTGGACTAGCATCTCTTCTGATGGGAGCTCTTTCTGAGAAGACCTTTTCGACTTGTGAGCGCACAGGTGGAATTCATGTTTCTTCAAGCCCATTATAGGACTAGATTATTAGATTGACTAGGATCTGGTGTGCGATTAAGGTGTGTGTGGTCATTGCAGGTAAAAGGAAGAACAGAGAAGGAAACTGCTCACTCCCCGTCGGGGAATCGAACCCCGGTCTTCCGCGTGACAGGCGGAGATACTGTCCACTATACTAACGAGGACCTCTGAAGCACTGCAATGGTCACGTCAAGCTGCGATTCGCAGCAGGTATGACAGGTAAAATTTGGCTGGCCGTGTAGAAATCCCCATCGGTTTACCAGGAACTACACTTTTATGCCTGTTTGACACAGATCTTTTGTGTGCTTCAGGCAGGGTTCCATGGTGTAATGGTTAGCACTCTGGACTCTGAATCCAGCGATCTGAGTTCAAGTCTCAGTGGAACCTCATTTGGCTTTCTAGCACTTTGCTCCACAGGTACATTAGCATTAGCACACGCTAGCATAAGAATCTAGTCAGTTGAAGAGCAAGTTAGTGGCCCAGTCAGTTCCACTCCTCTTGTGTTGGCTGATCTCATCTGCACATGGTCTTCATGCTGCACCAAACCTCGCTCATGCTCTTCTGCTGCACTTTCCACTTCAGCTTCCTGCTGTATCGTTCATTAGCCACCTTGACTCAAGTCAACTTTTCCTCTTGCACTCTTCCCACTTCCAATCCCTTTGCCACCTCTGAAGGCCCCGATCTTCTTCTTGACAAGCTCTTTGATGTCCTTTGTTTGGCTAGCACACAACCTACAGAAGACAAAACCAAGAGACTTAATTCTCAATAGGGATGCAAGTAAAACAGAGAAAATGCTGGACAAGCAGAGTTGTCTAAAGAGTGAATATCAATTCCCTTGTAACCAAAGAAGGAAAAGACCCATGTTTCCGCCCGGTTTCGGACCGGGGACCTTTCGCGTGCGAGGCGAACGTGATAACCACTACACTACGGAAACCCCGAAAGACAGCTTGTTTGGCTTTCCAATGTGTCTCACTGAGTAATCTCGCACTCTGACAAATTTGGTGACATGTTCCTATCATGGCCTTGAAGTAAAAGGAGCCATGGAGAAGAGACAGACGCACTCTAGCAAGGAGTCTGAACTGTAGTCTCCATGTTAGGCTCACTTAAACTTTGGACATTTAGGAGTTCACTAAAGCAAGCACAGCTCAACATATGCTGCCCTAAGAACCCCAGAACCTCTGGCAGCAGAACTGTTGCCTAAAGCGCCCATTTGTTTCATTGCCTTGGGCATTGGCTGAAAATAGGCCCAAGTCCTGTGCAGGCCACCTAGAGCCAGTCATTTCCAAGAGCTTAGTCTGTGCCTCCATCTTCAGGAAATATAGCGACTGGAGATTTGTTGATTTGTGTGAAGTCTGTGGAGTTTGCAGAAATTTGGGCCATAGACAACTCTTTAGCAAGACGAGCATCCAAAGGTTACAGATGTCAGAGACCTGAACCAGATTTGAGTACTTTCTCTTGTCTGTGTCCCAAACAGCAGTAGAACCCCACAAGTTCAAGCAGTGCCTGCAGTCAGACACTTTTATATCAGGACGCATAAGCAAAGACGCATGCTTCCGCCCGGTTTCGGACCGGGGACCTTTCGCGTGTTAGGCGAACGTGATAACCACTACACTACGGAAACTGAGCTTGCGTACCCCGTAGTAATTAAAGGAGCATTTCAATGCTTTCTTACATTTGTGGACTTTTATGACAGATCATGTAGGACTATTGAGAAGGAGGGAACTCCCATTTGTGTCATTCTTCAAGCACTCCCCCACTTATGGCTGTATTGACAATGCAAATTGTGATCTCAAGATTGCATCTCTTGTCATGGGAGCTGATCTTCTGGTTGACAAGCTCTTTGATGTCCTTTGTTTGGCTAGCACACAATCTACAGAAGACAAGACCAAGAAACTTATTTGTCAGTAGGGACGCACGTAAAACAGAGAAAATGCTGCACAAGCAGTGTTCTCTTGGACTAGCATCTCTTCTGATGGGAGCTCTTTCTGAGAAGACCTTTTCGACTTGTGAGCGCACAGGTGGAATTCATGTTTCTTCAAGCCCATTATAGGACTAGGTTATTAGATTGACTAGGATCTGGTGTGCGATTAAGGTGTGTGTGGTCATTGCAGGTAAAAGGCAGAACAGAGAAGGAAACTGCTCACTCCCCGTCGGGGAATCGAACCCCGGTCTTCCGCGTGACAGGCGGAGATACTGTCCACTATACTAACGAGGACCTCTGAAGCGCTGCAATGGTCACGTCAAGCTGCGATTCGCAGCAGGTATGACAGGTAAAATTTGGCTGGCCGTGTAGAAATCCCCATCGGTTTACCAGGAACTACACTTTTATGCCTGTTTGACACAAATCTTTTGTGTGCTTCAGGCAGGGTTCCATGGTGTAATGGTTAGCACTCTGGACTCTGAATCCAGCGATCTGAGTTCAAGTCTCAGTGGAACCTCATTTGGCTTTCTAGCACTTTGCTCCACAGGTACATTAGCATTAGCACACGCTAGCATAAGAATCTAGTCAGTTGAAGAGCAAGTTAGTGGCCCAGTCAGTTCCACTCCTCTTGTGTTGGCTGATCTCATCTGCACATGGTCTTCATGCTGCACCAAACCTCGCTCATACTCTTCTGCTGCACTTTCCACTTCAGCTTCCTGCTGTATCGTTCATTAGCCACCTTGACTCAAGTCAACTTTTCCTCTTGCACTCTTCCCACTTCCAATCCCTTTGCCACCTCTGAAGGCCCCGATCTTCTTCTTGACAAGCTCTTTGATGTCCTTTGTTTGGCTAGCACACAACCTACAGAAGACAAAACCAAGAGACTTAATTCTCAATAGGGATGCAAGTAAAACAGAGAAAATGCTGGACAAGCAGAGTTGTCTAAAGAGTGAATATCAATTCCCTTGTAACCAAAGAAGGAAAAGACCCATGTTTCCGCCCGGTTTCGGACCGGGGACCTTTCGCGTGTGAGGCGAACGTGATAACCACTACACTACGGAAACCCCGAAAGACAGCTTGTTTGGCTTTCCAATGTGTCTCACTGAGTAATCTCGCACTCTGACAAATTTGGTGACATGTTCCTATCATGGCCTTGAAGTAAAAGGAGCCATGGAGAAGAGACAGACGCACTCTAGCAAGGAGTCTGAACTGTAGTCTCCATGTTAGGCTCACTTAAACTTTGGACATTTAGGAGTTCACTAAAGCAAGCACAGCTCAACATATGCTGCCCTAAGAACCCCAGAACCTCTGGCAGCAGAACTGTTGCCTAAAGCGCCCATTTGTTTCATTGCCTTGGGCATTGGCTGAAAATAGGCCCAAGTCCTGTGCAGGCCACCTAGAGCCAGTCATTTCCAAGAGCTTAGTCTGTGCCTCCATCTTCAGGAAATATAGCGACTGGAGATTTGTTGATTTGTGTGAAGTCTGTGGAGTTTGCAGAAATTTGGGCCATAGACAACTCTTTAGCAAGACGAGCATCCAAAGGTTACAGATGTCAGAGACCTGAACCAGATTTGAGTACTTTCTCTTGTCTGTGTCCCAAACAGCAGTAGAACCCCACAAGTTCAAGCAGTGCCTGCAGTCAGACACTTTTATATCAGGACGCATAAGCAAAGACGCATGCTTCCGCCCGGTTTCGGACCGGGGACCTTTCGCGTGTTAGGCAAACGTGATAACCACTACACTACGGAAACTGAGCTTGCGTACCCCGTAGTAATTAAAGGAGCATTTCAATGCTTTCTTACATTTGTGGACTTTTATGACAGATCATGTAGGACTATTGAGAAGGAGGGAACTCCCATTTGTGTCATTCTTCAAGCACTCCCCCACTTATGGCTGTATTGACAATGCAAATTGTGATCTCAAGATTGCATCTCTTGTCATGGGAGCTGATCTTCTGGTTGACAAGCTCTTTGATGTCCTTTGTTTGGCTAGCACACAATCTACAGAAGACAAGACCAAGAAACTTATTTGTCAGTAGGGACGCACGTAAAACAGAGAAAATGCTGCACAAGCAGTGTTCTCTTGGACTAGCATCTCTTCTGATGGGAGCTCTTTCTGAGAAGACCTTTTCGACTTGTGAGCGCACAGGTGGAATTCATGTTTCTTCAAGCCCATTATAGGACTAGATTATTAGATTGACTAGGATCTGGTGTGCGATTAAGGTGTGTGTGGTCATTGCAGGTAAAAGGAAGAACAGAGAAGGAAACTGCTCACTCCCCGTCGGGGAATCGAACCCCGGTCTTCCGCGTGACAGGCGGAGATACTGTCCACTATACTAACGAGGACCTCTGAAGCACTGCAATGGTCACGTCAAGCTGCGATTCGCAGCAGGTATGACAGGTAAAATTTGGCTGGCCGTGTAGAAATCCCCATCGGTTTACCAGGAACTACACTTTTATGCCTGTTTGACACAGATCTTTTGTGTGCTTCAGGCAGGGTTCCATGGTGTAATGGTTAGCACTCTGGACTCTGAATCCAGCGATCTGAGTTCAAGTCTCAGTGGAACCTCATTTGGCTTTCTAGCACTTTGCTCCACAGGTACATTAGCATTAGCACACGCTAGCATAAGAATCTAGTCAGTTGAAGAGCAAGTTAGTGGCCCAGTCAGTTCCACTCCTCTTGTGTTGGCTGATCTCATCTGCACATGGTCTTCATGCTGCACCAAACCTCGCTCATGCTCTTCTGCTGCACTTTCCACTTCAGCTTCCTGCTGTATCGTTCATTAGCCACCTTGACTCAAGTCAACTTTTCCTCTTGCACTCTTCCCACTTCCAATCCCTTTGCCACCTCTGAAGGCCCCGATCTTCTTCTTGACAAGCTCTTTGATGTCCTTTGTTTGGCTAGCACACAACCTACAGAAGACAAAACCAAGAGACTTAATTCTCAATAGGGATGCAAGTAAAACAGAGAAAATGCTGGACAAGCAGAGTTGTCTAAAGAGTGAATATCAATTCCCTTGTAACCAAAGAAGGAAAAGACCCATGTTTCCGCCCGGTTTCGGACCGGGGACCTTTCGCGTGCGAGGCGAACGTGATAACCACTACACTACGGAAACCCCGAAAGACAGCTTGTTTGGCTTTCCAATGTGTCTCACTGAGTAATCTCGCACTCTGACAAATTTGGTGACATGTTCCTATCATGGCCTTGAAGTAAAAGGAGCCATGGAGAAGAGACAGACGCACTCTAGCAAGGAGTCTGAACTGTAGTCTCCATGTTAGGCTCACTTAAACTTTGGACATTTAGGAGTTCACTAAAGCAAGCACAGCTCAACATATGCTGCCCTAAGAACCCCAGAACCTCTGGCAGCAGAACTGTTGCCTAAAGCGCCCATTTGTTTCATTGCCTTGGGCATTGGCTGAAAATAGGCCCAAGTCCTGTGCAGGCCACCTAGAGCCAGTCATTTCCAAGAGCTTAGTCTGTGCCTCCATCTTCAGGAAATATAGCGACTGGAGATTTGTTGATTTGTGTGAAGTCTGTGGAGTTTGCAGAAATTTGGGCCATAGACAACTCTTTAGCAAGACGAGCATCCAAAGGTTACAGATGTCAGAGACCTGAACCAGATTTGAGTACTTTCTCTTGTCTGTGTCCCAAACAGCAGTAGAACCCCACAAGTTCAAGCAGTGCCTGCAGTCAGACACTTTTATATCAGGACGCATAAGCAAAGACGCATGCTTCCGCCCGGTTTCGGACCGGGGACCTTTCGCGTGTTAGGCGAACGTGATAACCACTACACTACGGAAACTGAGCTTGCGTACCCCGTAGTAATTAAAGGAGCATTTCAATGCTTTCTTACATTTGTGGACTTTTATGACAGATCATGTAGGACTATTGAGAAGGAGGGAACTCCCATTTGTGTCATTCTTCAAGCACTCCCCCACTTATGGCTGTATTGACAATGCAAATTGTGATCTCAAGATTGCATCTCTTGTCATGGGAGCTGATCTTCTGGTTGACAAGCTCTTTGATGTCCTTTGTTTGGCTAGCACACAATCTACAGAAGACAAGACCAAGAAACTTATTTGTCAGTAGGGACGCACGTAAAACAGAGAAAATGCTGCACAAGCAGTGTTCTCTTGGACTAGCATCTCTTCTGATGGGAGCTCTTTCTGAGAAGACCTTTTCGACTTGTGAGCGCACAGGTGGAATTCATGTTTCTTCAAGCCCATTATAGGACTAGATTATTAGATTGACTAGGATCTGGTGTGCGATTAAGGTGTGTGTGGTCATTGCAGGTAAAAGGCAGAACAGAGAAGGAAACTGCTCACTCCCCGTCGGGGAATCGAACCCCGGTCTTCCGCGTGACAGGTGGAGATACTGTCCACTATACTAACGAGGACCTCTGAAGCGCTGCAATGGTCACGTCAAGCTGCGATTCGCAGCAGGTATGACAGGTAAAATTTGGCTGGCCGTGTAGAAATCCCCATCGGTTTACCAGGAACTACACTTTTATGCCTGTTTGACACAAATCTTTTGTGTGCTTCAGGCAGGGTTCCATGGTGTAATGGTTAGCACTCTGGACTCTGAATCCAGCGATCTGAGTTCAAGTCTCAGTGGAACCTCATTTGGCTTTCTAGCACTTTGCTCCACAGGTACATTAGCATTAGCACACGCTAGCATAAGAATCTAGTCAGTTGAAGAGCAAGTTAGTGGCCCAGTCAGTTCCACTCCTCTTGTGTTGGCTGATCTCATCTGCACATGGTCTTCATGCTGCACCAAACCTCGCTCATACTCTTCTGCTGCACTTTCCACTTCAGCTTCCTGCTGTATCGTTCATTAGCCACCTTGACTCAAGTCAACTTTTCCTCTTGCACTCTTCCCACTTCCAATCCCTTTGCCACCTCTGAAGGCCCCGATCTTCTTCTTGACAAGCTCTTTGATGTCCTTTGTTTGGCTAGCACACAACCTACAGAAGACAAAACCAAGAGACTTAATTCTCAATAGGGATGCAAGTAAAACAGAGAAAATGCTGGACAAGCAGAGTTGTCTAAAGAGTGAATATCAATTCCCTTGTAACCAAAGAAGGAAAAGACCCATGTTTCCGCCCGGTTTCGGACCGGGGACCTTTCGCGTGTGAGGCGAACGTGATAACCACTACACTACGGAAACCCCGAAAGACAGCTTGTTTGGCTTTCCAATGTGTCTCACTGAGTAATCTCGCACTCTGACAAATTTGGTGACATGTTCCTATCATGGCCTTGAAGTAAAAGGAGCCATGGAGAAGAGACAGACGCACTCTAGCAAGGAGTCTGAACTGTAGTCTCCATGTTAGGCTCACTTAAACTTTGGACATTTAGGAGTTCACTAAAGCAAGCACAGCTCAACATATGCTGCCCTAAGAACCCCAGAACCTCTGGCAGCAGAACTGTTGCCTAAAGCGCCCATTTGTTTCATTGCCTTGGGCATTGGCTGAAAATAGGCCCAAGTCCTGTGCAGGCCACCTAGAGCCAGTCATTTCCAAGAGCTTAGTCTGTGCCTCCATCTTCAGGAAATATAGCGACTGGAGATTTGTTGATTTGTGTGAAGTCTGTGGAGTTTGCAGAAATTTGGGCCATAGACAACTCTTTAGCAAGACGAGCATCCAAAGGTTACAGATGTCAGAGACCTGAACCAGATTTGAGTACTTTCTCTTGTCTGTGTCCCAAACAGCAGTAGAACCCCACAAGTTCAAGCAGTGCCTGCAGTCAGACACTTTTATATCAGGACGCATAAGCAAAGACGCATGCTTCCGCCCGGTTTCGGACCGGGGACCTTTCGCGTGTTAGGCAAACGTGATAACCACTACACTACGGAAACTGAGCTTGCGTACCCCATAGTAATTAAAGGAGCATTTCAATGCTTTCTTACATTTGTGGACTTTTATGACAGATCATGTAGGACTATTGAGAAGGAGGGAACTCCCATTTGTGTCATTCTTCAAGCACTCCCCCACTTATGGCTGTATTGACAATGCAAATTGTGATCTCAAGATTGCATCTCTTGTCATGGGAGCTGATCTTCTGGTTGACAAGCTCTTTGATGTCCTTTGTTTGGCTAGCACACAATCTACAGAAGACAAGACCAAGAAACTTATTTGTCAGTAGGGACGCACGTAAAACAGAGAAAATGCTGCACAAGCAGTGTTCTCTTGGACTAGCATCTCTTCTGATGGGAGCTCTTTCTGAGAAGACCTTTTCGACTTGTGAGCGCACAGGTGGAATTCATGTTTCTTCAAGCCCATTATAGGACTAGATTATTAGATTGACTAGGATCTGGTGTGCGATTAAGGTGTGTGTGGTCATTGCAGGTAAAAGGCAGAACAGAGAAGGAAACTGCTCACTCCCCGTCGGGGAATCGAACCCCGGTCTTCCGCGTGACAGGCGGAGATACTGTCCACTATACTAACGAGGACCTCTGAAGCACTGCAATGGTCACGTCAAGCTGCGATTCGCAGCAGGTATGACAGGTAAAATTTGGCTGGCCGTGTAGAAATCCCCATCGGTTTACCAGGAACTACACTTTTATGCCTGTTTGACACAGATCTTTTGTGTGCTTCAGGCAGGGTTCCATGGTGTAATGGTTAGCACTCTGTACTCTGAATCCAGCGATCTGAGTTCAAGTCTCAGTGGAACCTCATTTGGCTTTCTAGCACTTTGCTCCACAGGTGCATTAGCACACGCTAGCATAAGAATCTAGTCAGTTGAAGAGCAAGTTAGTGGCCCAGTCAGTTCCACTCCTCTTGTGTTGGCTGATCTCATCTGCACATGGTCTTCATGCTGCACCAAACCTCGCTCATGCTCTTCTGCTGCACTTTCCACTTCAGCTTCCTGCTGTATCGTTCATTAGCCACCTTGACTCAAGTCAACTTTTCCTCTTGCACTCTTCCCACTTCCAATCCCTTTGCCACCTCTGAAGGCCCCGATCTTCTTCTTGACAAGCTCTTTGATGTCCTTTGTTTGGCTAGCACACAACCTACAGAAGACAAAACCAAGAGACTTAATTCTCAATAGGGATGCAAGTAAAACAGAGAAAATGCTGGACAAGCAGAGTTGTCTAAAGAGTGAATATCAATTCCCTTGTAACCAAAGAAGGAAAAGACCCATGTTTCCGCCCGGTTTCGGACCGGGGACCTTTCGCGTGTGAGGCGAACGTGATAACCACTACACTACGGAAACCCCGAAAGACAGCTTGTTTGGCTTTCCAATGTGTCTCACTGAGTAATCTCGCACTCTGACAAATTTGGTGACATGTTCCTATCATGGCCTTGAAGTAAAAGGAGCCATGGAGAAGAGACAGACGCACTCTAGCAAGGAGTCTGAACTGTAGTCTCCATGTTAGGCTCACTTAAACTTTGGACATTTAGGAGTTCACTAAAGCAAGCACAGCTCAACATATGCTGCCCTAAGAACCCCAGAACCTCTGGCAGCAGAACTGTTGCCTAAAGCGCCCATTTGTTTCATTGCCTTGGGCATTGGCTGAAAATAGGCCCAAGTCCTGTGCAGGCCACCTAGAGCCAGTCATTTCCAAGAGCTTAGTCTGTGCCTCCATCTTCAGGAAATATAGCGACTGGAGATTTGTTGATTTGTGTGAAGTCTGTGGAGTTTGCAGAAATTTGGGCCATAGACAACTCTTTAGCAAGACGAGCATCCAAAGGTTACAGATGTCAGAGACCTGAACCAGATTTGAGTACTTTCTCTTGTCTGTGTCCCAAACAGCAGTAGAACCCCACAAGTTCAAGCAGTGCCTGCAGTCAGACACTTTTATATCAGGACGCATAAGCAAAGACGCATGCTTCCGCCCGGTTTCGGACCGGGGACCTTTCGCGTGTTAGGCGAACGTGATAACCACTACACTACGGAAACTGAGCTTGCCTACCCCGTAGTAATTAAAGGAGCATTTCAATGCTTTCTTACATTTGTGGACTTTTATGACAGATCATGTAGGACTATTGAGAAGGAGGGAACTCCCATTTGTGTCATTCTTCAAGCACTCCCCCACTTATGGCTGTATTGACAATGCAAATTGTGATCTCAAGATTGCATCTCTTGTCATGGGAGCTGATCTTCTGGTTGACAAGCTCTTTGATGTCCTTTGTTTGGCTAGCACACAATCTACAGAAGACAAGACCAAGAAACTTATTTGTCAGTAGGGA
Organism: Diplotaxodon limnothrissa; assembly: GCF_057381915.1. NCBI lineage: Eukaryota > Metazoa > Chordata > Actinopteri > Cichliformes > Cichlidae > Diplotaxodon > Diplotaxodon limnothrissa. Next base: position 30,087,038 of record NC_140603.1, on the reverse strand, counting down.
CGCACGTAAAACAGAGAAAATGCTGCACAAGCAGTGTTCTCTTGGACTAGCATCTCTTCTGATGGGAGCGCTTTCTGAGAAGACCTTTTCGACTTGTGAGCGCACAGGTGGAATTCATGTTTCTTCAAGCCCATTATAGGACTAGATTATTAGATTGACTAGGATCTGGTGTGCGATTAAGGTGTGTGTGGTCATTGCAGGTAAAAGGCAGAACAGAGAAGGAAACTGCTCACTCCCCGTCGGGGAATCGAACCCCGGTCTTCCGCGTGACAGGCGGAGATACTGTCCACTATACTAACGAGGACCTCTGAAGCACTGCAATGGTCACGTCAAGCTGCGATTCGCAGCAGGTATGACAGGTAAAATTTGGCTGGCCGTGTAGAAATCCCCATCGGTTTACCAGGAACTACACTTTTATGCCTGTTTGACACAGATCTTTTGTGTGCTTCAGGCAGGGTTCCATGGTGTAATGGTTAGCACTCTGGACTCTGAATCCAGCGATCTGAGTTCAAGTCTCAGTGGAACCTCATTTGGCTTTCTAGCACTTTGCTCCACAGGTACATTAGCATTAGCACACGCTAGCATAAGAATCTAGTCAGTTGAAGAGCAAGTTAGTGGCCCAGTCAGTTCCACTCCTCTTGTGTTGGCTGATCTCATCTGCACATGGTCTTCATGCTGCACCAAACCTCGCTCATGCTCTTCTGCTGCACTTTCCACTTCAGCTTCCTGCTGTATCGTTCATTAGCCACCTTGACTCAAGTCAACTTTTCCTCTTGCACTCTTCCCACTTCCAATCCCTTTGCCACCTCTGAAGGCCCCGATCTTCTTCTTGACAAGCTCTTTGATGTCCTTTGTTTGGCTAGCACACAACCTACAGAAGACAAAACCAAGAGACTTAATTCTCAATAGGGATGCAAGTAAAACAGAGAAAATGCTGGACAAGCAGAGTTGTCTAAAGAGTGAATATCAATTCCCTTGTAACCAAAGAAGGAAAAGACCCATGTTTCCGCCCGGTTTCGGACCGGGGACCTTTCGCGTGTGAGGCGAACGTGATAACCACTACACTACGGAAACCCCGAAAGACAGCTTGTTTGGCTTTCCAATGTGTCTCACTGAGTAATCTCGCACTCTGACAAATTTGGTGACATGTTCCTATCATGGCCTTGAAGTAAAAGGAGCCATGGAGAAGAGACAGACGCACTCTAGCAAGGAGTCTGAACTGTAGTCTCCATGTTAGGCTCACTTAAACTTTGGACATTTAGGAGTTCACTAAAGCAAGCACAGCTCAACATATGCTGCCCTAAGAACCCCAGAACCTCTGGCAGCAGAACTGTTGCCTAAAGCGCCCATTTGTTTCATTGCCTTGGGCATTGGCTGAAAATAGGCCCAAGTCCTGTGCAGGCCACCTAGAGCCAGTCATTTCCAAGAGCTTAGTCTGTGCCTCCATCTTCAGGAAATATAGCGACTGGAGATTTGTTGATTTGTGTGAAGTCTGTGGAGTTTGCAGAAATTTGGGCCATAGACAACTCTTTAGCAAGACGAGCATCCAAAGGTTACAGATGTCAGAGACCTGAACCAGATTTGAGTACTTTCTCTTGTCTGTGTCCCAAACAGCAGTAGAACCCCACAAGTTCAAGCAGTGCCTGCAGTCAGACACTTTTATATCAGGACGCATAAGCAAAGACGCGTGCTTCCGCCCGGTTTCGGACCGGGGACCTTTCGCGTGTTAGGCGAACGTGATAACCACTACACTACGGAAACTGAGCTTGCGTACCCCGTAGTAATTAAAGGAGCATTTCAATGCTTTCTTACATTTGTGGACTTTTATGACAGATCATGTAGGACTATTGAGAAGGAGGGAACTCCCATTTGTGTCATTCTTCAAGCACTCCCCCACTTATGGCTGTATTGACAATGCAAATTGTGATCTCAAGATTGCATCTCTTGTCATGGGAGCTGATCTTCTGGTTGACAAGCTCTTTGATGTCCTTTGTTTGGCTAGCACACAATCTACAGAAGACAAGACCAAGAAACTTATTTGTCAGTAGGGACGCACGTAAAACAGAGAAAATGCTGCACAAGCAGTGTTCTCTTGGACTAGCATCTCTTCTGATGGGAGCTCTTTCTGAGAAGACCTTTTCGACTTGTGAGCGCACAGGTGGAATTCATGTTTCTTCAAGCCCATTATAGGACTAGATTATTAGATTGACTAGGATCTGGTGTGCGATTAAGGTGTGTGTGGTCATTGCAGGTAAAAGGCAGAACAGAGAAGGAAACTGCTCACTCCCCGTCGGGGAATCGAACCCCGGTCTTCCGCGTGACAGGCGGAGATACTGTCCACTATACTAACGAGGACCTCTGAAGCACTGCAATGGTCACGTCAAGCTGCGATTCGCAGCAGGTATGACAGGTAAAATTTGGCTGGCCGTGTAGAAATCCCCATCGGTTTACCAGGAACTACACTTTTATGCCTGTTTGACACAGATCTTTTGTGTGCTTCAGGCAGGGTTCCATGGTGTAATGGTTAGCACTCTGGACTCTGAATCCAGCGATCTGAGTTCAAGTCTCAGTGGAACCTCATTTGGCTTTCTAGCACTTTGCTCCACAGGTACATTAGCATTAGCACACGCTAGCATAAGAATCTAGTCAGTTGAAGAGCAAGTTAGTGGCCCAGTCAGTTCCACTCCTCTTGTGTTGGCTGATCTCATCTGCACATGGTCTTCATGCTGCACCAAACCTCGCTCATGCTCTTCTGCTGCACTTTCCACTTCAGCTTCCTGCTGTATCGTTCATTAGCCACCTTGACTCAAGTCAACTTTTCCTCTTGCACTCTTCCCACTTCCAATCCCTTTGCCACCTCTGAAGGCCCCGATCTTCTTCTTGACAAGCTCTTTGATGTCCTTTGTTTGGCTAGCACACAACCTACAGAAGACAAAACCAAGAGACTTAATTCTCAATAGGGATGCAAGTAAAACAGAGAAAATGCTGGACAAGCAGAGTTGTCTAAAGAGTGAATATCAATTCCCTTGTAACCAAAGAAGGAAAAGACCCATGTTTCCGCCCGGTTTCGGACCGGGGACCTTTCGCGTGTGAGGCGAACGTGATAACCACTACACTACGGAAACCCCGAAAGACAGCTTGTTTGGCTTTCCAATGTGTCTCACTGAGTAATCTCGCACTCTGACAAATTTGGTGACATGTTCCTATCATGGCCTTGAAGTAAAAGGAGCCATGGAGAAGAGACAGACGCACTCTAGCAAGGAGTCTGAACTGTAGTCTCCATGTTAGGCTCACTTAAACTTTGGACATTTAGGAGTTCACTAAAGCAAGCACAGCTCAACATATGCTGCCCTAAGAACCCCAGAACCTCTGGCAGCAGAACTGTTGCCTAAAGCGCCCATTTGTTTCATTGCCTTGGGCATTGGCTGAAAATAGGCCCAAGTCCTGTGCAGGCCACCTAGAGCCAGTCATTTCCAAGAGCTTAGTCTGTGCCTCCATCTTCAGGAAATATAGCGACTGGAGATTTGTTGATTTGTGTGAAGTCTGTGGAGTTTGCAGAAATTTGGGCCATAGACAACTCTTTAGCAAGACGAGCATCCAAAGGTTACAGATGTCAGAGACCTGAACCAGATTTGAGTACTTTCTCTTGTCTGTGTCCCAAACAGCAGTAGAACCCCACAAGTTCAAGCAGTGCCTGCAGTCAGACACTTTTATATCAGGACGCATAAGCAAAGACGCATGCTTCCGCCCGGTTTCGGACCGGGGACCTTTCGCGTGTTAGGCGAACGTGATAACCACTACACTACGGAAACTGAGCTTGCGTACCCCGTAGTAATTAAAGGAGCATTTCAATGCTTTCTTACATTTGTGGACTTTTATGACAGATCATGTAGGACTATTGAGAAGGAGGGAACTCCCATTTGTGTCATTCTTCAAGCACTCCCCCACTTATGGCTGTATTGACAATGCAAATTGTGATCTCAAGATTGCATCTCTTGTCATGGGAGCTGATCTTCTGGTTGACAAGCTCTTTGATGTCCTTTGTTTGGCTAGCACACAATCTACAGAAGACAAGACCAAGAAACTTATTTGTCAGTAGGGACGCACGTAAAACAGAGAAAATGCTGCACAAGCAGTGTTCTCTTGGACTAGCATCTCTTCTGATGGGAGCTCTTTCTGAGAAGACCTTTTCGACTTGTGAGCGCACAGGTGGAATTCATGTTTCTTCAAGCCCATTATAGGACTAGATTATTAGATTGACTAGGATCTGGTGTGCGATTAAGGTGTGTGTGGTCATTGCAGGTAAAAGGCAGAACAGAGAAGGAAACTGCTCACTCCCCGTCGGGGAATCGAACCCCGGTCTTCCGCGTGACAGGCGGAGATACTGTCCACTATACTAACGAGGACCTCTGACGCACTGCAATGGTCACGTCAAGCTGCGATTCGCAGCAGGTATGACAGGTAAAATTTGGCTGGCCGTGTAGAAATCCCCATCGGTTTACCAGGAACTACACTTTTATGCCTGTTTGACACAGATCTTTTGTGTGCTTCAGGCAGGGTTCCATGGTGTAATGGTTAGCACTCTGGACTCTGAATCCAGCGATCTGAGTTCAAGTCTCAGTGGAACCTCATTTGGCTTTCTAGCACTTTGCTCCACAGGTACATTAGCATTAGCACACGCTAGCATAAGAATCTAGTCAGTTGAAGAGCAAGTTAGTGGCCCAGTCAGTTCCACTCCTCTTGTGTTGGCTGATCTCATCTGCACATGGTCTTCATGCTGCACCAAACCTCGCTCATGCTCTTCTGCTGCACTTTCCACTTCAGCTTCCTGCTGTATCGTTCATTAGCCACCTTGACTCAAGTCAACTTTTCCTCTTGCACTCTTCCCACTTCCAATCCCTTTGCCACCTCTGAAGGCCCCGATCTTCTTCTTGACAAGCTCTTTGATGTCCTTTGTTTGGCTAGCACACAACCTACAGAAGACAAAACCAAGAGACTTAATTCTCAATAGGGATGCAAGTAAAACAGAGAAAATGCTGGACAAGCAGAGTTGTCTAAAGAGTGAATATCAATTCCCTTGTAACCAAAGAAGGAAAAGACCCATGTTTCCGCCCGGTTTCGGACCGGGGACCTTTCGCGTGTGAGGCGAACGTGATAACCACTACACTACGGAAACCCCGAAAGACAGCTTGTTTGGCTTTCCAATGTGTCTCACTGAGTAATCTCGCACTCTGACAAATTTGGTGACATGTTCCTATCATGGCCTTGAAGTAAAAGGAGCCATGGAGAAGAGACAGACGCACTCTAGCAAGGAGTCTGAACTGTAGTCTCCATGTTAGGCTCACTTAAACTTTGGACATTTAGGAGTTCACTAAAGCAAGCACAGCTCAACATATGCTGCCCTAAGAACCCCAGAACCTCTGGCAGCAGAACTGTTGCCTAAAGCGCCCATTTGTTTCATTGCCTTGGGCATTGGCTGAAAATAGGCCCAAGTCCTGTGCAGGCCACCTAGAGCCAGTCATTTCCAAGAGCTTAGTCTGTGCCTCCATCTTCAGGAAATATAGCGACTGGAGATTTGTTGATTTGTGTGAAGTCTGTGGAGTTTGCAGAAATTTGGGCCATAGACAACTCTTTAGCAAGACGAGCATCCAAAGGTTACAGATGTCAGAGACCTGAACCAGATTTGAGTACTTTCTCTTGTCTGTGTCCCAAACAGCAGTAGAACCCCACAAGTTCAAGCAGTGCCTGCAGTCAGACACTTTTATATCAGGACGCATAAGCAAAGACGCATGCTTCCGCCCGGTTTCGGACCGGGGACCTTTCGCGTGTTAGGCGAACGTGATAACCACTACACTACGGAAACTGAGCTTGCGTACCCCGTAGTAATTAAAGGAGCATTTCAATGCTTTCTTACATTTGTGGACTTTTATGACAGATCATGTAGGACTATTGAGAAGGAGGGAACTCCCATTTGTGTCATTCTTCAAGCACTCCCCCACTTATGGCTGTATTGACAATGCAAATTGTGATCTCAAGATTGCATCTCTTGTCATGGGAGCTGATCTTCTGGTTGACAAGCTCTTTGATGTCCTTTGTTTGGCTAGCACACAATCTACAGAAGACAAGACCAAGAAACTTATTTGTCAGTAGGGACGCACGTAAAACAGAGAAAATGCTGCACAAGCAGTGTTCTCTTGGACTAGCATCTCTTCTGATGGGAGCTCTTTCTGAGAAGACCTTTTCGACTTGTGAGCGCACAGGTGGAATTCATGTTTCTTCAAGCCCATTATAGGACTAGATTATTAGATTGACTAGGATCTGGTGTGCGATTAAGGTGTGTGTGGTCATTGCAGGTAAAAGGCAGAACAGAGAAGGAAACTGCTCACTCCCCGTCGGGGAATCGAACCCCGGTCTTCCGCGTGACAGGCGGAGATACTGTCCACTATACTAACGAGGACCTCTGACGCACTGCAATGGTCACGTCAAGCTGCGATTCGCAGCAGGTATGACAGGTAAAATTTGGCTGGCCGTGTAGAAATCCCCATCGGTTTACCAGGAACTACACTTTTATGCCTGTTTGACACAGATCTTTTGTGTGCTTCAGGCAGGGTTCCATGGTGTAATGGTTAGCACTCTGGACTCTGAATCCAGCGATCTGAGTTCAAGTCTCAGTGGAACCTCATTTGGCTTTCTAGCACTTTGCTCCACAGGTACATTAGCATTAGCACACGCTAGCATAAGAATCTAGTCAGTTGAAGAGCAAGTTAGTGGCCCAGTCAGTTCCACTCCTCTTGTGTTGGCTGATCTCATCTGCACATGGTCTTCATGCTGCACCAAACCTCGCTCATGCTCTTCTGCTGCACTTTCCACTTCAGCTTCCTGCTGTATCGTTCATTAGCCACCTTGACTCAAGTCAACTTTTCCTCTTGCACTCTTCCCACTTCCAATCCCTTTGCCACCTCTGAAGGCCCCGATCTTCTTCTTGACAAGCTCTTTGATGTCCTTTGTTTGGCTAGCACACAACCTACAGAAGACAAAACCAAGAGACTTAATTCTCAATAGGGATGCAAGTAAAACAGAGAAAATGCTGGACAAGCAGAGTTGTCTAAAGAGTGAATATCAATTCCCTTGTAACCAAAGAAGGAAAAGACCCATGTTTCCGCCCGGTTTCGGACCGGGGACCTTTCGCGTGTGAGGCGAACGTGATAACCACTACACTACGGAAACCCCGAAAGACAGCTTGTTTGGCTTTCCAATGTGTCTCACTGAGTAATCTCGCACTCTGACAAATTTGGTGACATGTTCCTATCATGGCCTTGAAGTAAAAGGAGCCATGGAGAAGAGACAGACGCACTCTAGCAAGGAGTCTGAACTGTAGTCTCCATGTTAGGCTCACTTAAACTTTGGACATTTAGGAGTTCACTAAAGCAAGCACAGCTCAACATATGCTGCCCTAAGAACCCCAGAACCTCTGGCAGCAGAACTGTTGCCTAAAGCGCCCATTTGTTTCATTGCCTTGGGCATTGGCTGAAAATAGGCCCAAGTCCTGTGCAGGCCACCTAGAGCCAGTCATTTCCAAGAGCTTAGTCTGTGCCTCCATCTTCAGGAAATATAGCGACTGGAGATTTGTTGATTTGTGTGAAGTCTGTGGAGTTTGCAGAAATTTGGGCCATAGACAACTCTTTAGCAAGACGAGCATCCAAAGGTTACAGATGTCAGAGACCTGAACCAGATTTGAGTACTTTCTCTTGTCTGTGTCCCAAACAGCAGTAGAACCCCACAAGTTCAAGCAGTGCCTGCAGTCAGACACTTTTATATCAGGACGCATAAGCAAAGACGCATGCTTCCGCCCGGTTTCGGACCGGGGACCTTTCGCGTGTTAGGCGAACGTGATAACCACTACACTACGGAAACTGAGCTTGCGTACCCCGTAGTAATTAAAGGAGCATTTCAATGCTTTCTTACATTTGTGGACTTTTATGACAGATCATGTAGGACTATTGAGAAGGAGGGAACTCCCATTTGTGTCATTCTTCAAGCACTCCCCCACTTATGGCTGTATTGACAATGCAAATTGTGATCTCAAGATTGCATCTCTTGTCATGGGAGCTGATCTTCTGGTTGACAAGCTCTTTGATGTCCTTTGTTTGGCTAGCACACAATCTACAGAAGACAAGACCAAGAAACTTATTTGTCAGTAGGGACGCACGTAAAACAGAGAAAATGCTGCACAAGCAGTGTTCTCTTGGACTAGCATCTCTTCTGATGGGAGCGCTTTCTGAGAAGACCTTTTCGACTTGTGAGCGCACAGGTGGAATTCATGTTTCTTCAAGCCCATTATAGGACTAGATTATTAGATTGACTAGGATCTGGTGTGCGATTAAGGTGTGTGTGGTCATTGCAGGTAAAAGGCAGAACAGAGAAGGAAACTGCTCACTCCCCGTCGGGGAATCGAACCCCGGTCTTCCGCGTGACAGGCGGAGATACTGTCCACTATACTAACGTGGACCTCTGAAGCACTGCAATGGTCACGTCAAGCTGCGATTCGCAGCAGGTATGACAGGTAAAATTTGGCTGGCCGTGTAGAAATCCCCATCGGTTTACCAGGAACTACACTTTTATGCCTGTTTGACACAGATCTTTTGTGTGCTTCAGGCAGGGTTCCATGGTGTAATGGTTAGCACTCTGGACTCTGAATCCAGCGATCTGAGTTCAAGTCTCAGTGGAACCTCATTTGGCTTTCTAGCACTTTGCTCCACAGGTACATTAGCATTAGCACACGCTAGCATAAGAATCTAGTCAGTTGAAGAGCAAGTTAGTGGCCCAGTCAGTTCCACTCCTCTTGTGTTGGCTGATCTCATCTGCACATGGTCTTCATGCTGCACCAAACCTCGCTCATGCTCTTCTGCTGCACTTTCCACTTCAGCTTCCTGCTGTATCGTTCATTAGCCACCTTGACTCAAGTCAACTTTTCCTCTTGCACTCTTCCCACTTCCAATCCCTTTGCCACCTCTGAAGGCCCCGATCTTCTTCTTGACAAGCTCTTTGATGTCCTTTGTTTGGCTAGCACACAACCTACAGAAGACAAAACCAAGAGACTTAATTCTCAATAGGGATGCAAGTAAAACAGAGAAAATGCTGGACAAGCAGAGTTGTCTAAAGAGTGAATATCAATTCCCTTGTAACCAAAGAAGGAAAAGACCCATGTTTCCGCCCGGTTTCGGACCGGGGACCTTTCGCGTGTGAGGCGAACGTGATAACCACTACACTACGGAAACCCCGAAAGACAGCTTGTTTGGCTTTCCAATGTGTCTCACTGAGTAATCTCGCACTCTGACAAATTTGGTGACATGTTCCTATCATGGCCTTGAAGTAAAAGGAGCCATGGAGAAGAGACAGACGCACTCTAGCAAGGAGTCTGAACTGTAGTCTCCATGTTAGGCTCACTTAAACTTTGGACATTTAGGAGTTCACTAAAGCAAGCACAGCTCAACATATGCTGCCCTAAGAACCCCAGAACCTCTGGCAGCAGAACTGTTGCCTAAAGCGCCCATTTGTTTCATTGCCTTGGGCATTGGCTGAAAATAGGCCCAAGTCCTGTGCAGGCCACCTAGAGCCAGTCATTTCCAAGAGCTTAGTCTGTGCCTCCATCTTCAGGAAATATAGCGACTGGAGATTTGTTGATTTGTGTGAAGTCTGTGGAGTTTGCAGAAATTTGGGCCATAGACAACTCTTTAGCAAGACGAGCATCCAAAGGTTACAGATGTCAGAGACCTGAACCAGATTTGAGTACTTTCTCTTGTCTGTGTCCCAAACAGCAGTAGAACCCCACAAGTTCAAGCAGTGCCTGCAGTCAGACACTTTTATATCAGGACGCATAAGCAAAGACGCATGCTTCCGCCCGGTTTCGGACCGGGGACCTTTCGCGTGTTAGGCGAACGTGATAACCACTACACTACGGAAACTGAGCTTGCGTACCCCGTAGTAATTAAAGGAGCATTTCAATGCTTTCTTACATTTGTGGACTTTTATGACAGATCATGTAGGACTATTGAGAAGGAGGGAACTCCCATTTGTGTCATTCTTCAAGCACTCCCCCACTTATGGCTGTATTGACAATGCAAATTGTGATCTCAAGATTGCATCTCTTGTCATGGGAGCTGATCTTCTGGTTGACAAGCTCTTTGATGTCCTTTGTTTGGCTAGCACACAATCTACAGAAGACAAGACCAAGAAACTTATTTGTCAGTAGGGACGCACGTAAAACAGAGAAAATGCTGCACAAGCAGTGTTCTCTTGGACTAGCATCTCTTCTGATGGGAGCTCTTTCTGAGAAGACCTTTTCGACTTGTGAGCGCACAGGTGGAATTCATGTTTCTTCAAGCCCATTATAGGACTAGATTATTAGATTGACTAGGCTCTGGTGTGCGATTAAGGTGTGTGTGGTCATTGCAGGTAAAAGGCAGAACAGAGAAGGAAACTGCTCACTCCCCGTCGGGGAATCGAACCCCGGTCTTCCGCGTGACAGGCGGAGATACTGTCCACTATACTAACGAGGACCTCTGAAGCACTGCAATGGTCACGTCAAGCTGCGATTCGCAGCAGGTATGACAGGTAAAATTTGGCTGGCCGTGTAGAAATCCCCATCGGTTTACCAGGAACTACACTTTTATGCCTGTTTGACACAGATCTTTTGTGTGCTTCAGGCAGGGTTCCATGGTGTAATGGTTAGCACTCTGGACTCTGAATCCAGCGATCTGAGTTCAAGTCTCAGTGGAACCTCATTTGGCTTTCTAGCACTTTGCTCCACAGGTACATTAGCATTAGCACACGCTAGCATAAGAATCTAGTCAGTTGAAGAGCAAGTTAGTGGCCCAGTCAGTTCCACTCCTCTTGTGTTGGCTGATCTCATCTGCACATGGTCTTCATGCTGCACCAAACCTCGCTCATGCTCTTCTGCTGCACTTTCCACTTCAAATGGTAAATGGTAAATGGCCTGTATTTGTATAGCGCTTTTCTAGTCCCTAAGGACCCCAAAGCGCTTTACACAACCTGTCATCCACACATTCACACACTTCAGCTTCCTGCTGTATCGTTCATTAGCCACCTTGACTCAAGTCAACTTTTCCTCTTGCACTCTTCCCACTTCCAATCCCTTTGCCACCTCTGAAGGCCCCGATCTTCTTCTTGACAAGCTCTTTGATGTCCTTTGTTTGGCTAGCACACAACCTACAGAAGACAAAACCAAGAGACTTAATTCTCAATAGGGATGCAAGTAAAACAGAGAAAATGCTGGACAAGCAGAGTTGTCTAAAGAGTGAATATCAATTCCCTTGTAACCAAAGAAGGAAAAGACCCATGTTTCCGCCCGGTTTCGGACCGGGGACCTTTCGCGTGTGAGGCGAACGTGATAACCACTACACTACGGAAACCCCGAAAGACAGCTTGTTTGGCTTTCCAATGTGTCTCACTGAGTAATCTCGCACTCTGACAAATTTGGTGACATGTTCCTATCATGGCCTTGAAGTAAAAGGAGCCATGGAGAAGAGACAGACGCACTCTAGCAAGGAGTCTGAACTGTAGTCTCCATGTTAGGCTCACTTAAACTTTGGACATTTAGGAGTTCACTAAAGCAAGCACAGCTCAACATATGCTGCCCTAAGAACCCCAGAACCTCTGGCAGCAGAACTGTTGCCTAAAGCGCCCATTTGTTTCATTGCCTTGGGCATTGGCTGAAAATAGGCCCAAGTCCTGTGCAGGCCACCTAGAGCCAGTCATTTCCAAGAGCTTAGTCTGTGCCTCCATCTTCAGGAAATATAGCGACTGGAGATTTGTTGATTTGTGTGAAGTCTGTGGAGTTTGCAGAAATTTGGGCCATAGACAACTCTTTAGCAAGACGAGCATCCAAAGGTTACAGATGTCAGAGACCTGAACCAGATTTGAGTACTTTCTCTTGTCTGTGTCCCAAACAGCAGTAGAACCCCACAAGTTCAAGCAGTGCCTGCAGTCAGACACTTTTATATCAGGACGCATAAGCAAAGACGCATGCTTCCGCCCGGTTTCGGACCGGGGACCTTTCGCGTGTTAGGCGAACGTGATAACCACTACACTACGGAAACTGAGCTTGCGTACCCCGTAGTAATTAAAGGAGCATTTCAATGCTTTCTTACATTTGTGGACTTTTATGACAGATCATGTAGGACTATTGAGAAGGAGGGAACTCCCATTTGTGTCATTCTTCAAGCACTCCCCCACTTATGGCTGTATTGACAATGCAAATTGTGATCTCAAGATTGCATCTCTTGTCATGGGAGCTGATCTTCTGGTTGACAAGCTCTTTGATGTCCTTTGTTTGGCTAGCACACAATCTACAGAAGACAAGACCAAGAAACTTATTTGTCAGTAGGGACGCACGTAAAACAGAGAAAATGCTGCACAAGCAGTGTTCTCTTGGACTAGCATCTCTTCTGATGGGAGCTCTTTCTGAGAAGACCTTTTCGACTTGTGAGCGCACAGGTGGAATTCATGTTTCTTCAAGCCCATTATAGGACTAGATTATTAGATTGACTAGGATCTGGTGTGCGATTAAGGTGTGTGTGGTCATTGCAGGTAAAAGGCAGAACAGAGAAGGAAACTGCTCACTCCCCGTCGGGGAATCGAACCCCGGTCTTCCGCGTGACAGGCGGAGATACTGTCCACTATACTAACGAGGACCTCTGAAGCACTGCAATGGTCACGTCAAGCTGCGATTCGCAGCAGGTATGACAGGTAAAATTTGGCTGGCCGTGTAGAAATCCCCATCGGTTTACCAGGAACTACACTTTTATGCCTGTTTGACACAGATCTTTTGTGTGCTTCAGGCAGGGTTCCATGGTGTAATGGTTAGCACTCTGGACTCTGAATCCAGCGATCTGAGTTCAAGTCTCAGTGGAACCTCATTTGGCTTTCTAGCACTTTGCTCCACAGGTACATTAGCATTAGCACACGCTAGCATAAGAATCTAGTCAGTTGAAGAGCAAGTTAGTGGCCCAGTCAGTTCCACTCCTCTTGTGTTGGCTGATCTCATCTGCACATGGTCTTCATGCTGCACCAAACCTCGCTCATGCTCTTCTGCTGCACTTTCCACTTCAGCTTCCTGCTGTATCGTTCATTAGCCACCTTGACTCAAGTCAACTTTTCCTCTTGCACTCTTCCCACTTCCAATCCCTTTGCCACCTCTGAAGGCCCCGATCTTCTTCTTGACAAGCTCTTTGATGTCCTTTGTTTGGCTAGCACACAACCTACAGAAGACAAAACCAAGAGACTTAATTCTCAATAGGGATGCAAGTAAAACAGAGAAAATGCTGGACAAGCAGAGTTGTCTAAAGAGTGAATATCAATTCCCTTGTAACCAAAGAAGGAAAAGACCCATGTTTCCGCCCGGTTTCGGACCGGGGACCTTTCGCGTGTGAGGCGAACGTGATAACCACTACACTACGGAAACCCCGAAAGACAGCTTGTTTGGCTTTCCAATGTGTCTCACTGAGTAATCTCGCACTCTGACAAATTTGGTGACATGTTCCTATCATGGCCTTGAAGTAAAAGGAGCCATGGAGAAGAGACAGACGCACTCTAGCAAGGAGTCTGAACTGTAGTCTCCATGTTAGGCTCACTTAAACTTTGGACATTTAGGAGTTCACTAAAGCAAGCACAGCTCAACATATGCTGCCCTAAGAACCCCAGAACCTCTGGCAGCAGAACTGTTGCCTAAAGCGCCCATTTGTTTCATTGCCTTGGGCATTGGCTGAAAATAGGCCCAAGTCCTGTGCAGGCCACCTAGAGCCAGTCATTTCCAAGAGCTTAGTCTGTGCCTCCATCTTCAGGAAATATAGCGACTGGAGATTTGTTGATTTGTGTGAAGTCTGTGGAGTTTGCAGAAATTTGGGCCATAGACAACTCTTTAGCAAGACGAGCATCCAAAGGTTACAGATGTCAGAGACCTGAACCAGATTTGAGTACTTTCTCTTGTCTGTGTCCCAAACAGCAGTAGAACCCCACAAGTTCAAGCAGTGCCTGCAGTCAGACACTTTTATATCAGGACGCATAAGCAAAGACGCATGCTTCCGCCCGGTTTCGGACCGGGGACCTTTCGCGTGTAAGGCGAACGTGATAACCACTACACTACGGAAACTGAGCTTGCGTACCCCGTAGTAATTAAAGGAGCATTTCAATGCTTTCTTACATTTGTGGACTTTTATGACAGATCATGTAGGACTATTGAGAAGGAGGGAACTCCCATTTGTGTCATTCTTCAAGCACTCCCCCACTTATGGCTGTATTGACAATGCAAATTGTGATCTCAAGATTGCATCTCTTGTCATGGGAGCTGATCTTCTGGTTGACAAGCTCTTTGATGTCCTTTGTTTGGCTAGCACACAATCTACAGAAGACAAGACCAAGAAACTTATTTGTCAGTAGGGACGCACGTAAAACAGAGAAAATGCTGCACAAGCAGTGTTCTCTTGGACTAGCATCTCTTCTGATGGGAGCTCTTTCTGAGAAGACCTTTTCGACTTGTGAGCGCACAGGTGGAATTCATGTTTCTTCAAGCCCATTATAGGACTAGATTATTAGATTGACTAGGATCTGGTGTGCGATTAAGGTGTGTGTGGTCATTGCAGGTAAAAGGCAGAACAGAGAAGGAAACTGCTCACTCCCCGTCGGGGAATCGAACCCCGGTCTTCCGCGTGACAGGCGGAGATACTGTCCACTATACTAACGAGGACCTCTGACGCACTGCAATGGTCACGTCAAGCTGCGATTCGCAGCAGGTATGACAGGTAAAATTTGGCTGGCCGTGTAGAAATCCCCATCGGTTTACCAGGAACTACACTTTTATGCCTGTTTGACACAGATCTTTTGTGTGCTTCAGGCAGGGTTCCATGGTGTAATGGTTAGCACTCTGGACTCTGAATCCAGCGATCTGAGTTCAAGTCTCAGTGGAACCTCATTTGGCTTTCTAGCACTTTGCTCCACAGGTACATTAGCATTAGCACACGCTAGCATAAGAATCTAGTCAGTTGAAGAGCAAGTTAGTGGCCCAGTCAGTTCCACTCCTCTTGTGTTGGCTGATCTCATCTGCACATGGTCTTCATGCTGCACCAAACCTCGCTCATGCTCTTCTGCTGCACTTTCCACTTCAGCTTCCTGCTGTATCGTTCATTAGCCACCTTGACTCAAGTCAACTTTTCCTCTTGCACTCTTCCCACTTCCAATCCCTTTGCCACCTCTGAAGGCCCCGATCTTCTTCTTGACAAGCTCTTTGATGTCCTTTGTTTGGCTAGCACACAACCTACAGAAGACAAAACCAAGAGACTTAATTCTCAATAGGGATGCAAGTAAAACAGAGAAAATGCTGGACAAGCAGAGTTGTCTAAAGAGTGAATATCAATTCCCTTGTAACCAAAGAAGGAAAAGACCCATGTTTCCGCCCGGTTTCGGACCGGGGACCTTTCGCGTGTGAGGCGAACGTGATAACCACTACACTACGGAAACCCCGAAAGACAGCTTGTTTGGCTTTCCAATGTGTCTCACTGAGTAATCTCGCACTCTGACAAATTTGGTGACATGTTCCTATCATGGCCTTGAAGTAAAAGGAGCCATGGAGAAGAGACAGACGCACTCTAGCAAGGAGTCTGAACTGTAGTCTCCATGTTAGGCTCACTTAAACTTTGGACATTTAGGAGTTCACTAAAGCAAGCACAGCTCAACATATGCTGCCCTAAGAACCCCAGAACCTCTGGCAGCAGAACTGTTGCCTAAAGCGCCCATTTGTTTCATTGCCTTGGGCATTGGCTGAAAATAGGCCCAAGTCCTGTGCAGGCCACCTAGAGCCAGTCATTTCCAAGAGCTTAGTCTGTGCCTCCATCTTCAGGAAATATAGCGACTGGAGATTTGTTGATTTGTGTGAAGTCTGTGGAGTTTGCAGAAATTTGGGCCATAGACAACTCTTTAGCAAGACGAGCATCCAAAGGTTACAGATGTCAGAGACCTGAACCAGATTTGAGTACTTTCTCTTGTCTGTGTCCCAAACAGCAGTAGAACCCCACAAGTTCAAGCAGTGCCTGCAGTCAGACACTTTTATATCAGGACGCATAAGCAAAGAAGAAGCATGTTTCCGCCCGGTTTCGGACTGGGGGACCTTTCGCGTGTAAGGCGAACGTGATAACCACTACACTACGGAAACGACGCTTCCTGTGTTAGTATGCTCCGTCAACAAAGCTGCTGTTTTGAGTTTCATTCCTCTCCATATATGAATCCTGCATTTCGGTCCTATTTCCTGCCTGCCTCACAGCGAGAAGGTCAGTTTATCAGATGCATGAAGCTGCTTGAAGAATTTACAAACCGCCAGTTTTTAAGCAGTTTTATATCCTTAATGACACATCACAGCCTGCTTGTGTGTCTACAGTCCCTGTGTGTTCTTTTTGTTAATTTAAAGTAATGTTAATTTAAAGTAATGCTTAATTAAGTAGCTATCCCCTTTAGGGTTAAACATGTTTTTTTTTCCTTGCTAATAACTGTTTGTTATCAGTGATTTTTAATTTGCTTATTTTCAGTATTTTTTGTCAGTATGTATGTTCGTAATAAAAATTGTATTCTTATCAACTTATCAACTACTTTCTTACCCTTCATTGATATTTCTCCACTTAATTAGACTATTTCCAAAATGATTCAACAATGAGAGATTGTATAGAAACACTGAAAATGATGTCTTAAGATACAAAAACAAATTAACTCGGAGGATCCATCCTAGGATAGGTGTTAGCAGAGGATACGACAGAATCTTTTTACTTTTGCCCTATTGGATAGTAATAGTGAAGACACGTAACAAAGGGCTGCAGAACAGACCTGAACCCGGGCCAGCCGCTCTCAGCCATATGGCATATCGTCGGCTACTCAGATCTCTTATCTTGAGCTATATTTAAGCATTTCAAATTATTTCCACCTACAAGATTAAACATCATTAATCCATAACTTTGATTATAATGTTTATTATTCTGTATAATGAGTATGATTGCTTCACGTACTTTAATTATATTTGCCTAAATCTTTAGTACTCTTAATCTATTTCAGTAAGATTGCGGCTTTTACTTAAGTTAAAGTTTAGAGAGAAAAAAGGAGGCTTGAATGTGTAGGAACCTTCGTTTTCTTGTACTGAGTTTCAGGGGGGAACAAAACAAAGATCGGACTCACTGGCATGTAGCTTATGGAGACGATGCCCATCCCTCGGTATGTTTTTTGCGAACCGTGTTGTGTTCTGTGAATTTTGAGGAGCCACAAGCTGACAAATGGAGGATCTCAGCGTTTAATAAACTCACTGGAGCGCGAATCTGAGCCGCCAATGAAGCTAAAACACGAAGATACGGAAGTAAATGTGGAGGGGCTGCCGCAGGAAGGCAGGGTGAACATCGGTGTTACCTTCCCCAGGTGGAAAGCACTGAAGAGGGACAAATGTTTCCAGACTGACGCTGAACTTGCGTGTTTTCTGCTGGACAGGTAACCTCTGCTACCTATGGGGGAAATATCTTAACCCCGTTGGGATACAGATTGTACGTACGATGCTCCAAAAGTTTAAACTCAGACTTGGGGTGTAACAGGTGTAAATGCGTCATGCTGCTTTTCTCGACCGCGGTAAAGTGAGCCGTCATTTGTGAGCCGCGGTCAAGCCAGCCGCCTCGTATCCGCCGCATAAATTTCCTTGCGCTTTTACACCAGTCTTTACGGTAGCGCCTTTTCGCTTTATATCCTGATTGAAAGGCTAGACTCACGCACACGTGCGCGCGCGCGAACAGTCGCACGCACATGCGCGCACACAAATTACAATGAAACAGCCCGATACAGTCAATACAATTATGGAAATGTCAGAAATTCATGAAAAATCATCCTGAGTAGTTGAGGTCCAACTTTCAACAGATTCCTTCTCTGGGACACCTACTGTACCTGTGTGCCAGGTTTCATCCAGATTTACTGTAGAATTCCTCAGAAATTAAAGGGTACTTGTATCCACTGCAGTCAGCCAATACAATATAATTATGTCAATTCTCAAAAATTCATG
This sequence comes from Diplotaxodon limnothrissa, assembly GCF_057381915.1. Taxonomy (NCBI): domain Eukaryota; kingdom Metazoa; phylum Chordata; class Actinopteri; order Cichliformes; family Cichlidae; genus Diplotaxodon; species Diplotaxodon limnothrissa. Next base: position 30,068,944 of record NC_140603.1, on the reverse strand, counting down.
AAAAATCATCCTGAGTAGTTGAGGTCCAACTTTCAACAGATTCCTTCTCTGGGACACCTACTGTACCTGTGTGCCAGGTTTCAGCCAGATTTACTGTAAAATTCCTCAGAAATTAAAGGAAACTTATTTTCAACGCAATCAGCCAATACAATAGAATTATGTCAATTTTCAAAAATTCATTAAAAATCATCCTGAGTAGATGAGGTACAACTTTCAACACATCCCTCCTCTGGGACACCTACTGTACCTGTGTGCCAGGTTTCATCCAGATTTACTGTAGAATTCCTCAGAAATTAAAGGAAACTTATATTCAATTCAATACAGTCAATACAATAGAATTATGTCAATTTTCAAAAATTCATTAAAAATCATCCTGAGTAGTTGAGGTCCAACTTTCAACACATCCCTCCTCTGGGACACCTACTGTACCTGTGTGCCAAGTTTCATCCAGATTTACTGTAGAATTCCTCAGAAATTAAAGGGTACTTGTATCCAATCTAATACAGTCAATACAATAGAATTATGTCAATTTTCAAAAATTCATTAAAAATCATCCTGAGTAGTTGAGGTCCAACTTTCAACACATCCCTCCTCTGGGACACCTACTGTACCTGTGTGCCAAGTTTCATCCAGATTTACTGTAGAATTCCTCAGAAATTAAAGGGTACTTGTATCCACTGCAGTCAGCCAATACAATATAATTATGTCAATTCTCAAAAATTCATGAAAAATCATCCTGAGTAGTTGAGGTCCAACTTTCAACAGATTCCTTCTCTGGGACACCTACTGTACCTGTGTGCCAGGTTTCAGCCAGATTTACTGTAAAATTCCTCAGAAATTAAAGGAAACTTATTTTCAACGCAATCAGCCAATACAATAGAATTATGTCAATTTTCAAAAATTCATTAAAAATCATCCTGAGTAGATGAGGTACAACTTTCAACACATCCCTCCTCTGGGACACCTACTGTACCTGTGTGCCAAGTTTCAGCCAGATTTACTGTAATATTCTTCAGAAATTGCAGGGAACTTATGTTCAGTTCAAGAAAGGCTGAAAGACGACCACCACTGAACAAGACACACAAGCTGAAACATCAAGACTGGGCCAAGAAATATCTCAAGACTGGTTTTTCTAAGGTTTCATGGACTGATGAAATGAGAGTGAGTCTTGATGGGCCAGATGGATGGGCCCGTGGCTGGATTGGTAAAGGGCAGAGAGCTCCAGTCCGACTCAGACGCCAGCAAGGTGGAGGTGGAGTACTGGTTTGGGCTGGTATCATCAAAGATGAGCTTGTGGGGCCTTTTCGGGTTGAGGATGGAGTCAAGCTCAACTCCCAGTCCTACTGCCAGTTTCTGGAAGACACCTTCTTCAAGCAGTGGTACAGGAAGAAGTCTGCATCCTTCAAGAAAAACATGATTTTCATGCAGGACAATGCTCCATCACACGCGTCCAAGTACTCCACAGCGTGGCTGGCAAGAAAGGGTATAAAAGAAGACAAACTAATGACATGGCCACCTTGTTCACCTGATCTGAACCCCATTGAGAACCTGTGGTCCATCATCAAATGTGAGATTTAAAGGAGGGAAAACAGTACACCTCTCTGAACAGTGTCTGGGAGGCTGTGGTTGCTGCTGCACGCAATGTTGATGGTGAACAGATCAAAACACTGACAGAATCCATGGATGGCAGGCTTTTGAGTGTCCTTGCAAAGAAAGGTGGCTATATTGGGCGCTGATTTGTTTTTGTTTTGTTTTTGAATGTCAGAAATGTATATTTGTGAATGTGGAGATGTTATATTGGTTTCACTGGTAAAAATAAATAATTGAAATGGGTATATATTTGTTTTTTGTTAAGTTGCCTAATAATTATGCACAGTAATAGTCACCTGCACACACAGATATCCCCCTAAAATAACTAAAACTAAAAACAAACTAAAAACTACTTCCAAAAACATTCAGCTTTGATATTAATGAGTTTTTTGGGTTCATTGAGAACATGGTTGTTGTTCAATAATAAAATTATTCCTCAAAAATACAACTTGCCTAATAATTCTGCACTCCCTGTAGGTCTGTTGACAGAGCTCTGTACAGGTCTGCTCGAGCTGACCTGAAAAGGGGTCCCACCTGTCCAGCAACAACACATGGCATGGAATAATAGACATCATAAACCACAGAGGCAGAACTGTGAAAACAGAAAACCTGAGTGTGCAGCTAGCAGAGGAAATAAACAGCTTCTTCGCCCGCTTTGAAACACCACAACAGCAGCATTCATCTGCCTCAGCCCTGCTCCCATCCTCATCCTCACCTGGTTCCTGCACCGCTCCATTCACTGTAACGGAGCACGATGTCAGATGTGTGTTCCTAGCAGTGAACCCCAGGAAGGCGGCCGGTCCAGACGGAATACGTGGTAAAGTGCTAAGACCATGTGCCCACCAGCTCACCCTCATCTCCACCAGAATCTTCAACCTCTCACTGGATGAAGCAGCCATCCCATCCTGTCTAAAATCAGCCACAATCATCCCAGTACCAAAGAAGTCTCCCATCACCAGCCTGAACTATTATTGCCCTGTGGCCCTCACACCGGTAATCATGAAATGCTTTGAGAGACTAGTCCTTCAGCACACCAAGAATTACCTCCCCCCAGAATTCGACCCCCACCAGTTTGCATACCGTGCAAACAGATTCACAGAAGATGCCATCACCCTCCACTCGGTGCTGAGTCACCTAGAACAGCGGCAGAGCTACGCCAGAATGCTCTTTGTGGACTACAGCTCACCCTTCCACCACTCGCCCATTGAGAGCCTACTAACTTACTGCATCACAGTATGGTACGGCAGCTGCACTAAGGTGGATAGAGCCACCCTCCCAGCATGTTTGCAATGAGTAGGAGATGCTCTGTATCTCACTGTACAACTGTATAGTGACAAAGGTATTGGGTTCTTTTCTAAAAATTGCTATAAACAGAGGAACCCAAACTGATGAAAAGTGGCGAATATTTTTTTTCAAATGACTATTTTTAGTGGATGTTTGATATAGAAGCAGAATGACAGAATGTTAAAAGAAGTTACTTTTAGTCATTCTAAGCTGGGCATTGCGTTCTCTGGCTGTTCAAAGCCATGGAACTTTAGACTTTCCAAGCAAATAATGATGGCCATACTGATGTTCTTTTCAGTACATTTTACTTTATGTTCATTTTCATTTTTATGATGTTTCTATTTTTACATAATTCCTCCCACATAGCAAAATTGGTATGGCCTGGATCTGTCCCACACAATGTGCTTACACATGGCCTGCGTACCGCAAAGAATGACGGGCCTATGGTGGCCCAGATCTGGTTTACCAGAGGTGGCCCACACATGAGCCAGCACAAGGCCAGTTGCAGACACACTGCTGGCCCTGTGCTGGCCCAGAACAGTTTCAGCTCTGGCCCCAGATGTCAGCCTAATGTGTACCTTAGCCATGTAAGCCATGTAATAACAACATGTGCTGGAACATAATAGTGCAAAAGTAACATGACGAAACTCTGTTCAGACAGTGAATGGACTGATTCTTATACAGCACTTTTTTACTCACCCATATTACTCAAAGTGCTCTATACAACATGTCACATTCACCCAATCAGGCCAAATGTGGCATGCCATCACATAAACAGTGCCATCTTACCATGCCAGAAGTCATCCAGCAGTGCCGGCTTGACACCAGATCCAGGCAAGACCCGTCTGCTATGTGGGATGACTTGTTCTTTTGGCGTTTTAGTTGTGGATTATGTTTGGGCTGTCTCTCTTGCCCTTTCAGTATTGTTTTCTTGTGCTTCTAAGTGTCCCTTTGTTTCTTTTTAGGTTATGTAGTATGGGTTAGAGATATTTTGTATGTTGTTTTTGTTTAATAAATCCGCCTTTTGGATTATTCCCTGATGTGCCTGAGTTCTGTTATTTAGTGTCACTTTGAAAGGACACACATCCAGCATTGACATATAATTGTTCTTTCAATTTTTGATAAACATTACAGTGAATTGAGATGTAACTTGGCCCAGAGGTACGGTAGGACGCCCAGAGTAAGAAAGTGTTGAAAGTTGGACCTCAACTATTATGGATGATTTTTAATGAATTTTTGAAATTTCCATAATTGTAGTGTATTGGCTGTATTGAATTGCATATAAATGTCCTTTAATTTCTGAGTAATTTTACAGTGAATCTGGCTGAAACTTGGCACACAGGTACAGTAGGTGTCCCAGAGGAGGGATGTGTTGAAAGTTGGACCTCAACTACTCAGGATGATTTTTAATGAATTTCTGAAAATTGACATAATTCTATTGTATTGGCTGACTGCAGTGGATACAAGTACCCTTTAATTTCTGAGGAATTCTACAGTAAATCTGGATGAAACTTGGCACACAGGTACAGTAGGTGTCCCAGAGAAGGAATCTGTATTTTAAAAAAGAGTGGACTTCATATTTGAACTATAATGACACTCCCGAAACATCAGCTTCTGTTCTATGGGAAGCAGGGAAAGCTGTGATGAGAGGTAAAATAATTTCTTTCTCATCACATAAAAAGAAAAAAGAAAACAAAAATATTCAGGAATTAGAAAAAAACATCAAATCACTAGAAGAAGCCTACGCGTCCCACCAAGATCAGGAAACATTGAACAAAATACGCAAAACAAAACTAGAATTAAATGAGATAATTGATAAAAAAAAACAAAATTCTTAGTACAAAGACTACGCCTACAAAATTATGAACATGGTAATAAATCCGGTCAATTTCTAGCAAACCAGCTAAAAATAAAGAAAAAACAACTATATGTGCTGTTCAAGATTCATCTGGGAACACAATATATGATCCGATACAAATAAACAACATTTTCAGGGATTTCTATAAAACGTTGTATTCACCACAAATAAACCCATCTAAAAAAGAAATTGATCAGTTTTTGGACAACATAACTCTTCCAAAATTATTGGACACTCAAGCAATGGCACTGGATTCACCACTGACACCAGGTGAACTCCAGGAAGCCCTGATAAGTATGCACAATAATAAGGCTCCAGGTCCAGATGGCTTTCCTGCAGAATTCTACAAAGAATTCTGGTCGATTCTAGCACCAGTTTTCTACAGAACGTTGTTGGAAATTAAAGAAAAGGGCAGACTTCCATCAAATATGAATTCTGCAAACATTAATCTCCTGCTAAAACCAGGCAAAGACCCTGTATATCCCTCAAGCTATCGTCCAATATCCCTTATAAATGTAGACCTTAAAATAATCTGCAAAGCTCTCTCAAAGAGACTGGAGAAAATAACCCCCCTCTTAATTCATCCTGACCAAACTGGTTTCATAAAAGGTAGGCACTCATCAACAAATACACGTAGATTACTTAATTTGATAGACTACTCATACAGTAAAAACCTAGAAACTACAATATTCTCTTTAGACGCAGAAAAAGCATTTGACAGAGTTAACTGGAAATTTCTATTTGCAACTTTACACAAATTTGGTTTTGGATCCTCTTTCATAAACTGGTTAAAAATATTATATAATTCCCCAACAGCTTGTGTTAGAACAAATGACCAGACATCCTCCAGCTTCTGTCTCTTGAGGGGCACCAGGCAGGGATGCCCACTCTCCCCTTCACTATTTGCAATTTTTATTGAACCACTAGCAGCAGCAATTAGACAGAATTCAGTAATTAAGGGCATAAAATGCAAGAACGTGGAACATAAAATCAGCCTTTATGCGGATGATGTGTTACTCTTTCTCCAAAATTCACAAACCAATATCTCTGGGGTGATTGAATTGATAAACTCTTTTGCAAGAATATCAGATTACTCAATTAACTGGTCAAAATCTACAGTCCTACCGATTAATTGCTCCTTCCATAATTCCTCTTCTACACCACTGCAATCGGGAAATATAAAATATTTAGGTATTAATGTTTCTCCCAAGCTTGCAGATCTAACTAAATTAAACCATATCCCACTTTTAAAGAAGGTAGAAGATGATCTGGCTAGATGGAAATGTCTACCCATATCACTCATGGGAAGGGTTGCCGCTATAAAAATGATGGTCTTACCAAAAATAAATTATTTATTCTCAATGATCCCAACTAAACCGCCACAAGATTGGTTCAGATCTCTAGATTCATGTATGTCCAAATTCCTTTGGAAAAATAAACCCCCACGTATAAGCTTAAAAACACTACAAAAGACCAAGGATAAAGGAGGACTAGAACTGCCTAACTTTCAGCACTACTTCTTAGCCAACAGGCTTCAGTTTATCTCAGGATGGCTAAAACATACCCTCTTAGATGAACCTTGGCTAGATGTAGAACAAGCACTCTGCAATAATCTAGAGATCTCAGACCTACCATTTATCAGCTCAAACATCCAACGACATGAATGCTTTAAAAGCATCAACATCAGCTCTTCTCTGACAGCATGGTGGGAGTTTCTAAAATTGACGGTGTCTTCATTAATCCCATGCAAACGTACACCTATCTGGAACAACCCTGACATATTACAAAACAATAATATGATAAACTTTTCAGATTGGAGTGATAAAGGAATCAAATATTTAGAACATATACTAGAAGGAACATAATTTATTTCATTTGACGGACTAGTTACACAATATGGGATCAACAAGAAAAGATTTTTAGAATATCAACAAATTAAATCCATAGTAAAAAAGAAATTTAAACCGGGTCAAGTTGAACTACAAACACCACCAAGTGTGGTTCAATTTCTTACTCTTAAACCCCCCAAATTACTATCCAAAATATACAGAATGCTTTCTAAAACAGATGAATCAATATCACTTCCTATTGCAAAATGGGAAGCGGATTTATCAGTTAACTTAGACCTAAACTTCTGGTCTCAGATTTGCTTAAAAACCTTTCATCTAATTAGAAATCCCAGTCTTCCGAGATCAGACGAGGTCGGGTGTGCTCAGGGTGGTATGGCCGTACAATGAGCGGGTGGAGGGAGGTTCGGAGTCTTCTCTCACCCCCGTTCTCTGCGACCTGCTGGAGCAGGGGGGCTAGGACTAGGAGGAGGAGTTGGTCGTCCGACTGCGGTCTGGAGTGTGGAGCCTTCCTGCTGCTGCGGAGTCGGGGCGGTCTGCCTCCCCCCACTGCAGGGAAAAAGGAAACACCACCTGGGTCTGGGTGCAGTTCCCCCCTCCAGGGGCGGGGGCACCTAGACCCGGTTTGTAGAGTACGCTTGGGGAGTGTGATCGTGTGTACAACGTCTCTTTATGTCTGTCTCCACGTTGGTTGAGTGTGGAGTAAGTGCATATGAGAGCATGAGGGTGGGAATGGATGTTTGTATCTGTGTGTGCCTGTATGTCTGTGTCTATATGTCAGGTTGGGTGTCAGGCGCCACCTCTCTGGGGACATCTCAGGCCCTCCAAGGTTTGGAGGCCTATCTCCCCCTACCACCACTTCCCCTGCCAGTGGCGGACCCCCTCAGACATCGGTGCGTTGGTGGTTCTTTGTGTCCGGGGATGGGCGTCCAGGTACACACCGGCTCACTCCTTGGCGGCCGCTTATCGGGGCCTGGAGCCTGGGGCTCGCTCGGGCCACTTCGGAGGTGGGGTGCCCCCGGCCTCTCGGCCTGGGGCTCGGTCACTCAGGCGCAGCTGGCTGCCGGCGGAGCTCACGGGCGCGTCACTGCAACTCCCCCTGGCTTCTGCTCCGCGGCTGCTGAGTGAGCCCTCATCTGGGACTCTCCTCAGCTCTTTCCGGGACAGTGGCGCAGCTGCCCCTCTGTTGGTCTTCCTTGGTCTCTTGTGTTCTGGGGGCCTCTGGATGTCTGGAGTTTTGATCTCCTCCACACCTGCTTCAAGCCCTGGAGGACGGGGCTGTGGCCCCCCCACACCCTCTAGCAGATTATTACATGAAGGAACCTTTTAAAAAAACAAAAAACAAGCGCGTCCATGCTCACAGGTGTACACACGGGTGATCACACCCACAAACTACACCCTTTTTGGCTCCTACCTCAAAGCACACTGTGTTCTGTTGATCTTATGTGCTGCACAATAATGTTTAACATTTAGTATTTACTGTCATATTCCCATATATCATTGTGATGTTGTTTATTCTATTACTCTTGTTCTCTTCTGCTTGCTTTCTTTTTTCTTTCTCAGCAGGTGATCCAGGTGATTGATATATGCATTTTTTTTTCTCTGCCCGTTCTGTTGGTTTTTGTCTTTTGCCCTTCTCCCCCGTCCCTCTTCTCAGCTGTTTCTCTTTCCCTCTTTCTTTCTCCCCTTCTTTCCCCCAGTCAAGTCTGTCCCGTATTCAGTAAGTGAAAATAAAATAAACAATAAAAGGTGAATCAAATGGACCATTACGGCAAGGCTGGGATGGTCAGTTTGGTAAAGTAAATCCGTTGGGCATCTTTCTTTGCCTTTTCATCTGATGGCAAAAGAGCCAAACGGGACAGGCCAAAAAAAAAAAAAAAAAAAAAAAAAAATTACAAAAAGTATAGATTTTACAATTATTGACTGCTGTCTTGTAACCACCTTGATAAAACAGAATGATTGCCTCATTAATGATTGAAAATTGTTCCTCTAAAGAGTGAAACAGTTAACAATTCTGCATATTTGCCACAGACCTTACTAATGTTATATCTCTTTGCTGATAGAGCCTGTTTTTCAGTGAATGGCTGTAGTTTGTTTTGTTTTTTTCCAACAGCCTTCCCTACGCAAAGATTCCACTCCTCTAACGTGTCTTGGAAACTTCAAACCATTCGCCTCGGGAGGATGAATTCATGTGAACTGATTAATGTTAAAAAATAAATAAATAATAAAAGAAAAAAAAAAAAAAAAAAAAAAAAAGGATGATTTTTAATGAATTTTTGAAAATTGACATAATTCTATTGTATTGATGGTATTGAATTGAATATAAGTTTCCTTTAATTTCTGAGGAATTCTACAGTAAATCTGGATGAAACTTGGCACACAGGTACAGTAGGTGTCCCAGAGGAGGGATCTGTTGAAAGTTGGACCTCAACTACTCAGGATGATTTTTAATGAATTTTTGAAAATTGACATAATTCTATTGTATTGGCTGATTGCGTTGAATATACGTTTCCTTTAATTTCTGAGGAATTTTACAGTAAATCTGGATGAAACCTGGCACACAGGTACAGTAGGTGTCCCAGAGAAGGAATCTGTTGAAAGTTGGACCTCAACTACTCAGGATGATTTTTCATGAATTTTTGAAAATTGACATAATTATATTGTATTGGCTGACTGCAGTGGATACAAGTACCCTTTAATTTCTGAGGAATTCTACAGTAAATCTGGATGAAACTTGGCACACAGGTACAGTAGGTGTCCCAGAGAAGGAATGTGTTGAAAGTTGGACCTCAACTACTCAGGATGATTTTTAATGAATTTCTGACATTTCCATAATTGTATTGACTGTATCGGGCTGTTTCATTGTAATTTGTGTGCGCGCATGTGCGTGCGACTGTTCGCGCGCGCGCACGTGTGCGCGGGTATAGGCTTTCAATCGGCACATAAAGCGTAAAGGCGCTACCGTAAAGACTGGTGTAAAAGCGCAAGGAAATTTATGCGGCGGATACGAGGCGGCTGGCTTGACCGCGGCTCACAAATGACGGCTCACTTTACCGCGGTTTTTCTCGGGTATATGTATCAGTGTGAGGTGAAGTGACTCTGGTATAAAGGGCAGATTGGAGCCAGTTTTTAACTCTGAAGATTTTGTGCTCAGCCTGTTCAGCATCAGCTGCGACAATAACTTTCATATGAAGGACTGATTGGGGCCAGTTTTCAGCTCAGGAGGTTTATAGACAAACATGTTGGGAGTCCAAAAGCAGCATAATTTCATTTAGCAGGAAAGTAGGGTTTAAGTGTTTTGGGTTCTTGTTCATAACTAAAAGCAAAGTGGAGTGGGAGAAAGATAGGTAGATGCCTTAACCCAGACCTTCCCAAAGTGTGTGTGTGTGTGTGTGGGGGGGATGCAGAGCCATGGCAGGGATGCATGCATCGCAGTATGAAAGGGGGGGGGGGGGACAAAATGCTTGCACACTGCTAGCACGGGGCGCCTACAGGAATGCAAAGCAAGAGATGAAGCTGAATATGTTTCCAAAACAACTTCATTCTAAGCCAAAGACTAGAAAATATGGTTAAGCAAATCTTCCCTTTGGTTTCACCTGCACAAGTGCCGAGGTAGGTCTCCCTGCAGAATTGGTTTTCCCTTTGTCAGGAGCAGCTCTGGGCTCTTCAAATCACGGACAAACAGTATCCCACATTCTTGATTTTTATTTCACAAACACTTGTTGTAATGGCTAACTACTGGTGACATTTTGGAGATGACAGTTCTTTATACAGTAAAGTTACAGCGGGATACAAATAATATCAGACTGATCCTGCCACGATTTGTTCCCCCGGTTCAAATCACGGACAAACAGTATCCTACAGCTGTTTATGTTTTTAAACCCATTTTGCACAGAGACGCATTTTTTAAAAATGTATTGATAGCAATGTTGAACATTATTACACAGGAAAAAAACAACTACAGTAAAATAATCACACCGTGATGCCTCTGTCTTTGTAAATGGAGGGACAGTAACTGTGTGTGTATGTAAGCATGTAAAACCTGCAGATAGTCAGATTAACAGTATTTTGTCTCTATCTGCCTTTCTGCGATTCAACTCATGTAAACAATAACATGGCGCACAGCGTGGCGTGAAAAAGGCACATACCTTTGATGTTGTGTGACAAACTCTGTATTCCTCCTCCACACGTAAACGCAAAAAAGGAGTTTTAAAAAATCTCCGTTTTCGGTGATTCACGCCGTTTACGTGTGGACGAAACAGCTGCGTTTTCAAAAGTACCCGTGTAGGCGTGGACGTAGCGTAAAAGAGTTAGTAGTTTATTTTCTTACTACCTGTAGTTTATTGCACATTACTTGTATTTGCTTAATTGTTTACTGCATTTCGTTGCCCTGTACCTGTGCATGTGCAATGACAATAAAGTTGAATTCTATTCTATTCTAATTCTATTCTACTAAATGTTTGAGGTGTGAAATAAACCGCAGTGGAGCAAAATATGGGCGTGTGTGGTTGGAGGATGTGTTTGTGCGTGCGTGTGCATGCGCGCGTGCACTCACGCGGGGGGGCGAACATTTTTCTTGTAAAACAAAGGGGGCCTAGCAAAAAAAGTTTGGGAACCACTGCACTAATAACTTTTTTTCTGTCTTCTTCTCCTTTAGGAAAAAAAAAAAAGCTTTTCCAAAAACACATTCAGAGTCATGCAAAAAAAAAAAAAGCAATTTCCCCAAAAGATGTTTCATGTTGTATTTTACTGACACAGTCCTGAAGTGACAAAGCACAGATTTCTATATGTGTGGACTTTCCTTCATATCAGACACAAAACTGATGCTGTACATTCACAGTGTGTGTCTTTTTATCTGTCCGTGATTGTTATTTATTCTTGTTTTTTGCACACATGAGTCCACTGTTCCTTTTAGTATAAATCATAATTAAAATAAATGGTATGTGACTTTAAGACATATCCTGTTGTTTTTCTTTATTCAGCTATGAGAGAAGTGCCACACCATCGTCTGCTATGAATGGAAAATTTTCAGATCTTCAGCAGCTGTTGCCAGTTAAAGAAGAGGTTCGCTGGAGTCCCAGTCTGGACCAGCAGGACACAGACCTTCATCACAAAAATGAGATACGTGAGGGAGAACAGTTTGATGGCCTGGTTGAAGCTGATATCACCAGGTTTCCAATTAGTCCTGTGAAGAGTGAAGATGATGATGAGAAACCTGACTCCTTGCAGCTTCATCAAAGGCCTCTGACCAGCTGCTCAGATAAACAAATGAAAGCAGAAACTGATGGAGAGGACTGTGGAGGACCAGGATCAGCCACTGACCCAAACCCACAACAGAGTCCTGATTCTCTTGAGATGGAAGTCAGCTTTGGTGATAAATTGCATAAACCTGAAATTGAAGACAGTTATGATGGTAGAAAGAAGAGCAGGACACTTGAGTCAGGCAAAAATGAAGATCTGGAATTTAACAGTGCCAACACATCCTTCAACTGCTCTGACTGTGGTAAACATTTCCTTTATAGGCAAACTCTTCAGAGACATGTGACAAGTCATTTGGGAAAAAGGACAAATAAAAAATGTTTTAAAATGAAGCAAAATCCACATTCACAGATGGCGGGCCACAAAGAAGAGAGACTGTTTGATTGTGATGTCTGTGGACATAAATTTAAGAGAGAAGCAAATCTTACAACACACATTAGAGTTCACACAGGTGAGAAACCATTTAGCTGTAACGTTTGTGAAAAAAAATTTAGACATCAGTATAATCTCTATAGACATTTGAAAATCCACACTGGAAAGAAATCATTTAGTTGTGCTGTTTGTAATAAAACATTTTCACAACGGTGGGACCTGAAAAGACACAAGATTGTCCACACAGGAGAGAAACCCTTTAACTGTAGTATGTGTGGCAAAAAATTTACACAGAGGAATCATTTTAAGAGACATATTAGGGTCCACACTGGGGAGAGACTGGTTGGTTGTGATGTCTGTGGTAAAAGATTTAACTGTAAGAGAAACCTAAAGACACACATGAAAGTTCACACAGGAGCAAAACCATACAGCTGTGATATTTGCAATAAAAGATTTTCACAACCAGGAATTTTGAAAAGACACAGGAGCATCCACACAGGAGTTAAGAGCCTTCGACCAGATGAACCAAGACGTCTTGGTTTGATGGCACTCGTGACACAATCAGCTGCTTCAGAACTGGTGCAGACACAAGTCTTGAACAGAGTAGGTAAGTGAAGCACATTCAATTGCATTTGTTGTAGCGTATTAACATATAACTCGTATGGGCTATCAAAACGCATTATTTTCACAATAGTGTATAGCAGGTAATTTTGCTTTCTTCCAAAGCATTAGGGATTTTCTGATAGTGGGGATTTACTCCAAAAATACACTGTCTGCAGCTGCATGACATTCTGGCTCTGACACGGCCAGGATGATGCTTCTCGTTCCAACAGATGTGTTTCACAAATATCCCAGAACTGACACACTGTTCCATTTGCTTAAAATAGACTTCTTTTTTTTTTCTAACTGAAGCCATGTCAAGCTGTACAGATCAGTTGGGGAGGACAGGCAAATAGCCAGATGAGTGACAGGGAGAATGCAGTAAATATTGAAAATAAAACAACCGACACATGCTAAATACTCCAGTCTATGGACATTTGTGTTTCTGGGTTCCCTGCAGATGGTCAGCAGACGTTCCTGATTAAAGAGGAGTTTCCCTTGAGCCCCTTTGTGGACCAGCAGGACTCAGACCTCTACCAGATAAAGGCAGAACAGAAGGAACTCTTCACCTGTCGTGAGGGAGAGTACTTTAATGGGCTGCAGGAAACTGATATTACCAGGTTTCCAGTCACTGCAATTCGAGTGAAAAGTGAAGATGATGAAGAGAAACCTTACTGCTCGCAACTTAATCAAGACAACAATGATTCCGAGCCTCCAAGCAGCTGCTCAGACAAACAAATAAAGTCAGAAACTGATGGAGGGCACTGTGGAGAGCCAGACCCTGACAAAAACCAGTCTGGTCATTTAAAACAAAATACTGATGGAAAAGTTTCTGACTCTTGTGAAACTGAAGTCAGTATTGATGATGATGATGATGATGATTGGCAGGAGCCTTTGACAGACTCTGGACCAGAAACTGAAGTCAGTAGCAATGGTGGGAAGGACAGCAAGGCTCTTGATTCAGGTTTAAAGTGTAAACGGTCTCTTCAGAAACATGTTATCAGTAGTTCAGGGAGAAGGTCTTCATGCTGTTTAGCTAATAAGAAATGCTTAAAAGTGAACCGAACTGATTTAGAAGGAATCCAAACAGAAGATAAACCATTTGGCTGTGATACTTGTGGACAAAGATTTAATCAAAACGCACATCTAAAGACCCACATGAGAATCCACACAGGAGAGAAACCATTCCGCTGTAACATTTGTGAAAAAATATTTAGACATCAATACAACCTTAACAGACACATGAGAGTCCACACGGGAGATAAACCATTTAGCTGTGGTGTTTGTGGACAAAAATTTAACCGTAACACAAATCTCAAGACGCATATGCGGATTCACACGGGGGAGAAACCATTTGGTTGTGGTCTTTGCAGTAAAAGATTTTCACAGCCTGGGGATCTGAAAAGACATATGAGTGTCCACACAGGTGAGAAACCATTCAAATGTAGCATTTGTAGTAAAAGATTTACGCAGAGGATTCATTACAAAACTCACATGAGCGTTCACACAGGAGAAAGACCATTTGGTTGTGACTTGTGTGGCAAAACATTTAACAGAGAAGGAAATCTGAAAATCCACAAAAGAGTCCACACAGGGGAGAAACCTTTTGGTTGTGATATTTGTGGACAAAAATTTAACCAAAGCACAAATCTGAAGACACACATGAGAGTCCACTCTGGAGAAAAACCTTTCCACTGTAGCATTTGTGGAGAAAGATTCACGCGAGAGGGAAGTCTGAGGAGACACATGAGACGCCAGGGAATGAACCATTTGATTGTGGTGAAAAGTTTACATGACAGTAATCATAATGTAATTAAATGAATATTTTTTTAATATATGTTGACAAAACATATATAATGCAATGGTGGTTTTTCAGTATTTCTAATTATGTTATTTATTATAAATCTGTAAATTATATAATACTAAACAATAAAACTGGGGGGAGAACTGGTCTGACAGTGCTTCCTTTTTTGTGGTTTCTACATTTCAAAAAAATGATTCATGTGTGCTGCTTGCAGGTTCTTGGACTTATGGCACGTCAAATTAATTTTAGTGTTAAAAAGGAAATGGAAGAAAGACTGGGACCTTTTCGTCATTGTTGCATGACAGAAATGCTTTCAGCAATTAAAATTTTATGATTTATCACACAAAGTAACCAGGTAAAGGTGCCTGTTGGGTCTAAACTCAGACCCCGCTGTATCCAAGACTTATTCCCATGAAAGAAAAACAAGGCAACAGTGTTCGATCGATTTCTTGCGCAAGGGAGGCCCCCTCATCTGTGTCCAGCACGACAATGAACCCCGATGATGGCCTCCTCTCGCTGCCTTTTATTGACAAACTTCAAACAATAGTTTACAAAACACCTCCCCCTGCAACCCCTTTTGGTTACAAAGACAAGGCACTGTATGTAAATGTATACACTGGGTGTGTGTGTCTGTGTGTGTGTGTGTGTGTGTGTGTGTGTGTGTGTGTGTGTGTGTTGATCAAAGGGTCATAAAACCTAAAAGCAGGAACAACATCCTTGGTCATAAAGAGGGTAGTCTTCCCCCACACCCAATGTATGGTTTACCAAAGATAACACAGTGAAACCATACAAAGGGTAGGAAGCTCTACCAAACATCAAACAGATCTTCAAAAGGACGTTCCTGTGATAAAACACTTCAACCTCCCACCCAGAACCTCGAGAATCTGGGGATGGGAGGAAAGAAAGAATTCCTTTCACAGAGTTAAAACAATGGACAAATGGTATATATAAAAATGACAAATGTTTAACTATTTAATCTAACAGTGCCGTTAGAAGGGTACGTTCTTTTTGCCAGAAACCTTTCCTGCAGCTTCCTTCAGTGCTAACATGTTATAGATTCAGTTGACTTTATATTCATATATTTTCAGTTTTCTAGGTTCAAGTTCCTAACCCTAAACCACAGGGGGAAGTTTGTTGGCTACAGAATCAGTTAGGTTTAGGAAAAAAAATAATGATTTGGGCTCAAATAAATTTTAGGGCTTTTTTGTGTCTGAAATTCTAAAAAGGCATTTTCTTTTTCAAATGTGTTTTGAGTGGCCAAATAGGCTAACAGATTTTGAATAGAGCCTCCGTAGTACTCTTCATAACATTTCAGCTGCTGCTCTACAAAAATAATTTTTACATTTCTAAGTAAAATTAAAAAGACTACAGTGAATAAAGTCTCTGATGTATCCACAGGTCAGCCTGTGTGAAAAGACAGGGCTTATGTAAGTTAAAGCACTGATTATTGAACAGTCTGTGCTTTTGCGACTATAGTTTTAGAACAGACAACAGGCATCTACATCAGTTCATATGATTCAGCCCTAAATATATGCTTTATCAAAAAGGAAGTTTGGAGACTAATCTTAAAAATAGAGATGGATATTGGTTCCAAAGAGGAGGGGCCTGAAAACTGAAGGCTCTGCCTCCCATTCTACATTTAAATACTTTTAAATGGTGTGAGTGTGAAGTACTCTAATAGGGTGATATGGTACTATAAGAAAATGAGATGGGGCCTGATTATTTGAGACCTTGTATGTGAGAAGCAGAATTTTGAATTCTGGATGTAACAGGGAGCCAATACAGGAGAAATCTGCTCTCTCTTTCTAGTCCCTGTCAGGACTCTTGCTGCAGCATTTTGGATTAACTGAAGGCTTTTCAGGGAGTTTTTAGGACATCCTGATAATAATGATTTACAGTAGTCCAGCCTAGAAGTAATAAATCCATGAACTAGTTTTTCAGTATCACTCAAACACAGGATATTTTTAATTTTAGAGATATTGCACAAATTGAACAAAGCAGTCTTACATATTTTTGTAATATGTGCATTGAAGGACATGTCCTGGTGAACAATGACTCCAAGGTTCCTCACAGCGTTACTGGAGGCCAAGGTAATGCCATCCAGAGTAAGAATCTGGTTAGATACCATATTTCTAAGATTTTCAGGGCCGAGTACAATAACCTCAGTTTGATCTGAATTTAAAAGCAGAAAGTTAGCGGCCATCCAGGTCTTTATGTCTTTAAGACATTCCTGCAGTTTAATTAATTGCTGTGTGTTATCTGGCTTCATGAATAGATACATTTGGGTGCTATTCCTTCTGATGATACTGCCTAAGTCAGGGGTCTCGAACTCCAGTCCTCGAGGGCCGGTGTCGTGAAGGCGACTGTTGTTGTGATTTGGCGCTGTATGAACAATAGATGCACTAGAGGGGAAACAGCGGCACTGCCTCCAAAGCTGGAATGTTTTTACAGGGGGAAGTCATTCTTGTTTTTTTCCTCTACATCTTTTCTGACTGTCTTGAAACTTTTTCATGTGTCCCTGTTGCAACACACCTGAATACAATTAGTAAGACTCTATAGAACTTGACTGAATGCTGAGGTTGCTATTCAGCCATTTGATTCATGTTACAGCACCTCATGAGTGAATGAACACGGTGCAATAAAAGTACTTTTAGAAAGAAATTTTTCCAAACACTTAAATTTACTTGTGTAGGGTTAGGGGTTGCCACTTCAGCATGCAGTCAAGTTCGTGAGTAAATCGCTTTGGCTGAGATTATAGTTTTAGTCATAGTTTTCACACAGCTGAGTAAACATGAAACAGAAAACTGATAAAACAGAAGTGTGAAATGGTAGAGGATTTACTCCAATGTCCTGTTATATATTAGCAAGCGAGGAGCAGATGGCTGAGTTTATTAAACTCCACCGAGACAGCTGATGATGCAATTCTGAAGGCTAGACCATCCCATTTCACATCCTCGCCCTTCCAGCCTTCTCAGTCTTTGAAGGACCCGGCCCGTGTAGAGCACAAAGGCTGCGTCCTCCGAAGGATGCAGCCTAGTTTTTGGGACACAGCTACAGTGTACTTTCAAGAACAATTTCCCATCAAAAATCGCAATTTTCTGTATTATTCGCCTCCTTATTACACACTACTCTACCGTTGTTTACAGCGCAGTCAGCCACTGTTTTTTTGTTTTGTTTTGTTTTTCCTCCAAAAATGACCTCAGACAAGAAAGCCTCATTTCTGCTCTTCAGTACTGAAGAAATTGAAACTTTTTAATTGTGCCAAATTGCAAAACGCTTAGCTGTGTCTCTAATGAAACCGCTGTAACTTTTCTCTGTTTCACTTCAGCAGCATCAGGTAATGATCCTATGTTGATTCATTGTAGCTTGCCATCACCAGTGTGTGAATGTGTGCGTGAATGGGTGGAGGACTGGATGTGTGAAGCGCTTCAGGGTCCTTAGGGACTAGTAAAGCGCTGTACAAATGCAGGCCATTTGCCATTCAGGGTTTTCTTCAGTTTTTGTTCTACTGTAGAATATTTTTAAGGATATCTCACTTATCTGCTATAAAAAGCCAGGCCAGGAAAATCTCCTTCATGTTTTTCTGTTTTATTACTTTGACACAAAGGCATCTGCTGTGATGCTCACACCCAGGGGCAATTCTAGGATCAGAGCTTTGGGGGTGCTGAGCACCCAGAAAGCTGCCCATCCAGGCAAGGTAAACTTTACTTGTCACAATGAGACTTCTTCCCTGTCTCTATCAGTCCCTGCATCCTTAAATGTCTCCAGTTGTCCCGAGTTCCCTCTGACTGTCTCCTTGGTGCATTTAAACCCCTGTTCCTCCCTGTCCTCATCGTCTGTTGTCTTCAGCTCCATTATCAGTCGGAATTTTACCCTCTCTGTGCAAGTCTGCAAATTTCTTTATTAAATCATATGATTCTTAAATTCACCAAGCCTCTCTGTACCTGGGTCCTCGTCACAAAACATGACATCACTGTTTTGTACATTTTAACACAATTTAATCCCCACATTTGTGAAAGAAAAGCAAAACCCTTTTTTGAAAAGTCTGTAACAAAACCATCAAATCTGATAAAGGTTATTTAAATGCTGCTAAAGACTACTACTGCCAAAGAAGAATGGATTGGAATTTTAAAAAAAAGAAAACATATCCTAACCTTAATTACTGCGGGAGAATAATGAATGATGCTTACAGTGAGTAAAAAGTAAACTGAGTGCATTTTTTTGGACAGAGATTCACTTTTAATGTGTTTGCATAATATAATACAGATACATAAAAATACACTCCAAAAATACAAGAGTCCTTGAAATGTACAAAATATTATTAAAACATTGAGACACCTTGGCCTATGGTACAATGTATACAATGCATGAAAAGATCTTTACTGCAGATACTACTATGGCTCTGCAGATTTTTTCTTTTCTTTTAAACTATGTCGCCTCAGCTTGAGGTTGGTAAATCTGTCTATCACATTTTGGTGGTCAAGTCTCTCAAGCATCTTTCTCAACTGACATCACAGCCAGGTGCTGGAGTCTGCTTTGACCCATGGTCCTTCTCAGCCAGGTATGAAGCTGACTCAAGACACTAAAAGACCTCTCACAGCTACAGCTGCTAACTGGGTTTGTTAGGGCAACCTGAATAACAGTTTTCAGTGTGGGGAAGATCCGATTATCCAGAAGATGAACTCCGCTGCGTCTCAGCCACTATCGCTCTGGCAGCAACGGCGCTAGAACCAGAGCAGGGGGGGGAGGGGTTATCTATACTTTTGTTGTTAAAGTGTTCCATCTCAATTAAGTACTGTATGCTTTTTATATTTTTAGTAGTGTGTCACACAAACAGCAGATATTGTCAAAAAAGTAAGATATCTTTGGGGGTGCTTTGATTCTTTTTGGGCTAAAATCACCCCTGCTCACACCTCTGATGAAGTCTCACAAGCGTCAGCTTTGTTTTTACACATAGATATAAAAATATGGATATGTACTGATAAATGATCAGAATTATAATATTTCTGCCCATCTGAGTTAAAGTTGAATCGAATCGGATTGAATTGAATCGGGACCTTGTGAATCGGAATTGAATCAATTACAGAAATCAAAATCAATACCTAGCCCTACTCTGGCTTCCTCACACAGTCCAGAGATGTACTTATTGATACAACTAGTGATTCTAATTTGGCTGCGGATTTGAGGTGCTGTATGAGTGGTTCAGTTCAGTTCAGTTCAGTTCATTTTTATTTCAAACATTTCAAACATGTGCCTTCACAATCATTACAAAATATCATTCCATTATTTGTTTGAAAAGGAGTAGGCTGAAGTATTTACTTATTTGTCCCTACCCCCTCAAGTTTTACCTCTCATTCATTTAATTTTTTTTGTCTTAAATTAAACAAACAACATATGAAACATATAAACATATGAAGTAAAACAAAACATAACATACATAAATCAAAAACAAGAAATTAGCAAGCCCCACCACAGTATAGTTTCTTTCATATGAAAAATACAGAATGTGTATATTTGCAGATACACAAGTTATGGAAAAACAACAAACCAAAACAAAACAAAAAAACAAAAAAACAACCAAAAAAGAACCGCAACACCATTACCAGCAACATTACCATCCTGGGTTAACCCCGTTTTCTTCATTCTTATACTTATTTAAAATTAGGTTTTTATATTTTACTTTAAACTGTTTTATGTTTTGACTGTCTTTTATTTCTTCTGTTAGACTGTTCCATAATTTAACTCCTGCAATTGAGATTGACATAGTTCTTAAAGTTGTTCTAAATGTGGTTTAAATGTGACTGATTATGCTGCCTTAATGACAGTAAACAGTGGATGTCTTTAAAAAAACATTTAATCAAATGAAAAAAAACAAGAGCCCCAGGTGGTGTATGGATGCTTCCCGACGTTCCTTATACTCGCGATCAGTGAAGAATATGTTATCATAACTTTCTTACCTTAATAATTTAGATCATTTATGCATATTTCCCCTCTAATGAATCATTACTATTTTACTAAGCCATTTTAGATTCTGCATTAACTTACTTTTGGTATTTTAGAGAAAAATGGTCTCACTTTGCGTTGAGGCTCTTATTTTATTCACCTTTCAAACTTTGTAAACAGGTCTCTTTTTATTCAATTTGAAATTTTTAAAAATGGAAACCTACCTTCTTTTTTAAATTATTTGATATTGGATAAATATCAGATTATCTGAGTGAGCTACACACCCTTTACCAGGTCACACCCAGAAAGGACACTGCTTTCGGGTAAAATTCAGGGGTAGGAACTTTCTGTTGGGGGATGTGTGTTGCAAGGGGGAACAAAACAAAGTCCGGACTGAGGGACACGCTGCTGTTTTGGTCATGTGCTAGTCGTTTTTATCGTCCTCATGGAAGAATCGTCGCTTGTGCCTTAACTTTTTGTGGTGTCGTGGGGACTTTGAGTGTCCGCATTTGGAAAAATGCAGGATCATAATTATTGTTTCTCAGGAGAAAAGATCAAGGACGTGCTGTCGAACAAGCTGGGGCACGAAGAGGAAAAACTGGAAGAAACGAAAGTGTTCTTAGGCGTCGCCTTCTCCAGGTGGACCTCGCTGAAGAGGGACAAAAGTTTTCAGAGTGATGCCGAAGTGGCCTGCTTTCTGCTGGACAGGTAATTCAAGTTGTGCCCGAAAGCGACGCGTGAATCGGTGTTACTGTTAGAAAAATTACGAAGTGAGACACAGCGTAACAATTGCGTTTATTTGCATGCGAGGAAGCAGTGTTAACGTCCCTTCGAGCCTCTTTATCTTTCCAACGCTGTGCTGGGAACAGAAACGTGTGAGACGGTTTTACAGGAAACACAGTTAGCTACGTGGTGTACTAGTACAGGGGTACTCAACCAGGATTTAGAGGTCAAGCAACATAGAACTATACGTACACACATTATAACCATTGAAACGTGATAACTGTGCACGTTCAAGTGACGGCTGTGAACAGTTTTAGGGGCTCATTTTCTTCCGCTCCTTTAATCAACTCCCCCACTTGTTTGCTCGTTAAAATAATTGAGCTCCAGCTTGTCCTTCCAGGATTATTTTTTTTAACCCGGGCTTACATGTGGAGGTGCCCATTCATGAGCTGGGATGACATTTAGCTTTGAGCATGTTCACTGTGGAGAAAATTGCATCGCTTTTTTGTGTGGAGGCATTGCTCTGTTTTCAATGGCCACTTTTCTTTTTGCACAAAACGTTTGTTCTTTATTTTTTCTCCGTTTTTCACAGCTTTCTCCGGCGCACTCGTCTGTATCGGTCCCTTTCATTTTCTACACGTATCGCTTTCTTCCTGCCGTCTTCTCTAATCTAATCGCTTATTAAGCCCCTTTTTCTACAACCCAGTAATGGCGGCTTTATTTTTCTTGAACGAGACGCTCGCATTACTCATCTAGTGGGTAGGGTTACTGACCAGCCAATCGGTGGCATGCAGTCGGATGACGTCACATTTCAGTACCTGTTCAGATCGCTTGGAACGCTGTCACTGTCACGAGAGAGGAAACAAGATGGCGGAGTGAGCAGCAACTTTACTGCAGGCGTCCGAACGTTTTGGCTTTTTTTTGTCCTGAAACTCTGAATTTATTAAAAGCAATAACCCGTTTTTTGCGCTTTTTGTGCACTTCAACCAGCCACTGGAGAACTAACTGTAAACCAGCTTTAATTTGTCCGGGGTTAATTTTGATACTTGTCCTATGATCACGATGGATCATGACTACAACGTTTCGGTATTGAGGGAGGCGTGTGACGAGGAGGATATTCAAGATTTGGAGATCACTGACATGACTTCCAAGGACTCCAGAATCAACTGGGCTCACACTCCGACGAAAAGCCCTAACCCGAAGAAAGCAAGAGGGGTGCGAGCGCAGCCGCTGGAGGAGGAGGACACCGCTGCAGCAATCTTGCAAGCAGTCAATGTGTTAACGCAAAAGATGGATGAACAGACGGCGTTGCTGCGTAAGTTTGAAAAGCGCATTGACATGAACACGGCGGAAATAAGAAAAAATAAAGAAAGTATAGTAGAACTCCAGGAGAAAGTTGGTGAGCTGCAGAAAGAAAACAAATCCAATCCCTGCGCAGCTCCTGTGAGGAACATGCTCGATATAAGAGGAAATGGAACCTAAGGCTGACTGGTCTTCCTGAGAAAGATGATGAAAACACGAGAGAGTCAGTTATCGGGATTCTCACCAGAGTTGTGCCCTTGTCTGTGGATAAACTGAGAGAGACTGTTGATACTGTTCATCGGCTGGGAAAGAAGGGGAACGCTGCATCTTCCGGGTCCCCGAGAGCCATAATTATCCAGTTTGGCATGAGAACGGTCCGGGACGACGTCTGGAAGAAATCGAGGCATGCGAGGGTTTGCAAGGAGATGAACATCCACTTCAAGGAAGACTTCTCCAAGGAAGATCGGGAGGCTCGAGTTAAGCTGTGGCCGCTGGTCCAGGATGCCAGGAGTAAGGGAAAGGGAGCGTTTTTGAAGGACGGCTACGCTCTGATTGATAACCAAAGAGTGGACCCGAACTGATTTTCTTTTGTGTGACCTTTTACACCTCTCAGGTATGCTGCTGTTGATTAAGCCTATTGCTTAGCATGTCATTTAATTTAAAATTTCCCGGTTGTTAAGGGTTATTGCACTGAATAGTTATTTTATACAGGACACGGCTGCTCGTTCCTGCGTGTCTTCTTAAGTTTCTTTTTCTTTTCCCCAATACTTTTGTAATAGTGTTATATGTTATCTGTTATTTCCTTGAACGTCAGGGGGCTAAGAAACATTGTGAAGCGTAAGGCTATCTTTCTTTTTTGCAAGGAGCAACAGGCTAACTGTGTCTTTCTACAAGAGACCCATTCGGCAGAGGCAGACACAAAGTTCTGGAAAACACAGTGGGGTGAATCTGTTTTCTTTAGTCATGGTACGTCTCACTCAGCTGGAGTGATGATTTTATTTAATAGGTTTCCGGGAAATGTCATAGACTGTAAAAGTGATTCTGATGGTCATTGGCTGATGATAGTGTCAGAGATTAATGGTTCAAAATACATTCTGCTGTGTGTATATGGTTATACTAATAGAGCTCAGAATAAGAAACTTCTAACCTTCCTTTGTGAACAGTTAGAGCAATGGAAATTGAGCTATCTTGTTGACAAAGTTGTTGTGGGGGGAGACTTTAACATAGCTCCTGATCCCTCTGTAGATCGTCTTCCATCCAGGACCTCATGCCACAGTTACGATGAAAGTATCCTTAATTTGGTCAACAAAGTTAGTCTCTGTGACGCTTGGAGGCTGAAAAATCCATCTGTATCTCAATTTACTTGGTTTAATTCATCTAATAATGGTCAGTGTTCCAGGATTGATTACTGGTTAGTCTCTAACAATTTGATCAACAACATTTCTAAGTGTGAAATCTCCGCTTCCCCTCTAACTGATCACTGTTTGATTTCCTTATTCATCTCATTAACCAAGGTGAAACATCAATCCCTTATTTGGAAATTCAACAACAACCTTCTGCATAATGACAACTTCTGCCTTGAAGTGAGAAATTTAATTGTGGAAATTGATAAACTAGATATGTCACATGTGAGCAAATGGGAATGGTTTAAATTCCAAGTTAAACAGGTAGCAATTCAAATTAGCAAATCCATTGCTAAACAGAAAAGACAGGAGCAACAAAGCATTATAGAAAGAATTAACAGGCTATGCTGCAAACAGGATTTATCTCTGGACGAACATATACAACTAAACACTTTTCAATCTCAACTAGACAAAATGTTCTTAGAGAAAGCCAATGGTGCCTATGTTCGTTCAAGAGCCCGGTGGATTGAGGAGGGTGAGAAAAACTCTTCCTACTTTTTTAATTTAGAAAAATACAGACAATCAAATAAGAAGATTCAATCACTGAATATCAAGGGGGTTTTGACTGAG
The DNA here is from genome assembly GCF_057381915.1 of Diplotaxodon limnothrissa. NCBI lineage: Eukaryota > Metazoa > Chordata > Actinopteri > Cichliformes > Cichlidae > Diplotaxodon > Diplotaxodon limnothrissa. Next base: position 30,044,389 of record NC_140603.1, on the reverse strand, counting down.
GACCATGACAAAATAAACGTGGAAATACTTCATTTTTACAGTAACCTTTACAAGTCAACCTATTCAACGGAGAATGGCACTGTGTTTCTGGAAAGTCTTAGAGGCCTTAATGGGACATTGGATGTGGATATAAAGGTTCGTATGGAGAGTAAACTTGCAATCGAAGAGCTGGACAAGGCAATCGGACAAATGCCCAGGGGCAAATCACCAGGTATTGATGGGCTAACAGTGGAATTTTACTCCTTTTTCTGGCATGACATTAGATTAACTCTTTACAGTGCTTACTTAGAATGTATCTCATCAACTAATCTTTCACCTACAATGAAACAAGGTTTAATCACTTTAATTCCAAAACCCAACAAAGACAAACTACTTCTGGATAATTGGAGACCCATAACCCTTCTGTGTAATGATTATAAATTACTGGCTCATGTATATGCGAACCGCTTAAATGATTGTTTAACACATTTAGTGGATGAATGTCAGTCGGCGTTTATAAAAGGAAGACATATACACAATCACATTAGATTGATTTTTGATATGCTTGATTATCGCCAGTATATAAAGACAGAAAGCTTAGTGTTGTTTTTGGACTTTTATAAGGCTTTTGACACGGTTGAACATCCCTTCCTGCTTAAAGCCTTGAATTTCCTGGGTTTTGGGGATAACTTTTGTAATGTGATCAAAATGTTTTACAGTAACATTTCTAGCTCTGTCTCGCTTAACCCTGGAATGACACCTAGGTTTGAAGTGCAGAGAGGTATCCGTCAGGGATGCCCTATTTCCCCCAAATTGTTCATATTAACCACTCAACTGCTGGCACTTATCATCCAAAAAGACCCTGATTTGTATGGTATTAACATTTTTGACAAGGAATTCAAAATAAGCCAGTTTGCTGACGATACTGCACTGTTTTTAAGAGATAAATCCATGGTAGCTAAAGCGCTTAACACTATCTCATTATTCTCCCAGGCGTCAGGACTATGTCTGAATATTAACAAATGTGAATTGTTACCTATTCACACGTGTTCTGATTCTAATATAGCTTCTATAAGAGTTGAACTGGAAGTTAAATATTTAGGTATAGTGATTTCTAAAAATATGTCCCGAAGAGAAGACAACAACATCTGCAATCGTATCGTCGACATGAAGAAATCCCTTAGTCGTTGGTTGACCAGGGATATCACTATATTTGGCAGAGTCATCCTTTCCAAAGCTGAAGGTATCTCTAAATTAATTTACCCATGTCATTCTCTTTATGTTTCTCCCCAAAATATTAGGAAAGCCAACTCAATTATTTTTCAATTCCTATGGAAAAACAAAACCCACTATATTAAGAGATCACAGTTGGTTAAAGATTATGAGAAGGGTGGTGTCAGAGCCTTAGACTTTGAATCAATGATCGGAACTTTTAAGATCAACTGGCTCAGAGCTTGCTTATCTCAGTCTGATTCCATGTGGTTTCATATACCCAGATCTTTATTTAAGGAACTAGGAGGAATTGATTTTCTATTAAAATGTGACTTTGAGACTAGTAAAATACCTGTTACACTCTCTAATTTTCACAAACAGATTCTTCATTTTTGGAAAATGATGTTTACACACAACTTTTCTCCTCATATGTCGACCCTATGGAACAATAGAGTGATAACTGCTAACAAAAAGACATTATTTATCAGGAACTGGTTTGAGAGTGGTATCTTGTTTGTAACTGACTTGCTGGATTTGAGTGGTGCTCTATTGGATTACGTGTCTTTCTCAAAGAGACACAACTTTAATTGTCCATTAAAAGAATACAGAAAAGTTTGCTGTGCTATCCCTTTGGCCCTAAGGCAGCTGATACGCAACACAATGCTACACTCTGAGGTCAATCCAGCGCTGCCAAACCTAAAAATTGGTAACTGCATCCTAAATGATAGTAAATGTAACAATAAATTTATCAGTGTGAATTTTAAATCTATTCTTTTCCAGGGGTTTAACTCAGGTAGATATTTGCAGGCCCTTCATGGGGACCAGTCACTCATGGAAAAGGCGTTCTCAAAATTCATTCAGTGGCCTGTCTCCCCAAAAGTAAAAGAAACTCATTTCAAGATAATTAATAATATATATCCTGTGTCTGAATTTTTAAAGAGGAGGTTTAAATTTGAGGTTAACCAGTGTGCATTTTGTGATTCAGCCTGTGAAACATTACACCATTTGTTTTTCTCATGTCCTGTGTCAGCTGCCTTTTGGTTAGAACTACACAGCTGGTTATCCCTCAAGATCAACGATATTCCCCAGTTTAGTATTTCTGATATTATTTTCTATATGGCTAAACAACATCCATCTGTCTCTACTGTGATTAACATTGTCATCCTGTTAGGTAAATACCATATACATTGTTGTAAATGGAGGAATAGAAAACCATCCTTTACTTGGTTCATCAATGACTTTAAACATTATTTCATGTCACTTAAAAAACTGAAGTCAAGCAGATTTGCCGCAATCTATGATGACATTTCCCATTTGCTACTGTTTTGATTATTACCTATATTGTGTATCAACCTGTGCTCCTTTTAATTTCTTCCCCATTAATACTGTGGATCTTTTGTCTAGCCCCCTCCCCCCATATCCTTGCTGTTAGTTTTGTTGTATTGACTATGTTCTTTTTTTTTTTTTTTTATCCTCCACGAGAGTTCATTTGCACTATAATGTATTATTTTGTTTGTGACTGTATTGTTCCAATTGTTAATAAAAAAAAAAAAAAGCTGTCACTGTCACTACCCGATCCGTACCGGAAACCCGATCGGTACCCCGCATGCGCGAAAGGTGTCTACTTCCGGTCGAAGCGTTTTACGATAGTTACGGGTCAGAGTATCTGTTAAGAATAATAAGTATCTCTTAACATGTTTCCAATAATGAAGCATTTCAATATAATGTAGACAAAAATGAAAAATAAAAAGATAGTTACGGATCAGGACTCCCCGATCCTTACTGCGCATGTGCAAAGTCGGACCGTACAAATTGGGTCTACCCGATCCGTACCGCGCATGTGCAGGGATTTTCTTCTTCTTCTTCTGTTCGTTTAATGGCAGTTTACTCCCCAGTATAAGAGGATACTGCCACCTGCTGACCAAGCGAATGAACCCTATTGTAAACTGAATTAGCGTAATTACAAACATCTGTTAAATTTGATTTAGTGATAGTCGAGTGTGTTTATGCTTGCATGTGTGGAGAAGATTGATTGGAATAGTGATGATGATGTCCGCTTACACTGTCAATTGTCAGTAAACACTTCATCTGGCTGATGAATCTACACGTGACATATTACAAAGTCTGTATTATTAACTCTGTAATTAAGCGCCATTCTTCTTATTTTACGGCGCTGTTGTTCAATCGGGGAACGCTCTCTGTTGAGGAGAGAAGCGTGAATTTGTTTGTATACGGATGATCCATTGTTTAAATGTCCCGGTAGTCGAAAAGGAGGCAGAGCTGCTGAGAAATGCTAGGAGCTAACTGGGCGCTAACCGTATCATTCAAATATATTGAATGTTGGCAAAGAGAGGAAGTGACGTAAGATTTGCGCATGCGGGGTACCGATCGGGTTTCCGGTACGGATCGGGTAGTGACAAACCCATGTGTTCTGGGAATCCATCCTACCTCAAAAAACATCCTACCCAATGTTTCTGTGCAGACACGGCGCATGCGCACAACACCAAACTCACATTAAGTGTAGCTTGCCATCACCAGTGTGTGAATGTGTGTGTGAATGGGTGGATGACTGGTTGTGTAAAGCGCTTTGGGGTCCTTAGGGACTAGTAAAGCGCTATACAAATACAGGCCATTTACCATTTATTTACCATTAACTTCTTTTTCTCTCACCCATTCGGAATACTTCTTCAGGTTATGTTATGGTTAGGTTAGGGATAGGGTTAGGGTTTAGTCACAAGCCACCGTCAAATTATAATACGGGTAGGACGATTTGTCAGAGTAGGATGGTTTCTCAAAACCCCGGGAGAGCAGGTACTAAAAAGTACTTGCTACCAAGTAATATGATCTAATGGAAAACCCTGAAAACCGTGCTGAGGCAATCTGACTAGGTATTAGTTAAAAAAGGGCTTAACTCCGAGCTGTGGCACTGTAGCGTCTTAGTATTTTCCACCATCATTATTGTGTTACACCTAGGGCTGCCTCAAACGATTATTTTGATAGTCGACTATTCACCGATTATTTTTGCAATTAGTCGACTAATCAGATTATGCATCCACTGGACATAAAGCGTACAGCTTATTGCACCAGCATGCATCTGCTCTTATATAACTATCATTAGCTTACAGCTTTAAGTGTCTAAGGTATGTGCTAACTAAAAATAAAGATAAGATGATAGTTTATTAAACTTTTAATGGAATTTGCAGATTGTCTCAGTGGTGTTTAATAAACTCAGCCGTCTGCTCCTTGCTCACTAAAATATAATAGGACACTGGAATAAATTCTCACATTTGTTTAATCAGTTTTCTGTTTGATGTTTATTCAGCTGTGTGAAAACTGTAACTTTAATCTCAGCCAAACTGATTTACTCAGGAACAAATAAAACACTGAAGAAAGCCAAACAGTAACATTTTTGTTATCTAAGTGACTTATATATCATGTTTAACCTGAGTAGTGAAAGACCACAGGGGGTTTGCGGTTCTCACCAGCTCTAGTGAGCCTTGAGTCCCCCGGCTAGCTATCGAGCTGGTGGGTAACGGACGTCTCCGAAAACGTCGGAGCACTTATGCAAAAATGTGATGTCTTGATAAACCGAGCAGATATTTGAAGGTTACACAGCTACATTCTTGCTTGAAAATATGCTAAAAGTTTAGTAATATTAAAACTAAATAGCTGCTGCCATTGTTGGAAATTGGAATTGGCTGGGCCGTGCTATGTGTCTACGAATTTGGACAGCCTTCGTTGCGTCGCAATAGCGTAATGAGCCTACAAATGCAGCCACCGAAAGATGCGGCTCCTGAATTTGTACACGGCTACAATACAGGAGCCAGCTTCTTCTTCTTCTTCTTCTTCTTCTTCTTCTTCTTCGGCGTTTAATGGTAGCTGGCATCCTTGTACATGCATTGCTCCAACCTTCTGTTTCAGGCCGTTCTTACACTCTGAAATCCTACTACTTATTCCTGCATCTTTCAGGATCTTACAAAGCTTCAAACAACGCGTTGGCTATTAAATTAGTCGATGTAATCGTGACTTGTCGACTGATCGTGGCAGCCCTAAATACACCCCAGTGCTGTCTGCAGTGTCATCATAGGTCATCTGTGCAGTCGTCCACCTTCTGCCCTATTTGGTGATACATGATGGTCTTGGTTAGAGCAGTCAAAGGAGCTTGCAAAGAAAAGCGTCTGGACTTCTTTAAGTTACTTGAAGACGTTTCACCTCTCATCCGAGACGCTTCTTCAGTTCTAAGGTCAAATGGTGGAGAGTCCCAGATATAAGCCCTCCTTTGACTACGATGACCTGGATGACTGAGAACCTTTACAGACACCTTGGTTAGAGCAGTTTCGATCAGTCTCTGGATCAACCTTCTCAGGGAGGGAACGCAGCAGCATTCGCAAACAGTCAGCAAGGCCATTGCAACTGCTTACTTGTATGTTAGATGGAAGTACATGACCACCAGCTTCCTTTTGGATAACTGTGCGAGTAACGGCACTGTCACAAAGAACAGTTATTGGCTTACCTGTAGCCAGCAAGGATACTTGGGGCAGTTTTTCAGCTGAATTTAAGGAAATCACTACATTTTCAAAGACAACACTTCTGATTTCCTCCCATCTAGTCTCCCTTCCCATTTATCTTGGTGGTTATCATCCCTCTTGCGTTGATGTGCATGGCATAATAATTTGACACTGTTTCAACTACAATTTCCAGAAGATGGACTACAAAATGCACATCTTACTTCATGTTTTTACTGCATTGTTACAGCTGGTCTCAGAAACAATGGTGTGAAATGAAAAAACACATTAACTTTGTGCTGTTCAGCGGTGTAATTTTAAAAATGTGTATTTATCAATGTTAAAAAGGGTTCGAGTTTCACAAATTAATGTGTGTTTTGATGCTTGATCTGTACAACAGTGTTAGTTGTGGGTTAAATGTTGTTTCATTTGATCGATTCATGTGATAGGAACAGTCAGAGAGGAAGGTTAATGCCACCAGCAGTTGTCATGTAGAATTTAACATTTTGATGTTTCTGTTGTTTCCTCCAGCTATGAGAGAGTTGTGATGACATCAGCGCCCACAAAGGAAAAGCCTTCACAAGTCCCAGCTCCAGCTACCTTTGGCACCAGTCATTCTTTTAATGGAGCCAACAGGCAAGTCCTTCCATGTCAAGAAATTCCATGTGTTTTGAATACGAATGAATACATGTTCATGTATATGTACACTACCAGTTTAAAGTTTGGACACACCTTCTCATTTAATGTTTTTTTTTCTTTATTTTTATGACTCTTTACATTGTAGATTCTCACTGAAAGCATCAAAACTATGAATGAACACATTTGGAGTTATGTAATAATTGAAAAAGTGTGAAATAACTTAAAACATGGTTTATATTTTAGATTCTTCAAAATAGGCACCTTTGCTTCTTTAGGTTGTTACCTGAAATGGTTTTCCAGCAGCCTTGAAGGAGTTCTTAGAGATGCTGAACACTTGTTGGCCCTTTTGCCTTCAGTCTGCGGTCCATCTCATCCCAAACCATTTTGATTGGGTTTAGGTCAGGTGACTGTGGAGGCCAGGGCATCTGGCGCAGCACTCCATCACTCTCCTTCTTGGTTAAATAGCCCTTGCACAGCCTGGAGGTGTGTTTGTCCTTTTGAAAAATAATTGGTAGTCTAACTAAACACAAACCGGATGGGATGGCATGTCACAGTAGGATGCTGTGGTAACCAAGCTGGTTTGGTGTGCCTTCAATTTTGAATAAGTCCCCAATAGTGTCACCAGCAAAGCACCCTCACACCGTCACACCACCTCCTCCATGCTCCACATTGGGAACCATGCATGTAGAGACCATTCGTTCCCCTTTTCTGCATCACACAAAGACACGGCAGGTGGAACCAAAGATCTCAAATTTGGACTAATCAGACCAAAACACAGATTTACACTGGTCTAATGTCCATTCCTTGTGTTTCTTGGCCCAAACAAATCTCTTCTGTTTGTTGCTTTTCCTTAGTGGTAGTTTCTTAGCAGCTATTTGACCATAAAGGCCTGATTCACACTGTGTCATCTGAACTGTTGATGTAGAGACGTGTCTGTTACTGGAGCTCTGTGTGGCATTTTCCTGGGGTGTAGTTAACTTGTGATTTCTGAGGCTCGTCACTCGGATGAATTTATCCTCAGCAGCAGAGGTGACTCTTCCTTTCCTGGGGCGGTCCTCATGCGAGCCAGTTTTCTCGTTGCGCTTGATGGTCTTTGTGACTGCACCTGGGAACACATTCAAAGTTTTTGCAGTTTTCTGGACTGACTGACCTTCTGTTCTTAAAGTAATGATGGACTGTTGTTTCTCTTTACTTAGCTGATAGTTTTTGTCATAATATGAATTCTAACAGTTGTCAAATAGGGCTGTCAGCTGTGTACCAACTTGATTTCTGCACAACACAACTGGTAGTCCCAACCACATTTAGAAAGCAAGAGATTCCACAAATGAACCCTGGCAGGCACACCTGTAAAGTGAAAACCATTTCAGGTGACTATATCATGAAGCTCATTAAGAGAAGGCCAAGGATTTGCAGCGCTGTCTACAAAGCAAAGGGTGGCTACTTTCAGGAATGTAAAATATAAGATATATTTGGGATTATTTATCAATTTTTACTTTGCTACACAATTACATACATCTTGCTTCATATATTTGATGTCTTCAGTATGTAGGTGAAGGAAAGATGTGAAAGGGAATTTATAATCACTTACAATGAGAACATCGTTGTGTACTCCAGACTCTGTGATTATGTCAGAGCTTCCCAAAGTGTGGCCCCCCCCCCCTCAATGAAAAGGGGGGAAAAAATGCTTGGAAACTGCTAGCATGGGGCGCCCACACAAACGCAAAGCAGGAGATGAAGCATCGCTGAATATGTTTCCAAACCAACTTCATTCTAAGACAAATGGTGTGAAATGAAAAAACACATTATTAACTTTGTGCTGTTCAGCGGTGTAATTTTAAAAATGTGTATTTATCAATGTTAAAAAGGGTTCAAGCTTCACAAATTAATGTGTGCTTTGATGTTTGATCTGTACAACAGTGTTAGTTGTGGGTTAAATGTTGTTTCATTTGATCGATTCATATGATAGGAACAGTCAGAGAGGAAGGTTAATGCCGCCAGCAGTTGTGTCATGTAGAATTTAACATTTTGATGTTTCTGTTGTTTCCTCCAGCTATGAGAGAGTTGTGATGACATCAGCACCCACAAAGGAAAAGCCTTCACAAGTCCCAGCCCCAGCTACCACTGATACACCTCGTTCTTTCAACAGGCAAGTCCTTCCATGTCTAAATTTATAAATGTTTTGCATATATTCAGGCTGCTAGTTTGGTTTTAAGATAAATGTAATGCTGCATTTTGTTGCCACTGGCTCAGAACTAACAAACTTTGATACAGTCAGTTTGGACTTTTTCTTCCAGCGTCTGTACACACAACCAATGGCATGAAATGAAACATATTTATATTTGTGCCGTTCATTGTTGTAGGTTTAAAATAAACCATCTGTTGATATGCTCCTCATCGTTAATGCCACCAGCACTTGTCATGTAGAATTTAACATTTTGATGTTTCTGTTGTTTCCTCCAGCTATGAGAGAGTTGTGATGACATCAGCGCCCACAAAGGAAAAGCCTTCACAAGTCCCAGCCCCAGCTACCACTGATACACCTCATTCTTTCAACAGGCAAGTCCTTCCATGTCTAAATTTATAAATGTTTTGCATATATTCAGGCTGCTAGTTTGGTTTTAAGATAAATGTAATGCTGCATTTTGTTGCCACTGGCTCAGAACTAACAAACTTTGATACAGTCAGTTTGGACTTTTTCTTCCAGCGTCTGTACACACAACCAATGGCATGAAATGAAACATATTTATATTTGTGCCGTTCATTGTTGTAGGTTTAAAATAAACCATCTGTTGATATGCTCCTCATCGTTAATGCCACCAGCACTTGTCATGTAGAATTTAACATTTTGATGTTTCTGTTGTTTCCTCCAGCTATGAGAGAGTTGTGATGACATCATTGGCTACAAAGGAAAAACCGTTACAAGTCATAGGTCCAGCTGCCTTTGGCGCCACTTTGAGTGGAGCAAACAGGTAAGTCTTTCCTTGTCCAAATTTGTATGTTTTTGTATATAGTCATGTATACATTTTAAAGATTAAATTCCATGGCTAGTATCTGTTTTTGGATCAGTTGAGCCCAACAGAAAACAGAACCATGCGCAAACACAAAATTAGTATTTATAAGAACCATTAGTCTCACGCGTTGTGGGGTATAACTCTGAATATCTCGATGGCTTATTGTTTTTCAGATTTCCGTATCCAAGATTGCCAAACGGAGTGGGGATGCGTCCAGTGACTAACCTTCAACCACCTGACCCCAGAATTCTCAAAATGGTTGTATTTGTACCTCCACGAGCAACATCAGTGTTAACACAAGTCAGGAGAAGTAAGTATTAAATAATTTTTAATTTTATTGTAGCCTATTAAATTACCATTATTCCCACAGAATTATGTAAAAACTATTAGATGGCACAATAACTTAATATTTGATGGCACTAACTTACACATGGCTGGGCATTATTTTATCCATAAATTACTACAATTGACTGTTGCAACTGCTCTCTACTTTGTGATTTAAACTAAAGAAAGGTAAATAATACAACAACTGTCAAATGGGTCCATCAGCTGTGAAGTGGAACTGAGACCTTTTCACCAGTTTTAATAAAAATAAATGCTGTTCTTGGATAATTTGTAATTTGAAAATCTTTCCAAAAATAGAAATGTGCCCTTTTATTTTCAAAATAATATTAAAACTGTAGACACACACTCATCCGTTATCCACATCTGTGTTCAATGCAGATGCCCAAGATGCTCCACCTCAATTAAATGCTGGTCTGAAACAGCGGGTCATAGATCATCTCCAGCTAAAGAAAAAACAGGAAGAAGGGCCCACAAAGATGGAGCTGGAGGAGCGTTGTATAAAGATGGAGCTGGAGGAGCGTCATATAGAGGAGGAGCAGGAGGAGTGTTGTATAAAGATGGAGCTGGAAGAGCATCGTATAAAGATCGAGGTGGAGGAGCGTCGTATAGAGACGGAGCTGGAGGAGCGTCATATAGAGATGGATCTGGAGGAGCGTCGTATAATAAATCAGCAGGAGCGCATTGAAAAGGAGGAGCAGGAAGAATGCCACTTAAAAGACGAACACAAAGAACGCCAAATAAAGGAGGAGCAGGAGGAACATCACATAAATAGCGAAGAGGTTGAAGTGAATCTTAATGGGATAAAGGAGGCTGATATCACCGGGTTCCTGCTCACTTCTGTTCATGTGAAGAGTGAAAATGATGAAAAGAAACCGCAGTCCCCACAACCTCATCAAGGCCCGCCTCTCAAAAACATGGAAGCGCAGACACAAACCAGAGGATCAGGTAAACAAATGAAAACAGAAACTGAGGACGATGAAGGAAGCAAAAAGGCTAGGAACTCTTATCACAGTAGCTGTTTACCACAGAATACTAATTTACAGGCTTCAGACTTCACCGAGACTAAAGATGGTACTGTGGATGGTGATAATTATTGGCAGGAGCCATTGTCTGCTTCTGAACCTGAAACTGAAGATGGCAAGAGTAAAAATTCTAACCTGCATCAGTCTCTGTCAGAATCTGGATCTGAAACTGAAGACAGCAGCATTGATAATTATAACTTGCACAGATCTTCATCAGAATCTGGCTCTGAAACTGAAGACAGCAGCATTGATAATTATAACTTGCACGGATCTTCATCAGAATCTGGCTCTGAAACTGAAGACAGCAGCATTGATAATTATAACTTGCACGAATCTTCATCAGAATCTGGATCTGAAACGGAAAGCAGCAGCAGCATTGATAATTATAACTTGCATGGACCTTCATCAGAATCTGGATCTGAAACGGAAAGTAGTAGCAGCAGCAGCAGCACCAGCACAAGCACCAGCAGCGTTGATAATTATAATTTGCACAGACCTTCATCAGAATCTGGATCTGAAACTGAAGGCAGCATCAATGAAGATAATGGTAAATGGCGGAAACCGTTGTTAAACTCTGAACCTAAACTTGTAAACAGTGGTGCAAATGGAAAAAAGCGATTTCACACACCAGAGAAACCTTTTCGTTGTAAAATTAGACGTAAAACAAGTAAAATATTTTAATAAACTAAAACAGATTACTTAAGACTCATAGGACAGGACAAACAGTTTGCAGCTTTTATAAAAAAAAAAAAAATGATGATGACAATAATAATAATAATAATAAGGTTAAAGTGTCAGACGTAGGGGTTCACATGGGGCCGAGAGAGAGACCATTTAGTTGTAGCGTCGGCAGCCACATGACTGATGGCATGACATGATTAATTATACATTTTTAGTGTTATGGTCATTGGTGTTTCTGATGGCTTTCTAGCATGCACGGCAGAGTAGGAAATTTGAACAAGGGGTTATCTTATCAAATTCATGTTTCTAAATTGCTGAATAGTTAGTTGATCAGTACAAGGGAATAATTCCAGATGATGCTGTGTACATGGTCTTTTGGTAATTATTAGTGGCAGTAATCTGATTTAAACCATTTTTGTTATGATGGCTAAGGTAACATCAATAAAGCACACTGAGAAACTGCCTCCATGCTTTTTCTTTACTGGAGCCTATCCCAGATGTTAGAAATCAAGAGAAGTGGGTACACTTTGAATTGACCTTTAAGGTGGAAGTCATTAAACTGTGATTTGACCAAGTTTTTGTAGCTAATCTCCAACCTTCCCTTTGTGAAGAAAAAAAAGAAAAAGAAAAAACATATATTTAAAAGATTAGTTGTAAAACAGCTAACTGATCAGCTGCAAAGGAATGGTTTATTTGAGTTTCAGTCAGGTTTCAGAGCTCATCACACTACAGAAAACAGGTGTACTTGGAGAGTCCTGATGTGTTCAGTTTTTTCAGAAGAAAGTACAGGAGAAATGTCTGTCGTTTAAAAAGATTTAATTTCAACTGCCGACCCTGGATCGGGCCATACAATTTTATACCCCAATAATAACAAGTGTTATTATGACATACTTCTTACAGAAGCGACGTGGCAGTCCTGCTGTCTCCCTACGAGTCTTCTCTCTGTTCATGTCCAACCTTGCCTCATATTGCTCCTCTTCCTGGGATAACAAAGACAGAACAAAAGAAACCACCTCCCTGCTTAACCTTGATTATTAATATTATCCTACTGATTCCATTTAATATCCAAGTTTGAGACATTCTATTAAGACTCCCTTGGCCCAGAAAATATCATCTTGACTGTTAACCGGCGTGATGTGTATGTATGTTGCAAAGAAAAGTCACTCTACGTCAATCGCAATATTTGAATTCAGTCATGGCTAGGGATGGGTATTGATAAGATTTTCACGATTCCGATTCCATTTTCGATTCTGTTTAACGATTCGATTCTTTATCGATTCTTTTTAAAAAAGGAGAACACGAAGGTCGATTAGCTTAGAACTTTGTTTTATATCTTCTCTTTGACCAAGATAGAAATTTAGGAGTAACATGGCCTTACAAATCCAGCAGTGAGATCTTAAGAGATTCACAGCCTACGGCTCTTCAATGGGGAGTCACAGGGTCCCCGGGGAAAAAAAAATTGTAAATGTAAAATAATAAAATAAATATTCTTCTGTAGCAATAACAAAGTATAACATAAATTATTCAGTAGCAATTACACAAGAATATCCAGTAATGTCCCTGCCTACAATTAAACACATTCACTTACCGAAAATCGGGGGCATCTGCTGTGGCAAATGGGTGCAAGCCTTTGACCACAAACTTAGTCTCTGCTCGGTAACATTAGTCTATCCTGGCTTGAAAGGAGACGCTACCGGTAGACTGCAGCGAGAACTGCCAGCGAGCGCCAGCCAGACTCTGTCTCTCTCATCATGGTCATCTAAACGCACAGTAATGGCAGATAAGGCAGATCGCGCTAACATAATATGCACTGTTAGTTGATTATTTACCTGCCGCATTAACGGGAGAGGACGTGCAAACGTTACCGCTGCTGCTGGGTTGAGATTCACGAGTCCAGAGCGGAATTAAAAACACGACATTCATTTAAGGTCATCGCGTGTTTTGTGAGCAAATGCTTTTGCATATTCGTAGTGTTTCCTCCCTTAAATGAAATATCTACTTTGCAAGTATTGCAAGTTGCCCTGTTGTCTTCCGTTCTTGTAAAATATAACCAAACTTTTGAGCGTTTGAGCCGCCATGTTTCCAGCCAGGTAAATGACGCTCCGCAACGTGGTGACGTCATTCAGGGCGACTGGAATCAATAAGGGAATCGTTTGCAAAAATGGCAAACAATTCCAAGGAATTGAAACAGTGGGAACCGGTTCTCAACAAGAACCGGTTTTCGATACCCATCCCTAGTCATGGCGCTGAATGAAGCTTCTGACCTTCATAACATGGAGCACCAACACTTTAATGAGCACATCGCAGTGTGTTTATAGGAAATCATAAAAACAGCTTTATTTAATCATTTTAATCCTAACAGTCCTCTAATTAAGGTTAATTATGGAATTCCACAGGGTTCAGTGCTAGGACAGATTCTTTTTTTTTTTTTTTTTTATGTATTTATATATGCAAGTTTCAAGATTTTTTTTACACATTCACAAACAGCGGGACAGAAGAACACAGACAATAAAGACAATAACAACCAAAAAAAACAAAGAAACAAACAAAAAAAACAGAGCAACAAACCACACAACAGGGTACAAGGCCAGCACTTATTAAAAACAGCAGAGAAGCAAACAAAGCAAGTGGTATACATGTCAAACAACTCACAATCTAGTGAGTCCAATCCACAAGATCAAATCCAAAGATCGCTAGGAGGAGCTGATAACAATCATGCAAAAACAGTTATGGGCAACAGCTCAGAATGAAAGCAGTTAAAACAATGTGGTCAGGACCCAGGGCGTGGACTGTCCTTCTTAATGTGGTCTATAAAGGGCCCCCATATCTTCCTGAACTTCTCCATGGAATCAGACGTAGAGAACCGAATTTCTTCCAGGTATAGACAGGAGACCATCTCCTCGAGCCACCTCTTGAAGCAGGGAGGGGAGGCAGATTTCCACTCCCCCAGAATCAAACGTTTGGCAATCACCATACCAAACATGAGGGCCTGTTGAACAGCAAAGGGAAGTGCCAAGGAGTCGCCGGAGCAGCCCAGGATCACCATAAGACAGTCAGGATACAGTTGCCTATCATAAACAGTGCTATAGAAACTAAAAATACTAGTCCAAAAGGCTGTAAGCGTAGAACAGGACCAAAAAAGATGCCCAAGAGTACCGTCCACAAGTTTACATTTATCACATTTGGGGGAAACGTTAGGAAAAATCTTGTTCAATTTGGTTTTGGAATAGTGCAGTCTATGGACAACCTTAAATTGAATTAACTGAAGCCGGGCGTTAACAGAGCATAGTTTTATCCGACTTAACACTTCAGCCCATAGATCGTCAGAGATAACCAAACCAGTGTCCCTTGTCCAAGCCTCTTTAATATGGCAAGAGGGGGCTGCCGAAGAAAAAAGGTTGACAAGCCGAGAAATTAAGTGTTTTGAGGTGGGAGGTTCGTTCATCATATTGTAAAAGACATGCTGTATGGGGATGGTATCTAAATTTGAGAATGCTTGCTTGACATAATTCCTAATTTGTAAGTACCGAAAAAAATGACTTGTAGGGAGATTGTACTTTGTCTGAAGCTGAGCAAAAGAGGCAAAATGATTGTCAATATAAAGATCCTTTATAGCAATTAACCCTTTGACAGGCCATTGTTTGAAAGCAGCATCCATTGTACTAGGCGTAAAGCTAGGATTGTGGCAGATCGGGGCAAAAGTTGACACTACCGGGAGTTTCAAGATTCTCTTAATTTGATTCAATATTTTTACGGAGTTGCAAAGAATAAAGTCATCACATGCACTTTTAATAACCGATTTTGAAAATAAGATAGCTGGCAAGGATGCTCCAGTGTGCTCGATAGCAGTGCTAAGCTCCAATTCGAGCCATTTAGGGCTGGACCTGCATCCCACAGCATCACCAACTATAGGCAGATTCCAGAAGACCCAGGCTAGGACAGATTCTGTTTACATTATACATGCTTAAGCTAGGTAGTAACATTAGAAGGCAAAGCATACATTTTCACTGCTACACAGATGACACGCAACTTTATCTATCCATGAAGCCAGATAACACACACCAACACTGCTTTCTTCCGTTTGTGCAACATCTCTAAAATTAGAAACATACAGTCTCAGACTGATGCTGAAGTAGCTAAACCATTTATTCTAGGCTCGACTAGTGTAATTTGTTATCATTAGGATGTCCTAAAACTCCCTGAAAAGCCTTCAGTTGATCCAAAATGTTGCAGCAAGAGTACTGACAGGGACTAGAAAGAGGGAGCATATTGGCTTCCCTTTATTGGTTCCCTGTTAAATCCAGAACTGAATTTATAATCCTGCTTCTCATGTATGTATGTATATATTTTTATTAGGGGTGCAACAATACTCATATCGATATTGAACCATTCGATACAGTGCTTTCGGTTCGGTACGCATATGTATCGAACAATACAAAATTTTTAATTTATTTTATCAACTTTTCTTCTGACGATGCTGTCTGTGTTGAGCACTCAGTGGATCTGCGTTCGACTACTCCGCCTAGGTTGCACTGTCGAGCGCAGTTCCACTGAGCGCAGCGCAAGCTAGCAAGACAGAAGCTAAGCTTGTCGCAACATGGCAAATTGAACCTCCTCCACCCTCATTCAGATCTGGCCTTTGGAACTATTTTGGTCTTCTTGTGAAGCATGACCCTGAAGGTAAGCGCGTCATGGACAAAAGTAAAACTATGTCGGATGTGCCACGCAATGCTCAATTGGTGGGAACTACTGCATTAGCGCAGTTTGCTCGTTAACGTGTTGACGCCGTCCAGCCCGTGTTGACGCCGTCCATATATATGTATATGTGTATATCTACGTGTGTGTGTGTGTGTGTGTGTGTGTGTGTGTGTGTGTGTGTGTGTGTTTAAATATGTATATAATAACGTGCAATCAAGGCCAGTGGCTACACTACTGCATATTTGAAATTTACAGGAACCATACCACTGGTGTGGCTGTAGCTCAGGAGGTAGAGCAGATCACCTACCTATCGGAAGGTTGGTGGTTCAATCTTTGGCTTCTCCAGTCTGCATGCCAAGTATCCTTGGGTAAGATACTAACCCTAAGTCGCTCTCTGATGCATCCATCGGAGTATGAATGTAGTTAGGAAACAGTACCAAGCTTGGGTAAAGTGCTTGTGAGATTGGGTAAATGTGGCTTATCCAACAATGCCACAGGTTATAAGCATTGTGAAAAATGATGATAATTGATGACATCATGCTTCAAGTAAAAAGCTCAAGAGGAAGAATAAAAAGAATAAATATTTTATTAATCAAGAAGTTGGCAAGTTACTGTTAGAGCAACCAAAAAAGAAAGTGATTAAATACAAAATCTAAATACAATAAGGAGTTGAAATTAAATGCAAAATTAAAACCTAAATAACATTAGTTGATATACTCCATACCAGAAAAGCAATCAGGAGTAGATGTGTCCATCTGGTTCTGTGTTATCCAACACCACATAGCTGCTGTTTGACTGTGGTATGCTGATCCAAACTTATTTTGGTGCACACCCACCCACCCACCGAGTTCTGGTTTATACAGAAAAACAAAATGCTCAAGCATAGATTATTATTAAAAATATTATGACTAAACATGGTTATGTACCTTGGATATAGAAAATGTATAAATAAATGCTATCTGGAATTCAAGTAATATATTTCCCAATTACAATATAGCTTGCATCACTTTGAGCACATGGTACCACCCCTACTATAAATGTCACCAGCCATAGTCTCTATTTTTTTTCATACAGTACAGGGCATCCTTCAAAGCACCCAATAGCATGAACAGACATAATTAATGACCAAACAAACAAAAAAGATCCGTCCAACTTATTCATTAGCAGGTAAGTGCATTCACAGAACCTTCAAAGCTGTTACTCCGTGTGGGTTTTCACGTGTCTGTTTAGATTTCCCTTCTGAGTAAACGTTTTACCACAAACACCACAGCTAAATGGCTTCTCTCCAGTGTGGACTCTCATGTGTCTCGTCAGAGTTCCCTGATGGGTGAATCTCTTCCCACATACAGTGCAGCTAAACTGTTTCTCTCCGGTGTGAACTCTGATGTGGATCTTGAGATCGCGCTGATGTACAAAGTTTTTGCCACAGACATCGCAACCATGTGGTTTCTCTCCTGTGTGGCCTCTTGTGTGGGCTTTGAGATGTGATTTCCTGTTAAATCTTTTGCCACAAATATCACAGCCATATGGTTTCTCTCCTGTGTGAACCCTTGTGTGTGCTTTAACAAGCGCCATCCGGTTAAACCTTTTACCACAAATGTCGCAAGCAAACTGTTTTTCTCCTGTGTGAACTCTCATGTGTGCACTTAATTGTGTTTTCCGGTTATATCTTTTACTGCAAAGATCACAACCAAATGGTTTTTCTCTTGTGTGAACTCTCATATGTCTCTTCAGGTCCACCTGTTGTGTAAATCTTTTTGTGCAAACCCCACAACCGAATGGTTTCTCACCTGTGTGAACCCTGATGTGCCTCTTGATATTTTGCTGTTGTGTAAACCTTTCACCACAGATGTCACATACAAACGGTTTCTCTCCTGTGTGGATTCTGATGTGCGCCTTGAAACTATAGAGATGTCGAAAACACTTTCCACAAAAATCACAATGAAATGGTTTTTCACCAGTGTGAATTCGGATATGTGTCTTAAGATTTTGTTTTTGTGTAAATCGTTTTCCGCAAATACCACAGATAAATTGTCTGTCTTGTCTGGGTGAATCTACATTTCCCAAATGCCTGGAGGAAGTTTCCATTAAATGGCTTGTCATGAGCCTCTGAACAGGCCTCTTGCTTTTTGGAGATTTGAGTCCATTTGCACTTGATGTAGGAGCTCCCTGATTATTTTCACCGTCATCATTTGGAGGTCCAGAATCTGACAAAGGTTCCTGCCAATCACCACCACCATCGTCACTATCATCATCATCATCATCTGAGACGTCAGTCGCAGAAGAGTCTGAAGCCTTCTCATCAGTATTTGGATCTGGGTTCCATAGTCCAGGTCCAGGTCCTTCACGGTCCTCTCCATCACTTTCTGTTTTTATCTGTTTAGCTAAGCTGCAAAGTGGAGGCTCTGCCTCTCCCATTTGATTCTGAAGGAGAAGTAAAGAGTTAGGCTTCTCTTCATCGTTTTCAGTCTTCACAGGACCAGCAGTGAGTTGGAGCCTGATGATATCAGCCTTTGTTAGATCATTAAGCGGCTCTCCCACCTCACTGTTACTGAGTTCATCTTGTTCCTCCTTTTTAAAGAGAAGCTCTGGGCCCTTCTGGTCCGGACTGTTGCTCCATTCATGGGAAACCTCTTCTTTGATCACCAGCAGCTGTTGGACATCTGCAGAGAACACAAAAACAGACACGGGACAACAGTGACTCCATATTCTTGTGGTCAACAGAAGAATTTGTATACATGGTGATGGTGCACACTGATGCTAACTGCTGTATCATAAAGTGCTTGAACAAGAATCTAATGTGAAAATAAATTAACACTTTTTTTTTAAATCAAGCCTTCCAAATTCAACATATAACTACATGACCTGCAACAAATATGATTATTTCCAGCTGTGAAAGCACTATTAGTGTTTGTCATTAACTTCCAAATGCCAAATACTAAAAGTGCTTTTCCATTCTTAAAGAGCTTCCAAAGGCAAAAAACACCAAAGCCCTGTACCAGATTTGAGTACTTTACCACAAATGTCGCAAGCAAACTTACTTTCTCTTCTTTGTTTCCCAACAACAGTACAACCCCACAAGATAAAGCAGTACCTGCAGTCAGACACTTTTGTATCAGGACGCATAAGCAAAGAAGCATGTTTCTGCCCGGTTTCAGACCAGGGACTTTTCACATCTTAGGTGAACGTGATAACCACTACACTATGGAAACGGCACATGCTTCTACTGTATTTGTTATTTGTTTATTTCTGGACTGAAGAATATGTTTTCTTTAAAAAAAATTTTTTAAAGAACTGAAAGGGTTTAGTTCTTTTGACAAGCAGTTATCAAAAAATTATGCAATTTCTAAAACTGAAACAAAAGAGTAGTCCATTTTTAAAAAAAAAAAAAATCTTTTTTTTCTCTTTGAATATTTACTTTTTTCCAATAACAAGACCAAATTATTTCTTATTCAATTAGCTCCAGGCCTGGCTATGGTTATTGTGAAAAGATGTGGGTCATTAGGTTGGTGGCAGTGTGAAAGATAAAAATACATATAGCAACATAAAAGTATCTCCAACTGACCAGAGCGTATTTCCAGCAGCTCGCCTCGATAACCAGTAAACTTGTTAGTGACTACTGTCAGCAGAAAACAAAAAGACTAAATCCACATACAAAAAGAAAGTAACTTGAGAGTTTCAGGTGCTGTTTAGTAAAATTATATTCTTTCTCTCAACTTCAAGTCACCTAATCCGTAACAAAAAGGGAAATAATTTAATTACCATAAAAATGTCAAAAACCTGAACCTAAGACTTTCATTTTTTGATTCTGTATTCTTTGTAAACAACAACAACAAAGACAACTGTAGCTATGTTGCTTGAAAAAATACATCTTTATTTTTATCACCACAGACATCTTACACACTAAGAACTATTAACTTACAATGTACAGGTTTAATTAAAAGAAAACAAGAAATCCATCAAAGAAGTTAAACATGACAAGGCATGGCCCAGGCTGCTAGCTGCATTGACTTTTTGACAAGATAACTAATCAAAAACAGATCTGGACGGGATGAGCTAGGCAATGACCGGAGCCAAACCAGATCCAGGTGTGATCCAGTCTGAATCCCCGATCCATTTTGGATCCATCCTGCCATAAAAACATAGTCTGACTGGGAAATGATCTGCTGATCTAGTTCTGGTTCTGGGTCAACAGTCTTGGTGGGTCCGACTCTGAATTTCAGATAATGAAACTTTAAACTGGTATTTTACGTCAATTAATGACTGAATTCCAACCTGTGGACACACTTCAATATGAAATGTAATTAGATTACAATCAGACTGTTTGCAGCTGGATTTTAAAAGTCACTTTAACAACACATTTTGTTCAGTTTTACAGTTTTAAGTCATTTCAGTCTCATGTTCACTGAGATTTTCTCCAAGATCTAGCTGTGACAGACATCTTTCCAACAGTATGATTGATTACAACACAGTAAACATCAGTGAGGACCTCACCTGGACACTGAACACCACACAGCTGGTCAAGAAGGCTCAGCAGCGGCTGTATTTCCTGAGGAGGCTGAGGAAATTTAATTTGTTGGCCAAGATCCTCAGCAGCTTCTACAGCTGCACTGTGGAGAACACACCATCAAGCTGCATTACTGCGTGGTACGGCAGCAGTACTGCTATGGACTGCAAACGCCTGCAGAGAGTGATAACAACTGCAGAGAAGATCGCCCTCTCTGCAGAGCATCTACCATCACAGAGTCCAGAGGAGAGCTGCCTCCATCCTCAAAGACCCCACACAGCCTCAACACGGACTGTTCACACTTCTGCTCTCAATACCAAGGTTTAGAAGTGTGAAATCCAGAACATCCCGATTCAACAACTCCTTCTCCTATCAGATTCCTGAACATCTGACCTACCTCAACTGCAATTTGCACATCAGGACACTTTGCACACTAAGTTCATTTTGCACATTAAGCTCCTTTGTACATCCATTTACATTGACATCTGCATACCTTACTTGTCTTCACTTATTTTGTTTGTACTTATTTATCTTTCACTATTTTTTTATCCTTATTTTTTTTATGTTATTTATCTTAATATCTTGTCTTATTTGTATCCTTATTTATCTTGCTCCTTCAACCCTACCTAACTTGGCATTGGTGTGTGGACAGCAAAGGAAGAATTTCATTGCACAGAGAAATGCTATTTCTTCTGTACACGTGACAACACTTTGAAACTTTATACAGGTGATTTTGATGTAAACAGTGATTCTATAGTAATGTACACTGTTTCCAGTCTAATTTAACTAACTGGCTGACAGTCTGATACCTGCATTAATATTCAAAGACTCTCACAGTTAGAAAGATGGATTTACAGTGGCTTGCAAAAGTATTCGCCTCCCTTGAACTTTCCCACATTTTGTCACATTACAGCCACAAACATGAATCAATTTTATTGGAATTCCATGTGAAAGACCAAAACAAAGTGGTGTAAAAGTGAGAAGTGGAATGAAAATCATACATGATTCCAAACATTTTTTACAAATAAATAACTGCAAAGTGGAGTGTGCGTAATTATTCAGCCCCCTTTGGTCTGAGTGCAGTCAGTTGCCCATAGACGTTGCCTGATGAGTGCTAATGACTAAATAGAGTGCACCTGTGTGTAATCTAATGTCAGTACAAATACAGCTGCTCTGTGACGGCCTCAGAGATTGTCTAAGAGAATATTGGGAGCAACAACACCATGAAATCCAAAGAACACACCAGACAGGTCAGGGATAAAGTTATTGAGAAATTTAGGCTTAGGCTACAAAAAGATTTCCCAAGCCTTGAACATCCCATGGAGCACTGTGGGACACTCAGAAATTGAAGGAGTATGGCACAACTGTAAACCTACCAAGACAAGGCCATCCATCTAAACTCAAAGGCCGAACAAGGAGAGCGCTGATCAGAAATGCAGCCAAGAGGCCCATGGTGACTCTGGACGAGCTGCAGAGATCTACAGCTCAGGTGGGGGAATCTGTCCATAGGACAACTATTAGTCGTGCACTGCACAAAGTTGGCCTTTATGGAAGAGTGGCAAAAAGAAAGCCATTGTTAACAGAAAACCATAAGAAGTCCAGTTTGCAGTTTGCCACAAGCCATGTGGGGGACACAGCAAACATGTGGAAGAAGCTGCTCTGGTCAGATGAGACCAACATGCAAAACACTATGTGTGGTGGAAAACTAACACTGCACATCACTCTGAACACACCATCCCCACTGTCAAATATGGTGGTGGTAGCATCATGCTCTGGGGGTGCTTCTCTTCAGCAGGGACAGGGAAGCTGGTCAGAGTTGATGGGAAGATGGATGGAGCCAAATACAGGGCAATCTTGGAATCCTGGGGCAGAGGTTCACCTCCAGCAGGACATCGACCCTAAACATAAAGCCAGGGCAACAATGGAATGGTTTAAAACAAAACATATCCATGTGTTAGAATGGCCCAGTCAAAGTCCAGATCTAAATCCAATCGAGAATCTGTGGCAAGATCCGAAAACTGCTGTTCACAAACGCTGTCCATCTAATCCAGCGGTCCCCAACCCCCGGGCCGTGAGTCGTTTGGTACCGGGCCGCGAGAGTTGAGGCTCAGGTGTGAAATGTATGGTTTTCAGGGTTTTTATCGGTTTTCAGCGTTATTTTGTTATCGTTTTTATCGTTAACTCTGTTTTCCTGGGTCTTTTCAAGTGTGTTATGAATAAATCTTCTTTTTTTCGGTACCGGTACTGGTTTTATTTTGTTGTATTTATCCGCGACACCTTAAAGGCCGGTCCGTGAAAATATTGTCGGGCATAAACTGGTCCGTGGCGCCAAAAAGGTTGGAGACCGCTGATCTAATCTGACTGAGCTGGAGTTGTTTTGCAAAGAAGAGCTATAATTGCAGCAAAAGGTGGTTCTACAAAGTATTGACTCAGGGGGCTGAATAATTACGCACACCCCACTTTTCAGTTATTTATTTGTAAAAAAATGTTTGGAATCATGTATGATTTTCGTTCCGCGTCTCACGTGTGCACCACTTTGTGTTGGTCTTTCACGTGGAATTCCAATGAAATTGATTCATGTTTGTGGCTGTAATGTGACAAAACGTGGGGAAGTTCAAGGGGGGCGAATACTTTTGCAAGCCACTATAATTCTTAGCTGATAATAAATAAGTGAGATATTCACTTTCTTCACTCATACAAATTGACCACTGAAAAATTAAAAAGCCAACATGGTAAATAAAAAGATAGTGAATTGACACCTAATCAGCATTTTAGTGTTTATAAAATGTAAACTTGTCTAAATTCATTTGCTCCACCAAGTGGTTTGATAGCAACTTTTGGAATAAGGAAATGAGTCAGTTTGTTAAAGAAAACTTGTCAGTGAGTAGGTTTAGTGTACAGAGTCTCACTCAGTTTAAGTTAACTTTCTTTGTGAATCAGAAATCCTCAAGTTTATCTCATCTCAGGTTTAACGAACACAGATTGGTTGGTTAAAACTGTTTCAAATAGCACTAAGACCCAGTACAATTTCTACTGTGTGTGGCTTCTCGTGTGCCTATTTAGACTTCCCTGTTGAGTAAAAGTTTTCCCACACACATTACAACCAAATGGTTTCTCTCCAGTGTGCACCCTCATGTGTCTCTTGAGGCTTCCCTGCTGAGTAAATCGCTTTTCACATGCAGGACAGCTGAACTGTTTCTCTCCAGTGTGGACTCTGATGTGTATTTTGAGGTCATGTTGATGCACAAACTTTTTCCCACATGCACCACAGCTGAATGGTTTCTCTCCTGTGTGTACCCTCATGTGCCTCTTCAGAACCCCCTGCTGTGTAAACATTTTATTACACAGATTGCAGCCAAATGGTTTCTCTCTCGTGTGAACTCTCATATGTCTCTTCAGAACGCCCTGCTGTGTAAATCGTTTTGCGCAGACAACACAGCTGAATGGTTTCTCTCCTGTGTGAACCCTCATGTGGCGTTTGAGATTTTGCTTTTTTCTAAATTTTTCACCACAAATGCCACAAACAAACGGTTTTTCCCCAGTATGGATTCTGATGTGTACTTTAAAACTATAGTGATGTCTAAAGTCTTTTCCACAAAAATCACAGTTATATGGTTTATCACCTGTGTGGACTCTCATATGTGTCTTCAGATTTTGTTTCTGTTTAAATCTTTTTGCACAAACACCACAGGTAAATGTTTTTTCTCCTGTGTTGACTATCATCTTTGAAAATTCACTTTGTTTCACTCTGTTAAATTTCTCATTAGCCAAACAGCCATAAGGCCTTTTGAATGAATGACATGTCTTCCTTCTCTGAAAAGAACACTTGCTTTTCAGTGATTTCAGAGTTTTCAAGTTTGATTTAGGTATAGGGCAACCACTGTCACCATCTTCGTTTGCAGGTCCAGCATCAGACAAAGGCTCCTGCCAATCATCTCCATCACTAATGTCTGTTTCAGAAGAGTCTGGGGCCTTCTCAACAGCATTTAGTTGGAAATGGAAATTTGGATTAGAGTTCCCAGCGATTTCTGGTCCTCTACAATCCTTTTCATCAATTTCATTGTTGATATTTGTAGCTGAGCTGCTGTTTGTAGCTTCTGCTTCTGCATTGTCTTCAGTCTGACTTTGATGAAGCTGTACAATCTGAGGTTTTTCTTCTCTTTCATCTTCACACTTCATGGAAATAGAAGACAATGTGCACTTAGTGCTAACAGCAAGATGCGCTCCCCCTGTATCGATCCACAGCTCCTCATGCTCCTCCTTTATGTGGAGGTGGTCTAGATTCTGCTGGTCCAGACTGGGGGTCCAGGGTAGCTCTTCTTTAATCACCAACATCTGCTGGACATCTGCGGGGAATACTGAAACATACATGTACATCACTGACTGTAGGCTTCTATATGTTCACCTTGATTTCAGTAGCTGTTAATGTAATCTGAAATTCAAGTTACAGTGGGGATTATTTTGAGACCAAAAATGAAACACTATCCATCACCAGTCACCCTAACAATTACAGTAATGGTAAGAAGTTTAAATCCACTTCTCATGGGTGTGAATGTCATGGTAATTTTGGGCTTTTAATTTTTAATTTCTTTGAGCTGTTCTTTTAAAAGTAAAAAAAAAAAAAAAACAACAACAACAGAGTTCACAGTTTAATTTTATTTCATTTATTTGAATTAATTTAATTTATAGACGGCATTGCAGAAACACTGTACCAACTGTCATGCATGGTGATTCATGCGTGACAGTTTCATTGTCATCAGGCTGTTTTACTGCCTGTGCTAAATTCCACCAACAGAATGGAATAATGAAGGAAGACTACCTCCAAATTCTTCAACTTCACCTCAAATCAACAGCTAGATGGTTGAAATTGGGACACAGTTAACGTTCTAACAGGATAATGGGCTGAAACACATCAAAACTGGCATCGGGATGAATAAACCAGGCTGACATTAAGGTTCTGGAATGGGCAAAGCCCAGAGATCCATCCACTTGAAACTTTGTGAACTATGCTTACACTCGGATCTGTGCCAGGAAACCAAACAATTTTAAATAAACGCTAACAATTCTGCTGAGAAGAGTGGTCAAGAGTGGTCAAAATCCAGCCTGAATTATGTGAGAAGCTTGTTGATGGATAACAAGTCTGGTCAAGGTGCAGTTAGCTAAGGGACATTTAACCAAATATTAATGTACATATTTCAACTTGTATGACCCTGTGTGGCTTAGAAAATCCAAAATAAATTCAAAGTTGTGCACATAATTGTTGTTGTTTTTTAATCATTAAAGATGTATGCTGTATGGTAATTCTAACCTACCTGGAAAAAGAAGTATTCAAACAAATTGTTAAATGACCAAATTCACTATGACACTTCATGGCCATGATGAGTGGATGGAAGCTTTGGACCAAACATTTATCAATTTCATTTTCCCCTCTTCTGTAGAACCAGATTCCAGTTTGGATTCAGGAGATGGACTTAATCTTTACTTTTAAGATTAGGCTTCAAACTTATCTTATCCCTGAATCCTCCCTTAGTTATGCTGCAGTAAGTGTAGGCTGCTGGGGGATTCCCATGATGCACTGGGTGTTTCTTCTTCAGTCACCTTTCTAACTCATTATGTGTTAATAGACCTCTCTGCACTGAATCATACTTGTTATTAATCTCTGGCTCTCTTCCACAGCATGTCTTTGTCCTGTTTTCCTCCTCTCACCCCAACCGGTTGCGGCGGTTAAAAGGGAGTTTTTCCTTCCCACTGTCACCAAAGTCCTTGTTCATAGGGATTCATATGGTTGTTGGGTTTTTCTCTATGTATTATTGCTTTATATTGTACAATATAAAGCACCTTGAGGCGACTGTTGTTGTGATTTGATGCTGTATAAATAACATTTTTTGAATTGAAATTTTGGTAAACCACAGATCTTTATCTTGGGGATGTGGTAAAAATAAAGCTTAGATATAATTACTTATGAAGCAGTAAAGGAAGCAAAAACAAAAACCTCAAATGGCTAGAGACAAAATAATGATGGCTTAATAGACTGCCTGGAGGTCTTTCACACCTGTGACACCAAAACCTTTTCTTTCTTTCTTTGCATAAGATCTGATATAAGCGCATGCCATCATGATTCAGTTACAACAATGCTTTCACAATGAAAAGATTGTGGTTCAGCATGCCATCCAGTATGGAGATGTCAGGGGGAACGTGGGTCAAAATGATTTGGTCAAATTTCTCAGCAAGACGGAGCTCCTTGCTACACTTCGGGTTCCATTTTGAAGTTTCTCAAAGTGAAAAAGCTCAAAGTTCTTTGGGCTTAGCCAGCAGTCTCTTGATGTGAATATTATTGAGTACATCTGAGGACAAAGATGGAAATATGGAGGAGGAAACCCAAGAAGCTGGAGCAGCTTTGGGATGCCTGCAGGCCAGCCTTTGATTTCATACCCGATGACTTCGTGTCAAACTGAATAGCAATAGTTCTGCAGTTCTGTAAGCTAAAGGAAGCCGTATAAGACATTCAGTTTCATGTTTATACTGTGATAAAATAATACACTGATTTTCAGTATATAAAGTATTTACTTAACCCATTTAATCCCAAATGTTTCCCTGCAAAATGAGTGAATGCATTTTACTCCTTAGACTTCCCCTACACACAATATGTTGAATTAAATGTCATAGGCAGTTAAAACGGCAGTTGTTGCCAGTGGGATTGAATGGGTATTTAAGTAAAAACATAAAATGTTTTGACAGTTTGATTGTTTTAATATGCAGCAGAGTGTTTGTTCAGCAATAGGCTGACATGTTTGTGATTATCATATAGAAGCAAATCTCAATTAAATTAATACTTTTTTAGTAGCCTTTAAATAAACTGGTGACCCTCAACAAAAACATGAAATACTCCTGACTACAAATTTTACACAAAATTAAAAGTAATATATTAGCTCCTATAATTGTGATGTACCCATCACAAGACTTTCCTCCAAGAATGTATCAGCCCATCAGGAGATAAATCCGAAGCATAACGTAAACACTGATATTCTATTGGAACTGGAAAATGTTGTAACAGCTCACCTAATTTGCTCAGCAGATCCTGATACACTGCAAACAGATTTATGAGCATGCAGAAGGACATTTATTGTTTAAAGGGAAATCTGATCATTACTGTTATTAAGTGGCGAGAGGTGCTTTGCATTACATGATCCAGGATGAAATCTTGGAATGTTAAAGTGTACAGACACAAAGTGGTTATCCCATAATCCCATATGTAATGATAAACATAGGGAAGGCATGTTGCTCTGTGATGTCTTCATACCACAAATATCTTTGTTTCATGAACTAAACTTAACTTTAGGGAGAGCACCGTCCATATTTTTCTATCTAAAAGCAAAAATCATGAAAAATTATATAAGAACATTCAAAAGCTGAAGAAGCTCCTTTACGGGTGACAAATAATATTTATTTTTTATAATGAAATTCCTAGAAAAAAATAAAAATAAAAAAAGAGTTGAATGCTTAGAACATTTTTTTATTTGGTTGTACTTTTTCTTTGAGCTTTTAGGAAACCAAAAAACTGGAGGTCTGAAAAATGTTTCAGTCAGAGCGACGGTTACAAAATGCCACGTTTAAAGTCACCAAAATCAACTTTCGCCTTCATTCTGATGCTCAGTCTCAACAGCAGGTCGCCTTGACCACTGAGATGCTGCCATGTGACTGACTGATTAAAAATTTGTATAAATGAGTGATTAAACAGCTGTACCTAACAAAGTGGCCAATGAGCCTATATCTGCTAATTAATGTAACCAAACAAACCATTTAGATTAATGTCAGACATTTTAAGGAAGGAGTGAAATGCATAAAAACCCAATAAGCCTTAAAACAGATAAGTTTATTTGTATATATGTATTTATTTTTTTCATTTATCTCTTGTTTGCCCCTTATATCATTTGAAAGTTATATAGATTTTTTTTCTTTGCTCAAAGGTAGTTTTTAAAAAGGAATTACTTTAAAAACTACAAGATTTCTTGCATATGTGCGCGGTGTAAAGCGGCCGGGTGCTACACGATGCCCAGATGAGTTCCGCCTTTTTAACTCCGAGAACACAAAAAGTCATTGATAGCAAATACTTTTGTTATTTTTACAAATTGAGATTAGCAGATCGTGAGAAGATGTGCGATCGTGATCTCCACCCAGCCCCACAGCGAATCAGCTGTTAGCAGATTTCTTCGCATTCCAGCTGTGTTTATTCTTACCAGCGGTTTGGTTTATATCAGCGTCCTGCAGCTGTTCAACATCTGGAGGTTTAATGTCCGGCTTTTCTTCAAACTGCAGACTCTCAGCTCTGTTATGATCAAGATAATCCACTTCATTCATGGTGTCGACTCCTCTTTAAAATAAACTGCAGGCTTGTGTGACACGAACCAGGCCTGTGCAGAATCGATCACCGCCGATCACAGTGAAACACGCCCTGGTTACATTTGTCTGTCTCGCTTTGGTCCATGAACGTGTTCAAGTACTCAAAGGGGGATCGTGCTCTTCTGAATTATTTTGGAAACGAATTATTGATGTCTGCTGTGTTTTGAACAGGCATCTGCACGGACAGCTTCCCTCTTCATTCCACACAGCATCTCCACCGGCTTTTATTCGCGCTGCATTCACGCAGTTTACCCACGTTGTCATCCACTCACCTCGAAAACCATGAAACCTTTAAAACACAAGAGCACACGAAGTAATTCAGGCTATTAAAAATAAAACGGACCAGGGTTTACATGTGCGTTTTATCACGATGGTTTACTGGCCTCTAACGGCCGATCTCAAGAAGTGCATCACAACATAACGAGACGTACTGACACTTCCGGTGGGTACGTTCAAAATACAAGTTAAAGTATTAACCAGCATTAAGATTTTAACTTTGTAAAAGAAAATAACTTACTTAGGGGATTGTCATTTTTTGTGTGTATGAAAAAATTTGCTGATACACAAAATAATGTTACAACACATCATTCTTATCTTGTAAAACAAAACCAAATGTTATGTTTTCTCTAGAGAGGGAAACAGAGATTGATTAAATATTTGGTTTTATATTTACAATCTGTTTTTATTTCTATAAACAAAAGAAACACAACTAGGACAAAATTTTCTCATGTACAGTATCAACCGTTTCTTCCTCATTTCCTTTTTTCTTCCACCCATTTATGTCTCTCTGCTTCATAGACGAGAGACTCCTCAAATTCTTCCAGGCCATCTCCTTGGCCATGCCTTTATCTCTGTATAGAGAGTACACTTTTGAAGGGCAGTAGATGTATTTCCCTGCCACTTCAGGGAAGCCCATATGAATGTGTGGGCTATTTGGTCCCTGTTCCAGGTCCATGTCGCAGAATCTGCAGAGGCGGCCTGTTTGTTGGGATTCTGGCCTTTTCCTCTTTTTCTCCACCCTCTTCTTGGTAGCATCCAGTTCCCTCTGTCTGAACAAAGGGGTATTTTAGGGTTATCATTCCCTTAGCAGTTTAACTTTGATGCACCTTCTTTGAACAATAGAAATACTATAGTGGATGGAGGCTCCAACTGTCTCATATTGGGACTCGGGCTAACTACAGGCAAGGTTACTCTTTGTCTGCCTTTTTCCCTCAGGCTGCTGCTGCTTTTCTAAGATGCCTTCCATAATCTTCTCTATTGAGTCTTGTGTGAGAGATGTAGACAGGGATGGAGGAGGTGGGTTAAAGACACCTGGCTCCATGGAAGACTACAGGAACATTAGTTGTGTCACTCCCTTCTGTTGAAGAGTGCCACAGTTGCTGAATCTACAGAAGTTGTTTCTGGGCTTGTGTTCAAAGAAGAACTGATGTTTAGAGGTTTACCTAAGTGCTTCACATAACAGGATATGTACAGTTTCCTTTTTTGCCCTCAGTTTAACTTTGTTGTCCTCATCCATTTCATCATTTTTGCTAGCATTAGCCCCAGCGCTAGCCAAAATGTCTCCCTTGTCATTAACTTCACTTTCTACAGTGTCCATCTCAGCCATAGATTGAACTCGTTTCTTGTTTTTTGTCTTGCCGTGTTTGTCGTTCACCATAGCCCCATCCTAGTTAGTCATTTTCTGCTGTTTATCTTGGTAGTATTTCAAGTATTCAGGGGCTTTGACAAAAAAAGACCCGGGAACAGTAGTTCAGTAGTTGTGTCTTGTTCCTTTTTTTTTCAGTGTATTACTCCCGAACCCTGATTTGATCCATATTTTCTGCACTCTGTACCCATACTTTCACACCTAGTTTTTTTAAAAAGTAAACGTGGCCACTTTTAAATAGCTCGTGACTGAATGTTTGGACTTAGAATAAATCAGGAAGATGTTAGAGTGAAAACGTAATTATAAAAATGTGAGTTTGAATTATTAATAATTAATGTGAGTGTAACAGTGGGTGCAGAGAACTGTGCTAGAAAAATTTGTTTGAGAACGGTAAAATCATCTAGAATTAATTTGCTTTTTTCATTTTCATTGGGAAATTTTTTAAATTATGAAGATTAAATTAAATTCAAACTTTTGTAAAAGAACAAAAAAACAAAACACACAAATCTAACACACTCCAAATACTCAATCTGTGGAAGTTAAATTAATTAACATGCAAATTTCCAATCCTTTATCACAGGTTACTCTGACTGTTTGTATTGTCACTCTACTTTGAAAGTCCACACCGGAAGTTTTGTACGTTCACACTGTAGTTTCTGTGTCTGACCACTGGAGGGCAGTGGAAACTGGTGGATCTCTTTATTTTAAACTGTGTTTACGATTACTCGGCTCTACCCTCGAAACAGCTGTGATTTTAAAGTATTTTCATGTTAAATAACGGCAGGTCTGTCATAAGTTTGCTCTAAATGGGCGCTTTAACCAAATGTCATACCAGAAGTGTCTGTCCCTGCCGGGACACCGTCCTTCCTGGTGTGGGTGTGGACACAGATGACTACACAAATAATGGAGGAGAATCTTCACAAGTCTGTCTCTTGAATTTAGCTTTACATTTAAGTAGTTTGCCCTCCTTTTTTGCTTTTTGGTTGAGACTTTTAGCTGGCATGCTGTGCCAGGATGGGAAATCTTTTTGGAAAAAAGAAACAAACCCGAGTGACAGAACAAGACAAAGCGATTTTGGTAAGTGTCACACAGCTAGCTCAAGTGTTAGCCTGGAATTCTGTGCTGTAAAACAGAGCGAGCTCTTGTGTGCTAATTTAACAACTTCGGTTATCGAGTAGCCCTCAGCAATATTTTATAAAGCAAAACATCTAAATGTTATTATTATTCAGGGTCTACTCTTCTGTCTTAACGTACTTAACCGCTTAATCCTCTTCGATTCGTTCTTTAAAGTGTCCTTTAAGCAAACACTGTAAGTCATTCAAATTCTAACACTGTAGTGTACTTATTTTTCTATGCCGGTATTACCGGAGGACCTTAACGTAAGCGCAGCCAGTAATAATCAGATTATAGCTGCTGTAGTTTGTGCAGACTGCTACAATTTCTAAACCTGGATCAACAAGAAGTTGGTATGGCTGAATTAGTTTGAAGCGTATCTGAGTGCAGTGCAGGTGTTTGGTTCGTTCATGTCTCTATTTCCTCATTTCAGCAACTCAAACAGCAAAGAGATAAGCTCAGGCAGTATCAAAAGAAGATCAATGTGCAGCTGGAGAAGGAGAGGCTTCTGGCCAAACAGCTGCTGAAGGATGGCAAAAAAGAGTGAGTACAGTATAATCAATGAAACCATAGTAATGATTGAAAGGAGAGTAAAGGCATATATGTTCTCAGCACGAAATATATAAATACTGCTCAATAGGGAGCGTAATACTCAGGACAGAAAGGACAGCTTCCCTGCAACTGTTCTTGCAGCTGACTTCCCAGAGTTCATTAATATAAAATTAAAATTAAGAAAAATAAAGTTTTGAAATCTGCAGTTCTGAAATGTTGTTCTAATTGATGTCTCTAAAGCTTATTTCAGGCAGAATCCTTAAAAAACAATAAATAGCGAAAAACACAAATCAAGCTGACGTCTTCAGTTGTTTTGCTTGTTTGAGCAGCTGTGAAGAATCCAAAATATTTCCTTTCACTGTCACCAAATTCAGTTTAACAGAGGGCTGAACTGGATGAAAATCACCTTCTCTCCAAACTTCTTTATCAACCTTCCTTTTGTTTTCTCTGGGTTATCTACTGCAGTTGACTGTGAGCACATGTACAGTGTTGGTGCATGTGCTCAGGGTGCTTGGACAGAGAATCAGAAACTAAACGTAAATCCAAAGCCAGTTAATAGTGGCAAGAAAGCAAATGGGATGGGAGATGGGAAAGAAGAGAGGTTTTTTTTACTGTTGCAAAAAGAATTTGGGAAGACGAGACATTTTGTGCAGCGCTTTTTTTTTGATTGTCAATCATCTCTTACATTTCTCCCTCCTTACTACAAGCTTTAACGTGTTTATTTGAACAGGAAAGCTCTTCTCTTACTGAAGAAGAAACGCTATCAAGATCAACTCTTGGACAAGACAGAGAACCAGATAAGCAACCTGGAGCGCATGGTGAGCGATCGGCGAACTGCACTGACACTCAGCAGCGTTTAGGTGGCGCTCACAGCTCCTCCCTGTGCTCCTCGTTTCAGGTTCAAGACCTGGAATTCGCCCAGATCGAAAGGAAAGTCATCGATGGATTGAAAGTTGGAAATGAATGCCTGAAGAAAATGCATGAGGTAGGTGATGACATGTGGCCTGCAGATGCTTTTAAAATTCATCACCTGTTATTCATGAGCTGTTATCAACTCTTTTTCGCTGCAGGTGATGTCTATTGAAGAAGTAGAACGGATTATGGATGAAACTCAAGATGCCATTGAGTACCAAAGGGTAGGTCCTTTCAGCTGGTAATCGGGTTCATTTATTATTTTAGCCTCTTTTACTTCATTCTGCAAGTAGATGTGGAGAGAGTGAAAATTTAAAAGGATTTCTCAAATCTCTGTAGATTAAATTTCACAGATGTAAAATTGGTTCGTATCCACAGTCATTTCACTTTTTAAAAACTTGTCGTCTCTCTGCAGCAAATTGACGACATGCTGGCCGGCTCCTTATCTCAGGAGGATGAAGATGCTGTGCTGGCTGAACTGGAGGCAATAACTCAGGTTAGTTTAATCAGCTTTAAAAGAAAGAAAAAGAAAAGATTAGATCGCACTTTTAGCAAGCAGCACCCTGCTCTTCATTTTGATTCTGAGTTCTGACCTGTCGGATTTTGAACTTTCTCTCAGGGAGATGTCGAGCTTCCTGAGGTCCCTTCAGACAAACTGCCAGATGTTCCAGAGGCCGCGGAGGAGCAACCAGGTTTGTTGTCTCATGTTTTTCCTATCCCAGGTTCACACTGCTGCACAGTCCTGTTCAAAAAGCAAGACTGACTAAAGTTCCAACCAGAAGTCTTTCATTATCCATTGATAACTCTGTTGTCACACCTCCTCAGGTTAAGAGTCTTGGTTTTATCCTTGACAGCACTCTTTCCTTCACAGTACATATTAATAATATCACTCAGTCTTCTTCTTTTTTTTTAATCTTCATATTAACCGCCTTCATCCTTCGCTCACTCCAAACAGTACCGTCATACTTGTCAATGCACTTGTCATATTTCGTTTAGATTACTGTAATTCTCTTCTCTGTGGTCTATCTCAGAAATCTCTCCACAAACTGCACTTAGTTCAAAATATAGCTGCTCATATTATATCCAGAATTAGATCCACTGAACATGTAACAGCTGTTCTTAAACAGCTCCATTGGGTTCCCATTCACCTCCCTGTAAATTTGAAGATCCCACTTCTTACTTTATAACCTCGCTCCTCCATATTTATCTGATCCTCTCCATACGTTTTATTTTGTTGTACTAATGTAAGGTGACCTTTAAAGGCACCTGTTAATAAATATGTTATTATTATTATTATTACTAATGACTTTTAGAATATGTGCATGACACTTCATAGAAAAAATCCAACAGCCATCCTCCCATCGTGTTTCATATCGCAGAGGCTGTGCTGAAACCTCAATAATATCTTCTTTCCACGACTGTAAACACTTCACCACCAGAAAGTAATTTTAGAGGAGTCAATAAATAGAATGCTTTTATTAACCCTTTACAGCCGATCGGAGCGGGCACGCTCCATTTTGCGTAACTATTTTTAAATCCCGGTAGCTCTGCAACCACATAAGCTAGCGCAATAATTTTTTTTGCATATGAAACCGGAGGAGTTGTACTTACATCTGATGCCATCAGCTTGTCCTCGGTCACAGTTTCCTTCCACATATAGCTTTGCAAAAACTGCATAAAAATCACTTGCAGCAACAAAAACATGATATTCCAGAAACACGCTTCCCCGATCCGATCAGCTGTTTGTAACACTTCCTACGTCCATCAGCGCGAACTATCACATGACCGCATGACCT
Organism: Diplotaxodon limnothrissa; assembly: GCF_057381915.1. Classification (NCBI taxonomy): domain Eukaryota; kingdom Metazoa; phylum Chordata; class Actinopteri; order Cichliformes; family Cichlidae; genus Diplotaxodon; species Diplotaxodon limnothrissa. The sequence goes on along the minus strand of NC_140603.1, from coordinate 30,009,372 downwards.
GCCCGAAACCGGAAGTGACGTCATTTTGCGGAAATGTAGTTTTTTTTACGATCGGGGCCTTATGAGCCTATACTTGTGTTTTAAAAAGTTATGTTTGAGTTTATGACTTTCTGTGTCATTTCTGGGATGCTGAGGACTCATATTGCTCTGCTGGAAATAGTTTATTTTGATGCACATGCTGTTATTTTGCAAATTTGCACTATAATATTTATTTTCGTTTTTCCTGCAGTGTATAGAAATTGGTGTATTTCAAAAATAAAACTATGAAGACACTCAAAATAAATTTCCTGTGGTGGGAAACTATTTTGTGCAACTTTTTTGTATTTACAGTTTTGAGGGATAAGCCTCTTAAATTTCTCTAACTAGAAATATATGTTAAAAAAACAAAAACGATTTTCAATTTTTTTGTAGTTTATTGCACTTTTTTGCAATTTATGTAATTACTATGCACTTAATGCAGACATATTATTAAAATTTAGGCTGTAATGATTGTATTGATGTATAGCAACTTGAAATGCTCCCAAAAATGGCTCCACAGCATGTAAAAATATAATATAAGCTCTGGCGGACTTGGTTCTATGGTCGGTCTTAAAGGGTTAAAAGGCTGTGCTGAGTCACCGTGGGCCCTGGTGACCTTATCACTCTGTTTAAAACTAAAACATGCAGTGTGATGAAGCTTAAATCTCGCTGCTGTCTCACGTCTTTAAAAAGGTCTTTAATGAGGTGTCTTCTTGTCACGTTGGCGCTTTATTAGATGCTTAAATGCAAAGCTCAGAAGAGAGAGGTCCTCAGAAAGCGAGGTTATTACATCTATTAACATCACGTTTTTATTCAAATAAATGGCAAAAACCTGCCCTGCAGCTGTTTCCAGCCACTACTTGCAGATTTTTGTGTCGATCATTGTTCTTTCGCTGCTGAATCAAAACGTCTGGAAAGATTCCCGTCTCATTAGATTAGATTAGATTAGATAGATTAGATAGAACTTTATTAATCCCTCGGGTGGGTTCCTCTGGGAAATTCGATTTCCAAAAAAGCACAGCACCGACAGAAGTTACAGAGTTACAGAATATTATATATTTATATATATATATATATATATATATATATATATATATATATATATATATATATATATACATACACACACACACACACACACACACACACACACACACACACACACACACATATATATAAATACAGAGACAATATAAATAAAATATACGAAGGGGATAAATAGAATAAATAGGAATAAAAAATAAAAAATAAAAATACAAGTGAATTGCACATTTCAAGTATTGAGTCTATTGCACTGTTGACTATTTACAAAAAGTATTGCACAAGGTATTGTACAGTGAGGTGAAGAGGCACTACAGCTTAGTTGTTCCCCCCTCCTTTGTCCTCCTGTTTCCCCTCCCTCTCCCCTCCAGAGAGGAGTTAAACAGTCTGATGGCGTGTGGGACAAAGGAGTTTTTAAGTCTGTTAGTTCTTGTCTTGGGGAGAAGCAACCTGTCACTGAACAGACTCTTCTGGTTGTTTATGGCCGTGTGCAGAGGATGCCCAGCATTGTTCATAATGTCCAGCAGTTTCTTTAGTGTCCTTTTCTCTGCCACTGTCACCAGAGTGTCCAGCTTCATGCCGACCACAGAGCTAGCCCTCCTGATCAGTTTCTCCAGCCTGGATGAGTCCCTCTTTGCTGTGCTGCTCCCCCAGCACACCACAGCATAGAAAAGTACTCCAGCAACCACCGACTGGTAAAACATCCTCAGGAGCTTCCTGCAGATGTTAAAAGACCTCAGCCTCCTGAGGAAGAACAGTCGGCTTTGGGCTTTTTTATACAGGTGCTCTGTGTTGCATGACCAGTCCAGTTTATTGTCCACCCACAGCCCGAGGTACTTGTACTTGTTGACCACCTCCACCTCCTCCCCCTCTATCTGAACCGGCAGTGGACCTTCTCTGGACCTCCCGAAGTCCACAACCAGTTCCTTAGTCTTTGAGGTGTTGAGTTGCAGGTGGTTTGTGTGACTCCATGCGACAAAGTTTCTCACCAGACTTCTGTACTCCTCTTCCTGATCATCCCAGATACACCCCATGATGGCCGTGTCATCTGCAAACTTCTGAATGTGGAATAATTCAGAGTTGTAGCAGAAGTCAGAGGTGTACAGGGTGAAGAGAAGAGGGGACAGCACAGTTCCCTGTGGTGCTCCTGTGCTGCTGACCACTGTGTCAGACGTGATGTCCTTCAGCCTGACGTACTGTGGTCTGTCGGTGAGGTAGTCGGAGATCCAAGCCACCAGGCAGGGGTCCACCTCCATCCTGTTCAGTTTTTCTTGAAGCATACAGGGCCGGATGGTATTAAAGGCACTGGAAAAGTCAAGAAACAGGATCCTGACCATTGCCATCTTTGTGATCTTTGACTCTCAGTTAATGGTGAGGAATGGTAGAGGCACACCTGATAGGAAGTAAAAGGCTGTCAATTGTTGAAGCTTAATCACTCTGGGGACCGTTAAATTGTGTGTGTAACATGCATATAAGCGTGAAAATGCTACATTGGATTTACTAAAAATGACCTACATACATGCACTTTCTATACACATAAAAGGTAAAAGTACTCTTTATTTGAAGTAAATGTTTTAATCAATCCGAGTATATATGTGAAGAGTCTTGGTAGCCTTGGTAGTTCATAGGCAGAGTTTCTTCAAGATTACATACTCTATGGTCACTGTAGCATGATTAGTACTCAGTAGATACTTTATACATGTATAATCTGTATTAGGCCTGGGCAGTGACACCCAACATCTGGTCGCTACAGAGAAGTTTGTAATTCCTTAAATGGTTGACAAGAGGCCATAAGGGGTTTTTGGGGGCAGCACCGTGTGCTTCTTTGCATCCAGTTTCACTCTACCGACGGCAAATGTCCAGCAAATCCTCGTCAACCATTCAAAAAATACAAATTTTTCCTTAGCAACCACTTGTTGCCATATGTTCGCTGACCCGTCTCTAGGCCCCTGTGGCTGAAACCTCAGTTTTGTTTCTGCATTGTTGGATCTGTGAGTTTTCTGCACTTGATCTGTGATCTCACAGCAGGTCCAGGTTGTGTGTTTTATGTTATTGGACAAGATGAAGGTGATGTTGTGTCTGCTGTCAGGTCAGGCTTCAAGAAAAATGAACTTGGGTTTTATTTTTGCATAAAAATGAGTTCACTGCAGTGAGATCAAATAAAACAATACAGAATAAAACAATTTTGGTAAGTAAAGTTCAATAAAGTAAACTAGTCTCAGCAGAGGAAAAAGCTTGGAGCATAAAATAATACATTGGTTAACCAAACTTGAAAAACTTCAGGAAGATAACTGGTGTACATGGTATGCAAACAATAGCAAGCACTGAAGCATACTAAAATGCTGTAAAATACTGTAACATTACCTATAAAGATTTAGCATGTCACGACTCTACGGCCCCTCATCCTGCTTCTTTCTCTGTCAATCTCTTTGTTTCAGAGCGGGAGCGTCCCAAGAAGAAACCGCAGCGAGAGGCGCTCGCTTTGTAGGAGCACGACTGAGGATCTTCAGCCGACAGCAGCTGGTTGCTCAAAGACCCAAAGACAGCAGCCAGTCTCAGATAACCGGGCCTCCTCCACCCCATCCAGCGGCTGTTTCTCCTCATGGGCTGCAGGTTCACACGTGAAGCGAGTCAGGACCGGTTCACCGCAGTCACAAATGCTGATTGAACCATGAAGACCTGTGAGATCAGATTATTGTGCCTAACCTTTGTTTGATTAGTTCTCTGTGTTTACCATCAGTCATTTGACATACAGTGACCTAAAGCCATGTGTGTATGTCATTTTAATTCCTCCCTCAAAATATCTTCGCCTGATGGGTAATGTTTTTAAAGAGCCAGTTCACCCAAATTACAGAAACACACATTTAGCTCTGTGCATCCAGGTCTGTGCTGCCATGCTTTCTCAGATTGTGGTGATTTTTTTTTTTTTTTAGTTTTTAGTTTTTTTGCTTTACAGCTGCAGTAAGTCCAGCTGAGATTAAATTGCTTTTTTCCTGCTGTAGAATACATATATCTGTTCTGTCGTTTGTCCTGTGAGGGAGGGGTAAAAATGCAGAAGAGACATTATGATGGTGCTGTGCTCTGGCGATCTGATCCACCTTCCTGTCATCTTGTTTGCCCTCTGTGTGCTCACCAGTAACTGATACCTGTACAGCAAGTTGGAGTAAATGGAGTTAGCCCTATCTACCCTTATTGTAGACTTTGTGACCTAAACACATAGAACAAAATGATGGAGGAGTTAATTTCCAACTTTCACCATGAACAGAGCCTCCTTCACATATGGCGATAAATTGTTCACCCTAACATTTGCCTGGCTCTTTACTTTCTTTGATATATGTCGTTCTACTAATGCACTCAGCCTGTTTTTATCTGTGTAAAATCTCCCACTCAGCCTCCCTGCAACAAACGCACACATCTGGTGAAACAAAAACTTGAGGAGCGCAAAACAAGCATCTCCGCAAACATAGTAACATAGATGATGGATCGGTGATCGGTGAATGTAATAACAGAGAAACAAGCCTGGGAACCATCATTGGTCTCTGACAAGTTCACATAGAGACATTTTTCTTCCATGTATTAACTTATTTGTGATTGCAAAAAGGGATGATTAGATCTCATTTCTGCTAGTTTTTAAAAATCTTTGCTTATAAAACATTTGCATTTAGCAACAGGATGGAGGGGTACGTTGTTTTTCTTGTGATTTGAGTGAACTGATCCTTTAAAGCAGGTATAACAGAAACATAACATTTTCTCTGTAAAGTCTTTGGTGTCTTTCTCTTACCGTAAAGGCCTTCTCTTCATCTGGCTTTGCTTTCTGAGTTACTCAACCCACCCTAAAGTACCCCCCAAAAAACAAAACAAAAAAAACTATTTGCATCAGATTCGCAGAATATTCTCTCAGTCTGACCCCTTTTCAAGCAGCTTAACTAATCTAATTCCTTGCTCCCCTTGTGGATTAGTTCAGTGTCATTGGAGAAAGGGCTAATCATATCGTCTGTGGGCTTACCTCTGACGCCCAGACAACAGCTGGTAATCTCTTCAAGGTAATAACTTGACAGAACCTGGGGCTTTACCCATCAAGTATGATCAAAACTAATTATTTCAGTGTTTGCGTATGATGCTTTAGATTTTCTTACATATTCATGTTAAAGTGGTGCAAGAAGGGTGGCCTAGATCCAGAAGGCTTAAAGCTTGTGCATCTTTGAAGATCCAGCTAACTAATCTGTAAATCAGTTAATCTCACAGACAGAAACACTGATGACTAATACTGACAGTCTGCGATTCGCCAGTCCTGCTGCAAACTACTTGTCTTAAAATGGCCTCAGATATTGTACCTCTATATATTCTTTTTACAATAAAAGTGTTTTTTTATTGCCGTTCGTTATCTCACTGCCTGTAAATCACTGTTCCGATTGTTATTCAGTGAGTGAACACAAGGTGGCAGCAGATGACTCAGTTTTGAAGCTGCTGGTCTCCAGTTTTCTCTCTCCTCACTTCACAACTGACCAAGGCAGGTGGTCTCTATGTGTTGGAATAAATGGGAGTCCTTCTCTCCACTATCTCCAAATGCTTCTTATAAGGGATTCTTTCATCACTGAGCTTCTGTCTCTAATTTTGTAGGGTCCTTACATAAGGACCTTGAGATGACTGTTTTGAACTGGTGCTGTGTAAATAAAACTGAATTAGGTACACAGTTTACTGTGGGGCTTCCCTCTCATATCCAGATGAAAGTTATCTTGTAGCTAAAATGTAATATTTTGGGCCGCCTTATTTTTCTAAATCTATACCAATCAGGCATAGCATTGTGTTGGTCCCCCATTTGCTCCCCAAACAGCCCTAACCTGTCAAGGCATGGACTTAACTAGATGCCTGAAGGTGTGCTGGGGTCCAGCACATCCCAGAGATGCCCAATTGGATTAAGATCTGGGAAATACGGAGGTCAAGTCAACACTTCAAACTTGTTGTGCTCCTCAAACCATTCCTGAACCAGTTTTTGTGGCAGGGTGGATTATCATGCTGAAAGGGGCCATCAGGGAATGCTGTTCCTCTGAAAGAAGGTACATGGTTTCCAACCATGCTTAGGTAGAAGCTACATGTCAAAGTAGCATCTCAAGGTTTCCCAGCAGAACATTGCTCAAAAGAATCACATTGCCTCCACCGACTTGTCTTCTTTCCATGGTGACGTGCTGGTGCCAGGTTTTCCCCAGGTGAGCAATATCCATGCACCCAGCCATCCACGTGATGTGGAAGAAAATGGAATTCACCAGACGAGGCCACCTTCCTGCACTGGTCTGTGGTCCAGTTCATGCTTGCGTGCACATGGTTAGTGCTTTTAACAGTAGACAGGGGTCAGCACAGGCAGCCGGACTGGTCTGCAGCTCTGCATCCCCATACACAGCAAACTGTGATTCACTCTGTACTATGACACCTTTCTGTCAGAACCAGCATGAAGTTTTTCAGGAATTTCAGTAGATCCATCTGTTGGATTGGACCACATGGGCCAGCCTTCATTCCCCGTGTGCCTTCTGTTCCTTCCTTGGACCACTGTTGATAGAGGAACACTCTACTGGAGATGCCCTGACCCTGAGGACAAAATGTTAACTTGCTCCTTTATATAACCCCTCCCTCCATGAATATCCATCAGTGAATATGAGAGGTATTCACTTCACCTGTCAGCGGTCATCATTTTACGTCTGATCGGTGTATGTTTAACCTATTTCCCACATCACACAAGGGGAAATGGGTCAGATGATGGCATACAAAGAAATTTGTTTCCTGCTTTGGTGTGGAGGAGCTTGAATGTCCTGCACAGATCACTTTAACGATTAAATGACAGTAATGCTTTTGTGTCCATCTGGAATGAAAAAGACTCTGCTGACAGTGAAAAATTGAGGGTTGTAATCCAATCATTTGCTTACCCACATTGTTTTAGCCTTATGTCAATTTATTTAATTTAAATGTGAAGATATTGAAAACTTTAATAGCACAGTGTGGTGCTAATGGGGGTACAGAGGTGTGGTGCTTTACCGAATTCTATAAAATTGCATGATTTATCTTTAAAGTAACGATTGGCATTTCATCAGTGCTATAAAAGAAGGGGAGACTGTTGACGAGCCCTCACCATCCTCTTTAATTTCATCAGAGTAGGAGGCACAAGTTTAATGATCTGTGTTATTATAAATCTCAATGATTGGTCTGTTTTATGGTTTGCAACCTGATTTGTCATATTTTTGAATCAATATTAAAGATTAAAGGCCTTTAAAGTCTTAATATTAAAAAAACAAACAAAAAAACACACATAATGAATCTGTTACCCCCCCATTCTGTGGCTTCTAGCATGTATGACTAGCATGTATGAAAAGTACAGGCCCACCATGACCTTGCTCTGCTATTGTTCTGAAGGTGATCGAAGCTCATTCAGCTAAGGACAAAGCATCAGATAGATAGGGAGACATTAAATGTTCCCATCTCTAACCTTGAACCATTCTCTCCGACAACGCCGATGTATTGACGAGTCTGAAATAGCCCGAATTGCTTTTGTTCACTTCACACTGTTTTTTTTTTTTATTTTTTATTTTTTTGAATGGACTGAATCCACTCTGACTGTGCACTACAAGCCTTTTCGGAGGTGTGTGGGAGTGGGCGGCGCACAGACTGAATGTCAGAGCGCCGCGCTTGCTGATGAATCACAGACGTGGATCTAAAGCTGAGAGAAAAAGCCTGAGAGGACGATGATGAGTAGGCTTCACATGAAACGCTGCTGAATAAATGCTTCAGGTATGTAGGTGTGTATGTGTAACCTGCCCACCCGGAGTCTTGCCTACCTGATTACACCCCCACTGTACTGAATATACACACATGCAGAACTTTACTGAAGTGAAATGTCATTTTCAACAAGTTTATTTAAAGGCCCCAGTCCTAAAGGACAATTTTAAGTACTTTGTTTCCAAATTCTGACAAGTCACTTAATTTTTACACTGTTTCCTGTGTTCCCCTTTCAGTTGCCCGTTCACTTCCTATCATCTCTCCATTTTTGGCTGTCTAATAAAAGGATGAAAAGCCCCAGATTTATGAATAAAATGTCTCTAAATCACTAATTAGCTCACTAAAATGTTTTAAATGCTTAAAATGGACAAAAATACATTGGAAAGACATTACTTCTGGGCTGGTGCCTTCAGGTATGCTGATTGAAGCCACGTGGATACAGCTTCATATAATAGACCATGGATATACCACTCTGAGTGTCATCACAGTCCAATCTTAGCTTTTTTGAAACCAGAGGTCATGAAAATGTGTTAAATCTGACATAAATATGTAAACTGACACTACATCCTCATGCAGTAACAGGTCATCTGTTATAAAGTGAGCCCACCCTAATTTGTTCCCTGTTTTATTTACCTGTTTGACACTGACAGAGATCATAGCTGACATATAAAGATCATGCTGTGTAAAAAAAACCCATAAATTTGTCTGGAAAATCGTCAGCCTGTAAATTCATGAGATCACAGACCAAAGGAGCCAACGACTGTTTACTTCCATACAATCAGGCCTCCCATTTGCAACCAGATGTGTTGCTCCACGCTGGTTTTTATCAAGACTGCATGGTTAAATGGCCTTCATTTTCAGATCCAGAATCTGCATTGATCTCATAAGACAGCTCATAAGCGGTTTCATATGTTATATATTTAGAATAATACCAATCTTATCCTGCCAAAAACGTCACATCTCATAGATGTTTATTTTGTGGTTTGAACCCCAGCCTCAAGTAGAACCCAGTTTAAACCAAAAGAAAATTTAAAAAGTATGTGTAAAGGAACAACCTTCAGCAAACCAATGTACTAACTGAGACTATTTTTAGGGGCTATATGCTCATTTTGGATTAAATGCCAGAAATTTGTATCAGGGGCATCAAAAGACTGGATAAGTTTAATGGTTAAATGCTTTGTGTTGTTGTTGTTGTCATTTTATTAGTTTCAGGTCATCATTTTTGCCACTTCACGCCTGAGTTCAGTCTTAAGCCTCCAGCTTTGTTTATTTCTCAAACTACCCATAATTAATAATCAATGTCTTAATTAATTTGTGTACAATTATACTTCAGAATAGGTTGGATGTCAGCAAACATAATGGCAGCTCACATTCAATTACGGAAACTAATTGTGGGGATTGAATATTCACAGAGGACTAAATCAATAGCCTCGCTGACAGTGGGAAGGCTGCTGTTTGCTCCAGTGAAGACCAAACATGCCTGATTGATTTCCACTAACTGTCTGCAGTTTGGTTTCCTCGGGACTCGCTCTAATCGGATGTGATGAACAAAACAAAATAAGTCTGTTCTGGTAGAGATCCACGGTGCCACTTTATTATCTGGTCTACAAGCTGCTCTTAAATATCTGCTCTATCTCACTAAACGAGAGAAAAAAAAGTGTTGCAGAAAAGAAAAAGGCATGACTGTCCTCTTTCGCACTTATCTTCTGTTATCTTCTGCTTCTGTCTCTTTTATTTAAATACATCCCCATTCAGCAGCTCTCAGATCGTGATGTGTGGGATTTCCCGGCCCACAATCCAGGGCTTACAAATCCAAGTAAATGTGGCTCCATCCCACTCATACCAACCAGAGCCCACTCACCCAACCGCCACACAAATATAGAGCAGGCACACATATGGGGCCACGGTAAAATCTTTTTCTGTTGTGGGTTTATTAAAACTTACATTTTCACAAAACAAACACACAAAAAAACCCTTTCCATTATCTTACAGCCCCTTTTATGTAGAGGGAAGACTGAGCCGGAGGGTCTAAATGACTGAAATAATAAACACAGACTGAATAAATCACTATAAGAATAGGGATACTGGAAAATGTAATATTTGTACCGACTAAATGGATGAAGATTGTTGCAGTTTCTGTATGGAGCTGCTCAGTCAGGTCTTGTGAATGGTTGTAGCAGAGGAGGCGTGGGGTGGCTGACACAGCAGAGCAGGTGTGGCTTCTTTAAAAGCCGTGCTGCATTTCTAGACTCAGTGCAAAGCATCATAACACAAGAGCACACTGCCTGGTGGTTTCAGTCATGATGACTTACAATATTAATAATAATAACACAAATTATTGGCTAGAGGGCGAAGGAATCAGGTTTTATTACAATTATCATGAAAAAAAGATGCCTGATTACTGATAACTGAAACAAAAAAAATCACCCGACTTCAAGTCTTTAATGTCAAACAAGCTGTCTATACTCCCAAAAAGAAAAAAAGGTGATTCCTATAAAGTCTGTCAAACAGTACAAACCAGCCTTTACATTTTAAACGAGATTAGTGCTTTTTAGTAGGAGGAACTCAGCAGTGAAACCACCTGTCAGATTACCAACAGGGAAAAGCAGCTTCTAAAGCCATGAAAGAAAGCGTGTCAAAGTGTCTGTGCTAATTTAATTAAAAACTGTATTTTACTGCTAAATCTATCCATACATCCATCTATTCACCTCCACTTATCTAATTCAGGTTTGTGGGGGGCTGGAGACTTATCCCAGCTATCATAGAATAAGGTGTGGAGTACAGCTTGGACAAGCTGCCGCACTGTCAGGGGCTCTGCTGTATCCAGCTAAATCAGAATATAAGGACCAACTGTTTGATGTCATGATGACGATTTTAGGGTGGGTTCTTTCAGGGATGTTTACGTGATTTTTTTTTATGTGGGGCCCATCCATTTTCTTTGTGTATCCAGTTCGTGGTTGCAGCTGGGCCAGAGCCCATCCCAGCTGTCATAGGACAAGAGGCAGGATACAGCCCAGACAGGCTGCCAATATATGGCAGGATTAACACAGAGAGACAGGAAACCGTTCACCCTCACACATTCACACCTACACCCAAGTCCCCAGTTAACCTAATGCACGTCTTTGGAAGGATGAAGCTGGACTACCAGAGAGGAACCAACCCAGATTTGGGGGACACTGATTAACTGTATTTAGGAGGACCACACCTTTTCTCCATACCTCCTCTGCCGTTTTGGGGTAGCACAGGTTTGGGGGTCCAAGCAAATTTTACGGAGGCCAGTGCCACCCCTGGACTCCATTTTGGCTCCGTCCTTGCTTTGTTCTCTTTTAGATCCACATGCCAAAATCCAGTTTTGAGATTTTTTAACAGAGCGTATTTCTTATTTTTAAATTAAATTAATGTCTGCTTATTGTTAGGCTAACATCCGTTTTATCCTTCCCCCAGGCTTCAATGTGATACGCTGGAGAATGATGGCTCCTGCCGCTTCATCCTTATGTACTGTTGTAATTTAGGTCGCAAGTTACTCTATTTCCCACCGCCCTTGAAAGCAGCACCGCCCCTCTCAGAGTGAGTCCGCCTCTGCGCTCCAACCGAGAGGCACCGACTGACTGACTGGCTGCGTGGGGAGCCGGTGTGGGCGCAGCGGAGGACTTTCCTATAAAAGCAGGGATCCCACGACCAGACGCGCTCTTCTCTCTCAGTGAACGGCAGACAGGAGCCGCTCTTTCCCGCGAACAGCTGTTTCATTCCCCTTGTTACAGTTCGGAAAACCCTCCCAGCCTCATCCGAAAGGAAATCTTAGTCTATGGTTCTGACTGACACGCCTACAAGGATGTCCCGGACCGACGAGGTGCACCGTATAACGGAGAATGTCTACAAGGTAAGCCGGGCTCTTTGGTAGTTTGTTTCGGATCCGCCGACCGTGCGTCCTTCTGCCGCTCGGAGACACCTGCTGCACCGGTGAACCGCGGCGTTTAGAGGACGCGCTCAGAGGAGAGACAGCGGATAACTTTGTCTCAGCTGACCTGCACTGTGTCTTACCACTGTAGTAATAGAAGTGCCGGTTTATATATGCTGTGAAGGAATTTACTGATAAAGGAAATGCGTCCTGAACAGCTCAAGTTTATTCATCGTTTTCCTACAGCTGATGCTCTGAGTTTGAACTGTTGGAGACGGATTTTAGTCTCAAAATTCTTACAGGTGAATAATTTGTCCTGTTTTAGCCTATAACGTGTTATAAGTGATAATAAATCAGAGTCAGACCAGTCAAATCAGCAAAGTCACATTACAGCGATTAATAATGTTAGGAGTAACAAATTCCAGGTAGATAATCAATGACTCGAGGTGTAATTGATTTAAATTGCTTGGCACGGAGTATTTGATTTGCCTTAGGGTTGAGGGAAAGGGTTGAACTGTGCCCAATGCTACAATGCTACATTTGCAATAATGATGAGGGAGCCAGTTATGTAAATGCTGCAAACTGACAGTTTGCCCTGGGGTGATTTATTTCAACACTATGCAGAGCAGAAGCTGTCAGCCTCAGTGGTAAATCCTGCTGTGAGCAGGTGAACTTGACATTATCTGCCTCAGTGAGACTGATCATTAATTTATGGAGTCTGCGCATCCTAAAAGGGGTCCCCGTTGGTCCCAGCAGTCTTCACATTTGGGCTTTTTTTCTTAAGGTGTCTGTGCTGTTGATAGTTGGATCACTTCAGAGAGAAAGGACAGAGTCATTATCAGCATGGTGGTATTTGTAAAAGTCAACTGTAATTTTGCACTCTGGATGCCCCAAATTGGCATTCAATTTGGGATCTGAAATGCTGGTTGGAAAAGTCATGCTCAAGGTTTTGCTCTGCAGAAAAGAAAACAAACTGCTTCTCGGTGTCAGAGGTTTCTTAAATATCTCAGCATGCGCTGAGCAGACCACCCTGCACTTGTTGAAAGATGAGAGGCAAAACGTGGCAAATGATTATGTCCTCCATTTTTATTTCCACAACAAAGCCCCTTTTCAGCAGTGTCTGTGGTGGAGGTGGAGAAGTGTTACTCTTGACTTTCACTGCACTCAGGGCAGCTTTCCAGGCGAGGTAGATTTCAGCAATGGAAGTACGACAAGGGCTTTCCTTTTATGTGAGGAGACTTGTCACCGTTCCATACGCCTCCGCAAAAATGCTCAGAGAGAAGAGTCGGAGTGCCTAAAAGCTTCTTCGTGCAGGACACGACTTGGTGGATGCAGGAGGAGAAGGGCATGTGTGCTTACTGAGCCAAAGGTGTACTTGAAGGGGGGTTTGGTTCAGCGAGAGTTCATGGTTCCTTGTGTGACAGAGGCGGGATGGTGTAACATGACATTACCATTTAGGCTGCCAAGGAAATGATAGGAATTTTTTCAGACTGGGGCTGACTTCAGCCAACACACAGATACACAAACCCTCAAAAGACTCTAACAAGGGATCAGAGGGGCACAAGCAGGAGGCTAGCTGCCTTATGTTGCGACCTGTGGGTGGGTTCTATAGCCTGAGCTGGATAGAAAACTGCAGAGAGGAGGAGGAGGAGGAGGTGGAAGATGATGAAGGAGGATAGGTAAAAAAAATGGTGGTTGCGTGATGGAGAAGTGGGCAGTCTTGTGATAGGTTTATTAGTCAGTTGATGACAAATTATCTTACTATAAATACTATAAATACAATACTTTAAATTGCATTTCTGATGTGATACTGATACCTTCTACTAATCTGATCCCGGGGTTACATTAACAAGCTGTCCCTCCAGAGCCTAGCTTTGTGACTTCAAACACACCAAATCAATGCATATTGTTAAATATATTCATTCATATTTAAAAGCAAAATAATGAAAGACAACTTAGTAAAGATTTTAAAAAGTGTTTTGCACTAGTTTGTTTTTAGCTCAGTGTGAGAGTCTTTACTGCCTAGAAAGCCACAAGAGATTACGCCGCATGTTTACAACAGAAGAGTTTAATGTCAAATACTCTTCCTGATGCAACCCCAAAGGGAATTTGTGTCTGTGGCGAATGTGTTAACCGCTAAACCAGGGATGTTTCATTTTGCATCAAGGCCACATGCAGCCCCCTTTATTTAGTTTTTACTGGGGTGAAGCAGTAAAACTGCCCTTTCTGTCAGTGTAAAGAGGTTTATCTGCACAGTTAATCCCCAGAATATCTTAATAATATGAAAAAGAAGTGCACTTGCAACAGAACATCTCAGTTTTCCTACATAATAAAGAAATGCCGCTGTAGTAAATCTGTCAGCACATTTCTTTGGGCTTAAATCTTTGCTTAATGGTGATGGGGGTGGTCTTCTTTATCTGCGAAGTGGTCCAGTAGGCCAGATTGGAGCAGGCCTTATGTTTGATACCCCCCACTACACCATTGGAAAGACATGTACAGCATGGTGATGTTAATTGCAGCCATTTTAGTCTCTCCTTCCTCTGTGATTGCACCTCCTCACACACGGAGTGGAGCAGACAAGGAAATGAAACGCCTCCAAACTGCTGACTCTTTGCTGTTCCCTTTCCCCACACTCTCGCTCCTGCTGAGGTGTGTCGTAGTAAAAACAGAACTGACCTGATGTGACTGGACAGCTCCGTTGATTGACTCCGTTTTTAAAAGAAGTTTTTGTTGGATAAGTCAGGCAAACCGAATGTGCCGCTGACCCTTTGGTCATAAGAAATGTCAGATAAACTGCCAAATGTTTATCACAAGTAAACTTATGTTGGATTAAAAAGATGAAAAAGAAAAAATGTGACCATCAGTTTCAGCTTCTGTGAAAATCTGTGTTAGGATGCGGTTTTGTCTTGTCCAAAGAACGCCCTGCTCAGGGGTCGGGTATGAAAATGCCAACCTGCAGAAATGCAGCTCTGGGTTTTCTTCCTGTCATCAGCAGGCTGAAGCAGAGCGCTGCTGCCAGTCTGACCCCTGATGGGGGGCTGACTGTAGGAGGCTGATGCTCACTGGTGTGGCAGTTGGTAGTGTAATGGCAGGCCTATTGCTGGTCCAATGAGCTTTGTGTGGGACTGCTAAAGAAACTAACAGGTCTTTATTAATTCATTATAAGCGTGGAAGATGAAAAGGCCTGAAGGTGCTCGCTTCAACGCTCACGTCTGTTTCTCCACCGAGGAAAGAAGACGCAGACAGGATGACAGGAATGCACTCCTGTGGTGTTAGGATGGTGATCATCTCTTACAGAACATGATATTGCGGTAAAGTGTCTAACAGCATGTACCCACAGAGGGCATGCCTCTGTGTAAAGTCCCCAGTTTAAATTAGACTTTGACTTGCCTTTAATGATTGAAAACATTAGTTCGGCTACACCAATTCAGTGATGCACATTCATAGACGATTAGCTGAGAGGCTGATTGAATCTTATCATGTTCTGGTTATGTCCAGGTTATTCCACCTTTTCCTCAGACTGAGTATTTGCATGTTTTATCTAAGTGTGTTTGAAAAAGCTTTATTAGTTATTGATATGAAGTGGATACAATTTATAGAACAGAAAACAGTCCGAGAAAGGTGTTATTTGTACTTTGGGGCAAAAAATACTTCTTTTTGTTTTTAAAGTAATAAGAAAATAACCTGTGTATGCTCTTTTGGAATAACAATAAAGCATTCATCATCTCCATCTAGTTGACTTGAGGAGTGACAGTAATGGTTTTGCTCTGCAGCTCGCAGAACAACAAGTGTGATAAGCTGCTGCAGTCCAAGATGCTCTTTAGCAGCGGCTGAACTTTGAAAATACAACTTTGAGGACTGTCTGCTAGTAATTTGATGTTGTTCTTTTATAGGGTTGAAAACTGTAATTAAATTACAGATGTCATTGTGAAGCTGTTAACACACCTCCAAGAGTATTATGTGGTAAATACGATGGTTGTTTTTAATCCTTTGTGTTTCTAGCACACAATGACCCTTTGGTGGATGAACGCTGGTTTTGTTTTCTCTGCCTCCTGTTGTTTTCTTTGTTTGCCTGACTGTTAGCTGCCGGAGCAAAATAAGTTGGACTCAACAGCAGAAGACCAAAGTCTTAACCTCTCTGCTCTGCTGCTGAAATGCAAGATGCTGAATCTAATTTTTGGATGACTCACATCAGTGGATGCGAGTGAGTGTGTGTGGGCAGTAGTGCCTCATGACTATATGTGTGTGTTTCACTTGTTTGTCAGCTCCCGTACTGTACTGCGAGAGTGGCTGGCACTGTGCGTTTTGTTTTTTTCTGATGTGAGATTGCACATCATCACAGAGCCAAACTATGAAGTGAAGTTATCGGTCTGTGTGGATTGAAATGTCAAGAAAAAAGTCCCAGAGGACTGTGTGTAGATACTACACGGAGACGCGTTTGCTACCCACTGACAGTGTGTGTACACTGTGTTTCCTCGGGTTGTTGTGGTTGCTGAACAAATGCCATCTGTATGTTTGATCAGGAGTGTATTCAGCCAAGCATTGTAATCCCAGGAGTACTGCAGGCTCAGGTTGTTGAATGAAGCTCGAGTGTCAGGGCGAGGCTGCCTCGATTGTTTCAGGTGTTTGATGGTGAGAGTGGACTAAAGGGAGATCAGTAGGTCAGTTGATGTTTTTTTGTGGTGTGTTTGTGGTATTTGTATATGCATTGAGCCATTTTAAAGTTTTTCTACTGGCCACACAGCACAAGTTGTGTGTTTGAAAGACCACATAATACCTTATCAATGCGTTAGAGCACTTTGCTCTCAGATTGCGGCCTTACTTGTGGTTCCTAGATTATTTCAAAGTAGAATGGGAGGCAGAGCCTTCAGCTTTCAGGCCCTTCTTCTGTGAGATCAGCTCCCAATTCGGATTTCAGAGGCAGACACTATCTCTACTTTGAAGATTAGGCTTAAAACTTTCCTTTTTGATAAAGCATATAGGCTGGATCAGGTGACCCTGCTGCTGGGGGATTCCCATGATGCACTTGGTGTTTCTCTTTCCCCTCTGTGTTTATGCTTCACTCTGCATTTAATCATTAGCAATTATTAAACTCTGGCTCTCTCTCATGTAGTTTGCCTTTTGTCCTATCTGCCTCCCATCAACCCCCAATCAACTGGCAAATCACAACAACAGTTGCCTCAAGGTGCTTTATATTGTAAGGTAAAGACGCTAGAATAGAACGAGGACTCGCTCATGGGGGGGTTGTTTGAGGTTTGGACAATATAAAAGCGACTGTTATGGTCATTTGGCACCGATGGACCGATCTCAACGAAACGCTGTACAAAGTAATTATTAATATCTATATGTTGTTCACTGCTTTTTATAGTGAACAAGCTGGAACATATACAGAGTCCTGCTTCTGTAAGTGTTTGGATTTGGACTGTTGGTTGAGCCATACCAGGAATCAAAAGATTCTGTTTTTCAGTTAACAAAAGAAAAATCATAGATTCATTGATAAAAATACGTGATAACTTCATGCCTTGTTTTGTTGCTTAAAGCAGAACTGCAGTGAATGATTTTCTGAGGAGAAATTATTATTTGAGGCAGTTGTCAAAAGACAGGATTGAACTGTAGACAGGCGCTTGTTTGCTTCCCTGTGAGATATACAGGTGATGAAAGAAACCATCCCACCTCTGATTCTCCTGTTATTGACAGAAGCTTTCAAAGTGTCTCAATTGCAGCATCAATCTCTCCTTAAGATGCTATGTTAGTTTTTGTATTGCCTGACTGTCACCAGAGAATGTTATCAACCGATTGGAGTCATAAATCCTCCGTAAAATACTGTCGTACTATCAGGTCCAACTTCCAAAAGACATAAGGCAGTCCTCCTACTAAGCCCAAAGTATTTGTTCTCCAGGGAGGATTTTTTGTCGCGTGTGCGTGTTTTGGGAGTGTTGTGAGTAATACTACCGAACACTTTATCCCCACTGTCACACGTACAATCTGTTCAGGTTTTTTTCTCTATGAACACAGACTTTTCAGTTTAGCCAAGTGGACGAATAAGCAGAGAACTGCTATCAACATTAATCGTTTCTGGTTATTTTTAGAACTTCTGTTCTTTGTACCACAACCTCTTTTTGTTTTATTAGTTCATTGCTTTCTTATTAGAGTCCTCACCTCAGCTCATAAGCACCACAGGTGAGAAGCAGGACATCTGCCAGGAAATTGAACCTTACAGGTTAGCAGTGGATTGACTGAGGAAGTGAAGGGTTTTTGGCAGAGACCTCTCAGCAGGATTTCCACCTCCTCCTTCTTTCACACCACAAAAGGATATTTCTGGGTCGAGTCCCACCTCTGTACTGATCGGGTAGATTAAACCAGTCTGGTCATTTTTCCTTTTGTTCACATTTGAAAGGTTGTCTGAGGTGAAAACAAGCCTCCGGCCTCTTTGCTCATGTGCATAAAAACCTATTGAATCCAGATGCTTTGCTTAGGCCAGATTACTCCAGTGTAATTGTTTCAAACCAGTGATTTCCTTCTCTGATTAGTCACAGTGCTTTCAGCTCTTTTGTCTCTGTTCAGCGTTATATCGCAGGCTTTGTGCTTCAGTCCCTGCAGAAAACTGTGCCTCCTCAAGCTTCAGGGTTTGTTCTAGCTTTGTGTGTCTTGTCACTGATCGTTGGGCAGCAGTCGTGTTTGTGAGCGTCACAGTGACGGTCTCTGACAGCGTTGTGGGGTGTGTGATGGTGTTATGTAAGATGGGAGCGGTGCAGGTAGAAGGGGATGCAGTTATGCACATGTTTGATATAAAAGTTAATTTAATTTATGTTTTCAGAGTCACGGCTAACACTCTGTGGCGCTTTTATTTGTTGTGCATTGACTGATTTAATGTATAGTACATCTTCATGAAAGTGGAGCAGCTAAAGTGTCTGATGCTTATGTGCATATGAGCACTGGACAAACAACCTAGTTGTAGGGCTGCAAAACTTTTTGAAAAATTGTGTGCAAAAAGCCAAAAAAATAAAAATGCAGAGCTAAAGAGGATTGCTTAAAAAGCATGCTTACAGTTAGCATGCAGCTCACAAGAGTGCCAGATGCCAAGAATTTGCCGATCCTAAATTTCCACAGTTTCTCTATTTACACAGATCTCGCAGGTATTAATATGATGGTACAATTTCAGTTTCTGTCAAATAGTCATTGCTTTTATTAAATTTGCATCAGCAGTTTGGTGCAACTGCAGCTTACAGTACTTCAGGACAGTATTTCTTAGCTTTAGTGGTTTAAAAAACACTTCGAGCATGAAACCAACAGTAATGTACCCTAATGCTTCACTTATGATGCTTAATGCATCTGTTGCTGTTTATTGTTATTTATGTACATCTACTTTCTTCGTTTTTGCGAGAAATCCCATACAAGATGATTTCACACAAGAACACACGTGTTCTACTGCTTGTTAACACAAATATCTAATCAGCCAATCACATGCCAGCAACTCAATGCATTCACACATGTAGACATGGTCAAGGAAACTTGGTGAAGTTTAAACTGAGCATGAGAAAGAAACTGAATTTAAGTGAATTTGAATACATTTGGAGTATTTTCAGAAACTGCTGTAATTTACAGAAAACACTCTCAAAAAGTGAGCAGCAGTTTTGGATAATGAACAGACTGCTTTGAGCTGATAAAAAGGCAACAGTAACTCAAATAAGCACTCATGACAACCAAAATATGCAGATGATCATCTCTGAATGTATAGAACATTGTTGTTGGAGGCCAGCGGGCTACAGCAGCAGAACACAGTAGGTGTCACTTCTGTCAGTTAAGAACAGGAAACTGAGGCTACAGTTCGCAGGGGCTCACCAAAATTGGACAATAGAAGATCCAGGGGTGGGGCTTCTGTTGGCTGCTTCCAGCAGGATAACACATCAAAGCTCAGATCATCTCAAACTGCTTTCTTGAACATGACGGTGAGTTCAAATGACCTCCACAGTCAGCAGATCTCAATCCAATAGAGCACCTTTGGGATGTGGTAGAATGGAAGATTGGCATCACGTGTGCAGCTCATAAATCTGCAGCAGCTGTGTGATGCAGTCACATCAGTAAGGTTAAAAATCTGTGAGGATGTTTCCAGCGCCTTGTTTAATCTGTGCTATGGAGAGTTAAAGGTCTTCTGGAGGTAAACGGATATCCAGCAACGTGTACCTAATAAAGTGACCGGTTGAGCTCAAGAAGGTAGTGAGTGTTTGTTAATAACGGTAATAATTTTACAGCTGCAAACTCAGTTTTTTCTTCAATTTTCAGCTCTGCCTGTTTAACCCCGGCTCAGTACTGAGTGTCGAAAGAAGACCTTCCTCTTTTCCTCACAGGGCAGATGATGTTTAAGATGGCTAGCAGCTGTAGCTAAGCATTTTACTTTGTTAATATTGTGCATGTTTGGCTAGTCATCTGTGGGAGTAAGAAGAACACCCACAAAGAACAAAATGTACCCAGAAAAACGAGATGCTTTTTGTGTTTCAGCCATTTTACCTCTTAAATGTGTGGACTTAAAATTCTTAGAAATATCAGTGAGCTGTGAGCATCCTTTGTGCTGTTTTACATTTCTTTACATAGACTACACAAACTGGACCCTAAATCAACATCCAGAAGGCGTCAGCTCAGTGCAGGTGCACAGTGCATGGAGTTGCACTCTGTATTATTTAGATTTCACCAACTGCTCTGTTACGACACAGCTTCCATAGCTGTCATACAACATAACTGCCGGCGTCTGCTGTGTGTTTGCAGCATGTCAGCAGCCTTTAGCACATCGGTAAGTTATCTAACTTGAGCTGGAGGGAGATAGATAAGGAGAGATGGAGGCTGCCAGGGAGCAGGGGCTTGGCAGAGGATGAAAGGAAAGTTGCAGGGATTGGATCTCAATAGAAAGAGTGTGAGGAGACAAGGGTGTGGATCCCCTGTTCTGCTCTTTTCTTTTCTTACACTAATTAGACTGTAATTAAAGGGGAAAGGCCTGAGGGGTGAAGAAAAAGCAGGTGTTTATGGAAGATTGCTGTATGTATGTATGTGTGCTTGTTCAATTGGAGATGTTGCTCTGGAGTGGCTTTTAAAGTGAAATTTGAGGTTGAGAGAAGAATAGAGGGGATGAAGATGTGCTTAGAGGGGTTTAAAAAGCAGAAATGTGTCATTATCTGATCCTTTCGTTACTAACACACACACACAGAGCCTCCTTTGAGATAAATGGCACATCTTGGCATCACACATGTGCTGATACGCTTTCATATGTTGTACCCTTGCGGAGGAAGCGGTGCCAAGATGAATCTTCTCCCGTCATTTTCAGATTTAAAACCTGACCTCGTTTACGGTGTTCATGAATACTTTGTGGGAACATATGTGATCGCGTGAACATGCATTCGTTCACGTGTAAATCTGAGAACAACTGGTGCACCGGCTGAATCAGATGCGTCACTGTGAGGCGATGACGATGATGATCTTCTTCCTTCAACACGGCAGCCGTGGAGACTCCCTCTCTTTCCATTACCCCCCCTTCCTCCCTCACGTCCTCGTTCTCGCCTCTCCTACCACCCCGTCAGCTTTCCTGTGGTATGAGCTGAACGTGAGGTGAATAAAAAAATGGGTTGCCCTGTCACGGAAGGGGGGAGATTCCAGCACTTCCATATATGGCTGCCGGAAGTTCACCCCTCCCTCACTCCTTCCAAAGCTGCATCTGTGGAATAGGGGGCGCTGACTCTCCTGCTGCTTGCCTGCACACAGATAAGAGCTCATCTGAAAGGGAAATTGGCTGACTTCACACACATTCACATGCACGTGCACATGCGTGCACACACACGGCATATCGGCGCTGTATTCCCGTCTCCTGAGGGCGTTGAAGCAGGGCGTCTTTAGCGCCGTGATTGTCACACTGGCTGAGCAGAGGCAAATAACATCCATTTTCTGGAAACAAATAATAAGGGACAGCAGCAAAGCACTAACGGTACATAACGGTGCATATATCTCAGCTCATCACTCCCACATACTGTATATAATGCAGTACGGGACTGCTAATTGCTTTCTTCACATTAGCAGCAATGTTATGCACTGCTTCTTTTGTGCGGTGCGTCACATGCTTTAAAGCTTTGGTGACTGGGAGCTCTAAAAACCCCTCTGTATATGTGTTTGTTGATATGTGATGGATGATCAGCAGCACGGTCTTCAGTGAGAAGGCTTCTCAGTGTGAAGCCATAACACTAATGTAAGCTATACTCACGAGAGAGCTCAAAATCACAGGTAGCCTTTTTCTACATATCAGTGGAAAGGAAATTTAACAGATTCCTAGATTTTGTTTAAGAAGGTGGTAAAATTTCCTTTGTGCTCGGCCGGCCAGACTGCTGGGAGAACCGCTGGATGAGAGGTTGGAGAGCTAACTTATCCGCTAAGGTCAGAAAACTTGGATGCAACGTACATATACAGCTGAACAGACACCTGCTAATTACTGCTAACTAAACGATTAATAACATACCAGAATCCATCTTTGTATCTGGAGGCGGGAAAAACAGAAATATAAGAATATGATCTAATTCATAATTTGAAAAAAATACTTCAGTGGTTCCTGGATCTGAAACTAAAAACTCATCACTTGTGTTTTGGCCTGTGTTCCAACACTCCACCAGATTTAATTAAAATGTATTACTAATTTTTCCTTCTGAATGTCTTGTGGGCTTACACACGGACAAACAAACAAACAAGACTGAAACCATGGCCGCACTTCTCCATCCAACCCTTGAAAATGACAAAATACAGTGAATGCAGTAAGGTGTATTCTCTAACCGTACTGTTCTTTGTTAGTTTTACCCTTTGGGGGTGATATTTGTTGGTTTCTCTGTCTCCACAATCTGCTTAAGGGCTGCCTGCAGGCATCTGTACGAGCAGCATTCAATAACCTCCGCCAAGGCTGAGCATTCCCTCCACACCATGCATGAACTGAGTCACTGGATCCAGAAAGAGATGAGGGCTGTTTTTCTTATTTAAATTGATGTGTTTGTGAAGATGTAATGTGAATTGTCCGATCAATTCTCGTGTCTTCATAGTAAAAATTCCTAGACAAATGCAGATCTGATTTTGACACTAAAACAGTCCCTGCTGTGTTGGGCAAAGCCCGGCTTCTGGTAATATTATCATGCAAATCCATTTATACCTGTCTGAGTAATCCTTCAGACAAACAGGGAAACAGACAAGCTGAACATCCTTGGTACAGGTAATAAGCGTCCAGGTGAAACACGCAGCTGAATTGGACCCAAGTTCTCATCATTTTTACTACTTCAGTTTGAACTTTCACATTAGGAGCAAGTGGCCTTGAAATTGTTGTCTCCTCATTAAAGAGCGCTTGGCGATTTGTTCAAATGTTCACAAGAGACACTAAAGCACCTGAGGTGATGCCAGCATCCATTTTAATCCGATTCCTGCCGACTGGAACGTTTCCTCCGTGAGAATAAAGACCTCTCTGTCGTTATCGGTGGGACTTTGTGAGAAAGCACACAAAAAACAGAACAGCCAGATTGGTAGAAAGCAGCTTCTACCAAAGAAATGTCTGAGTCATTACCAGCACACAAACGGAGACCTAATATGTGAACAAACACAATGACCATGGTACCTATGCTAAAAATGTCATGTGGTGACAACAAACCCCCGTCTGTACCATGTCTGGGAATGTTTCTACACCAGCTGATGCCACGAGAAACAGCAGTATATGAAGATAAGTCACGCTCATGCGCACACACGCACAGTAAAACTTGATGACAGGAGGTCACCTTGACATGTGACTGTAGTCAAATACACACCAGCGCCGCATGAGCCCTCCCCATTTCCGTGGCAACCACATAGAGCAGATGACCTTTCCTGTGTGTGTTTAATCTGGTTACATTTTGTATCCCACCCAGACGGGAGAACAAAGTGGAAACTTTCCTTATCAACTGTTGACAGTTTGGTGTTTTTGTGGTTGTTATCCAGGAGCTTTCTCATTCAGAAACACAGTTGAAACTTTTGTCACGTGACAGAGAAACAAAAGTTTTCTTTAAGATAATATTTTTATGGTAAATGTCCTGTATTTATAGTAAATATTTATATATTTTTATTAAACCAACCTGCGTACTGTTCCATCTCTGCTTTAGTTGTGGTCAAAATATGATGTTAGTGCTATTTTCTTTGTAAGGTAGAATGGGTGGAAAAAGTCAAGGTCATTAAAATAAGCAATAAAAAAAACATAATGGTGTTTTAAAATATTACAAATACATCGAGGAAAGTCCCCCCCCCCCCCAATAACTCACAAGCTGCACATCAGATATGGACCTCTTTTTCTTTCTTCTTCAAAGGAAGGAGGTGCCAGTCCAGTCTGCTGGCCCATCTTGCAAACATTTTTATTTTTTTTAAAGAACGATGAAGTTTTGGGAGTTCCTGATCAGCCAACCAGAAGAAAGAACATCTATTTTCATTAAATACTAACAGTAAATAACTTGAGGCTGGTGGCTTTCACTCATTTATTTTTGCATTTTTTTTGTAGACTGTCTGTTTCGGTCTCCACCTGGTGCGTCCCTGCCTCTCCGTCCTCGTTGGGGTTGCCAGATCTCCTCTCGCTGGTTAATCTGTTTGGCAGCCAGCGCCGCAGCAGGTTCTAATGGTGCCACATGGCTGTCTTGGCTTTACAGTAATTTACGCCACGACATGATATGAACCTGCTGCTGTTTATGTAGGCTCTGACTCACCCCACGTTCTCGTCTCCTGCCACCAAATGACACATGCTAACACACACATATATGCTCACACACACACATATAGACTGGCTTCTCTACACCATCGCTGATGAAGGCAGCTAGGTCACAATGTTCTTAACGCTGCTTGTTTTCTTTCCTTTGTTCTCTCAAGTGTTTCCCCCATCCATACCTGGGTGGGAGGCATGTATCAGATAGTAGGTCTTTTGAAGTAGGTTCACTACCTAGATGTTCTTTTTTAGGTTTCTGTTTCTCTGCTTCTCTTCGTAGATTCTTTTCTCCTTTATTTATTTTGACCTTGTTCTGTTCTTCTCTTGTTTCTTTCCTGCTTTGTTGCCTTCCTTCCTTGAGTGATCAAAAGAAACAAAATCTTAACAAATTAAATTGATTTTAAAGCATTTACCACGGACAGAGCTTTGGGTTGTTACCACCAAAATTAACTTGGGATAAGGACTCACAAAGGTTTATGCATGTGTGGGCTCTAAGTGTTTGTGTATATAATTCTTCAGTGTGTTTGAGTACACTTTAACTTGTCACGAACGCTGCAGTGTAACACCAGTTTTCCTTCACGCTGCCCCTTGTTCTGTTATTAATAGCTTGTATAACCTCTGCCTCTATTCCAAATCACTCATCTGTCATGGGACGTGGTGTCCGTGCCCTGCGATGTTGCTCTGATGGATCTATTAACCTTGGCTTTGAGGGCTAGCTGCTACCTATTCAATCTCCTTCTCATCATACTAGCAATCTGTTATGGCCATGGCAGCAGTAAGTAAAATATCAGTGGATTTAGGTTGTGGGATTTTTGGATAGATTCTTGTTTAAAACTGCGAAGGAGAACTTTGAAGAACCTTTCCAGCTTACAAAGGCAGCTCTTTTCATTATCAGTTCAACATTTGTTATATTTTCTTTCCTTTTAATTAACAGGGCCAGTGTCTCTAACAGGATGAAGCTGCAAATCACACCTTTCAAACAAGTTGTTAAATTGAAAACAAGGTACGCCAAAAATCTCAGTGTACCTGTGGCCAAGGTGGTGTTTACTACACACGTTTTGTTTCTAACTACACAAAAACAAAATAAAATGATAATGCAGGATTTGAGAAATCTTCTTAGCTGCTCCTCCAGTTCAGGTTGGCAGGGAAGCTGGAGCCAAAGATGCAGTGAAATCAGCTGACTTTGGTTTCAGACTCATCGTTTATCACCTGAAACAGCTGATCATTTCAGCAAGCTCAAAGTGGAAGACTCCTGATTCTGTACTGTTTTCCTTTTATTTTAAATTACGTTTGCTCTTCAGCTCTTGAGGTAATGTCAGGTAAATATGCTTGGCCTCTCGTGAGCTCATTTTTGTGGTGGAGAAAAACTAAACCGAGTCTCCAATAACCACATTGGCTGTTTTGCAGTTTTCATCCCAACTCATACCAACATTTGATCTTGGTTTCTTTAAGCCAACATGTTTTTCCGGTGGTTGCCAATTATTTTTACTGTCCTAACCACAACCGGAGCTTAATCATAAAGCTGTCAGGACAGAAAATGCGATCCTTAGTTAGCAGATAGACCCACACTTTGTTTAGTTATGAATGCCTGGTGCGGCTCTCTGTCAAACCTCAGAGGATGAGATAAATGGATTAATTGTCAGGTGTTCACAAACTGCAAACAATACACACACACACACGGAAAAAAAAACCTTAACAAAAACACTCACAGGCCCAAATCCTCATTTCCCTTGCAGAAATTGCAAACAGCACAGTGCTCTGTGAACACGAACACACACACACACACACACACACACACACACACACACACACACACACACACACACACACAGGACCATTAAAGTGCTGCAAACAGAAGGTTGTTCCAGAGTTGTGCTTTTGCGCACGCACACAAACAGTCATTCTGCCACGCTCGGATGCTTCCAGGATGAACATCTGTCTGGCCAAGTGCTGGTGAGATGTGGAGGAAGATAAATATTTCACCGAACAGACCGATAACATGTCAGGGAGATGGATCGTACTGCTCTAAAGTCATGTGCGTAGTCTGTGTGAGACTGCATGAGGATGCTCACATGCTTCCAGTACTCTGTCTGTCTATTGGATTGATAATTCATTTGATCTATTAATGCATGTTATTTCTCGTAGATGGTTGCTGTGCACTCGGCAAAGTTTAATTTTCTCTCCTTTTTACTAAATAATTATATGAACATTTGTTTCTTTCTTAAATATGCCTCATGTTGCTACAGTTACTATCTCTTGGCCAGACTTTGCCCTCCCAAAGGTTAATTCCATTTTGCTCTTTAGTCAGCTAATTATTTGCTTATCGTTTCTATCTTCACTCTGGGATCAGCGATGTGCTTCACGGTAGATTATCTCCTCTTTGGCATTTAGTCTGCTCTTGTCACATTAAAAAAACTGCGGCCTCAGTGACACTCAAAGTCCATTAATGATTGATTAAAAACTCGTGATCTAAAAAGAGCAGAAATCAGAGTATCTTTGTCATCACTTGTGTCTTGATGACAATTTTTCAACTTTTTCTTGAAGATATGCTTATAATTTCCCTCCAGATAACATTCACTCGTGTTCCCCCAAAGCTGCAACGTGATAAGACAATCCCTGTATTGTTGTGGAGGTTTGATGCTTAATTGGTAAGAGTGATTAGTGAGTCAATTAGAACACGTGACTGGAGCAAACGGGCAAAGTGAGACAAAGCAACGTTTGCTCTGTAATCCTTCTCATTTCCCATGCAGTCAGTTAAATATGGTCTTTCATTCAGTGGAATGCTAATCAGCCTCAGCCCCTGTTGCTGAAGGAACAATCTCGACTGATTGAGTGTGGATTAAGCAAGGACCGGGCAAATTAATGATCCTATTAGATTATCCCCTAAACCGCATGAGCATGTCGTGACCAGGGGAGAACCCGTGAATTATGGCATGTTTATTGCATTGATAATGATTGACTGTTTGGTGCCGGCTGAGAGTCTTTACATTATTCACAGTTGTTACCCGGTTTGTTTGTGTGTGTGAAGGGCAAAGTTGTAGAACTCCAGCATGGACCCAACTGAACTTGGAAAATGTCAAGAACTTAAAATTGGTGGTGAATTGGTATTCAGTGAAGTATGCTGCTGTTCCTCTGCACAGATGTTTGACTTCAAGACTGCAGTCAGCAACTTTCATTAAAATGAAAAATGCACCCAATGCAATACGCACAAAAAAAGATTCTTGGAGTAAAATGCAACTAAAATATATAAAACTGAAGGTTTAGTTATTGGAACTCTCTCCAACTGAGCTTAAGATCTGTGGACTCAGTAGTCTCTGCACTACTGTATAGCTCTGTAATAATCATTCTGTACATACGATAATTTTTAACCCTACAACTGTTTACAACTTGCATAGTTCTGTATAGCTGTATATCTCAGATTCTGTAAAGTTATTTATTTCATATTCTGTATAGTTTTTCATATTTATATCCTGTTCATAGCCTGTACATAGCTTGTACTCACTACAGCCTGTACATACTTATAGTTATAGAATATTCACAACATACTTCATACCATGTACATTATAACATACCATAATAGACCCATTTCTGTAATATATTTACATATCTATATTTATTGTAATATATCTATATCACTAAAGCACTTCTGGATGGATGCAAACTGCATTTCGTTGCCCTGTACCTGTGCATGTGCAATGACAATAAAGTTGAATTCTATTCTATTCTATTCTCTTTTAAAAAAACAACTAAAAACATCTTTTTCGAATTGCATTTTGTTACCTTCTGTCTGTTTTTGTTTTTTTTGTGAAGCACTTTGAGATCTTTTTATCTAGAAAGGCAAAATAAAATTTTACTTACTTACTTCATATAATTAAACCATTAAATCAAGTAAATTTAATGTGACCAGATTCCATGGAGTTAATTTTCTACACTGTGGTTAAGTAACAACATAAAACATTTAGGTGTAATCAGATTACTTAAAGTCAGGATGTCTGGCATATCTATTTGAGTGTATTCTGTTGTGTATAGAGGTTTTTGGTGGGTGTGCAGTTGAAGCCGAGGTGGTTGGATCAGGATGCTGAATTTCAGCATGTGAAGGGCCACTTGTAACTACACTACATCTGTTGAAATCACTCAGGCGCTCACTCTGGCAGAAAGGCACTTAGGTCAGGTGGGTGACAGAAATCTTGCATGAATTCAGACTTGACTGATATCACACTGCTGAGAATCAGACCTGAGTTAGAGTTTAGTGCCACATATATAAAAACTGCTTGGTTTCGGACAGTTTTTTAGCTCTTAAACTGCTCGCTTCAGACGAGAGAGAAACTGAGGAGAGAAAATATATAAAATAATTTGACCCATCAAAGCAAAGAGCTTTTCCTTTGCAATGTTTCTGTTTTATAATTTCTCCGTGCTTACAGTGAACACAGTGGTCACAATGACTGTTTCTAGTGTGCAGCTGAATGTGTCAGTAAGTAGCGCATATGAAATAGTTATGGTATTTTAATAGGAAGCATCACATCAAGAATCAGGAATGCAACACATGAAGCTGGACCTGTCTGACAGTGATTACATAACGCAGCTCACACAGTGACACTCACGCAAACGCATACACAGACACACACTTCTTCACACAGTCGTTCCCCGTTCCTCGCTCTGTTTATTTAGACATGAGATCCAGGCCGCTTTCCATCATCTATTTATATTCTTTTGTTGATCGTTCCTTTCTTCCTGCCAACTGGTGGTACAGCCATGGTGATGATTACTGCTGCTAGGAGTGTTCCTCCGTACTGGGTTTGTTCAGCAGCTGACGCCTTGCATAACAGAAAATGCACCCAGAGATGGGAGAGAGGGGATCTGGATATAATTAGGTTTGTTTTTGCCAGGAAAGCCACAAAGAAACACCACCAATGGCCTTTTTTCTTTATGTGTGTGTGCACACACACAAAGCATTTATGACATCATATTGTAGCAATGCAGCAATGTCAGTATCCACAGCAGGGTGCTTCTGATCACATGCAAAACCAGTTTTGGACCCAGAACCTTGCAAAGCCGAAAATACTTTTATGCATTTAGTTTCAGTCCATTTCCCTGCATGTCCCACTCCTCTAACTCTTCCTTGGTGCCAAACTAAACCAACCTCATCTCATTTGTGCACCTTGAAGCTCATCTCACTCACCGGGCAGTCAGCCTATTTTCCTTGCACCCCTGTGTCGTCCTGTCCTACTTCCCGCTTCCATTTCTTTGAAATCATGGAGAGGTTTGTGAACCAAGGTGACTATTCTGCGTCAGCCGGTGGGCATGAGCAGGCGTCCCGTGTAGCAGGCTGACTTGGAAAAAAAGGCATCCATCAAATTTAAACGTACCCTACTCTTTCTTTGCAGAATACTCATTATTCTGTCTGCTCTGTCCCTTTGTGCTTCTTCCTTCAGGCACTTTGAAAAGAACACAAGCATCCTTACTGCCTCAACTGAAGTCCTAAGCCAATATCAAACAGTGATATGCTTCTAAATTCACTGATTAAATACGCTGTTCTCAGAATCTGTTGGTCCTTGCACTCTACAAGACCAAGGTGCCCTGTGGTATCTGGCAAATTGATGTTTGCAGAGGACCTTTTCAGATACTTCAAGCACACTAGAAACCCTGCAAACTTTGGCCTTGTGTCTTACTAGTTTTGGGGTACTTACATGGAAATAAGAGCCCACTTTAATGGTCTAAGGGGACCTATGTATACTCCAGGAAGTTTTTGCAGTTTGTAGTTCCTGCAGTGCTCACATGGAAAGTCTGGGACGCGTCCTTGAACGACTAGAGAACTACAAAAATGTTTCTACTATCTGAAAATACCAAAATTAGCGTGGGCCTTTTGTATTTCACTAGCTGGGCCCACGTCCTCATTTTAGGTTTGACAGCGTTTTACTAGGTAAAAGTGATGCTTTGACATGAATTGAGCTGCAGTTTGGGGAAGGCCTCGAAGGGGACTGGCGACGGCTCCCGGGCCTGGCAGATCCCCGTGTACTGAATAGAAATGAAAAAGTTAAAGGATTGAGAACAAGGAGGGAGGGAGGGGCACGTAAACGAGAATGAACAGCTTGCAGAGCTGGGGGAACCTATATAGATGAGAACCGGAAGGAGCGTGTTGGGAGGCGTGGTCCTGCTCCTGAAATTCCAATACATACATACATACATACAATACATACATTCTCTATCACCATTTCCATTGAACACGCTGACTTTAGAAACTGTTTACTTAACTTCCAACAGGCTTTGATTGTTAAGACATGAGTGATGTTCTATTCACCTCATTAGTCAGTGTGCCATAACTGATTTAAGCGCCTTTTTGCACTTTCTAGGATTTGGATCATAGTCATGATGGCTTAGATTAAGGCTGTTTGTTAGATGCTGCTCATCCCTCACTCCCTTTACCTTCCCTCTGCTTCCATCCGTGCTGCCTCTCTGGCAAGTTTGAAAAGAAAGTTGCAGAGAGAAGATTTCTGCTTTTTAAATTGCTGGGTTTGGCCGGAGATGCAGCGAGAGTGAAAGGGCAACTTGGATTGAGGGGGAGGCTGAGTCACTGCAGAGACAGACAGTAAAACTCATTACGCATTTGTTCTTGACTTTTTCTTCACTTCCTAACAAGGCCTCGGGCCTCTGTTTGTTTGTTCTCGTTGTGGATGCACTTCACTGCTTGTGCGCTGCTGACCAATGCTTGGCCATCTGTCATGAAGGAAGGAGATTTGGATTCGTGCACTGTTTTATGTGTATATCTGTTGGGGAGTAGTCTGAACTTGATATTGGCAGTTTTTCCCTGTGCTTTAAGTCACAGCGTTGCTCATTTTTACTCATTGTATTACCAGCTTGTTGCAGTATTTTGCCAGTCTTCTCTATTATTGCAGCTCCAGCTGTGACGTTTTCTCTCTGCTGCCAATCTCCCAGAGCAGCGTGTTATGTTGCTGAATGTTTCACAGGCAATAATCAGCAAATTCATCTAAACACGTGATCTGTCTTCACCCACTTTGCTGTTCTTGATGTTTGACTTAATCTCCCCCACTCCGTTTAGCAGATATCTACAGAATCTGACTTTTCGGAATTGCCTATTCTGTTTAATGCTTCACTGAATAAAAAATGAAGTGCTGTGCTGTACAAGAACATATAAGCAAAGATTGGGGTGCTTAGTTTCGGTGTTAGTGTTCTCTGTATTTTGTATTAATGATGGAAAAAGCGATTTGTAATGTGAGAGTTATCACCTTGCCCCGCAGCGCCTCAGAGCTGCGAAGCGTTAAGCAATTTTACTGTTCTGGTTCACTATCACCGCTCTCATCAATCTCATTTCCAGCAGCAGGCACCTTCTTCCAGCTAAAGAAGCTTTGGTAAACCCGCCGTTCCGTATGTGATCAGGATGATTAACGCGGAACACAAAGAGCAGCTAAAGTACTGGACATTAACCTCTTAATATCCAACACTGACCCTCTAGGGTTTGGGTTAGGTTAACGGCCACTACTGTTTTCATTTGTTTGCTTGGAAACATTGTTTATGTGTGAGACTTCATTTAGGAGTTAACATCTTCTAGCTTGTGAAAGTTTTCCTATTTGGTATGTGGCTAAATAAAACCCAACCCGAACCCTAGGAGAGTTGACACCGTAGATTTTAACAGGTTAAACTGAAAGTTAGTGAGTAAATATTTAAGTGGAAAAAAATGTTGCTGGGTGTATAAGACACCATAAGGAATCATTTGTTTGTATTTATTTTATTTTAGCAAACTTTCTTTGTAGTTTTAATAAATATTTTATTTGAAAAAGTATTATTGATGTCCTGCAAGCTGTAGATGGTATAAGCTTGTTTAAGTTCACTTCCGCTATGTATGAGTGGGGCTTTTTGGGTCCAACGATGATCGTCTTGATTTCATTTGTCTGAATTTCTGGTACTGACCTCTGAGACTCGATGACCGCCGGTGAAAAGGCAAATTTTGTGTTATTTTTGGCCACAAAAGCAATTAGCAGGAGCAGTGTGCCAGAGTTCAAGTGTTAGGGAGACAGAGGGAAATGGCACTGGGTCCAGGTCTGCTGCTGAGCTGAAGGATTCAGCGGCCAAAACCAGATTTTATTTTTAATTCATACAGCAGGGGAGCTGAGGGGACAAAGCACCACACAAACATACAAATATAAGCCCTCCCTCAGTGACTCTTTCCCTCTATTTCATCCAACCATCCTCATCGTCAGGCTCGGAGTCTTGAAATGAATCCTCTGCTCTCCTTTTCCTCGTGGTTGGCTTAGTTTACTCTGTCTATGTGTGTGTGTGTGTGTGTGTGTGTGTGTGTGTGTGTGTGTGTGTGTGTGTGTGTGCTCATGCCCCAGTAAAGAGCAGAGCTCTGTCACTGTAGCTCATGTCGGTGTTTGTATCGTATCTTTCCTGCTTCTAACCAAGCATACCTTCTCTTTTTTCTCTCTCCTTTTCCAGTCCATCATGGAGCAGTTTAACCCGTGCTTACGGAACTTCATAGCCATGGCAAAAAGCTATGAGAAGGCGCTCACCAGTGAGTACACCAACCATTTCTTGTTTACCGTCTGTCTTCGTCGTTCTCTCGTTCCTCCAGTCGTCCAGGCAGAGGGCCAGCTCACCCGACACTTGGCGCTGCTTCTGTATCGTCTTGATTTACCTGGAGACTGGTTAGCTTTAGGGTGACGATGGCTCAGATATTCACGTTAAGAGCATTGTTGATGCCAAGCTTACAATCCCCATCAGAAGCTTTTAAACTACACACACTAGTTTGTGCCTAGATCTTATTCACACGTTCGGTATTGTGCTGTGATGTCCTGTGATTGTTCCGCTGTGATGTCTTCCTCCTTTCTGTCCACCAGCAGTTCCTCTCATCATTCTCATTAACGTCTGTCTCTACCTTTTTATCCTTTGTCATTGCTTTTTGAGGTTTGAATTGGTGTGATTGTGTGTGCGTGGGGGGCAAAGAGTAGGGAGGTGTGGGAAACTGAGGTATACACTCAGTCAAGGTCAAAGACAAAACACAGGAAATATCCAGAGGGAGCTAAGTGGAGCATTAGCCAATGCAAAGTGGAACAGGGAGAGTCGTGAGAATAACGGTACCCCTACCCCATGAGGCCCAAGAAATGAGAACGAGCAGAGCCGGTATTCAGGACAAGACAGGATAAAAAAATGTTTTGAAAAAAGGAGAAGGTAGAAGGAAAAGACTGCGAGACAAATGTTCACAAAAACAGAAATTCCAAAATTCTCAGCAGTTATTGGAATCCTGGAGAATGTCCAGTGGCTTATTCTTTAACTTCACAAACTCTGATTAACTAAAGCTACGCAGTCAGCATGGATAACGTGATTTCATGCCTCTGGGTCAGGCCGATAATGCTTGTACTGATGCCTTGTACAGTATATGTATTTAGATAACACACGCCTCCAACCATGTTGAGCTCATTTATTGATAAGAAAACCTTCCAGCTCTGCTCTTAGATGTCACTCTGTGGAGGGAGGAGGATGAGGAGGAGGAAGAGGAGGTTATCGGGGTCGTATCATATATTCAGTGATGGTGCAGACTTGCTTGGTATGCTGCGTGCGGTTTCGAACCGGGCTCTCCTTTGTGTGCTCGGAGAGGAAATGCAGGGAAGACTCGGCAGCCTGCAAGAACAATAAAGAAGGCCTCACTCTAGTCTGATAGATAAGGCTAAAAATAGCCCTGCGACTCTCTGAGTGGGGATTACACTTCATCAATGCCAAGCAGCGGCACAGAGGCAGAGTTTAGAGTGGGGCTGGGCACCCAGCAAGCATCTATTGTCATAGGAAAAATGCCAGTGCAGCCCCTCCTCGTACTAGAAGTGGGGCGGCAGCTTGACATCTCAGCGGACTGAGAGGACCAGAATGATGCAGGAAGGAGCCTGCTTTCTGGGCTCGATGAGCACAGTGTGGTTTGGGATGTAGCGCTCAGCCAAACT
The DNA here is from genome assembly GCF_057381915.1 of Diplotaxodon limnothrissa. NCBI lineage: Eukaryota > Metazoa > Chordata > Actinopteri > Cichliformes > Cichlidae > Diplotaxodon > Diplotaxodon limnothrissa. The sequence continues at coordinate 29,974,970 of NC_140603.1, read as the reverse complement.
CTCTCTTTATTAAAATCTTAATTGCAGCGTGGTGCAGGGCTGCAGCAGAAACGTGGGAGCTGTGCGGCTGGAACATGCTGTGCTTGTGGAGAAAGAGGAGAACACATGTGAAATCAAATAAAAGGAAGATGTCAAAACTGGGCTGTTCAGCTGAGACTGAGATTTCTGTCTTGTTTGGTGACATCACTGAAAAATCGTTGGTCTCAGTGGAACCTTTAAGCTTACAAGAGTACAAAGATGTGTCTACTGATGGCTCTGTGATTTAGTAATGGCCAACCTTTTCTTCAAAAGCAGTTAATTAAAAACTAGTAACTTTAGTTTATCTTTAATCTGCTTGTTTGGTTCAGTTACCATAAAACAGGAGAATATTTGAAGCTGTAATCAGGAGCTGTCTTTTTCCAAATTTAGCCCATTTATAAACGAGACGTTCGGGTTTTGAGCTGAATCAGATTTGTCTGCTTTCTGTGGAGGAATGTGAGAGGAGGCTTGATTGAGGTTGTGGAAAGCTTGATTTTGAAATTGATGACATTAACATGAGTCACGTGTCACCAACCTCAGCTGATTTAAACCTTGTTTATGTTTCATCTGCTCTGCTCTGTATTGGCTTTATATCACTGTTCTAATCCTCTTTACAGGCAGGTCCTCCTTTTCCTCGTCCTCTGCCTTCTTCTTCTTCTTCTCTTCTTCTTTATTTTTTCTCCTGCTTCTGTGCCTCTCTGTCACTTTCCAGCTGACAGACAAGCAAAGCATTCCCTGGAGCTAATCCGGCTTCACCTGGACCTGCTCTCCTCCCGGCTGAGATTTCTCTGCACATCGATTAAATTAGCCTTGCTCACCCAGCCATCTTAGCCTTACCTCCATCCCCTTGCTTTCGCATCCACTCATATCCTACCTAAGCTTAACTCAAGCCAGGCTTCAGAGAAGCCGGAAAAGGGTCTTGGCCTGTCACTGTCATAGCTTACGGAGGAGGGTTGCACTGCTGTGTAAAGACTTTTGTGGCTTTTTATTCCTGGTTTTCATAAAAGAGTCCTCACAAAATCGTCTTACTGGAGAAATGAAATTGTTAAGTGCTTGTGCAGACTGAGAAGCCAGACGCTGTCTTAATTTACAGAACAATAACTTGCATAGCTCAGTGTCTCCGCGGACTTCTAGATGTGAATAGATTTTCATTGTTTTCCATGCGGGGATATGAATACTTGTCATTTTCCTGCTCTCTCTGTGGGATTCTGCATGAACCTTCTCTGGCAGTTCAAAACACACTCATCAACATGACGGCCCTGTAATAAACTCAGCGCTCATCCATATGTATATCCTGACTGGGCATGTGTCCTCTGTCATCATGACTTTCACTCCCCGTGTAGCTGACCCCTGACCTGCTTTAATTCACCGTCACCGCTGCCTGAGGCTGTCTTGCCCTCATTTCTAAGCCCTGAGTCACCGCCGTGTCTCGGCTCGTGTCCCCGGCTTCTGTGGCGATACACCGCAGAGAATAATGGTCGACAGTATTTGAATTGTAGAGTGCTTACACATCACTGCTGTGAAAGGGTTTGTCAGCATATTATTATGTATGGGGCTGTAAAGATGTGAGGTGCCATTAGGATTTTAAAGCTTTAGTTCATCCAAATTACGAGAATACTTATTTTTTCTGCTTATGCCATGCAAATCATTTTTATTGTCTGTCATAATGTAAATTTCAAGTGCACCAAGTGGCACATATTCAAAAAAGCAAACATATTGTTCACCTACTTGGTGTTTTTGCTTATATTTCAGAACCTCTACAGCATCTGTGTTTAATTTAGTCCAAAATCTGAGGGTCCAGGTTCATAACTAATTTGATTAGACTAAAACATTTATAACCTGTATATGAAGGACAAACTTGGAGTTTTAAACCACCAAAAGAAATTTAACTCAATCAGCTAGTTTATTAAACTAGAGAAGAAACATTACTCTGCTGGTCTAGATTAAATTAGATGAGATTAGATTAGATTAGTCCTTATTGTCTCCCTTGGGAGAAATTTGTCTTGGACAAGCGAGGGCGACACGTCACATAAAATCATAACTTCACACACTGATAATCGCCCTGAAGTTTGGTGCCTCATACCTTTATCAAGACAATGAGGAAATCGGTTTTAAGATTAATCTCAAGCAGCTGCATATAAGTTACAAGTGCCATTAGCTTTCTTTATTCCATTTGTAGTTCGTTACAGCATTATTGAGCAGATTCAATAAGGGTAAACAATGTTTAAAATGCCCTCACGTTATTCGTATTACATGGCACTGAATAAAAAAACAAAACAAAAAAACAATACAAATATTCATATTTTATATTTTTCATGTTTCATTTCTTCTCATTGTATTTCCACTTCTCCAAAGAGGCTGTTATAGTTTCATAATTATTATTTTTTAAATATACAGAATTACCTTTTGGGATGGATGCAAAGTGCCTTTATGCAGTACGACTGATTTCAGGCTGAGTTTTCCTCCTCCACTCATCTGTATCACACTCACAACCCACAAATAAACCATAAAATAAAATAAAAGTTTCAACATCAACACAACAGACAAAGTCATCATCAGTTTCAAAGAATGGAATAAGATCCTTCTCACGATGGTTCCTGGAGCCGAGAGGCTTTTCTCACTGAGCCTAGACTAACTCATGTGACCCTGGCTGAGTGAATAACCAAGGGACAGATCTTCAAAGTCTTCATCACTACAATGTTGTGCAGCCAGAGACTAAATATCACCAGACTCTGATAAACTAGACCAGTTTAAATGGGAGTTGATATTTCGACTTAATGTGATGCAGATCTATGACTGATGACAGGTCAGGGTAACTGATGGATGATTTAATTTTGGAACTGTATCCAGAAAAAAGATCAAATAAACAAAAGTAGCAGACATAAAATGATTCTGTGATCTCTCCATACCAAAAACCCGAGCTCTTTCCCCTCCCCTCAGTTCCTGCTCTCTCCGTCACGCTCTGTGTGTGCTCCGTCACATGACTCTATTTCCTCTATTTTCTGAGTGCTGCCTACTCCAATCAGAGAATGTATCAGATGATCATGATTAAAAACGTATAAACCTAAAATTTAGATCAGTGAAATGCAGGATTTGTCGGGTTGTCGGTTTACTTCAATGTGATGTCTACTTGAAAACTGCATTGTTTTCACATTTTAGACATAAGATTACTGTATGATGGGAGGAAACTAAGAAACAAACTCATTGTCAATATATAGCCCAGAATAGAGAAACCTTTTTTTCCCCTTTATGACCTGAAAAAGAACCTTTGTGCAACTTACAACAAAATTACTTTTTTTAAGCATTAAAAATGTTTCTCCTGGTAAATTATAAAAGAGGAAAGTAATAATAAACGAGGTAAATAGGAAATAAAAAAGTCAATTAAGAAGAAGAGAGTCTGTTGGTTTCAAAATGCCCACATTTCAAATTTGGAAATTTACTGAGTGATTCTGCTGAATATAGGAAACCTGTTACCTGGATGGTATTCACTTTGCAAGAAAACAAAAAACATATTACATTTTCTCTGTTGACCCAGAATCTGACCAAAAAAGAAATCCTTTAAAACTGATTAGAACAGGGAAGATGAACAAATAACATGTTTGTTTTTTTAATTTTCCTGTAATTTGGATAAACTAATCCTTTAAAATAGATTTTTCCAAAGTAGTTTGTGGTGAAAGGTTGTGCTTTGCTTTTTAACCTGGCAGTCTTGAGATTTCTGTTTCCTGTAGTTGCCTCCATAGAGCTTTTTCTTTTCCCGCCTGGTCTCCATTTCCGCCTGTCGATCTCCCAACCTTACCTCTCTGGGGGAGGGGAGGGTTGTAGGGGATGGTTGCAGAGCTGAAGAAGACATCATTTCAACTCCGCACCCTTGATCTGATGCCCAATGCTTCCATGTTTCCAGGTGTCACATATGCTGCAAAGGGCTACTTCGACGCTCTGGTGCGGATGGGCGAGATGGCCAGCGAAAGTCAAGGCTCTAAGGATGTTGGTGAGTCCTTGTAGTGGCAGTAGCACCCTTGATGGGGTACAGGGGGGTTACACAAGCAGATGGTGGATGGGATCGTGCTGTAGGGCAGAAGCAGCTGATGACCAACCTGAAATTGGACACACACACCCAAACACACACTCACAGATGTTTTTCTAGCACTTAAGTGCTTCAGAACGTTGTGTAAATCTTAAAGATGAGCGTTAGCCTGTCTTTTCCTGCACTTCAGAGCTTATTTGATACATTATCACCTCCAATTCATACAGTGAAACACATTCTGGTTCGAGAAGAATTAATTCTGCATGATTGTCACAGCTTGCCCATTTGGTTAATCCCTTGTTTCCTCACATTCCGGAAAGATAAAGGCTTTCCAGTCACTTTTTTATTGCACCGCTGTGAGCGAGTAATAAATTTACAAATTTGTTTGGCATTTGGTATTCACAAGAGCGCACATGGCGAGGTGGATTTGCTTTCTATTCATAATAAGCCCTCAATATATTTACAGTGCTAATGAAAAATCTTCCTGTTTTGAATGGCGCTTCCAGCAAGTTGTCAGGATAAAAATTTCCCAGCTCCCTTTGCTCTCACGCAGCGTGTCGTCTGGTTTCGGTTGGATCAGCTCTGGTTCTGTTTGGTATAGACGCAGCTATAGTGATAACTGGTGTTGATGAGAACTAGCTGATAGCTGTTGTATGAAGCAGGACAGCACTGTTATAATTGTAGACCAGGTCACATGCCGGGGCGTGTGCAGAGTCTTTGTTAGTCCGGGATTGTGGAGGCTTCTTCTTTCCTTCACCTTGATGGGATGTAAGATAGCAGGCGTGTCCTGAATCAGCAGAGGAGAGGAGGAAGAAAGGATGGAGAGATGGTTAGAGGAGTGTGAAACAGACATATCTGAGGTGACTGAGGAGGATATAAAAGCTGCATCCATTATTCATGTGAGGACCTTTTTTGGGGGCTTCCTCGCATTTCTTCTGGAGCTACATCTTTTCGCTTTTCCTCCCTTTCTCTCTTTGAGCAAATACCGGGTAGAGCTCCAATATGAAAAGCTCTTTTCTTTATCTATTCGGTTTCGCCTCCATGATTTTTTTATGTAGTTTGAATCATTTTCATATCACACTGTTTTAGGGTTGAATGTTTAAACATCCAAGCCGGTGACTAACTTTAAATATAAATCATTAAAGCCACTTAAAAGTAGGAGGAAAGGCCTTTGCACACCAAGACTATTTTCATCATGAGTAAATATTTCTCCCAAAATGTCCGTCACAGTGTTTTGCAACTGTTTGTAGGAGTCACTTATTGTGTATATATGCAAATATGCACTACACATGAACGCTTTTCATACATTAGAGATGATTCTTTTTAAAAAATGCAAATTTTTGACTTTGTGTGCAAACTCCTTAACAGGACATCCCATCATCCATCTCTGCATCCCCATTTCCATCAGCTTGGTTGCTCTTCTGTTTGCCTTTCATGCTCTCTGTCCTCCACGACTGTGCTTCTGTAGTCTTTTTGTCTGCATGTTTGTGTTTCTTTTTCAGTTTCTTTTTCTAGCAGCCTAACCATGACTCAGCAGCCCTTTAACAACTCAGCAGAACTTCCCTCCGCCTCCAGTGAAATGACAGACTAGGCTGAGCAAAATGGATTGATGCCGTCTCTGCATATCAGCAGCGCTCAGAGCGGCTGTGGTCTGTGCAGAGCGGAGGGGGAGCCCTTCTGACGGCGGTTATTGCTTTTGTGGATTCTTTAGCATATTCCATTACTGGTGTTAAGCCTCACGGCTTCACTGAATTACCTGATGAAAACAGAAGAAAAATGTAGTTTGTGGATGATTCTGCAGTCACTCGGTATGAAGTGTGCAATTTATATCAAAGTTCTCCCAGTTAATCCATAGATGACAGTGTCTCAGTGGGATTTTCTTTTCTGCAATAGTAGTAGACAAATATGAACGTTTTCTGGAGATACTGAATTATTAAAAATACATGAGCAGGCGATGAGAGATAATTATCCAATTTTTCTCATTAGACCAATTCAATGATACGTTATAAAGTAAACAGCCTCCTTTTGCCAGTTTTGCCGGTTTTGCTCCAGAAGAAGCCGGAGGAAACACTGAGCACCATTGTTGCTGCATAATGTGGAAAAACTCCCAAGCCTGCCAGCTTATTAATTAACAGATAACAAGGGTTGTGCGTTTGGTTTTGTGTGTGTGACTGAACTAAATTTCCTCAGCTGGCACATGTCTGTAGCTGTGACCGGAGCCACGAGCACAGAATCCCAGATAAGCAAAACTGTGTGTGTGAGTTTGTGTGCGTGTTTGCTGGGGATAATCACTCATCCAGGCCTTTACCACAAACTTCATAATTAATGAGGAATGAAGGCAGATTTGTAAAATCGTCCAACTTGTAATTGTTCCTTTAATTGGGTTTTGTTGAGGAGAAAATGTGTTGGCGCCGTGGAGCTGAAGTAACAGGGCCGAACTACAGACTGCTTCAACTCTCAAAGTGAAATCTGGCAGAAAGGCTCCGCCACCTCCAACTGTACTCTCTGAAACAATGTAATTAATCACAGCGCATTAAGATGAACAGCAGCTAATGGCATTAGCACATGAGCAGAGGATGGAGAGTTGCATGTGACAGGGTGAAATGAGGAGGGGAGTGAAGTCGGGCTGAGAAATTGACCTTGATGGTCAAAGAGAAAAATTTAATGTGGGATGGAAAAAGCACTGGACTGTTGATGAATTAGCTCACACATTAGCAGCTCTGATCTTATCCAGGCTAAATGGATCACTGCCGTTCCTCTTAAATAAAAGATGGCGCGAAAGTTGATCATATTAGGCATTATTGAACAGCTTTAAGTTACAATAAGTGTCCTGTTTGTGGAAGATCTGATGTTTTAATGAAATCGTGAATGAATCTTTGAGGCTGACGTTTGCAGTTTGAGTCTGTGATAGTTTTTCTTGTCCTGTAATTGTAAATGGTGAAATCCACTTTGTCAGATGGCGTTTGTGCCTAATCATTAAGCACAAGGCATTTTATAGCAGTGGCACCTGGTCAATACTGGTTGCCTGTCCTAAGTTGGTCTGCAGAGTCCACTTGAGGAGGCTGAAAGGGTGGAGGTGGGCTAAGTCACAGGTAAGTCAACCATAAAAACCACTTGGTTAGATTAAGGCATTGAAAGTTACTTATTTGGTGAAATTTAGTGGTTTGATTTAAAAGGCACCCTGCACCTTACCCCAGGTGGCAGCAACCTTCGACCAGTACCATAAGTTGCTGTAGGACCGTGTGGACAGCCTGGCTTCAGTGTGGCGAAGGAACTAGTTCCTAACTGAAACTTCTGTCTGTGTATATTCCCAGTTATCCATTTCATGGTAACCTGTAGATCCTGAAAAGATGTTTTACCTCTTCAGAGCTTAAGAAGCCTCTTAGATGAGAGGCGGAACAGCTTAAAAACCTGAAGAAGTCCAGCTGTGGTTTTTTTCAAGCTCTGAGGACTTCTACATGGGTTTGCTGTTCTGTTTCTGGCACTATCACCAAACAATGACTCGTAAAAAAAGCAAAATGTAAGCCTTGAAATATAAGCATACAGCAAAAAAGGTTGACTTAAGGATTTCTGGTGACACCAGCGGTAAAATAGTGTTGTGGATTTCTTCTCCTTACTGGCCACTTTGAGCATTTTACACCAAAAAACATGTTCATTCATTCATACAAGGCGTTTATCCTTCACATACAGCATTATATATGGAGTATATGGATGTTCACACACTGATGGATGCATCAGAAGTGATCGTGGGTTCAATATGCTGAGTGAAGCTTCGATGTCTCAGTGAGAAGCTGAAGCTGCGATCAGTGGGAGACCGCCTCTACTATTTGAGCGTGAGTCGCTGAACTAATCCAGCCTTTACCCGTGAATAGCGTTACAAAAAAAATGTAATAAGGACTAATGCATGTTTCATAATAAAGCCTCAATCTGCTTTTCAACCCATTTTCAGCACCAGTTATTAACAGCAGAGGTTTATGAATGTGTCAAACTGCAAAAGAAGTTCTAACACAGAGATGCTCACCACGGTGTTTTTAAACTAAACACTCTGGCAGCTTTGTGTGTCACTTAAGAAGCAGCTGTGGAGACATGGGAACAGTTTAATAGTAGACTTGAGCTGCCGACACACAAACACATACTCATAAATAGACTTATTGTACAAGCAAACACCCTCACATGCCAGAGCAGGCCATAATCAAACTGACTAAAAAGCAAGAAAGCATTACATGATTATTATCCACTCCTGCAGCCTTAAAATAAACTGACACACATCTCCACACGGGGACAGAGATGGACCGTGTGGTGTCATACATGCTAAACAACACTTGAGAAACTGTGACAGGAAGAGGAAATGATGCACCGCTGTGCTTCATTCACTTGTTCTTAATTTACGCGATGCTGTCAGAGTTTGAACAACTGCTCTGCTGCATGACTCCCTGTGAGGAGAGACGAGATACTCCATGACTGCAGAGTGGAGTGTCATCCCACTCATCCTCTCCGCTTTCACTACGCTCTGTGTCTGCGAACGCCCCCGCTTTGATGTGGGAGCTCAGGCAGCCCTGGGAGAACACGCCGACTCTGCACACATTTCTAAAAATAGATTAAGTGAAACGCAGCGACTGGAGCTGCTTCAAAGCAGGAGGAGAGAGGAGCTCGGCGCGCGAGCCGCAGCCCAAACATGGTTCGCCGGTGATGTCAGTATCGATGAAAATGACATTATCCTTCTTCCGTATACTAAATATGGGCATGGTTGTGAGCAAAAAAATAGGAGGCTCCTGCAGTTCCGGTTCCCCTTTGTCCATATAAGGTCTCTGCCATTCAAATGCAGCGTTAGGCAGGGATTGTACTCACTCAGGTCTGTGCTCAGACACAAAACCTGCTGGAAGCATGAGGAAAAACAGCCCTTTGGCTTTTCTTATCGTTTCCTGCAGTACAGCTAATTTAAAATCAGCAGACTGTACATCCAAACCCGCATTCATTAAAATCTACTTTAAAATCTCGTCATTACTCAGGCTTTTCACGTATGTCTTACCGCAGGTAGAACATGGAGCAGGATTGTTCAACAAAACAGGATTAATATCATGAGCCTTATAAAAGATGACCTCATTAAAACTGTTCTGCTCATACAAAGTCTGCTTGGGGTGGCAGCAAATGGAGATGAGATCCAAAAAGACATCCTATTCAGATGTTCAAACTACCTCAGCTGTCGCCTCCTGATGTGAAAGAGCAGGAGCTTCAAGCCTCCTCTGGATGTCTGTCTTTAAGGCTGAGGACAGCCAGTGGCAAAGATGCAGCTTCATATGTGAGGGTTCAACTGTAAATCGACTGGTAGATCAAAATCAAATCAAAATCAAATCAAAATTTATTTATATAGCACATATTAAAAGAAGCTTTGCCTTCTGGCTCAGCTCTGTCTTCGCTTGGATTCTCTGGTACATTTACATCACCGCTGATGCCGCACCGGTTCAGCTCACGCTCCATCTTTTCATCACTCCCGTGTAAGACCTTGAGATAACTGAACTTCACCGGTTAAGAAGTCTTCCCTCAGCTCAGACAGAGCCACAAACTGTTCTCCAGCATAGATTCTGATCCCGGGTTTCTCACAGTCTTCTCATGGTAATGTTCCGATGAGGCCAACAGAGCAGCATCATCCCCCATTCTGTCTTTTTTACAATTAGATTAGGACATTATTTTCTAAAGCACTGATTTATAGCGCTTTCACTATACATCAGCTCTTAGGTAGATTTTTATATTTCTGTGTCTGTTATTCATGAAATATATTAATTATTGTTTAATTCCATAGTAAGCACAAAGACCTCATGATTCCTGACTATCTTCCACCAGAACTCCAGCTCACTTGGGATGCGTGTGAGCAAATTATCGTGGTGTATCCGCATATTTTATGCTCTCATTTTGTTCCTATTCATCAAATTAAAATCTATCCCGTGTCTTCTCATTGCCGTGGGCTGAGCACTCTGTAGCATAACATCCATCTCATTAAATCAATTTAAGGTTAATTTAGATGGCCAAATTTAAGGTCCAGGAAACAATTACCCTTTGGATGATTAATTCATTGCAACACATATTAGAGAACTGTGTCGACCTTTAAGGCATATTTCTCCACTTCAGCCAACATACTGTTAAAGGATAGCACGCTTTCACAAATGGGAACAGGGCTAGATGCAATCAGTGACTCAATTAGGCAACGGTGGGGGAGAATGTAATTCTGACAGGTCAGAAAGACAAAAAAATTCCTTCCTGTGGTTCAATATTCATCAGCAAATTTCACTGTATAATTTTCCCCTCATTTGTCTCTCAAATAATTAGCTGGTGTTGCAGAGGGAAGTGGTTTGAATCGCCTCTCATGCTGCACAGCTGGATGGCGGCAGCAGAAATATGAGCACTCGCTCTTTGAAGCAGAGGTAGAGAAAACAAGATGAAAGCAATAATAAAGGCTCGTAAAGAGGGACATGAAAACATCATTTGTGACATTCTAAGGCCATCGCTTAGGGAAATTCTTCCATAATATGCACAACTGGTGTCCCTCCAAATGTGTCTTGCTTGAAATCTCATGCTGCTCAGCTTTAGGGAAAAAAAAGCTGTTGACCCCAGTGTAACCCTCATTTTTCTGATCCAGCAAAGGCAGAATTTCCCCTGAGCTTCAGCTCCAATCTGAATTCAGCCAACATTCATTCTGCATAGAGGGGAGAAAATGCAGCAGGAGCAAATGACCGTGTATAACTTTAAAAATCATTGATTGCAGCATTTTGAACCATCGCTTGACGTGCAAAGTCAAAACGAAAGGATATTACTGGAGTTTACACTCAACTGGAATGATGAGGGACACAGCACAGGATGATAAATCAGTTAGTGTTTGCTTTCATGCCGAAGCGAGGACAGTTTTCCTTTTTCTGTGGAGAGTTATAATTTTTTTTCTCCTGAAGGTCTTAGTACATAATGAAGTAAGTACATCCCATCTCATCCCAGGGTGTCTGCTACTGCCCTTTAGATGTCCTTTAGATACTACTGATGTTGCAGAGATGCATTAAGGTATACTTTGGCACTTTAATGAACCGGATGCAGCAATTTAGTCTTTCAGTCCTCTTTTAAAACTCTAAAGAGTGCAAAGAGCCGGGTGGTAGGGGACGTGGTCGAGTAATGCTCTACACTGCACATAAACGATGGACATAGTCACTGAAATTTCCACATTTTGAAGAATTAACTTTAGCATTTTAGCTGCTGCTGGAACCTGGGGACGGGTCATAGGGGCAGCAACGTAAGCAGAGAAGTGCAGACTTCCTTCTCTCCAGTCACCTCGTCCAGCTTATTCAGAGGAGCTGAAGGTGCATACTCTCCAGCATGTCCTGGGTCTACACCGAGGCCACCTCCCAGATGGGCATGTCTAGCACACCTCGCCCAGGAGGAATCTTTGTCAGGGTCCTGAACCGCGTCAACTGACTCCTTTTGATGTGGAGGAGTAGCAACTTTACTCTGATTACTCAGAGTGACTGAACTCCTCACCCTGTCGCTAAGTTAGCTGGAAGCTGTCCTTTGGAGAAAGCTCATTTCCACCGCTTGTATTTGTGATCCCATTCTTTCATTCACTACCCAAAACCCGTGACTGCAGATCAAGGCGGGCGAGGCTTAAATGCTTACCTGCCAGCACAGCTGTGCCACCAACTTTTAAGCCTTACCAAAATCCAAACTTATGTGTGATTAAAAAAAATAATATTTGATATATATTCCAAAATATATACTATATAAATATTTTGGAGCTACCCTCTTGTCGTCATTGCCAGTCGTTAGAAATGCACAGGTTTGTCAGCCAGGAGACTGCTGTTTGTGTCCTGTCTGGTAGCTTCATGATTTACACTTTGTTTGGCTTTGTTTTCACTTCCTCAATCAATCGGACTAAATTAGGACAGAACCAAAGCACGCAGTGTTCCAAAAGGGCTTAAGATACAGTTTTTGTCAGCTTTTTTTCCCTAACTGGTGATGTAACCGAAAACCCAAGTGGCTAATCTGCGACTGGGTACCAAACTATCCTTCCTCTGCCCGGACATCACCAGAGCAGAGCTGCCCTGCTAATTTAACTTCCCTTTACTGCTCCTGCCTTTGTCCTCATGTCACCCCAGGTGGAGAGGGAGGATGCAGAGAAACAAAAAGAGGAAGAAACAAGAGACATGGTGAAGAGAGAGATGCAGAAGAAAGAGCAAGGAAGGCGAGACAGGAAGCGATGTGCTCCCGGCTCGTTAGCAGCTTCCACCCAGTCTCTTGGCAAATCAAAACCAAACTGCCGAGTGAGCACAAAGGCCGGAGCGCCGGCACTTTGATCACCTCCACCTGCCCTTCATTAATACAACCCACTGCAATTCATCAGCACTTTAAAACAAGCTGTCTTGTCAACAGTGAGCTGGACGTCTTTTTGGGTGTCAGTCAACTGACAAAAAAGAGATCAGCGAGGGATTGTGTAGTGATTAATTTAGCAAATGTCTCTAATGGGATGGTAATGTGGCTTTAATAATGTGTTGGACTATAAAATGTCCTTGAGCTGTCGCATTGTCCTTGATGTGGGTAGTCGGCCAAATGGTGACTTAATGATGCTGATAATAGAGACTCTGATCTGAGACACTTTTCATACATGCGAGTCGTTTCGCACAGGAAGCTGTTGTTAGGCTGTTGATGCCTGTCTCCTCCCAGGCTTGTGGGATTTTCTCTTTCTGCGTGTTTATCCATTTCAAAATCCGAACATAGTGGCACTTGTCAGCTCATTATTAACTTATTGTCACCAAGCTGTAGCGTGAAGCTGTCAATGAATTCTCCTCTGTCATGCCTTTTTAAAGCAATGCCCCATTTAGTGGAAGAAGAGATGTTTATAGGCTTGAAATCCACATTATACCCTGATTCACACTGTCGCCTGTGCCTCAGTGTGCTAACTCTATACAAGCACACAGAGCAAATATATCTTCTTTTTCTTTATTTGTACATTTCTCACTGTGAGAAACGATTAGAGGTCAGAAGTAATGATTTAAGATGACACAAATTGTGTTTACCTGCCTGGGTCTCTGTTGATTTGTCGAAATCCCATCCACCACTCTGTGCCTGCGTCTTTGTAGCAGCTTGCATCTTCTGCCACAGATGATCACTCTTCATTTAGCACCCCATCAGCCACCACGTAATGATTATGTATAGCCAGTCATTCCTATCGATCTCCTGTAGCTCGATCGCGCTTTTAAAAGATTCATTTTTCTTTCCGATAAACTGCAGAAGCGAAGACGTCAAACAGCCCAGATCTAAGATGACATGTTTACACTCACTTCAGCGGGATTTGTGCCCTTATTGTAATTTATAAGATGAAACACAGTGACAGCTTTTAACATGTCAGCTTGGGTTTTTACTGCCGGTGGAGTGCAGGATTATAGCTGGACTACAGATGCACCAAAAGTTATGCTGATTAACTGCGAGTACAACAAAAAAACTTGTTATTACTTTGTTGTCAAGTGGATACTTAAAATCTGAATGCTAAATCAAGCATTGTTACTACTTCTGGGGAAATTTGCACATGTTCTCGGGGGTGTTTATATGCACCCTGATGCAGCCGGTGTTTAGCAAAATTAAAGACCCAGAAGAGCACAACAATAACGGTGTCAATCATGCGGCATTGTGGAGGACAAATCTCCCCGCAGCACCTTGTACTCCCTTCACTGCAGCTTTCTGGGGATTAGAGCTGCTTGTTTGCTTTCAGCCTTCTATAATACAGTCCCTGCAGAGATGCACACTACATAAAACACTTTCCTTCATATGGCCATTAACTGTGGCTCACTCCCTCCTTCTCACTCTTTAAAGCCCAGGAGCTGCATGGGAAAGTAGCTGGGGTAATAAACCCAGATGTTAGCGCTGCCCTTTGGTTGCCCAAATGAGTAATGGGCTTGTTCCCACCCTGCAGTCTGAACTGCTCTTACTGTACATATCCACTGACAGAGTGTGGTTTGGCAGTTGAGTCACTGGAGTGTTGAGCGAACTGTGATTGCTGCTTTTTTTCTTTTAAAATCAACTTTACTCCACTTTTGGTTTCTCAGCATTTATGAGTCATTATTTCTCAGCCCATCTATGTTGAGCTGTTGTGTTTTTCTCATGTGTGCTGTAAACCTTTGAATCTCACTTAATTGCTTTTGAGCATTAGGTTTTCATTTGTTAGCTAGATGTGTCCTTTTTGTGTTAATTTTTCCAAGAACAGCATGAAGGAACAATGTCATCCTAGGTGGAAGACAATGCGACTAACTGTGAGAGTGTGGCCTGCTTGAGTCTTGGTTTGTGAGAACATTTTGCAGACAAAAGCAGCGATTGTGTATTTAATCTTTAATTGATCTGGACCTGCGTGTGCTGAGTGCTTTACTCCCTTTTAAGCCTCAGATGTTGTGATCGGCTCTGATTAACAGTAAGCAGCTTACTTCTGCCGGGTAGAAGTCCGATATTTCACAATGCAAGGTGGAGAGATTTTGGATTAGATGGGTGCAATTAAACAAGAACATCCAGGAATTTGGGGATTTTCCAGGTGATAAAAGCCTGTGGGTCAAAGCCACAGAGGAGCACTGTGAGACCTGTTGGCTCTTTAACAGTTTTTTTCTTTATTACAAGTTGGTTTTAATTTTTTGACCCTTGTTCCCATTGGCTGTAATAGTATTGAACTTTGGCAAATGGATCAGGAGATGCCTTTCAAATTTTACTTATTTATAGAAGATCGGTGCAGCCATACTGAGATCTGCTGTTGGCTTTGCACTGTATAGTGTATTGCTGTTTATTATTGTGCTGCTTGACAAATAAAACACCAGAACACCACCGTAACTGAAGGTCTACCTCTCAGTAGAGCATATTTAAATTCAAATTCAAATTCAAATTTTATTTGTCACGTACACAGTCATACACAGTACGATATGTAGTGAAATGCTTGGACAACTGCTCGTGACCTAAAGAGAACAAAAAAGGAAAAGGCTATGAATAAGATAGGAAATAAATATGAAAAATTAAAAAGGGTAAATTTAACTAGGAAGGAATAAAATATAAATTAAGGTTAAAAATGAAATAACTGTACAACACAAATTAGAATGAAGGGTAAGGTATTTATCAGATAATTTGATAAAAGTGCCAATAAAGGCAATAACAGCACAAATGTAGTTAAGCTGTGTGGTTCAGTTTTTGGTAGCAGGCTGCAAACTTGCTTATTTCTGCTGTAAAGTTGAATATTTAAACGTAACCGTCTCACTTTTAGAGCCTGCCTCAAGTGGTCATTAGAGGTATTGCAGTTTTTGGCACATATGCGTTGCTTCATTGTTCAGCTGCTTGTCTCTTACTAAATTGCAGACATTGTGGTGATAGTTATGCTCCCATGCCAGCTTGTTATCAGTCAGAACTGCCCTTGAAGGCATAAAAGCTCAAACGAGGATTTATTTATTTTTATATGCTTCAGCAGCTGGTGGCAGGGTCACCATCTGCTGCTCTAAAGTTTAAAGTGAAGTGAATGTCTCTAAAGTTAAAGTGAGATGCTCTCAGTATGTTGATGTGGAGACTGAACTCTGGCCTGCAAGGGGATGAGAATCAGAGAGAGAAGTCTTCCTCCTCAGGGACAATGAAGAACAACGTAAATTAGCCTGCAGGTACATATTTAAAAACCCAGAAATATGACCAAGGCCAGTTCTTTAAATGTTATTACCAGCTGAGAGGCAGTTTTGTTGGCAGTGAGGGAGGAAGTATGGAAACTAATGTCTGAGGGCTACCTGTGTGATTTAACACACTCGTTTCTCTCTATTTGGACATTTTCTGCTAATATATGGTGAGAAATTCTGAATATTTTCTCAGAGGGAAATATAAAGGAAAATGGCCAGAAATGAGAATAATAGAAATAAATTAACAAGGAAGTTGAATCCTCCCCAAGAATCTGATATTTTGTTATATTCTAGAAATGAATGCCCCTTTAATCTTCAGTATTCTGCTACCCCCCTCTGGCTGAAATCAACATTGGTGCAGTTGTGTGTGATAGAGGTGCTTGAGTTCAGCCCGGTCGCCGTCGCTTGTCGATGGCCAGCGGCTGTTTATTAATGGATGGGATGGGAATGTGCGTTGGGTGTCCTCCAAGAATCAAAGGAGAGTTTTGAAAGTACACATCAGTGCATTTATCTGCCTCGCTGGCCCCAACGCCCTATTCGCCGGCAGTCAGACACTTCCACAGCGTTATAGCCTTTCGGTGCATTTTCATAAGGAAGCAGGAGGCTTTAAAGTAAGCTGGTGCGTTGGATGAGAAGGGCTGTGGGCTCAACTCCCCTGTGTGGCTTTCTGTTCTGCATGCATGAGTCAGGTTTGCCTCGTGTGTGACATTGGAGTTTTGTGTGAGGTTAAAGGGCAGCCAGGATGACATCTTGCAGAAGTTAAAATCTTGTACTGAGAAACTGGTGACAGCAAATTTACAAAAGAGGGATGTGCTGCACGGCTCTGATAGCTATTAGCAAGAAAACAGAAACCATTTACTTTGTGTGTTTTGTAGGACTAATAAGATTACCTTATTATACTGACAGTGACAGGCAGAAGCTGTTGCAAATGAAGCAAATAGGGGAAAGTAGGGAAGAATGACGGCAAGAAAAAAGGCTGGTATTGACCTCAGCTGCTATACATCTATCTGAAATACTCAAGTTATTTAGCAGAAGCTTGGATGCAGACTTAAATCCAGTCCCCTTAAGTAAATATAAACTTCTTTTCCTTCCACCTCTGCCCCCACCTCCTCCTGCTCCGACCTTTCCTAAATCCCCTCTATCTCATCTGCATGAACACAGCACTTCCATTAAGCCCATTAATCCTGTCCAGGCAGCCCACTCTCTGTGTCCCCTCTGACTGTCCACTGTCCGGTGTTCACAGGTCTACCAACACACTCGCATACACCCTTCGCTCAGACTCACTTCAAGTCAGCGCTGCAGCGGCGTACATTATCTAATGTCAGCATGCATTATGCAGGAGGCAGATGAGTGACATTAATATATATTAGTGGGTTCATTTGGAATAAATCGGGTGCTTTATGGTGCCGCTGCAGCTGTAAGATGTACTTTAATTTAGGCTTTTTCATAAAATACCAAGAGCGGTTTACTTAGTGTCTTATATTATTAATATTATATTCTTATATTGTCTAAGAAAAGGGAAAAACTTCTGTATTTCCAAATATTATGGTAGATGTGCAATAAGAAACTGCAGTACATGTACAGGATGTTCTATGAGATGTGTTTGTTTTTATAGATGATTAACTATTATTTTCTTAAGGCATGTGAGAATATTAGGTTTCCTTTCATTTATAGGTTATATATAATGTTACTAGTACATTACTTTTTAGTATTAAAGTATATTACCTTGTTTGTAGAGCTTCACTGATGCTGGGTTTTTGAGGCAGATACTGAAATTTGAGAATTTACAAAGCATACAAGTAGGGATGCACTGATCTGGGCTGATGTTTTAAAAAGTGCTTGGATTCAGATAAAAATATGTTTAAAAAGAAATTTGTAATTTCACAATTTTTTAAAATGTAGCCAATCCAAAATTATTGATGAATATCAAAAAAACAAAATTGCCAGTATATCAGTTTTCCCCTATTTACGTGTGTTGATTTCCATACGCTGGACAGTATTTCGTTGACAAACAAGAAGCCGACACGAACATTTAAATAATACATTTCACGACCAAATTAATACCCCAGTTTTTAGTCAGTCCTAACATCTGCATGAAAAATCCAGTGTCCGTCTGAGCTCTGGTGATGCGGAGAGCACGTAGATGGTTTGTAAGGGCAGGGTCAGACTAACTGCCTGTCTGAGTGTTTTTCTGTGTGAAATCTTGTTGTGTGTCTCATTTTTCCTGGGGTAGTTTGATCTGTCACTGTCTCTTCAGGTCTCTATCCCTCTGTTCTTTGCTCAAACTAGATCTTTTTGTTCCTTTTTTTGTTTTTTGTTTTTTTACAATGCATTGCGTATTCAGAAGAGGCAGCATGTAGGTATCTTAAAACAATGCGCACCTCCCTGGCTGCATGAATCATCCTTTACTTTCTACTTAGTTTTTTGTGTTTTGTTTCGTTCTCTATTTTTAGCTTTGATTTCTTTCTGGGGTCTGCTTCTTGGTGTTTCCCCCTGTTATGTTGTAGTAATACATATGTCTTATTGCAAGGATGAAATACTAAAGATTTTTTCTTTTACCATGCTGTTCCTGTGTGTTTCTTAGCAGTAGTGTTGTAAGCTCTTGGTAAAAGGGAAATCCACATACTTTCAGTAGGTTTCTTGGTTAACACTCTTATTTTTCATTCATTAGCGCATATTTCTCGAGTGCACTTTTAATTTTTGTCACTGTTTTGAGTTTCGTCTGCTTCGTCGATATCACGAGCTGTCTCATTTTGTCCTCTTCCCTCGACACCGTACACCTGTCTCTCATCTGTTTTGCGCAGCTGCATGGTCTCTCTTTTTGCACGATGTGTGTTGCTCTCACACAGAGTTTGAATGATTTAATATCGCTATCTTTTTTCCCTCTCTCCCTCCCCTCCCTTCTCTCTTTTTGTTTATTGTCTTTCTTTGTCTTCTCTCTCCAGGGGATGTGCTCTTTCAGATGGCTGAAGTGCACAGACAGATCCAGATCCAGCTTGAGGAGATGGTGAGCATGTGGTGGTGGTGTTGCTAAAATCAGCAGTTCTTAAGCCTCGAGCCAGACGGATTGTGGGATGGTTGCTTTGGAGTCACACGATATATTTTAACATTTAATACCCAGCAGGACACACTCCCTACTGTACACGAGTAGCTTCTACTGTAAATCCAGTTTCTAATGGCAGCAACTCTCTTTATTTGCTATGGTTTGTTTACTGATACTCTGATATGTAAATTACAGTCATTACAGACTGAAAACATTCTCATTTCACTTCTCCAAAAGGTCTTTATTTGAATCCAGCAAAGAGTAAATTGGCCAATTGTGGCAACATTAGAAGGAAACGCTCAGTCAACAAAAAGAAACAGCGAGGAGCATCCTGTCTTTAATGTTTATGCAAATTGTGTTAAAGGGTATTTTGCAACTGGAATCCTTGATCTTTTGGATAATAGGTGTCAAAGATTCAAGGTAATAATGATATTTTTTTGTGCAGTGGTACAAGATGCAGATTAGAAACTGAGCAAATATTAA
Organism: Diplotaxodon limnothrissa; assembly: GCF_057381915.1. Taxonomy (NCBI): domain Eukaryota; kingdom Metazoa; phylum Chordata; class Actinopteri; order Cichliformes; family Cichlidae; genus Diplotaxodon; species Diplotaxodon limnothrissa. Next base: position 29,955,742 of record NC_140603.1, on the reverse strand, counting down.
ATTTTTATGCAAATATTTCATTCGGTGCTGACTCTCAGCAAGTTAAATAGAACTTGGGTTATATGAACATATCCAAAGGAGAGAAGGAAGGTCACAGTATATTATGTGCAGAATCCAGTCTATACTGTCCTGTGTTCTCTCAGCTTATACGTGCACACAGGCAGCAAACTCGGTGCACACTGCCAGACACCCTCCTTTATTTGCATTGTAACTGGAAAAGTCTCACACTTCACGGCATTCCTCTGCACCAACACTAACTCATGAGTGACGTTCCTGTTTTAAAAATAATCTGCTGTGGTTGATCATGTGACTGCTTGAGGTTTCAGTGCATTTTGTTGTTTCTTGCATTGTGTTTGAGGCTTTTCTGTGTCTTGCAGTTAAAGTCGTTCCACAACGAGCTGCTCACAGAGCTGGAGAAGAAGGTCGAGCTGGACGCGCGATATCTGAATGTGAGATTCCCTTCTTCACAAGTCACTAAACTGTGCCGCTCTGATGGGCCTTTCAGCCTCTTCTAGCTTATTGTTTTGGTTTGGCTACACTGTTGCTGTTTAGTTCAAACGCATCACTTTGAAAAATACTTGCTGTGTGCTGTTGGAATAAAAGCTGCAGACTGGTTTAGAAACCACCTGGAGAAACTGGTGGAGACCAAAGCAGCGCTAAAAGAAGACTAACTGATGGACACTAGCTAGCCTTTACTTGATTCAGTCAATTTCATTCATCTCTAAAATGTTGTAGACGTTCATAGACAATGATACCGTTTAGTTACGTCTACCTTGTGCTTTCCTGAAGCATTTCATGGACATTCGTTGGGTACTTCTTCATGTTTCATTTTAAGGAAAAAAAGATCCCGGCTTAATTGCATGAATTTTATGAAAACCACTTGTGATAAGAATTACTGCTTGAGGAGATTCTGATGGCATAATATTCAGATTCATTATGTAACAGGACACCTGCCCCACCACGAGCTTGAATAAAACATCCTGTTGGACCTCTCATGGGAGTGAATTTATGTGGAATACAGTAAGAACCACATTCTCATAAAATCACTGGCTCGGAGTCAAAATGCACTCCTTAATTTTCCACCGGCTTTCATCCAAACCACTGCAGCAAGTTACATAAATCACATCCTATTCTGTCCCGTGAATAGTGAGAAATTCTGGGAAACTGAGGAGTTTTGCACAAAAAGAACAAAATTAAGTGGAGGAATTTATTTGGGGTGATCTGTGTTTGGAATCAGCCCCCAGAGCGTTATGTAATGCTAAACAAAGGGTTTCTAAGCACTCTTGGAGGGCTTTTGGATGAATTTCACTCAAATATGTTTTCAAAAGAATGCTTTAATTTGATTTGCATGTTCCTTTAAGTTGTTAGGAACATATTATATAATGCATACTATTGACATGAACACGCTACAGTTGATGTTGTGATACATACATGTGATACACAAAGAAAAGAAAAACATCCGATCAGGAAACAAAATATTGGGAGTGAGGAGGAGAAATAAGAGACCTCAGTTCTCCTGTCTCAGTGATGCAGAAGCTGACCACTTGTCAAATAAATGTCTGCCTCTGTCAGTGTGAAACATCATCTGCTGATGCTGACACGTGCGAGCAGCTCTGCTGTGCCCCTGCTGACTTTGTGCTGCCCCCCTTCCCCCCCAGGCTGCACTGAAGAAGTACCAGATGGAGCACAAGAGCAAAGGGGAGAGTTTGGAGAAGTGCCAGGCAGAGCTAAAGAAACTGCGCCGGAAGAGCCAGGGCAGCAAGCACCCGTCCAAATATGGGGACAAGGAGATGCAGGTCAGTGTGTGAGTGTGTGTGTCGGTCAATGTAAATGTGTGCAGCTTCTTCAGTGGATCAATAAAGAAAAAAGCAGATGTCTATGGATCAACAGTATCCGTATGGCTATCTGCAGGACCTCTTTTAAAAAAATGCATGGCAGCATGGCTACAAATGCCAGTGCCAAAAAAATGTGATCCGGCTGGCTTCAGGCCAGCATGTGGCGCAGAACACCTGCCAGTCAGCTTCTGCTGAAAATGTCTGTTTCACATAATTCACTCCATCTTTATTTCAGCAGTGTCAAAATTCGAAGCGCCAACAGAGACTTTTAGTGAACTCGTGCTGACTTTTCAGTCTACCACACACTCGGCTCCTCCTGGCTCACAGATGCTTTCCCTCCTCCTGATGGGATTTGAGCCTCAGTGCGCCTAGTAATCCGTGACTGCTGCCGGTGCTGATGGGATAGGACGTGCTGAGCTGAATGGGATGTGGCCCCCGACCGTGCATTCGTGCTTTGTGTACCCGGTCTCTGAGGGGAAGTGGAGATAGCGAATGTTACCACTCAGACAACAACACACAAATTTTAATTGAGACTGGAGTTTTAGTGTAGATCATAAAACAGTAGATGCCAACAGACATAGTAATATTTAGTCTACTCCCCAATAGAGTAGACAAAATAAAGCCATGTGGGTTTTAGACCTACCAGACTGATGATTTGGGTAACGAGCATTATCCTGTACATGCTGTTTAAATGTTGCCTCTAAAATGTGTATAAAATACCTTAAGAACCCAAATAAAAAGTCTATGGGAAAAAAGTGATGAAACTCTTATATATTATACTAATAAATCAAAGAATCTGTAGAGATGTTGCACCTAAAGAAAAGATCTGACAAAGCAACAGAAGCAAAATAGATGCTGATGCATAAAAATTGCTTATGTCCTGCTAGATTTAAATTTCTGTAAATTAAATTCAGTTTTATTTATATAGCACCAATATAATATGAGCCATGTTAACCAAAGCTAACATGGCTATGATCGCCGGTGTTGCACCAGTTTAAGAAAAAACCAAGCATTATGATAAAAGGAGCTTGACTGGGGGACCACTAGGGGGACGTAAGGAAGATGGCAGCATAAACCTGCAGCTCCCGGTCAAAACTCGAAAGAGAACCAGAATTCGAATATTTCCACCGCTAAACCGTGTAATAAATGCCATGGAAGGTGGAAGAAGGTCAAAAAGACAAGGAAACATTAAGGATTTTGTGAAACAAGTGGAGCTGGTAAGAGGGGGCAACGCAGACATGTCCGAGAACAGTGTGCAAGGCGAGCAGATGGAAGGAGATGTAGCTAGCCACCCTCACGCAGACTTCCAGGACATCATTAAGGAAATTCACTCACTTAAAGCAGAGTTTAAAACCGAGTTTGCCACGTTTAAGAAAGACATCACACAAGAAATGAAGGACGAATTCGACAGCTTCAAGAAAGACATTAATACAAAGCTGGCAGAAACTGCGAACGAGCTAGCTAGCCATGAGACCAGACTCGAAGAAGCTGAGAAAAGACTGGAAGAGATGGAAAGGTGGAATTTGGCCGCAAAAGACGCTCTAATCCAGTCGCTTCAGCAACGACGGAATATTCAGACGAAACTGGCTGACTTGGAAGGCCGTAGCCGACGGAACAACATTCGCATTTTTGGCCTAAAAGAGGGCTCTGAAGGAAACTCTGTGCTGCAGTGTGTGGAGGACTTGTTGAGAGCTGAGCTTTCGCTCCCGCCGGATTCTGCTCTAAATATTCAGCGGGCGCACAGAGCTCTGGTGCCAAAACCCGGACCAGAAAAACCTCCGCGATCGGTGGTGGTTAATTTTCTTCAGTTCTCAACCAAGGAGATGGTGCTGAAGGCAGCGTGGAAGAAAAAGTTTGTACATCAGGATAAGCAGCTTTTCTTTGATCATGACTACGCTGCCGACGTGGTTCAAAAGAGGAAGGAATACGCTGGAATTAAGAAAGCCTTAAAAGAGAGAGGAATTCGCTTCCAGACGCCTCTGACCAGAATCAGGATCCACTGGGAGAGCGGCGCCAGGATATATGACAGTGGCCGGGCGGCGGCGGAGGAGCTAAGGAGGAGAGGAATACAGGTGGAGGTGCCGCAGCGGAGCGGGGAAAGCACGATGCTGGAGGAGCGACTGCAAAATGCATTGGGATGGCAGCGATCTAACACCGAGAACTTATAAGTGAGGATACAAACATTTGAATCCGGTGGAAATGACTGAACAGTAGAACTCTGAAACTAAAGGTTCATTACTCTGTTACTTTTCAAGGCAAGGTAGACCGGAAAGTGTTAGGTTTTCTTTTCTTTTTTTTTTCTTTTTTCTTAAGGAACCTATGTTGGATCTCACGGGGGGCCCTAATCTGAAAGGGATATACCCCACGAACCACAGGGACGCTGTGGGTAAGAAATACGTATTTTCAGTTTCTCTTAAGTTTCTTGTTATCTTGTTCCAAGTTCTTAGAGTTAGTGTGGGATGCTATGATAGTGATAAGCCAAAAATAAAGCAAAACTTAACAGTGAAAAGATGAGGAATATAACGCTGGTGTCAATGAATGTCAATGGGATGAATAACCCAATTAAAAGAAGCAAAGTGATACTCAAAATGAGAAAGCTTAATGCCAATGTAATATATCTACAGGAAACACATTTGTCGCAGGAAGAGCATGATAAATTGAAGAAATTTGGGTACAGAAATTCTTACTATAGTACTTGCAAGAAAAGTCGTAAAAGGGGGGTAGCAATACTTATTAAAAATTCAGTTAATTTTGAATGTTCTAAAGAAATTCGGGACAGTGAGGGGAGATACATTATTGTAAGAGGTAAACTAGAAGGGGAGGCGGTGACACTAATCAATCTCTATATTCCCCCTGAGAGCAACCAACAAAATGTGAAGACTCTACTTACTACAGTCATGTCAGAATCTGAAGGGACTGTGCTGTGTGCAGGAGACTTTAATGTGGTATTCGACCATAGAATTGATACAACAAGCACAAATAGAAGCAAAAACAGCCTGGCGAGAATGGTTAATACATTTATGAAGGAGCATGGAATGGTAGATGTATGGAGGGAACACCACCCACTGGATAAGGAGTATACACACTACTCAAAGACTCACAACACTTACTCAAGAATTGACTATGTCTTAATGAACAGATGGGATCTACACAGAGTAACTGAATGCACAATTGGAGTGGCAGATATTGCTGATCACTGTGCCATTCATTTAAAGCTAAATCTAAATAGTAGGCGTAGAAATACCTGTTGGAGGTTAAATCTGAGCTGTCTGAATAATAAAGAAACGAAAGACCAAATCAAGAAAGATATAAAGCAATACATAGAGGAAAACTCCACTGAAGAAATTAGCCCAACGGTGTTTTGGGATGCATTCAAAGCTGTGCTCAGAGGGAAGCTTATTGCTATAACTTCAAAACAACACCAAATGAGGAAGGCCCTGTACCTAAGCCAGGTGGAGGAATTGAAAAACACAGAAATATTATACCGAACAACTCGGAATGTTCAGCTCCAAGACAGAATTAAAACACTAAAAAAGGAAATTGACAATATATTGACTGAAGAAGTGGAAAAAAAACTTAGATTTTTGAAACAGGATTATTATGAGAATGGCCCAAAGGAAGCTAGACTGATAGCACGGCGTCTTAGACAGCAGCAAGCTGTTAATACAATTCACAAGATTAGAGACCCATCTACAAATAACTTGCAGTATACCCAGGAAGCAATAGAAGAAACATTTAAGAAATATTACGAAAACTTGTATAAACAACCATGTTCCTCAAATAAAGATAAGAAAACTGCTTTTCTTAACTTCCTAGACTTACCACGTATTGGTACGCAGCAAAACAGCAAACTGACTGCCCCCATCAGTCATGAAGAAATATCTAGAGCAATTTCCAGTCTGAAAGCTAATAAATCACCGGGGGCCAATGGGTTCCCCTCAGAGTGGTACAAGAACTTTAAGGAGGAGTTGATACCAATGCTTCAATCATCATTCAATCATACCCTTGCGGAGGGTGTAACACCTCCCTCATGGAGAGAGGCGATTATCTCAGTAATCCCTAAAGAGGGAAAAGACACCGAATATTGTAACAACTACAGACCCATATCGGTTCTTAATGTGGACTACAAAATATACACATCTATAATCGCTAAGCGATATGGAGCAATTATGACAGACTTAATTAATGAAGACCAAACTGGCTTTATCTCAGGACGTAGAACTCAAGATAGTATAAGAAGGACCCTCCAAATAGTTAACTCGATACAAACAAAAAAGGGCAGTGCGGCCCTAGTAAGCCTGGATGCAGAGAAGGCTTTCGACAGTGTAGATTGGAACTTCCTATATGCCGTGCTTGAAAGGTTTGGTTTTAATGACGGTGCTGTGATGTGTATCAAATCTATTTACCAATCTCCTACAGCTCGAATTAGAATCAATGGCAGCCTAACGGAGCAAATCTCTCTCGAGAGGGGTACCCGTCAGGGTTGTTGCCTCTCACCTCTTCTCTTCACTCTATATATTGAACCCCTGGCACAGGCCATCCGACAAAGTGAGGAGGTGAGAGGAATAAGTATTAAAGGGGAAGACCACATCATCAGCTTATTTGCAGATGATATCATACTCTACCTAGAAAATCCAAACCAAACTTTAATTCCAATGTTTAATGTAATTAATATCTTTGCTGAACATTCGGGGTACAAAATTAATGTGACCAAAACTCAGATACTGGCTTTCAACTATTTGCCATCTGAAGAGGTTAAAAATAAGTTTAGACTGAACTGGACTGCAAAACAAATGAAATACTTGGGTGTAACCGTGACTAAACAATTGAGTGACCTTTTTAAAACAAATTATGATAGGCTGACCACTCAGATTAAACACGATCTAAACCGATGGTCAACTCTTACACTAGACTTTAGTGCAAGAATCACAACAATAAAAATGAGTGTCCTCCCACGGTTATTGTACCTTTTCCAATCTCTGCCAGTTAAGATCCCAGTGGAAAAATTCAAGGACTGGGATAGGCTCATCTCTAGATTTGTATGGAATGGTAAAAGGCCTAGAATAAAATACACAACATTACAACTATCTAGGAAGCAAGGTGGTGTGGGACTCCCTAATCTAAAAGATTACTATCATGCGGCCCAAACCAGACCGGCGATAAAGTGGTGTGATCAGAACTTTAATGCTAAATGGAAAGATATTGAAATAAAAGTACGGGATGTCCCAGTCCAGACTTTTCTTGGAAATGAGCAACTTAAGAAAACCTTACAGCATTTCCTTGATCCTATAACATCCCACACTCTAGAGATATGGTTTGGCCTAGTTAAACAAAGTAAGTTGGAAAGGGAGGTTAAGATGTTAAACTGGGCTGCCTATGTTGTTGGTGATATACTAAGTGCTCACGACCCAGGATTCAGGAAGTGGGAACAAAAAGGAATAACAGCGATTTGTACAGTAATGAAAGATGGCCATTTGATGAGTTTCCAAGATTTAAAAGATCGGTATAGTCTAGAGAAAACCGATTTTTACCGGTACCTGCAACTCAGAGACTACTTTTCAAAGGAAATACGAAGTTCGCGTACGTCTTATGGCATCCTGAATTGTATAATTAAATCATACAGGGGCCTCCAATTCAAGGAGATTTCTGTACTATATAAAAATCTAAGAGAGAACACGGCAACATCAACTGAATACATAAAAAAGAAATGGGAGCAGGAAATAAAAACTGATATCTCAACTGAGGAATGGTTAGATATGTGTGAAACCCAGAACACAACGACTAACTCAAGATGCTGGAGAGAATTTGGGTGGAAACACCTTACTCGATTCTTTATTACACCAAAAATCAAAAGTAAACAGACTCAAGACAGTTTGCCATGCTGGAGAAGATGTGGTAACATGGAAGCACATCATACGCACGTGTTTTGGGAGTGCCTGAAACTGCATAATTTTTGGAAGAACGTGAGTCTTGTAATAGGCAATATCTTGGGCTACCAATTACCACACAATTTTAAAACTGTATATCTTGGGAATATTAGAGAGTATGTTCTGTACGACGACTTGTATTTGACAAAAATCCTATTGATAGCTGCAAAGAAAGCTATAACAAGAAACTGGTACAAACTGGATCCGCCTTCATCAAAAGACTGGTTAAATATTGTTGGAGAAATCTATGCAATGGAAAAAATGACTTACATTCCCAGATTAAAGGAAGATATTTTCGTTGCTAAGTGGGAGAAGTGGACATTGTATGGCACCAAGGAAAATTAATGAACGAACAAAACATTTAAGGTCTATGACTCTGTATATCTATTGATGCATGCCTGTATAAAAGTACATATATAAGCTGGAGTATGTATGCTGCTGAGCAAAGGCAGGCATGCATACGGTAGTTGATTAGAATTGGCACCCACACCTTTTGTTCGCTTTTGTTCTGTTTTGTTTTGACTGTGTGCTTGCATGGTTATTTCTCCTGTAATGCAAAACATGTCTATGTTTAAACTGTGACAAAACTATCAATAAAAATTACAGTGTCAAAAAAAAAAAAAAGGAGCTTGACTACATCTATTTGGTAACTGTTCAATGCACTCCCACAACTTTTAATAATTTATCTGTGTCATTAGTTGCTGCACTTATCGGCGTTGCATAATATTTGTTGACAGTATCTAGGCCAGGTGAATGGGTTGAGTGAGGCATATTTCTCTCGTGTCCCGGTAACTGCTTGAGCGGAGGCGTGATTAGACGGTGCAAGTCTCTGCGCTCTCATCTGTAGGTGTTGCAGTGACACATGGTGGGCGTGCCCTCTTATACAACCTGCACAGGAGATGCTGCTGTTAGCTGCTGTGATCTGACAGGCTGATAGAGAGTGAGGATGCAAAGGGAAGGAAGATGATATCCTTTTATGTTCTTATGCTTCTTAGTTAACGTTTGCACACGTATGCAGCCTTATATAGGTTAGCCTTAATTGGCTTCAATCCGGAAATCGCTTTTGTTACAGCTGCAGCGTCATAAAGTCAGTTTCAGGCAGATTTTGCTGTCTCCACAGCTGGCTGTCTGCTTACTCAAATGTCACACACACTTGTTTATGTTTGTATATTTGGGTGTTAGCAATATGCTGAATGTATGATTGATGGACCTCTGAAGCTTATATGTGTTGTCAGCACTTACGATATCAAATTAAACTCAGTGTAAAGGGGAATATGGGGCTTCATCTGCTGACAGCCTGTCAAGCACAAAACAAGTACTCACCTGCAGCTGCACTGGGTAAAAACAGAGGTTCACACGTCTCTTTAGAGGTAATTTCTCTGTCACATCAGCTATTGCTGTTTGAACAGAGCACTGGTCCAAAGTATGTATTGTAAGTTCCCTTCCCCTGAAATGTATTACGGTCATTGTTAGCTGACTTGATACTATTTAGAGATCAGTTCTGGTCCAACTTACAAAAATTTACAGAAAGAGAGGTCATCATATATCATGAAGTCATACACAATGTGGTTTTAACTTATTGTTATACTGCAAAGAAAACAGGGATCAGAGGCTAAAAAGCTAATTGTGCAGCACATATAAAGGCTGAAGAAGTCGCCCTGTGCTGCTCTGTGGGAGCAGCAGGGGAGGTAATTATTGTGTAATTGTTAGTGTTGCCGCAGTGGATGGCTGCTGGAGCATGAAGGGGGCGGCCAAGTCGGTCGTTCCAAAAATCGATACGGGGGGCTGGGTGGGGGGGTTCAGCTGCAGCATGAGGAACACCAGCACAGGGTCTGTCATTCCCTCTGGGCCTTAATGTATTATTGGGTGTGAAAGCTCCGAGCAAGAGCAGCCACGTCTTCACCTTTTGAGTATGCTAGCATGTACTGTGGACCTCCTGACTAGCCTTAGCACAGTCAGAGGGCAACAGCATGTTTAAAAAGCCAGATTCTTGTTGTGCATCATAAGGGCTCTCGTGGGAATCAGGTCTTGGCAGGAACAAGTGACACCAGGCAAAGGTGAAACACAGATCTGCCTTTTTGTAGCATGGCATACAGCAAGGATCTGGGTGTTTTCTGGCAGCAGCAAGCTTGAAAGTTTGCTTACTTCCTTCCATGAAATGAGGCCATCACTACAGCATCCTCCACTGTCTAACTTTTAATTAAATGATGGCACAGCTCACTGGTGCCTTCTAGAGCAGCGAGGAAGAGAAAACACAGATTAAAGTAACTGCCGCTCGTTCCTCCAGCTCAAGACTGATGTTAATATTAAAGCGGGCAGTTCTCAGGGGCAGCAAAACTTCTCTTTAAGCACAGCACACAGTCTGATGTGTTTGTTATTTGGACTCTAGGTTTAGGTTATGCTCATTAGAACAGTTTTATTCATCCTCCAGTTTAACATTATCATGTTTCAATGGAAAGAATATCAACATCAGTACTTCACATTATGATTAATGCTGCAAGAGTTACAAGGTCAGTACATTTGCAGAATCCCAGGATGATAAGAAGAGAAATAAAATGTTTTTTAAAAAAGCTGAATAGAATAAAAAAGAAACCATTTTCTTCTCCTTTGATATTCATGAACTCTAAACTCAGGAAAACACTGAATATAAAACAACATAACTGAATAATCTTCAGTAATTTAGCAATAGTTGTATCGTCATCCTGTCAAATATGAGCGTTAGTGAGTTGTTTTTATTTTAGATTATTGTAAATAAATATACTCTGTGCTTTTTATGCTAGTTTTTACAAAACAAGACTGACATGGCCTTTTACTACTTTTAGAGACAGTACTAGTAATAAAAGTATTTGATGAATTTGCATTATAATTAGCCGTAATCGAGTCGCACTGGCACTTGAATGAAGTCTCGTCGGTGGTCTCTCATCAGCGCAGAGCCATTTCCCTTTATACGCTTGTTCGACTCACTGCGGTCTCCTAAATCATCGATGTCCTACTGAGAAAAATACACCAGCATGCTTTTCCACACTTTTCTGAAGAAAGTCTCGTCTTTCTGAGATCTCTTCTGTTTGGGGCCAACTCTGAATCTTCCCACACTGATTTCAGCTCGTCCATTTTATGTGCAGCTTACAGAAACTGTGAGATGACCACGCTTAGGACACAGATCGTTCGTGTGTTTCATAAAGGGACAGAACATATCTGCAGACACTTGTTTAATGCATATTTCTGCATATTGAGCAACGATGTCACAGATATTCACATTAATCAGCAGTAACACCAATCAAAACTACAATCTCATCATGAGAGGAATGCGAGGCTGATGAGAGGTAAGTGAGAACTGTGCATAGTTAAAACCTTTTTCTTTGTTTCTGTGTGTGTTTATTTTTTTATGGGCGTCTTGTTGAAGATAAGAGGAAGTCAGCTCGTAGCCAGCTTGGCTGTGATTAATGATCTCCCTCTGCCGCTTGTGTGCTCTTGTTCTTCACGTGTAAACACACTTAGCTGGCTCCATCAGACACATTTCTGCGTTACATAACCAGGCTCAGTTGATAAGTCGCTTTAATGGAAATGTTACGAATGGAAAGAGATGCGGTTGTTTCTACATTTATGTGCCGACGCTTTTTTGTTGTGATCATTTCAGATGCAAAGAATAGAATCGCACCCTTTGCTCACATTACAATACTGATTTCTGATCAGCTGTAAAACAGACACCAAATATAGCATGAAATACAAATAGGTTATATACTGTAAATGTAATTATAGTTTAATAACTCTGAACCCTGCTTGTTAGATATCATACGCTACTTTCTGATATCCGAGTTCAAAACTATCCTGCTAATATCCAAAATTACAGCATAAACGGTATATAAACGATGGGCATAGCAACCACGATGTCACCCTTTCTGTTTTCAGCTATAAATTTACACCTGCTGACTTCGAGGGAATTATATTTGGATGATTTCTAACTTAAAAAAAATAAAAAACATTGCTTGTGGCTAGGTCCATCTTTTATGTACCGTCTATAGGATCAACTCCCTTTTGGGGATTTTATTATTGTTATTATTATTATGTTGTTGTTGTTGTTAGAAGTCTGCCACATGTATCTGATAACCAGGTTTTATTTGAAACACATATGCTGTAGGCCTTCTACTCATGAAGATGGGACCTTACTATTTGGGTTTCTTATGACTAGGATCAGCGCTGAGACATCAAAATCAATTTCATTTTATTTTTATGGCTGGCAGGCTCCTCTGGAGGGAGTTAACACAATAGTCTGTTATTACTTTCGCCCTTTTGGCAGTTTGCGTTTACTTTCCTCTCAGTGAGACACAGAAAGCTTTAGCTGTAAGAGCTGGATGTGGAGGTAGTCTTTAACCTCTCCATGTAATGAATGAATTTACCTACAGCCGTACACTGCTTAACATCCCTCTGCGCAGCTCGGTGTCATTTTGAAGAAAACGCTGCAAACGGTACCGATAAGCTTTTTGAATGGCCGTTTCCACCACAGACAGACATGTTTCATACTCAGCAGAGTTTTTGCACCAGTGATTTAGACCATCTTTAATGTGAAAACTCGGTGATTACTTGGACACCATCTCCCTCTGTGCACAGGCCTTAAATGCTGATCGGGCTCACTGTCAGCAGAAACCAGAAGCAGTGTTTGGCCAGATTTATATTTGTGTAAAGGCGGAGCTTTTGGGTGAAGAGTGGCTGATTGGCAGTAACATGAAAAGCAAGTAGGAATCTAATTAGGGCTCCATATCTGAGGGTGATCAGGCTTAATGTAGTGAAGCTGCATGAATAATGGAGAAGGAGCTGTGGTGAAGAAATGCACTTGGATGTGCAGTATATCAATTATCCAGGGATGCTTTTATAAACATTTGCATCCTATATTCCATATACGTTCCTTTCTCATGCATATGCAATGGCAGCATAAGGATTATTTAAGATATAACAGAATTCATGATCTGAGAGATTACATTGACATACTCCTCGTTTATTCAAGTTTTTGGTCTTTTCGAGGAGGTTAAAGTTTTATTTTGATTCTTCTACTGTAGCTACACTTGATTTTTCTACTTGTCATTGTTTCGGCCTACTTAAATGTAATTATTATTACATTATGCAATATTATTATGATGATGATAAACCAAAAAGCTGCTGTTGCCAAATATTTCCCCCCTTCCTTATACAGTCTCTTTAGATAGATCAACCATGTGTAAGTACAGTATGGCTTTTTAAACTAGGTTTTAATACCAGACCCGTTATAACGCAGTACGTCTGCAATAAATCCTAAATAGAATAAAGAAAATGAGTTATGCCCCAAAACACATTCAGGGACTACAGTTTAGTCTAAGCTTGCAGCCCTTTATGTCTACATGCTGTGAGTAAAGGATCTTAGAGGAGGAAGGCTTTAGGCTTCAGATAGAGGAGACCGGTTTGGCAGCTTCTGCTAATTAAATGTCTCCTTTTACGTTTTTCGGTTTCCTTTTGAGTTCACATGGCATTCTAGGAAGATGACATAATCACGAGGAATTCAGTAAATAAACAAGTGACCTCCTCGGTAAACCGCAGATTTATTTCCTGTAACTCTTAAAGAGTAAAATTCTCAGGAAATCAGGCAGAGAGCTGACGGAGGGGGAAACCGCTCCGTCAGTCACTTCCCGGTGATTGACTGCACCCTTCTGGCCGCTCTAACCTCGCGACGGTCGGAATGCGATACCTGCAAGCGGCTCCACCTCCGCTGTTTTTATGACTCATGAATGGCCTTCATCTTCCTCTGCTGCTGCCACTTTTTTGTCACCATTTATTATTCCAGTGTGGGTGATTGGTGCATGTTCAGCCTTTGTTCGCCTACATAAACAACTTTGTTTAGTTCTAAGAGATTGCTCTTTTCTGCTAAATAACCAGATTCAGCCACATGAATGTCTTTATTGTGTAGCACTGAGTTTTACCACCTGCCTATGAGGAGTGCACAGAGCACATTATTCACCCCATCACAGAAACTGGGCGGTGAAAAAGGCTCATAATTAATGGGTATATGTTTCACTTTTGGAAAAAAGGATGATTTTAGCATGAGCAGTCATGCTTTCTGTCTTTGGTTAAACTATAGATACTTGTAGACAGTATCTTACATAGTATCCAGTTTTTAACAAAAGAGTTGCTTTATTTTTGTCAACTTTTAAGCCACAGTGGATCATCTCTCTTCATTTCATCCTGTCACACAAACCCTCGACATGTCTCCCTTCATTACATCCATGAGTCTTCTCTGAGGTCTTCCTCTTTTCCATCTTTAACACGTTTTGTCCAGTATATCCACCCTCCCTCCTCTGCAAATGCCCAGACCATCTCAGCCATCCCGCTCTAACTTTGTCTCCAAAGTAACGGATGCTCTTTTACTAATATTTTGTTTTCATTTTAACCGGAAATTGGTGATAATTAACATAAAACTTAGACGTAGAAGAACAAACAAAAAGTTGGCTGAACTTTGATTAAAATGCAAAAGAAAACCGAGCTTGTGTCTCTTCGTGTGGTAGGATTTAAACCCCCAACCAGAATTTAAATAGTTCAGATGTCCAAAATCTTTGTAATATCAACTGTCAAATATGTCACAGGAATAGATTATATGCATATTTTTCATGACTGCACTCAACCTAGTCTCCGGCACAAATGGGGCTCTGTGCTTCCAACTGTAATCACTTTGTAGTGAAGAGTGAAAGGATGAGATTAATTGCTGGTTGTCTGCAGCTGTTGCCACATCTTACCTGTCAGTCGGGGTCTATTAGACTCATTAAACACCAACACCAGCACAGACAGCCGATCGCTGTGAATGTGTCTTCTTCCTGAAGACCAGTGACCGTCTGTATGAAGACACAGGTTCAGTAAGGAGTGGAGATGACATAGATCAAATAATCATACCATACTCTTATTTATTCCTACTTTTATTACAGTCATAATCTCGACAGAGTTTTAAAGCACTCGCAGTGATAAAGTGTGTAAATGACCCCCAGTGAAGGATTATCGTAAAGCTAACGAGCATATGTAGTTAAGGTTCGGCACAGTATTACACTGTAATAAACACTGCGTGGCTATGAGAGTGTTATTGGTTAAAAAGCAGGAAAAATAAATATTTCTAGAGTTAGTCGGTTCCATAGAGAACTACAAGCCTAAACAATTAAATGCATGATGAACCACTCTCTGCAAAAGCCCTCACTTAACTCCTAAATGTAACATCAGCAGATAGAAAATCCACCACTGCTTATTTCACAATAATGTCTTCACGGCCAATTTTCTCAATAAGGACGAGCGGAAGTGAAAGCCTTCCTGTTTTAATGTTGATCTCTGTGCATTAGATTGCGTGATAGTGTTATTTTGGTGCCTGCACATTTATTTCCACAGATGATTTTTAATTAAATCTCTCAGCCGGCAGAGCGCTATGGCTACATTTTAATTGGAGCACTTACTATTTAAAGGATGAGCTAAAGCTTTACATGAACACAAGCTTACTGTGACGATATTGTTCAGTTTTGCTTTTAAAATTTAGATTTTCTTTAATAATTCAGCAAATTCTTATTTCTATTCAATTATATACAGAAAAAGTCTGAAGAAGCTTTTTTAAAGAGTCAGAAAAGAGTCCGCTTTCCCCTTTGTCACGAGGTTGTTGCCACAGAGAGTAGCTCCACGTGTGTTTTACACCAGACGCTCTTCCTGACACAACCCCAAAAGGGATTTTTGGCACAGATAAAACAAAAATGAATATCATGTCAATAAAATACATCTACAGTGTGAAAAATCAGTTTAACTGGAGTGAACCAGTTTAAAGAGCTGTGAAAACACAAACTATGGACAAAAGTGGTCGAGGGTCAGGTAATGACGTGAATTAATAGTACCTAAACGGGGCTCAGGTTGCTGTGAGAAGGTTACGCGAGCTTATAGCAGCACAACTAAGGGATGGTTTAGGGTGACCTGATCCAGCCCTAATTATAAGATTTATCCAGAAGGAACGTTTTGAGGCTAATCTGGAGAAGAGGGTGTTTGTTTGGTGATCCCAAACCGGTTCCATAGGAGACGGGTCTGAGCTGAAGGCTCCGCCTCCCATTCTACTGTTAGAAACTCGAAGAACCCCAAACCAGCCCGCAGTCTGAGAGCAAAGTGCTCTGTTGGGATAATATAGCACTATGAGGTCTTTAAGATATACTGAGGCCTGATCATTCAAGGCCTTGCATGTGAGCAGAAGGCTTTTAAATTAAATTCTGAATTTAATAGAAAGCCAATAAAGAGAAGCTAATATGGGAGAAATATGCGCTCTGGTACTCTCGCTACAGCGTTCCAGATCAACTGAAGGCTTTTCGGGGAGCTTTTAGGGCAACCTGATAACAAAGAATTCAAGCAGTCCAGTAAATTTCAGCTTTGCATAAAATACTTCAGATGATTTCTTTTTATACATTCAGTTTCCCATGTTGTCGGTAAGTGTGATGTTGATGGTGAGGCAGGAATATTTTCTAAAGAACACATGATTATGCTTCATTAAAGGACTAATTAGTACATCTGGTGCTGCTTAGTGTGTGATGGTGGTTATAGCGCAGTGTTAGGTTATTTAAGTGCTGCTTTCTCTTTTTTAAAAGCTCCAGTCTGCCATCCACAGCACTGGTGCTAGTTCAAACAGCCAGTTGCACATGACAGTGCGTAGGCTTCTAAGTTTCCCTGCAAACCACCGAGCCGCGGTCATTAACGCCTCATCCAGGAGCTCCTTGCTGTCTGGCACTCAGAGAATGTTGTTTCACATTATGTGACACCGTGGGAATCTGAATGTTTTCACTTACGTAAGCGAGCCTGCGTTCATTCTAATTTTGCCTTTGTGTGCCTCAAGGTGATTGTGGATGTGGACGAGTGGCTCCACTTGTTTGGTGGAGAGGAGCCATTCTGCACCCTTACGCAGTACAAGCACTAAATGGACTCAGTGGGCTGAGCCGGTGAAGGAGGTTGAATGAGTTTAAAAGCTCGATATAGCTTGGAAAGAGCGGATTTCAACTAATCTGCGGGAAATTTAGAGCACCGGTCACTGTGATCACATAATAGATATGTGATCAGACAGCCTGAGGGGCCTGACTTCTTTCTGTCTAATTCACGGTTTTCAGGTCTGATGTGCTGTGACATTTTCGATTTAATTTTCACGAAAGCCCAATTTGTCTGCTTTTTATATGTCATGATTGTGATGTATGATGCCTGAGCCATCGAAATTCTGTCCATTATCTGAAGTCATTTAAAGCTTTGATTGTTAAACGGTTGATTCACCCACTTCACATAACAGTTTTCGGGGGTTTTGAGAATAATCAAGACACCGCATCTCTGAACTTCTGTAAAAATACATTTCTGGAAAGAGATTTTGTTCTTAAAAACTTACTCCAGAGTGTATCAGTTTATTAATCACCGGAGTAGATGTTGCGCATTTCCAGTCCAGTTTATGGCGTCCTAGTTTTTCCTTGAAACTTGTATTATCGGTCGAGTGTCTGGATTAAGATTGTCCTCCATGTTTTTGTTTCATGTGCTTTCTTTTTGCTCCTAGTATGTGGAGGCCATCAGTAATAAGCAGAGTGAGCTGGATAACTACATCGCTGAGGGCTACAAGAACGCTCTGTCTGAGGAGAGGAGGAGGTACTGCTTCCTGGTGGACCGTCAGTGTGCTGTGGCCAAAAACAGCAGCGTCTACCACAACAAGGTGAGAAGATATTTGATATGTTTGAATTGCTGTTGCTCCTACAACACCATCATTTATGTTGTTCCAAAACCTGAAAAAACAAGAACTTTTATAGGTTTTAAAAGTTTTAGTTTTTTTTAGTTATCTTTGTTTTTACAGTCACAAGGCTGTGACATCACAACAACACGATTGGTCTTCTCACTGACTGTTGGTCGTGGTAGGACCACATTCATAGCTCACTGGTAACTGAGGCATTTCCCAATAAGGGTAGCAGGCTAAAATGCTGTTTTAGGACTTCCAGTTGTGTAACAGGTTTGTGTTATTGTAGGGTCTTTAACTTCCAATGTAAATCGCCTTGAGGCAACTGTTGATGTGATTTGGCGCTACTGTATATAAATAAAAATAAATAAAATTGAGCTTTGGGGCTTTATCAGCTTTATATTTGTATTCCTGGAAACAAATGATGATGCGCAGATCAAAATAATCATTACTTATCTCATAGTGAGTCTTTATGCAGCCCCTCAGTTTATCTTTACCTTTAAGTTGTTACAACTTTAGGACCACCCAGCTTCAACCTTATTGTTTGGCTTCAGAGCCTCGGCGAAAGTATGAATGTATGTTCCCACTTGTTTGGTGGGGAGGAGCCATTCTGCACCCTTACGCAGTACAAGCACTAAAGCACTAAAATCCAATATTTCACTCCAAATGAATGATCATGTTTTCTGCCACTTTTACCGCACATACCGTACAAGCTGTGATAGGAGACGTGTGCCGCTTTATCGTCTTCCTTTACCAATCGCGGTGACCTTCTGCATTTTTCATGTATTAATTCCATGAAAAACCCTAAAGACGCCTCAGATGCATCAGCCAATCACGACTCCTGTATCGCACTCCCTCACAAATGGTAAAAT
Organism: Diplotaxodon limnothrissa; assembly: GCF_057381915.1. Lineage (NCBI taxonomy): Eukaryota > Metazoa > Chordata > Actinopteri > Cichliformes > Cichlidae > Diplotaxodon > Diplotaxodon limnothrissa. The sequence goes on along the minus strand of NC_140603.1, from coordinate 29,937,378 downwards.
GTGAAAATGTCCGTTTCCTGTTTTGTCTGTTTTGTACAAATGTAAAATGTCAATTATTTTTTAAAAAAAAAGTAGCAAAGGGAAGTGCGAGAGGATGTAGAAGAGGAGGATGGGAGGGAGTGTGGAGGTCGGTGGGAGGGAGAGTGACCTACTTCTGCAAGAACACTTGGTTCAGACTCACTGTGTGTGGGTGTGAAGTGTCTGAATGGGTGATTGATAGACAGCGGGAGGAAGCACAGAACACAAACTGCTGCTGTGATGATAAAACAGCCTTAAAAAAATTGTCTTAGAGGAGTTCACATTAATACTTATTTTTGAAAAAACGGTTCCCACTTTCAGCTTTATCAGTGGATGTGAGGCTCTGAAAGACTCTGATAGTTGAATTAAACTCATGTGGTGATGATAATAATCATTTGTAGTCACCCTATTTATGCATAAATACATTTAGATTTATGTAAATGTATTTTTGGGTGGTTGTGAAGCTCAGAACCAGGTAGTTGCTTCAGACTCAGGGAAGCAGCTGAGGTATCACTATGTCGCCGTTTCTTTGGTTGTAAGAGTATTAGAAATGAAATGTAATCCTAAGTTATTGCTGCTTCGCTCCACTGAACTGTTGAAACCCTGCAGGTCCGGTACTTCTTAGTTACCCTCAGGAGTACATGTACTGTGAGATGACTGCTGAAGCTCTCTGTTACTTTGGGAAATCTCGTGTTTTATTAGTTACTGTAGGCGAGCGGCTCTCTCGTGCTGTTGTCAATCAGCCGAAAAGAAAGAATGAAAGAAAACAGAGCCGCCTTCTCCTTGTCGATTTCTGTCATCACTGCTAAAGCTCTGCCCACCTACGCTCCACCTTAACTATGTGAAAAGCTTAGATTGTTATGACTCATCTTTTTCGCCAACATCCACATGAACCGAGAGAGATTTTTATGAAAACACAAAGTTTTGCGTGGGTCATACTTCATTCATCGCAATTTCACTGATGCAGGTACAAAAAGGAAGCGCTAACAGTGTTTCCTTCTGACCTGCTTTGTTCAGTGATAATTTAAGTCCCCTGAAACAACAAAAGCTGCATTAACTGTGGATAATCTACGTATGTTGTGTACTCACAGCCTTATAGCCACAGGTGGCGTGAGCTGACACGGCCGTCTCTGAGCCCGACGACCAAACTCTCCGTAGAGAACAAGTTTGAATCGCCACTTACATGATGTCACTTTATCAGTGCGAATTAGTTCTTGCTGCACTTTTTTTCCCTTTGTGTATGTGTGAGTTTGTTTGATCATCCAACCCACACGCAGACACCTGACACTGTGGCCCACATGCACTCAGCGGGGCCAGACAACCTTGGAACCACGCTGTGTTTATCCTCCACACCAGCCTGGCATGGTTAAAAGCTGTTTGCAGAGCAGATTCTGCTCGCCGTCTTTCTTTATTCATGAAAACTCAGAACTTCATCATTTATTCACTGATGACAAATGCAAATGAGAAGTATCTTTATGTAACTGAACTACTGTATAATGTATGGCTTCTCATCCCTCGTGGCCTGCGCTGACTGCGTGTTCTTTCTCCTTTTTCCTTTTCCCTTTTCCTTGCATCACCTTTTTGTCTGCTCGGATTATGTAAAAAAAAAAAAGTGTTGTTATATTGATGCCTACAGGGGAAAAACACTTACAGAAGCGGCTTTATTTCAGAAGGTAAACAAACTAGAGAAATATATGTACACCCACAGCAAACAGGGGCAAGCGCTGCTCCCAAAAAAACAGAAAAATTAACAACTCACGCTGTGGAGCTCCAGCTTTACCTGTTTATTGCGCCACAAAAAGGTGATATTCACAGCACATCTGTGAGCTTTTTTCCTCTTTTTGTCAGCCAGGTTTTTTCTTACAAATAAGAAATATTTTATTTCTTTCTGGAATATTACATAACTGCTTAAGTGGCATACGGCGCATGTGCAGAAGAAGTTGTAAAGTGAGTAGTGACTTTGGCGGATCCGCTGCGCTCTGCTAGTACCCTCTCATTTCCTTTCAGCTACAGATTCAAATGATTTAAAACTTACACATTATTTTGACTACCAAGTATTTCTCATCTCTTTCTTTCAGGGGAAGGACCTTTTAACTCAGAAGATCCCACTGTGGCAGCAGGCTTGTGCTGAGCCCAACAAACTGCCAGACCGTGCCATGTTTCTGGCCCAGCAGATGAGTGGTGCAACGGGCACCATGCCTCCTGGTGCTCATCACCCCGGCCTTCCCATCTCTGAGCCTATTCCTGGTGCTAAACCCCTGCCAGTGCCTCCAGAGCTGGCAGCCCTCAGGGCCAGCGGTGGCATGGGACAGCAGGTGAGTTCTTCTTCTGGCCTGATTTAGTTTGCCAAACACTGGTACACCCGTGTGCTTTGTTTCTTCACGCTCACTTACGTGTTAGAAATAAACATCTGTTACTATTGTGTTCCAGTGAGCTCGCTGTGGGCTTGTTGTGATAGAGATTCAAGCTTAGACTACAATGTACAATAGACTGTATGTAAAAGATGGGTGTAGCCACCATGATGTCACTCACTGGTTAGTGAATTTCCATGAAGTCTTCTGCTGTTTTCACTGTTTCTAGCCATTGGAAAACAGCACAGTTCAAAGAGTCGCCCCCTGCAGGCAGTTAGAAAAAATGCACCCAGAAGCTATGTCAGTCTTTTTTTAAAGAGTTTTCGGTTATGGACACTTTCTAACTCTTGAGGTTTGAGAATGAGCGGTCAACTGCATCGGGGAATCCCTCAACACATCCTCACAAAATCTGGGTCAAGGGAAATGAAATCATTTGGTCCTTATATCCTCAGGCTCTTTGGCACCCTGCCCCCTTCCTTCTCCTCCTGCAGGCTCAAAAATGAACACAGACTTTCAAGATTCAAAGACTTCATCATTTTAATTACGGTGGTGCAGATTAGTAGAGTTTTATAACGGCAGACTAAATATACTTTGAAATTCTTTTTGCCGTCTCCCAGCTACTCCTTAAGCTTATCTTCAAATCAGCGTGAACTCAAATAGTGTTTTCACTAATCACAATTTCATGACCCAGATCTGCTCTCCTCCTTCATTATCACTAATGAGCTTCAAGATGTTGCGTAACAGCCTTTTGTGACGTAACGAGAAAAAATGTTTGCATTTTAATTGCCTGCATGCAGAGGCTGATGGGAGGTGTGGAAGGAGGGATGCCTGTGATGAATGGTACGGCCGGCGTTCATGGAGGAGAAGACTACCAGCAGTGGATGGAGGGCAAAATCGCCCAGGGCAAAGCCTCACCGCAGACTCAGCGGCACGGAGGCGAGGTGTACTCCAACACCCTACCTGTGCGCAAGGCCGCCCCAGCCAAGAGCAAGACCACACTGAGTAAGGTCACACACTGTGGGCTACATTTATTCTGTCGTGGTGTTTAATCTAACATGTCCTGGCAATAATCACACTAACGCTGCACTTTTCTGCTGAGCAAGGATGCTGATGAAAGGACTCGTTAACTGACTTCATAATCCTAAATGTATTTTAAAATTAAGAAAGGCTCAAAAGACTATATGTAATATAAAAGTGGCAGACACTTTCTCCAGTCCTGCATGGCTGTTTTAGTTTTAGAGAACATTTGCAGTTTGGTTCAGTCTTATCAGCCTTATTTCAGCCCCAGCTCTATCTGTCATGATAGCTGTGTGGCAGGCAGGATGAGGACCCAAAATGCAAACTCACGGACTCAGGGGATAAACTCAAAATCACAGCTTTAATGCTGGAAGGCAGATCACAAGAAATACAAAACTTAAACCGGGAACAATAACTAATACTTGCAGAGAGACACAGGGAAATCCACGCAGCTATGAGGGAGACTACGACACAGAACTGAGGGAGACGCAGACATAAATACACAGAGGGTTAACGAGGGAAGTGGGAGCACACGGGGAACACAGCTGACACAGATAATCATAACGAGACAGGGCAGGAGTGAACACAACATGACGCATACTGACGAGAGACTGTCAAAGTAAAACAGGAAGTACAGAGGTTCAGACAGGAGGAGAGAGCACGGGGAGAACACAGACATAACAGGCTGGGGAAAACATGGAATAAAACACGAAAGGGGACAAGGGCTCATGAATACATAGAGGGGCACACAGGGGGTGAGAGTCACAAAGGGAAAGCACACAGGGAACCACATAACAGGGCAACTCAGGAAACAGAACCTAAACAGGGAACTGAATACAAAAATACAAGAGAACTAAGAATACTGGGCCAACACGGCCCAGGACCATGACACTAGCAGCTCGTTTCACAAAGAAAGCTCCACAGTGTCTCTCTGCACAGCAATAAACAGCAAAGTGACGACGAGACTTAGCTTCAAGAAGAAAGGAACCTCTAGCAGTCACATATAAAGCAGTCAGATATAGGTGAAAACACAAAAGAGCAAAGTCTGAGGAAAAAACAACATAATTACAGCAGTAATATTCAAGAGGATAGAAAACGGCACTCCAAATAAATGGTTCTCTTTGTTTCCGGCAGCTGGATATATGAAAAGACCATCGTTTGCTTGGCAGAATATTGTGAGCCAGTGTTATTTCAGGGCGGTGAGTTTGCCAGCTTGTTGTGGAGTTGTTCTGCTGTTTAGTGGCAAAATGAAAATATCTCGAAAAGCAAATTTAACTTGGCATTCAGCGTGCTTTTAATCACAGTGAATGTACTGGAAGGTATATTTCCAGAAAAGAATTACTGCATCTCAGATATAGAAAAAGCTAATGAGATGACCCGGCTGCCACACACATGCTCGGTGCCGTTTTAATAAGAAAGAGGCCAAAGCAAGTGGGAATAGAAGGAGATGTGATAATAAAACCAAAGTAAGACGGTACATTTCTGAGTAAAAATAGATTCAGAGGAGAATATTTCACAAAAATGTGAATAATATAAAAATCTACATTGAATAAAATCCCTGTAGACATTCTGTATGTTTCAAGCATCGTTAAGGGCTTTGTAGCAAAAACTGAAGTTTATGGCAGTGTGATAACAACTGTCTTCCTCCTCCTCCTCATCTCCACAGCAGAGACCCGCACGCTGCCCCGGTCCAGCTCCATGGCAGCAGGTCTGGAGAAAAACGGAAGAACTCGTGTCCAGGCCGTCTTCTCCCATGCTGCCGGTGACAACAGCACGCTGCTTAGCTTCGCTGAGGGCGACGTGATTACCCTGCTGGTACCCGAGGCCCGTGATGGCTGGCACTATGGAGAGAATGAGAAGACAAGGATGTGAGTGCAAAATGAAATGCAGCAAAAAAAGCGACAAATGCAGTTCTGTCAGGATCACTGTAGTCAAAGCTGAGTCGTTATTTCCACCTGCAGTGATTTATATTCGGCCCACTTGGAGAGAGGAGTGACAGAATAGAGGAATCTGCGACAAACAGACAGAATGTTAAATAAGTCAGAAATGGCATGATCAGCATGAAGTGGAGGAGCTGGGGCGAAGAAGGGTTGCAAAGTGGGTTGCAGCGGCAACTGCAGACTGTAGGTGAACAGGTCAGCCAATGCTGTGCATTTGATTTTTGTGTTGTTTATATTTGATGTCCTCCTTCTGCAGGCGTGGCTGGTTTCCCTTCTCCTACACACGGGTGATCACTGAAGGAGACTCTATGCGGCAACTTCGAGTACACAAGTGGGTGTTTGCACTTTGCAGACTTCATTGTTTTGAATGCATAATCAAACTGAATGTTATTAAGTTAAATATTAATATTATTCACAGAAACTTAATGATTTTGTTGGTTAACCTGCCAGATCTCCTTTACCAGTAGAGTTGGGGTTTTTACATAAATATTAATGTGAGATGTTACTCCTTACTCGGGCAGCGGGGTGGAGCTGCGTTGTATTACAGCAATGATGTAATTGTGCCCATGTACAGTGCTTGTGAGTCCATCAAATGCACTGAAGCATTTTTCAGAAGCATCCCAGAAACGGCTCTCTGTTCTGTGCGGCACAAAATGCACAGCGAGTGTATTTTGGCCAAAGTCATGTCAAACTGCACAGAACAGATGAAATGGGCAGGAAAAGCATTAGGAAGCTGATCAATTTTCAAAATAAAAGACCCTGGCTAAAATCTTCTGAAATGCTTTGGTTGGGATTTGATGCTGTGTGAAGGATGACACAAACCCCACCGAAGACGAAGCATCCCACACACAAAAAATGCACTTAGGAGCTGGTGAAAGCCTCTGTCTGCTGAACGTAGTCACACATCGATGAAGCAATGAGCGAGGAGGGGAGGGAGGTGGTCTCACACACACACACACAACCCCGTTCAGCTATCCTAGTGAGGACCTTCATTGACATAATGCTTTCCCTAGCCCCTTACCCTAAACATAACCATAACCTAATTGTAACCCTGACACTAAAACCACATTTTGAGCCTCAAAAATGGCTTTAAATGCCTTTGTGAGGACCAGGTTGTGTGTCCTCACAAGCAGTTTTCAGTCCTCACAAAGATAGCTAGACAGGAACACACACACACACACAAACAAACATAACAAACTCTATATACAAATATCAGACTCTAGGCTATACTGCCTCAAAATAACACTGCGATATGACGTACTCATACTGGGAACAGTAATGCATGTTATTGTATTACATTGCATAAATATAATGTGATTGCACTGCCCCAGCACTCAAAATGATATTGTACCTTGCAGCAAAAGTAAACCAATCATGAAAGTACTTCCAAAATCAAAATCAGTCCCCTGATGACTTGCCCATATACCTTCCCTACCTAGAGACATCAAATGTTAGCGCCTGATTGGCCCAGGAGGAATTGCCCGATGGGGGATCACATGATTTACAGTTTCCTCCTTTTCTGTGTACTTCTTTGTGTTTCTAGTCTCCACCATGGCAAAAGCAGCAGCACGGGCAACCTTCTAGAGAGAGAAGACATGGCTCTCCCCGTCCCTGATTATGGCATCCACTCCCGTATGGCAGCACAGAGCGCTGCTGCGCTGCACGGCAGACAACAACGCCCCTACAGTGTGGCGGTGCCAGGCTTCTCACAGGTGGGGGGCCTGCAAAACAAGCACACAAACACATGCAAACTCTCATCCACCCACATGGGTTCACACATGACACACGAGCAGTCTCACGAAACCTGGCAAAGATCTCGTCTGTCTCAGAAAGTTTGGAGGTAGCTTCCCCCTACGTGCTGCCAGCCGGAGATGCTTCGCTTTGACTCGCTCTCTCTTAGCTTACATAAACGCACAAATCAGCTCTGCCTCGCTTCACATTCCTGGTCACAGAGGGTCGAGTGTAAGATGAGGCACAGCTCAGATTGCAGAGGTCTACCGCTGTCGCTGAAGGAAGTGCTTCTGACAGGCATCAGCTGATAACAGAGTCGGCGTTCAGCCAGGCTAAAGAGAAGGCAGCTGTGGTGATGGAGGCAGCTTAATTTTTCAGAAGGAAAAATCAAAAGTAGCCTTACGCAACGGTAAACTTCACTACTGGCCCACCTTCCCTCCTACGCCTCACCTGGAACATTACATGTGGGCGATGCCTAATTGCTCAGCAGTCATGTAACATCAAGCTTTGAAACATCTCTGCTGACATTTAAGGAAAAATGTGTTTTGTAATTTTGGTCAAGGATATGTATGCGTGGAAGTTATTCGGTCATTCACTTCTGATTTGATCTTTAATAAAGCACAAAATTTTGTTTGTTTAATATGAACATAAAAATGGAAAATATGTTAAATATATTTTACACTGTTTCACTTTTAAGTCATCAATTTCAACCAGTCAGTGAAAGAATAATGAGATGATAACCAGGAGAGGGGCTGATGTATATTGTAGTGTATTTTCCTACCATACAGCTTCTTTAACATCTCCAGTTTTCGTTTGATGATGCTGCATCTTCTTCTTTATGTTTCTTTGTCGCCACCTTCTGACTGCTTTTGTCATTGCAACAGTTCACGACGTTTCAGAACCAGGCTCAACTAAACTCAATTTTTTATTTTGGTTAACAAAAATTATTTTTGTTAAGAGCACATTTTGTAAAATGTGCCTTTAAGAGAGAATGCAGTAAAATTTAAAAAGTAAATTAAAAAAAATAAATTTATTAATAATAAATATTATTAATTAATATTTATTTGCTCAATAAATAACAATTTATTTTTACAGATCTTTTACATTTGTGTCTTCTTGTTTTTAATAAACAGTTGAAATTGTTAAGCACTGTCTTTACCTTATTATCTTATTAGCTTATATTATCTCATCATACTGGTATGAGTGACAGTTAATGTGGTTTTCATGCTTTATTTCAGAGTTCATATTTAAAGTGCACAAACTAAACGTTTCTTTCTTCTTTGATTATGTCTTTGCAGCAGGGAGTCGAAGAGTATGAGCCCCGCTTCCCCACAAGGTAAGAACCACTCAGCTTGATTCAGTCAGTGTGTTTTTTGTGTGTGCCAGGAATCAGCTTCAACTCAGTTCCAGTTCAGTCATTTCAAATGCACTCGGCAGTGTTTGTGGGTGGGAAGCCAAAGTGGAATTCTGTCCCGTTGGCTCGAGGGCTGGAATCTGAGGCATCAGTGAGAGTTAGTTTACCAAACAGCTGAAGATGGAGAGATGAGGGATTGGGACAGATCCTGGTGCATGCCAAGTTCAGACCCACAAACAGACAACCAGCAGGACACACCACACTCTTTGTGTTGTTTTTCTTAGTTCTCCTCTGTTTGCAGCAGCGTGATAGGAATCCATAGGTGATAAGATGGTGCAGTTCTGACCGCATAATGGTTTTAAAGAAGGCTGGCTTTATCTTTAAGTCATCCATTAGTAACAATTGTTTCTCTCTGTAAAACTAGATTACATTAATCATCTCTTAGTGCTGTTTTGTCAAAGCCACCGTGTGGCTCGTCCATGCCCAGTGAGTCCTCTGGTGTTTAGAAGTGCTGCTGTTTTAACACAAATCATACTTTAGACACCTAAACCAAGTAGTTTTTAATGGCTAATCCCAAGCCAGCAGTTTTTGGTGCGTAAACCTGACGAGTCAAAGTGAAAGTAAAAAAGTGGGGACTGTTATGCAGTCTCGATCTGGGCCCAAACTAGGATCCTTAACTGATAGACCTGCTTGTGGGCTCCAAAAAGCCAGTATTCCTGAGTCCAGAGGACATTGTGCATGAAATGGGGAGTCACAGGAGGCACCTGACAAAGTGGCAGTTAATTAGACCTCAGGAAGAGAAATAGTTGATTAATTTAAGTGTAAGTCGTTTTAAGTTTCCTTTTGTTCATTAAGTTAAGAAAGAAAATCATGCTTTGACTCCACGGCACCTTCCCGTCACGCCACCGCCCCCCACGCTCCATGCAGCTCCTTCTGTCTGCTAACTGCACTCACTCAATCCCTGCTCGTTAAAACCACATCCACATTTTGCTTTAAAATGAGGCTCAGATCCAGTTAAACTTGTAGGTTATGCTTGTCATGTCAGAGGGTAGACGAGGTTTCTGCGTCTGCGTGTGTCCTGGTTTTGTGTTTGCTGTTGTTTCTCCTGAGCCAGCCCACCTGGAAGCCTCTCCCTCTCTGTGTCCACAGTTCCACAGAGGGCAAATTGATTTCGACAGTGTGAGGACAGACAGACAAACAGGCACAGACTCAGCCACACGATAGGACATGCACCTCGCTGCCCATCTGTCATCCTTAACCCATCCTCTTTCCCGCCTCCCTACCTCCTTCTCACGACAATAAACTCACCCCAAGCCGGTCAGTTCGAGGAAGACGCTTGGGTGTCTTTCTTTTTCTCCCTCTGATCTCCCTCCCTTCGTCCTTCAGTCCTGCCCTGTGCTGTCTAACTGGCCAGTAGCCACACTGGGCCGCTGGTGGAGCTTTGGTGCAGAGCCAAGCCAAAACCAGAACAAAGTGGACTCTGTGCCATCCGCATATTCAAAATCAGTGTGATGGACATTTTCTGTGAGGAAAATGTAACCTTTGCTTGTCTTTCATGCATGTACATTTCTTTTATATATTGCTGGGAGTTATATTTTCCCAACGAAGGAACCTGATTTTCACTAATGTCAGTGCTCTCAGTTAGAAAGACAGTGTAAAGAATGATATGTAAATCAGGGTGTAATCCTAAAGTGGTTGATCCCAAAGAGGATTTTTATATTATGTAAAAATGACATTGCAATCAATGCTTTTACTGGATCTTTCAGTATTTAACAATAATTCTACCTTTTCATGCTGTGAGGTTTTGTATTCCTCTGACATAAGAGGCCATGTATCGCGAGTAGTGAACAGCTCATGTAAATGTTTTCACACATGAAACGTGGGGGAAAAAAAATGTGACGGGAATGTTTACTGTACATAAATGTGCCATACAGAAGTGCTTGTCATGCAGTATCTATGATCAGTTTATAAAAAAATGCACCTTATGGAAGTAATAGTCTATATTTCTGACTGTGTGTAAACAAACTTACTGTAACGTTCTCAGTGTGAGCCTCTGCGCTCGGATGGACACACAAACACACCACTCTCGGGGTCCTTTGACTGTCTGTTGTGGTGACTGAATATTGTGCCAAGGCTGAATGGGGTCAACTAACTTACGCGAGGCTCTGAGCCGAGTTTAGTGCTGAAACTGTTTGTTCGTTAGTCAGTTAACTGATGTGTTGTGCCGATTAAGTGTTTGAAATAACTTATCAGGCTTAAATGCCAAATATTTGTTGGCTTCGGGTTCTCAAATACAGACATTTGCTGCTTTTCTCTGTTTTTATATGACTGCAAATTAAATATATTTGGGTTTTGAGCTCATTAGAAGGATATCACTTTGACATCACCAGTTAAAAAAGAAAGGATCGATTAATTGCTCATAAAAATGATTAGAGTTGGAGGCAAACTCTGGTTCATGCATGAAAGAAAAGACAACTGGTATTGCGGCGCTGCTCGGTACACGTGAAACCATTAAAAAAGTTTTTTTTATCATAAATAAAAAATAGGCATAAAGTTCATTTAAAAGATTCAAAATCCGTTTCTACTTTCAAAAATATTCACATGTGGTGCTTCTGCTGTCGGTTAACTTCTGTGATTAATGTCGTTTTATGGGAACTTAAGACTTCACATGAACCATCAGCGGTATTGTGATTAATAGAAAAAAAACTACACTGGCTACAGAGTGGTGATTATACTGTGCTGCATTCAGCCAAAGTACAGACTGAAGGCACAGCCGCCTGCAGCTTTGAAGGGGAGAGGAATTCATTTGTGGTTGAAGCCTCATTCAGCCTTCTTGTACTGCTGTCTCTGCGATTAAAAGCCTGATTCGTTTTTTTCTCCAAACCTCAGTGAGTAAAGAATGTCAAGAGAACTGTTTGTCTGATCCTTTGTGTGCTCAATAAAAATACCGGTGTGCTTGTCTGTATGTCGGCCCAGTTAGTGCCTGTCTGTGCTAACCGCTGTCCCTTTGTTGACATCTGGTGTCCACGAGCTAGCCCGCTGGGACGTAGTTTCGGCTTCTGACTGAGTGCTTTCTTCACCAAAGAGAGGAGGTTAAAAATGAAACTGTGCATCTCTCCCATTCCTCCTACACTGCAAAAAATGCTTTTACTAAATTGTTAATGAGGGAAATTGTTTGAAGAGTCTTGCAATATATTTTTTTGCAAGTATGTGATAAAGTAAGGCACATGCATTAAAAAAAAACCAACTTTCAAGTGCTGCTTTTCTGATCTGCCACTTATAGACAGAAAAATATTTCCAGACTCTGCCTGAGACCTAACACAGACCTTTTTTGCACTGTAGAAATGTTCTCCTTGCTGCACATGTCTGTTGTCTCTGTGCTCTCTTCTTCTCCTCTCCGTTTGTCTGTCACCTAACACTCGTCTTCCCCCCTTAGCTTTGCCAACCCCCCCGTCTTTTTTCATCTCTGTTTTGATGAATTTAGAGACAAAAGTCGAGTGCAAACGACTGGAAGCTGCCAGTGTTTCTTCTTTCTCCACTAAAATAGTCCAAGGTATGGCTGACATCGCTGCAGAGATAGCACACCAATCACCTGTGGCTAATAACGCCAGCATTCACTGACGTGCTCTGATTGTGAGGGGTTTTGTTGTAAAAGAGTTACAAGGAAAACATCTAAATATTGTATAGAGAATTTATGTATGTGCATGCTTTGGGGGCACCAAAAAGTGTAACACTGATGACCTCAAATGTATGGTGAATTTCTACTCTTACAAAGTATTAAATAAATTTATTCAGCTGGATATTTTTATTGTTTCTGTTCGTTTTTTCCCTGAAGGCTTTGGTGTGACATGATGAAACTTTTACGAAACACCATTTGAAGAAGCTTTTAATTAGCCTTCAAGTGCCAAACTAGCTCGTAAAACCAACGAACTTTCATTGACAGGCAGCATTTCAACTCTCGATTCTGGCTTTAAGTTTGTGCTGACTAAACTTTAGTCACCACATCTTTTCTCACAGCTAACAAACTGGGGATCGCCTTCTTGCTTTAATACATTAACAAGCGGCTCTTCTTGCACATTTGACATCACCACTCTTATCTACATTTCTGGAACCGAGACCCATCATAACCTCCCACCGGGCTTGTTGCATGTACAGTGTGTGTGTGTTCTGTGCACAGTAGTACTTACACTGCATCCTGACCTGCTATACACACCCACTGGCCTGCTCCTCCTGCTGCTAGCAAAGGTACTTTTTTCAACTCAACTGTGTGTGTGTGAGTGAGTGTGTCTGTTTGTGTATTGCGATCAACACAACGTGTTCATTTTAAGTGTTTTTTTATTTTTGTAGTTGTTTTGCTTCACTGTGTGGTGGGTTCACATGCCTGTTTGCCTGTTTTTTAATTTAATCTTTATTTTCCCCCGTGTGACACATGTGAATATGTATTGGTCATAATTTAAATGTAAACAGTCTCGGTGAATTTGTGGAGTTCTGATCTGTTTTTTGTCATGTTTCAATTTAATCTAAGTAAATGGTGACAATAATTTTGGCTAATTTAGTAATATTAAACAAGATCTTTGCTGAGTTTGACTGGCAGCCTCTGCAGACGCTGTGTTTAATGTGGTGCTGATGTTGGTGAAAAAATCCTTCTTAACCTTTGGCTCAGTGAAGGTACAGCAGTGAGATCATGATGGAAAACTGTTCAGAGCAGTCATGTAAAAGTCTCACAGTGTTATCACTAAATATATCTGGCACTGTGTTACAGATAATAATGTGGAAAAAATCAAACAAAAGGAGCAACAGTACCTTCTAAATACAGGCTCCAGTCAGCTCAGTCTTGGTCTGTTTTCCCTTTTAATACCTTTAATGATACCTTGTGTTAACAGGAAACCAAATATATATGCCTTATAATGTGCAGCCATGTTAGGAGGAAGTGTGTAGTAATTAATTTCCCTGTCTCACGTTGGAAGATGTGAGTTGGTATTTGATCCTGACTGTTGACACATGGGGATTGTTTCTGCCTTTCAGTACAGGGCCTGATTACGCCCGCTTTTGAGTGACCAAAGCCCATCGTAAGTGAATAATCTTGGGTCTAAAGTGTCTTCGTGTATCCACTTGCTTTTGAATTTTTCATTATAACTGAAAGCTGCTTCATTTTTTTGTGTTTTCTTTGCGAGCTGTGGAGTGGCTTTTGGGTTATTTCCATCGCTGTTTGTTTGTTTTTAATGTGATGTGACTGCTGACCTCATCAGCTGATTGTGGGCTGTTACACTTTGCCTGAAAAACGTGTTGTTTGTTTCGGCATCATGCTTTTCGCCTCAGCTTTCTCTCTATTTGCATGACTCAGACCTTTTTATTTTCAGCAGCAATATGGCTGAAAAAAAACTCAACCCATTGTTCCATCCTGTGCTCTTGTTGACCTCGTCTTCCGTTACCATTTTACATTTTAACAAATAAAAACCACAATCCCTTTTGCTCTTTTTCTTCCTAGCGATGATCCACCAGGCGAGCCGGATGTGGAGGCCCCGGCCAAACCGCCCCTCTCCGACGATGAGGATGAAATCGAGGAGTACCACCTTGATGAAGCTCACTATGATTCCTTGGAGAAGACTTCCAGTCCTCCAGGGGACTTCTGAGCTTTCTTTCAATGTAAACCAGCTGTAGGTGGATCACTGGTGCACAATTTCACCCTCAACCCTAAACTGGAAGGCTCTGATTTACCCTCGGTATTACAATAATGCTACAAAATGAAAAGAATGAAATATAATCAGCAGATAAAGTGCACTACAACATGTCACGGCAACAGTAATCTCTGTAATCGCCCGGAGAAAATGTAAATAAATACTAGGATTGACTTTATATTTAACCACGTAGCAAGGAAGCCACATTCAAAAGTTACAAAAATGAAAGATGAGGTTTTCCTGTTGATTGGTGACTTTGGTAAAGTGGCATTTTAGATGAGCAGCAGTGGAGCTGATTCACTTTTGTAAAGGTTTTAAAGCCTACAAGGAGCATGTGGTGTATAAAAAGAAGAATGAGAGCAGATGTTTACTCGTGTGGCTCATGTGGTTCATTTTAAAGTCAGAATTGTTGCCTCTTGTATCGTATCGTTACCCAAAGACTAAAGCCTAGCTCCATGTAGACTCACAGGATCATTAGCCGGTCATTTAAAATGCAGCTCCTCCCCTCTTGCCTTGTCAATGAAAGGGCTTTAAAATTGCTAAGCTTTACACCATGCTGGGGGACTCACCTTTGAGCCTCACCTCTCAATACTGCCTTTTCACCTGGCAAGAGCACCTCATGCTTGTCAAACAGTCCAGTGTTTGCACCATAAGAAACGTCTTATTCAGAGACCGATGATCTTAAAGCACGACGGCAGAAAAAAAAGTACTGAAACACATCAGAAAGGTAGATTATATGGAAAAAGATATCTGTAGAATACGTTTGTGCTGATAGCATCACAACTGATAAGCACACTACTCGTAGTACTGTACCTTCAACTAATTCTGTACTCACAGGAAATCTTTTATCTTTCTGCAGTACTAGAGATAAGCAGCCGTGCAGGCGTTTGTACCTACACTTAATAATGAATTTCACTGGTTCTCAGATTCATGTTTGATTGTTATTGTTCGTAGTGAACAAGCACTTTATAAGATCTTCTTAAAGCAACATGTTCAGCTGAGATTTAATTCAGTAACACAATCAACAGGAGAAACTTTGTAATTGCATGTTGTTTATCTAGTTTAAGGTAATCGTTGACAGGCAAACAGGGTCACGCTAACGTAGGTTGTGTTGGTTGCACTGAGGTCATTAAGATGTGCTCGTTTCGGTGTCTGTGGTTTACTTGTTTAAGAATTTAAAATACATTTAAATCTTAGATTTAAGTGGGGGTGTAATAATAACTTGATAAAGTACTGAAAACTACATTTAGAAAAATCACACCATCCCTCTGCTTTTCCCACTTATTGAGTTATTGATTATTTTTCATTAGCATGAACAATTATTTGATTGCAGTAAGTGTCATGGTTCTTACTGATAATAATGATATTCTAGGGTCCAGTGTGGGTACCTGCTCAGGTTAGGTTTGGTTTACCTTCATGTTGGAATAGCAAACTGGAAAACAGGTTTGAACTACTTAACTGCTGGATATATATCTAGGGGGAAGGACCCACATCAGGAATTATGCAAAATTTCAGGTCTCAACTTTTTTGAAAATTATTATTCAGAAAATTATTCCAGGATGTGAAAGTTGTTTTTAAAATTTTTGTCCTCGCATCTTTCAAGCATGTGTTTCTTAAAATTATATCCAAAATTTGTGAAAGGCTCATTTTCAAAATAGGACATTTTGAAAGTTTCATATTTATCTGAGTATTTTAATATATCTTAATGGAATTTTAAAATATCTCCATAAATATAAAAAATTACCTCTTTAAAAATATTTCAGTGGATGAGGGTCATTCACTGAAATATCTTTTAAAGAAAACCAGTAACACAAGAGACCTGAAATTTTAATTCCTATTAATAAGTGATGAACTGACATAAAAATACTTTTTTTTTCTTAGCCTTCAGAGAACCAGATTTCTTTTAAGTTGTTGATGAATTTCATCAGTAAATTTTAGTTAACAGGACTATGAGGTGAATTCCTATTCACAATAATAAAAATTAAGACTTTGAGATTTGACAAGAAACAAATTTGAATGTAACTGGTTTTAAACCCAATTTAAGCAACAATTGCAAGTCTGATTTATTTGTTTTTATACTTTTCATATTAGCAGAGCAGAATTAGCCTCAGTACTTTCCGCCCTTATTAAAGCACCCGTACCTCCAATGTAGTGAACGACGGAGCTTGTTATTACACATGGATGTAATCCATGTGTAATAACACATCGAAACTATCATGCACCTTATTGTATGTGCATGCAAAACATGTATCCACCACTAGATGGCAATAAAACTCGACTTCCTCACCTGGATTTAGACGGTTAGAAAGGAAAAAGAGATTTTCTTTAAGGCTATTTTTAAAGTTTCTAGAATTTTTCACACATATTTTCCCCAAAGTCAGCTGGTATTCAGCTGTATATGTCTGAGGATATTTCCAAAAAACTCCATTGTTTTATATTAATTATGAGGAAAAATCAAATTCTGGATTCTGCAGAGATCATGCTAGTACCTTCTCATTATATCAGAGTACTTGTGTAGTACAGAGGTACATATATATCCATAATGATTCACCTGCATTGGGTGATTCAGTTATTCACTCTGTTTTGTGCTCTGACCTGCTATGATAATCATTTTTAATTGTCTTTCTAAGGAAACTGTTCTTGATTATTGAGATCAATTCATGAAAAACTTCACTTCACTTCAACTATATGCTTTATTGTTCTTATAATATATTTGATAGTTAAAATTATCAAGTCTTCATACACTTATAGTGCTGTCTTCAGTTTCCCTATAGTTAATACAAAATTACACGGGATGTTTTGGAAATATCTGCATTATTTATTATTAGATGATCCCACATGTCCCAGCTCATTTTACAGTTATGCTTCAGGGGGAGATATAAGAAATTAGCTGAAAACTATGTGACTCAGAAATATGGAAACCAATAAAACCTACGTTAATGTAACATAAGGAGTACTGTACTGGCAGTCTACACTATAATGATGTGAGTTGATGGTAAACAAATTGTTTGTTTTTTAGTTTAATTCTGACAATAAAGAATCAAGTATTTAACAATATTGTGCAGTGTTTTTTTTTATCTGTTATAATGCTCAAAAATTTAACCCTGAGAAACTTTAAAATTGATCTGTTACACTTTTCCTCATTAATTTTAAAGGTGGTCAAAGTTTTAGCACAGAATAAGATAAATAAGGATAGCTGTAAACACACAAAGCTCGACTGGTACTCTTCAGCAATAAAAACATGGAGCTGGAACTGAGCATAACAGGCTCCCTTTAACATGCTGTCCTCAGTGAGTTGCATGACACAGAGTGTAAAGATGATGAGAATGTACCATGCATCGACTTCACCCTTCCACCTGACAACAACAGCATCGTTTCTCTGGATATTCTGCTGGGATATCCTGAGTCATCCTGCATGCAGGCGACATGCTACACCTGATAAATCCCATTTTTATTCCTGGCACATTATCTCAGATGGGTTGTAACCTTTTGGTTACACAGAGTCATCTGATGCCATTATGATTCACTTAGAAGAAAACACAGTTTGAAGAACAATAGTGCTGGTAGAGTAAAACCTTTAAAACTTAAATGATAGAGGTTGAGAGATTAAAACTTTACTACTTTTTATTTGATGTCCTAAAGCAGGAGTGTCGAACTCCAGGCCTTGAGGGCTGGTGTCCTGCAGGCTTTAGATCTCACCCTGGGTCAACACACCTGAATCACATGATTAGTTCATTACCAGGTTTCTGGAGAACTTCAAGACATGTTGAGGATGTAATTTAGCCATTTAAATCAGCTGTTTTGGATCAAGGACACATCTAAAACCTGCAGGACACCGGCCCTCGAGGCCTGGATTTTGACACCTGTGTCCTAAAGGAATCCACTTGTTTGAAATATAAAATTCTTTATGGAAAAACACAGAGTTTAGTTTCAGATCGTCTTCCTGTGAGTTTAAGGACAAATGGAAATGGGTGTTGGATTTGACACTCACCAAGAAGTTTCTTCATATATTGGCTTGCCTTCGTGACCCTTCTACCTGATCCTCTGCCTTTCTTCTAACCCAGCTTATATTGAATTTTTACTTACTGTAAAAAATTGCCCAAATTGAAGTCCTGTAAGAGGACTATAATGCTAAAATGTTTTGAAAAAATAACATCGATTATCTGAAAAGTTTGTTTGGGTAAAATACAATGTTTCCTGTGCCCGAGGAAGTTCACAAGCAACCTGAAAACATATCAATCTTCTGTATTTTTACATTCCTGTTAAGTTGATATAATATGCGGTACGTTTATACTATAGAAGACTTTACACACCATGTGACTGGAATTTGGTGGCTTAATAGGTTTTGAGTGCAAAAATGGTTCCCATTGCACCTTTTAACACAGACAACGAAGATGAGAGACTGTTTTGTTTTATACATGGATTTAAAAATGAAGTTTTAAAAACTTATATTTAATATCAGAGTTCTTCAGTATTTGTTGGTTGTCCAAAATGAATCTAAGGACTCTTTAAATTTTACATCTGAACTCTTTAACAACTCTGTAAGATTTTAGAGTCTACATGTGTAAATAAATTAATTGATTTAAAAACACGTAAAAAAATGGCCAATATATTTAACATGTGTAAACCAGATTTTATTTGTAATTGATAGAAGGTACAGAAAGTAACGATGTGACCAGGTCATTGTTGGGGCACACATTATGACAGTATCTCAACCAAAGCTTCTCCCGCACGTTTGCGCCTTTGGTTCAAGGCCAGTGAGCTTCCTGTCTGTCCTCACAATGGGGTGAAAACATACACAGCATCTCTTTGGCAACAATAAACATAAGAGATTTTTTAAACCTTCCCTCCCTCACAGATACAGTACAGCAATACTCTAAAAAGTCTTTTTGTTGAGATACAAAAATATTACGGACAGCCATCTAGATGTTTCTATGCTAAACTGTTACAGAATATTAAAGCCTTGGAAGGCAAACAAACATTTAAGACACTACATGTTGATCACCGAGCATCTTTCAAAGGTGGAATCAAACTTTTCCATCCAGCAAACACACCAACCCATCAGTCTTTCTCACAGTTTTACAAACAGAGCAAAGCATGACAGCATTTTCTTATCATCATGACATCAGCCCTCTGTGGCCTTTCAACAAGCTGATCAGACCAGTTAGGCTTATTATAAATTAGAGTCTCACTTAACAACAATGAGGCTCAAAGGGATTCGTTTTGTGTGATAATGATTTTGAACAGTTTTTTCCTGTTAGTCTGAAAAAAGTCCAACAGTTCAACTTCTAATCCTAGAATTATTGTACAAATCTGCTCCAAACAAGTTGTTCCAAACATAACATGATGGGTAAATGGTCAGAAACAGAGAAATACTGGATCTATAATGTGCTGATTTACAAACACAAAAATCACATTTGTTCAGACAAACCTCAGTGCAGACAAAAACCGGACAGTATTTAAATGTTGTTGGGTAACTTGAGATGTTAGCGTGCAGGGATGGGCAATATGATGGTACACACCAATGAAAAAATGTTTCTACCGCGGTATCTGTTACTGCTTTTCCACCAATGTGGCATTCCTGGCAGTTCTGCCTTGGAGTCTTTTGAGAACCATTGTGACAGGTTTGACAGCGTTGTGGTTTTTCCACTCTACCATGCCTTTCTTTGGAGACAGATATTTATTTGGAGGGTGAAGGTATGAAAAGCAGCTAGGCCCCTAAACTCCTGTATTGAGATGGAGGTACAGTGGGGCAAAAAAGTATTTAGTCAGCCACCGATTGTGCAAGTTCCCCCACTTAAAATGATGACAGAGGTCAGTAATTTGCACCAGAGGTACACTTCAACTGTGAGAGACAGAATGTGAAAAAAAAAATCCATGAATTCACATGGTAGGATTTGTAAAGAATTTATTCGTAAATTAGGGTGGAAAATAAGTATTTGGTCACCTCAAACAAGGAAAATCTCTGGCTCTCACAGACCTGTAACGTCCTCTGTAAGAAGCTTTTCTGTCCCCCACTCGTTACCTGTATGAATGGCACCTGTTTGAACTCATCATCTGTATAAAAGACACCTGTCCACAGCCTCAAACAGTCAGACTCCAAACTCCGCCATGGCCAAGACCAAAGAGCTTTCGAAGGACACCAGGAAAAGTATTGTAGACCTGCACCAGACTGGGAAGAGTGAATCTACAATAGGCAAGCAGCTTGGTGTGAAAAAATCAACTGTGGGAGCAATCATCAGAAAATGGAAGACATACAATACCACTGATAATCTCCCTCGATCTGGGGCTCCACGCAAGATCTCATCCCGTGGGGTCAAAATGATCATGAGAACGGTGAGTAAAGATCCCAGAACCACACGGGGGGACCTGGTGAATGACCTGCAGAGAGCTGGGACCAAAGTAACAAAGGTCACCATCAGTAACACACTAAAACGGCAGGGAATCAAATCCCGCAGTGCCAGACGTGTTCCGCTGCTGAAGCCAGTGCATGTCCAGGCCCGTCTGAAGTTTGCCAGAGAGCACATGGATGATACAGCAGAGGATTGGGAGAATGTCATGTGGTCAGATGAAACCAAAGTAGAACTTTTTGGTATAAACTCAACTCGTCGTGTTTGGAGGAAGAAGAATACTGAGTTGCATCCCAAGAACACCATACCTACTGTGAAGCATGGGGGTGGAAACATCATGCTATGGGGCTGTTTTTCTGCCAAGGGGACAGGACGACTGATCCGTGTTAAGGACAGAATGAATGGGGCCATGTATCGTGAGATTTTGAGCCAAAACCTCCTTCCATCAGTGAGAACTTTGAAGATGAAACGAGGCTGGGTCTTCCAACATGACAATGATCCAAAACACACCGCCCGGGCAACAAAGGAGTGGCTCCGTAAGAAGCATTTGAAAGTCCTGGAGTGGCCTAGCCAGTCTCCAGACCTCAACCCCATAGAAAATCTGTGGCGGGAGTTGAAAGTCCGTGTTGCTCGGCGACAGCCCCAAAACATCACTGCTCTCGAGAAGATCTGCATGGAGGAATGGGCCAAAATACCAGCTACTGTGTGTGCAAACCTGGTAAAGACCTATAGTAAACGTTTGACCTCTGTTATTGCCAACAAAGGTTATGTTACAAAGTATTGAGTTGTATTTTTATTATTGACCAAATACTTATTTTCCACCCTGATTTACGAATAAATTCTTTACAAATCCTACCATGTGGATTCATGGATTTTTTTTTCACATTCTGTCTCTCACAGTTGAAGTGTACCTCTGGTGCAAATTACTGACCTCTGTCATCATTTTAGGTGGGGGAACTTGCACAATCGGTGGCTGACTAAATACTTTTTTGCCCCACTGTATTTATCCATCCATCCATCCATCCATCCATCCATGTCCACTTATTTAAAGTTTTGTAATGGTGGCAGCAAGCAAAGGTATTCAAGTTGTCCTTCTCCACAGCATCACTTTCAGTTTGGACTGGGGAATCCTGAGACCTTCCCAGGTCAGGTGAGATCTGTCCATTGGATTCTGGGTCTAGCCTGGTGTCACCTCTCAGTTGAGTGTGCCTGAAAGAAGTTCCCAGGCGATCCCCTAACCGGATATCCAAATGACCTCAACCACATCTTTAAAGCTGAACAAAGATACCCTGCAGAGGAAACGTGTCCACTTGTATTCCCTACTTTAATCTTCCGGTCATTACCTTGATACATGACCAAGGATGAGGGTTGGAACATAGACTCTTAAATAAAAAAACTTCTCTCTTCACCACAACAGCCCAGTACAACACCCACATCACTGCTGATGTTTAACGAATCCATCTCATCCTCCACTTCCTGATAATTAGAGAATGAACCATAACTCACACTTAGAGGTGCTGACACTCATCCCAGCTGTTTTACACTCAGTTGAGGGGTGAAGGTCATGCAGTGACCTTGAGTTAATAAAAGCAAAACAAAAAATGCAACAATACCAAAAATCTATCTTTAGAGGCCCAAACCATTTTTGTGCCAAGCTGGACTCGTGCTTATTAAGGCTGTAAAGCTGAATTTTTTATACATGGGAGTTTATGGGAACTGACTCCAGCCTCAAGTGGCCATGATAGGAACTGTGGTTTTTGGTACATTCCCCTCCCATGACCACTGACACCAGCAGGCCCAGCAGTTTTCTGTTACTAAACAATTACTTTTATTAATACTGTGAACCAACACTGTGTCGGTGGAAAAGGGATATATGCCTTCAGTACCTCCGTAGGCTGCACTACATCTTCTCGCATGTCAGTGAGTATTATTGCTCTCTAGCAATGTTGGATTAACAGTATCTTTGCATCAATGTGATGAAGTGCCTTGATTTGTCAGGCATCTGCTGGTTAACCAAAACAGACATTTTGTCTATATTTTTGAGCTGAAGATCCAGTACACGCACATCATGATAAAATATTACATTATATTGCCCACCCCTACTGGCTTACATCACTGTTAGGTTCAGTCGATGTCAGTTTTAATGACCTGTGTACCTGCCTTAAAAATAAAAACACTTTCCTTTTGTTTCTTAGCCGTAAATTCTTGTAAATGTGAAACCATGCATTGCTATATTATAAGAAACTTTCATAAGACTTCAGCCTGAAATGACCTCTGTACTTCTTCCCATTATAGTCACAATGTTGTGTCTGATGCTTACAGTAAAGAGGAGTTGGCTGCGATTGTGGTGCTGGCGCCCAGTTTGGTAAATTGAGTGATGTTTGTGTAAAACAGTACAGTCGCGGTCCTGATGTGACAATGAAAAAAGTCACAAATAATTATTAGGTTGTCAAGGTTGCTCAGCTGTTTCCTCAAAAAACAGAAAACATCCTGTAAGCAGACAGCCATTAGGATCCCCTGCACTTCCATCTTTCACACGAGCACGTCTCTGAATGATCCCAAATACTGACATTATATTACTTGCGATACTTTAAAGATTCTTTTTGATATTCATTATTAATACAGGTAAAACCATTTCCTAAAAAGTATAAAGTCTGCGGAGCTGTACAGTCTTGTTCAAAGTGCTGATCCTTTGTTGAAAAGTCAGAAAGTTGACATTGTGTCTTTTACTCAGCAACAGTTTAACAGTCCTCTTTCTTTAAAGTCCAGGTGGCTCCACACTCTTATGAATGCTCCCCATGACGAATTAGAAAGTGAAAGATGTGGCAAATGTAACGCTTTTCAAAGGTCTGTCCTTCCACATTGTTTCTTTAATCCCAAAAAAATATGTAGATTCAACATACAAGTTCCCCCTGGTTCCTTAAACTCATCATACATACCGTATATATTAATATTCTTGAAATATTATATATTAACAATTCTCTTTTCAGTATTCTAAACAGCTTAGGCCAGACCTACATGGTGGTGAGACGGACCTTTCAAAAGTGTCCACAGGCGGTGAGAGGCACTGTCTTGTGTTTCTAAAACCTGACGTTAAAAATGAAATCAGTAGTCATGCTAGTAGACCGAGTTGTTGTCACAAAGAGGCAGTAAATATCCACAGCTTCTTATTCTTTGTCTCCATCTTCACTGCTTCCTGCAGAAACACAATGAGACAGAAAGGATTAATGTACATCACCCATTTTTACAGGCCACTGGGCATCTTTATCCCCAAAACATTGGCACATATCAAAGACATTTGGCAAGAGTGTATTTTCTCATTATTATGGCAATTCAGCTTTTGGCAATATGCTGCAGCCAACAATTGCATCTTTAATGGGCCAGGTTCCCAGACTGGGTTTAAGTCTAACACAGCAGAAAGATGCATTTTAGTTTTATTCTTTATTTGTCAGTGATCATGCACAAAAACTGTGATCTCATAAGATGCAGCTACTAGCCAGTTTCCATCTGACATCTCTGGGAAGAAAAAATACAGAGTGTAAAACCTTCATATCAACACGTTTACTGCAACGTTTTCATAAAACCTATTGAAATAAAGCTGAAAGTCCACATGATGATTGATTTTAAAATTCGCTGTGATAGTTTACAGAGGCAA
Source organism: Diplotaxodon limnothrissa (assembly GCF_057381915.1). NCBI lineage: Eukaryota > Metazoa > Chordata > Actinopteri > Cichliformes > Cichlidae > Diplotaxodon > Diplotaxodon limnothrissa. The sequence continues at coordinate 29,913,284 of NC_140603.1, read as the reverse complement.
AATTAGATATGTATATCCATTGTTAAAAATATGAGTTTCTCGTGAGTTTGCAGAAGTGACCTACCTCCTGCAGATTCCATATCAGAGTCTGAGATGTGAGTGATGGAGAACCGGGAAACGCTGGAGGGAGAGACGGTAAAGCGGGAATACTGCACGGCTGGTTTAGTGTCTGGGGTTGTGGTGATGGAACGGGGTGGAGGGGATTCAGATGCGGCTGAGGATGTTGGCAGTGGGAGTAGGGGGAAGTCATCTTCCCACTCAAAACCCGCACCTGAGTGAAAACAGCAAAGGGGAGGAAGTAATAGTTTGATATCTTAACATGAGAAAGTCTTCAGTGTGCTAATACATTGTGTGTAATCATATTCACATTTGCACATTTGAAAGTAAAAGAATAATACATACTCTCCTCCGAAATGTTCCCGTCTGAAGAGTCATCTGAGGCATTAACCCTTTCTTGGGGTTTGGTTCGAGAACCTTCTGCTCCTAAAGGAAAGCCATGCTCGGCGAGCTCTTTAGTTGGGCTTTCCTAGCAGTTGTGATATTAAAAGAGTCAGTGAGTGGACCAGAATAAACATTATTGATGTGCCATTAATAGAGCCAATATTAAGGCTAATCTTCCCTCTTTGACACTCACCTGGTCAAACAGATACACGGTAACATCGTCAAAAAAAGACACTGTTTTCTTCTTGTGTTCGAGCTCCTCCTCCAGGTTCTCCTCAGTGAGCAATGCTGGCATCTTGAGCAGGCTTCGCAGTTTATGGGCCTCGCTGTTGTCGCTCACCACAATAGGCACTGGGTGGCACTCTTCCTCACTCTCTTCCCCTCCGCTCTGTTCCTGCATATTGTAGCTTTGCAGCTCCTCGTCCGACTCGTCGCTGTCATCGGTATCGCCGTCCTCCTCGTCGGCCTCCTCCCCGTCGGCTGGAGATGCTCTGCCCTCTGTTGCACGGAGCGGAGGCGGTGGGGTGGATGGAGGTGGAGGGGAGGAAGAGGAAAATCGTCTGGTGTTTGAGGTTTGTTGCAAAGCTACCTCATCTTTGGGTAAGGTGTGTTTCATTTCACTGGATATGCCTGATGGCCGGTTCTGAACCATCTCGGTTGCTGCCTCCTCTGAAGTTTCTGAAGTTTGAGCAGAGTCTTTTATGTCATCTGCTTCCTCCTTATCTAAATTTACGTTGGTGGCACAATCTCCATTCAGGGCACCAAGAGCTTCTTCCATGGCCCCCACCACCTCAGCTGCCCAGTCTCCCAAGGATGAGCTCTCTTCCTGTGATGGCCATTCATCCAGTCCTCCCTCAGTATCAGAAGGCTCTGGAGGAAGTCCTAAAGTCTCATCTTCGCAACAGTCCTCTGTCAAGTACTCCTCAATCTCTGGTGCAGGAGAGAATTCTGTTGTGTCTGTTACTGTTTGTTTCGTTTCAAGTTTTATGTCCTTGTTCACTACAACATCCTTTAGTTCTTCCTCTCTATCATTTTTCCTTTTTGCAGCTTTCTTTTCCTGCATGTTTGGTTCTTTTGCAATGTTTTGCTCATCTGTTTTCCCCATCTGGAGTTCCTCTCCCTCATGCCGAGTCTGCTTTTCATTCTCATAGTCTGAAAAGTAGGCAGAGTCTCTGTATGGCGTCTTATCGCTCAAGGGTAACAGAATTTGGTCATCTGCCTGTGATGCTTCTAGTGCCAAATCTTCACCCATCGATGACTCACCCTCTGTGGGCACCACTTTAGGTTCAATTCCCTCTTCCTCCAGGACTTCTTCCTCCTCCAGGCTGGCATCAAGAGGAGGTTTTCCTAAAGGTTGTTCACGAGGTTCATGAGGTTCTTTGGGAACAAACTCGGGGCTCTCATTATTTTCGGTGTCATAGCCGCTGTCCATAGCTTTAGGTGAGCTGGAAGGGTGGGATGACGCAGGGCTGGAGCCTTCACAAGACCCAGCTGCAGACGGCAGATCCATGGAATCCATGGAATCGGGTGTTCCTACCTGCTTTTGTAGCAACTTGAAGGCGGGAGAAGCATTCAGCTCACTGGACTCATCAGCGAAGATGCCTGAAGTAACATCAGTTATATCGTCTGTGATGTCTTCCTCTTCGTCATCGTCACTGCAGTCGAGTATGTCAGCAAGGCTTACATTGGAATCTTCACGGTCGACACCACTGTCACTGGTGTGACTCATCTCTGACTGTGGATCTGTCACCGCCACCATCACATGCGTGTTATCATCAGGAGGTGGAGTGGCTTGAGTGGCTTTTGTCATTGTTAGAGTCACCTCTTCTTTTCTAGGCTCTGGCAGTTTCTGTATGATTTCCTTAATAACGTCCTCCCTCTTCTCTTTAGCTTGGACATCATCAGTTGTAAGATCGACATACTGTTCTCCACAGTCCACAGATTTGGCCACGATGGGACCTCCTGGAGCTGGTGATAAATTGATCATCTCTTCATTGCTTGGCATGTCAATGACTTTATCTCTGTAGTTAGTGTGACTGTAGAGCTGACAAAAGCTTGTGTTTCGAACAAGCAAGCCAGTGAGTGGGTCAACAAAGTGCGAGTGGCAGCACTCTCCAGATGTTGGCACCTGAGTCTCACCTTCATGGCACATGTAAATGTAGGCATTGCAGTTTTCCGAGGGCACCATAGCATGATGTTTACTCAAACTAAGGCAGGCACTATTATCTTTGACCTGGTGTGGCTCAAGATAATCGATGGGTTTGGGTAGAGAGTGAAAGGCCAGGCTGTGTCCTTCTGGCCAGGAGTCCTCGATGTCTGTACTCGGCATTGTATAATGGAAATCGGCGTAGGTGTCCTGTCGGCAACTATGGCTTGCCCGTCTCTGGTGACCGGCACTGCTGTGGCGGTGCTTCGAAGGCCAAGTATTGCACGTGTGTCTCTCAACAAATATGTCCTCATCTTCCTCTTCTGAGTCACTGTCTCTGTGTCCGATGAAGAGAGCCCCCTGAGTCTCCATGTTTATACTGACAGAGTTACTGTTGTGTCTTGTGTGGCTGGGCATAGTCTTCCTCAGGGAACCCATCATGTCATAATAACCTCCAGTGACATTCTTTCCTATAATGGACGTCTGACTTGTGTCCAGGTATGTGTCTCTGTAAGCCTGCTGAGATGGACTGTTTATAGAATGGGATATCACTAGTGGGTTCTCCAACTCCCCCAAAGCCTGACGCAGGCTTCTTGAGCCCCAGCTTTCCTGATGATGCTCTCTGGAGAGCTCACCTCCGATCAGATAGTGATCTATTCCCAAAGGTGGTGAGTGGTCAAAATAATAGCCCCCATCTCGATCTTTATAGGACACATAGTGACTAGACTCCCAGGGTCGTAGGGGGCTGTTATCTGACACTTGACCTAAAAGGGGTTCCATTGTCAGGGAGATGGCGGGACTTGAGTCATTAGAGTCATACATGTCAGATTTATGGATGTCAGCTGACCAATAAGGACCCATAGTTTTAGCCTGTGATGGGCAGGCCATGCACTCACCCGAGTCTGCGCTCCCAGTCAGGAAGCTCCCACTGCTGCCCTGGTAGTCTGGGCTGTATGAGACCATGGTGTAGTCTGGATCAATGTTACAGTCTACTGGTTCCTCAATGCGAATGTAGTATTCACTGTTTACTGAGGGGCTATGGGCACTGAGGACAGGAAGTACACCTGGAGCGTGTAGATGTTTAGGTTGATAGTAGGAAGGAGAAACTCCATGGCTCAGGCTTTCCATGGGACAGCCTCCCACAATGCCTCCAGGTGGGTAAAATGCTTCCTGACAATGATGGTTTACCTGACCTAAGGTACTAGACGTGTCTGGGGCTCTGTATGACTGGTCTGCCCTGGCTTGCTCCCACTTGTACTCAAAGTTCAGGCCGTGGCTGGTTTCAGTGACTGTTAGTATGTCATCTCCAGACTCTGAGTGGTAGCCATCACCAGTAGAAAATGGTTCTAAGAGTGGGAAAGATGAGGTGGTTGATGAGGGGTGGTCCCGTGACATCGCTGAGGCACCACGCTGACTGTTGAATCCAGTATTGGGACGCAGGGAGTTCCAGCGTCTCTCAAAGTCCTCTTCGGCCTCGCTGGCCCCCTTGGCACATAGGTAGCTGAGCAGCAAGTGAACTTCCTCTGCGGTTGGCCTCTGATCAGGCTGCAGCCAGCAGAACTGCATCACCTCATACCTGTAGACCCAAAACACAAGGCACAAAGAAAGAAAGAAAAGTTTAATTAAAATTAAATGAAAGTAGGTGGGTGATAATGAAGTAATTAAATATATAAAAAACTCAAATACGTAAAATCAGAAAATAATATTGCAAAATCTAATATGCAACATAATCCAAACCAAAAAATCAATAGCGTTGCACCCCGGTTGCCTAGGCCGGGGTGTAACGGACCCTCCAGCAGACGACGAAGGCTGGAGCGGTCCCCCGGACCCCCCAGCGAAGGCAGACGAAGGCTGGAGCGGTGCCCCGGACCCTCCAGCAAAGGCGGATGAAGGCTGGAGCGGTGCCTCGGACCCTCCAGCGAAGGCGGACGAAGGCTGAAGCGGTCCCTCCAACGGACCCTCCAGCGAAGACGGACGAAGGCTGATGAAGGCTGGAGTGGTCCCACCGACCCTCCAGCAGACGACGAAGGCTGGAGCGGTCCCACGGACCCTCCAGCGAAGGCGGAGGAAGGCTGGAGCGGTCCCACCGACCCTCCAGCGAAGGCGGATGAAGGCTGGAGCGGTCCCACGGACCCTCCAGCGACGACAAAGGCTGGGGCGGTCCCACGGACCCTCCAGCAGACGACGAAGGCTGGAGCGGTCCCCCTTTTTTTTTTTTTTTTTTTTTTTTTAAAAGTAAAGTGAAATTTATTGAGGAATGGCAACTGAAGCTTACATTTAAATACAGCTCAAAGATTTTCTCGTGCTGGTGTCACCAGAAAATTTCCACTGGAAATACTCAGGAAACTTCTAAATTGGGGGTTTTGTACAGATGAGACTTCGGGGATATTTTGTCAAAAGTCAAAAGTGCATTTTTAGTGCGAGAGGTCCCGGGTTCATATCCCGGACGAGCCCCCATATGTTACACCCCGGCCTAGGCAACCGGGGTGCAACGCAGAAAAATAAAAAATAAGGAAAACACACGAGAAAAAACTAATGCGAGCTTCCACAAAAATAATCCCCAAAACGAGATTTAAAGCAAGATACCACATTTATTTACATCACCAAACACAAGACGTCAAACTATTTACAACGGGGGGGGAAGATCGCGACCATGACATACTGAAACACAAGGCTTAAATACATAGAAGGAGCAATTAGGGAATGGACCACAGGAGGGAAACACAGCTGGGGCAAATTAGAACTGACGAGACAGGGAAAATGTAAACTGAACACACTAAGATAACAACAGACCTTCAAAGTAAAACAGGAAACACATGACAGTCACGCAAAAACAAAACACTGACACACCGAAACGTAACAATATATACACGTGCCATAACTGAGGCATGGAGCTGCACCAAAGCCCAGTATGGAAGTAAAAAGTTACTGCGATGTTCATTGTGAACTGTGAATCATACAAGGCTACAGCAACAGAGTCCAAGAATAGTGCAACAACAAAAGAATAACAATTGGAAGTTCATTAAACCTCCTCCTGAAAGGAATTTAATTGTGTTGCTTTATGTGTTGTGTTTTGTGGGGCGATCGTGGCTCAAGAGTTGGGAGTTCGCCTTGTAATCGGAAGGTTGCCGGTTCGAGCCCCGGCTTGGACAGTCTCGGTCGTTGTGTCCTTGGGCAAGACACTTCACCCGTTGCCTACTGGTGGTGGTCAGAGGGCCCGGTGGCGCCAGTGTCCGGCAGCCTCGCCTCTGTCAGTGTGCCCCAGGGTGGCTGTGGCTACAATGTAGCTGCCATCACCAGTGTGTGAATGACAGGTTGTGCAAAGCGCTTTGAGGTCCTTAGGGACTAGAAAAGTGCTATACAAATACAGGCCATTTACCATTTTTGCTGCATTTATGTGTGACTCACCAGCGTTCAGCGAGGGGTACTTTGAGCAGCGGTTTGGGCAGTCGCAGCCGCTGCTCCCTAACAGCGTAGGTCAGCACTTGTCTGTCAGAATAGTGTCTGTAGGGCTGGTTTCCCAGCTCGAACAGCTCCCACATAGTCACCCCAAGAGACCTGAGACACAGGACAAGATTAAATATATCTTATTAGTGACTTCATGTACATTTCATGTATACATTTCTTATAATCCTGCAGTAACGTCCATCCTTTTATCTACTGTTAAAAACTTACAACTATATAAGCGTTTGTTAGTGTATTAATATTATAAAAGCTCCTGTGTGTTTCATTCTTTATAACTTATATCCATGGAGTTAGGGCTGGCGATTTCACGTCTTACAAACTGTTCAAAAAGTAATAGAGAATTACAATAATATTATCATAATATATATTTGGCCTAAAACTTCAAAATTTAAATCTTATTCAACAGAATGCAATATAATCATTTTGTTTTAGACTTCTGGGAGTGACGACACGCTGGTGACATCCTCAGTAAGTTTGGAGCTAACTTAAGGATTGTTTTAGGTAACTTGGTACAGTATTTAAAATGATGGTTAAGGGCTATACATGATGTCAGCAATCGTCCTCACAAAATACAAAAGATCATTTGTATTGATCAGATACCAGATGTTGCTGTGTTTGGTCTGGTCTGCCACCAGCAGGTTTCCGTGCACCTCGTCCACCAGCTCTGGAGCGATCCAGCGCAGGGGCACGTACATCTGGTCTGATGTCACATAGTAATCGTCCTGAAACGAGGGTCAGGTAAATTGTTAAGTTGCAGAAATATGACAAAAAACAAATTCAAACTAAATGACCTGCTGGACAATTTAGCCTTTTCTGATATAATGCTAAAAAGTGAAAAGAACGTTCTTATAACCCTGCAGAAATTCACTCGACTGTGATTAATGTAAACTTAGAACCATTTGGGAACTGACTATTTATATAACGAGCTTGCTTTTTTGTTGCCTGCTAGTGATGAATACAGAATATATTTTCAAACTTTACAAAGAGCAACAGGACCAGTTTGTTGTTTGCTGATCTTTTTCACATTTAACACACTGGTTGTGTACCTTGTACTTTGTGTGGGCCAGACCATAATCTCCGATCTTCACTGAGACATCAGCCGTCAACAAGCAGTTTCTTAAAGCCAGGTCACTGGAGAGGGGGGTAAACAGCTGTTATGTCTCTCTAACATTAGCAAACACAAAACAACAAGACTAGAACATTTTTATCAATGTACAAAAATGCTTAGAAGTCCTGCAAACAACAGCATTTAGTCCTGTGTTTTCACAGTAGGCTAAAAATAAACAAAACAAATTAAGTAAATTTTACTAAAATGAAATAAAATATACAGGAAATGCCTTGCCGTAAGTGCCCAACAGGACAAGAGTAATTACTTGTATTGTTTATGTCATTTAAAGTTTCAGGTACTTCTTATTTTGCATTTGAAATATGAATCTATACTATTATAGGTAAACTTATCCACCATGATTTAAAGTCATGACTTGAATACTTTAAGTATGTTTTGATGATAAAACCAGGTGTACTGTTGTAGGAATACAACTTTTTCTTTTTTTGAGTATGAAGTGAAATGAAAACTAGATAAAATAACAATAAATTATTGGAAAAAATACAAAAACTGGAGTCCTGGAGAGGAGGGATCACCGCCTGCAACAAAATCACTGATGCTGGAGTCTTTAGGGAGCACTCAGGCAGCACCAGGATATTGTTTCAGGAAGCGACCGAGAGGCAAAAGGCTAATCTCAAATTCAGAGCGAGATATCTGTAATACTTAGTAGAAAAATCTCATTGAAATAAAAAAAAAAAATCTTTTTGAATAGAGCACAGCAGACAGAAAAATAACACACACACACACACACAAATATGAAAAACGGTTAATAAAGCTGGATTTTCAAGAAGTTTGAAGGACATGTTTGAGGAGGGCTTTTGATTCATTCAACTGAAAGCAGATCAAGCTTGGGTTAAGCATTCACTGAACGTTAACCGATTTAAATGAATGGACACGTGTGAGGTAGTTTGGAGGCTTCAGCAGTAATACTCTACAAATAAACCGCATTAGATGACTGCATCTTGTCTGTTAGTAAAGCCATCCGGTGTTCTCACTGAACAGCAATGACTGAAATCTGTTATCAGTATTGAAGAACAGTAAGTTATGATATACAGGCTCACTGCTGTAGATCACAGAGACGATAACCTTATGGCTAAAATCAAAGGCGTCCTTTAATTCTACTATCCAAGAAACCAGATGAGTCAGATGGTGACTCTTAAATTAATGATCGTTATCAGGGCAAAAACCTGAGTATCTGTTGGACACCAAAAGAGTGGTAGTCGGGTCACTTTGTGCAAATATTCTCTGCAAGCTTTCAAAACTTTTTGGCAGCATTTCACCAACGGGTAGAAATGTTTTTGAACATGTGCGACTGCTCTTCTAACTTCTGCATTTCCCAAAGAAGTTCTCTTTTCCAGGCCACCAGGGTAAATACAAATTAATAACTTTGACCACCTTCTGGTAAAAATTCGTTTTAGAAATATGTACGAGAGCTAGTCCTAGCCGATGTCTTTCTAACACAATACGTTGACGATTTGGAAATAAAGTCATAGCAGTCTGGACCGTTTTAAAATATTTAAAAAATACAGGCATTTACGAGAGTCACACCTTTTGGTCTGCATTTTGAAAGTCTCTGGTTAAGATCAGACTGAAGGTGAGTCGGGGCCTGTGCTGGGGCAGAACTGAGGCATACAAAAAACTAACTGCTTCAGCTAAAAGAGGACTGATGATATAGAATAATTGTGTTATTTATAGGGTAAACAGAGGTAAACAGAGACTGCCTGCTTGACTGAACAGCATCAGTGACAGCAGTCGGATTTGTCAGGCTTAAGTCTGAAACGACTCTTTACCTGTGCGTGAAGTTGTGTTTGTGCAGGTGCAGGAGGCCTGAGGAAATGTCACAGGCCATCCTTTGAAGAATCAGGGGCTCTGGGCTCATGGTTTCAGAGGTTCTGCAGCTTCTGAGGTAACCCTTCACATCCCCCTGCACATGAAAGAGAGCTATAAAACATCTGTATGACCACTGGAGGGCAGTCTTACTATTTTACTGCGTCGTCTTTGTCCAGTCATGTAAACTTTGATTGGTGTCAGAAACCGGAACATTGCACAGGAGAAGACCAGACGAACTAGCAAATTTGTTGTCTTCACTTTTCTTTATGGAAATGGATAATTAGAGATTTTAGGGATGAGCCGAGAAATCCGGCCATCTGAGTGAATTAAGCTTCTCTTTGGACTAAATATCATCTTCTTGGCAGTCTTCATTCTAGTTTGTCTTAAAGCTTTAGACTGTTTGGAGTCTACATAATAAATAACAAGTTTGATGCTAATAATTGCAAAGTTTCCTCTATGTTAGATCTGAATGGGATGTTTTTGGTTTAGCTTTTGCTAACATTTCCACACTCGACCTCGCCTTATAAGAGGAACTACCCACCTGCACTTAACCTACAGTGGGAATAAAAATAAAAGATGAGAAGTGGCAGGAGGCTCTTGGTTTTACTATTATTCACTATAAATATCTGTGTGTAATCTACTAAACCAATCACGGTGAAGGATTCTGGGAAGTGGTTGGAGTGGCACAAGTGTAAATTGACTCACTTTAAGCTTGTCTGCCAAATACTTACAGCAGCTGCCAAGAAGGATTTTATTAGACAGTTAATATAACATTCTACAATGACAAATTACTAAAATGCTTTCAATCAGTTGAAGTACTACAGAATTTGGATTAAAGTCAACAGTCAAAAAAGTTGTCAAGGACATTAATAAACTAATGTTAAACACGGTGATTTTATTAAAATATTAAACCCTTTAAATTAAACTGGGATCGTCAAAATAAAATCCCCAGTTGAGATTTGGTATTGTATATATTTTTTTCATACAATGATTTAAAGAGTGTCTCTGTGCACCTGTCTCATGGCTTTGAATACTCACCAGTGGACAAAACTCCAGCACCAGCAGGTAGGGAGTGATCTCAGTGCACTGGGCCAGACACTGCAGCAGAGCAGGATGCTGGAGGGCACTGGAGAGCAGAAGAGAACAGGATCTCAGCATGCACATATTATGTATCACCTTTAAACACGAGTATATGTTTTAGTATTACATGGGTATAAATACTTTTGGTATTGAGATATGGTTGATATATTTGAGTATTCAAGAAAATATTAGACAACCACGCTGAGACACCATCCATCTTAATTTAACAAGTACTGTTTTGTGGTAATATCATTTATTTTTCATTCTTCATACTCTGCTTTTATTTTTTCCATTTAACCTTAAAGTACATTTAAAGTGTTTTTTCTTTTACTCTGATTCGATTTTAACCTTGATCTGCATTTTATTCTTGCACATGTACCAGGCATACATTTATTCTAACTTATTATTCTTATGATACTCTCTATGCACCGATCACCTTTAACAACTTTAATGCAATCCACCGAGAGGTCTGTCATTATTATACTTTTACAAGCTTGTATGTGTTACTGTTATTGCCGCTGAGAAGATTTTAACCTATGTTAACGACAAAGGGGCAAAATAACAGCAACACGTTAGAATATAAACACCGTGACCTCAGTCTGATTTTTTTTTCCAACAAAAATGGAAAAAGTATAAAATTTTTAAAAGAAGAGTTTATGACAGAGTTATTGTATTGGCTTTACATTGCATTTGTATTCCCAAGGAAGTATAAAGTATAATTTGCCCAGATAATGCCTGAATCCCTCTGCAGGGATAAATAAAGGATTAATTATTAGGATGAATAATTATATATTACAGTATTTATTAAGTATATTTAAAGACATGCATCCTTAGTTTTAACTAAAATATTTGACTGATTGTGATTGGAAAACAAAAGCATGATGCTATACATAAAAGTTACAGAAAAGCAAGTAAAAGCAAGTTTCATAGATCCTGGGAAGCTGACCCGTCAGTATTTTATAAGTTTATCTCAAGTTTTGAACATAAAACATTTGCAGATGTCTGCCTCAAACACCCGGAAGGGTGACAAGAAAGAGAATTGAGAGAAACCAGGAGCAAACGACAAACAAAAATGGACTAAAACGTCAGGACAGAGGACACAAAAATGACAAAGACATGAGAGATGCTCAGGGCTCAGGGGTGGCTCAGGTTTACCTGATCCAGCTTCAGTTAAGGAGACTTTATTAAAATGTAGACTGGACATATGTAAGCACTACTTCTGCCCTTTCAATCAGTACTTTTAGACTGTAGATTTTACATGTACTGCTTAAATTGTCCATGTAAGAATAAACTACAGACACATGTGAGGGAGGTGAAGGTGTACCGGTAAGGCTGTGCTTCTTCCAGGAAGTGCATCTGGTCCTGTACGCTGGCACTGGCTTTGAGTTCCTTGACCACCACTTGGGTGGTGTTCAGGCCTGCGTTCACCTCCCCCAGAAGAACCTGAAACAAGTAGAGACAAATGCATACAGGGGAAGGCACACAGACAGGATGGCCACGTTCACATAAGCAAACACATTAAACATGCAATGGGAGTACCATTACACAAAGACAGACAAAACGAGATGAAGCAGGCATGCGGGAGTTCAGCAGTGCAGATAATACGCACACACAGATGGACATACCCAGTGACGGTGCACAAGGATGAGGAGGGTGGATGAATATTCATGAGTGAACAGTATGAATAAGAAAAGGAGGAGAAGCAGACAAAGAAGCAGAAGGGGGAAACGAGAGAGAATGACAACAACATGTTATCTGGTTGAAGTCATTTGAGCGCCTAGTTCTCTCCCATCTCAAGACCCTCACAGCCCCCCTCCTGGACCCCCTGCAGTTTGCATATAGAGCCAACAGGTCTGTAGACGACGCCATCAACATGGCCCTACACTTCATCCTGCAGCATCTGGACTCCCCAGGAACCTACGCCAGGATCCTGTTTGTGGACTTCAGCTCTGCCTTCAACACCATCCTTCCAGACCATCTCCGAGGCAAGCTTTCCCAGATGAATGTGCCTGATCCCATCTGCCGGTGGATCACTGACTTCCTGACGGACAGGAAGCAGCACGTGAGGCTGGGGAAGAATGTCTCGGACTCCCGGACCATCAGCACCGGCTCCCCTCAGGGCTGTGTTCTTTCTCCTCTGCTCTTCTCCCTGTACACCAACTGCTGCACCTCCACCCACCAGTCTGTCAAGCTAATCAAGTTCGCAGATGACACCACCGTCATTGGGCTCATCTCTGACGGGGATGAGTCTGCCTACAGGAGGGAGGTTGAACGTCTGGTGACCTGGTGCAGCCACAACAACCTGGTGCTGAATGCCCAGAAGACAGTGGAGATTATTGTGGACTTCAGGAAGCACACAGCCCCACTCCCCCCCATCATCCTGACTGACACCCCCATCACCTCTGTGGACTCATTCCGCTTCCTGGGTACCACCATCACCCAGGACCTGAAGTGGGAGCCCACCATCACCTCCGTCATCAAGAAAGCCCAGCAGAGGATGTACTTCCTGAGGCAGCTGAAGAAATTCAACCTGCCAACACGGACGATGCTGCAGTTCTACACTGCAATCATCGAGTCCATCCTCACCTCCTCCATCACCGTGTGGTACGCTGGAGCCACTATCAGGGACAAACAGAGACTGCAGCGTGTTGTGCGCTCTGCTGAGAAGGTGATTGGCTGCAGACTCCCATCTCTGCAGGACCTGTACACCTCCAGGACACTGCGGCGTGCAGCCCGGATCTCAGCTGACCCTTCTCACCCTGGACACAGTCTGTTTGACCTGCTCCCCTCAGGCAGGAGGCTCTGGTCCATTCGCACCAGAACCTCTCGCCACAAGAACAGTTTCTTCCCCTCTGCTGTTGGACACATGAACAATAACCACATGACTGCCCCCGCCACTCACACATGACCCTACGCTGTGTCACTGCATCATTTCATGTCTGGCACTGATCACCACCTGCACTCATGTATATATCCTTCTACGTAGCACTCTTAATTCTTATTCTCATGTATATATCTCATGTATATCTCATGCACATATCTTTCTTTCTACATAGCACTTTAACTCTTATTGTTTGCACTGAAGCACCGCAGCAAATTCCTAATGTTGTAAACCTCAACATCTGGCAATAAACCCATTCTGATTCTGATTCTGATTCTGATTCTGGTAAAAACATGTTAACACACCAGAAGGTTTAGGCTGCAAGGAGGGCTATTACTTTGAAAATTTAGCAGCGTAAAATTTGTTCTCAAGGCCTAAGTCTATCACTTTGGGAACAAGCTGACATCAAAGGCGAGAGGATCGGGCTGGCATTACACACTCAGACATTTCAGGTAACGCAGCGTGTCGGACATTTTTAACCGACTCCCGCTCCGAGCAGGAGCCGGGATCACAGCAAAGACTAACAGCCATGATGTGAGTCTCAACGATGCTGCGTTTCATCTACCCGGCAGGGAGCGACAGATTTGAAATTACCAGCAGGTTTTTATGAAGATTGAGGTTTCTGAAGTGGGCTCACCTTCCCAAACCAGCCATTCCCAATCTCTTTCAGGTAGAGAAGACTGTGGCGGCTGAGATCTGTTGATTTCAGGAGTTGGACTGAATAAGACAGAGAAAAAGAGAAAAGATGTAACAGAGATTGGTGAGTGTCAATCAAAAGCCTTTGAACTGAAGTCATGGTCACTCACAGCACTAAACATTTTGCATGTTTTTGTCCATTTTCTACAAATTTCTTTGCGTTATCGTCAATGATTTAAACTATTTAAACCGCGCTCATTGAGAAAAAATGAAAGTACAAGTGATGAATTGCAGCTGTCCTTGTGGAAAGTTGGTGTCAGTGGTAACATTTAATTTCTTTAACTAAAAAAACAAGATTGTCACTGATATGTAAAATGAATCCACCTGTAAGTGGCATAAATTATTTGTACACACATTAAAGTTTCAACTCCCCCATTTCAACTGCACATGCATATTCCATGTGTGCAGTTTACATAATTTTGACACACTAAACATACTAAAACTAATAATCTTAATGTTATATGTATTTGTCAGTCAGATGGGTCAAGTAAAGTAAAATCCACTAAACACAAATCATTTCCAAAAATACAATCGGTTCTTCTTCACTGGACAGTACATACGATATATTGGATCAAAAGTACATTATCATTAGAATGTAATGCAATGTAAACATTTAATGTTCCATTATCACGCAACAAAATCATGATGGCACTGATGGATTTCACCACTCAAACGGGGCTCGGACAGAAGGAGTGCTTATCGACTATATGAAAATGGAGGGAAACCAAATGCCGAAAAAAGTTTAAGTGTTCATTAAACAATTATAAATAGAAGAAGAGTGCACGTCTTACACTTGAATGCCTTTTTAAAAAGGTTTTCAACTTAAAAAAGATTAATATTTAATTAAAGTAGTATTTAAAAGCTTCTGAAAGACGTCTTACACCTGGAAGCACTGAATAAAATGTTCTTAATTTAAACATTTCTTAACATCTGCAAGTTCAAAAAAACATCTGCATTTGCTGGGGTTCCTGTTTTTTCTTTTTTTAATAGTTTACCCCACTTTAATGCATTTTATTGTTTTATTAGTTCATCATAAGTTTATTAACCTCTCTAAAACATCTATGCGAGAGCTCCTCTGAGCCTGGGACAATTTCCCAAAGAACAAAAAGAGATCTTTTATCTTACCACGATCACATTTCTTGATCTTTTTTATTCTCTCTGCCTGTTTCATCATAATACAGATGAAATGGATTATTCTTTAATAATAAAAGATTTCCTGGTTTTACTACTTTCTATTATAATGACTGGACTTAAACCTGAAACATATACCAAAAGACTAATATGTACAACATGAAGAAATGATATGACGCAACGCACCAGATCCAGGTTGTTAAGTAGCCACTGAAGGGTCCATCCTCTGTTCAGTCGATTGCTGTTAACCGCCTCTAAAGCTAAACATCCGCACATGCCAGTGGATGCTGCCCATTGTTGCCCAGACAAAGCAAACTCTGCCCCTAAGTGTTATTCTCTACCGAGCCGTCTCTGTCACCGGTCTGTGTGGCGGTCCTCCAGCTCACCGGTGCATCGCTCTCAGCATCCCCCGATGACCCGCGTCCTTCCTGCTTGCTGAACATGCCCAACCGCCCCATCCTGTCCCAGCTCCACCGAATGAAACAGACTGAGGGTAGCATCCCCTCCTCTCTCCCCTCACCATCTATCTCTTTCTTTCACTCTGTGTCTCCCACGATGGAACTTGGATTCTGGGCGTAGAGGCAGACAGACAGATCTTTGTGGTGCTATCTTCCCCCCTCCAGACTGCGACACAGTCCAGTCACTGTGTGGAGGCCATATTGGGCACCCCTGTCCCCTTCCCCTGACTGGTCATTCCTTACACCCACTTACACTCTTGCTGGGCCATAACAGAATAGCCACTATTGTCTTTTTGCTTAGGGCAGCATGGCACCAGTTAGGACCAGTCAGCAACACTGGAGCCATTATCTGTGAGCTCCATGACATAAGAATAAACTGAGCTTTGGTGATAACTGTGGCATGCAATGAGTTCCACCTACACCCTCATGTTTACCACAAATATTCATAATTCTGACGGAACAATGAGAGAAAAGAAACTCTTAAAGACTATATTAAGCATTTGTTAACTTTCACATTGTCTCTGGCACCATGTTTGGTTTGTGTGCACGCTGCAATGACATTTGTAAGGTATAGTGGGGTATCTGTATATATATATATATATGTAGGAGTATATATACTGTATGAGGGTGGATGTGAAATAATAGATTGAATTTTTCCTTAACATGTAAATGTTTACTCACAACAATGCAAAAGAAGCTGTAGCAGCATATGTTTGGTTGTCTTTGTATTATTCTACTAATACTAGATCTCTCTGTTCATGCATCCATGCACTCTTTATGAATTCATTTATTCCCAGGCCTTTCAGCCCTTAATTTAACCATCACGACTACGTTTCTAACCCTAACCTAATTCTAATCGTAACCCTAAGCCTAAAAGTTGTAAATTTCATGACATTTTAATCAGTCAATTGATCCAAAACTCTCACAAAGGTAGCCCTATGCATGTCAATGTAAGCTCGATTGTGTTTGGTCCTGTGTCCAAACACAATTGCTCAGAATAAGAACAGAAAAATATGCTCACAGAGTGCTTGAAATGAAAAAAACCCACATTACTGAGCTAAGTTCTGAGATCCTATTTATAAGTTAATTTCATTTGACAGCACTGACCGGCCCTTACTAAGATGCTGAGCATGTTGATAAGAATGCATCAGGCTCAAAAACCCCAGCAGCCGGGAAGCCTTTAGCGAGATGCACGTTGGCAAAATCAATCATGGCCAAATGGAATTCCCATTATCCCCTAACAGTCCAGTGCATCATGGCTCACTCTCTGCAGGTGCTGAGCTGTAGTGCTGTCCTTGGATAATCATTTAAAGCCAATTATGACGTTTAACCATCCTTTTTGTTTGGCTACAGACGACAGAGCAGCGAGACTGTTCTATATGAGATAAATAAGGATCATTTTGAGCTGTGAATCATGTAACTGTGCCGAGGCCAGTGATGAAAGAAGCGGGAAATGAGTAGAACATCTCCCTTTTTTTGCTTCAATTCCTCATTGTGTTTTTATGTGTGTGTGTAGTTGTTCTCATGTGTAATATGAGTGGGTGTGAGCTCCATTAGTCGTTACAGTGCAGCCTGCAATGCACAACAGCTGCATCAGGGCGGGTCCTTGAAACTGGGCTCTGGTCTGAGCCAAGCTCTCGCAATACCGGTGTCTCATTAGGAACTCCACTTATTCACACAGTCCAAGCACAGCCCCACAGCGCTGCAGGATGACAGAAGAGATGGGAATATTGGCTGAAATCCTCCTGCTTCAGCCCTCAGGAATTATCAGACATTAGAAATCTGAGACTCACACCAGCACGGTGTTGAAAGTAACGTCAGGAGCTTTCATTCTTGGAGCCCCTTCATTCGCTTCCTCAGTCATTTTGTGGCAGTCACTGCTCTTCCTTTGTAGTTTTTTCATGCTTTTTATTTGTTTTTGTAATTAAATGTTCTTCTTCTCTCTTTCTTTCTTTCTTTTATAGTTTTAATATTTTATCCTCATGAAAAAGCTTTCTAAACTGCGTTTGTAGGAAGATATACAGATAAGTTTGAAGTTGAAGTAGAAACGTTAGAGTAAAATGAGACCTGTTCTTGATGAAATGGCAGCAAATAACTGAAAACTAAAATTATGAGAAACGTGAGAAACATGAAATGGAGCGAGACGGATCATTTTCTTTACCTCATTTCCCTTAAAAACAAATACCCCAAATGATGTCACTGGGTGAGGCAGTCCTCAAGGTGCAGTAATGAATCCCTGACTGCCACTACAATACAAACCATATGGCTCCTATTATTTACAGAAGAAAAAACGCCTGCTTTAAAGGATCAGGTTCCAAAATCATAGGAAATAAGTAAGAGAGTGTTTTCTAACGCGCACAACGTTGTATACAAATGAATTTGGTTTTAATTGCCAAAGTTTTGCTTTTGATGCCATGAAACCAAATCTGCCTGTCTAGATCATAGACTGTATATAAAAGATGTTGGAAACTGTGATCAGGAACGTCTTTGAAACCAGATGTGACCAGGATCTACCTGACAAAAGAGCGACACTGCATGATCAGACCATAACAACTTGTCAATCACACGGCTAACGGGGACCACAATTTACAAAAAGCACATCTTGTTGAACTCAGAAAGCCTTGAAATGAGTGATTAACATAAAAACTCTTGAGGAAAGTGTTTGCTGAAGTCCTTTCCTGCAGGTTTCTATACAGTCCAAGCGATAACCTCTGGGGGCTGAAAAAGTCTGCCAACAAAGAAGTGCCAAAAACTGCAGCTCCTTCAGTGGCTGTTTGAGTCACTCTCCATGGACTCCTGTGATAAAACGCATTACAGCATTAAAAAGCAGGTTTACAGCCTGGTAGTAAAACACAGTTTTGTCTGCAGACCCTTTCCTCCCCCATATCAACCGTGCTGTGGGTAAACAGCTTTCAGAACCTATCCCCTGGCATGCCAGCAAGGCCTAAGTTTACGTGTGTGACCACTTTGTGTAGCTGAGCGGAGGCAGTGAAGTGGAACAAAACCACAGGTGACACTACGCTACTATGTCCATCTATTTTTTTCTGTAAGTAAAAATTGACCTGACTTTTCAGACCCGGGTTGCATCCATCTATCATTAAAGGTATATTGTGTAGGCATCATAAAGAATAAGAAACAGAATTCTTCCTTATTAAAATAAAATTACCCTTCAGGATTTTATTTTTTTATTCGACTACATTCAGACGTGAAACCGAGCAAACATTTACATTTCGGTGTATTTGTGCTTTGTTGCAGACCCGCGTTTGCGTGGGCTCGATCCACAAAGTCTCACCACACTCCAGTGCCATAAGTTTATCAGGCAGCATCAGCCCATTAACACACAACAAGGACCATTGTCACATACGAGCAAAAAGGAGAAAGAAAGCATCAGAGTGAGAGGGGAGAATTCTCACTGGGGTTTTGTGCTCTTGCATGCCTCACATACCAACAAACAGCAGTGTAGGCTGGTCGCCTGGACATTATTATACAACAGGCAGATGTTTGTGGGAGAGAGTGAAAGCTAAAGAGCACAGAGTTCATTCTGTAGGGACCTGCAGCGAGGGATTGTGGGATAGGTGGAGATCCAGCTGACCGAGGCCAGCGTAAGGGTGGTGTTCACTCCAGGGACAAATGTTGACGAATGCCAGACACACTAGTCTTCTCCATCTTATGTTACTCTCACACCCTTGATATGCACTTGAATGTGTTATGTTCTGGTACTTTTACTAAACTCCTGAAAGGTTTGCATCAGTTTGTAAATGACTGCACGCATAAATGACTAACCAATGATTAAAAATTGTCACAAGTGAAATTAGGATTGGATATTCTTTAAACTCTGGTTCATTTCACATCGTGCCTTCCAACAGCAGAGAAAAAGCACAAATCACTTTAAAGTTGATCCGTGGATTTCGGAGATTTACTCTGTGAGAAAACAGCAAAGGAAAATGGGAGGACCCTGTTTAACTGCTTCTCCTTTTTCAGAATCAGAATCAGAAGACTTTATTTATCCCCAAGGGGCAATTAACAAACAACAAAGTGACTGAAAGGTGAATAAATAACTATAAGTGACTAAAAGTGAATAAAGTGTCGGTAGTATAAGAAGAGTGTAGAGTAGTTTATGTTTATGGGTGTGGGAAATGTTCTTATCGGCTGGAGTTAAAAAGCAGAGTGGCTGAGGGGACAAAGGTGGCTCTCCTCCTCCTCTCTGTCCTGCAGGAAATGCATCGGAGGCGTCGCCCAGAGGGGAGCCATTGAAATGCGGGGTGAAGAATGTGAGAGGGGTCGTTGATGATTTTGGCTGCCTGTCTAAGGGCCTGTTGACTGAAAACCTGCCAGAGTTCTGACAGGTAGGCCAATGATTTTAGAGCACACTGATGCGGTGTGCTGCAGTCTGTTCCTGTATGAAGGCTGAGGGAGTGGAACCAGCAGCTGATGGAGGTCATGATGCTTTCCAGGAAGGCGTAGTAAAAAGTCATCATGATGAGTGTGCCGACTCCAAAGGAGTTGAGTTTCCTAAGGAGGTATAGCTGTTGGTGGCACCTCCTGAGAATCTCTCTGTGTTGGCAGAGAATTTCAGGAGGTTGTCAAAGATGGTTCCCAGGTATTTGTGCTCCTCAACTACCTCCACTGGCTTCCTGTGGATGGTGGTGGTGACTGAAGCAGCCAGATCCCTCTGCCTACTGGAGAATTCACCACCATCTCTTTGGTTTTGCTCACGTTCAATTCAAGTTGGAGCTGTCACACCACTCTACAAACTCCTGCAGAGTGGACCCGTGGTGTTGTGAGGGGCCTGACAGCAGTGACAGGAGAACTGAGTCGTCAGCATATTTAACCAGGTGACAGTTGGGCTGTGTGGATCTGCAGTCATCGGTGTAGAGGATGAAGAGAAGGGGGGAGAGCACACAGCCCTGGGGGGAGCCAGTGGAGGTGGAACGGAGACCGGAGAGAGTTGTTGACCCGAACTTTCTGAGTCCTGTTGGTCAAAAAGTCCAATATCCACAGGATTAGCTGCTCATCAGGTGAAATCGGGTGGAAAGTTTAAAGGCTGGAATATGAGGCTGCAGAGTGTTGAACGCTGATGAGAAACCAGCAAAAAGAAGTCTGGCGGAGGAGTCAGGGAGCTCCAGATGTTTGTGGATGGAGTCCAAGATGAAGATTTTTGCATCATCGACACCTCTGCGTGCACGGTAAGCAAACTGGAGTGGGTCCATCAGGGGTCATTTGCTCTTACCATGTGCTGTTTTATGATCTTCTCCATGGCCTTCATCACCAGGGAGGTGAGGGCCACAGGACGAAGATCATTCAGAGACTTTAGGTTGTTTCTTTTGGGGATGGGGATGACTGGAGTGTTTCCACAGCTGGGGGACGGTGTGACTGTCAGCTGAGTGTTGAAATAGAGTCCGGAACACACTTCCTAGTTGCCCTGCAAAGGGCCTCAGAACTCGACTGCTAATGTTGTCAGGGCCGGGTGAGCTCCTCTCCCTGGTCCTCCTGAGGGCTCTCACCACATCCTCAGTCCTGAAGCTGAGTGCAGAGCTGCCAGGTTTGAGTGAGGATCTGGACTCCTCAAGCTGGGACATGTTGTCCATCTTAAACGTGGTGTAGAAAGCGTTGAGGTCGTCAGGGAGGGAGGAGGGGTTGCTGCCCTCCACCTGGATGGTTCTGGGGGTGGTGACCACCAGTGTTGGTCAAGTTACTTGAAAAAAGTAATCAGTAACTAATTACTGATTACTCCCCCAAAAAAGTAATCCTGTTACTTTACTGATTACTTATTTTCAAAAGTAATTAATTACTTAGTTACTTAGTTACTTTTTAAAAACACGATTTACAACCTGAATAGGTGATAAAGCGATAGATCTTTCAGCCCAATTCTACTTTTTCTGCATAATCCATCATACAAAATGTAATCAAATGGAAAAGTCTCTTTTTAAAACTTGTTTTATCAGTTTTAATCTTTTAACTTTATGCATCAAGCAAAAATTAATTATATGCAACATTCACTGAGTTGAATAAATTAGTTTAACATTTAAACCTATTTTCTGCACATTCCAGCACATAAAATAAAATATTTTGTGTGTTTACACTCAGTCTTTCAAATAGATGCAAGTAAAACACAGCAGAAAATAAATAAAGTCAAAGACTCAGCGGTCCTGTTGCTCTATTTTCACCTGTAAAGCAGGACAAGGGTAGGCGGAGGTTTACCCTGGTGCAGGTGTGCCGCGGTCAGTGGAAGAATCCGCGAGTTTCTCTGTGAATGTCACATTACGTCGTAGCTACTCGGTGCTTGTTGGAAGTTTAGGGGTTTTTTCGCTGTAAAAAGAAGTTTTCTTCCCACGCACAGCGGACACTAATGTTTTTGTCACTTTTTATGGAATCAAACTCAAAGTAAGGTCAGTACTTCCACGCTTTAAACGCTGCACGCTCATACTCTCTCTGCACTCGATATATGATCCACTGTTGATCTGCACACAGCTGTTGTCACGAACGTCGCACTCGCTTACGTCACTGTCATGAGACATTCTCGCAAAAAAATCACGGTTTTAGTAACGCAGTAACGCAGCGTTCCTACGGGAAAGTAACGGTAATCTAATTACCGATTTTGCAATAGTAATCCCTTACTTTACTCGTTACTTGAAAAAAGTAATCAGATTACAGTAACGCGTTACAAGTAACGCGTTACTGCCCATCTCTGGTGACCACAGTATTCACAGAGGCCATGGTTTTGAGGCCCTGCCAGGCTGAGTGGAGGTCCCCTGTGGTGAATTTTTTTTTCAAGTGTGTTTTTATACTCCAGTTTAGCAGTTTTTATGGTTTTTATTTATCTTGACCTCCCTGTTGACCTCCTTTTTGTCCAGTGCAGAGCCGGTGAAGAAAATCCTGAAAAAGGATTTTTTTTTACACCTTTACAGGTCCCTGTATGTTTTTTTTAACCATAGGGAGTATACATGATAGTTAGACTGTCTCCCTGCTGTCACTCGCTGGTTTGCTGGCTCCCATTTTGAAGCCTTTTTGGCCGTCATCATCGTGCATCTGACTGAACTAATAGTAGGCCCGCCCTAAATCATGGCCTGCTTTATTGTCCTTTTTGACAGTAATGGGAACCATAATTTAAAATGGTGGAACTGAAACCATGAACTCAAATGCTCCAGTTTAATTCAAAGTTCCTGCCCGTGTCTGTGTTTGGAGTACTCGTGCTTCCTTGGAAAATATGACGTTACTGTTTGTTTACTGGAAGAACTGAAAGGAATTTCTAAAAGCTGAAGAACTCCACTCCACTGGGACCTTTTTTGTGTTTTTATATATATATATATATATATAAAAACACCCAGCACGCCCCTGCGGGCGGTTTATCCTTCAAGCTCGGGTCCTCTACCAGAGGCCTGGGAGCTTGAGGGTCCTGCGCAGTATCTTAGCTGTTCCCAGGACTGCGCTCTTCTGGACAGAGATCTCCGATGTTGTTCCCGGGATCTGCTGGAGCCACTCGCCTAGCTTGGGAGTCACCGCACCTAGTGCTCCGAAGCAGCTGGATAGCGTAGTGGTTAGACTACACGCCTTTGGAACAGAGGATCGCAAGTTCGATTCCTGCCTGGGGCGTCTGTATCCAGTAAGGGTCCTAAGGCTAGACCCCCTATGCTAAGCAAGCCTACCGCAGACATGAGCGAGACAGATAAATATGAAGGCATGCCGGCTCGGACGTCGCCCGGATCAACAAGGTCCGCGTCAGGTGTTGAGGAACCAGGGCACCCTGACGAAAAGTGGGCTACTGGAACAAGAAGGCATCGGTGGGCAAGAGACGAAAACAGGGCGTTGTTGGAATGCTACTACGCAAGTAACCCCGGCGGAAGGGGCTACATGAATATATATATATATTGTTTTTTATAGCTGGTGGTATAAAAAAAGAGCACAGAATAAATGGGGTCATATGGAGCCCACAATATAACATTCATGGGTAAACAAATTCTTCTTTCCCAGCAATATTCCATATATTTTATTCAATATCATGAGACGGGTTGAAAGTGAGAGGGGGCTTGAGTATAGAAATGAGCACTACTTCTAATGTGCAGGGAGAAGAGCATGGTTAATGACCGGTTTTATTACCTGATCAAGCTTGTTTTGATTCAGTCAGCACTTTAAATAGAACACGTGTGAGTAGAAAATAAAGTCTTTATAGGAAAAGTTTTAAATAGCAAATCATATCTGCTCAACTCTGTGGGCATTTTTTAAAACACCGAACAGTGATGATAAACTGCTTAATTTTAATTTTGCTAAAAAAATTAACCATTATTTGTACAGGTAGTTCACTGTAAACTGGATTCAAACATAGAAAACAAAGGAAGTTAACGTGCAGTGTTAACTTTAAAAACTCGTGGATTGGGAAGTCCTCGTTACACCCCGTGGAAACAAAATTTAAAAGTAAAACATCCAAAAGGTCAAGTAACAAAACTGTTCTTTAAACTGCAAGTGTTGCTGGAGCTTTGATTTGTAGGAAAAGAAGTTCCTCTTTGTATTAGTAATGCCATGGCACCACAAGCCACATCCACCCTTTTGATTTGAGGCATGAAGTAAGCAGCAGCAGAGAAATTAGTTGTAGCAGCGTCCTGATTGCAGTCACCTTCAACCACAACAGCCAGCTGCTCCTGATGCACAAACAGAGGCTTCTGTTCTGCACTGTGCTTCTTAATGTTTGTTGGAGTTATTGCTTGGAAACGAGTGCCATAGCACGAGTATGTTGTAAAGAAAAAACACAGCTGAGTAATCAGCATGCAAACAAACATTAACATGTTTTATTTCAGTTCAGAAATGGAATCAACGCTAGATTTCCTAAAAGTAAAATAAAGATAAAAATTGTTCTTTTTTGAATCCAGAGAAGTTATTTTAACTATTTAGCTTAATTTCCCTCCTGTTATCGAGCACTAAACATGCTGTAGTTTAAAGATGGCAGTCTAGGTCAACCCACTTTGACCAAACAGACTGAAATATTTTCCAATTTTCCAATCCCATCCAGTCGAATGGAGTCTTTGCCAGGCCGATTCTGGCCCCCGGGTCTTATGTTTGATACCCTTGCATTAGGTGAATTGCAGGGAAAGTTTGGTCCAGCTGATTGGCTCCAGCCCTCGCTCAGCTAAACTGAGCTGAACTCACCTGATCGAGCTGGTTGCTTGGCGACTGGCAGGGACACCTCAGTGAGCGGCAGGATGTAGACGTCAGGACTACCCTGGGAGGCCGGCGAGGCCAAGGTGGACATGTCTGCATGGTACTCCTCCCCGTCCACATTCTTGAATTCCTGCAACACGCCAGGAAACATGCACAAAAGGTCAAAGGTCAAGCTAATGAAGAGTCTGCTCCCACATGGAAAAAAAAAGAAAATTCAAAACTGTAAAACAGTGCAGAGTAAAATTTCAATAATTATGCAACTTCAAACTTAAACAGCATTTAATTTGAGAGTCAGCTCCTTAAAATGCAACTCGCACATTAGAAGTGAAAATTCTCCAGAGACTTCCGCCGTTTTGTAATTTGAGGAAAATATTCATGATGGAAACTTGCTGTGTGTTAATGCATGTTAAATCAAAGCATGGAGGGTTCTTTCATACCAATGAAAACACTGCAGCTTTTGGCCCTGTGCATTTATATTACAATGATGTCAGTGGGAGCTGACAAGTCTTCCACATTAAATGATGAGCAGACTCCTAAATCTATTAAAGAAACAACAACTTTATAACTTAAACTTTTTCTCAACTTCATTATTCAACCTGAGTTATAATATGGGAACCTACTGAAACTACCTCACACCTGTACGCATCAGACCATGTGTTGTCAAAATATATCTCATGGTTTATTACAGCCCATGAGTGCAACAAGAAACATTACCGTTGTAGTCGTCGCAGCAGACTGAACCTTAATCTGAACAAACACAGCTGCTGTCAAGAAATGGAACAGCATCACCTCACTAATGATTCATGATTTAAACTTTGATTTTTCAGTCATTATCAGCCCATTCCTTGTGCCTAACCATTTCAGGAAGAATGTCGGTCTTGGTGGTTTCTTCCTGTTAAAACCTTTCTTCCAAGAAAGCTTGTCTAAGAGAGTTCAGGCTGAAAAATAAAGGTGCTCATACCAAATATTGACTGACAAACTCCTTTATAATAAAATATAAAGAACAATATAAAGCTCAAGACTTTCGCACCTTTAACTTTGTAGCTTTGCACTACAAACTCTTCCATGCTGGATTGCATCATACAGTTCAATCAGGCTGCTGTAGGCCTGTGAGAGGGGAGGGGCCAGGGCGATCCTCCGTTATCATCACTGACCCTCAACAACAGAAAACAGAGATTTTTGTTGTTTTTGTTTGCACTAACCCTGATTATTGTGGCACTGATGTATGGTTATGTAGAAAGTTGATGATATTTTGGCACAAGCACTGAAGCAGAGCTGAGATAAACTGAAACAAGCTGTCCTGGCTCGGTTCTGCATTTCTGTGAGCTGTTTGTAAAACTGTTGGAGAGTCGCAGTGTAAACAAAGCCAGTCTGGAATGTCCAGAGATTATTAGCTCTAAGATTACATGTATCTCAATCCTCTTCTGAGATAAGCTTGATGACTTACGCGTTTTGGAAACATGTAGAGGACAGACTGGAGACGAGAGCTTCGCTGTCTTACTTTCACTCCACAAAAAAATGGTTTTCTTTAAATTAAATTTTCATGCAAAATTGACAATGAACATATTTATTAAACACTAAGGCACAAAGGGGGTCTTTTAACGTGATTTACTACCAATTTAGACAATCCCTCTGCTTCACAGGCCCTAAACAGCAGCAGGCAGAGTGATCAATGCATCTGCGAGTGGATTAGGGAGGTTGGTGTCACACCCACATCCCTGGCAAGACAGATCCTTTAACATGGTTAAAGATCAAATTGAACTTGAAAGAAGCTGAAAACAAGAGATGAGTAAGGTAACTTGTTTTAAATTGTTAACAAAGAAAAAACAAAGAAAAACTGTGCCCACATTTGTAAAAATGTTGTATGAATGAACATAGTGAAGACTCTATAATACTAACTATACTAAAAATCAACTTGCACTCTAAACCACTATTGAGAAATGTGAAGAATAAATGCTGTACTACAAACTAACAACAAAGATAGAAAAAAAGGGCTTCTTTCTCTGCCAGGGCTGAACAATTTTGCACAACAGCTGCAAAGCTGAATTTCATGAAACTTGGTGGAGAGGCGTGGCATCGTCAAAGGAAAAAGCCATCAAATTCTGGAGCAGATTCACATTTTTTAAATATTAGCTCACTTTGGCTGTTAATATTCTTTTGAATGTTGCATAAAATAGGTCACAGGTCTTGTTTCTAATTCAATTTTAAAAAATGCATTTAGGAGCTGGTGAAAGCCTCCGTCTGCTGAACGTAGTCACACATCGATGAAGCAATGAACGAGGAGGGGAGGGAGGTGGTCTCACACACACACACACACACACACACACACACACACACACACACACACACACACACACCGGATGTCAGAATAAAATCTCTCAGATGGGAGCTGGAAAGCAGCGGTGTCCCATCGCTGGAAAAGACTGACCTTCTGCGGCCCTCTGAAACACCCACACAAACACATGCACACATAAACACCTCCATCTCATGCCTCATCCTGTCTGTCCCCCAAGAAAGTGGGTGCGCACACACACACACACACACACACACACACACACACACACACACACACACACACACATATTAGTGCACCCCCCCTTCTTCAGATCCAAATCTTCACACGGCCCTGCTCGCCCTCCTATTCAACATGTGGTTTCACTCTCCACACTTTACACACTGGCACACACACTGTCACTGCAGACTTGCGCACACACACGCATACACATACAACAGCATTTACACAACACCATAAGCATCCCATTCTGTGAGTTCTGCAGTCAAAGTGTTTAATCTATGGCTGCAAAAAATGTGTACTTTTCATTATTGTGCACAAATTTTGTCCTGTAATGAGTCCAAAACCTAAAGGTTCTGCAATCGTATGAAACAGATAAAAGCAGCACACGATTTCCATCATGCTTTATAGAAATGTCATCTTTGCTTGACTCATGAAAAAAATCAAAACTAATAAAAGGGGAAAAATCTTAACAACAAATGCATTTGTTGTTAAGATAAAGAAAACCTCTCAACATCTTTGGATTTCCTTTGCAAAATGTCTGTTTCCAATATTTACTTTAAACTTTCCTTCTTAGTAACAAAAAATAAATTCTCTACAACATCATCTGCAAGCTTACCTCTCCCCAAAATCTGCAGGTGAAGATGACATCCCAAATGCCCTCAAATTTGGGTTACAGCATCTCAACCTCTTTTTTCCCCTTACATACACACTGAGTGCCCCCCCGCCCCACTTCACGGCTCCCATTGGTTGAGGGCAGCAGGATGATGGCAGTGGCAGGAAGAGCGGCTGCAGCAAAAGGCTTCATCACGCTGCACTGAGAGTTTCACTGTTGCTCCACAGAGAAGAAGGAAGACAAAGGTTTGCAGCTTGACCACTGAGTGTCCCTGGGATTACTGGGGATGGAGGGAGAACCAGAAGGGGGGGACACAGAGGAAGAGGGAGGAGCAGTATCTCCCAGCTCACAAGTGGGACTGAACTTATGGTTATCTCATGAGGGGAGAGGGGAGAAACTGAGCCCCCAGAAAAATGTGTGAGAGAGAAAAATACAAGTGGGAGGAGGAGGAGGGATGAAGGGTGAGGGAGTAGAGGTGGGGGGATGGGGGGTATTCACATACTATATGTGTGACATCACTCGCTCTCTTCCTTTCTCTACTAAAATCCAGAGAACATCTGCGGGGCAGTCCCCTTCTCCACAAAACCAAGAAAAAAAAACAGCCAGATGTATTTTTTATTAACACAACGCTTGTAAGGACATTCCTTTCACTGCTTTTCTCTCTGCCTTTTAACCTTTGACCTCACTGACCTTAGTCTACACTTAAGTTGACTAGCTCTATAACTTATTTAGGTTTTCTAAAAATTCCCTTGCTGTGGATCATGTTCCATGTGTGAAACTTGCCTGTGGGCTTCCTCCGACAGTCTAAACAAAAACGCTTGTTAGATTAACTGGTTTGATGACGTTGGCTGTGGATGTGAAGCAGATCGAGGGATTAAAGGGCGCTGAGGTATTGAAGCTGTACATTAAGAACAGAAGAGCAGAGGAACTATTCATGGTCGAGTGACCTTAAGCTGTATAACTGAGAGACTTTCACTATGAAAACTGTTTGAGTCAAACACTGCTGCTGTTTTAATAGACTGGTATACAGCAAATTAAGATATTTAGGAAGCAGGTTTACTGTTATTATTATTACATTATTATTGCTTCTTTTTGTGGCTCAGTTTAGATTTTGCTTCATACTTGTCTGATACAGCTCTTTTGACAGGAATCAAATTATCTATGTAACATGTGTCCTTTTTAAATTAGATGAGATGATAACAAACAGCTTAAGCAGACCAAATCTCCTAAATTCGACTCTCACCTCCCCGCTACTGTCTGCAAAACACAGAGACCTTTTCGCTCTTGCCCCCCCTCCTCAAAGTGTTTTTTCCTATCTCCAAAAATCCCCCTTCCTTCTCTGGGAGAAGCTGTGTCTAATTCCAGATGAGGCCCCGAGGCCGGATGCACTGCAGGCTCATGGGTATGCCCTTCCTCACGCCCTTGCGCCCTCTCACTTCCCTCTCTTCCCACTCCTCTCGACAGGTTTTTGAAGTGGGTGGTCCAACCAGCCAAAGACAAAAACCAGACATGAGGCACATCATATATATTCACTAGGAATCAGTTTTTGTAACATACAGCCTGACAACCCATCATGCATTTAGTGCTGAAGAAAGAACAGGATGTTATGCAATATGACTAGAAACATTGCTGCAATCAGACATTCCTGATCCAGAGTGAGAGGAAGTGGTGAAAAAAAAGGAGATGAGAAGAGACCTAAAGGCGAACATGTCTCATTATTAAAACAATCTTACATGTCCCTGCCTCTGTGAGGAAAGGTTATCTGGCAGGCCTAATCACACTCATTCAACAGCTTCACAGTAGCATAAATGATTCTGCAATTTCCTCTAAAGCGCCTTGAATTATATTAATTCCTTACACAATGATGCAACATAAATTAATAAAGTAAAGAATTAATCATTAATATGGAGCACAGTAGAGGCTTGCTGTGGGAGACCAAAGAGAATGCCGTATTAACAAAGCAAAGAAATTAATTATTTTTTAAAAATATTTGTTTTCCTGTGAAAAAAAAAATATACAAAAACTTTTGCACCCACATTTTGAAAAAGGTGCAAATAGGATATTTTAGAATTTTTTGCATAAGTGTTAGTTAAAGCTAACATGCTAAACCTGGACTGTGAACATGCTATTAGGTGAAAGGAAATGATTACCAAGTAATTTTTAGCCAATGAGAAGAGGCCATGTCTTCACTAATCATGGTGATGTCAGTGTAATGCTACAGTCACAGTAGAGAAAACAGGGTCCAGTCTGTTTAATGTGCTCGGTAAAAATTGCAAATCTGTTTCCATTTATTGTAAATCTGACTTATATCAAACAGGAATTTAAATTAACTGCTTACATTCAGAGTCCAGCCAGAACCCGGACTGGACTCCAGGTAGGTGATGTAGGTGCTGTAGGACAGCAAGTTAACTAAAACATTACATACTTTCTTGGCAACCTTGCTTTCATATAGGAACCAGTATAAAACCAGTTGCCAACTAGTTGAGCCGAGTCTGCAGACAAGCTGCCCTTGTTGGCAAAGACTGGCTCAGATTGATCGCTCCATGTTTGGCAATCTATGTGTTTATAAACTGGATGACATTATTTGCAAATCATGTCATCATGTCTGAGAGCGACTGCACTCAGTTGACTGTTTGTAGACAGGCTGCCTCTCACCAGGTGACCTGTGGAATCCCCTTACAATCAAAAGAGGTGGAGGGTCTTGCCTGCTCCACTTCTGGGAGAACAGCTGTTCTCTGCCACTAGTTGCAGTCATAGAAAGTGAAACAATTTGCATTACTCATACATGTATTTCTGAGTTGATGTTCATTATTTTAAATGATCATGTGTAGAACTTAGCAGAACAGTCATGATCAAGAATCATCATCTGCCTCCACCTGACCCCATCCCAACCCTCTGCACATCCTCCTTCATCTGCATCTACTGTACAAACCTCCTCTGTGTTCTCTTTTCCTCCTGCCTGGTAGCTTCATCTTCAGCATCCTTTGTCTAATCTATCCACTATCCCTCCACGACACATGTCCAATCCATTTCAGCCTTGCCTCGGTCAAAACTCATGGACTACACATAAGAGGTGGTGAGAATGACGATGAATGCAAGTACTCTGCTGGCTAACTTTGGGCCCTGATTGCATGGATTTTAATGTGGCATGAACCAACCACTAAGCATTGCTGCTGACCAAGTAGACTATCCCCTCTCCCCCACCCCCATTTCAAATAGGAAGTGAACTCCCTGATGAGTCGTGGCAGAGCACTGCTGGTTGGCTGTTAGGTGAGATGTTTTAAGGCATGTCCAGCTGGGAGGAGACAGTGGGCAGATCCGAAAGTTTAACTTAGTTTCAAACAGTTTCCATTGTGGATTTTGTTATTTTCTATTTAATTTTCTGTTAAATGTTTAAGTCTATCTTACAGTTTTCAGTTAAATAACAACCTCCCTCTGTTTCTTGTTATTTTCTTGCTGGTGAGACTGTCCAGAGGAAAAATACAGAGATGAAGGCACCTGCTACGACCTGTGAGTGCACATACTGCAGGTTTTCATTCAAACCCTGATTGTAAACAACCATATACTTGTTTACAGCACAGCTGCAAAAGGATACTCAGCTCACAATAAAACAGAATAACTGCAGATAAGGGCACATATTCAAGTATTTTTGTACACACCATCTTCCTTGTTCCTTGTCCTATTTTCTCGGGTGCCATGACCCATTTCAGCGTTTTGCTCAGAAACGGGGTCTACATCAGCCACAAGACGGTTCTGAAAAGCTGCAGGCCTCCGACCACTCCACAGACACGGACAATACCACCTCTGTGTGCTATTTATCCTTCTTTCCACTTCAATATGAGTATAAGTGGGTGAAGACAGTATGTGCCGATAATGGTCATCTAAAAACAAACTGTGAGGAATGTTCTGCTTTTAGGCCATTTGCAGTAACACTTATGGGCAGGGAAAGCAAGCATGCACATCTCTATGCAAGAGTCCAACTCATGCTTTAATTTTTGACTCTATGCCTCAGATGTAATCATATTTCACATGGAAGCAGATGGAGAGGCGCACCTTGAAGCCAATCTTGCCCTTCTTGCAGCAGAGGCAGGCCAGCATGAGGAAGACGAAGGTGAAGAGACCCGAGAACGAGATGGCCACCACAGCCAGGGATGATGACCAGGACAGTTCACTCAGTGGAGCGCCATCTGTAGGACACAGAGTGACAGAACGAGAGTGTTAGCAGTGGGATGAGATTCAAGTGATCAAATTGTACATTAAAGCATCTTATTAAGGCACAAAAGCATGCAATGACATTAAGGCCTTTTCATTGCATTTCTTTCTTATGATATCTCATATTTTCATTTACAAGTCAAATGCTTGATTCATTGCCTAAAGTCGTGTTTTTGATGGAAATTAAATTCTCGGAAACATTATAGTCTTCTAGCAGTTACCCAGAACCACATTACACCTCTGCACAGTACAACGCCGAAATGAAAGGTTGTGGAATTTGCTTTTTTATTACATTTTGTATATACGATACAGACATTTGATGGTGATTTGAAAAAAGAAATGACACTGGCTAACTTTAATTTGTTGTAACCAAATAAAAAGGATGTTTTTGTATAATAAGATTCAGGGGGATGAGTTGAAGCGTTATTATTTTGCTTTACTGCAGTGCCCTAGAAACAAGCTCATACTGCAACAACCTCTGCCTGATGTGCATTTTTATGATGGTTTTCTATTCTGTCCTATTCAAAGTCTGCTGCTAAGACTAAATGGAGTTATCATGGAAATACAACCTGATCATTTCCAAAAAAATGGAAGTCTTTGGGACATCAACATGAACAACTGGAAACATGGTCATACAATTCACAAGTTCTAATGTCACGCAGAGCTTCATGGATTCGCTCCTAATCAGCTCTCCAGAAACGCAGTCTGTTCATAACAAATAGTGCCTGTCATAGACCCAGGTCATCACACTCCTGCAGGCTGCCCTGAAAGTAACGCAAATAATGAGCAAATAATGAGATCAAGCCCTTCAAAAATTCATTATACAAAGGAAGTACATGTACTCAAACACTGTACTTGCATTTCACAGTCAGATATTTTCATTTTTACTCTCCTATACATTTATTTGTTTATGTAATATACTAATTATTCTGTAGATTCTAATCAGCATGTAATATGTATGTAATATTTTATATAACAATAAAACTGCATTGGTACAGTAAATTCGGGCCTACCTTTACCAGCTTGTCATAAACATGTATTTTAATCAATGTCCTGTTTTGCAGAATGAGCATTGTTACTTTTCTCTGTGTTTGTGTGTCATCTGTGTTTTAGAAATGCAGCAGCAGTAACAATAAAAAAGACAGAAAACACCAACAAAATTAATCAAAGAGTGTGTTTGTCTGAGACTATTTGGGACACGCTGCTAATTGGCTAAGCTCATCTCAAAGTCTTGTATGTTACACGTAATTATCACACTCCAATTATTTAGCATGTCGAGGACAGATGTATGTTTTTGTGGTTTCCATCACATTCATTGAAACCTGCGTAACTTTGTGGACCCTCTAAACATTCCCTGTTAGTGTTGGTGTTGGTGCAGCAGAAGTGGAGCCTGCACTTCATCCTTGATGAGAGATTTCCTTGCTTTCTGCGAGTCATAAAGATTAAAAAAAAAAAGAACATTTTTCTGGATAAAAGCCAGAAGATAATGTCTGTCCTGCATCGCTGACTTTTGAATATTAGCAAAATTGAGCAAATGAAAATGTGGGACACTGTCTCAGGATGTGGGACAGGCCTACCAGGCATCCAAATCCTCTGCAGTCCCACATTAAGTCAAACACTGGACAACCATGTGGGATATTTTACAGAGAGTCTTCAATTTTTATCTTTCCAACTTGGAAGCTAAAGTTTGTTTTTTAGTCTTATGTTATAGTTGTATGTAGTTCCTTTTCTCCTCTCACAACACCTGTAAAAAATGCTAACTACCACATCAGCTTCTTTCCTGTTTGGTAATCATAGCATGGGTTTCAGGGAGCTTTTATACATGTGTTCACTCTGGTAAAGTGAACACACGTTCACACTACAATCAGCCTTACAATAAATGCTTTTCACACACAATATCATAGCATGCACAACAAAGCAGAAATTAAAAAGGACTGAAAAAGCAGATCACCACACTGATGGCACCCTGTGAGGCACTTTGGAATTGAGGAAGATGATAAGCACCTTCGCTCTCCTAAATTCACAGTTTTTCAGTCTTAGAAATCTCGACAACCAACCCGGTGGTATAATTAAAAATGAGATCCAAATGTAATCATGTTACAATATTAATGAAGCTGATTTATAATATTTACACACTCCAATCCTGGCTCAGAAACCCAGTGCTGCTCTCTCGTGAGGTATTTTCTTCAGTCTCTCTCTAAAAGCAAAGCTTCGGTGGCTTGAATTATCCTCCATGTGGGCTTCGTGCATCCTGTCCAATCTCATAAATAAAATCTTGTTCCCAGTTTGCCCAGTTTGGGCAGTAGAGCATTTTCCCCCCCTCGTTTTCCGACAGCTTCCGAAATGCAACCGTTACCAGGGAAACAGATTGGAAGGACGGCCAGGCAGGATTGCCTTCAGCTGTAAATCTCTCACACCAGTTCCTGCCAACACCAGTGCCACCCAGCTCCACACACACACATATATACATAATAAACAGAGCACACAGAGTCATTTCTGCTGCCAGTTTGTGCTGATCCTCTGAAAGCTGGTGCAACTGGCTCTCAGTGAGTATTGGGCTCTTAGTATAATTGGACAGAGAGGGAGCACTGTTGTTTGGGAGGCTGGCCGGCAGAAAGAAGGAAGAGAACATGCAAATTTAACAGTTAAATACAGGATTAGCTGGCCAGCTCAGGGGATTTTGGAAGTCAGCCTCTGAATTTGAATTTTACAGATTTTTTTTAATAAAACTGGAAAAATAAAACAGTGGTCCCTTAACAGTGAAGCATGATGCCGTCGAGTGGGAGGAAGAGGTGAAAAAGTCAGCTTTCTAAAATTAGTCAATATCCATTTAGCGCTTAGCGATACTACACAAGAAGATTTACATTCAGTTACCTTTATTGTCAGGGGGATAATTACAGAGCACAGACGCACAGCCCAAGTCTGTCGTGGTTTATTTAAAACTCTCTTGCTGACAAATTCACACACCATGTATATTAATATCTGAGGACTACAAACAGCCTATTTGCCAGAAAAATTAATACATGGCATTTAAACCCCGCTGGTGCATTTTCATTACGAGCCCATGTAAAACTATTATGCATTTCTTTCTACACGTACAAAGCATTGTTATCTGGTGCAATTTTGTATTTGTGCTATCCTATATTATTGCTTCATTTTTGCCAAAAAAGCACACATAAGCTGTCTTCATTACAAAGTCAACACCATCCAACTGCTCCAAGTATTCACAAGAGTGTCACATGTGCATTAAACAGTTGTAGAAAATGGACACCTAAACTTGTACAGTTGTTAAAGATCCACCGATTTATATTTGGACGTTTGGCTCTGTTCACAGCACAGAACAGAGCAGGCATCACCAAAAACAGAGGTGAGCAACTCACCTGGACAGGGTAAAGCACCTC
This sequence comes from Diplotaxodon limnothrissa, assembly GCF_057381915.1. Classification (NCBI taxonomy): domain Eukaryota; kingdom Metazoa; phylum Chordata; class Actinopteri; order Cichliformes; family Cichlidae; genus Diplotaxodon; species Diplotaxodon limnothrissa. The sequence goes on along the minus strand of NC_140603.1, from coordinate 29,878,157 downwards.
AAGCTAGCTAGCATCATAGGTTTGCATAGGTAATTCATTTTTAGGGTAGTGGGTGATTCAAATCATACCTGGGACATTTGGGAAGTGAAGTATTTGTATTCTCTAAAGCTGTTCTTGTGTTTGACTTCCTGCGGCCCTCATCTGCTCTGTGCAGCTGGAGGTGACCTCCTTAAAAAATTCATCTGACACTATTTTAAGCAATGCAGAGCAGAGAGCTGCTTCTCGTGTGGCTGGTTGAATGTCAAACATTGTCTTGAGTGTTTGGGAAGGTAATTGATGCAACTAATGTATTCCCAGAGTATAGCATATACCTACATATAGCAAATTTATGAAGCATTATTTTAAAAAAAAATGCAAATTAAAGTGTGCCATAGTGGGATTGTGTAGAAATACGGAAGAAAGTGTTACCATCTTATGTCTAAGCTTTTTCCAGTGGAAAAATGAAGGTAGACTCTGAAAAAAGCTTAGACAGCAGTTAGCAAAGCTGCTATATCTGAAGAGAGTGCAGGAGGAAAAAGAGAGAAAGGCTAGTGATAATATATTGGTGCAGTCATGCGATGCTGTTCAGACCTGTAAATGTTATGTGACAGGTAATGCTTGAGTCTGTCTTTGTAACGGTCCAGAATATAAAAGAAATGCCTTGTTTTTGTCTCTTCTTCACCAGCTGTGTAAAATCAATGCTATTGACCACTAATTCTAATGACATAGAGAAGATTCATTCTCTTGCTAACTGTAATGAGACAAGAGGGACAAAAGTTTAGTACTTAAGGTCAGTTAGTTTACTTGGATAGGCCCCTCAGGGAACTTCACAAAGCACACTCCAACATAGAGTGAACAAGTAAGAAGGTGCACTCACATTTTAGTGGATGTTGCATTTTTTTCTCTCACTTTACTAGTACTGCCTGCAGCCTGAGCACCATATAGCTCTCAGCTAGTCAGAGGTGGTAGCCATTTTTAGCCTCCCTTGGCAGAACGCTGAAGCACATCTTGATGACTAAATGATGAAACGAGTGCGAGCATGAGGAGACGAGGTGAGGGCAGAAAGAATCTGAGAAAGACGAAAAGAGCTGTGTACTCTGCAGCTTCTCCCACGAGAGAAACTCATCAGTACTCCACACAGAAATGAGCTGAGGAGCAGCAGCTCAAAGTCTAACGGAGAGCAGACAGAGGCAGAAACTGCAGTGTGTTAAAAAACGGAGTCTATCTGACAGCCTCACGTGTTTGTTCTGCCTTCACAGAGACGGAGCTGAGTGAAAACCCACTCGGGATATTTTTCCAGCTTAATGAGTTTCCCGCATTATATCCATGACACCGACTGATTTCCAGAAAACCCCAGCACCACAAAACCCTCTGAGCTCTGCATTGCTGCAATATCAAATGCTAGCAATAGTTCAAAAAGTTGCACTGAAGCAGAGACTTCACATTTCGAGAAAGAGATAAATTAGCCATTCTTTTGAGATTTGAAAATGAATATTAAACTACTGTAATTTCTGCAAGCTAAAAATGAAGTCAGAGCCAGCAGGTGATTAGCTTAGCTTAGCCACCACAGGTTGCCTGGCAACATCATGGTGATGACAAAGCACCAACCAAAAACGTGTCCACCAAGCATAATTTGTCCTTTTAACATTTGTGTTTTCATCAGAATAATCTAACCGAGATATGATGATAGAATAATTTCATGGCTGGTAGGCCATATTTACATTTAGTCATATCAACCTTTCCATCCAAAGCCTTGCAGGGAAATGAGCAAGGGTGTTTCCTAAAATGTCAAACTATTTCTTTGAGGAACGCCACAGCGGCCAAGAACAAGTAGAAGTTATATTGCTGAAAGTGAAAGCGCTCGGTGAAATGACCTCTTGTACTAAAAGCCCTTCAAGGGTCCAAAAGTTCTCACCTACTCCATGTGCATGATGCAGTTTTATGTAAGCACATTGAGTTTATGTGTAATGAAATGTGCTTTATAAATAAAACTGCCAATGTCATTGCAAAAAAAAAGGACCTGAGGATAGTTTTGGTTTCCATCCTTCATAACTATTGCTAACTATCGCTAGCTTGATTGACAGGTGTGTTGCTGCTGTAGGTGCCAGGTGTCTGTTGGACTTCACTGTCTGTGCTTTTTAGAGCATTTAAGCAAAATTCTATGACTAAAAATTTGACATCAGGACACCAGTTAGCTACCATGTAGGGAAAAACACGTATTCCCCTGGTTGATGAGAGGTTGCTGGCTGTCAGTAGGTGAAATCAGTTTCAAAAAAACGTTGCACCAAAAACTTCCTCGTGATTTCTTTGATCACTAGCAGTGATCAGCAGCAGTACTTTGGCTGGAAAACACAAATTTACCCGCAAATATTTGCTAACCAACCAGTGAGCAACAGTGAAGCTTGAAGTGCAAAGCAAACCGAAAACAGAGTCCGTTTACGTTTTTCATGAAATCAACACACAAAAGAAATGGATTTTGAGTGATTTAGCTAATAACTTGAAGCTTATGTGTAAGTTCAATAAGGAAGGTCTGTAATCACTCATCTGCCTGCTTTCCTGGCTGTTTGGCTGCTAGTCTGTTCTTTACATCACTTCCACTTTCCCACTCTGTCAAACTCAATACTGACATCATTACTCTAGTCTAATCATCTTCTTGCTTGCCTCCGCAGGCTCCACTCTGTGCGCTTTAACTCTTAGAGCTCTTTGATTATTTTTCCTTTAAGACTGTCCTTCATGCAATCCACCCCCTCCCTCATTGCTGCGTTAGAGGTCCATCTTCATCTTTACCAGCTCCAGCATCTAGACTCCAGAGGCGTCCGGAGGGGTCCTATCACCACTTGGATTTGATTCTGCCATCTTGCATCACTGGAGTTTAATCACCAAATACATTAATTAATTTCTCTGTCATAGTGAACCACGATTAATTCTCTCAAATGTTGCCTCCTATTCGAACTGTCTTCAACATATAAATAAATGAATCCACATGGCAGGAGCCCAAACACAAGATTTCAGGTTTCAAAACAGAAACCAGTGGGTGACATCATTTTGGATGCAGCCTGGGGGTTTCATTCTTACTGACACACAGCAAAGCTGGTATTTTCCATACACCACAACCAACAAGCAACTCAGCTCCGTCAGCTCTGAGTCACCATGCTGGTGTGACTCGTCTTGTCAGATGCACTAAAGTGAAGCAGGGGTAGATCAGTCATTTCGATCAGAGCGGAGCGGACAGCCTCTGTGTCAAGTTTCATCTCCGAGCCTCGTCAACATAATACCATGGCTATCAGCCTGGATGGGGTGACCCCATTATGTCATTAACTCTGCAGGTGTTAAGAGCATGAAACAAAAGCTCTTCATCAAACACAATTTCACTTGTATTATTACATTACAGGCATTTTTTTCTAGACCTAATTTAGCTCTCAGTGTGTCACTCCTTTTAAGCCTACTCCCTCTTTGATAGCCGACTTTATGCAGTCGCTGACAGGGACACTATTCACTGCCTGAGGTAAAGCCAGAATAGTTGCAGCTCTGCTCTGGCTCTCAGCCTGAGCTGGCCGCTCACATCCATCTGAGAGCGATCAGCAGGAAGTATATCCTGGGGAATGCTGACACCCTTCACCCATCATCGGGCCTGTTACTGTCCACGACAAAGCTAAATTATCTAAAGCTCAGCAGAGAGAAAGGTGAGATCACCTGAAGGGCTGGAAAAAGGCCAGAGCAAAGATTTAGCACTGTAATCCCAATTAAGGCTGATAGAGGGAGAGTGAAAAGAGATGAGGAATAAAGATATTCATTCCAGAAAGCCGGGCAGGATGGTCTTTTTGACATTTTAATCAGTAATCATCAGGCTTTCCAAAGGACAAAATATCTGAAAATCACTTGAGGTCACAGAGCCTTCAATGAAAAGAAATGAAAGGTCACGCGCAAACTCCATGTTTAAGATAAGAACATGGAAACCAGATCGAGGTTCAAGGAGCTTTCTGAGCTATATGCAAATGTGGCCGATAGCATCTTCAAAAGGTCACCGTTCTACACATACTACATCAGTCTGGACACAACTGAACTTTATTAAAATGTTACATCACGCATGGATGTAAATTGTATGCCAACTGAAAAATAACTTTTCCTCTCTGTGACTGTCAGCATTTCATACCGACCACATGTCATACCGAGGTCTAAAAGAACCCGACAAGGCTAAAATCACTGTAGTGTGGTAGATGTGGATCACACCTACAACAGCTATATTTCACAATCAGATAGCCAAACATCACTTACACAGACTGTTCAGATTCAGAATACTTTATTAATCCCTAAGGATATTTTGTAAAATAACTTCCCAGCCCAGATGGTACTCAAAACCACAATCCCTGGTTAGGGAGGCCAGTGCCTTATCCATTAGGCCACTGGGGCTGTATTACCAGATAATAATTTTTTACAATATAAATTAAAAATGTATGTGCCATTTCATAAACTATGTCTCTTGGAAGTTGCATGATGACCTTACTTATACGAGACTCCTTACAGCCAAAACTTATTGTTCCCACATGCTTGGCTGGCGTGATGGGGCAGTGGTCAGCTCTGCTGCCTCCTCGGGGTTTGAATATGCTGGACTGAGTTTTTAGAGGTGCTGTAATAGGGGAGTGTATTTTCACTAGTTTCATAAAGAAATAAAGGGAAATAAAATCTTTTTCTGAATGTCTTTTCAAGAAAATGGTTTGCTGTCTTTCACACCACATCTCAACATCAGTTCAGTGAGGTATTGCTGGACTGTTTGGCACGTAATGACTGCCAGCTAAATACAGTGACAGTCAAACATGAGAAAATGCCAAATGAGTGATGTTTGCAACCCACAGAAGTAAAATAACCACAACAGACAACAAATCAGCTTAAAAATGTTGAGGATTGATGTTTTCCCCACCGTGTGACCTCATTTGTCTTCTATCATGAGCTTTGTTGGCCATGTTTCTACATCATCTGCCTTAAAGTCCTGTAAAGGCTAACAGGTCCTGACATTTTAAATATTTTTTTTGGTTTGGCTTTTTTTGTTTATACTGACTTTGGGTTCGCCAGAATAAGACTCAGCACCAGAAAGCACAGACACTTGCTTCCAAGAAACTCATTCTATGCTACTGACCACTGTGTAGAGTCCCAAAGAATGAGTTTCTTCGCTGGACCCATCCTTAAAGATAAAACACTCACGTATCTGGAGAAATCTTGGAGTAAAGCAGCTCCTTCTTCAATTCAAGTCACCAGCTGTGGTGGTACAAGAATGTAAACTGGGTGCTTCGTATCTCACCTTTGGAAGATTTCCAGCCACACCCACATGGGAGGAGATCTTGGGATAGTCCCAGAGCTCCCTGAAGAGATTATATAACTAATAGGGCCTGGAGGTACCTCAAGCTCCGCTAAGATGAACTGGAAAATGTTTCTGGGAAAAACAGTCTAAAGTCTAAGTCTAAAATGGGAGTGGGAGAAAACTGGAGATGGATGCATGGATGGATTTTTCTCCCTCTGCAACACCTAAACCGGTCATGGCTTCCCCTCCCTGAGCTCTGCAGGAGGTTTCTTTATGTTAAAAGGGACTTTTTGTTGCCTTGAGGCGACTGTTGCTGTGATTTGGCACCGTATAAATAAAACTGAATTGGATGGATTGAAATCACCACTAAGTTTTCATGATTCAAATGATTCTTATGCATATCCTACAATACACAATGGAAATATATAATTAATTGATAGAAGTTTAGATATTAGATTATTATTAGAATCGATAAAAACACTTTAATCATTCCACATTTTGCACACACATGAGCTTCATTAATATAAGTTTTAAATCTCCTACAGTCTGCAGTAATCAGAAACAGAAAAGCCCTTAATTAATATCTTATGAGCAATCTGAGGAGCACGAGCAACCATTACTTTTCACTTTTGTCTGGTTAAGCAGCCTTCAGGGTCTTTACTGCATAAAAAATACTGTATTTATTTCATGCACATCACACCTAAAATAGTCTTGTGAATTCTAAATAAATTCATAAGAAACACATCAATCTCCACTGCAGACAACAGGAATGGGGATCAGAAGTTAAGGAATGGATACAGTCAGTAGAAGCTCCTGAATGTATGAGTGTCTGTGTGCCAAACTGGTGACAGAGACGAAGCTTCTGCTCTTACAGCCAACACGGCCACTTTATCAAAAATGCTGGTGCTAGTGAATTAAGTCTTAGAGAAACCCCTCTTCTGTCTTCTGCTACCCTGCAAAACTCCTGCTGACATCATTCGGTACATCCATGTTTACCGAGAGCAAGATGGCACCAGGAAGAGTCATTATTAAAGAAAAAACAACAACAGAGGAGAGGTATGGTGACAGGAGGCAAAACAGATGGGTGGTGGGAGGGTTATAGATAGTTAAACAGGAACATTTGGGGCAAACACATGTGAACTGCGTGAAGCCGATGATCTGGTCATGAACAATCTGCGTTGGGGGACAAATACGAAACCAATCTGCTGTACATCTGCTGGCACACACTTCTGCTTCTGGTCATTCTTCATACTGACAGAGCGACATGTAGAAAAAGGCAGAAAGACAACAACAGTGATGCAGGTTTAGTTTCTCATCACCAACGTGAATGTAAACAGGACCAAATGCTAGCAAACAGCTGCTGGAATTTCTCACTCAAGAGCACGCTCAGAAAAATAAAATCAAATGGTTTCCATGGTGACTTCTTCCCCTGAAATCCCTTTCAGACTTATTCAAATGCCCTCATAATCCTCACAGATGCCTTGCCAAAACACAGAACAACTTGCCCTGACAGCAGAAAGAAAATTAACCTTTCACGCTCTCTTCTTTAAAACCGTCTTACATTTCGACACAATGCAGGCGACAAGCATTCTTCACATTTGCTCTCAAACAATAGAAACAAAAGAGCAAATTAACAGTAGAAGTAGGAAACATATGAGGCAGTAGGTCTGTTACCACAGCAGAGTTTTACAACAGTTTCAGGTGTGTGGAAGCAGGCATGTGACTTTACTTGTTTTTATGGTATCGATATAAATAAGTGTGCTTTTTTTCTTTTACCCCTAGAATACAGAATAAATTCACTTATGGCGTCACTTATAGAGTCAAAGTAGGACAGCAACCTCATTGAGACCTTGGAGGGGAAAAAGAAAGACTGAGCGTGCAGCACCTTCAGCCTCTGAGAAACCTTTTCTGATTACAAGATGTTTGCACAGGTTGCCTGGCAATTTGTCTCCAAACAATCGCTGTCTTACACTAATAGTTGTTTCCCTTTTTGTATTACACTAACTCTTTTTCACGTCCAATATAAAGCATGATTATTAAACATGATCACATGTTTGTGTGTCCCTCATCTGCCCCTTTTAAGTGACTCTCAAAGATGAGGAGACTTGTACTTCCCTCACTGACAGTGGAAGACTGTTCCAGAAGCTCACTCCCTGATATGACAGAGCATCTGTGAAAAGGTGCCAGTTCACAATCACCTCTAACAGTGGATCGAGTCAGTCGAGACCCGGCAACACTGCTAAACTTTTGTTTAATAAAATCACTCATTGGTGGAGGCGCCAGACCATGTATAACTTTGTATATTAGACAGGAAGATTTAAATAATATAATATACAACAGTGATATGAAAAAGGTTTTTTATCTAATATTTTCAATGCTCTTTTGTAGCACACTTCAATTGGCCCAATAGCAGCAAAGCTCATATAGGACCAACTTGTAATACAGTATTCAATATGAGCCAGTATCATAGAGTGCAGGAATGTAATCGCTGCTGTGTCTGTTAATGATGTGCGGATATGTCTAAAGTTCTGTATATTAACATTTACAGTTTTCACTACTTTTTTAACGTGTTTTTAAAGGATAATTTTGAGTCTAGTAGCACTCCCAAATACTCAAATTCCTCAACATTAATTAGTTCTTGTGCACCCAGGCAAACTTTTACTGCAGCCGCAGTTGTTTTAGGTTTACTAAAAAACATTGATATGGTCTTTTTAACATTAAGGCACAGGCATGAGTCAATCAGCCATTTTTGTAAATCATGTAATGCCAATGAAAGCCGATGGGCTGCATCAGCAGCAGTTTTGGCTTGTGTAAAAATTACCGTATCATCAGCATACATAATCGTGTCCACATTTTTGCACACATTGGGCAAGTCATTTACATAAAGTGAAAATAACAGGGGGCCTAGAATTGAACCCTGAGGGACACCTTGCGCACAGTAAAGATAGGGTGACTTGCTATTCTTTATTTGCACGCATTGTTTTCTATCTGATTGATAAGACTGTATCCATTTAACGGTGTGATTACTAAAGTTAAATGTTGACAGTCTAGACAAGAGCTTAAGATGATTCACAGTGTCAAACGCACGCTTGAAATCAAGAAAAACAGCCGCAACATAACTGCTTTTGTCTAAGTAAGATTTCACTCTCTCAACAAAAACACAGACAGCCGTTTCAGTTGAATGAAGAGTGAGAAATCCGAATTTCAACTTGACATCCTGTGTATGCTGGGTTTTAAAATACTGTCGTTCACAGCTGTATATCCTGCTCAGGTCAGTTGATCAGCAGCTTGTAGCAGTTCCTATTGTAGCTCCTCGGCTTTCTCAGTTGCAGCTCTGGAACTTTGGAACAACCTCCTCCTCCAAATTAGGTCATCCAAATATTCAAATCCCAGCTGAAAATTCCCAATTGTTATTGATGTTGTTTGTTTTACTGTTTATGTTTTTAACTTTTAAAAACTTTTATTTGACTAATGTTTGAATTGTTTTTCATATTTTTAAATGGCTTAAATGATTTGCAATACACAAACAACTCAAGCTCCACCCCCCCCCCCCCACCCCCCCACCCCCCCATAATAAGCAGATGTATAAGCAGATGGATGGATGGATGGATGGATGGATGGAGTAAATTGTTGTCATGCAGTCTGTTTAATGTTGTGTATAAATGAATAAAGTAAAAAGATTTGCTTCTAGGAGGACTTGGACATTAGCACTGGGAGCAAACTGAAAAACAAGTGGGATACATCCTGGACAGGTTTTGAATCCATTACAGAGCTAATGCATAGAGTCAGACAACCATTCACCCTCACATCCAGACCGACAGCTTATTGATCACCACTGAAATGTAGGCAGGCACAGGGAGAACGTGTCAGTTTAGTTGCTGTTTCAAGCCTAGAATCTTCTTTCTGTGGGGCCACTCTACCACCGTCCAAAAATCATCTGTCTAAAATTTTAAGTCATCTCTGAAAAGCTCTGCAGGATTTTGAGGCACTCTTTATCCAAAGAAGGGGAAGCTGTCGCCGTGACTCACTGTAACACAGCCTCAGGACCCGTTTTGTCAGGAAGGACTCAAACCTTGCTTTGATTTTTAAAAAGTTCATGTGCTATTGTTTCTCCCACCTACTCTTACTTTTCACAGCTAAACTCAACTTCTCCCGGCCCACTGGATTTCCGCCTATTGAAATCACTGTTAATAAGTGCAGTGCATTTCTAGCTCATTAACAAGTTGATATCAGCAAACTGCAGAGACCATGTAGCTCCTTCTGAATTGGCTGAATCAACTGTATTAATGTTGGTAATTTAATTTACCAGGATGTCTGAGGACAGGTGGTTCTTCCTCAGAGTCCTCAAGAAGAAGAGGCGCTGGTGAGCCTTCTTGACCAGCTTGGAGCAGTTGGTCGTCCAGGTGAGATCCTCGGAGATGTGGACTCCCAGGAACTTGAAGCTGCTCACACGCTCCACAGCCGTCCCCTTAATGTGGATGGGTGGATGTGGGTCAGCATTCCTCCTGTAGTCCACGATGAGCTCCTTGGTCTTCTCGGTGTTAAGCAGCAGGTTGTTTTCTGTCGCACCACTCAGCCAGACGATCCACCTCCTCCCTGTAGGCGGCCTCATCGTTGTCACTGATGAGGCCAATCACCGTGGTGTCATCTGCAAACTTAATGATGGTGTTGGAACCATCAGCAGGTCTGCAGTCGTGGGTGAAGAGGGAGTAGAGGAAAGGGCTCATCACACAGCCCAACGCACAGCAATTCTGGACGAATAATCCGGTTAAAAGTAGATAAAAAACCGCTAAATAGCAGATTCTGGAGAGACACTGAGCCTCGCGTTGTTCACGCGCCGCCATCTGGCTATAATAATGAGCTCTTCCAGCAAATTCCCCACTGCTGGTAAGTTTGACATTTTTGTAAGCGTTCAGCAGTCAGTGTGTTGCATTAAATTCGCTACATGTCTGCTTTAATGAAGTTACGATTTTCACTTCAACTCTCACTGTCACTCAACTCCCTCTCATTCCCATGTACAGTGCAGTGCCAGTTTGTCAAAAGCAGGGAAAACTCCAGAGCTAAGAAAATGAACAACAGTGCAGGACGACAAATCCTGTCTTCAAGGGTTCTGGTCTGGTGTTACGCTTCTGTTTAGGTGGAAGGGAGTGCAAAAGGATGTAACCAGACGTCATTGGTTAAAGGTATTATTTATTAATGCAAACTCAGACAAGAACAAGACACCAAAACCTGAATGTAAAGTACTCCGGGGTGAACAACAGTCTATGGAGGGACTTTGTGGAATAATATGGAGGAGGATTTGGAAAGATGCACAAATAGAAATCAGTTTAAATAAAAAACCAAACAAACAGGAATTGCTCAGCAGTTTCTTTTTGATGTGAATATGATGGCTTTCAGGGGTTTTTTTCAGTGGCCGGACACAGCTGGCACATCAACGGGCCACACCATGGATTCAGCCAATCAGAAGGGGACTCGTCAGGCGAGAGCTGTAATATATGGCCAAGCATACGTGTGAGGAATTGGAAGTAAGACTGTTCTTGATGAGTGGATGATGAATAAACACCAGGTTCTTCTCTTCAGCTCTCCACATTCATGCATGGAGTCCCACTGAAACTATTTTCTCCAACACTTTCTGTTCTTGCAGAGGACTGGGGGTGGGGGGTGGGGGGGTTCTGTGATCCATCACGTCACAGACACACGGATAGTGGCCATCTCCAGCTGACTCACAGCCCTCTTTCCCAGGATTAAAACCCATCCTCTAACCCCTTCTTCTTCAGTATCACGACTGTTTCTCAGGAAGTGTAATCTTTTTCCTGCCTCTTTCCACAGATAAGAGCCACACTCCATCAGCGGGTGCCCTCATTCCCAAATGTATGCTCTTTTTTTTTTTTGCAAAGTCATGCAGGCTGCTCTCCAGAATTTATGGGATGCTTTCAAAAAATACTCCCCACTTTCATTTCCTCTCCCGAAGCCTTTCACTGTCATTCAAACTAAGACCCTCGAGTGGAGTCACAGAACAATTACACTGTACGGACACATAGGATATGGAGGATTAGCTATTCATATCACGCGGGAGTCGGGTCTGCCTTCCCTACATATAAGCAGGCGGCCCACGTACTGTAACCTAATTACACAAGAAGCTGTAATTCGGAGCTGCTAACCACAAAACACATCTCCCCGGAGCAGCCATATTATCTCTGCTCAGCAACCCTGTACAAATAGGAGAATAGTCCTCCGGATCACCCGCGTCGGCACTTCTGCCTGCAGGAGTTTATTTATTTCAGTGTGTGCATGAATGCGATGTCTACCTGATTTCCCCTGCCCTGCTGTGGCAGAACTACACTTCAGTATGCTGAACGTGTCGTCGGCTGTCTGACAGCCTCCACCTGAGGCTCTGCTCCCGTTTCCCTCCCCTGATAACGCGCTGCCCAGAAACACCACAGTCTCGTCTGGTTTATTCAGCACAGAGCTCTCTGGAGGGCCGGATGGGAACATCGGCAGGATGTCCAGCAGTGGTACATAGTTTCCTCCACCTTTCTCCTTCACACTTTTTTTCTCTTTTGTTTACTTTCATTTGGTTTTGTTTTCTTTTTCATTTTCACCAGCCTTTCGTTTCTTCCTGTTTATTCCATTTCAAGTCCTGTTTCTCTTGTTCTTTGTTCTTATTTTCCTTGTTTTCCCCTTTCTTTCCTTTTCTTGACTTTGTGTATTCCTTTCTTTCCCTTCTTTCTTCCTTGTCTGTCCTTGTCCTTCATTTTTCCTCATTTTTCTCTTCCTGTTGTTCAACAGTTTCTTCTCTTTCTTTACCAAATTCTCTATTTTTCCCCTTTTAACACCAGATTTTCCCTTTTTCCATAATATCTTCGATTTCCTGTCTTCGTCTGGTACTTTTTCCTCTTTCTTTCCCATCTTTTGTCTGCACTTTCTCCTACCTGACCTTTCTGTCTCATTTTACTCCTCTTGATTCTTTTCTGTCTTATTTTCCCTCATTCTTTTCTACCAATTCCTTCTTTATTTATTTCTTACTCGTTGACTTTCTTTCCATTATCTTTTCTTACATTTCAAATGAAGTGCTCTCACACTCACATGCTGAGGCATTTATCTGAAAGTGTGCCCCATGGTACGCTCTCTGTGTGTGTTTGTGATCTTTTAAAGGTCACAGCAGTGTAAAAACCAGCAGTGCAGTCCCTCCCTCTGACCTCCCATCATGACAAACATGAATGTCACTCCTTTGTTTGCCTTCGTCTTCTCTGCTCTTTTTTCTCCATCATAACACATCGCTGTCCCTTGGGATGATGGGATATTGTTGTACGTGTATGTGTGGGTGCCTTGCACTGAAAACAGCCGGAGCATGGTTATTTTACTCTGTGTGGGGATAAACAGCAGTTGTATTGTTCTCTGTGGGTTTTGCTTTGTCACAGAGAGGAGAAACAGACAGCCCGCTGCGAGGATTTGAATGTTAGTAAAAAAAAAACAAACTCACACTCAAGGGCAGATAATGTGGCTGTGTCGGCTGATAATGTGACACATGGATGTGAATATTAATGAAATGTGCTCTGAAGATAATGGTTAAAATGTTTTTGACATCTGTGCCATCACTGCATTTGACATTCATGGCCTAACGGTGCATTACCCCTCAACAGGAAGCTTTGCTTTCAGTGAGGAGACAGACGCTGGTGGATAATGCTGCCCGACCTCACCAGGAAAAAGACAATACTCGCTGATTTTTGAAGGGCAAAAAAGCGTCTCTGGTTATAAATGCTATTTCTCGCAGCAGTGTGAGTAAGTGCGTGAAAATGTCCTTTTCAGAAAAGCGCTGGCACATGGTGAGGAACAAAATGGAGAGAAATTTGACTTCTAACATTACTGAAAGGTCTATTTTGACTTAAATCAGAGTATGACTGGAAAACTAATTAAGTGGTTTTCGTATCTAAGCCACCTGCCAACCACTGGTGCCAAGAAAAACTTCACCCATAGACAGTAAAGATAGACGTGGCCATCATGATGTCACCCACTAATTCCTGAATTCCCAAAATGAGTGTTTCTACCATCGCCATCTTGGATGGTTTTAGAGCCACCCAGTGGTCAGTTAGCAGGTTTTTGAAGACAAGTCATGGTAATCTGTTAGCGACCAAAGCAATCACATGAAGGTTTTTAGTGCAACACCCTCTTTGTGACTGATTTTACCCAGTAACAACCAGCAGCTACTCGGCAACTGACCGAGGGCTACATATTTTTCCCTTGATACCAGAGGCTGTCGGAGAGCGCCGACGTCCTGTCTCTAGACCTGTGGGCCTGATAGTCCTAACCTAACAGTCAAAGACACCATCGAGTAAACACAAACGCTATCAGACCTGAAGGCTCAGTGTAGAAATGCTTAAAACATGCATTCTTTCAAATCACCAGCAGGAGGAGACACTCAAGGTTACCTCCAAACGCAGTTTGTCAGTCACTACCTCAGTAACGTTGCTAGGGTTGCAAAAATGTCATAGTAGTCACACAAGTATCCATCCATTACCACAAACTGTGGATGAGTTATGGCACCCTCTGATTCTGGATTCTGCATTTTGAAGCCTCGGTGGAATCCTTTCGGCTGCCTCCGGGTTTGTTTTCTGCAGCTAGAAGTGACCGTCATTTGATGAGAGGATGGAGCGGTGAATTATCAGCTAATGCTAGCTGAGTCACAAACCGTACAGGTGCAATGCAGAGCCGATTATCTAATTATTGAAAAGTAACAGACTGAAAAAATACTGGGCTTCACTCATCATATCTGATGCACAATTCAGTTAAAATGTTCTAAGAAAAAAAAAAAAGCTCCAAAACCACAAGCACAGTGGAGAGGTCAAGTTTAGGGACTAGATTTAGCATAATGCAAATGGATGAATTATGGATCCAGAGTGAACATTAACCCTAAAGTCATTTTTTACTATTAAAAAGAATTAGCTGAAGAATGATCTCCAAGACTGACGCAGAGAATCTTAGTAAAAAAAATAAACCGCTGTCTCTTTCCTGATTTGCATTTAATTTGTTTATAAGTATTCAGCACACAGTCTCAGTGAGTTCATTTGTCAAGATGTTCACTTGAGAAGATTATTCGGTGTGATACGTTGTAAAATCCTGACATTTATCAAGCCCTCGCAGCTTGGAGAGCAGCACAGAAGAAGGGCACGATGGGTCTTTGGAGTGTGCAGTTCATGTGCAGCTGAGCTCCGAGTGCAGCGAAGCATGGAAACACAACAAGGCCTCACGTAGATGACTGTTATGTATGCACACACAGGCACCATTAAAAGTGAAGACGTCTGGTAAATTGAACCGTGGTACGCAGGAATGTCGGAAACGTGCTGGAACATTAGATGGTTCACCTGAGCGACCCTGGTGAGCATGTGAGCGGAGCATGAACATGTCCTGCTGTTAGTGGTTCTTATGTGGATGAATCATCACAGTTGGTGAGACTTAATGGAGCAGAGAAGATAAAAACCATCATAACAGGCTGTGGAGTTGAGGCATCCCTCTATGCCTACTTACTCCTCTGGTCCTCCATCTACTTCTTTAATCTCCGACTTCCGACTTCCTCCTCACTATTCTCTCCCAGGAGCCTTCCTACACTTCCCAAAAACTCCCCTGTTTGCTTTTTCGTCTCCCACTCGCTCACAGGTTTCTCTCCCTTCTCTGTCTCTCTCCTGTCATCTCCTCTTGTGTGTGGATGAGAAGCCACTGAAGCAGAATGAATCTCCTCTTCTTGCTCTCGGCTGTTGCACGTGCTCAGATATGACATCACATCTCAGATGCAACACGGGGGCTATTACATAACACACACACATACTTCAAATTTATAAAGTGGTATTTTATATTACTGTGAGATATAAAAATATCATAGTTTACAGCGGTGCATTCCTGCAGGTATTAAACAGCATATAATTTATTATATAAATGTATTTTACAGTTTTATCCTACGTCTTATTCATGTCGACAATATTTAATAACACCAGTGCCCACTCAGCTCCGTTAGGTTTTTATGACATGTTGCAACCAGAAGTTTTTTAAAATGATAAAAATGAAAAACTTAACCAAGACCTACACACTCAACACCAAACAGCTGCAACAGTGAGCATCATGGTGGAGGATATTTTTATCTTAGGATTTGGTGGAGACCGAACAAGAGTAACAAGGATTTGTTTTAGTGGCCAAATGAAGCTTAATGTGTGCCAGATGTGTGTTGTGACTTTTTTAAGCGGTTTAAAAAGCGTTATTGATATTTATCATACATTTGTGCTTCAGCTTGTATAACCATGTAACTGTCCACTCTGAGACAGTAAAATAAAAACAATAAAGCACAAAGAAGCCACTGTATGATACTGCAGACCAGTGGTTGTTGGAAATACAGCACAAGGAAGCACCACCTGATGACACTACGGTGAACTACTCCATCACAGGGTTGCCTGTCACAATTGTATCTCCTTTAGAGGATTATATTAAATGTTTAAATGGGACGTACGTTACAAACTTCCTTCACAGTCATCTTCCCTTTACAGCTGCTACTTCATTATAAATGCCCTTTGCCCGTTTGGAAGATTTGACTCATAACTTTAAAGCAATAATAATAATTTAAACCCAGCAGCAGAGCAGGGGAAGATACAGTTTGTGCTGCAGGATGCATTTTTATTTCAATGAGGAAAAAATACTTTTGCGGTATAACAACATGTTCTTTTATTATATTTTTCCATTTTCTGTCACTTATTATGGCGCTAACTGTTTAATGTTTTCCTTTTACAACAGGAAGCTAATTCCTCCATATAGATAGAAACTATTTAGCCTTGACTACATGTGATATTTACAGAACTGATGTCACTTCAGTTTAGGTTGATCACTTCTGATTTGTTTCTTTAATTTTGAGTTTAGGGTTTTACAAGTTTAGATTGTACTGCATCCGTTGCCTTTGTGTGTTATTTTCTTGTGCTAGCCTGGCTGGTCACTGTGAACTGTTATTTTCCCTCAAAACATTTTCATTCAGCTTCATTGCACTTCTTGTTTTTTAAACCTGGTTTACCTGCAGTAGGCGTATGCCCCACAGTTTGAGAGTCACTGGGTTAACTGGTCATCCTAAACCGCCTCTCTGTGTGTTCGCCCCGTGATGGACTGGCAACATGTACCCTGACACTCTCCAAATGACAGCTGGGATAGGCTCCAACACCCTCAGAAATCTAAAGCTGAATAAGCTATTAGGAAAATGGATGGACGGGTTCCAAATGCTAATAAGGTTATGTAATAAGATGCAAACGAGTTTCGTGAGTTGTAAAGCTTTCTGATTTCCTAAATAGATTTCCTTTGTTTTAATCAGTCAAACAAACAAGCAAACCAACAAGCAAACACACAAAAAGTGAAATCAAATGGCTAAAAACACAAAGTGGAGATGAGGAAATTCCTGTCAGGAAAACTACAATTCTTAGAAAAGGAAAGAACAATCGGTTTGAACCCAAGAGTTAAATATATGACACTCGTTACTGCAGACATTAAAAAGCTGACTTACAAATTCCGATCCATCAGGAGTGTTTAAATGTGGTGGCATTTTTCTCCTTCTCTCTTGGACATCTGCATTAAAGCACCTTTTAGTTAATCAAGTGTCCTCACTTTGAAAGAGCACAGAGGCTGTGGAGCATCTCTTCACAGATGCAGGCTGGGTTTGTGATATGCGTCTGCCATGATTATGCGTGATCACAGGCAGCGGACACGCTCTAAAGTGCCCCCCCCCCCCCCCCCCCCCATGTTGTGCGCAGGTTTCCAAGCATGGTTGCCATGGAAATGCTTTTAGTATACCAGGCTGCCTCATTTTAGTGTGTTGCAGCTTGTGAAGTGCGTTGATGGCTGGGAACATTATGACGTCACATCTTATGAAGACTCTAGAGCGGCTCTTCCTCAACTTCCTCCGACCACAGGTACAACATGCCCAGGACCCACTACAGTTTGCATACAAGGCGGGTGTCGGAGTGGAGGATGCCATCCTGTACCTCCTACACAGAGCCCACTCACACCTGGATGGGGGAAAAGGCACGGTCAGGATACTGTTTCTTGACTTTTCCAGTGCCTTTAATACCATCCGGCCCTGTATGCTTCAGGAAAAACTGAACAGGATGGAGGTGGACCCCTGCCTGGTGGCTTGGATCTCCGACTACCTCACCGACAGACCACAGTACGTCAGGCTGAAGGACATCACGTCTGACACTGTGGTCAGCAGCACAGGAGCACCACAGGGAACTGTGCTGTCCCCTCTTCTCTTCACCCTGTACACCTCTGACTTCGGCTACAACTCTGAATTATGCCACATTCAGAAGTTTGCAGACGACACAGCCATCATGGGGTGTATCTGGGATGATCAGGAAGAGGAGTACAGAAGTCTGGTGAGGAACTTTGTCGCATGGAGTCACACAAACCACCTGCAACTCAACACCTCAAAGACTAAGGAACTGGTTGTGGACTTCGGGAGGTCCAGAGAAGGTCCACTGCCGGTTCAGATAGAGGGGGAGGAGGTGGAGGTGGTCAACAAGTACAAGTACCTCGGGCTGTGGGTGGACAATAAACTGGACTGGTCATGCAACACAGAGCACCTGTATAAAAAAGCCCAAAGCCGACTGTACTTCCTCAGGAGGCTGAGGTCTTTTAACATCTGCAGGAAGCTCCTGAGGATGTTTTACCAGTCGGTGGTTGCTGGAGTACTTTTCTATGCTGTGGTGTGCTGGGGGAGCAGCACAGCAAAGAGGGACTCATCCAGGCTGGAGAAACTGATCAGGAAGGCTAGCTCTGTGGTCGGCATGAAGCTGGACACTCTGGTGACAGTGGCAGAGAAAAGGACATTAAAGAAACTGATGGACATTATGGACAATGCTGGGCATCCTCTGCACACGGCCATAAACAATCAGAAGAGTCTGTTCAGTGACAGGTTGCTTCTCCCCAAGACAAGAACTAACAGACTTAAAAACTCCTTTGTCCCACACGCCATCAGACTGTTTAACTCCTCTCTGGAGGGGAGAGGGAGGGGAAACAGGAGGACAAAGGAGGGGGGAACAACTAAGCTGTAGTGCCTCTTCACCTCACTGTACAATACCTTGTGCAATACTTTTTGTAAATAGTCAACAGTGCAATAGACTCAATACTTGAAATGTGCAATTCACTTGTATTTTTATTTTTTATTCCTATTTATTCTATTTATCCCCTTTGTATATTTTATTTATATTTGTCTCTGTATTTATATATGTGTGTGTGTGTGTGTGTGTGTGTGTGTGTGTGTGTGTGTGTGTGTATATATATATATATATATATATATATATATATATATATATAACAATTCTGTAACTGTAACTTCGGTCGTTGCTGTGCTTTTTGGAAGTCGAATTTCCCAGAGGAACCCACCCGAGGGATTAATAAAGTTCTATCTTATCTTATCTCTTAAAGTGCTTTTACAAAGAGATGGGACCAGAATTAGAACTTCCTGTTTGGAACTAGAATAAGAACAGGTATGGAATTTTATGAGAGCAGAGGAAGCTTTATATAACTCAGTTACATGAAACAAGGACCAGCTGAACTTGTATGATAAGGCTTTAGGTAAGTCCGCTATCTCTGTCCATCCTTGTGAGTGCATGTGTGAATAGACACACATATGGCACCTACCCAAACCACTGAATTCAGGTGTTTCAATCACTTCCATGTCCACATGTATATACAATCAAGTGCCCATGTATGCAGACCGCTTCTACAAACGTTTGTAAAAGAATAGTTCACTCTCCTCACTACTAAATATTCCTCAGTCAACTGTTATTGAGATTATAGCAAAGTGGAAGTGGACAGTGAGGTGCATAGTGAGCATGCATCGCCAACTTTCTGCAGAATCAGTCGCTACAGATTTCCAAACTTCATGTAGCCTTCAGATTACCTCAAGAGTTGTGCATAAAGATGTTCATTGAATGGGTTTCCATGGCAACCAGCTGCATCCAAGTGAAGGGGGGGATTACGATGTGGAGTTGTTTTCAGGAGTTAGTCTCGTCCTCTTAGTTCCAGTGTAAGGAACTCTTAATGCTGCATTTTGGACAACTTAATGCTCCCAACTTTGTGGGAACAGTTTGGAGCCGACCTCTTCTTTTCCCAACATGACTGCACCACTATGCAGAGCAAGGTCCATAAAGATGAGCCATGGATGAGCAGGTTTGGTGTTAAAGTCTTGTTCTCCATCTGATAGAACGGATGAATTAGAGCGGATACTGTGCACCAGAACTTCTCATCCAACATCAGTGTCTGACTTTACAAATGTGCTTCTGGAAGAATGGTCAAAAAATCCCATAAACAGTCCTAACCCTCACGGAAAGCAGAGGAGATGAAGCTATTATAGCCACAAAGAATTGTCCAACATCACATGTGGATGTTGGCCAAACCCTGTGGATTAACAATGGGATGTTGTTCAAGTTCATATCCATGTTGTCACAGGCTGGGTCGGAGACCCAGCACTTTGAGTTTTCTTTGTATTGTTCTTATTTTTTGAGATGTTGTTAGTTTTGTGTTATTTCCTATTTGCCTTTAGTTTAGGCAGTTATTGCTCCTGGGTTTTCTGTTTGAGTTCTTGCATTATTCATCACATATTTGGTATGTTAAGTTTGTATTGTCATGTCTAGTTTTAGTGTTTCCTGTTTTATTCTGACAGTGTCATGTGTTCTTTGGTCATTGTATTTAGTTTCACTCCTCCTGGTCCTGTCATTAGATTCATGTCAGTCAGCTGTTTCCTCATGTGTCGCCACTTCCCCTGATCACCTCATGTCTGTATTTAAGCCTTTTGTTTTCTTCATGCCATTGTCAGTTCGTCTGTTTATCTCACCAGGGTCACAGTTTTAGTCATGGTCTTAGCCTGTTTACCTCACCTCAGTCATAGTTCTAGTTTTCGTTTGTTATGTATTATTAGTCTTAGTCATGGTCTTTGTTTATTATTTTTCCACCACAGTCATAGTTTAGGTTTTGGTCTCAGTACCATTTAGTATTTTGTTTCTTAGTGTTTTTGCCTGTTTGTTTTTGGTCTCTTGGTTCATTTCCCTGCCGTCATCGCATTAAAGGTTCACCTTTCTGTTAATCATTACAATTCCTCGTCATCATCTGCTTTTGGGTCCTGTTTCCACACACATCGGCGCACCCCGCCGTGACACATGTGAAGAGCATGTGAATAATATAGCGTACGTGCAGGTCTCTCATCAGGACGAGTTCTGTCACATGCCAGGCAGTGGTTACTTTATTCCTTTTACTTGAGATATCATTACATGCTGCAAAAAAAAAAAAAAAACTGACGAGTTACTGAGGGGCAGATCAGAATAAAAAGTTCCCAATTATCACATCACCAAGGAGAAGTGCATGAATAACACAGAATCAAGTACAGCAGATAATGATGAGTTACTTGGAGACGGAGCGAAACTATGAATAAATAATTAGGTGAGGGGTAGTTCATAAATATCTGTGAGACAGAGTTGACTTTCTTCATGT
The DNA here is from genome assembly GCF_057381915.1 of Diplotaxodon limnothrissa. NCBI lineage: Eukaryota > Metazoa > Chordata > Actinopteri > Cichliformes > Cichlidae > Diplotaxodon > Diplotaxodon limnothrissa. The sequence continues at coordinate 29,857,372 of NC_140603.1, read as the reverse complement.
AACTTGTTCCTGATCTAAACCACCACTGAGGGCTGAGCAGCACAAACTAGTAACCACACATCCTTAATCAACAATGGCTCTGGTGCCTTTGCATCCCTTTAATTGTGCCTCTGTGGTCTCTTGAAATTTCTTTTGTTCATTTTGGATTTGTTTTTGAATATTTTTGTCTCTCGGTGGTTTGTTGGAACTTCATTGCAGTCATTTTGTGGTATTAATGGTTTGAGTATAAACTGCATGGCACTTCAACCATATTTCACACACATTGTAAGCTTTTTATTCATGTCACTTTATAGTATTCAATTTAAATCCTGCAGGGGCCTCAAAACAACTCGATCATTCAACGTGTTCTCATCCCAGGGTATAAAAACCTTTCATGTCAGATAAAGACATATGTTTGTCTTGATCAGTCCTTATTATGGGATGAAATGTGTTCTTTTTCACTCATTGTGTTTATACAACACTACATTTAATCATTTCTTACTTTTACCTTCTGCCTTTCTTCTCGACGTAGGTCGAGGTGCTGAAAAATAATTTGTTGTCTTTTGAAAAGACTGAATCTGAGTAAAATGAACAAATAAATCAGGCCTCACAACATTAACCTTGTGTGTCAGGAACCCGTCTCGTTATTGCTGTAACCCAGTGTGTCTGGGCAGTGACAACAGTGCCTCTGACATCCTGATGTTATTTAATGAGCCGTGAATGGGAAGAAATGAGCTGGGTCGTTACTTTTTTATAGCTGCATTTGATATTATCACATTCAAAAGTACAAAGTTTCACTATGATTTCACTATGAAATACAGAAATGAATAAATTTATTATAGTTACCTATTGATTTATTGAAATAGCCTCCCATTCATTCTATAGTAACTCAACATAGACTAGACAACAGACTCAGACTTCAGTTTTTGCTGAGGAATGACTCATCTGTAGCTGATGCAGGCACTTTCCAATTCATGGCTCACTCGGTCCTCACTCATTACTTACATTTCTCTGAACCGCTTCTTTTTCCTCTCCTCTACCTGCCATTTTCTTCTCTTTATTCCTTTGCATTGTTTTCAGCTTATCGTACCACTACTGGGGTAAAGTGAAAGAGGAAAATGAAATCAAAGGTGTGCCGTGTATCTCAGGGCCTGCTGGCTCCAGACTCGGCCATGCGTGGCTGTGATCAGGGAATACTGATCCACACTGAAGTCGCTGATGTTATAAATATTGGATGAGCTCATCTGTGACTGAGAAGAGGAAGGGGCAACGGCCAAAACACCATGAATTGGAGCAAATGCTGTCACACAAAATGCGAACGCTAACACATCCACCCACGCAGCAACTACACAGATGCTCTTTTTCTTTTAGTCTCTATTCACATTGAAAATAATACTCTATATGTGTACAGACAAGCTTACTGCCACCGCTTGGATGCTTTCTGAATGTGTAATGAATGTATATGTAAATTAGCATCCTTCACTCCTCATTGTCACTCCTTATCATAACATGAACAGCCAAACTCCTCCAAGTGCGACGCCTTCACGTGTGGCGGCTGTCGGCTCACGTGCAAACTACTCAGGAGCAAATGTGAGTGAGAGAGCAAGCAGATACAGATTTATAGATAGAGAGAAAAGAGAGAGAGAGAGTTTTTATTCTTTCTCAGATGCTGATTGGTAAAAAGGGCTCTGAAAACGCTGAATTAACCTGTGATGAATGGCAGTGCTGAGCCAGGAAGATGTGTTTCCATGGAGATGGTTTGATGGAGTATCTGCAGTCTAACAGCTACTGATGCAGATGGTGGTTTAAAAAGCTGTGTGGGTGGTGAGTGGCGCTGACCTCACAGGTCAACTGCCATGCAGACCTACCATGTGTCAAAGTGGACCCTTCAGGAAGAACTAAATGACATAAATAAGTCCTCCATGTTCTAGAGCAGGTCTCACACGTGGAGTAAAGCAGGCTTTTTTGTTGCTCAGTGGTTTAACTTCATCAAAAGTCCTTTGAGAAGGAAGTCTTATCACTCAGAAGCAATCTTTGAAATGCCTTCAGACAGTTATTTGATCATTTTAAGGCTAAAAGAATGGCAGAGAGCGCCAACATTACTTTCTATGGCCTTGCAGGGATTACTTTGTTTTGTAGGTAGTTACACAATCTGTGTTTCCCTTAATGACAAGCCAGCAGGACTGGGGGAAATAACAGTTTGGCATTTGAAGGTTAAATTGAATCCCGAGAAGTAAAAGGCTAACTATAAATGAACTAAACCTGCTTTTGATTTTCCAAAGAATAAGCTCCTCTGGTCAGCATGATGCTGAATAACAGCTCTGGATAAATCCTGACAACTGCCTCCTCTGGGGCATTTCCAGAGTCCATGAGTGGGGTATCAGCTTCCATGTCTAAAGATATGCAGTTACTGTGTTTGGTTAACTGGTGATAAACTGGCCATAGGTTTGGATTTAAGTGTGAACAGCTGTCTGTTTCTTCATGCTAGTCCTGTGGCAGATTGGCGACCTGTCCCGGGTGTACCTCGCCCTATGGGATAGGCTCCAGCCCACCCATGACTCTGAATTGGATAAGTGGACGAGAATGGATGGATGCTATCAACTTATTTATATTGTAAGACACAACGTAGAAGTGTCTGAAGCTCATTTTAGCCACTGACTTTATTACATGAGTCTAATTAATGCAAGACAACTTATTTCAGGGTTATAAGACTCATCCTGTGGCACTCAGTGCTCACAGGGACATAAAAACTACACATATATAATCAAATCTCGTACAAACCATATCAATCTAATCAAAACTGCTTCAATACTTTTGAACTTTGAACCGAAATTAAGTTGTTGTTGGGTTGAGGTTTTTTTTTGCAAGTGGTACCTCTACTACACATGTGTGCAGTTTCATTAGTGGCTCATGCCAGTGTGCTAATTCACTTTATGAATAAATTAATAGCCCCATCTCTCTGCTCAGAGCCACCTTTGCTATGAGCAGAGAGACAGGCCTGCCATCATACAGATGAAATGGTCATGAACCTCTAGCTAAAAAGCTTTTTAATGACCCTGTATTTCTCCCACGGACGTTTATTTTTAATTTTATTAATAATCTGTTGTTGTTGTTGTAAAGTAACATCTTTAGGTATTTTTGATAAGGGCTCATTTACACACTATATTTTCTGAAGATTATAAAGAATTCTAGGTGTTGTGTGAGGCACCACTAGTTGTTTGGGTCAAAGCCAGGGGGCACTGACTTCTAGTGGTGACAGGAGCAAAGGAGCCATGAAGGAGGTCGAGGTGGATGAACAGATGGACAAAACATTGAACCTGAGGTCAGGAAGCTTCTGTTTGTCCCTGACTCAGATAGTCAGTATGGTTTCTTTTAGTTATAAAGCCTTAACCTTAATCATACATTTCTTCATTAGGAAGAGCCACTAAAGAGCTTTTTTTTTTGGGGGGGGGGGGGGGTAAGCTTCACTGATAACCTATAAGATTGTTCTTATTGTGAAGGAGTCATGAAAAGGAGACAGAGAGTGGGGGAAGGAGTTGTACCCAGACCACTCCATTTAGGCTTGAAGCATGTTGCTGCTGCTCAACCACTGAGCTAAACCAGCACCAATGAAAACCTGCTGTGAACCAAATTATTTCATAAACTCTAAAAAGTATGCATGTGCACCAAATATTCACCACAGTAGTGCTGTAACACCATAAAAGGCTGATTATGTTTCAATATGAAAATTAAGGGGAACGTGTGATGCAATTATAAGCTAATCTGGTAACAGGTTGCAGGTTTCTCTCCCTGGATAGGCTGGTTTACAGATTAGGAGGGAGACTAAATAACCTCAACCTCACTTAAATGTTTTTAAGGTTAACCAATTCAGCTGGGGCCAAAATGTGATCTGCTTGAGTACTTTTATTCTTTGATAACTGTTTAGGACAAATGAATGATGGCCTGTAACTTAGATTTGTATTATTTTAACTGATACTGATTCCTCGTGATAAGAAAGACGCTAGTGTCTGTAGCACAAGTCCTTTAAAAAAAAAAAAGTCCCTCTAGGCAATGAAAAAGCTGACTCATGCACAACAAGGAGAATAAATCATATGTGATTTCTGGTATGGGCATATCCCATATCAGTTTTTTAGTCACTAAATTCCCTGAAGAGCATCATGCAGCTATAAAGATAAGATGAAGGATGCTATGGAGTTGGTAAAATGGATGATTCACTCATTTGTGGTTTCTGCTCTCACTGCATCTGAGGCTGATACTGCAGAAAGTGCTTTACAGATGTTTCCTTCTCTAGTTTTGTGTCTCTGGCAGCACACACAGGATGGCCTGCTGTGACAAAGGGCAGGCCGGTATGCAGATATTGGAAAGGAGACATAATTACCTCAACCTCACTTAAATGTTTTTAAGGTTACATATTTGCAAAGATAATCAGAAACCGCATCTCTCAAGAAGACGTCAGATGATTTTAAGTGGACCGTTTCATTAAATTTTAAAGTTTGCAGTCATTATTTCTGTGGTCTTACATAAGGCATCTATCTTTGTCTTACAAAGAGAGCTCTATGTTGGTTTTTTGCTTTAATTTTTCACCTATCTGCTTCCTTTCTTTATTTTTACTGCGATTGTTTTTCTGTCTCGTTTGATGAAGAGCTGCGGAGCTCGAAATGGAACAACAAGGGACAGAAAGACAAAGGAGTTGTGTCATTTTCCTGTTGACTGCTTCTGTTTCAACACCTGGCCACATCCGAAGCGTGGAGCACAAACGAGTGTGTTACCTGCACGCATTGTGTGTGCATCCTAAATAGCTGTGGCATGGTACAAGCCTGGTGTCACAAAATTATAACTGATAAGGTCCATTAATAGAAGTCTTAATTACAACAGAAAGCGTGTGGCTGGTTTCAACAGTGCCTTGAAAAGAATTGATGAGGAGCCTGGTGCTCAGGTCAGCTAATGATCCTCTGATCTGTGCAGCAATAAAGGCTTTGTGAACAAGTGGTCACTGACATTGTTTTCTTTTTCTCCATGGCAGCCATGTTAGAAGGAAACAGACAACAGAACAACCTTCACCCTGAAACGCACAAACCAGCAACTTTGTAGTTTGAAAATGTCCACATGAAACAAAAGGGCTTCAACCATTTTCCTTTCTTGTTTTTTCATTTTCTTCTCTTGGGTTTGGTTTATAACTATTTTGACTGTAAACTGATCGGTTTGTTTGACTGTTTTACTCACTACACAAACAAAGCAAGAGATCTTAAAGCAGCTGTTTAGTAACTCTGTGTGTTTTGAGTGTACTAGTTGTATCCTCATTTTCTTGCATTTTACATTTACTTTCATTCTCTGGTTCAATTTAGGTACTAAGAGGTGCTTGGTTAGATTTACGCCATAAAATGAACTGTTATGTTTGGGAAAAGTTGTTGGCAAATTGGGCTCTTATAAAATAGTAACCATGGCAATCTAAGTGCTAACCAGGTGGCTCAGGAGGTAGAGCGGGCGGTCTGGTTGCTTCAGTCTGCCAAAGTATCCAGTGTGTTCACTGGAGTAGAATAATAGATAGAACACACTCTGACATAGAAACAAGTGTTTGCATGAACATGTGAGTAAAAAATGGCGTGTTGTAGAAAATGCCCTGAGAGCTGAAAAGCACTTTATAAGACCAGTTGGTTTACAAATAAAATACATGATCACCAGCATAAAAGCAAGTAATTAGGATAAATAAGCATGAAAAGGCTATTTTGCTGTCCAATAGTAATAATAATAATTGCCCTTGTGATTCAGAAGAAGGAATTCCACTGCAGTGACTTAGGGAAACAAGGCTTTCATAATTTTAAGAGTGTAAATTGTGAAATAACTTTTAGATGATGCCTAAAATACATTTCTGTGGTTAACTGCAGCTTAAGACATTTTCACATTTTAATCTATAAAATAAAATAAATTGAATTCTCTCTCTCTCTGTTAGAAAATCGATGCTTAAAAAGAATAATTCAGCTTGTCAACATTATTGTATCAACATTGTCTGCCTCAACCACACGTCTAAAATCCAATTTTTCTAAATTCCAGTTTGACCTACAGAAGTGCCGTCCCTGCAGCGCTGTGCACTGTGCGCTGTGACATAGCGTAGTTGTTATGGCTCTTTGAATTATCTGCATTTCAATGTAAGACATTTACCAGCCACCTATAGTGATTAAAACCACAGTAACACATTAGGTGTCCTGACCGACACAGAGCTTTACATCTGTATCGCAGTCTGCCCAGTTCTTTCACTCACATGCTGATTTCATCTTTCTGTCTCATGTTTATTCCTCTGCCGACACCCTCTCCATCTCTCTCTGCATTAGGATGCACTTGGAGTCTGAAAACCAGTCACCCCATTGCTCAGCCAGCTAAGCTTGGCCAATGACAAATCCTTCTAAATAACTAGCTTAGCTACCTGCTGTGATACTGTGCGGACTGTGAGGGCTTCCATTAAACAATTCATAGAGAGGAGAGATTGATAGATTTAGAGATGTGGATACAGACAGACATTAAGAAGAAAGGCTTGAGGAAGATAAAGGAAACTACATAAAGCGGCAGACAAGATGAGGATTAAAAGCGATCAGCATCGTCGTGTATTGATTGAATCTGCAAAAAGTCTCCAATCAGTCAGTGTGGGGCTCCATTCATGTGCTGACTGTGTAGTGTAGTGATCAGCCTCTCTTGTGCAAACAGACTAAACAGGGCAAAGACGATAACTGGATGTTTCACTTTATAGCAAGTCAATTTGCCATTAATGCCTCGACTAAGAGGCTAAAAAGAGACTAGGAAATGGAATTATTCCTGCAGTACACTCATGATTGCACAGACAGACAAAGTCATAAAAGAAATAATAGACAGCATGGTTTCATCCGGAGGACAAATTGCTTTTTTAGGCTTGTTTTTTTTTTTTTAATCCTGATGTGCACAGGCTCAACCGTAACTACAGCTGCACTCCAGAGATGGCTGCCTGTTAGACCACATAGTTGCTCCTTTTCAGAAGAAAAGCACTGGGAAAACTTGGAGGTGCGATTATAGCCACAGCCTAGAGGTTGGAGCGATGCATCAAGTAATAACATGCTTGTAATTTTACATTTCAATACAAGGTTTATCATTTATATGCATTCTTAACAAGAATGTCTCTTTTGACCACAGCAGTTCTTTAGAATAATATTTTGAGCAGTTGGTCCCATTTGGTTTCACTCTTGCTCTATTAGCACATTGATGGGAGGCCCAAATGTGCATGCAGCCACATTCCTGCCAACACTTTCACACTATTCTGCTAATCGACAGTTGGTGAGCAAAAAATGCCAAGAAATGCAGCAATGCACCAGCAACAGTTAGCGAGATGGACTCGAGCAAGCAAACATGGCGGTGCACACAGGATTTGAATTTTATTAAGAAATTACATTTTCAGAATATTTTTGGAAAAGGGAAATGTGTTTCCCATTTTTAGGCTCTAGGAGCGCACACATTGCCTTTTGTTGATAGCACGGGTGTTGCTAGACAAAAAAAATGTACTGAGGCAATAGTGGGCATTTTTGTTTGTTTTGCTGTGTAAAAAATGTGTTATATAAAATTTTCAGCTCAGTTTACTTGAAATATTAATGACCTGATTCAGCTATTTAAGCTGAAACATATTTAATCTAAAACCTTTTTTTTTTTTTAAAAAACTCTTCTGAGAAGTTCACAAGTGCCTCTTGATTCACCTTTTCAGTATTTAAATGTATAGTTTATTTTTCATTCATGGACATGCTGGCAAGATGTGCTCTGCAGCTTGTATTTTGGGTTAGGAGCATTGCTTTAATATTGTGCGTCTAAATATAATGTTTCTTTTTCCATTCATTATCAGTCTAAATCCAATGCCAAATACACATGCTTGTAAAAACTCATAAATTTTACTTGGACATGACAGATCAATACCAGGGCATGTGCCCCAATAAGAGGGGAGAGCTGAGCGAGACACACTTTGTGCCCGCATTTTTGTTTGCAAGAAAAAGGTTCATTGAGTTTGAAAATTCCCTTTTGTACTCCGTGGCTAAACTGGACTTTCCCAAATAGGTCATCTCTGAAATACTGAAACACACCAGAAGACTTGCTAATTATGCCTCGCTGGGAGATGTTTTCAAGATCAATAATGGATTCGCACTTTCAGTTTTTAGGCCAGAAAAATGAAAAACAAAACTTCCTTCGGTTCTTCAACTCAGGGCCTCGTTTGTTTTCATATCAGGAGCTGTCCATAGTGCTAAAACATCCCACATGCTGTATGACAGGAAGGCAACATAACTTTTATTTCAGCTGCCTCTGAGGCCAAAACACCCATCAGGCTTGCTGTGTATTTAGTCAACAACACCAGAATCTCTCTGATCAACTGTGAAATTCAGTGGACCTGATCAGGGCCTGCAGAGACATGGATCCAGGCACAGAGCTAGAGGGAAAGCACAGAAGAGATCTAAAGAGGCGATGGGTGTCACACTCCATCATCCATCCCATTAGTCAGACACAGAACAGGGTAAGATGGAAGTCGCAGGATAATAAACCTTGCTCAAGGGCACCGCTGCATCTGAAATCAGAGCAGAAATGAACCTAAAACTCTCCAGCTGTGCAGAAATATCTACAGAAACAACCAATGAGAGGATCAGGAGGTGAAACACTCCCGTTGTGGTAAAAATTAAAGCTCTAGTGATCCATTATCACCATCATCATCATCATTAGGGCTTATGCACTGCTTTACCGTTGAGTCTGTTATATAAACGAGAGAACAGGTGGATGTGTGTGCAACCTGTCGTCCAACATCAAAATAAAGGAGAAGCTGATCACTGTAATCAGCTGTAATCAGCCTGTTTGCTGTGAGCAAGGTTAGTGACTAGCTCATGCCAACTGCTGCTAAAGCTCTTTGGATTGCCTTAGTGATCAGTGGGGGCATCTTCTGTAACTGTGAAGCTCTGACTTCTACTGGACTGAAAGCAATGCAAAGAAACAGCTTGTATTGCTCTATATGCTCACTGGGATAGTACAACCTGGGCTAACCACTAGTCTGTCACAGAGCCACACATAGATGCACATAGACCCAGCCATGCGTATAAAAACTGAACGTTAGGCAGCTACAAAAAACACTGAATACCTACTAATATAAATCAAAGTCACCGTGGTTTTGGAAACACTGATATTGGACAGGAGGTCATTTTAAAGCAGTGCTCCTGTGTGGAAAAAGAGCTTCTGCGTGGACCGTGACACTTTTTTAATTAAGTGTGGCTTCAGCTCAGTAGTAGGTGGTCCCACCTCCCACACACTCATGAACTAAGATGAATCCCACTTCATTTACAGAGCAGCAATCACACTGCTGGCCAACACAGAGCCTCATGCTGGACCATCTCTGTACGGCAGCAGAGAGGCAGGATGCTGGACCCTGATGAGTCTATTATGCTGCTGTGTTACGGGTGACCCTGGCCACCATGCAGAAAGACAAGAGAATTTCCCCACAAGGATCAATGAAGAATTACATTTCATTATTATTTCATTGAGTTTGCCTTTGAATCGCCACGAGACGTTAAAATCATCACAGCTCTTTTTACACACAGCTGGTATGACACACGCCCAAATCCAAAGGGATGAATGTTTAACTTTCTGTTCTGCTCTAATTTGTTTTGTGAGAAAACTAAAGCACATTAAACATCAGACTTTTGGCTCCTGATGTTCCTGCAGTCACTGAATTATCGGAGCCCTTACTTTGAACAACTTCTCCAAATATTTCATCCTATCATCTCAAATTTTTGGCATTAAGAGATCATAAAACTTCTTTTTAACATTCTGAGAAAATCAAACACATCTTAAGTTTTATTATCATCAGGCAAACACCATCAACAGGAGCACTCTCTTTGTTCTCTCACCCAGTGTCGTGTCCACTTTGTGCAGTGTTGTTTCTCACACAAGCACAGCTGTGGTCAAAAGCCACAGAGCAAGTCCAACATGCCAAGATACCTCCACAAGAAGCTGGTGATCAGGGTGATAAGTCAACCCACTGTTCTCACATAAAAGAGGCAGAGGAGTGAAAATATTTGAGAAATTAAAAGCAACTCTGAGGCGGTTAAACAATAAAACGTGCCATACTTCACCCAGTGTGTGTGTGTGTGTGTGTGTGTGTGTGTGTGTGTGCTATGAATCCTTGTGCACTTTAAGTGGTTTTGGTGGTCAGTAAGGCTGGAGAACTGCTGCATAAATGCCAGAAAAGAAAGCTGGCCATGTAAGCTAACAGACTTATCTGTATCACTACCTGATCCTTAAGGCAAGAGAGGATCTGACTATAATTAAATTGAGGATTTACTTAAATTAAGCTTTTCCTTTTGTCACGGTCCCTGGGTCTTGGATCCGGGGTTCTGAGTTTTGGTGGATTACACATCTGTTGTTGTGAAGGGATTATAAGAAGGCTTTAGTCTTCTGTTGTTATTTGACGTTTTTGTTGTTTTATGCATTTTGTTCCTTCCTTTGGTTTTGTTGAAGATCGATTCTGTTCCTCCATTTCCTGTTTTATTTTGGCAGTCTCTTTTTCTTTTGTGCATTGTGCTGAGTGTAACCTCCCCTTTCCTGTTATGCCTGATTTGTTCCCGCTGTATTTCGTGGCTGATTCTTCTCATTATTACCCGATGTATATTTATTGTCTGAGTCTCCCCTTGTCTGTTGTTGTGTCCTCTCTCATGGTGTGTGTGTTTTCTGAATCCATGTTTTCCACTCTTTTGTTTCCCAGCTCTTGCCCTCTATTCATGTATGCTTTTTATTATTGCAGGTAACAGCATTAAAGATGCCTTTTGAATTTGTTCCTGCATCCCGAGTCCACATTCTGCCTGCTACACGCACAGCTTAGAATCATGTTTTAGGATTATAGAATCATATTAAGGCTTGTAAAATAATGCAACGTGGCTACAATTGTTTGCAGAAGCAGGAAAGCTGGCAAAGAATAGAGCTTGTCCTAAAAATCTTTGTTTTTCACGACTGAATTCTCATGAGAAAAACACTGAGACATCAGACAATCTCATTTTCCATTTAAACGACTAGTCTCTTATTTTGAACCTGCTCTGGGGCCAGTTAGGTCTGCAGCATTTGTTACCATTGTGAATGCAGCCTGTTAAGAAATGAGCACCTCCCTAATTCTAAATAAATAAATAAAATAACCCTGGGTTAAATCTGAAATCCCATTGCTAAACCCAAGATCCTGCAGATCTGTAGCACAGGCCTATTGAGATAGACGTGAAATAATCCCTATAAGATTCTGGTTGCAGTGTTTGAGACACTGATCCACAGTCTTTGCAAAATCTTATAGTCTATAACTAAAAACTCTGGCTTATGCAGCGCTGTCTTTAGATGTGAGAGACTGCCAGATCTTAACCTTTTGTGCTCTTTTTAAGGTACAGAAGCTTAACTGTGCAGCAGGTTCAGCAGTTACAATGCAATGTCCACAATATGTTGGACATATTTCAGATGTACAGTGTTTACAAGCCGCCGTGGTAAAAAGGATTCAGGGTTCAGACAATGGTAAACAGCCTGGCTGTTGCTGACGGCATCTTTATGTTGCATCGAGCTATTAACGTATCAGTGCTGAGAGCACGTTTGTGCTTTTCGACTAATGCAACCCAAGAATTTCTAAAACAAGTAGAGTTTGACAGGAATTCACCTTAAATCACAACAGCTGGATCTTAATTTGAACCGAGGTGGAGACACGTGCGTAGGAGGCTGTTTGTTTCCGTCTAGAAAAATAGTTTGTGTGCAATCAGAAGCGATTATTCTTCAGACGAACACACACATGCACGCACAAACACAAAGAAGCTCTCTGAGTGCAAAAGCTATTAGTAATCAGAGGCATGTTTGCTGCAGCCTCACTTAAGACACTCCGGGTCTTTCAGTACAGAAATGATTTTTTTAACAAGCTGCTCTGCAGAAACTGAAAACACAACTGGAAAAAAAGCAGCTTGTGCTTGCAAAGACTCACACAGTCCTTTCATCTCTTCACATCAGTGTGAGTACTGGAGAGCTGTTCCTAACAGGAGGTTTTAAGGTGCAGATCAGAGGAGGAAGCTTTTAGAGGCTTTTCAATTGCTGTAAATAGCATGAATTTAAATTATAATCATAGCTTTGTACCTTGCACTTCTGTAGGTTGCCACCAGTTTGAGCTTCCCCTTCCATCAAAGCTTCAACATCAGCTGCTCGATCACATTTAATCCCTGATTTTTGGATGCAACCTAGTTTTTTCCTCAGTGTGAAGATCAAAGATCAACACACGCCCTCCTCGACCAACTCCTGTCATACATCTTCGAGTCAACAACCCCTCTCAACTGGGTTTTACCTGCTCCTCTGGCTCCCTGCCTGCGTCCTCCAGCAGCTCGACCTGGTTGTTTAGTGATAGCCTGTAGAGATGAAGGTCTGCTGGGGGTTTCAAACACGCCGTGTCCTGCTTCCCCTTCTGTTTTGTGTCCATGTAATTAGAGCGTGCTGCTGTATGCGTAGCCAAGAGCCCACTGAGAAATATGAAATGGATAACCTGGGGCCCGGGAAACGAGCCAGCGCTGCCAGTAAAAATCACCCACACCATCATCAGCAAGCCCTGCCTTTACTGGGCTGTGATGTCATCCCTGTATCCGCCCTCTTAAACAACGGTCATCACAGGGAGAGCCTTCTCTCTTTCACTTTGTCCTTCTATAATCATATTTGCTTTGACATTTCTATTTCTCAGCTACATCAGGCAGCTTCTGCAGTTGATTTTTCCCTTATTTAAAAAAAAGCTACATTTTTAACTGCATTTGAAACATTACGCAAAGAAAAGGAAAAACAAAAAGGAACACAACAGCTAATCTATCAAGACATAAAAAATTGGATGAGGCCCCCTAAAACAGCAGCTGCTAAAATGCTTCAAAAGCCAGAATCTAAAACCAGTGGGCCAAGTCCATCTTTAATATACAGTCTGTACCTCTGAGGTAAAGACAGGTAGATTTACTATAAATTATTGAGAGTCAGCATTTCCCAAATCTACATGACAAATTGGTCTATTGGTTGAAAAATCTCTCAGTTTTCCTTTGACATTATTTTAGACAAGGGATGTCAAACTCATTTTAATCCATGCGGCACATAAATGCAGCTCAAACTGATGCAAGGTACATTAGAGCAGTAACCCAGTTTGCAAGTATTTACATTTAAGGCCAATCAAATTCACCTATAGCCAAGATTTTCTTTTTAAAAGAAGCTGACAGCACAGGTCCAAGTCAAATACAATATATTGTGTATACACTACAATACACATGATAAATAGTCTGGGATAAGATGGGATAAACTTAGAAATGTAGAGTTTCTGCAGCTAAACAAAAAATCTTTTTTACGTCTCTATGATTCAAACCACCTGCCTACATCTACTGTAGAAATATTTCTAATTATCCATTGTTTTCACTTTTTGAGTAATTAATGTCATCACTTATCTATATATATACTTTGCAAAGTAGTTACTTTGGGTTCTGGCTCCTGGGCCAGCTTTGTTTCTATATGTTGGTCCCACATGAGAGAGTCTGATACACTTTGGTCACAACATAGCACTCTAAATTATAAAACCATATGGGGAAGATGCATTTGCATCACAACTGACAACTCAAAATATAAGCATTAAATTCAGCACTTTTATAGGCACAACACACAAACAGGTCATGACTCATATTCTTGAGCAAATGGGACTCTGACAATACAGAGTTGTTTTCTCATTTAGTGACCTGGTACAAACCGAATGCTGCAGAGGCTAAATGTTGGAATGGGGGAAGAGGGATTTATGCAATTCAGATAATGTGTTTTGAAAAGGGCAGGAGGGCATTATGAAACCATTGTAGCCACTGCAAGGAAGGCGGCGGGGATGCACTTAAGCATATTTGGCGAATAGCAAAGGGAAGACAACAGACATGCGCATTAGACTTATGGCTCACAGAAGGCTTTATGTTCAAAAAAGCGGTCCAAAAACTGAAAGTGCTGTTGTAGACAGTAGGAATAAATTCATGTATTATTCACAGGTGGACAGAAAAAAAATGGGAATGCTACAGATTGCTGCCTCCTGGTTGCCATAGAAACCACCGAAATGACAGGCCAGCAGTTGCTTACGCTGAATCATAAAAAAGGAAGCATTTTGGTTTCCGGTGATTTCTGATTATTTCATCGTTATGTGAGGTAATCTGCCTCCGTTCATTGTCTCCCATAATCCTCTCCTTTGTCAGCATTAATTGGATAAGTCCAGCTAGCCTACTCCTCCTCTCCCTGCTCCAATTAGGAGGAAGCCTCTGCTCCTCAGCTCCCACAATTGCTTTTCACCTTTCAACTTCCCTACCCCCTTTCACCTTTCCACCCAGATCACCTTTGAACTGTTCAGCTGTCCTGAGGTTTTGGATGGAGGCAAATATTAGAGCTGTGTGTGTAGAGGTTTTAAAAATAGGCATCGTTTACACGCTGGAGCCACAATTTCTCATTAAATCGCTTTTTCCCTCCCAATGCAAGGACACACAATCGCAGGTGGGGATATCACATCGTTTCTATAGAATATAATGATGTGCATTCAGCAATGATAACATGTGCTCGCTTTGTCAGTGCTTTAAGGAGCATTCTTAAATAAAAGCACAGTGTCTGCGTCGGCTCACCTGAGCTGAAATGGGAGCTGAGAGCAAAGCCGGGGCTGAAAAACCCTGAAGACATCATCATCATCATCAGGAGAGCCAGCATCTTCACAGCCGGCGTGGCAATGACCGAAAGAGAAAGCAAATGCAGGACTCGGAGGAAAGCAAATTAGGCGACACTATTTCTCGAGCATGGCTTCATTTCTCCCTTCCGAAGCGGACCCATGCCATTTCGCAACGCGCCCCTCCATTCCTCCTCTTATCGGTGTGATTTAAGACAGATGCGGGCAGAGACGCAGTCCTCCTTCAATATAAAGTCACCACAATCTGAGGACTTTTTCAAAAAATATTTAAAAATAATAATAAAATAATAATAAAAATTCTCCCGACCTCCAAAATCTAGTTTTTCCTTCTCCTCTGCAAAAGTACTGTTAACTTGATCCTGATTTGTGGATTGTGGCTCTCCTTTTCTTTTCTTCTTTCTTTTTTGGCTGCTCAGTTTCCCGACACCTGGATGCCGTTCACATCACCTGAGAGCTCCCAGCGAACATCTCACACAATGACACCTCTGCAAAATAAATAAAAACGGGACAAACGTTCAGTTTTCTGTCAGAGCTGCCGGAGCTATCCGAGGTGCTGACAGCGAGAGCGCCATCTTGCTCGGTAATGCACCCAAAGAGAATTTATGGAGCGTTTTTGCGCCCTGTCTGCAAAAAGGGGGGAGGTGGGCTAGGGAGACTGTGGATAGGCTACTGTGCTGCTTGAGCAAGTTCAGCTGACTGACATATACAGTACTGAAGTGAAGGATCGGCAGCGAGAAACATTTGTTTTTCCTGCTAAAAAGACAATTTGCCATTACTGACGTAAAGGCCGCACCTTCATTTCTATTTTTTCTTCTATGGTGTTACTATATTTGTGTTATGCTTGTAGAAACAGAGCCCGCAGCAGTGTCTTTCCCTGGATGAGTAAAATGATAGCCATTTAGAAAATCTCCCACGAACAGGCTGTGATGTAATGCAGGAAAAAGGCACACAGCAGGACTTGGCTCTCAGGACTATCCCCGCTCTAATCCTGCTGTTCATACATGTTGGATGAGGCCCCCTCCCCCCACCCCACAGCATTCAGCCTCAGCCAATCCCCCCATCCTCCTCTCCTCTCATCAGATTGGATTCCTTGCACCAGAGGGAGTTAACTTTTTTTTTCCTTGTGTATCTTACATCCTTACTATGATTGTAATGCTTCACCCACGCTGGGCCACAGAGATGTCACAGGCTGAGCTGCCAAAGAAAGAAAAGGGATAAATATAATGGCTCAAAGCACAAACACAAACTCTCTGTTAGGTTTTCTATCACTGTAGCTGTGCACCCTGCTCTTTGTTGCATGGATGAATTGTTATGCAATATATAGTTTATTATTAATAGATATCTAGTCCTGGTGAATATCCCTACTTGAAGTGCCAGAAACACAGAGAGCAACGCAAAAATCACCAGTGCTGTGTAAGTAAGAATTGTTTCTGGGTGACAAATTCAATTCAGTTTCATTCAAAACTATACATGTTCACAACTACACTCACCTCAAGGTGCTCTGTATAGTAAGGTAAAGACTGTGAGAGAAAATATAAAAATCAGATGATCTCCTATGAGAAAACACTTGACAACAGTGGGAAGAAAGAACTCCCTGAACAGGAAGAGGCCTCCAACAGGGGCTAGCTAGATGGTGAGGGGAAATAAGAAGAGGAAAGGGAGTAAAGGAAGACAAAACACAAGTACTCAGTGCATGAGTGCATGTTACCGAACAGCTTGAGAATATAGCAGCACAACACGCTCACCTGATCCAGAGTTTGTGCCTGTCTCCTGAATCCAGACCTGAAGCCTCGGCCTGTCATTCTACTTTTAGAAACTCAGGTAAGGCTGCAGTGTGAGAGCAAAGTGCTCTGTTGGGATGATGTGGGACGATGAAGTCTTGAGACATTAAGGGGCCTGATTAAGGGAGAAATACATCTCAACAAATGCTCATTTCTAAAAGCCTGCATTTTATTTCCCTCTTGTTGCCCTTTCAGCTGCCCGTGGGTTTCCTCACTGATCAGATTACTTTGCAGCCGGTATGTCCTGAAGGGCCATTTTCATCTTACATTCTTCTTTGTTCTGCAGATCCCAAAATAGTCTAACCCTAACCCTGTTATAATGCCCACTGAAGCACTGAGATGTTTTATATAAAAACCTCTAATGCATGAGAGTCCTGCATTCACAGTTTTACTGGTGTGCAAAAACCATTAGCTGCAAAACATACTCAAGCATCAAGAGTGAAAGTGCCCCTCAAGCAGGCAAAAAGCACATTTCCTAAGGTGAAGGCTATTTTAATCACCTCTTATCATGCTGGGTTTTTTAATCAATGTTATGGTTAAGTAACCACACCTGTAGAAAAATACATTACTCTTTTATTTTTATTTAATTGAGCAGAATCTGGTATTTAGATAGCTGACACCTAGATAGGCAGGCAGAGATAGACCGAATAATAAAAAAAGTGAATCCTACAATAAATAAACAACATAGTAAAAGTACCTCAGGTGCATATTGAGAACTAGATTCAGTTTTAGTGCTTTAGGGTCAAGAACATGCCCCAAAGCTATAACCAAAGTCACACCTGTGCACTCTCAGAATGAACAGCATACATTTGTTAAGTCTGTGAAATTGTACTGGAGGCTTTACGATAATGACGTGGGTTCAGTCAAACATATTGTTTCCTTGGGCTTTCAGTTGAGGTTTACTGTGGAGGTCATACTCAAACATTCTTCTCTCTCTTACAGCATGTTTCAAAAGTACATATCCTCAGCTGGGTTCTGTAGCTGTGGAGGATCAGCGGCTTTGCTCTGAGCCCCTCCTGAATGCCTGAGCTCCTGATCCCATCTCTGAGTCCAGACAGCCTTCAGAAGAAGCTCATTCTCATTCTTCTAGTCACTACACACAGCTTGTGGTCACAGATGAGAGTGGGGATGCAAATCAGCAGCTTGGCCTTCACACTCAGCTCTTTCTTCAGCACAACAGATCAGGCTACCAAACTAGACGCCCACTGGCTCTTGGTAGTACCTCAAAATTCTGTCCATCAAAAGTTATAAACACAGGGCAGCTCTAGCAGAGTCCAGCAACCACCGACAATGAGTGTGGCCTATTGCTGACAATCCAAACCCTGATCTCCCTGCAGCTGTACAGGCACCAAACAGTCCCTGACAGCGGACCTGATACCCCATCCTCCCAAAGGAGCTTCAACTAAGGCCATATGCCTAAGTAGACAGTCAGGGGGTGAAGAACAAATAGCTTCTCTAGTGCCCCGCCTTGGTCTACCAGTCCAGACTGTGTTGATGGTGGTAAATTAATATTGTGCAAAAATTAATCTGTGGAGGCTTAAAAATGATATTTGCTGAAGAACTGACTTTCTATAGCCTTTAAATTAAGTTAGATCTATAAGTTTATTGGTATTTTATGAAGTACTAGATGTGATTTCTCTGTGTGTACCTGTGTACCGAGACAGTGAAAGCAGAGGAAGGCAAGGAGAGGACGGCATGTGGAAGATGAAGGAGAGTCTATATTTTCCTATTTTTGGATATTTGATTTCTCTGACAGGAATATTCCTTCTAAGTCTTTTCACTTCTTCTCCGCCTCCTCCTCTTCCTCTTGTTTCACTGTTTCATCACGTCATATTCGACTCACTGATACATTGTGTTGCATGTCTGCGGTTTCCCTGGAAACAGAAAGGAGAGGATAAGATGGATTTCTGAAATGCCAGCAGAGAAGACAGTGCTTCCCTCTTACTTAACATTTACACCAAGTGGGAAGAGCTTGAGGTGAGCTGCGCTGAATCTTTGTACCTTTATGTATTTTTCTTGTCAGCTAATTACACCCAAAGCATTATGCAAATCAACCTGCATGTATTTTGTGGCAGGTAAAGCAGAAACTGAATTACACTGATGGAATTTAAAAAGCAATTCACCCCTGACACCACGTCCACCTTCATCCTCACCCCACAATTCAGAGCTGTCCCAGGGGGGCAATGAGGGTGGATCGCAGTGGCCCCGGGCAGGCTTTGAGCCCAGCCTTAACAGCTCCCTCTGGAGATCCTGAGTTACTGCTTTCTGCTTTCACTCTGTGGGGCCTGTAAAGAGCATCTGCTCCAACAAGCTTGTAACAACAACTTAGAAATATTCGATCAAATAGAATATTCTAGTAGATTATATTGTGTTGACTGGAAATATTTTATGAATTCCTGCCTCTCTCTTAAAAACCCATCAGAGAAGTGTTGAATACATTTGAAAGAGCATGTTGGTCAGACCGTTGCTGTGTTTAATGGTGTCTGATGGAATGACATTTAGGTGTGGTTATAAAGACTCTGCTATCATCAAGGTTTAGTCTTCAGTAAAGCATTAATTATCTGCTAATATATAAACATAAGCACATCCCTAACCATTGGCTGGGCCTAAGGACCCGTGGGCCGGGTCCTTCAAAGACCAAAAAAAGCTGGAGGTGCGAGGCTGTAAAATGGGACGGTCTAGCCTTCACGTTTGCGTCGCCAGCTGTCTCGGTGGAGTTTGATAAACTCAGTCTGCTCTTTGCTCACTAAAATATAACAGGACATTGGAGTAAATTCTCGACCATCTCACACTTCTGTTTAATCAGTTTTCTGCTTGATGCTGTGTGAAAACCAAAACTTTAATCTCAGCCAAACTCAGGAACAAATAAAACACTGAAAAAAGCCAAACAGCAACATTTTTAAGTGATCTAAGTGACTTATATATCCATGTTTAACCTGAGTAGCGAAAGACTGCAGGGGGTCTGAAAACGATGTGCCGGAATTCCGGTGTTCTCGCCGGGTCTAGTGAGCCTCGACCACCCGGCCAGCGATCAAGCTGGTGGGTAACAGACGTCTCTGAAAACGTCAGAGCACTTTTGCAAATATGCGATGTCTCGATAAATCGAGCAGATATTTGAAGTTTACACACCCACATTCTCGCCTGAAAATATGCTAAAAGTTTATTTTGCAACCCAGTAAGAGTAATAAGAGTAATATTAAAACTAAGTAGCTGCCGCCATTGTTGGAAACTGGAATTGGCTGGGCCGTGCTGTGAATTCTGGGATAGGTTGGGCCACGAAGGATGCACCTGAACCATCCTTAAAATCCGGGGAAATGAAGGATCCATTTGTCGACCACATTTGGAGTGGCCCTTGAATTGGGACAGCCTTCGTCGCCTAGCTGTGACATAATCAGCCTTCATATGTTGCCTCCGAAGGATGCAGACCCTGAATTGGGACACAGCTCTGGTCTCCTGTCCAAATATGTCGGATACTGTCGGGTTCTTGGCTCCCAGAACCCAACATGGCAGTAGCCAAAACACCAAAACAGAGTCCAGAACCAATGGATGACATCAATGAATGTTCAGTGAGGTCACATGGCTGCCCCAATAATGAGTGTCCAACAGGAAACCTGGCTGGCACCATATCTGGTCCATAAACAAGAGAAGTACAGCTTGGGGGTGGTGCTGAACTTTAGCCCCAGCTGATATAGATCCACTTTCAAAGAAGCTTTAAAAACAATCATGGTGGTCACATCCACCTTTTATATACAGTCTTTCATATTAATGCCCATCTTCCAGGTAGGAGTGCAGCCAGTAAAGTTCTTTCTTGAAACAAAAGTTCAGTTGCAGTTTTTGACAGCATGCATCGTTGTCAGCTACGAAAAACACAGAACAACTCACAGGATTTAATATTTAATATGACACAAACAGTTTCCAGGAGAAAGGGTCTCCAATTGGCAGAACAATTAAATTAAATACAAAAAAATTATCTTTGACGCTATGAAAAAAAAAATCTCTACATCATCTGAATATGCAGATCTGCTAAGCAAGCAGAACAGTTGACTTAGCACATTGTATCCCATAATCCCATATTGTACAGGATTCACATGCTTACATGCTGCTCACATTCAGTATATGTTGCTAACTCATGTATAGTGGTTTGAAGTGCATGTTTTGTTTTGTTTTTACCCACAATATTTTCAGATCATCAAACAAATGTAAATATTAGACAAAGATGAAAAAGATTAAAAAATTCAAACCTACATGGCCCTGTGTGAAAAAGTGATTGGTGATCCTGGATCACCATAAATGATTGTTCTATTGTAGAACCCAAGTGTGCTTCAGCCTGAGGTCACGAATGGTTGAACCACAGCAAGTCCAAGACCTGAGGCATCAAAACTGCCCTGGACCATCACACTACCACCACCACATTTTACTGTTTGTTTGATGTTCCTTTTCTGGAATGCTATGATATTTTTACTCCAGATATGACACACACCTTCCAAAAAGTTCAGATTTTGTGAGTATTTTCCCCAACAGTCTTGAGGATCATTAAGATGTTTTGACAAAACCGAGCTGTTGTGCTCCTTTTGTTCAGCACTGGTTTTTGTCTTGGAACTCTGCCTTACAGGCCAGTCTCTTTCTTATTGTAAATCATGAACTCTGACCTTAACTGAAGCAAAGGAGGCCTGCAGTTCTTTGGATGTCATTCTCTGGTCACTTGTGACCCCTTGGATTAGTTGGCGCTGCGCTCTTGGGGTAATTTTGGTTGCCCACTCCTGGGAAGGTTCATCACTGCTCCATGTTTTCATCATGACTCACACTTTGGTTCACTGGAGTCCCACAGCTTTGGAAATGACTTTATAACTTTTTCCAGACTGAAAGATGTCAGTTACTTTGTTTCTCATTTGTTCCCGAATTCTCTCGGATTGAACCATAACATCATGCTTTTGAGGATTATTTGTTCTACTCCACTTTGTCAGGCAGGTCCTATTTAAGAGTTCCCTTGATTGAGAACAGGTGCGGCAGTAATGAGGCCTGGGTGTGGCTAGAGAAACTGAGCTCAGCTTTCATACACCAGAGTTTATTTATGTTATAATAACATGCATTTTGTGTTTACTTGTGTTGTCTTTGTCTAATATTTACATTTATTTTATGATCTAAACATTTAGGTGTGGCAAACATATAAAAATAGGAAATCAGAAAGGAGGCAAACACTTTTTGACACTATATTTGTTGTTTCCTTATTATTTCACATATAAATCCTCCACATTCCTTATTTGGAGGATCAGTTTTTCTATAAATTGTGATTTTTTTATCAGAGTTTTTCCACTTTCTTAAATGTGTGCTTAAATCAGCGCTGTTATTCTCAAGGTTCTAAAATGCATGAGCAAATATATTGAAGACTAATTAATTACGAAGTCTAAATGTTTGTTCGTGAGCATCTGCTTGGGTGGTGGAGTTACCCCTACGTCCTGCAGGCAGGAACAATGCCCATGGGGAAGGAAAATGATTAAGGCACAAACTCCAGCAACAAACTCTGCAGGGAGAAACAGGAGCAGCGCATTGTGCTGACTGCCAGGAAACAGATAACGCCCTAAATGAGTGTGTTACAGTGATTCTAACAGCACCCTTTTATGTTGCTCCTGGATGCAGCAGATTGTTAATTTGTGGAATTATATTAGAAAAAAGAGTCATTTTGCTTGTTTACAAGCTAAGACCCCTGCTGGCTGCCCCACAGCCTGTTTCTCCATCTAACAAAGGCACTGAACCGTTTTGTTTTGACTCCTAAAAGGAAGAGTTTCCTTCTGCAACTTTGTCTCAGAGTTTTCCCATTTAGAGAAATTTACATATCTGCAAACCATTTTACAGACAATGCTTTGTTGTATCTTGACCGTCTCTCTGCTCATCTTCCTTCCCAGCCATTTCTGAATGCACAATAAAAAGTATAAAACATTAAACCTCCTGCAGTGTGTAAGGCAACAAGTCAGTGGTTAGAAATGTATCACTTCCTGAAAGTTAGAAAGAAGTAAATCTTTACAGGAGCTTCCTGTGTGCACTGATTGGTTTCATCATGAAATCTCAACCGTGCTTCCTTCCATTGCTCCAATCAAATCAATCAGCCTCGTCCTTCCTATCTGACATGGTTCACAGAAAGGTGTGACTCTCCCCCACATCAGATCTGCTCCTAACATCCTCTTTCAATAGGATGTACAGTATATCAAGGCGATCACGGTAAGACTCAACAACATATTCTGCAATAAAAATGACTCCAAAAAGGACTCTTTGGCATTGTATGTGTTAAAATCTAATGAGCACTGGGAACATTTCATTTTTCTACAACCAAGTATATCACAGAGTAACTTTGAAGGACCCAAGAAAACCAAGACATTAGAATTTCAACATTTTTTAAAGATGTTAATGTTTGTCTTTGGAATAACATGGTAAATAAATGACAGGAGACAAACTGACTACAGTCTGTTGTACTGTAGATAGCATAGCAAACCTCCTGTTGTATGAAATCTTGATATAATGCAAACCTGTAGCAAACCTTAGATGCAGTGGCTTCCTGATTTGACAGGGCTCAGTACTTTCGTTAAACCATTAGTTGGGGCAGTTTCCTCGGGCAAACAGAAAGAGCTGACAGCCTCACTGCATATTCCCAGCATGTTACTGCAGTCTCTGAAAACTCTTTCCCTTCTCATTGCTTTCACTGTGGTGGGCAAACTGCAAATTAAGAGCCATTGTTTCCTCTTTTTTTATGAATGCCACCACTCAAAGCAGCACTTATTGTTGCCATGGCAATACTGGTCTCAGGCTTGAATCAGCCTGAGGTATCACGTTAAGTTTCTTAGCTTTAGATGTTGAAACAGTCAAACTCTTGTTCTGACGGAGGTCACTGTGTTGAGGGTGGTGCTGTCTCTGTTTTATTGGAGATTATGTATCAGAATTTCAGGAGCAGGACCACGCCTCCAAACACGCTTCTTCCGGCTGTCATCTATATAGGTTCCCCCAGTTCTGCAAGCTGATCATTCTCGTTTACGTGCCCCACCCTCCCTCCTTCTTCTCCATTCTTTAACTTTTCCATTTCTATTCAGTGCATGGGGATCTGCCAGGCCCGGGAGCCGTCGCCAGTCCCCTTCAAGGCCTTCCCCAAACCACAGCTCAATTCATGTCAAAGCATCACCTTTACCTACTAAAACGCTGTCAAACTTAAATTAGGACGCGGGCCCAGCTAGTGAAATTTATTTCATTACTTTATGTTGAGCAGAGGTTGAAGTTGGTGATATTTTACCTGAGCAGTGATTCCCGAAGTGTTGGCTGGGGTCCACTGGTGGGCTGTGGATGTACTGCAGTATTAACACAAATTCACTTTGAAATTACTCACAAGTATGTACAGTTATGGTTTTATGCATTTATTTATATAAAAAATGAATTAAAACTGTTAATAGAAGGTGGTTTGTTTGGTATATTACTCATCACTCTGACTTAAATTTACCGCTTTCGTTTTGTGTCACAGTGGCACATGACACCAGTGGCTCCAAGAGGCTCCGCCCAAGGTTAGAAACCTCCAGCAGAGGACAATGAATAAAGGAGGGGAGGGCGAATAATGGACTTTATTCATGCATTCTGTCTTCTTCAACTGATTTTCATTCCTCTCCAGAGCATACCTCCACCTCTCCGTGCTCTCTCCACCTGTTCCCTTCTCTCACTAAACACTGACCTCAACAATAAACTGAAACATAGAAAAACAATAATTTCAGGTGTCTGCTAAGGGTCAGGCTCACTCTTTCCTGACATTTATAAACTAACCCAGGGATGTTAAACTCGTTTTACATCGTGGGTAGCCATACGTTTATCTTAAGTGGGCAGGACCAGTGAATTTCCCTCTTGCCATCAATGTGCAATTTCAACAGTATGTCTCAATTTTTGTACATTATAAAGAAACGCTTCTGTAGTAAATGAAAGAAATATCAGTTTATCAGTACGAAAAATTGTAAAACATGAAAATTTGGTCTAAAATTCATGTGCTCCTAAACATTTCCCAAAGCTATCCACTGAGTCAGATTGCAGATCTTTGGCTGATTGTAGCCCCCGGGCCTTGTGTTTGTCACCCCTGAATGAACCTGTGAGTCAGTTAACTGAATAAATAATGACAGCTGCTTAGTCATAATTTAGTTTGCTGGGCTGGAGACCTGCCAGCATGGCTGCATATCAGGCTGCACACGTTAGACAAAATGTCTCTTTGTCATTTTAGATCCGTTTTCCTGCAGGATCGCTGGCAGGAGTTAAATGTCTCTGTGATTCAACTTACTTTCAGTCACAGGCAGTGCAGCACAATACTGTTATACACACAGCATCAGGACACAGCTTTGTGTTTTCACACATCATTAGGAGGTTGTATGCACGACTCTGCCGTGCTAATGCACCACACTAATGTGTGTCTGCTAAATGTGACGCCTCAGCTGAATTAGCCTTTATGGAGTCAATTTCAATTAGGCTCCGAGGCTCGCTGGATGAGTCCTTCAACACCCAATTCAGGGATCTTAATGAGATTAATTACACTTTTTTCATGCCAAAGATTTTTTTAAAAGAGCAGTGGGAGTGACAGGAGTGGAAAGATTTGGGTTTTCAATTTACCATCGTGCAATGAAGTGCAGCCGTCATGCTGCGTTATCAGTCTGCACTGGGGATAAAAACAAAATTCACTTTTTCTTAAAAGCTGAGGTAACGCTGTGGAAACTGATGCAGAACACAAAAGAACACTTACTCCGGACTGGATGCTGTATATCTGTATTTAAAGTTTCTCTTTTATTTGATGAGAAGGTTAAAGCTGGCAGCCCGAGCTCTGTAACCAACTGTGCCCTTCAGGGTAAATAAAGCATGAATGAAACGCCACAGGACGTCAGTCAGAAACAAAATGCTTCAGCTGTCTGCCTGAAGACTTACAGTGAGGTTTCCTTTCCAGATGGGAAAAAATAAGCTTCATTCATTTTGTCCTGCTTATTTGGGTGTGGGACACAGGGGCAGCATTCCTAGATGTGCCCAGACCTCCCTCTCCCCAGCTGAGAGACATCATCTCTACAGGATGTCCTGAATATGCTCTATGAACGCCTCCTGGTTGGACATACCCAAAATACCTCAACTTGGAAGTGTCCAGGAGGCATCCTAAGTGATGAAGAGGAGCAGCAGCTCTTCTCCTGAATAACTGAGCTTCACATCTCCCTCCAAGGGTGAGCACAGACGCCCTCCTGACAAAGCTCCTTTTATCCACTTGCATCCATGTTCTTACTCCTTTGGCCTCCACCCACAGTGTAGATTAATTAATCCGTTAATTAAATTTACTAGCATCGAGCGCCTTTGTAGCAGAACTGAGGAGAATGATGTTTAAAAGTATGAATGCAGACATGATCCATTTGTTAGTAAAGTGGCACTATGAAGCCATGTTGGTGTTTTCAAAGTGCACATGATGAACAAGGATCAGAAAGAGGACCAGGAGGCCGCTTCACTAGTTTGCATGTAAAAATATCCTTTATACTGAATCCTAAGGACCAAAATGTATTAAATGAACTTCATGCTTTATTCAGTATGGCCTCAAACTAACGTGTAAGACCATAAACTCATCCAAGGAGTGTTTCCAAAGAGCAAGGCAGACATTTACTCTACGACAGGACGAGTCTTTGCAACCAGAGGGGTCGCCCCTGCCAACTTCACTTTTGAGTCCCCCTGTATGTCCTTCTTTTACACTGCCCATAATCCAAAAGCACGAAAAAGTAGCCTCTGATAAGAGTGCACAAAGTGTCCACATACGAACATCAAAGTAGCTCAGACCCTTACAAAGCCAGCTGGGAGCGGTGCTTCCAAACATTAAAAACAATGACGTGCAAAAGCTTGACAACATCTGTTGCCAGAACAACATCTCAGGAAATAACCGCAGCGCCTTAACTCGAGAAAATACAAAAATAAAACTACCCTGGTCATTTGGGGGAACTGATTTCATCTTCGCAGCAGTGATTTCCATCTGTTCTGCTGAGGCCTTTTAAACCACAAGTAATCATGGGTTCTGTTTATCCTGATGAGCTACACAGCTGCTTTTATCTGCAAAGTGCAGAGCACAGATGATTTGTTGTATGAATTCTAAATATTTTTAAATTTCTGCCGAAGGACTAGATATAGCTTTTCTGATAAAAGCAGCGTGCAGCAGTCAGAGACATCCGAGATGTGCTCAGGCATTGTGGCTGAGCAGGAATCTGATTTTAGATCCTCTGGATCGATACCCTGTAGGAATCAAACTGAGGGAAAAAATAAGATTTATCAAGCCTGTAGGCAGTTTCTCTTCTATAATTAATTTCTCCAAAGAATACGTAAGCAGACAAAAATTTTTAAAGGGATCCTGATAAATATCAGAGCCAGCTCCACCCTTCGTGCTGTACATCATCTGCTTCGTGGTGCGCACGCAGTCACCCAGAATGCTTCGCTGCTCATACGTTATTTAACGCACATGTTAGCTCACACAGCTGTATTATATAACTGTGTGGTGCAATACTTTCTTCTGCAGAGCCCCATTTCTGTGGCCTGCAGCACTTGTTTATGAGTGTGTGGCGAACGGGCAACAAACCCGATTACCTGCCTGTTGAGATGCTGGCAGGGAGCCTGGCCCGTCTTTCTTCAATAAATCATCACTGTAACGGTGATTTCTGATCAAAGCCTGGAACAAATTTCTCTCAAACAGCTGAGTCTCACAGACTTCCACTTTCACTTGGATTACAGCCGCAGATGAGCTGCCTTTAATAATTGTCTCTGGTGTGAGGTTTTTAGGGGTAGTTCACCACATAGAAACAGGTCTGTCACGACTTTCCAATGAGCCAAAGAATAGTAGTTTATTGCAGTTTCAAGTTCAGAAAGTTAAATATTACAGACCTTTAAACAGCTTTTAAATGGACAACAGAAGACACTTAGAGATGCAGCTGATGCAGGCACACTTCTCATGTTCCATGCAAGGCTATATTCACAGATATTCTATTAGCTAAATGCTAACATGCGCATGTTTAATGAGTTTACAGTTAAGTCACAGATCCAACGAGCTAAGTGCATTTTTTCCATAAACTTCTTTGTAACCCAGAGTTTTCTTGCAGCTTGAGAATTTACCCTCTGGTGACCATGAAAAAGAAAGCAGTTTGTCAGCACTTCCCCATAGGCTTCACGTTTTCAGACCATCTTTTATTTACAGTCTATAGGGAAGGCTAACAAAGAGCAGAAGGGAAACTATCAGGACTGAAAAGGATTAGAAACTAAATCACTAAGAAAAGAAACCAAAAACCATCACACTGTGCAGATTTGGGGATATTATGCTCAACTCAACTATGTAAGGAGGTTGTTGGATATGTGAGCAACTTTCCTTTTTAGGAGGAATTCTTAAATGTGAAACACAAAAAAGTGTTTTACATCTCTAGTGAATATACTTTCATATGACCTTCATGAAGATGTAGAGGTAATATTTCATTTTATTTTGTGTTCTCACATCCACCTAATATGCCAACCTGGCACTGGTCTAGTGCTTGTGCGTTTTGAATCCAAACTGCACGACATCCTGGAGCAAGATTTAAGGCATTAATGTTGGGAGAGTGTAGTTCTGAGAGTATATAAAGAAATATGGATATAAAAGTAGTCTGACAAATTTAATCAAGGTTCTCTGGTGTCATCTGACTTCGTGCCAGACACTGAGAGACTCTGAGGTCCTGGCAGAAGCTTTGATTTTAGTCCTGCTATTTATTTGACAGCTAACCTTGAGAGACTAAGCCAAAGATCTTTAATTGAAATGATAAGTAATGATATATCTCCACTCAAAAACATTTTTAAAAAAGCAATTAATGAGTGCATGTACTTGCTTAGAGTTGTTAATTAAAGCAGTGTTTCCGTGATGCTGCAGTGAATGGAGCAATGAAAAAAACGCTAAAACTAAAATTTGTATCTTGTACTCTTTTTTTTGTTTCCCCTGCAGAAATAAAACTGATGAACTCTAGATTCACAACACTATGAATAACCTTAAGGCTCTGTGCCAACGCTGGCTTCTGTTTAATTTCCACCAAAGGGTGTCTGTCCTCCAGTTCAACCCCATCAACAGGCCTAACATGGGGTCTTGTTCCAGTACATCTGGAGAGATGTCTGCCACAGCAGCAGCCAAGGCTTTAATGGCTCCGCCGAGGAGAGAAAGACGGGTGCAAGGCCACCGGTGGCTGCATCCTTCCCGTATATATGAGATTGAAAGAGGGGGAGGGTCTGTAGCAGGAAACCTTGAATCTGGTGAGTAACACAGGACATGCTGGAGATGGTAAATAGGACCTTGTGCCTGGTCTGCAGAGTCAGTTACTGGTATCGATTTCCAATATGTCAGTGTTGTTCTCATTTTTTTTCCCCCAATCACAGTGTTAATTTGTTAGAGCGGTAAACAAGATGTGTCCCGTTTCTTTAGAACTGCAGAATGGTCCTGTTTTATTTATGCTGTGTATTTATAACCTTTAGGCAAACAGTGAAAACAACTTGTTTCTCCAGGCCTTGATGTGTAAATGATGGTGTGAAACTGGGGAGGGAGCGGAGTGATGAAACAACCAGTGGAAGTGCAGCAATACCCTGCTTCATGCGCCGCAGCAGCTTCACTGGTCGCCTTCACGTCATCTGCTGCATCATTTGTGCTGTTTGCACAGCTTGTTCCACAACATAAATCACATGCCGATGCTAACCTGCAGTCTCTAGAAAACAGTCTCTGAATGCACATGATTTAAGTTAAGCTTGAGTACGCTTGAGACGATGAGTACTCTGAGATCAGCACATTATTAAGAGAGGGACTCGAAATATCCAGCAGGAGTAATCTTACTGTGACTAATCATCCAACCAGGTAATTGAGGTTAAACTAAATCAGAGCGTGAAATAACAGCAACAATGCCAAAAAAATGAGAAACAAATTGCTGCATGTTAGAGTGCGATTCAAAATTAAGCTCTGGACGTCCTTACCGGCGTTTTTGTTGGGTGACTGATCAGCATTTTTAAAGTTTCAAGGACAGGGGAGGAAGAAATGTTCCACCAGTTTAAGCCAAATGACGAAAATGGAAAAGTATTTGGAGAAAAGTCTAAAAGTTGTTTTTCTAAACTTAGTTTAATCCTCTGCAGCCATCAGCCTTAATCCTAACCTTAACCCTAGGCACTCAGAATATTTGTGTTTTTTAACTGAAATTGTTCTCCTGAGTCATGGCAATAAAGGAACAAGGAATTATTCATGTTTTGTATTAAAAAAGGTTATTTTGGCTTTCTCCAAAATATAAAGTTAGCGATGGGATTTCCGTCTATGATGACTGAGAGTTACAATAAGCTGAAAAAGGAAGCAAAAAGCAAAAGAAATTATTCACAAACCTGCTTCAGGGGGCTTTCTGATCTACACTCACATGCACTTCATTAGGTACACCTGTTTAACCATCCATTCATGCAAACATCTAATCAGC
Organism: Diplotaxodon limnothrissa; assembly: GCF_057381915.1. Lineage (NCBI taxonomy): Eukaryota > Metazoa > Chordata > Actinopteri > Cichliformes > Cichlidae > Diplotaxodon > Diplotaxodon limnothrissa. The sequence continues at coordinate 29,827,418 of NC_140603.1, read as the reverse complement.
CAATTATGGCTGAAACTCAGTAAATTTGGGCACATAGATGTGGTCAAGGTGACCGGCTGAAGCTCAAACTGAACATCAGAATGGAGAAAAAAAGTGACTTAACCTCAGCATGGAGGTTGATGCCAGGATGGCCGGTCTGAGTATTATGGCAGGAGATAATAATAAAGTTTTACTGATGCAAAAATCTGTATTCAGCTTGCAAGAGTTCACATTTGTGGTTTAAAACTTTGGACTCTTCAACAGCTACTCAGTAACTCAGCTACTAGTAATCTTTTCTATATTAGACAAGAGACTAACTGACTGGCCACACACTGATCGGGAATTAGGCCCATTTTGTTTTTCACTAGCAGGTTAAATTAATAAAAGATTCAAAAAGGCTATTTTAGGAAGTCTTGGTGGCCACAGGCCATTATGTTCACAGCTATGATTCAGATCTCTTCAGATATGTTATAACAGATTTTTGAGTTCTGATTTGGAGCTTTGTTACAGCTATTTGGCAACAAAAACTTAGCCCAGACAAAAACAATAAAGAACACTTGATTACTTATTTCCTCATGGCCGCTCACAAATATCCAATGAATTGATCACATGGTTGTGACTCAGTATACTCAGGTATGTAAACATGTTCAAGATGACCTGCTGACGTTCTCTTCTCTGAGCTCTCTGGGTGAAAATGCTTTATTGATGTCTGAAGTCAGAGGAGATCAGGCTGATAGAAAGGCAACGCCAGGGCATGCAGAAGAGCATTTCTGAATACACAACATATCAAAGCCTTGAAGGGCTGAAGCGGCAGAAGAGCACACCAGGTCACTCCTGTCAGATAAGAACAGGAAACTGAGGCTACAGTTCACACACACTCATCAATGTTACCCAGTTTAATGAATCTTGATTTTTGCTGCAGCATTTGGATGAACGGGTGAGAACTTGGAAAGCATGAAACCACCGATTCATCCTGCCTTGGCAAGTGTAGGGGATATGTTCTTGACACACTTTAGTACCAGCTGAGCATCGTTTAAACACCACAGCTGGGTTCTTGAGCTTCACAGTTAGTTCACTGTACTCACATGGCCTCCATCTTCGACATGGAGCCGACAAATCTGCAGCAACGGTGTGTTAAGGAACGTTTCCAGCAACTTTTCGAATCTGTGGCACAAGGAATTAAAACATTCTGAAGGTAAAAAGGCATCCAACCTGGTACCAGCACCCTGTACCTTTGAACTGTCCAGTGAGTGCATATTATGTGACAGCTTCATTCCTCTGATCCTACAGATAACATGAAAAGATTCAAATGTTAGAAAAGCAGAACAAAGAATATAAATAATATATAAATAAGGCCTGAAGCAAAAGGGAGCATAGAAATACATCCAGGACCCCAGAATGGATACGAGAAACGAATAAAAGCAGGAAGTGAACTGGAAAGAGACGAAGAAATAAAGAAGAATTTGTAAGTAATAGTGCGACATTCTGGAAGATGAGCTTATTTCCTTTCTTGTGAAGATAAACACTGCTGCAGCCAGAAGTCATTTGCAGGAAAGCTCAGTTTTTAAAACTCCCTGTGAAGCTATGAAGCGTTGTTTTCACACACTAATAAGATATAATGTTTTCATTACTGAGCTTCAGAGGTTGGCTCACAATATTTATTCCTTCTATTTAATTAATCTTATTAAACACATCGTCATCTTTATAATATAATCGCATTACTCAGAGCATCAGCTTGTTCGACTGTTTCAAGTCTGAGATGATTACAGGGCGCACGCAGTTTGGAGTGCAACGGCTTTTTATAAAGTTGATATTTGTGTAAAATCTTTTATTGAAAGTTGTAATTGGCAGCTTGTAAAAACCACATTTCCCTTCTGACAAGAAAACAGAATTGAAGAAAAACAATAAAGAACTGAAGTACAAACAGAAGATAATAAGGGAAGGAAACCAGACTGGAGAAATAGAAAGAAGGAAAAATAAAGAAATGATTGAATGAAAATGCTGAAAGAAAATTAAAGTAATATTGTAATATTTTGGAAAATGTCCTTATTTACGGTGCACGGCAGAGAAATACAGGAACCATCTGCTTTTACAATCCCTCTCTGAAACTGTGACGCGTCCTCTTTGCACTTTGGTTTCTGCACAGAATAAACAGAAAGGAAAACGTGTTAATCACGGAGCGTTAGAGGATTTTCAGCCACGGATGAAGAAAGTTGATGCTTCACTCACGGAGCACGACATCAATAACACAGGTGTGTGTCTCTCTCTCTATTTGGCAGCCATGCATTAACAGTGGCTTGTGTAATAATTTGAGAAGCTGCTAATATGTGAGTCATGAAGATGATTTCTGATGTCACGTCATGTTAGGACAGAGCGTGCGAGAGAGCAGGAGGACAGAACAGATACTGAAGGAGTGCGAGGATGCTCGTTACCAAATCAGTGTCTAAGAAACTAACAGGTTTGGACTGAGAAAAATTAATCTTGGAAGGCAAAGACAAAGAACCAGTTATGAATCATTTTGTGTGCAAACATTAGAATCTGTTTTTAAACACGCTGTAAATGCACACTGCTGCATTTCTTATCAAATGCTTTGCACAACAGGAGCTTAGCTTCATCTCGGTTTTCTCAACAAGTTCAACAATCGAGAAAATGAAACCAACACTGGACTTGGTGGGAAAAGGGTTTATTTTCATTTACACACTTTAATGTAACACTGTCATTCTTTCAAATTTATAATAAACAAGCTATTGTCTTGACTTGATTAATAACTAAAGATGCATGAACAACACAAGTATACAACAGCAAACAGAGTGCCAGCCTTGCATCTCTTTTTTTGTCACACTGTTGCCATCTGCTGGACAAACCAAAGTGGTGATCAAGTCAAAACTCAAAGCTTGAGGCTGAAAATGTGGAAAAAACGTAAAGTGCAAGGCTACTAATGACGCTACATGTTGGTTCAAACTCAAAATTAATTAAAAAATAAATCCTTCATTATCTCTTTTTTTTTTTAAGTGTAAATTTTCCCCTAAAAATAATTTCAAATACTAATTAGGTAACTTTCACCTAAATTCAATTAAGGAATCCAATAAATACAAACATTAAATTAATGTTTTTCAATTCATCATCTTCAGCCAAAATGTTACATTTAGTTTTGATCATCATTTAGGAAATTATTGAAATTTTCAGGATTATAGATCCATGAATGTTCTCCCAAATTCATAACACACAAAATGCTTCAGTCAATTATCTCAAACAAAATCGGCACAGAGGGAAACATTTTTCTCCAATGATCATTAGGTTAATCAAAATAATAAAAAAAAGATTAATAATTATAAATAATGATGAATAAATGAAAAATAACGGCTGGATTAGGAGATACAAGTGCTGAATCAGTGCAGCTGTGACAGCTGGAGACATGATTAGGAGACAAACGTACAAAACAGAATTAATTTTGTGGTCAAACTTTGTTGACTGCCTTAAGCTTTCCAGCTGGTGGAGCGCTGCACCTTGTAAACCATCCGCTTGATGAGTCTGACTTCAGTCGGCATTTCTCGCTCCAAATGCTCAGAGAAAGCAAACAAAATCGGAGGCACCTCAGAGTTAACAATAATCCAAATTCTCCCAGCGTAGACAGCGTTTGTTTGGCTGCTCACAGTAACAGTTCGTGCTGAATGTCCCTGACAGGCAGAGACAAATGCCATCATATGGCAGGAAGAGACAAACCATCCACAACAACAGAATACTTATTAATGCTCCACACTGAAGTCTTACATCAGCTCAAAAGAGAGTCTTCTGCGGGCTCCGGGACACTGTGAGCCACAGGTTTTTTTAAAGTTTTATTTAAAGTCGTGTTTCATGAAGCAGGGGCCAAGAATGGCCAGTAAATAGTTTTGGGACACCTACAAAACAAACAAACAAAAAGCACTGCAGGACGATAAAGAGACCAGAGCCTCATCCAACGCAGGAGATGACCGAATCCATAAATGATGTCATTACAGCCGATCACTTTAACTGCTCTTGCCAATCCAGTGCAGGGTTGTGGGGCTGGAGCCCTAACAGCTCCCACAGAGGGGTACAGGGCCTGTCCAGACAACCATACACACTCATTCACAGTTAAGGCAAATTTAGAGTTACCCATTTATCTAACAAGCATGTCCTCTGACTGTGGCACAAAGCTGGGGTACCCTGAGGAAGTCCAAGGGCATCCACACAGGGTGCCCCAGAAGGGAAGTGGGTTCAAATCCAGGAGCTTCTTTCTGTGGGGCAGCACTGTGGTAACTGCTGCGCCACCGTGCTGCCACAATTCTTAACTTGTAACATAAAAATGTCAAGAATGTCAAGATTAATCACAAAAACAAAAAGAGTCTCGAAACTGTAGACACAGATGAAGAGAGCAATAATTCTTGCAAGTCAGAGCCTCTGCTGTGGCTTTCAGCGACACTTTGACCCTTTCAGACCAAACTCCGTGACTGTGACCACGTTTCTACCCCAAGTGAAATCTCATGTGTCGATTTAAACTTCCCTGCTGAGTAAATCCTTGATCACAAATGGCGCAACCAAACGGTTTCTCTCCTGTGTGAACCGTGATGTGAGACTCCAGGTGCGTTTTTCGGTTAAATTTCTTGCCACAAACATCGCAACCGTACGGTTTCTCCCCAGTGTGAACGATCATGTGCGTCCTAAGGTGGGATTTGCGGTTAAATCTTTTGCCACACACGTCGCAGCCGAATGGCTTTTCTGCCGTGTGGACGGTCATGTGCGTCGTCAGATGAGTCTTCCGTTTAAATCTTTTACCGCAGTCGTCGCACCCAAACGGTTTTTCTCCTGTGTGGGCTATCATGTGTATCTTTAGATTATTCTGATGCCTTGCTCTTTTGCCACAAATATCGCACACAAACGGTTTCTCCCCTGAATGGATTGTCACATGCGTCTTCAGATTCTGGTGATGCGTAAACCTTTTTCCACAAATGTCACAGCCAAATAACTTTTCTCCCGTGTGGACCCTCATGTGTGATTTAAGATTGTACAGGTACTTAACTCTTTTGCCACAGAACCCACAGCCAAACGGTTTCTCTCCCGTGTAAATTTTGATGTGCGAGTCTATGCTTTGCTTCCGTTTAAAACATTTCATGTTATCCAAACAGCCTGAAGAACCATTTTCTGAATTACGTCTGATGTGCCTCTTAAGAGACTGCTTGTAGACAAAATGTTTACCGCACGCAGAGCAGCTAAAGTTTTTTTTCGGAGTGTTATGTCCCGCCTCACTAGGAACGCCCGACTCGAGCTTTCCATTTTCACTGTCTTCAGTTTCAGGTCCAGAATCTGACAACGGGCCCTGCCAATCCTCATCACTGACCTCCGTCTCTGAAGAGTCAGAAGCCCCTTTAACAATATTTGTTTGTAAATGAGTACTGGGATCAGGTTTCCTGGCTAGTTCTAGTGATCTACCGTCCTCTCCGTAAGTTTCTATCTTAATCCATTTAGTCAAGCTGCTGCTTGGAGGCTCAGCCGCCGTGCAGTCTTTAGTTTGGCTTTTATGAAGCTGTGAAAAATGAGGTTTCTCTTCATCATCTTCACTCTTTACTAGAATATTGAATGGAAACCCGGTGATTTCAGTCTCCTCGAACCCATTAAGATGCTCTCCCTCCTGACTGGCCAGCAGTTCCTCCTGCTCCGTCTTTATGTAGAGGTGTTCCGAGTAATGCTGGTCCCATGGAGCCTCTTCTTTGATCACCACAAGTTGCTGAATATCTGCAGGCAACAATGAAACACGTTTACATCGATAACCGATTTGAAATACACCGACACTCATCCTCAGCAGTTTGAAATCCTTGTAGTGCGTTTTAACTCACACCACGTATTCACTGAGTTTTAGGCTACGTCCACACGCACAAGGGTATTTTTGAAAATGGAGATTTTCCGTTTTTTTGTTGTTGTTTTTTTAAAAATCCCATCCACACGTAAACGCAAAATTAAAGGAAAACACTACTAGGAACATGTAAAAGCAACAGGTGGCGATATATTCCTAACTGTGTAGAAATGTTGGCCAATCAGAAGTCTAGAAGCCTCGGTGGGAAAAAGTAAACAAAGCTGGGGCATAGAAGCAGAACTGAGTGGTATGTGTGGAGGGACAGTAACTGTGTGTATGTCAGCATTTAAACACTGCAGAGAGTAAAATTAACAGTAACAGTATTTTGTTTAAGTCCGCCATTGTAGAAATTCATTTCACCGAAACAATAACGTGGCGCACAGTGTGACGTCAAAAAATGCGCACACCTTTGACGCTGCATTTTCTCCGTTTTCCTCGTCCACACGTAAACGCAAAAACGAAGTTTTCAAAAATATCCACCCTAGCAGGCGTTTTTAAAAATCTCCGTTTTCAGTTACCGAAAACACCGTTTACGTGAGGACGAAAGGTGCAAACGCACAGAAAAATCTGCGTTTTAAAAACACCCGTGTACGTAGCCTTAATCAGTCTCTCCGGGCAGCCAGATCCTGCAATTCCTCTACACACACTGTACGGGTCCAATAAACAGCCATTACTTCCAGCTCACGATAAGCCGACAGTTTATGTATTCAGACTGCATCCATCAACTGTTCCAAGTGAGCTAGTGGTGCCCAGAGTGTGAGCCAGACAAACTGGTCCAATTATACTGCACAGCAAAGTATGATGTTAGGAATAGAGTATATCAAGATTTACCAGTCACCAGTTATTCAACTAAAAATTCTGTTTCTGTTTAACATCTACATGCTCCCACTGGCACAGATTATAAACAACAACAAAATAAACTATCACAGCTATGCAGATGACACACAAATATATATCACAATGTCACCAGGAGACCGAGGCCCTGTACAGGCTCTTGGTAAATGCATTGAGGAAATTAATGACTGGTTGTGCCACAATTTTCTCCAACTAAACAAAAACAAAACTGAGGTAATAGTCTTTGGCGCCAAAGAAAAACGATTACAGGTCACCAGAGAACTTCAATCTATACATCTAAAAACCACAAACCAGGCGAGAAATTTGGGTGTAGTGATGGATGCAGACCTAAACTTAGAAAAACACATTAAGACAATAACAAAGTCAGCTTACTATCACCTCAAGAATATATCAAGGATAAAAGATCTGATGTCTCAACAGGACCTGGAAAAACTAGTCCATGCATTCATTTTTAGTAGGCTTGATTACTGTAACAGCATCTTTACAGGTCTACCTAAAAAAATCAGTCAGACAACTACAGCTCATTCAGAACTCTGCTGCTCGAGTCCTCACTAAGACCAAAAAAGTGGACCACATCAGTCCAGCTCTGAGGTCTTTACACTGGCTGCCTGTCCGTCAGAGGATAGACTTTAAAGTTCTGATGCTGGCCTATAAAGCTCTGAATGGTTTAGGACCAAAATACATCAGTGACCTCCTGACCCAGTATGAAGCTTCCAGATCCCTCAGGTCATCTGGATCCGGTCTTTTATCAGTTCCCAGAGTCAGAACCAGACACGGAGAAGCTGCATTCAGCTTTTATGCTCCTTATATCTGGAACAAACTCCCAGAAAGCCTCAGATCAGCTGAAACACTCAGTTTATTTAAATCCAGGTTGAAGACTCACCTGTTCTCAGCTGCATTTGAATAAAGCACCAAATCCACACTTTAAGCTTAAATTTCAAAACTTACATTTAACTACTGATTTTATCTACTGTTCTGATTTTATCTGTTTTGATTTTATATACTGTTGTTTGTTTGTTTGTTTGTTTGTTTGTTAGTTAATTAGTTAGTTAGTTTATTTGCTTGTTTTAATCAATTTTAAATCATGCTTTTTATTTGTTCTTGTTTCTAATGTCTCTGTAAAGCACTTTGAATCACCTTGTTGTTGAATTGTGCTATACAAATAAACTTGCCTTGCCTAAAAATACACATCACATTTACAAGTATACACATTTCTATGGGTGAGGATCATTTAATACTGTTTTAGTAATTATAAACATTACTGTAATGTAATGATCATTGTCTATCTTATATTAAAAACCATGAGTTAATATCTTGCTAGAACAATAGTAGCAGCTGGGGTTTTTTTGCAAATTATACCTTTACTTGCATGTGTAAAGATGGCGTTTCATGGTCCCTGGCACTGTCGTTTTTAAACATGCACATTCAATTAGGGAACAAAAACATTCAACGATGACAAGGTCATTCAGAATATTTAGGTAGTCAGGTGACCTTAGTGTTTGAACACATTGTTTCTGAACTAACCCACTAAAGCAAGCTTAGACCTTAACACTGCCCAGCTGGTTGCATATAGTAGAAGGGCCGATGACAGGTGCATCAACTAATCAGCCTCTCTTCACCACCAGATGCAGCCATCACTCAGGATCAGGTAAATCTGGACTTAGACCACATGACCTTTTTCAATCAGTATGCTCTCTACCAAACTGAAGCCCTTTTTAATGGTTTTCTTAAAGCTCAGCAGCTGTTTAGTCCCCATCCCTTGAATACTCTTTCCATTGTGCATGTGGAAATGCTATTTAACTATTAAAACACAGCCGAGAGTTCCACTGTTGATTTTTTTTTTTTCCTCAATCTGACTTCAAACGCTTCAGTCATCTCCTGTCACGATCATTCAAGATTTTTTGGAGAAGATTGTTCACCACTATATCCTTCCAGGTTTTAAAAGAAATGCATCAGAGAGATCCTGTGCCACTTTCAGTAATTTCAGTCATTTTCTCTGCTTAATTCAGGGCAATCTGAAGCTGAGTAACATCTGTTCCACAAACATAGATCTACATCTTCTGACATGGTGGTTTAAACAATGAGAAGCTCCAGTTTGCTCCACACGGCTAGTCTGCCAAGACTTATTTTTCTACAACAAAGTCTGAACTACAAGCTAACTTTGTACCAGGTTACATAAAAATTACTGCAAACCTAACCTCCACAGAAGGTTACGGTCAAGATATGGGACATACAAAACCACCACCAACTGGAAAACAGTGCTGTTTCTCAGATGAACAGATGATCTCAGATGGACCTGTCTAAAGATTGTAAAACCAACTTAAGCTTTGTTTTTCCCTGATGACCAAAGAAATATAGTTTCTTATTTTTCTTTAAACTTTAAATCTAATTAATTCTTCTATAAGACTCAATATGGTGATCTAACCCTAACATAGAACTTTTATTTCTTGAAATTTTAAAAACTTAATTTCAAAAAGGTTTGAATGTTATGTAAAATGCAAATAAGAAACATAATTCAACCATATTTCTTTTTTGTAACCCAGTGGGAGCAGGTTAGTAACATGATTGGTTATAAAAAGAACATCTTAGAGAAGCAGAGTTTTTCAGAAGTAAAGATGGGCAGAGGTTTACTAAGCTGCAAACTTTGGAACTTTTTTTTTAGAAGAATGTAAAATTTTGGAGAATTTGAACATCTCTGTGCACAACGGAGAGTCTGAAAATCTATATTGGGTGCTCGTAATCTTCATGCCCTCAGGCGGCACTGAATTAAAAGGAAATTTTGTCATGGAAGTCAGTGCATGAGCTCAGGAACACTTCAAGAAATCACTGTCTGAACACAGCTCACGGTGCCATCCGCACATGCAGGTCAAAGCTCCATCATGTAAAGAAGGAGGCACATGTGAACAGGACCCAGAAAGGCCAAAGTCTTCTCTTTAAACTGGACGGAAGCAAAGTGGAAAACTGTTCTGTGGTCAGATGGACCGAAACTTGAGATTCCTTTATGAAAGCACGGACTCTGCAGCCTAAAGAGGAGAGTCTTCAGCAAGTCCGGACTCGACTGAGATACTAATGAGTCTAATAACTTGCACGGTCAGCATTTTTGCCAGCTTTCCTCTCAGCTGTTGAATGTATACAATTTTTTTTCCAGAACTGGTGACCACGCAAAGCATGCACAGATTAATAACTGTGCTTTTCCCATCACACTTACACACTGTGATCTGTGTTGCATCTAACCTCTTCCTACTTTTTCCCTAATACTACAGTTTGCTCTTCATTGTGAAATACTCTGCTTTGCTGCAGACACACACGGACTTTGACTAAACCATTGCAACAGCCATTCCACTGCAGATTTTCTTTTGTCCTACCACATGACCCAGTTTCAGCCAAGCTTTAAGCCATCACACAAATGGGCTCATATTTGACTTATGGCCTCCTACGACTTATGGTTCGTATTTGACACATTGCTTCAGAATAAAAGGCGTTAAACAGACTGAATATAACTTTAAAGATCTTACAAACCCACAGCACACTAACGTGTACTCACTATGAACAGTGCTTTTTAATGCTACACACAGTGTGTGTAGGGCTGCCACAAACGATTATTTTGATAGTCGACTAGTCACCGATTATTTATGCGATTAGTCGACTAATCAGATCATCATCCATTGGACGTAAAACTACAGCTTATTGCACCAGCAGCATCTGCTCTTCTATAACTATCATTAGCTTACAGCTTTAAGCTTTTAAGGTGCTAACTAAAAATAAAGACAAGATGATAGTTTATTCAATTTTAATGAAATTTGCAGATTGTTTCGGTAAAGTTGAATAAACTCCTTGCTATCTAAAATATAACAGGACACCGGAGTATATTCTCCAGCATCTCACACTTCTGATAATCAGCTGTCTGCTTGACGTTTATTCAGCTGTGTAAAAACTATAACTTTAATCTCAGCCAAACCGATTTACTCAGGAACAAATAAAATACTAAAAAAAAAAAGCCAAACAATAACATTTTAAGTTATCTAAGTGACTCATATATATTTAACCTGAGTCGCAAAAGACGGCGGTGGGTTTGAAAACAATTTGCCGGGAGTCTGGTGTTCTCACGGCGCTAGTGACCTAGCCCCCGGCTAGCTATCGAGCTAGTGGGTAACAGACGTCTCCGAAAACGTCGGAGCGCTTTTGAAAATATGTGGTGTCCTGATAAACTGAGCCGATATTTGAGGTTTACACAGCTACATTCTCGCCTGAAAATATGTTAAACGTTTATTTTGTGACCCAGAAAGAATAATAAGAGTAATATTAAAACTAGCTAGCTGCCGCCATTGTTGGAAAATGAGCTGGGCCGCGCTATGAATTCTGGGACACAGCTGCTTCTTCTTCTTCGGGGTTTAACGGCAGCTGGCATCCTTGTACATGCAGTGCTGCCATCTTCTGTTTCAGTCCGTTATTACACTCTTAAATCCTACTTATTCCTGCGTCTTTTGCAATCTTACAAAGCTTCAAACGACACGTCGACTATTAAATCAGTCGTCGACGATTTTGATAGTCGACGTAATCGTGACTAGTCGACAAATCGTGGCAGCCCTAAGTGTGTGTGAGGTGTATTACGTGTTCAACCTCTTCTTCCATTTTCTAATGTTAGTTTGCTCTTTGTGAAATGCGCTGCTCTGCTGTAGACATGTCTGCGTTTGCGTTTTGTCATGCACGGCACACAAAGGCTCCATTATGTGAACATGTTCGTGGCTGGTTTGCCAAACCCTGTGTTGGTTTAACAACCCGATAAAAGCCTGTGCTCGTAGAAGCATGTATGGCAGCGCTAACTTTAAGTAATCATGTTCTGTATGACTTTATCAGGCTCACACTGTTGTGGAGGAATTCTCGCCCACTCCTCTTTACTGTGTTGCTTCAGATCATTGAGGTTTGCAGGAATTCATTTATGCACAGCTCTCTTAAGGTCCCACTACAGGGCTGCCCAATCCCAGTCCTCGAGAGCTACTATCCTGCAGCTTTTAGATGCATCCCTACTCCAACACAGCTGAATCAAATGAATGGCTTGTTATCAGGCCTTTGCCAAACACGATGGCATGCTGAAGAGGTAATCAAACCATTTGATTCAGCTGTGTTGGAGTAGGGATGCATCTAAAAGCTGCAGGACGGTAGCTCTCGAGGACCGGGATTGGGCACCCCTGTCCCACTACATCATTTCAATCAAGCTGAAGCCTGGACTTCAACTAGGCCATTGCAACACCTTTCTGCCCCCTTTTCCAGCCAGTCTGTTGCAGATTTGCTGCTGTGCTTGGAATCACTGTCCTGTTATATAACCCAGTTCAGGCCAAACTTCAGCTGTTAGACAGGTGACCTCACGTTTGACTCCTGGATGCTACGTCGCAACTGCTGTGGAGGCAGTTTTTCCACATAGTGCTTCTACATGTAGGCTAAGTTTCTGAAACTGTGGACTACGTCACGTGTTGCTGTTCACGTCAGACATAGACTGAACACCTGCTAAGGAGCACACGGGTTTTTATTATGCCCTGATATGTTTAAGCTGTGAATACAGTCAGGCGTATTATAAAACAAGTTCTGCATAACCTGGATTTCTGTATGTTAGCCGGCTTGAGAAGACTTATAGTCATGTCAGTCAGAGATGCAAGAGGAACACGTGGTAGGTATATAGAAAGAATATCAAAATATTAACAGAAATAAGTAGATGTGGCAATCACCAGCAGACACTACACAATGCTGTATTTTCACAATAAAACAACATTTGAATTTTTTATATTTTGCGATATGCCGAGTACTGCAACAACATATTTCAATTCATCGCCTTTTTTAACTGCAAATTATGTCGCCAAAGTTAAACTTCGTCAATATCAGTTTTATCTAATAAGACAAAGTTTATCTCGCTTCAATTATTAATTAGTCTGCAGCTAAATGGAGTCAGGTTGGCAATTATATGCAATTGCATGTAATAAATTGTCAAGAATCACACATCTGTGGACTCAAGTCCAAGTCAGACTGCAACTGTTTGCAGAAAGGTTTCCTCCAATCAGACTACCCGTGACCTTGGAACCAAAAGTGGTCATGAGTGCAACAACTTCAAGCTCTGGGCAACCAGAATATGCAGAATGTGAAAAATACAAAACACAATCACTATTTTTGTAGATGTAAGGAGGTTGCTGTCTCATTTGTACTCATGTGACTGAACGATTAGCTTACCCTGAAGTACGAGGTAGATCTGTCAAGTTAAGGGTCCAGTGTTGGATGGTTTTTCAGTTGAGCCAATTTAATGCATGTTTAACAAGTATTTTAATTAATTTCATAAAATATTGATATTTGGGGTCCCTGTAACGATGCATCGACACCACACACCTGTGTATAGGCCACCCTAGCACTGCAAATAAGTCAACAGAGCAAAACATGGCAAAAAACTTATTTCTCATGCAACAGCTGCACATCACAGAAGTGATACTTTGAGCCTGTTGCTCATTTAAATGTATTATATTCAGGTTTGACACTGTTATCACTTTCTCTTGTTGTGAGAACCAACTATAATTATTTGGCTTATTTAATGTTCTTGGTAATAAACACCCCACACTACAGACTCTTTATGCATGCACAGAAGCAATGCATGAAAAACTGGGCACATCCTTACTGCTTAGTAGGCTGCAGCCAGGAGTCAAATGTGAGGCCATCTGTCTGACAGCTAAAGCTTGGTGTAAACTGGGTCATGCAACAGGACAACGATGCCAAGCACAGCAGAAAATCTGCAACAGACAGGCTGAAAAAGGGAAGAATGGACATGTTGCAATGGCCGATCAAAGTCCAGACTTCAGACTGACTGAAATGCTGCGGCGGGACCTTAAGAGAGAGCTGTGCATACATGAATGCCGCAAACCTCAATGAGCTGAAGCAATGCCCTGAAGGAGAGTGGGCCAAAAATTCCTCCGAAGTCACACAACAGCGACTTCAAGTTATTTCTGCTAAAGGTGGTTTTGCAGCGGCTGAATCATGGAGTGCATTTAGTTGTCCACAAACTGTTTCTTCATTTGGGTTCAGATTTTTGTTCAATAAATAAACGACACGGTGTAATATCGGTTGCTATCCATCTCAGGCTGTTTTTAAATCATTTTAAAGACCCGTTAAGGACCTGATTGTGTCTTCATATCAAACATCTTAGATTAAAACCAAATTTATCCAGCCCTACGGCGAGCTAGCAGCTAGTTAGCGGTTTTCTCCAAATAAAATCTGAGATTATTCTCACCATCGGCTCGGTTAATATCAGCATCCTGCAGCTGATGGAGTCCGAGCGGTTTGATCTCTGGTTTTTCTTCAAACGGCAGGCTGTCAGCGGCGTACTGCTGCAGATAATCCACTTCGTCCATGCTGTCAGCGGCTATCCTCTTCTTTAAAACAAACTGTGGGCTCCTTTCAGACGAACCAGGCCTGCGCGGAATCGACTTCCGAACACAGACGCGATGTTTGCATGTCTGTCCGGACCTGATGCATGAATGTGTCACAGACACGGACTCCAACAGGGCGTCCACTCTCCTTGACTTCTTTTTTGGGGGAAGATTTGTTGACGTGTCTCCTGCGTTTTCTGAGCAGGCATCCGCTCGGGCACCTTTATCCCAGGTCACCGCAGCGACCACGAGATTTAAAAAAAATCATAGCTGTGGGGAAACCTGCAGATTTATGAATCCTGTCACAGCGTGGGACTTCACTGAGAAAATTAAAATTCATTGTACCTGACAGGAGTACTTTGTAACCAACCTCGTGATATTTCCTTTAAAGTTTTGTATCCACAAATTAGATACAAAACTTTTCTAACTCTAAAAAGAATTTTATGGCTTCTAAAAAAAGAAATAAATAGAACCATAGGTCAAAAGTGTTTTTCGCAGGAAAGAAGTCTGTTTAAAAATGTCTTCTGGCATCACTTCTGGCATTTAACATTTATTTATGTTAACATTTATTTATGTTAACATTTATTTTTCTAGATATATAAATTAGCTTATCGTTAGCTTATCTTTTGCACTTTTAATTTCTGTATGTTAATTTCATTACAACAAAATTCTGTCTTAAATGAAAGGGTTAGGTTTCATATTGAATCTTAGATAAATCCAGTTGTGGCTTTGAGCCTCCCTTGGAAAGTTGATCATTTGGTTTCTTAAGAGTAATTAATTTGAAATAAACATCATGATATTTATTTATTTATTTATTTATTTATTTATTTATTTATTATTTTTTGGTTGGTTGGTTGATTTATTTTTAAATCCTTTATTTAAACAGACAATCACATTGAGCTCAGTGTCTCATTTTCAAGAGCTACGAATACTGTATACAACACAGGCAGACACATAATACACTGTCCTAAAAACTTAAAAGAGCACTTTTTAATCGGAGTATAGAATTAGTTAATCAGTTAAACATCTGGGATATAGAGGGGCAATGATGAGACAACCCCCCAAACAGTTATGGTGTTACAGGTGGAGGCCACTCTCATTTTTTCTGACTATTTTTTTCAATAGTTTTGCATTTGGCTAGGATCAGTGTCACTACTGGTAGCTTGAGGCGATATTTGGACCCTAGAGAGGTTGCACAGCTAGTCCAAATCCTCCAGGATGGCACATAAATATGTAGCAGTGCTAGAAGGTTTGCTGTGTCTCCCAGCGTGGAGGAGACTCCAGGAGACAGATCGTCACTCTAGGAGAACTGGACAGGGAAGTAGGGGGTCCTTAAACCAGTATCTGCTGACTGATTAGATTAATTTAGATGTACTGATGGGGAAGGCAGATGATGGTTCTGGAGGGCAGAAGGGGTGGAGTGTGGGAGGACAAGTGAGTATTCCAGTATGAGTACTGGACTGGAGAACTAGGAACCACTTACCAACAAGTAATAAGGTTTGGAAACCTGAGAGGCAAAGAGTGAATGTTTCAGCTGGGCTTTTATTCCAGAGGGGTGATGAGAAAATGGGAAGCAGATGTGCAGGCTGGACCAGAAAGTAGGGCAGCTCCACCCATGGGTGGTACAGTGAGCCAAGGCACTGCCCCTACTCCACCTGAGAGCAAGACAGAGAGAGAGGGGGGAAAGAGGAACAAGGGAGAACAAAGGAGAACAGGCTGCTGAAACCAGGACATGTTTTTTCTCTCAGGTCCTGTGTCCAAATGTTTTTGGCTAAATATGAAAAACTGGATATTGCCAGAGACCATAAAAGACTTAAAGAACACCTAATATGGTGACGATCTGTAGTCTCTGTGTGGGTATAGTGTTTGTTTGCTCTGCTGATGCATTTTTAATGGAATCATCTACAACACTGTCTAAACATTTTTTTCAGAAGTTCTCTGCTGTGGTGATAACATGTTTTATTTCTTATCCAATATATTTAACTTTTTACACCAATGGACACTGTTTACATGATTCCTAAACCTAAAATGTAAATATATGTGTTCTCACCTGTGCCTCAGGTGGAGGTATTTGGCTCAGCTCACTTTGAAAAACAAGCTGAGAAGATATTCATACTGTCAGTGATGTGCAGTTGGGCATGGGTTGCACTCACACAAGGTATGTCCACAGAAAAGAGGTTATCAACTAAACTGTTCAGTAAGACCCATTAGATTTAGATCTAAAATAATACTGCAACAAGTAATTCCACATCATTATTAAACCTGTATATGGGCCACCTTTACAGGTCACACAACAAATTGACACATAAACAACCTATTTTAAACCACACCATGAACCAGCAAGCATAAGTACAGCCATAGACCCACAATACACTTAGAGAAATGTAGCCACAGCTATAAAAGTGCTAAAATATGTCTTAAAGTTGAAATTCTACAAAGCAGGAGAGACATTTTCTGTAGAAGTGCAAATAACAGCACAAAAGCTGGGGTCACTTACTATGACCCCTCTATATGGCCTCTCCATAACTGAAAACACTGCAGCTGTTTATGGCCATTTCTTCACCTTTCTTCATGATGTAATAATTTATAAATCAGAAAAGGGGTTGAAAAAGAACCTGAGACGTTTCTGCAGGGAAAAGAAACATTCAACACAATGATTTTAAAAACATACAAATCAGAATCAAATGTGCAAAGAGGTAGAGTTGGCTCCAGATCTTTGAGTTTGACACCTGTAATATAGGTAGTCTCAGTTTGTGAATGACTGACAGCTCACAGCATAAAAAAATAACATCACAGAATAATCAGATATCATCTGAAGCAAAGCATCATAAATACCCACCATCCTGGGTAAGTTCTTTTTTTATTATAAACTTTAAAATACACACATAAAAAAGTTTACAAATACAATGAAATCACGTACTTCTTACTGATACAGTTGCTGATTTTACAAGCATGGAAGTGCAGATTATTATGTGTGAATACGCATGTGTCTCTTTAGATTCCCCTGTCTCGTAAATCTTTCGCCACAAACACCACAGGAGAACGGTTTCTCCCCTGTGTGAACACCCGTGTGTCTTTTAAGTGTATACTGATGTCTAAATCTCTTCCCACAAACGTCACACCCGAATGGCTTCTCTCCTGTGTGAACTCTCATGTGACTCTTCAGAACCCCCTGCTCGGTAAATTTTTCACCACAAATGTCACAACCAAAAGGCCTCTCTCCCGTGTGGACCCGCATGTGTCTCTTAAGATGCGTATTTCGACTGAATGTTTTACCACAGTCGTCACAGCAAAATGGTTTCTCTCCAGTGTGAACTCCGCTGTGCCGTTTAAGACTCCCCTGCTCTGTAAATCTTTCACCACAAACATCACAGCCAAATGGTTTTTCTCCCGAGTGGACTCTCATGTGTCTTTTAAGATTATACTGAAGTCTAAATTTTTTTCCACAGGCATCACAACTGAAGGGCTTCTCTCCAGTGTGGACTCTGATGTGGATCTTAAAGTGTGTCTTCTGGCTAAACTTTTTACCACAAAATCCACAGTCAAATGGTTTTTCTCCCGTGTGGACGGTCATGTGTATATTAAAATGTGTCTTCCGGCTAAATGTTTTCCCACAAATGCCACATCCAAAGGGCTTCTGTCCTGTGTGGATTCCTCTGTGCCTCTTCAAACTCCCCTGTTCTGTAAAATGTTTACCACAAATGCTACAACTAAATGGTTTCTCTCCCGTGTGAACTCTGGTGTGTGACTTGAGATTTGACTGATGGATAAATCTTTTTCCACAAACATCGCAAGCAAAGGGCTTTTCTCCAGTGTGAATTCTCATATGACTCTTAAGAACCCCCTGCTGTTTAAATCTTTTGCCACAAAAACTGCAATCAAATGGCTTCTCTCCCGTGTGGACCCTCAGGTGTCTCTTTAGATCCCCTTGTCGGGTGAATCTTTTACCACAAACGCCACAACAAAATGCCTTCTGTCCTGTATGATCTCTCCTGTGTCCCTTTAGATTTTCAGACTGGCTACATTTTCCATCACAAACTTCACTCCCGAGTGCACTGCTCTCCTTCCAGCTGTTATCACTGTCTTCAGTTTCAGGTGCATAATCTGACAAAGGTTCCTGCCAATCTTCATCGTCATTATTACTGACTTCTGTCTCAGAGGAGTCTGAAGTTTTTTCATCAGTTTTTGGTTGTAAATTACTTTTTAAGTCTGTGCCATTGGTTGATTCTGGTCCTCCACAGTCCTCTGCACCAGCTTCAGCTTTTATCTTTTCAGCTGAGCAGCTGCTCGGAGATTCTGCCTCTGTGCAGTTTCCAGTTTGGCTCTGATGAATATCTGAAGACTCAGGTTTCTCTTCATCATCTTCACTCTTCACAGGAACAGCAGTGAACAGGACACCTGTGATTTCAGCCTCCTCCTGCCCATTATGCGGTCCTCCCTCATGACTGGTCCAGATTTCTTCCTCTTCCTCCTTTATGTGGAGCAGCTCTCGATCCTGCTGGTCCAAACTGGGAGACCATTCAGGAGGAATTTCTTCTTTAACTACAAACAGCTGCTGGACTTCGGCAGAAGACACTGAAACAGACAAGTTCAACTGTCACCCCAAATTTTTATTTATTATTTTAAAAAAAAAGTCTACATTTTTCTAATAATACCGTAGTCAGAATAACATGATGTGAGCAAAACTGTAATGCTGCATGATTATTTATCAGAAAAAACTAAAATCAAATACAATTTTAAACAATTTTAATTAAAAAAATAAAAATAAAAAGTTATCAGAGGGCACAGATAAGGCAGGAGCATTGTTTGTTTGTAAAAGGTGTGCTACAGCTTTTTATGACTGCAGACTCGTCTGCAGGACAAGGACAAGGAGGACTTCAGGGAAATGTGACAGGAATGCTCATCCTTGGTGTCTGTAACTGAGTCTCCCTCGGCCATTCTTTTCTACTTGGATGGTTTCCCTTTCCTTCGCTCACTTTTTCTCTGCTGTGGTAGAAAAACATTAATAAATAAAGTGTAACCACAACAGCTCCAGATAATTCTTTGGTTTTATGTCTCACCAGCTGGTCTGTCAACCCTAGTCCACTATTTGACCTGGATTAGTGATTGACTCTCTTGAATTTAACTTTTTCTAAATGCCAACAAGACAAAGACCATGACTACAGCTCCTCCTGAATTATATTCTAAAATCTGTGGACTCTGTGGACTCTTTTAAAAAGCAGTTAAAACTTTTTCAACTTCTTATTGGTTTTTATGCAATCTTCACTTCATGTTGTCTTGACTTAATATATACATATTTGTTTATTTGTTTGCTGTTTCAGCACTTTATTTTCTTATTTCTTTTACTTTATTTAGTTGTATATCACTTTGTAACCACTAAACCCACACGACACACACTGGACAGGTTATGGTTATCAGCTGACTGAGGAACATCTCTGGGGAGAGGAGTGGTCTGGAAATCTGTGCTGCTGATGTTGTGCCAAAAAATGATCATCTGTCAGAATCGATGCCTGTATTTAAACTGCTGTAAATTACTTGTTTGCTTATAATCTGAGACAAATTTGTCAAACATATACATATTTCTCATGATGACTAAAGCTGCAATAGGTATTTTGCAAAGTGACTTTTATATATTTTTTCTTTATCCAGCTAAAAAGTCTCATTGACATTAAAAATTCCATTTTTAAGTTGCAATTTTATATATAAAGACAGACAGACAGACAGACAGATAGACAGACAGATAGATAGATATCCCTTCATGAATCTCGTTGACTGCAGTCAGTTTACTAATAGCAGCAAAGCACTGCACATAAAATCACACAGAAACAACTCTGTTGTGTGCCCACTCTAAAACAGTCCGGGTTGCACTAAACCTTCTCTTTAAATTCAATCTTTTTCGGTCCGTCATTACAAAGTTATTCTAATTATATAATAAGAGAATCGATTCTTTGGACATACTATATAAGAAGACCAATTTTTATTATAAGTCGGGAGTTTTCCAGCCACTCTTACCCCATCCTAGAAACACTGAATCTAATTAATGCGACTTCTCTTACCAGGTTGGTTTAAAGCATCATCATCGTGCTGCTGCAGCTGCTGCCCTCCAGTCTGCAGACTGTCTGTGTTTCGCTGCTGAACACAATCCACTTCCTTCATGATGCCCGTGTTTGTTCTCTAAAATCAACTGTAGGCTCCTTAAAGATGAACGGGGCCTGCGCAGAATCGATCACCGATCAGCGTGAAGGTCATGCTGATCGAACCTCCGTCAGCCTTCACCCATCCATGTATTACAGGAACCCGCAGAGACCCGAACAGGACAGCAGTTGCCATCGGTGATTTTACGAAAGATTTGTTTACGTCTGCTCTGTTCTGAGCAGGCATCTACACGGACGCCCTTCTTCTGCTTCTTTGGCAGTTTAAAGGCACCGGACATCAGTTTATATCGCTTTACTGCCTCTTACTGTCCTTCTCTAAATCTAAGTGTCCAAAATTACATTTCTAAAATAATTACCCTCTAATTCCTATAATGCAAACAATATGTTAAAATACTGTCACATATCTAAGACAGTCGCATTACACCCAGTCAAAAGCCATCCTTTTCTCTTTTATACGTGGGGATTTCATTTTTATTGTCACAAAATATTATGCAAACAACTTATTCCTCCAAGTTGTCCAAAAAATCCTGCTGCTCTTGTAAATAAGATAATTCTCAGTGGAATTACCTGCATGAAAGAAAAAATGAATTAAATAAAAACTTAAACTCTGAGTCATTTACTGTTGTAATAAGTCTGTCTGTAACATTAACCTGTTTGCTGGCAGGTTTTTTTTCTTCTCTTTGACACTCATTCAATACCTCATTCATAAAATCGTCATCAAAGCAGCAGAGCAGAATGAATTTATCTGCAACTTTTAGTTTAATACTTTTGTGTGCTGCATGAGGTTCCAAGTGGAATAAGTACAGTCAATCAAAAAGGATTTATAACACATAAATGTCCAATTTCAATAAAAGTATGTCTGTTTATATTTTACTATACCTTTATTGGGCTCTTGAGGATGAATCACAGCATCAGTGTAGTGTGGCATGGAAGCAATCAGCTTGTGGCTGTCACAGTGTGCAAACTGAGTGTAATGTTTAGGTTTTCAAAGAATCCAGAATGGAAGACACAAGAGGCAGAATGTTTAAAAAGTAAGACATTTATTTTCAGCGCATGCAAAACTGAGTCCCAAGGGGCAGGAAAAAATTAATCCAACACACAGTGAAAGACATCAGTGTGAGCAGGCTACACAACAAAAAGGGGAGTGGACCCAGCAGCATAAGCAGCCACTTTTCAAGTAATTCATTTGCACACATGAGCCTGATCTAAACCAGTTTTCTGCCCTTAATTATTTCTGCCTTGCTCTTCTCTCCCTGCTCCATTCCACATCTAAAACCTGCTTAATTTATTGGAACATAAGCAGAATAATACATAAACAAACTCAATATCAAGCAATTCCATTTCACCACTGAAAGTATAATTACACATTGTTTGTAAATTAAAAACCATGAGTGTTCTCCCTCATGTTTGGCCTAAAAAAGTTACATTCATGTAGAATTATAGAATTTTGTGATTATGATTATCATATTCTTTATTAAAAGTGTATCTTCTATATTTGAGGATTACCCATTCGAGTATTTTGAAAAGACCAGAAATCTACATCTACTTCTGGAACTGTACATTTATTTATGATGGTATTTCCAAACATTTGTGTAACAGTCTTACACTCATAAAACAAGTGTTCTGTTGTTTCAATGTTCCTTTTGCAAATACAATAATTCTCTACCATTAATTGAAGGAAATAAGCATTATTTCCTTAGATTTTAGAATTAGAAGCAAATCTCATTATGCCAACTAATCTTTAATATTGTTTTAAAATAATGTTTATTACTTTACACAGTGTCTGCTCCCACCCCCACAACCTCACCTGCAGTCAGCCTGGAATCCAGAGCCACACCACTGTGCCAGCCTCTCTCTTCACATGTTGCCTCCTGTGAGATTCCTGACACCCCTCCCCCACCCATCACCTTCACTCAATACCAGGTTGAGATGCAAATGAGGAGACTTCACTCAGGCAAGTCTGCTGGACCAGACGGAGTGAGTCCCCTTGTCCTCAAGACCTGTGCCCCCCAGCTGTGTGGAGTCTTTCATAAACTGTTTATGCTGAGTCTGAGTCTGCAGAGGGTCCCGGTGATGTGGAAGACATCATGCCTCGTCCCTGTACCAAAGACGCCTCGTCCCAGTGGCCCCCAGGATTACAGGCCCGTGGCACTGACCTCCCACATCATGAAGACCCTGGAAAGGCTCATCCTGGACCAGCTGCGACCCATAGTAAGACCACACCTGGATCCCCTTCAGTTCGCTTATCAGCCTCGTCTCGGAACAGAGGACGCCATCATCTACCTGCTCAATCGTGTCTACACCCATCTGGACCAGCCGGCGAGCACTGTGAGGGTCATGTTTTTTGACTTTTCCAGTGCTTTCAACACCATCAGGCCGACCCTCCTGGGTGATAAGTTAGCAGCGATGCAGGTGGATGCTTCTCTGGTGTCCTGGATTGTTGATTACCTGACAGGAAGACCACAATATGTACGTCTCCCACAGTGTGTGTCTGACAAGGTGATTAGCAACACAGGGGCACCACAGGGGACTGTCCTCTCCCCCTTCCTCTTCACCCTCTACACCACAGACTTCAGCCACTGCACAGAGACCTGCCATCTTCAGAAGTTTTCTGATGACTCTGCGGTGGTTGGATGCATCAGCAGGGATGATGAGACAGAGTACCGGGCTGTGGTCGACTCCTTTGTCACGTGGTGTGAGCAGAATCATCTGCAGCTCAACGTGGCAAAGACCAAGGAACTGATCGTGGACTTCAGGAAGACCAGGAAACACTTGACCCCTGTTTCAATTCAGGGGGTCAGTGTTGACATTGTGGAGGACTATAAATACCTTGGAGTACACATTGACAATAAACTGGACTGGGCTAAAAACACCACAGCACTTTACAGGAAGGGCCAGAGTCGTCTCTATTTTTTGAGGCGACTGAGGTCCTTCAACATCTGCCAGAAAATGCTGAGGATTTTCTATGAGTCTGTTGTGGCCAGTGCGATCCTCTATGCTGTTGCATGCTGGGGGAGCAGGCTGAGGGTCGCAGATGCCAACAGACTTAATAAACTAATCCGTAAGGCCAGCAATGTTGTGGGGATGGAGCTGGACTCCCTCAAGGTGGTGTCGGAGAGGCGGATGCTGTCCAAGATAAAGACAATGTTGGATAACACCTCCCACCCACTCCATGACATCCTGGTCAGTCACAGGAGCTCGTTCAGTGAGAGACTGAGATTACCGAAAAGCACCACTGAACGACACAGGAAATCATTCCTGCCTGTGGCTCCCTGTACAACGCATCCACTTAACACACTGTTTGCTGCTACAACTACACATGTTTCTTTTCCAACTATTTATTTATGAGTGACTTATGTATGTATGTATGTATATATATGTATATATTGTACTATTCTTAGTTAGCGTATTGTCTGTCTTGTCTTAATGTTGGTTTAAAATGGAGCACTGTAACAAAAAATAATTTCCCCCAGGGATCAATAAAGTATTCTGATTCTGATTCTGATTTACTGAATTTTTATAATTTTGATCAACTATTTACTGAGTAGAAACTAAATTCAATTTAAAAAAATAAAATAAATACAAATCCAATATAATGAAAGCCTACCCAGATAGAAAAACTGCCTCTAAGATTTCAGGATGTATTGAGGAATAAAGGCTGACCACCTTTATGATTCCAAATATTAATTTCAAGCTCATTCTAATTTTACTAAATCTGTTTTTTCCTTATTTACTGTATCTATGTGTATGTTTGTATACGTTTTAAACAATTACTGCACCTGTTTTCCATTTTCCCCAGCAAGATATAATTACATGGGGTTTGGCTTGAGACTTTTGAACAATACTGTATTTAGGAACGTAATCAGTGTTGTAGCTGCATTTCTTTTTATTTGTGGAAGCTTTCATTTTATTTTACATTGAATATGACTTTGCAGTGACTTAAATATTCAGGAGACTCATGACGACAGCTTTTCGTCACACACATGCAATGAAAACCCCTGAGAAAAAGAGTCTGCGTGCCAATCGAAATGTCCCACGTAAAGAGGGACGCAACCTTTAAACACCTTGAGACATTTTTAACCGGTTCTACATAAATAAAACTAAACATATTTAAAAAAGGAATTTTTAAAATTTAGGAAAAAAAATGTCTCCTATCCTTTATAGAAAGGAAATAACCCTCCAAGGTCAAGAATGGAAAAAAAAAACATCATTACATCAATTTTAAAAAATAAATAAAAACACAATATAGTAATTAAATGTATCATTAGTTAGTTAAATGGAGAAACAATAGTAGATATTTTAATTATGTCATGGTTCATGTGTTGCTGTCCATCTTGAAATAATTGAAACTGTCACTGCGGCTGATCAACAGACCATAACCTGGTTAATTGAATCAATTAATTAAACATTTAATCATTATTTGATGTATTTAGTGATTTCATTTTTGCACTCTCGTCGCTCCACAGCGGTGATCTCACCGCCGAGGACAGGAAAGGTGTCCGTGCAGATGCCTGTTCAAAACACAGCAGAGGGCAATAAATGTTGTGAGGAATCATTTGAGTGTCCCGTTTCAATCTGTATCTTCCCCGGTGACGTATTCATGGATGAACAGAAACGTAAGCGGCGTGATCGTGAAAGGTGATCGGCGGTGATCGATTCTGCCCAGGCCCGGTTTCAGCTCCGCCGAGCCTGCAGTTTATTTTAAAGAAGAGAGCAAAGACACGGACACCATCATGAATGAAGTGGATTATCTCCATCAGCTGAATGCCGACAGTCTGGCTGAGGAGAAGCCCGAGATTAAACGGCAGCAGGATGCTGAAACGAGCCAAAGCGCCGGTGAGAATAAAAACACATTTACTGTTTGATCGGGTTAACTGTTAGCTCGCTGTGGGGTTTGTGAAAAGGTGTTTCACATCGGAAACATCGGTTTTCGTTGATCTGTATACGTGCACAAAAATAAACACATAAATAAAATCTCAGAGCTTTTTATTTCATCCGTGGATCTCAAATGTGAATATTAACGTTTAATAGAATTATTGTGGCGGATTTTTTTAAACGGCGGAACTTAAAGTTGAGAGTAAAGTGTGGCGTCCGGACGATTTGCCAGCGCGCACACAAGAGTTGTCTTTGTAGTTCGGCCGTTTTTAAATGCTCATTTAGCGTTAATAACGTGTTAATTGGGTAAGGTCCTGTATATTGCAGCTAATCATTCATATAGAACATCATTAAAATTGCGTGTACTGGTCAAAGTAAAGCGCTTTCGGCTGAGTTTAAAACAGAAATCTGAACATAAGTTGCTCTGGACCAGAGTATGCAAACATCACGAGATGAGAAATGCTTTATTTGTCCCGTATTTAAGAAATGTTTTTGTTCTCAGCAGTTAAAATAATGATGAAATCTACTATTAATAATAATACCAATAAGCAGAGTTAGCTTTCCCATCGTCTGGTCCTTCCTTCCTCACTCTGCTAAATAGTTTTACATCCCTGGTGGGGATCAAATTGTACCCCCCTCCCTGTAGAGATCACCCTGCGTGGTGATCAGAGTGTTCTCTAACTAAAAGAGAAATAAGGGAAATTCAGACCATCAGGAAACTCAGAAATCCGGTGTGCCAGACACTTTCTAGAGCGGCAACATCAGTCCTTACAGGGTGACGTGAGGTTGGTTCTTTCATCCTGTTGGAGTGCAGCTTTGCGTCTGGCAGTCTGAGACATCCTCCTGAAATCACACGTGCAGTTTCTTAATGTTGCATGATGGTCCAGTTGCTGCAATAAGCTGACAGAGAGGAGCAGACACAATCCTGTGTAAGAATAGCATTTAATTGTTAATTTATTTCAAACATGTAAACAATATACAGAAAATAAGAGAGAAAAAAATACTATATAAAAGTCAATACATTTCAATATTGCTACCGTACTGATTCATTTACATGTTGAAAGGAAGTGGGAAGAAGTACACACTTGTTTAATCCCACCCTTTTGCCATAAGTTAATATTTAGTCAGCTTCCTTACTGATATAATCTGTAATAAAAATAGTGAACAGATTTCTGATATAATATATACTAGGGCTGTGCGATATGACTAAAATTCCATATCCCGAGATAAAACATCTATCGTCCCTATAACGAGATAAATCACAAAAAATTTACATTTTCTGTAAATTCTGTGAATCTCGGGCAGCTCGACTTGCGTGAAGTGTTTCCAGCTGGGTGTCGTGTAGCTGGAGTCAAACGTTTTAACCGTGCTGTTTGGAATTTCACTAGATCGGCAATTTTCAGTGTTTCAGACTGCAAAAATAGTGAGTTTGTATGTTCCCTATAACCTCCATTGTGGTTAATTCAAACCGCTTTTTTTTTTTTTGAAGAGAGTATTTAAGCATAGAAAAGCTTAGAAAAATGTTGCATAGAGTTGTATAAGCTCTTTGAGTGCTCAGGTAGAGTAGAAAAGTGCTCTATGAGAGGAAGTGATGGTAAAAAAGTCATTTCTTGAAAAAGTTAGCTTGTTCATTCAACTTGTTCATTCCCCAATTCTAAGTTACATTTAACAAAATAAGTGGTTAAGATTAAGATTTTCAGTTCATATTTGTTTTACTAACTATTTAGACCATTTTATTACAAATTGTGAAGGTAAAATATATTTTAGAACCTATTAATAAACAAAGAGTCCAACAAACAACACAAAACAACACTATAATACACAACAATAATAATGTAGTTGCTGTACAAGAAGAGCATTATAGAGAAGTTTTAAATGAACTTTGGATAAAGTGTGTTAGTGTTAGTAACAAACAGAGCGCTCACAGTGAAAGATTGAACTGGTCATTGTGTGGAATCTAAAACTGACCTCACAGCTCCCGCAACAAAATAAGAAACACTTTTAATCCATTATTGTAAAAATGGAAAGTAGCAGATGAGCCTGTCGCTCGTCCACACTGCTCCACCTCGGTCTGCAGGTCCTCACCGCTTGTTTCATATTAAATGCTGGTGCTATGGCACGGCTGGCCAACGTGGCACTAAGTGGAAGAGGGATTTTAGTCTTCCATATATTGTTACATTTGACTGGATCACCTTTGTTTGAAGAGGAAAACATGAGACAGAGAATATTAAGCTGTTAATTTCTTTAAAAATACACTTCAGTATTTTTGTAAAAGCTCTGCTTATGTTTCACAATTATGCTACAAACCTTACACTAACAGTGATAATAATCACTAATTATAATTATAATCACTAATAATAAATGATCCGTCAGGCTTCAGAGTGTGAAGGATTCCTATGGTCACAACTCGCACCTTGAGAATAATCATGCATACATTCATAATGCAATTTGTATCTGGCAAATGCCTTTTAGTCAGACACATGTATTGTATTATAAAGGGTGATATAATGTGGTATGAAAGATTTCCTATATCAGTCCTGCTTGGAGCTGAACCAGCCTGTTAAAGAAGATGCTCCATTACATGTCCTTTCAGTGGTGCAGAGGGTCGTCAGGACTATCCATGATGGATAACCATTTGTCCGTGACGTCCCCTCCACCACAGTCTCAAGTGTCCACAGACTCAGCCTTCACAATCAGCTTATCGTCATAGCTGACGAATCTGCCTCTTATTCTACTTTCATAAACTCTAGAAACCACATATAGCCTCGCAGTGTGAGTGAAGCACTCTGCTGGGATCATATAACGCTTTGATATATTTAAAACATGATTGGATCTTATTATTCAGGAATTTGGCATTTAAAAGGCTAGTCAGTGCAGAGAAGCTAATCCTTTCTTTAAAGGATGAAGATGAAGAGTGCAGGAGGGGGACAGATGGAGGATCGCTAATCAGGAAGTGCAGAGGCTTAGTAAGGAGGAAGTAAGAGCAGCTGTGAAGAGTATTGGTCCTGATGACAAGGGCTGCCACGATTAGTCAAATAGTCCATGTGCTGACCACTCAGTGCATTTTATCAACAACTTTAATATTTTTTGGGAACGCAGGCATCTGTTTAAAGCAAATGGATTTAATTTTAACAAGTCAGGGGTGAAACTGTTCACCTCCAACTTGTTTTATTCCAAACGTCATCCATCTGTGCTTGGAGCCAAGGCTGAGATAAACGAGGAGTTATCTCATAAAGAGGAACAAACAGTACTCCAAGAACAGACAAAGCCCAGCAGAAACCTTGAGGAGGAGCTCCATCTGCCCCCACCCGGGAAGAGCCTCAGAAAGGAGAGACATCTGAGGCAAGAAGAGGCAAGAAGAGGGGTCCCTATTTGCCTCCAACTCTCTCAACAACACCAACGACCAGGACCAGGATCTTCCCCAGTCCCCCAAACCCCTGACAGGCCATCACCCCCATCACCCTCCTCTCCCTCCCTTTCTCCCTCCTCCCCACACCTGAAATTCACTGAAGAGATGATGGAGCGGGTCAATGCTGGGCTCAGATCTACCCCCCGGCCCAATCCCTCTTTGTCCCCCATAAACCCCCCACCAAAGCAGCCAAAGGTTCGCCACCGAGCCCCACCCTCAACAGAGCAATCGAAGTCACATTGCCCAGCCTCGCCCCCCTTAGTTCCTCCTTACCACCTTCATGCTTTGTCTCCGCAGTCTGATGTGTGATGTGTGGAGGGTCCGGGCTGCGAGGATTATGGCAGTGGTGACTTTTCCCAGGAGAAGCTGGGACCCTGTTTACTAGAAGGTTTTAAAATTTCTGTACTTTTAGGTGACAGAAGGAGACATGTGGCCTGGTCAAAACACAGAGAGCTGCACTCTAAAAGATCTTTAAATATAGTAAACATACCTTGTGTGCCACAGACTGCTCCCAAACACGAGGGGACAAGTAATGCCTCTAAAACACTTAAGTTGGCTTTATTAAACGTTAGATCTTTAGCTGGGAAAACATTTTTAATTAATGATTTAATCACTGAGCACAGCCTTGATTTTATGTTTTTAACTGAAACTTGGTTGGACCAAAGTAACAGTGGAGCTGTTCTCATCGAGACGACCCCTCCTAACTACAGTTTTATCAGTGAGGCCAGGGTGAGCAGGAGAGGAGGAGGGGTTGCTGTCTTATTTAATGAATCATTTCAATGTAAGCAGCTATCTCCTGGAAGTTTTCAGTCTTTTGAATATGTGGCTTTACAGCTGAAGGCCCCATCCAAAGTTGTGTTTCTTAATGTTTACAGGCCTCCCAAATACTGCACAGACTTTTTTAATGACCTCAGTGAACTGCTGTCTGTGATCTGTGTTGATTTCGACTGTGTAATTATTGTTGGGGATTTTAACATCCATGTGGACAACCCTCAGGACAAAGGGACTAAAGACCTGAGTAACACTCTGGGCAACTTTGGGCTGACTCAGCATGTAACAGAGGCCACACATAATAGAGGACACACTCTCGACCTACTGATCTCCAAAGGCCTGAGCATTTCAAACATTACTGTGTCTGATGTGGGCCTGTCTGATCATTACTGTGTTTTCTTTGAAAGTAAAATCTCAGCCCACACAAATATATCAACAGCAGTGATCACAAAACGGTGTATAACTGAAGACAGTAGTGAGATCTTTAACCAGGTCTTCCCATTAACACCTGACCTGCCCAAAGGTTCAGTCAATGAGCTCGTCAATAGCTTTAATGCAAAAATGTTAAATGTAATGGACACTATTGCCCCCATTAAGGTGAAGGTTATCTCTGGAAGGAAAAAGTCTCCATGGAGAAACTCCACACTAGTGAAAAATGAAAAAAGAGAGTGTAGGAAAGCTGAGCGCAGATGGAGAAAAACAAACCTCCAGGTTCATTATGACATTTATAAAGAGAAACTTCACAATTATAATTTACAACTGAGGAGTGCAAGGAGGTCCTACTTCTCTGACATCATCACTAAAAACAGCCATAATGCTTGGGTCTTATTTTCTACAGTTGACAGGCTAACAAACCCTCCTGTGCCAGTGGCAGCTGAACTTCATTCGACCATGGCCTGCAATGACTTTGCCAAATTCTCCACAGACAAAATCCAAAAGATTAGACAAGCAGTTAGTACATCAACAGCAGATCCAGGATATGTACTGTGTCCACCGAAAAACTGTTTAAACACCATCAAACAGTTTCACCCAATTAACAGCAAAGACCTGGAGGACATCTTAGGTCAACTGAACTCCTCCTCCTGCTGTTTAGATGTCCTGCCAACAAGTTTTTTCAAAAAGGTCTCAAAGACTTTAGAGTCAGACCTGTTACAGATCGTCAACTTTTCTTTATTATCAGGTGTGTTTCCAGAATCACTAAAAACTGCTGTAATCAAACCTATACTGAAAAAGGACAATCTTGACAAGACACAAATGAACAACTACAGGCCGATCTCAAATCTCCCGTTTTTAAGTAAGATCATTGAAAAAGCAGTTTCTCAACAGCTCAATTACTTCTTAAAACAGAATAATTGCTACGATGCCTTCCAGTCAGGTTTTAGACAGAACCACAGCACTGAAACCGCTCTGACCAAAGTGTTTAATGACATATGTCTGAACACAGACAGTGGAAAAATGTCAGTCCTAGTTTTACTGGATCTCAGTGCAGCATTTGATACAGTTGACCACAACATATTACTCAAACGACTGGAGAACTGGGCAGGTCTTTCAGGAACTGTACTAAACTGGTTCAAAACATACGTAGAAAACAGGAAATACTTTGTATCAATAGGTAACTTCACATCTGAGCAGACAAGTATCACATGTGGAGTTCCCCAAGGTTCCATCTTGGGACCCCTTCTGTTTAACATTTACATGCTCCCACTGGCACAGATTATAAAGAACAACAAAATAAACTACCACAGCTATGCAGATGACACACAAATATATATCACAATGTCACCAGGAGACCGAGGCCCTGTACAGGCTCTTGGTAAATGCATTGAGGAAATCAATGACTGGTTGTGCCACAATTTTCTCCAGCTAAACAAAAACAAACTGAGGTAATAGTCTTTGGCGCCAAAGAAAAACGATTACAGGTCACCAGAGAACTTCAATCTATACATCTAAAAACCACAAACCAGGCGAGAAATTTGGGTGTAGTGATGGATGCAGACCTAAACTTAGAAAAACACATTAAGACAATAACAAAATCAGCTTACTATCACCTCAAGAATATATCAAGGATAAAAGATCTGATGTCTCAACAGGACCTGGAAAAACTAGTCCATGCATTCATCTTTAGTAGGCTTGATTACTGTAACAGCATCTTTACAGGTCTACCTAAAAAATCAGTCAGACAACTACAGCTCATTCAGAACTCTGCTGCTCGAGTCCTCACTAAGACCAAAAAAGTGGACCACATCAGTCCAGCTCTGAGGTCTTTACACTGGCTGCCTGTCCGTCAGAGGATAGACTTTAAAGTTCTGATGCTGGCCTATAAAGCTCTGAATGGTTTAGGACCAAAATACATCAGTGACCTCCTGACCCAGTATGAACCTTCCAGATCCCTCAGGTCATCTGGATCCGGTCTTTTATCAGTTCCCAGAGTCAGAACCAGACACGGAGAAGCTGCATTCAGCTTTTATGCTCCTTATATCTGGAACAAACTCCCAGAAAGCCTCAGATCAGCTGAAACACTCAGTTTATTTAAATCCAGGTTGAAGACTCACCTGTTCTCAGCTGCATTTGAATAAAGCACCAAATCCACACTTTTAAGCTTAAATTTCAAAACTTACACTAACTACTGATCTTATCTATTTCTGATTTTATCTGTTTTGATTTT
This sequence comes from Diplotaxodon limnothrissa, assembly GCF_057381915.1. NCBI lineage: Eukaryota > Metazoa > Chordata > Actinopteri > Cichliformes > Cichlidae > Diplotaxodon > Diplotaxodon limnothrissa. The sequence continues at coordinate 29,795,437 of NC_140603.1, read as the reverse complement.
ATATACTGTTTTGTTTGTTTGTTAAGCTTAAATTTCAAAACTTACATTAACTACTGATTTTATCTACTGTTCTGATTTTATCTGTTTTGATTTTATATACTGTTTTGTTTGTTTGTTAAGCTTAAATTTCAAAACTTACATTAACTACTGATTTTATCTACTGTTCTGATTTTATCTGTTTTGATTTTATATACTGTTTTGTTTGTTTGTTAAGTGGGTTTAGAGCTCTGGGTAGCTCCCCAGCTGGGTCTAGACTGGGTCTAGAGAGTATTTTAAATTCAGGGAATTTAAAATAGAAAGTAGCTCGTCCACAGAAGGACTGGTAGCTCCCCTTACGATAAGGGTTCAGATCGCGCGAACAGGTGTGAAATGTGTGTGTTTAGTTAGTTTGTTTGTTTGTTTTAATCAATTTTAAATCATGCTTTTTATTTGTTTTTGTTTCTAATGTCTCTGTAAAGCACTTTGAATCACCTTGTTGTTGAATTGTGCTATACAAATAAATTTGCCTTGCCTTGCCTTGCCTTGCCTAGTCACGATTAGGTCGACTATCAAAATCGTCAACAACTAATTTAATAGTCGTTGCGTCGTGCCTTTTTTCAGTGTTTAATTTGTTTCTGAGTAAATCTGTTTGGCTGAGATTAAAGTTATAGTTTTCACACAGGTGAATAAACGCAAACAGAAAACTGATTAAACAGAAATGTGAGATGTTCGAGAATTTACTCTAGTGTCCTGTTATATTTAGAGCAAGGAGCAGACGGCTGAGTTTATTAAAGTCCACTGAGACAATCTGCAAATTTCATTAAAAGTTTAATCTTGTCTAATCATCTTGTCTTTATTTTTAGTTAGCACATACCTTAAACACTTCAAGCTGTAAGCTAATGAGAGCTATATAAGAGCAGATGCATGCTGGTGCAATAAGCTGTACGCTTTATGTCCAATGGATCTGATTAGTCGACTAATCGCAAAAATAATCGGTTAGTCGACTATCAAAATAATCGTTTGTGGCAGCCCTACTGATGACACACCCGTGGAGGTATGGAGGTGTTTAAGAGGGAAGGCAGACTTTTTAACACAGTCCTGGAGAGTGAGGGGATGTCTGAGGAATGGAGAAGTGTATTGGAACTGATCTTCAAGAACAAGGGTGACATGCAGAGCTGTAGAAACTACACAGGGATAAAGCTGATGGGCCACACCATGAGGATATTTGAAGATGTTTGCAGATGACATTGTGATCTGTAGTAAGGAGCAGGTGGAGGAGACCCTGGGGAGGTGGAGGTATGCTCTGGAGAGAAGAGGAATAAAATCAGTAGAAGAAGACAGAATACATGTGTTTGAATGGGAACAAGGCAGGTGTAACAGTGGGATGGAGAGATGGAGACAGATGATCTGCTGTGGCAACCCCTAAAGGAAAAGAAGAAAAATGTGAAGAAGATTGGCCCTTTCCAGTCCCTGTTGGTACTCCCATTGTGTCATTTTGCATCAGCTGAAGGTTTAATAACAAATTACTACAATTCAGCCCGGCATGATTTTTTTAGCATCACACTGAGTCAGGATATTTCTAAATTTGACAACGTCACACAGCTTTTAAAAACCAATCCTACAGATTTGTTAAAAACGTGACTAAAAGGACCTACTGTAAAAAAATAACGGTAATGCCATCGAAAGGGAGTAAATAATTAGACACCAATGAATGAATATATATCTGTATATCAGGGTTTTTAATGGGTGTGCTATGCTGCTGTAGAATTTTAATGTCAGTCTTTTCTGTCCATGTGTGTTTCAGTGTTACCTGAAGATGTCCGGCAGCTGCTGGTGATTAAAGAAGTTCCTCAAGATTGGAGCCCCAGGCGGGACCTGCAAGCCGCCGAGTTCCTCCACATAAAGCAGGAGCAGGAGGAACCCTGGAGCAGTGAGGAGGGACAGCAGATCAATAGGTTGGAGGAGGCAGATCTCAGCAGGTTACCGTTCACTATTGTTACTGTGAAGACTGAAGATGATGACGATGAAGAGAAGCCTCAGTGCTCATATCGTCATCAAAGCCAAACAGAAGAATCCACACAGACAGAGCCGCCTATCGGCTGCTTAGCTAAACAGATCAAGACGGAAATTGAGGAAGATGCATATGGACGACTGGAATCAGTCTGGAGCCCAGATCTAAATTGTCATTTATTAGTAAATAATAAGAAAAAGACTTTAGACTCTTCCGAGACTGAAGTCAGTTATGAAGATGAGGAGGAGGAGGAGGATGTTTGGCAGGAACCTCTGTCAGATTCTGGACCTGAAACTGAAGTGGGTGGTATAGCGTGGAAGGAGAGTGTTGCAACTGAGCCTCAGTTTGTCAGTGATGTTTGCGTTAAAACATTTACACAACCGGAATCTCAGAAGCGACAACGCCGAGGAGAGAAATCACTGGCTTGTGCTGTTTGCGGTAAAACCTTCAGCTGCAATACACATCTTAAGAGACACATGACCGTCCACACGGGAGAGAAACCCTTTAGCTGTGAAGCTTGTGGAAAAAGATTTGGACTTGAGTTTACTCTTAAAACGCACATGAGAGTCCACACAGGAGAGAAGCCATTTGGTTGTGAAGACTGTGGAAAAACATTTAGTCGTAACACTCATCTTAAGAATCACATGCGAGTACACACACAGGAGAAACCATTTAGTTGTGATTCTTGTGGAAAGACATTTAAATTTAAGTATAGTTTTAAAGTACACATGAGGGTCCACACAGGCGAGAGACCTTTTGGCTGTAGTGTTTGTGGTAAAGGGTTTACAGAACATGAAGGTCTGAAAAGACACATGAGAATCCACACAGGGGAGAAACCATTTGGTTGTGATATATGTGGGAAAAGATTTGGACACCAGAATGCTCTTAAAAGACACACCAGCGTCCACACAGGTGAGAAACCGTTTGGATGCGATATATGTGGAAAACGATTTAACCGCAGCACACGATTTAAGGAGCACTTAAGAGGCCACACGGGAGAGAAACTGTTCGGCTGTGACGAGTGTGGGAAAACATTTAGTTCCAATACACGACTTAAGAGACACATGAGCATCCACAGGAGAGACAAACAGTTTTTGTGTGGCATTTGTGGTGAAAAATGTTCAACATCTGAACAGCTGAAGCAGCATGAAAGTTCGCACATGTTACTGCAGATAGATACTGTAACACTATAGGTTGTGTTGTGAAGTGTATTTGTATTATTAACAAGCTTTACTTTTCCGCCCTCATGTTTGTCTTCATTGTACTTAAAAAATAAACCAAAAAATATCCATGAATACAAAATTTGTGGTTTTGTCCTTGCCTATATAAATAATATATATATGTTTCCATACAAATATATAAAATATATGGGAACATATATGTAGAAAACTGAAGCTATCTCAAGTATGAAATAATCTTTTTTTAAAACTGGGCAATAAATCTTTGTAACTATATTAAGTTACCCTTTTTACTGTTTTAACACGTTTTTGCTTTTATAGTAAAGTCATTCATCATTAGATGAATTATGATTTTTAATATCAATGAAACTTTAAACAGCTTCAAAATTATAAGAAATTATATAAAAAAAGAAACCTGTTGAACGTTAGAAGTTACGCACTTTTTTGCCTCCCATAAGAAGTGTTTTGTAATTTAAAAACTGTTTCTAAACACAACTTAATCAGTGAGACTGTAAAAATAATCTGAGCGCGTTTTAAGCTATGAGCACACGTGTTGCCAAATCCAACGCTCTCACTGGTCGGATCTATTTATTCACATGCAAAAAAATGAGCCTAATTCCAAAAAAATAAAATGGTGCAAATTTGTCCAGTGAAATTACACGATTGTTGTGAGCAGGAGCATTACAAATCGGTGAGCCTCAAAAAACGTTTAAACCACAGCCAACAGGCTCGCAGTGGTTGGCCCCTCTTGCCCCAGTGTAGAGCCAGCCCCACCTACCATACACCCAGGGGCGGTCCTAACCTGTTTGGTGCCCTGGGCGACCAGTCCCTCTGTCCCACTGTTTACTATCATAGCCAAGTGGCTAACAAAGGTAAACAGAAGTTTTCCCAATCTCTACTAATGAATGTTATCTTGTTTCAGGATACATACTAAAATCCTTTATTTCTCAAAAATCGACAGCGCGCCTTATGTATAAATTCTGGTTGTGCTTACTGGCCGCGAACCGATTTTATGTGGTACACAGCGCTCAGAAACCTTTCAAAAAATATTTTGGTACGACTTTGGTAAACTACGAAACTGCACTGCTTGATGGATTGTTGGATCATTACGGCTACCGAGAAGCCTCGCGGAGTGATACGTACTGTGCTTCAACGTAATATTACCGTACTGTGTGTGTATAAGGACCACAAATGACACCTGTTAAGAGACACGGTTACAAAGAGGATTTCAAACTCCAGGCTGTCAGTCACGCAGTAGAACTTGGGAACAGAGCAGCTGCGAAATCTGTCTTTGTTATTGTGCTCAGCGTCTGTTAGTTTACATTTTGACTGCACAATTGTGAGCTTTTTGTTATGCACAAAAACAACATTGTTTTATTTTATTTATGGAGCATGATTATTTAATAAATGCTGATAATTTATTTCTGAGTAATTTTTTCTTGTACATCTGTGCTGTATGTTAATAAAAGTGCTTATGTGAGATTTGGGACACAGCTTTGACTAAGAGCTCTCTTTTTGTTCTTACTTTATGGCTTTAAAAAATATCAAGATGTCTATATATCGTCAACCAGCTAAAGAATATCGAGATATGAATTTTGGGTCATATCGCCCAGTCCTAGTATAGGGTCTCTGCCTTCCAATGTAAAGCGCCTCTGGACAACAGATGTGATTTGTTGCTATAGTTACTGTTAAATTTAATCATTGGTGTCCATTCAGGACTGGAAGTTTTATATTTCTTAATATCCATCTATACTCAATGTGAATTCCATACGTTTAACAGAGCTGTTTGACTGATCACCTAATGTGTGACAAAAGAATCCGCTGTGATGCTATTGACAGTCTGCGCTCTCTCACCTGTCTGTAAAAGTTGGCCTTGTCTCTCTCACTCGTTGTGACACCTCTCTCCTCTGTTGCAGAACTTCCAGCCCGTGCTCTCCCTGTGTTCTGTGTGCCCGACCGTTTCTCCGTCCCCTGGTTTCCCACGGCACCTGTGCAGAGTTTCTGTTTATCACCTTGCTCTTGTTTAAGTTGTCTCCTCTCATTAATAAATCTTGTAAATAATTGATAACCAGCATAGTAGGCGCTCCTCCAACGTATCAAAATATAGTTTATTTTGGGGCGATCGTGGCTCAAGAGTTGGGAGTTCGCCTTGTAATCGGAAGGTTGCCGGTTCGAGCCCCGGCTTGGACAGTCTCGGTCGTTGTGTCCTGGTCACAGGTGGTCAGAGGGCCCGGTGGCGCCAGTGTCCGGCAGCCTCGCCTCTGTCAGTGCTCCCCAGGGTGGCTGTGGCTACACTGTAGCTGCCATCACCAGTGTGTGAATGGGTGAATGACTGGATGTGTAAAGCGCCTTGAGGTCCTTAGGGACTAGAAAAGCGCTATATAAATACAGGCCATTTACCATTTATTCTCCCTCTGACAGTTAAAACCATACACATTGTCTAAAATATAGATAGAGTGTGCAGCCTCAACTATTAGAAAAATGTAATGACCATCTTTATCTATGTCAGAATTCAAAATTATACCATTAAATCTTCCAAAATCTGAGTTGAACTGTTTGCAAAACAAAAAAATAGCCTTATGTTTAACACTGTTTCTTAAACCTCTTACATTTAAAGAAATAACAGACAGAGAAATAAGGATAGTAACGAAAATTAAAAGTGACAAATAAGAAAAAGCTTACACCAAGTATATGAAGAAAAGTTGAAATGGGAACCTGGTCACTTAACCCTTTAAAGCCAGTCAGAGCGGGCACGCTCCGTTTTGCTTAACTATTTTTAAATCCCGGTAGCACTGCAACCACGTAAGCTAGCGCAATATTTTTCTTTTGCATATGAAACCGGAGGGGTTGTACTTACATCTTATGCCATCAGCTTGTCCTCGATCACAGTTTCCTTCCACATAAAGCTTTGCAAAAATGTCATAAAAACCACTTGCAGCAACAAAAACATAATATCCCAGAAACACGCTTTACCCATCCGATCAGCTGTTTGTAACACTTCCTACGTCCATCAGCGCAAACTATCGCATGTCCGCCATGACCTGCCCGAAACCGGAAGTGACGTATTTTGCGGAAATGTAGTTTTTTTTTACCATCAGGACCTTATGAGCCTAAACTGGTGTTTTTAAAAGTTATGTTTGACTTTATGACTTTCTGTGTCGTTTCTGGGACGCTTAGGACTCATATTGCACTGCTGGAAATAGTTTACTTTGATGCATATGGTGTTTTTTTTTTTTGGAAATCTGCATTATAATATTTATTTTCGTTTTTCCTGCAGTATATAAAAAATAAAACTATGAAGACACTTAAAATAAATTTCCTGTGGCGGGAAACTATTTTGTGCAACTTTTTTGTATTTACAGTTTTGAGGGATACGCCTCTTAAATTTCTCTAACTAGAAATATATGTAAAAAACAAAAAAACAAAAACAATTTTAAATGTTTTTGTAGTTTATTGCACTTTTTTGCAATTTATGTAATTACTATGCACTTAATGCATACATATCATTAAAATTTGGGCTATAATGGTTGTATTGATGTATATCAACTTGAAATGCTCCCAAAAATGGCTCTACAGCATGTAAAAATATAATATAAGCTCTGGCGGACTTGGTTCTATGGTAGGTCTTAAAGGGTTAAGAGAGTTCTATATAAGATGAGAACTGCAACCCCTGAGTAAGGAAATTGTGAACTTGAATAATAATAGGAATACAATAGTCTAAGAAAATAGAACCAATGTGGTAAAAAAAAAAAATTAAATTAAATTAAATGCTTCTAAAAGCATTTAAAGGGAGCTTTTAGAAGTTTTCTTGCTCCATTTAAATGTCAAAAGGGAGTTTTTCCTTCAACATTAACACCGTCATCACGATTAGTTCAATTTTTAAGAAATTAAAGAAATATCAACAGAGCACCTATTTATAAAGACTTAAAGTTTCATTTTTAAAACTAATTGGCCCCTTTCTGTCCTGTTTTCTGCATTATAAGCCTTATAATAATAATATTAATAATTATTATTATTGTTGTTGTTATTATGAGTATGATTATTATTATTATATACACTGTTTCTTATATTTTGTTATCATTCATATGTTCTTGTCTATAATTTCTGCATGAAAAATAATTAAATGTTTAAAAATACATTTTAAAAGTGTCTGTTGTTTTTTTTCCTATTAAAAAAAAAGGTGCCTCCGCAAATGCCTGCCCAAAACACCCCAATAAATCCATTTCACAACAACACTGAAAAAAGGGAGCCCTGTCCAACTATTGATGAGGTCGTATAGAAGTGTGAATACACGGCCATCGATCTTCTGACCGAGTCGCCTGGTTCAATTCAAACGAGCTTACAGTTGATTTTAAAGACGAGAACAATGAATGAAGCGGATTATCGTCAACGCAACGGCATCGAGAGTCAGCCTTATGAACGAAAGCCGCAGATCAAACCGCATCAGCTGCAGGATGCTGATCTCAACCAAACTACCGGTGAGAAAATCACAGATTTAACGTGAGATGTTTCTCCGGAAGGAAACGGCTTCCTAGCTGCTAGCTCGTTGTACTGGTGGGCGAAATAAACTTTTCACCTACAAACCGGCCTTTTTAAATGATGTAAATCTGCCACAAATCGATGTTAAAACGGCTTAAAAACGGCGGAACCCATCGGTGGTCCTGTGTAGTACCCGGGCGTTTTAGACGGGGCACACAACAACAGCGTTAATATTGTAGTTCAGCGTAAGTAAATGGGCGAAATTTGATTCAAGGTGTTTTAATGTCCAATGTTTTTACTCATCTTAATAAATATAGATTTTAGTGAGCTGGCTTTATGTAGGATAAAGCCATCTCACTTATATAGCCATCCATCCATTGGCTTCCGCTTATCCTTTTCAGGGTTCCGGGGGGGGGGGGGTGGAGCCTATCCCAGCTGTCATAGGGCGAGAGGCGGGGTACACCCTGGACAGGTCGCCAGTCTGTCGCAGGGCTAACACACAGGGACAGACAACCATTTGCACTCACACCTATGCACTTTATTTGCTTAAACTGCCCTTTCCTGTTCTTAATAAACACCTATCACTGTACCTACATTGTAATCAATTTAGTGCTTTTTGGCCACTTAAATTATCTTTAAACTGTTTGGTTGTATTTGGTGAAATTTCTGCTTTCCTTTTGGTCAGGTTGCTCCTGAAAACACAAAAAACATAATAAGAAATCATAATAAAAAGTAAAATAGAAAGTCACCTTGGTAACAACTGATTCCAGTTTGTCCCTTCTGGCTCAAAATGACTTGGTATTATTCACCCCAACAAGTCATTTGTTGCAACAGTGCCTCCTATTAAAAGCAGTAAGAGCAGCAAAAAGGTGGAAGATGAAAAAGGGATCTTTATTTTAAACAAAAGAAACAACAAGCTCTTAAGATGAATTTAGATTTTTTTTTACTGACATTTAGCTGGTGATAAGTTAGCAGATAGAGGTTTTTTTGTTGACCTCTATTTATTGTAATTGTTTCAAGGGCTTGTTTTGTTTTTGTTACTGTTTGCGGTGTTTTTTAATAACCCGTCTCATACAATAGTCATTATTCTAACCCTTTTTATTCACATTTTAATGACAGATTATTCTTGTTTTTATCTGTTATTTTTTTATCTGTGTTTTATAAGGTTATTGTGTTGTGATATTTGCAAAATAAGTGCTTTCCAGGTGATGTCTCTGTGTGTTTCAGAGTTTCATGCTGATGTCCAACAGCTGTTGGTGATTAAAGAAGAGGTTCCCCCAGAATGGAGCCCCTCTGATGACCAGTGGTCCCAAGAGCCCCTGCGCATAAAGGAGGAGCGTGAGGAACTGTGCACCACTCAAACAGCAGAACACTTTAAAGGGCTGGAGGATGCTGATACCAGCAGGCTCCCGTTCACTGCTGCTCCTGTGAAGAGTGAAGATGGTGAAGAGAAACCAAATTCTTCAGAGCTTTACTGTCATCAAACAAGTAAACAAATAAAAACTGAGACTGATGGAGATGACTGTGGAGGACCAGAATCAGCCAGAAACCTTGATACAAAAAGTACTTTACAACCTAATGAAGTGGAAAATGATTCGGACTCCTCTGAGACTGAACTCAGTAACGATGGTGATGAATGGCAGGGACCTTTGTCAGATTTTAGACCTGGAACTGAAGACAGTGACAAGGACTGGGAGGCAAGCAGGTCACCTGAGTCAGGTGTAAATTGTCACGTGAGATGTGACACTACCAAAAAACCCTTTAGCTGCTCTGAGTGTGGAAAATGTTTTCTCCACAGGCAGTCTCTCCACAGACACATGAGAATCCACACTGGAGAGAAACCTTTTTGTTGTGCTGTTTGTGGCGAGAAATTTAGCAGGAAGACACATTTTAAGACGCACATGAGAGTTCACACAGGCGAAAAACCCTTTGATTGTGGTTTTTGTGGTAAAAGGTTCAGCCAGAAGTCAAATTTTAAGGAACACTTACGAGTCCACACAGGAGAGACTCCATTTGGCTGTGATGCTTGTGGGAAAAGATTTAGAGTTAATTTTACTCTTAAAAGACACATGCGAGTCCACACAGGAGAAAAACCGTTTGTTTGTGTTGACTGTGGCAAGACTTTCAGTTCCAATACGCACCTTAAGACACACACGAGAGTCCACACGGGAGAGAAACCATTTAGCTGTGGTGTTTGCGGCGAGAGATTTGCACAGCAAGGGGTTCTGAAGAGTCACACACGAGTTCACACAGGAGAGAAGCCTTTCGGTTGTGGTCTGTGTGGAAAGAGATTTAGACAGCAGAATACTCTCAAGAGACACATGAGCGTCCACACGGGAGAGAAGCCGTTCTCCTGTGGCGTCTGCGGCGAAAGATATACCAGACAGGGAAGTTTGAAGAGACACATGAGTGTACACACAACTGCAGCTTCAACAACTGAATCACATGCCTGTCATTTTGTGCCTGAACATCTCGAACCTTTTGGGTTATAGACACTTGACTTCTGTAGCTGTTTTCTGGCCTTTGATGGACCGGGCGCCTTTCAGTCTGTCTCACTGATTTTTGATCGGATGTATAAACACTACATGACAATCTGTCTGCTGGCTGTGCTAAATATGAAGTACTAATTTTACTGAACAGTAATCTAAAGTTTTTATTACACACTTCTCATTACTAATGCATTATAAAGTAATACTGCACAAAACCTTAAAAAAAAAAAAAGGACATGCAGAAATGATTATTTTTAGTAGATATTTTGAAGTATTTGCCCAAAACAACGAAAAGTAGGTGACTGACAGCCTGTAGAGCAGCGTTCCCCAACCCCCGGGCCTCGGACCGGGGGTTGGGGACCGCTGCTGTAGAGCACTTCACAGATGATGTTCTTGTGACTAGTATTTCTGATTTGTAGTTTGCTCTTCATGTGTAAAATATGCTGCTCTGTTGCCAGTAGACCTGTCTGTCTGTGCCTGGTGATATGCTGCAAACACTGCCCTCTATATGTAAAAGTCCTCGTAGCTAGACTGGGCTGACTTATTGATCCTGATTGCAAATGTTAGTTAAATAAATCCTGAATATGCTGAGTTTTTTTCCTCATAGTGCAGGCCTCTGGAATTTCAGTCTTGTTGCTTCCTTCACAATTAACTGTATTAAAGATGGAATAAAAACTGTTTCTTCCAGCTGCTTCCTTATTTGCAGATTACCACACATTAAATTTTTTACACTAATAATAGCTGAACAATGTTTTTGGGTTTGTTTGTGGTTATAGAGCATTAGCAGTATGAATAAGGACTTTTGTTTTTGAATTTGGATGATTTTTCATTGCACTTAAATGAGCATGCTGGTTGTCTGACAGTGAATAGAAAATACAATATGTATTTTCTATTTCTCTATTTTGCAGTTTATTTGCTTAAACTGTCCTCCACCCATGAGGTGTGTTTGTAATAAAGCCTGAAATTAAAGTTTAGTGAAATGCACGTCTATTACCAGGTCAAAAGGGGTCACCATCAGCCCCAATAACAGTCCAGGAAAGGCGATAGAGTCCAAAGAAGACAGAAACTGTGAATCTACAAATATGAACATCTAGATGTCTGAAACTGTACATATACAGTATTTTTCAAATAACATTGTTCTTGCAAATATAAGAGAAGATGTTAAAATGGCTGGCTTTAAAGAATAATTCTGGTTGGATTTTGAATGTTATTAATTGTTATTTTTGTTTGTATAACAACAAACACATCTCTTCTTTCTGTTTACATTAATACTCATGTAAAACACCTACAGTGAATCTAGATATTGCCACACAAAGATTCAATGAAAAAGATGAGAACTTGGCAGTGTGACATTACAGGGTGTGGTGGCTGACCACGTAACACGTTGCCAACACACTTCTGACTAATAACTAATAATAGCAGACCTCCTCTGGCAGGAAAAACATCAGCAATGATCCTGGAGAATTTAGCTGTTGCTGTCCATCAAGCAAAGGTTATGAGGTCATTTCCAAATAAGGCTGTCATTGTACAATTAAAAATATTATTCTCTTATTCATAAGTGAAAAATATTCAAGGTAAATGTTAATGTTCGCAGCAGTTTCATCCCAAGTGCAGTGCTCAGAGAACAAAAACCCAGAGCTCCATTCAGACTCTACAAGCCTCAGCATGTTAAATCTTCACACTGAACATAGTTGGTTTGGAAGTGTTGCCAGCAGAACATCTCAGCTGTCTGAAAAGAACATGTCAACATGGCTTAGGCATGCAATGCTGCATCTGAACAAACAACAAGTGGAGATGTTTGCGTATAATGCAGTGTGATATTAGGTGAAAACCAGATATATCAGTACTAACACCTCATACCAACTGTCAGCTCACCGCGATGGGTGGGACAAGATTTCGGCTTGGACACCTTCCAGTCACTGAGTCAACCACAAACTCTATCCCGAAGTATTCCAGATTCAACTATGAGGACATCAGTCCAACAGCTAAAACTAAATGGTAAAGTCTGCTTCTCATGTAGCACTTTTCTACTCCAGCTGAGCACTGAACTAACCCCCGACCTGATGAGTAGTAGGTGACCTGCTCTACCTCCTGAGCCACAGCCACCCCCCAAAAGGAGACTGCTTGGTGAAAACTTTACGGTGGCCCTGAGAGGCCAAACGGACTGCAACTTCAGAAAACACTTGCAAAAAGAAAAACGCTGCAAAAAGAAAAATGCTGCAAAAGCACACAAAACACAACGGAAATAGGAAAAAACACAATGGAAATGTTTCTGGGGAGACAATAACCCGACTGACCAGTTGCACCAAAACATGTATGTATATTCCAGATATCTGTATTAGAATCATATGATTACTACACATTTACCTCTCCTCCACTTCTTTAAAGTGACTCCCAGTCCCAGCGCACTTGTTAGCATGTTTTGGTTCGTGCAACTGGTCCGTCGGGTTATTGTCTCCCCAGAAACATTTCCATTGTGTTTTTTCCTATTTCCGTTGTGTTTTGTGTGCTTTTGCAGCGTTTTTCTTTTTGCAGCGTTTTTCCTTTTGCAAGTGTTTTCTGACGTTGCAGTCCGTTTGGCCTCTCAGGGCCACCGTAAAAATTTCCACAAATCCAAATATTTCTTCCCTGCTCTGAAGACCGCTGTAATTATAGACACCAGTTCTACAAACCAAGTGCAGCTTTTATTCTGCTGAAGGCAGGATTTATCCATGTATTCATGTTTACACTAATTTCCGACCCTATCGTCTGAATCTTGCAGCAGAGTTGAGACTCATCAGTGTTTCCCAGTCTTCAGTTTCCTGTTGTTAGCTCACAGGAGTGGCTCCCAATGTGGTCAAGGTTTAATGTGTTGTGCATTCAGAGATCTTCTTCAGAAAACGGTGGTTGTAACAAGTTTTTTTTATTTATTTATCTGCTGACTTCCTATCAGCTCAAAGCAGTCTGGTGCTTCTCCTCTGATCTCTAACACCTACAAACATTTACAAACAACCACATTCAAAGTCACTTAAATCCCCTCCCCCAGCCTGATGCATCAACCTGAACTTCAGCAGGTGGTTTTGCCCATGTCAGCATGCCTAAATGGAACGAGCCGGTGCAATGTTGATTATTAGATTATTGATCTGGCTGATTATTAGATATTTGTGTTTCAGAGCAGTTGAACAAGTGTGCCTAATAAATTGGCCTGTGAGTATATATGTGCCCCTTTGAATAGAATAGAATAGAATAGAATAGAATAGAATACTTTTTATTTGTCAATTTCTTCAAATGTACTTGTACTTTGTTGTTCTCCTTTGAAGGACGCAGAGTATAAACGTGTCTGAAGGTCCGATCCACACTCCAGACCAGTTAGTGGTGGTAATGCATCGGTTCCTTGTTTGCACACCACCAGTAAAAATCATAGATGGGGTGAAGGTGTCTGCGCAGGTGCCTGCTTAAAACACAGAAGACCTCTGTTTTGGTGATTCGTGGTGATCGATTCTGCGCTTGCCTGGTTCATCTTTAAGGAGCCTGCAGCTTATTTAAGGAAGAAAACAAGGGTGTTTTATCCCCACTGTGTGTAAACACGGTCTGTGTAAACAGTACCTAAGTATCAAAGTTGGAAATATAAAGGTAAAAAATCTACACTGTCTACAATAAAATGTGGGTCACGTTGAGATTAGTTGCTCATCGGTGCCAAAAACATAGTCAAGAGGATTTATGCAGGGGTTATAAAAATACTAATAATTTAAAAATGACCTGTTCTGCATACATCATAATTCACTCTTTTTTAGCTACTTAAAATCTCACTGTAGAACTATTTTGCCCTTGAAAGAGAATTTCTTAAAAATATTAACTGGAAAAAATTTTTTTTTTTAAATGTAAAGGTCACATTGCCAAAAACTGATTGCAGCTTCTTTTTGACTCAAAATGATTTGATACCATTTGTGAGAGATCTGTTTGACAGATGATAAGCCAACAAGTCACAACAGCTTTAATCCTACAGGCTGGGACGGCACTTCCTCTTTTTTCTTTGATAAAGGATGCTGCAATGTATGCTCTGCTATAGGAGGTAATAAGGAAGTAATAAACTAAAGAATTGAGAGAATCCATCCAGGTCTTGACCTTGAAATATAATATTATAATTTAAACATCAAAATGTGAAATTACTCGAGTGCAAGGCAGTTTGCTGATATGTTGTTTTCCTTGTCATTGTATTTATATTTGCTGATTAAGATACACTTCTGGGGCCTATACTACAAAACACCCTGAGTTTACCCAGGATATCTTTTCCTTATCTGGCCTGCAGACAGACTAAGAGGTCATACAAAAGCGGTTATCAGCTTGATAAGTAAGCACAGGGTTTCTTAATCTCGCTGAGTAGGTAAAAGAGGTAGAGTTGCTGCTTTTGACCAATCAGAAACCTGAATCTAGTTTTTTTTTTAGAAAGTAAATATAATGATAATATTAGATGTATTAGACGCACGTGTTTTGTCATTTGTGTTTTAATTATTAGTAAAGTGTGAAAAGAAAATCACTTTCCAGTAATAAAAGAAGTTATATGAAGTGAATTTGTCATTAGGACAAAATAGAGATTTTTTTTTAAAGGCAAGAAAAAATACAGCGTGTGTAATTTAACAAACGTGTCACTAAACGTGTTTTAGGAGCATGAAAAAAAAAAGCTGGAATAAAGAAGCTCTTAAGAGTCGTTGTCAGAGGAAGACGAAGACTTCAGATGCTCTTCAAAAAATCTTTAGAGATAACATAATATATTGGCTCTTTTAACCAAAGTTACAGTCCATAATGTGCATGTGTGTTTCATCGGTGCCTGCAGATGTTCAGCAGCTGCTGGTGATTAAAGAAGAGGTTCCATGGAGCCCGAGTCTGGACCAGCAGGAAGCAGAGCATCTCTACATAAAGGAGGAACAGCGGAAACTCTGCAGAAGTCAGGAGGGAGATTTGGAGGAGACCAATATCACCAACTTCCTTGTAAAGAGTGAAGATGATGAATAGAAATTTATGTCCTTGGAGCTTCAGCCAAGCCAAACTGAACACATCTCAGAGGCTGAAGCTCCAAACAGCAACTCAGCCAAAGGGAGGAATCCAGAAGAGGATGGAGGTATACAGCTGTCAGATGCTAAGTTACACACTGTGGAGAAACCATTTGGTTGTGACAGCTGTGGTAAAGCATTTAGTTGCAATATGCATCTCATAAGGCACATGAGAGTCCACACAGGAGAGAGACCTTTTGTTTGTGACGTTTGTGGCAAAATATTTACACAACAGGTGGTTCTGAAGAGACACACGATAGTTCACACGGGAGAGAAACCGTTTGGTTGTGACATTTGTGGCAAAACATTTAGACATCAGAATACTCTTAAGAGACACACGAGTGTCCACACGGGAGAGAAACCATTCGAGTGTTCTTTTTGTGGTCAAAAGTTTAGCCAAAAGACTCATCGCAAACAACACGTTAGAGTTCACACAGGAGAGAAACCATTTGGCTGTAACGACTGCGGTAAAATGTTTCGTCGCAATGCGCATCTCAAGAGGCACACGAGCGTCCACACCGGAGAGAAACCATTTAGCTGTGGAGTTTGTAGCGAAAGATTCACCAGACAGGGAAGTCTGAAAAGACATATGAGGGTCCATACGTGATAGAATTTTGTTTGTTTATTTGTTTTTTAACAATAACATAGTATTTTTATACCTTTTTATTATATTTTTTTTAATCTGTTGCTTCATTTCGTCTATATTTGTTACAAATTCAGAAATACAATGAGAGCCGGATTAGGTGTCAATGAATAGAACCACCTTAGAGTGTAAAAGGTGAAACTTCATCATCAAGGGTCAGACTTTTCTCGCCGGGATCAGCATTTAGGAACAGCTTTTTTGAAATACTGTGCTTTAAAAAAAACTAAGTTGGAGTTATTTGGCAACTGGAGTAATAAACATGTTGACACACACCAAAGACAGCTTTTCAGGAGAACCACCTCATACCACCTGTGAAGCACAGCGGTGGAAATTTTATGATTCAGGGTCATCATCACTGTACGTGTTCAGAGGATGTGATTTCATCCAAGTTAGTTAAACAGGAGTTTAATGATGGTCCTGATCAAACTATTAAACCCCACAGGTGATGCTTTAAAAATGCAGAAATTGTGGATTCAAAGCAGTTTTGTATAAGAGAGTGGTAAAATGCTTTTTTGCAGGCTGATGTAAGAGGATTGTGGATAACTATGCTAACAGCAACAAGAAAGAAATTGCTTCTTTTAAAACTACTGTCTGAGAATAATTATGTCCTTATTTTTGCACAAACTGCTGTTTTATGGCTGAATAAATGACCAGAAAAGCTGGTTGTGGTGTTGCACTGTTTGTCTGTAACAACAGCGTGCAGTGATTCATTGACATGTGTCAAGAGACATGAAAATGCAGTTTATAAGCAAGAACAGAGTTTGTACAATTCTAAAAAGCTTGAAAGTTGATATTTGGTGTGATGATGGGTGTCTTTGTTCTTCAGCACACTCTGAACTCTCTGAGGAAGCTTCCTGTTATTTTTAAGTAGTCTTCAGGAATCGTTCTCAAGCCTTTGCTGGAATATTTTATGCTTATCAGTAGGGATGGGTATCGTTTAGGTTTTATCCGATACCGGTGCCAAATCGGTACTTTTGAAACGGTGCCGGTGCTCAAACGGTGCTCAAACCGGTGCTTAAAGAATGGAGAACACAAAATTGGTCCAAAAACCTCTCATGTTCAGCTGTTTTTTGTAAAAATATAACAATGTTAGCCTTTTCTGCAGCTATGGGGCATATATGGTATCACTCTTGGCTGGAAGCAGTGCTTAAACAATGGAAAAAACACAAACTTTGTCCTAAACCTCTCATGTTTAACTGTTTTCCACTTTTTCTTTGGTCATTTTAGCCTTTTTAGCCAGGGTGAAGGGAGTATCTGCCATCAAACAAGAGGACAGCCGCATGTAGCTATGATGATGTTTGCTAGTTCACCTTACATGCATTAATGTAATAACGTGGTTAGCCTACTCAACGTAAATTAGCTACTCACGCAGAGAAGAACGGCTGCTGCTGCCATCATCATCCGTCATCATTTCTGCTACACTGGCAGGGCTAGGGGCCAGGACTCTCCTCTTCGTGTTTTTGGGGGATGTTGCATAACAGGCAACCCACCCGCAGTAGATGTGCTCGGTGTGAGGTCTCGCAGCAAGCTATCAAATACGACGCATTTCTGGGCTTTTAAAAAAACGCTATGCGTCGCCAGGTGTTTCATCGGATTTGAGGTGTCACCTCCTTTGACAGTATCACAGTATCAGCTTAAAGAACTTGTTGCAGGCTGCTGAGTTTGCATCTTCTGCTGTGAAGTACAGCCAGACTTTTGACCGCTTCGCCTTGGACATTTTTAATCTGTAGCTCTGCTCTAACAGAACGTACGTACCTGGCCCCGCCTACTATCCTCGGAAACGTTAAATGATTGGCTAGAATCTAAAGTGTATCACAGCTCAGGAAAAAAAAGCACCGAAATGTGCGCTGCTTTTCGGTCTGGTTACTACCGTTTATGTCAGAACGACACCGGTACCCATCCCTACTTATCAGTCTGTTTTTTCTTTGGTGGGGTTTTGACAGGTTGCTAATAACAAAGTACCTGAAAATACTATTTAAAAGCACTTCTGTTTTACTGGAGCACTCCAAGCACTTTATAAGTTGTCTTTTTATGCTTGAATGACTCATAGGCCAGTGTTAAGGGGCTTAACAAACAAAAAAGGAAAAGCATTTTTAAAAAATTGTCAAGTACAAGGACTGGACTGTCCAAAGGAAAGCTTTCAAAACCTGGAGAAGTATTGCCCAAGAGCTCAAGAGCACTTTTTTTAATTCACAGAAAGTTAAACTCATTGGAAACAAAATAAAAAGACATGAAAGTGGCTCAAGACTTTTGCACACTATTAAATGTTTTTAGTATGATTATTATGTATATTGACTGTGCATATACTTTGTTTTGAGCATGTTAAGTTAGTGATGGCGTGATGAATGTTCCGAGTCTTGAAGGCGCAGCGACTTACAAAAATGGATGTGATTGTACTTCTCTGAAAGCTCGTATGTTGTTCTCCATATAATCAAAACTGCTGAACACATAATCTGGTCAACAGCAGAGTTTTGAGTTTAAAACCACCAAATTTTCACTGATTATTTTACCAATCATGCTGTGATTCTCTGCTGAAGTAATTCTTTTACATACTCAAACTGTAAAGCTGATTCTCAGTAATACCAACAAAAGAATATGTGCAGTGAATGTGGCACGCATATAACAAAGTTTCTATGTTTGGTCCTGATTTGCAGATTAGAAAACTGATCATTATTATTGAGTATTTATTGCAAAAAATATAAATGAAATGAATTTCCCTTTGACCTTAAACTGAACCTCTTTGCACACTGCCTTCATCAAATTATGGATAAGTCATTTAGGTTAAACTACTGTGTCTTCATCAATTAGGAGCCATGCAGGCAAAGGTATATATTGTGTCCCACCCCAGTTTGCAGCTGGGATAGAGTGTGATTAATGTGGGAGCACACAGGCGTAGGTGCTCAAAAGTAGATCTCGCAAAACAAACTAGGGATCTCGCAAAACTAACTGGGGATCTCGCAAAAGTTTTGCGAGATCTCACAAAACAAACTCGGGATCTCGCAAAACTTTTGCGAGATCCCGAGTTGTAGTAGGTCTGTAGTAGGTCTCGACCTCCCGTTAGCTTCGAGATGGTGGGTGTCAGATCTCCGAAAACGTCAGAGCACTTTTGCAAATATGTGATGTCTTGTAAACCAAGCAGATCTCGCAAAAGTCCGTCTTAATTTTTTTTTTTCTCCCATGTACCCTGCGGGGCTCCGTATGATTGGGACCTGATGAATGTAAAAGCAAAGATTTTTTTTTTTACCTAATTTTTGTTTCTAAGAAAAATCAGAGCCACATATGAGGATATTCGTTTAAAATTTCGATAGAACAGTAGCAGTATAATGTCCTCGTAAGTGGGTATCAGGCCCTTGTAGAGCAAAATTGAGTATTTTGGTCTAAATAACCCAAAATGTGATTACCTCATATGTAGACGCCAGGTCCTAGGTTAACTCTTCTTTTGATAGTCATTTGTATAGTTGTATAGTTTTCCTTCCTCTTAATCATTAGCTTAATTAATGTAAGCTGTTCCTTGGATTCCCTTCACTGGACACGAATAGCCTGTTTCCTTTCGAGCATTTATAGTTTGAATTTTTTTTTTTTTTTTTTTTTTTTTTAAATGACATCAGAAACAGCAGTATGCGACATTACGTGATGGCAGAGCTTCAGTTCATCCTTTGTCTTTTTTTTTTTTTTTTTTTTTTTTTTTTTAATAAATAGGACAGGGGGAATGAATGAGAGAAAGAGGGGGAGAGAAAGAAAGAAAACCAAAGGGGAGAAGAGACGGTGAGAAGGGGGGGGAAGAGAGAAAAAAAAAAAAGAACTCCTGGGTCACCTGTATGGAGAAAAAAAAAAAAACAAACAAAAAAAACAAACAGAGGAGACAGCAAACAACAAAGAGCAACATAATAATAGAGAAAACAAAGCACCATCACAATAAACTAGCTAGTCATAGATATCAATATTTACTAAATAATAAACGATATTGTGCAGCACGCAAGATAGACAGCGCACAGTGTGCTTTGAGGCAGCAGCCAAGAAAGCTTTAGTCCGCGTCTGTGAATACCCATGTGTGCATACCTGTGTGGATCAGCATGCTTGCATTCCAAAGGTTTCTCCATGTAATGATCTGCTAGGGAGTGTGGGGGGGCCACAGCCCCATCCTCCAGGGTGTGAAGCGGGTATGGAGGAGATCAAAACTCCAGACATCCAGAGGCTCCCAGAACACAAGAGACCATGGAAGACCAACAGAGGGGCAGCCGCGCCACTGTTCCAGTATAGTTTGAATTTTTGACCTAACTAAACTTTAGCTTTAGTTAGGTCAAAAGCTTCTTTTTGCCCACCCGTCCCATGTGGAACATGTATTCATCTTTATGTGTGGTTTTATAACTTTTAAGTGCTTTGCAAATATTTGATATTATTACATCCAATGAAGGTTATATGACTTGACCTCACATGCTGATAAACTTGTTAAAACAACATCCGGGTAGCGTTGGAAAATGTTAACAAGCTCCTCTAGTCTCTAGGCTACAGGATTTTGAGTTCTGCCAATATTTTGCACTTACCTTTAAGATCTAACTAGTCCTAATGACAGCTTTAATTAAAAAAACAAAAACAATCCAGCTGTTTTGTTGAGGACAGTCTCACCAAAACACTGAAGAAGAAGAATCACATGCTGTTACTGTAACAAAAAGGTAAGTCTGAGAACATTCTGATGCGTTACAGGAACACACCTTTAATAAAACACTTTGAGAGACAACATGCAAATACAGCAGTACATGTAGTAGTGTTCTCGTCAACAGGCAGCTGAATCTGAAAGTCATTTACATTACAGTACATACATTTTACAAACAGGATTGGCTGAAATGTATATTATATTACAAAGTAGTATTTTTCAGTGAACCTGCCAGTAGCACATAGTAAAAGAAAAAAAAACATTCGTTTAGTGATGCTACATGGGAACTAGGGTTGGGCGATATGTAAAAATTTTCCAACCGGCAATCGTCAGTCCAACAATCGCCGATGGGCCATATATTCGTGCGTGCGCAGACGTCTTGATGGGCGGGGCCATGTAATCATGCACGTTTACACCACAGAAGAAGTTCAAACATGGATGAACTAATTTCCAAAAAAACAAAGCAAAAAACCGCTGTCAGCGTTAACACGGCTTAAACGCGGTCATCACGATTAAAATTTTTAACGCTCTCGACCCATCTGGAGCGCAGAATGAACAAAATTAGGACAAACTGCCGAAATGCGTTGACAGAGATATTTCAGGGATTTTGACTCAGGCTGTGCTCCAGATGGGTTAATTGTTAATCGCGTTAGTCATGATGAAGGAGTGTTAACGCTGACAGCACTAAAAAATTAAAAGTTGCCAATTTGGGATTTCTTTGGCCTTAAACCAGGTGAAAGAGGTAAACCTAAGGATATAACCAAAGCGGTGTGCCACTTGTGCAGACGTATAGTTCGAGCAAAGTACTCAAACACGACTAACTTGCATGAGCATGCACGTGTCCACCATCCGGCTGAGTATGCTAGGCTATCAACAGCTTCTGCAGCCACATCAACAAGCACTTGGGCGCACTCTGAGGTGGGGGCATTTGCTCGCAGATGAAAGAGGGTGCTGTTAAAACAGCGCTATTATTTTTTTCTGTTGACTGCTTTTATTAGCTCCATCATTATTAGCAAACTTGCTCATGGGCAAACAAATAAATAAATCGCCCTTGTAAAACTAGTCGATATATTCGTCCAATTGCCCAACCCTAATAAGGACTACCATAATAATCCACCATAACAGTTTTTAAATTATGTTTTCTGTTCAGATTAGTTTCATTCAGACTCACTGCTTAAACATCAAAACACATTATAAAAAAGTCTTTGTACGAGCACAAGTATTGGTGTGGACTGACATACAACAGAGCCCAACAGAGAGTTAATACGTAGCGCAGGCTTAAATTAAATGTTTTTAGTAACAGTACAGTTGTTTTCTACTTGAGTTCTTTAAATAACAAAACCTGAGGTTAGCTTAGGGAAACTAAAGAAGCCTCAGCATTAGTATTTCATTAAACATCCAGCAGATGAAGCAAATATCATTTTGTTTAAAATATTCTGAACTACGCACTGAAGAAAGCTTAAAAAACGTAAACGTTACAGGACAATAAAAAAAATGCTGTGGTTCTTGCAGACTTGCCTCCACACGGCAAATAATCTCTTACAACAAACCAAGCAGCCTTGACGTTTTCATTCTGCGTGGACTCTCATGTGTGAGTTAAGATGCGTCTTACGATTAAATCTCTTGCCGCATTTGTTGCAGTGAAAGGGTTTCTCTCCCGTGTGGAGCCTCATGTGCTCCTTAAGATGCGTCTTTTGGTTGAACCTCTGGCCGCACTCGTCGCATCCAAACGGTTTCTCTCCCGTGTGGACTCTCAAGTGAGTCTTAAGATCTGTGTTTCGGTAAAACCTTTTACCGCAATCCTTGCAACCGAAAGGTTTCTCTCCAGTGTGGACTCTCATGTGGGTCTTAAGGTGCGTCTTTCGTTTAAACGTTTTATCACAGTCACTACATTGAAAGGGTTTCTCTCCTGTGTGCACTCGCATGTGTGCCTTAAGATGCGTCTGCTGGTTAAACCTTTGCCCACAGTCTTCGCAGGCTAGCGGTTTCTCTCCGGTGTGGACTCGCATGTGAGTTGTCAGATTTCCCTGCTGGCTGAACCTTTTACCGCACTCCTCGCAAACAAACGGCTTCTCTCCGGTGTGAATTCTCATGTGCGTCTTAAGGTGTATCTTTTGGTTGAATTTCTGTCCACAGCTACTACAGCTAAAGGGTTTCTCACCTGTGTGGACCCTCATGTGTGTCCTGAGATCTGACGTTCGGTTAAATCCTTTACCGCAATAGTCGCAGCTGAATGCCTTCCCCCCGTTGTGCATTTTCTTGTGCCTCTTAAATTCTGATTTTCGGTAAAATACTTCACTACACAACTCGCAGATAAACTGTTTCACACCTGTTGGGGCCACCACCTGGGAATCTACGTTTTGCTTTACCTCGCAGCTGTTATCAACCAAACAGCTGGAAGGAGTTTGTCCTGAATGGCATGTCAGCTGTTTCTGAAGACACTGCTTGTAGATAAACTGCTGACCCCACAAAGTGCAGCTTAAGAATTTTTTTGCCGCATTACAGTCCACATCCATATTTAAGTCCGACTCCAGTGCCCTGCCCTCCTTCCAGCCGCCATCGCTGTCTTCGTTTTCAGGTCCAGACTCATCAGTAGTCTCAGAATAGTCTGAAGCCTTTTCATCAGCATCAGGTTTAAACTCACTTTGAAGATCCGGGTCACTGCTCGGTTCTTGTCCATCGCTCTCAGGCTCTGTATCTCTGTTGTCCTCAGCTTGGCTTTGATGAAAGGGTAAGAACTGAGGTTTTTCTTCATCATCTTCAGTTTTCACAGGAACTGCAGTGATTATGACCTTAATGATATCCGCCTCCTCCAGACCACTACTCTGCTGTTCCTCGTGGCTGGTCAAGATTTCCTCCTGTTCCTCCTTTATGTGGAGGGTCTCCGGGTTCATGCTGGTCCAGACTGGGGTTTCACTCATGAGGAACTTCTTTAATCACCGACAGCTATTAAACATCTGCAGGAAAAACAGGAACAAGTTAGGGATGTAACTGTGTCGACAGTTAAATCCAGCTGAAGAGCAGATTCTCAGCAGTAATTCAACAGGCTGAACAAAAATGTAGCATTAACCATAAAAAAGTAAAGCCAATTTTATGCAGAACACTTTTATTCCTTTTGTTTTTCTTATTTTTTAATGAATGGCCGATAGGCAAACTAAGGCTAGATTTTCTACATTACGTCTTAAGAAACGCCCCTGAATGCAATATGATGCTTATGCTTCTTTCCCTGCACATCAATTTTGAAGGCTTTTTCACTTTTCCTAACACTGATGATCAGGATAAACGGCAGCAGATTAGAATCAAGCATAACATTTGTACATTTTCTAAATCATCAAATTAATACACGCAGTTTCCTGTAACAAAGCAAGTCACAGTTTTCACTTTAGTCAGTGATTTTAGTAAAGCACGGCTTAACAAATTGCACACATAAAACATGCTGTAAAGAAAAGAATCAGTGAAAATGTGGTGATTCCAGCTGATTTAAATCAAACCTGCTCGCTCCTAGCAGTTTTAGTTTTTTTTCTATCAGCTGCAGACTCATTTGAGAGTACAGATTAAATATAAAAGCTGACTTCAAGCATAGGCTCAGTTTACGTACAAATTTAATATGAGATCAGCAAGTACAGTTTACATGGCCTGTTTTAGGATCATGCCAGTAAAACAATGAAATTGTAAAACTGTTTGCTACCAAGAGGAAAAAAACAGGCAAGAAATAAAATTGCATTTATTTCTTTAGAACCTTCTACTGTTCACACACAGAGGTCCAAGGGATCTTCCAGGAATGATGACGCTATTTCATGGTGAATTGATTGGTCAGTAGGCAGAGATTTCATACGTGCTGATCTCTAATCTGTAGGGTTAGGGGTATGAAATACAAAATCCTGCTTTGTGGTACCTGCTGCAGACCTCTGGGGAATCAGTGGGAGGGTCTAAAGATTTTCAGTAGCTTCTAAAGTCTTTGTGTTTCCCTGACGAGCATCAGTAATAAAAATAGATCCTCAACAGCAAACAATTTTATTGTTCTATGAGCATCATCTGATCTTAACCTACACTTTACTTGCTTGTACATAACCCTATGTTTGAATTCTGTTTTTATATATTATTCTTTACTCTCAAACACTAAACAGCACCAAATCTGCAGCCAGCAGAATAAAACAAATTGTTGGGAGCAGGTTATGTTCAGAGTTTCAGTTTAAAATAATGTGGAAGTGCCATGTTTTTATACCTTTATAAAAAGATGAATATTTTACACTGCTGGAAACACAGAGTACAAACTAGGAATAAACTAGGCTAAATCACCAGATTAATGACTTCTGCAATATCCTTGGATATGTAATAAGTTCTGAGGTGCCATTTTTCTTCATTTGTTTGTATTTTCATATGTTTATTAATAATCGTTAAAGTACGATAATATT
Organism: Diplotaxodon limnothrissa; assembly: GCF_057381915.1. Lineage (NCBI taxonomy): Eukaryota > Metazoa > Chordata > Actinopteri > Cichliformes > Cichlidae > Diplotaxodon > Diplotaxodon limnothrissa. The sequence continues at coordinate 29,770,559 of NC_140603.1, read as the reverse complement.
GGATAATACTGGATTTGCTGCAGTCTAAAAAAAAACCAAACAAAATCATGATTTGGGGGGGGGGGGGGGGATCGGCCTCAACAGGATGTCAATGTTTCTGTACTTCCGGTTCAGACAAAGAGCTGGAAACCGTCCGACTCGCCAGCTGCTCTCTTCCCCCCTGCGGCTGCGGCCTGCAATTCAGGCTCAGCTCATCTAATTCGGGCCTATATAATCCACAAAAGCGCCCAAATACTGCGTTTCATCGCGGCTTTTGTCACAGACTGAATAAAAAGAGATTTTTTACTGTAAAAATAACTTGGCTGTGTGCGCGCTGTAAACCGTCCGGGTATCCGCTTCAATCCTCGCTATTGGGTTCCGCCTTTTTCATTCGCGTTAATACTTCATTATTAACTAATAAATAGCCGAACTATGGTCTTTTGTCATTTGTGTGCCGTTTGGGATTGACAAGAGATGAGATGCTCCGTTTTTGTGTAACTCTTTTCTTCATCCACCCCCTACGATGAGCTAGCAGCTAGCCGTTTCCTCCCGGAGAGTCACTGCACGTTAAATCTGATTTTTCTTACCAGCGATCTCGTTTTTAATCGATCCCCTGGTGCTGATAGACTTCGAGGGGTTTAATTTCTGGGTTTAATTCAAAAGACCGTCTCAGTGTTGCGGTATTGAAGATCCACTTCGTTTATTGTCTCCTTTTTGCTGCTCTTCTTTGGTGAACAGTGCACGGGGAGCTGACTTCAGGTGCGTTAGCACCACCTTCTGGATTGGAGTATGAACTGAAACCTTTGGCGCCGGTTAAAAGGCGTGGGATGGTATGTCACTCAGTATGACAAAAAATATCTTGAAGTAAAACTTCATTTAAAATAACGATAACCTCAAATATAAATGAGTGTAAATTTAAAACATATTAAACAATTAACAACAAAGAAAACATTTTCATTTTTTTAGCTGATGGCTTTGTGCCAATTTAGTGCATTTACACAGCTATTCTCAATGCATATCAGCAAGGTGGAATAGCACGTTTAGAGGCCCTATGTCACATCAGATCTTAAGTTAAAGAATAGATATCTTTCTCACAAGAGACATGTGTAATTTAGTTTAAAAGACTTGTTTCAAAAAGTTGGAAACAATCATTCAGTGCCTGTTGGGGCACAAATTTCTGGCTTTCATGCAGCCAAAATCAGCATAATTCTAATTTTATATTCCAAAAGATTTATAGAAACCGTGCTCATTATGCAGAATCATGATATTATGCATTAATTAATATTTCATTTTGAATGTTTATAGAGCTAATATATTTTGGTACTTAGAATTTTGGAGATTTTAGGATAGAAGTAACTAAAGCTTTAAGATAAATGTTACAGCGTACAAAATTTAGTGGAGAAAACAGAACAACATGGAAAAGGTGGTGCAAGACTCCTGATGAAGGTTTCTTCCTGTTAAAAGGAGTTTTTCCTTCCCACTGTCACCAGGTGTTTGCTCACAGGGGGTCATTTCATTGTTGTACTTTCTAGTTTTATTGTAGTGTCCTTACCTTAAAATAAAGCACCTCGAGGTGACTGTTGTTGTCATCATTTGGTGCTATAGAAATAAAATTGGACTGCATGTTATTAAGTCATAGGCTATTCTGTGCAATCAGACATGATACTGACTTTATACAAGGGTGCGTGGCAGCTGAAGACTGATTAATGTCTGAAAAGCTCTCAAATACTGTCTGGGTCACAGTGGAACAGTGGTTAGCAGTGTTGCCTCACAGCAAACAGCTCCTGGGTTTGAATCTGCCTGCTGTCTGGGGAGTTTGCATGTTCTCCTTGTGCTTGCATGACTTCTTCCCACAGTCCAGAGACATGCTTGCTGGGTAAACTGGCCGTGAGTGTGAATAGTCTCTCTGTGTGAGGCTTGTGATAGACTGGTGACCAGTCCAGGATAAGCTCCAGAATTCCTCATGACCCAGGATTAGAAAATGCAGTTAAGAAAACAGACCAATAAATAAATTCTCCATTTTATAATTAGTAACAGTAAATGATAATTTCTAGAACCTTCCTCTTGATCTTTGGTAGAAAAAAATTAATCAAAGCTGTAAAATAAAGTGTGACCAAACTCTCAGGTTATGACAGAAAGACTCAAACTCACTGAGATATGGATTTAATTTTTTTTTAAAAATCACAATCAATCATTGCACCGTATATAAACCAGAAGTCTCCTTCCCCTCTACAGTTTGCAGAAATGCTGGAAATATTGCATTGCTTTTTCTGCACTGATTTAATAACACAGAAGGCTAATTTTTAAATACACACGTTCCCTGATGTGACCGTTTTTGGTTTGGTTACCTTCCTTCCACTTCAAAACTTGTAGTATTGTTAATAAAATACAATAAAATCCCCTTTAAGCTTGAAGACAGTACATCCATGTAGTCGAGGGCAGACCCCCCCACGGTCACTTCAGAGATGGAAGCTGATGAGTCAGAGCTGAAGGAGTCTGGCAATAAAGTTCAGTTCTTACAGTAATTAACCCAAACTGCTGTTTCACATTGAAGGCACTGAAAGTCCAGTAGAGGCCACAAAGTGTAGTTAAGTGTTAAAAAAAGAAATTAAAATATGTTTAAAATGAGAATAAATTACGTCCCTTAAACTAAATACTTAATTTGTTTGTGAGCTTTAAAGTCACAGTCAGTGAATTATTTCCCTTTTCATTCCACAGTAAACTCACAGAAAAAAGAAAACTCATAAAAATGGCCCGTGGTCACTGCCAGCAGTGCTCTGGCCGCGGGGATGGGATATTTTAAGCACGTTGCCAACTCGAGAGTGGTCTCGCTGTGTCAAACAATAATGACTTGAGCTTTGCCAGAGACCGATCGTATGATACGATCTAAAGTTCTCAGAGTAAACAACTGTTTGCTGGTTTAAAAATAAATACATAACAAGACAGAAGGGACAATTTCCAGTTCAGCTTGTAGCAGCAGCAGAAAGGTTCACAGGAAAGCCAAATATTACCATAAATCACCACAGATTGTCTGCAGAGATAATGAAATAATTTTAAAACAATCAAACTTTTACAATAGCAAATCAGTTCCCTCTTTAACTAGACAAGAATCTGTGCCCATCTATTCAAAGAGAGGAAATAACACTTTAAAAAAAATAGCATATCTGGAGTGTTTCAACTCCAACTAAAGCTGATAAATTCTGCAGATTCCCAGATTTACAGTCATGATTTTGAACTCTACCAGAGTAGCACAGTTCAAAGTAAATCTTACACTGGTGCAGCCCCTCAGTTTATTCTCTGTTTGAAATGAACCACGTTAGCTTCCTTCGAGCCACCTTTCTTCTTATTGGTTGCCCCTCATAAACAGATGGTTTAACCAGCAGGTAAGTGAAACACTGGAAGAGCCCGTGTATGACAGAAGATGAGGAGGAGCAGGAGGAGAAGAGCTCCCCTTTGAGGTTGTTGAAAGCATCTTAACAGTCTGACAGTATCTTAGAGATTGTGACTCACAGCTTACACCGTTTGGATTTACCGTCACAGGATTGTGTGGTCCAGACCAGCAGGCCCCTTAATCCAAAAATCGTTTCTTTCTTTTAAATTAACATAAGATCCATTTTCCTACCAGTCACCAGAATAATGCTTCCCAGCACAGAAATATTCCTTTAAAAAGAGGCAAAACAAATAATAGACCCATAACTGTGACCTCTCTGCTGAACAATAACAGCAGCTGTCTTTTAGAAATCAAATTTATCATCATTTCCTTCATGAAAATAAATCTGCTGGTTTTGCGTTTATTTCAGAAAGTTGTGAAGTGTCATTTTGAGACGGGCACAGTCCCACGTTTCTGCACATCCCGTCTCCCTGTGACTATGCTGGTGAGCCGCGTGCAGATGGAGTGATGAAATTTCTCATCATCCTCGTTTAGTTGCGCATGTAGAGCCGTACGAGGCCGGCCTTGTGCAGCTGCTGCCACAGATTCATCTCCATACGCAGGTCGTGGTTGGCGAAGAAGCCAACAGGGTGATAGTTTTTGTCGTAATAGTGGTCTGAGTATTTCTTGTAGTCTGGGGTCATGAAGCCGTACGCACTTACCTATAATCAAAAGACAGACAGATTAGGAATCTGGTGACACGTAAACTGCAAAATGCCAGTTTTAGTTCAATTTGACCCACTCGGCTCATTTTCATTTCCTCAGGCTGGAAAACAGGTTTAACATGTGCAATTAACTGGATACGGAATCTGGACACGATGTATAAGGCTCGCTGCCACCACAGTAAAGATCAAAAGCATAACTCTGTGGAGGCTTTTTGACACACAGCAATTTAACAGAAATGCAGCACATGCTTCTGCAGCTCAGCTGCTCAAAGTCAAAACATTCTCACGCTATCGGGCAAGTACGGCCTTGTCTCCTGATAAGTAAACAACAGACTGCTGGAAATGTACCTGATCGCAGGTGTGCAGCGCGGCCAGCAGCATCGTGGCACCGGTTGATGGACGGTAGATGTCTTTGAATCTGGTTTTCAGAGTGCTGGATCTGAGGAATCTGAAACAAAAAGATCACAAAACATGAATAACCTGCGCTGTGAGCCTTTCAGGAACTGAAGCTTGAAGTTTCTCACACACACACATTCACACGGTGACCTCTGTGGCCCAGTGTGGCTGCGTGGGGATCTTCCCTCAGCAGCTCTCTCTGGTTTCAGTCGCTGCTTCTCCTTTAATCCCACTTACAGCTTTTGAAACACGAGCTCTGCTTTCACGAGTGAGAATTTGCTCACCTGTTTCTGAGGTAACGGATGAAATCAGGATGGTACATCTTCAACTTCTCTGCTGACACGTCCTCACCAAAGTACTTCACTGGACTGAAGGAAATACGGCATTACTATAAAAACACCACAACTGCTGGAGAGCACGAGTATTAACATTCAAAGAACTGATCACTGATGAGCAGTGACGCTTCTGACATATTTGATCTTGTGACATTATAAACAAATACAGACTAGTCAGGTTTAATCTGCTGGATTGTCTGCAGGAAATATCATCTGCTTCATCTCAGCAATCATATTTCCAAAAAGTAAGACTCCGTTTTTGCACCTCTGCACAAACATAGCTGGCTGTGCAAGTCTTGAGTTGCAGACATACAGGCAAAAAACAAGTTTGTACAATTTAAATGAGCTTGAAAGTCAATATTTGTTATGACCACACTTATTCTTCAACACAGTCTGAGCTCTGCGATTCAGCTTTCTTTCTTTCAGTAGTCTTTAGAAATACTTCTCCAGGCTTCTTGACGGACATTCAAAGCTCTTCTTTGGATGTTTTCTGCCTTTTGCTCTGCTCTCTGGTGAGATGACTGTTCCTCTGAACAAGGTCAGGTACAACAATTGGACTGAAAATGAGTGAAAAAGCAGCTTGTGTCCTAAGAAAATCTTTGATAAAACCTCATAAAGTGTGGAGAACTCCTGCTAGTGGTAGTGGACCAACCCTGAGGACGCTTCCACTCCTTGGGCCTTGATGCTGATAATAATCAAATTAAAAACGGGTAACGCAGAAGAAAACAGGACTGAAGCTGCAGTCTGTAAAGTGTCGCTTACTTTTTGCCCTTCTCACGCCCCCTGTCCACCAGGGTGTGCGTCGCCGCCGCTTTCATCAGCAGGTAATCTCGGTCGTGATCCGGCAGGAAAATGTACCGCGTTTCCTGTTTGAGAGGAGGGAGCAGCCGAGCATGACAAGACCGTTTTAACGTCGTCACTTAATAAAGACAGATGTTTATTTCCGTCCTCACCTTAGACACGGGGGGTCGTCTGTACCCGACACCTGCGTAGCTCAACATGGAATTCATCAGCGTGTTTGTGGAGAACGTGTAGTGGGTGGTCCGAGACCCTACGTCCTCCTCAAAGCCCTTAATGATTGCCCCATTGGTCCTGAAGACCACAACAATCCAGAGACACATAATAAATAGAATCAGCATTATTTTTCTTATATTTTCATTATTAATGAAAGGAAGCAGGAAGGAAGGCGTCAGGACCGACCTGAAGACATAGTGATGGCTGTCGATCTCCTTCCCTTTCTGGGAGTTCTTCAGTATCCCTCCATTCCCCACCACTGCACAGCGACTGCACGCCGACTTATTGCCAGGAGCCTTCCAGTTGTCCAACATCTGCCAGTTAGCAGGTGAGTTGAGGACAGAGAGTGTTTCCACCAGTGCTGTTGGCACAAAAGAACTGATTAAATCTAAGATTTGTTTAATATAGGCGTCATGGTGGCACGGTGGTTAGCACTGTTGCCGCACAGCAAGAAGGTCCTGAGTTCAATTCCAACATCAGGCCGGGGTCTTTCTGTGTGGAGTTTGCATGTTCTCCCCGTGTTTGCGTGGGCACACAGACAGGAAGCTGCTTTTATCTCTATGATAAACGTCTGTGCTGTGATGAGACCAGCATGTCCTCAATGAAATTATCCAGAAGTACTTGTAGTCCTACATCTGGCTCTTATAAGACAGAGTTGGAGGAGGATATTTTCCTGCCAGAGAGTTATTGTGGATTATTCAGCCTGAACAATTGTTTAATGTATTGATGTACATTTACTGTAAATTTATGGTGTATTACTGTATTTACATTTTCAGTTTTGTGGGTTTTTTGTCTGTTTTATATAATAAATAACTCTAAGACACTCCTTTTTCAAAATAAAATGTAAATACTTTTATTTTCAGGACCATGTCAATGTATGTTTAAATAAAACAAACAAACAAACAAACAAAAAAGCCAGGACACATACGCACCTCATCTTGAACTGGGGCAAATCCAGCTTTATATTAAAAAATAATAATACAATTAGTTGAATTTTGACCGATTTTCCTTGTTTTCCCATTATGAGCTGTTAGAACGGTGGATGTTACAAAGCTACAAATAATGATGTCAGTCTAAGTATGAGGCAAAAGCTCAGGTTTGATCTAAGCAGTCGGATCCTGACAGTTTTATTAAAATTCTTTGATGTCACAGTGTGGATGTGTTTATATGGAACTGGGTGGGTGGTGTGTGGGTGCACCAAGGCCCAGCATAAGATAAACAAGATTATTTTGAATCATGGACTCATGCAAAGCTGCTTTAATAAAGCCTAAGAATAAAAATCTGAACACGGAGGTGAGGATAAAAAAAAAAGACTGATTTGGTTGGGTAGAGAAAAATTGCAGAGTTGTGATGGCTGCATTCCATCATGAACGTTAAACTAAAACTAAAATAAAATAAGTTTCACAAGAAACTGGAGAGTTCAAAAGGAGCAATCAATGAAATGAAAGGAAAATTTTTTAGATAAAATCAAAATCTCACTGTCGTAATCGATCCCTCCCCAGCCATGTGCTCCAGGATAATGGCTCAGACGCCGGTGCTGTTCGGGTGTCACGTGTTTGGCCCACTGCAAAACTGGAATACTTTCCAGAAATCGCTCTCCAAATTCAGTTTTCCCCACCCGACTTCGGATGCTGTCTGGACAGCCCTGTGTGGAGCAGACACCAACATAACTTATCAGACCTCATGCAGACGCTCCTACCTCCAGACCTAAATGCAGTTACTGCACGTCCCTCACAATCATTACGAAGCCAACATCATTACTTTCACTCGGCAGGAAGTTCACCCTCAATATTGACCTCCTAATAAGAGTCTCACTGGGCGCAATTGCCTGGTAATTGCAGAGCGGAGAGAGAACAGGGCTAACGACAGGACAGATGCTGGAGGTTTCATCCAGCATGAGGCATGAAGTAACACACAGAGGCAGACATTGCTGATGAAAAAAAAAACCAAAAACCTTACAAGTATATACACATGTAGACAAGGAAGTAGATGTTAGTGGAGGAGAAATATTCTGTTTGAGTGAAATACAAGAGTGGAAATAACAGATAAGAAAATACATGCAGATGTTATCAGAGAAGGGTGCTCAAAGAAAATCTACCCACTGAAAGTGAGCGGATGATAGTCCGGGAAACTAAGAGCTTTAAAAGTGCCTCATACTGCACGCTGCAGCCAATCATGCACAGTCACATCGCTCTTTATTTATATACTTTAAATACTTCAACACACATGCTCGCGCGCACAAGCTTTTCACTCTTTGTTCAGTAACTTGCTGATCTAACCGATCTGCGCTTTTAGTGGATGATAAAGGTGTATCGCCTGAGCAACAGACGCCTGCTTTCTTATCTATTCAGGCATCTTAATAAACTTGACTCACTACATATATCAGCTTGGCTGCTGGGTAACCCTCAAGCAACAGACGCTATTTTAGAGACCAAAATGACAGCGTAGGGTCGTCTATACAGCTACAGATATCTATATCACAATAACAGTAGCCTCAAAGGAAAAATGAAGCAACCCGAGTCGGATCGAAAGCATTAATTTCAACCGATAAAAACCAAAGAAAAAAATAAAACATTCAACACCAAAATGCTCTGTTAATAAGAAAACATGACTGAATAAGTTTCGCAATTTAAGAAAGGCAGTGATGATCTAAGTTCTCTGGAACATGGCAGTAAACTGTACCAGAAACAACAGCTACATGCTAATAACTAATAATAATAATAATAATAATAATAAGTCTGTGAAGGTTCTCAGTCATCCAGGTCATCGTAGTCAAAGGATAATAATAATAATAATAATAATAATAAATTGCATTTATATAGCGCTTTTCTAGGCACCCAAAGCGCTTTACAATGCCACTATTCATTCACTCTCACATTCACACACTGGTGGAGGCAGCTACAGTTGTAGCCACAGCTGCCCTGGGGCAGACTGACAGAAGCGAGGCTGCCATCGGCCCCATCAGTAGGCGGTAGGTGAAGTGTCTTGCCCAGGACAGAGAGAGCAGAGAGAGCTGGGGGATCGAACCGGCAACCTTCCAGTTACAGATGAGCTTCCCAACCCCCTGAACCACAGTCACATCCTAGTGCATCAGTAGCACTACCACCAGTAGCATGGTAGTGCTACCACCAGAGCTCTTTATGTCAGGCACACCTCCTGTGCTGTAACATTTTTAAGTTAAAGCCAATAATATCCAACCTTTACCTCTAAAATGAATGCAGTGGCATAAAAATAAAGAAATGCATCAACTAGTTTATCTTGATCGCGTCTTCTCTCCTTGGCTGTCTCTGCAGTCCGTTTATGTTAGTCATGTTATTTATGGCCTGAAACTTGCTGTTCAGTATTTAGATTCTCAACAATAACAGCAGCTTTGTTTTGTATTCTTGCTTCTGGTATAAGTGGCTCCTTTGTTTCATTTTTCCTCTGGGGTAGTACACCATGGTTTTAATCTTTCTTGTTCCGTCTTTGTTAAATTTATCATTAACTACAATGTCTGCACAGATCATCATTTATGGTATATGGCCTGTATTTGTATAGCGCTTTACTTAGTCCCCAAGGACCCCAAAGCGCTTTACACATTCAGTCATCCACACACTGGTGATGGCAGCTACATTGTAGCCACAGCTGCCCTGGGGCGCACTGACAGAGGCGATTTATGATATGGCCTCATCATTAAAGTCTTACAAAAATATGCAATGTCATCCATAACAGCCAGAGTTGATAATTAATCTGTTTTACACTCCTCCATCCTCATGACACCATGAGTCTGTGCTCATAGTGAGGAAATGTGGAAGTCAGGCTCCATAAAAACAAACAAACAAAGAAAAAACAAAACAAACAAAAACACATGAAACATATTTCTACTAAACATTTACTGGAAAAAACAGATCCACCCAGTAACCATGGCAGCCGCCCTATGACATCTCAGCCCCGAATAAAAGCAGATGTGTGACAGTGCTGCAGGGATGATAAACCAAGTCATGTGATGGGCACCGCTGGTTTACTGGGTTCAAATTACAACTTTTATTACCCGCTGGCTTTTTTCTCACCACTTCAGTCAGTCACCATAACGATGATGTTTACCTTTATTATTTGTGTGGATTTGTGAATATGAAGGTCTGATATATTGTCTGTTGCCAAGGAGCTTAATTGCTGTTTATTTAAAACATGAATGAGCCACAGTATCAGAATACTTTATTAATCCCAAAGGAAATCATGGTTCGTGTTGTTTTTGGATCGATCCCCAGCTCGAACTGTCTACGTGACAAAATATCCTTGAGCCAGATCGTGAGTCTTGAGCTTCACCTTGCACATCCACAGATAAAAGTGCTGTAGAAGTGGGTGAAAGTGCTTCGAGTGTTAAGCTGAGTAGGAAGTACCAGCACATTTACCATTCACTGGAAACAACATGACACTCATTTGGTAGAGTACGCGCTTCTATTTGTGGCCAAATTGCATACTGTCCATGTCAACTGAACATGAGAAAATATTTTTGTGTATCAGTGCATGCGGTTTCACTTCCTGTCATTCTGAGGTCTTTGATTGTGCTGTTCTGCATGTTGTCCTGTTCTTTTGAGTGTTTTTGCAGGGCTACATGCAGGACCCACGCAAACATTACATCCTGTACAACAGCACAGTAAGGAGAGAAGAAGCACAACAAGAAGCAAATGTAGAGGAAGTTGTACAAATCGAGACATCCACACAGTCGTCTCGATTTGTCACATTACAGTCAGAGGACAAACTGCACAGACATATATGTCACATGTCACAGGGAAAACAGCCTGTAAAATATAGACAGATTAGATTTCAGATTCCTGGATTAAAAACAGCAAACATTTCTTTGACAGCTGCTGAAATCAGATAAACGTTTTGCTCTCAGGGGGTTTCATTTTCAGCAGCAGATGAAATCAAAGCCAGCAGACTAAGCACAGTTAAGGAGAACTCACCGTCTGCGGAGGGACGTCTTCGCTCATGTACGAGTCTCCTATGAAGGGAGGGTCCGTAGGTTTGGCTGGCCGAGCAGGCTTCACTGTAGGCCGTTTGGTATCGATCCTGGTTTTATTATTGGCATCATCAGATCTGGACTTGGATGTCTCCTTATCCAGGTCTTGCTTTTGCACTTTGTGATGCTTTAGGAACAAATTCCCTACATCCCTGTCTGGATGCGAGCTGGGCACTGGGGGCAGGAAGGTCAAGTGGGCATTGTTGCTCGGCCCGTTGAGAGGCTCCTCGGATGAGATGCTGCGGGAGACAGAAGAGTTACCGACACATCATATGTAACACATACCAAGCAAGAGTCAAAGGACAGCTCCACATTATTTTCAACTTCCAACTAATGTGCCTATTGTGGCTTAAGAGAGCGCAGCCCAGAGTAAAATATGAAAATCAAAAATTCAAATACATGAGCTATGAAATTAAAGGGTTTGAGGGTCATCTTATGATACGAGCTGCTTCTATGTGTGCATTTTAAACAGTTTTCTTTGAAAATGTCATGAGCATAGATAAAGGGAAATAGTTCGTGCATGAGCATGTTTTTTTCCATTTAAGGCACAAAACGGGAAGTCGCATGTTCGAGTGCTTGGAAGGATTTTTTTTTTTCATATTTAAGATAATCCTGGAAGTGAAATCAAAGCAAAAACGCCCACATCAACAAAAACTAAAATAATCCACACAATAAAAAGTTGACGCCTACATGAGGACAAAGTCCCAGCTTTTGTTGTTCATGTCTTTTCAGAGCATTTGTGCTTTCCTCACTCGGTTGGTGAAGGTTTCCCACACTCAAATGTTTCTTTTACGTGTCATGTTTCAAAAGAGAACTAATCCAAAGTGTGTGCTGTTGTAAAGCAGAGGAAGGCAGAAAGAGATCACACTTAGGCAGGTGGAAAGAGCCAACAGAGATTTCAATAATAAAAAATGATATTTTTACTCTGTTGTACTCTTGATCAATATTATTTTTGGCAAGTAACTGGTAACATAAGGAGAAACAACAAACCAAAGTCATGAGATGTAAAAGTCTCATTGATCACCGTAAAATCCTGTGTGCTACAGTGTGACATTGCGATAACTGTGGTATAATTATTTCATGAGCCTGGTGGTTGCTCTGTGTTTTACACGTTTCTGTTAAAGAAAACATCCTCTCATATATCAATACTTTGTTTTCTCCGAGCATCAAGCATTAGCTGATTATTTGAACTATCGGGAAGCCTCTGGACGTCTTTATAAAGTGTTTCAGAGTCAAAGCTCAGATCCTGACATACTCAGTTGGTGAATCTCCGTGCCGGTGTCACCGAGCCACACTGCCAAATATAAACGACTGCATTTGGAAGGAGCAGTCATCTTTTGACTTCAAAATAGACAAAAAAAAAAAAAAAAAAAAAAGACTGTAAAGCAGTCGTCACTCATCACAGGGAGTCTCAAAGGTGGGAATTGGGGCCTTTTACGTCTCTGTGCACAGGGCCCCTTTGTGCATCTTATGGGGATTTCAGTTTTCTGCTCTTTGACCATTTCACGTTTCTACATGAGGCTTTAACACCAATGGCTGTAAAATATCTTTTGCTTCAGCGTCTAAATTCATGATCTTAACCTCCAGTTCCAGACTAAAGCAGCTGCAGGCGAGTGAAGAGGACATTCACATTATGATTCTTACAAAAGGCGTTCAGATTTTTTTTTTAAATCAGAGCCCTCTGAGCTCAAAAAGCCCACACTCACTCCCGAGTGTCTCAAACAGCCCCCTTAGAAAGTAGCCATCTTTTCTCCACCCCCTCGATTTAATGCATTTAATGTGGACCCGTCGGCTTTTTAAACCTGGACCGCTGCCCGTCGCTACAAAGCTTACATTTCACATACGTGTGTGAGAGAGACCACCTCCAGTGAAATAACTCCAGGGGATTTTTTTCATTAGTGTGGCCGGAGTGCTGTGTGGCTCCTTTGTTGAAACCACAATGATACAAGTGGAAGGGAGGGGGATAAGTGCCGGTTACAGAAAACCCCTCGTACCACTTATGATCTCAGAGTTTAACCCTTCACACCAGTTTCACTGCCTCGTCTGATACAGCTCTGCATGTGGACTGTTGTCTGAACCTGACAGTGTTCAGGGAGGGAAAGCCGCCTTTTCTTCAGTTTTTCCCCTTTTACAAGGAGGTCACTGTACCAAATTCTTAGGCAGTGTCAATTTCAGGATGGAAAATGCAAGAGCAGCTGAGGCTTAAAAATATTGTTTAGCTGGAAAACACGATCCAGACGACTGATTCAAGAGGTATGTAGCACCATATTTTCAGTGCACAATATGGATAAATACCTGATTTTCACATAAAGGTGAATTAACTGGTCATGTTTAGTTTATTTTCAGGTGTTAAAGTCCCCTTTTGTCCAATCGTGTGCATGTCCGGGGGAGCTGAGAGTGGATAAGGCAATCCTGTTTAATAACTCACTCGCGTCATCACCAGAGTTTCCTGTTTCTAACAAAAGGATTAAATAGCTGAAATGAAACTGAAGCTTTATGCTTCTTCAAAAAGATAAAAAATCCATAAATTTAGTTCAGATTGGAAAGCATCAGTTTTTATTTCCACACATCCAGTTTTGACCGGGAAAAGAACGTCGTCATGCACACAAAATATTTTTAAAGATAAAGAACTTTAAAACATCATTAGCAGCAACAACATCTGTAACTCTAAAGACTTGCATTTAAAGAAAAAAGATCATACGATATTTGAATGGGGCAGATGTTGTGGGAATCACTGTTGTAATGCTCCTCGTGCCGGTAGTAACACCAGTGTATCAAAACACTGGGACATGGGAGTAAACCTGGGATATGTCTGTGCTTGCTGCTTAATGTTTAACTTCTTAATACCCTTCTTGGACCTTGAATGAGAAGCTTTTTCTCTAACAATACAGACATGTCTCAGTCTCTAGATTTCTATTTTTATTCTTCTTAATGCAAATATTAAAAAGACAAGTTTTTCAGGGCTTCCACATACCCAGGATATCCAGTGACAAACATCCTGGCATCCACTGACCCTTGTTTAAGAGTGACGAAGAATTTGTAAAACTAATAAACAGCAATAAAAATTTGTTTTTAGAGTTATCTATTACTTTGAGATTATATGAGTATTATAAATGTCTTCTTGCACTTTTTTATGGCCTTTTTGCTGTGAGTGTTTCTCCTGTTGTTAACAGTAGTTTTGTGACAACAGTTTGATAAGGGCCACGCCCAGAAGAAGCTCAAAGACCCTGATGAAGTCCAAAGGTTGGTTCCTTTCTGCTACTCGTACTCAGCAGCATTAAATGTGTTACATATTTAACTGCCCTGCAAGCATTTCTGATGCGTCCTCATAACAGTTGGTGTACTTAAGATTTTATCACTGGTCATCATGGTCATCATGTGCATCGCTTTATGGCCGTGTTCTCTGAATGATTTACAGATGCAGGGGGAAAGTGTGGTTCTTAAAATGTGCTGCACCTTTACCCTGGAATAAAGTACGAGGGGATCTGAAACTGAGCCCAACTCTTTGTTAATGTTTTTTGCTTTTAAATGTCTTGGATATTTTTTGAGAATTCAGGGCCGGTGATGTAAACGAAAGCCTTGGTTAAGTCCAGTCAGAACATCGTGACGTGTAATGCGGCGAGGCTTCTCGGCTTTCTGCGTTGCTTTTAATTCTTCAGCATCATCATGACTGAACGAACGCACATATTGTCATGATTTTATCTCACGTCCTTTCTTGCGCCCGCATGGTTCGAGACATGAGAATCAGGTTTAACGAATTAAGGATTCAGTCCAATATCAGGCTGCTTTCATAGCTTTTATTTGGGAGAATAAACCTGCTTGAATATGCGAGCATTGCCTTCGGTTTCTGTACTTTAACTGCTCACATGTGTCAAATTTCCATCACGTACATCCCAAACGTGTCATCGGTCCCCCATTTCCCTTCTGAGAGCATCGAACGTGTTTGGATGTCATGCTTTAAATCTCCATACTGACCAAAATAACTCCGTTTTTAACCATAACTGAGCAGACCAATATTTATACTCATTCATATCTTGGAGTTTATATAAACTCATTGGTGTCTTTCTTCATCAGAGGTATTGTTGCCTTGCCGATTGTAGCATTTTCTTTTAGAGAAAGTGTCAGGTGCACATGTTATAAATATTGTGTTGCCTTCCTGAAATCCACACCTGGCAGTTAGTTCCTTGTTCAAGTCATCAGGTGACACTCAGTAACTTTTCCCTCTCAGGCCTGAGCTGCAACTTTTAGTTTTGTCCCCTCTTTATTCTGATCTTCAGCAGGTGAAACACCAGAGGTGGGACCAAGTCATTGTTTTGCAAGTCTCAAGTAAGTCTCAAGTCTTTATCCTCAAGTCTCAAGTCAAGTCTCAAGTAATGTCAGGCAAGTCAGAGTCGAGTCTCAAGTCACTGGTGTAAAAGTCCGAGTCAAGTCACAAGTCTGAATTTCAAGTCCTTTCGAGTCTTTAAAAAAAAAAAACGAAAAAATAATGTTGCAGTTATGCTAAATGTAAATATTAGACCATGTAATTTTAAAATCTGTGTTTTTCTCAACACATGACAAAATAGTGAACTTAGAAAATATACACAAATTGTGAAATTGCACCTCTTTAAAATGCAGCTCAATTAAACCTAGCTCCTAGAATAATTTTCACCGACAGTTCTGAGATACGCTGCATGTTATTCTTGGATGCGGTTGTAGGACCGGCTTTAAAATCGCATGACAAAAATATCATACACATTAAAAAAAACTGCATCACCAACGTAGCCTGGACAACATTTGCTAGTTAGATGAAGTCAGCTATCTCATCTTAGCATATTTATATGCATATTTATAATTATACGGTTCTTGGAGTGAGTGCACACACTCATGAAGTTTAGTAACTTCAGGTCACTGCAACAAGCCCAGGTACAGTTTACCGACGGATGGGTGCAGGACCTTGAAATGCACCGTGTAGAACGAAAGACCATCGTACGTATCATAAGTTTACCAGTCTCACAAATCGTCGTCATAAATACACATTCGTTAACCGTTTATTAATAGGACCTTTGAGCTCAACGGTAATTAATTAGTAGTGGAAATAATTTCTGGTAGCATCACAGAAATGTAGCAGTGACAATAATATTGTATGCTGTAATCGTACTGGGCAATTAGTGATACAAAAAACCTGTTTTATCCTGTGAATAAAAGTATATGTTTTTGTCAATGTACCATAATAACAGAAGCGAAACGCAATATTGTGTCAGGACAATTCACTATTTATGCACAATAAATAAAGGAGCATAGCGCGACAATTTCTGTTCAGCGCCAGACTTGCTTGTAACCTATATCACTAATTATGTTATGAAAATGACGTATTAACTACTAAAAAACACTGACCTTCGTGTAAATGCTTGGAGCAGACTAACCTGTGAGCTGGAGAGTTCTGGGACGTTATATTTGATCTTTGAATGGCTGCAATCCAGGCCATCCGTCGCCTGTTTGTCACTTCGGAAACATGGCTGAACAATTTCTCTTCAACGACGTAATCCGATAACAACCGATCTCTTTACCCGTCGGCTTCCCGTGGCTGTCATGCGACCGGTGTTGTGCCAAAAAGTGATTGTCTGCCAAAAACTGATTTCCAATGTTTCTGTGTATTTTTTTATGTGTAATATCTTTACGTATGTTCGTAAATAGACTTCGGTGAACAGGGTTTACAAAGGGGTTATATAGAGAATTAAAACAATATCTGTTTTTCAAGTATCTTTACAACTCTCTGCTATTGTACTTACATTATAACCAATCCGGTCCTTTATCCCCACTTAAAATATTTTTACAGAAATATTGTAATATTTGCTGCCATTTCTGCTGTCCTCTTGGCCAACTTACTCTTACAAAAGACATTTTTAATGTTAATGAGATTTTTTTTAACTGGATAAATAAAGGTTATATAAAAGTCACTGCCAAAAACTGATTGCGGCTTCTACCTTGTTACACGAATGTTGTTTGTGGCTCAAGATGACTTTATGTCATCCATGAGGGATGCATTTGACATATGTTTCACATATTATAGCCCAACAAGTTACTTATAGCAGTTTAAATACGAGCAATCAGTTTTTGGCAAATACCGGAAATCAGTTTTTGGCAGACAATCACTTTTTGGCACAACACCGGCTATTGCAGTTAATAATACAACAGCTTCTTGACATTTTTGTGTTTCTTTTTATCGCTGTATAACTGATTTTAATTGAAAGCCTGCGTGCGCTAGTACCGCTTGCCACGAGTTCCCAGAATCCTTTGCGGTTCTACCCGTGAATGACGTCACATTTTCAATCTCTATATAATATGCATGTTAAATTTTATATTTGGGGTAAAATATCAAGTCTTTTCAAGTAAACCGGTTCAAGTCCAATTCAAGTCCCAAGTCATTGGTGTAAAAGTCCAAGTCAAGTCACAAGTCTTAGAACATTTTTTCAAGTCAAGTCTAAAGTCATAAAATTAATGACTCGAGTCTGACTCGAGTCCAAGTCATGTGACTCGAGTCCACACCTCTGTGAAACACGATAAGCTGGATCTAACTGTACTCCTGTGTGCCCCCAAAAGTGTAAAGATGATGCACAAAAATGTCTACAAGTCAAAGAAGATTCATATCCATCTTATCATATCTGAGATTCAAAGTAAAAGTCTGAACTCACCCGCTCGCCCTCTGTATGAAGTCGTAGAGAGGCACCAGAGGCCTCTCCAGGGTCAAAGCCAGAATGTAGACAATAAGGACGCACGAGACCGTGAGCATGGCAAAAAGCAGCCTCCTGTGCAGCCCCATCCCAATCATGGTGCTTGTGACTCTGGCCGGCAGGCTGCGTCTCCTCGCCCTGCCCTCCACTCAGCTCCCAGGAACATGAGGAGCAAGAGGATGTGAACGCTGTGCCACTCTACAGGGCAGCTACGAGTGTCGACGGCGGGGGATTTACCCACGACAGGATCTGGGCTCTCCTCTGAGCTTCTCTCAACACAGCTACAGCGAGAGGCAGACAGAAAGAGAGAGTTGGAACGAGGGTAAAGACTCAGGAGGGGAAACTTTATCTTTCAGCGTCAGAGTGCCAAATAATCCCTTTTTAATGAAGTCTTTGCCTTCATGCCCCTGAACACAAAGCTCAGGGTCACAATCTTCATCTCCTTTTACATCCTGCTCTTGCTTATCTACTTTCTGCTCTTACAGTCTTCTTACAGACGAGAGAGGAAACAGAGGAAACACTACAGCTTCACACATTAAAAATATGCTGAGCAAAGTTTAAAAGGAAAAATAAAGAGGCTGGGAGTGGAAGGGATGACGATAGCTTCAGCTGAAAAATACAGGAAGCCAGAAATGTTATCTTACAGGAAACTGACGTCTTTAGTGCTTTAGTCAACTCAACCAGAAACTGATAAATACGTCCACTGGTGTGTGTGTGTGTGTGTGTGTGTGTGTGTGTGTGTGTGTGAGTGAGTGAGTGAGTGAGTGAGTGAGAGAGAGAGAGAGAGAGAGACAGAGGTTCCTAGGCATGTGGGAGTGCTGGCTGAGTCTCTAAATGGGGAATGGAAAGAATGTGATAAACTCCAGCATCTCTGATAGCAGTTATAACAGAGCGAATGAGCACTTCCACACCCCAGAAACTGGAGGTTTTACACAGTAAAACATCGCAAAAGTCATCCAGTAATTCATAACATGTCTGACAGAGACTTAGAGCAAAATATCAAAGAGGAAACAAAAAGCATCAGCCTGTGACAAATCATGACTCAATCTGCCTTCCTTTAATGAGAGGACTCTGAGAAACAGAAACCTCTTCAAAAAACCTCTGAATGCTTTTGAGAAATGAAGAACATGAAGCTTCACTCACCAGCAGCTGAGCTCCTGTTTCCTTTGCTCTAAGTATTTCCTTTCTGCTGCTCACAGTGGAGACATATTCCTCTAACTTAGCTCTCTATTGCTCATCTACTGTGAAGCGGTTGTGCTGCCTGCCTTGCACTGTATGGGCGGGACCATTGTGAAATGAGCAACAGCTGCTGGCAATTGGTCAACCCCCTGAACTCCAGAGCACGAGAGGAGGGGAGGGAACCCACTGCAGGCAGCGATAAAGTTAGTGAGACATGAGCAGGCAGCTCAGAAACACTCAGAGGAAAACAGATCAGCTTGTCTACACTGACAAAAGCCCTGATGCACGAGCTCTCATGCAGCGTGTCTTAACATTTGATTCCTGTGGTTGGCATGGTGCAGAATGTGGTGTCCAACATGTGTCACGAGTTAGACGCTTTGTGTGTGTGTTACATGTACCTGCACAGAAGTGAGAAAAGCCCCATTTGAGTCACATCTATTTCTCTGCTTGGATCTCTTGCAGTGAAGAAAATCTCACGAGGCTCCTCATCCACGTTTATTTAGGATATTTGAAGTGCAACCATAATGAATCAGACTGCCTGACACAGCCTGTGTGACTTTGTTGCTCGTTTGTGGTTCAACTTACTCCAGTTCCTCTGACCTCTCCATCTTCATGTTGAGTTTATCTTCGTGGAGTTACTTCCTGTCACTTCCTTTCTCATGTCATCTGTCTTGTTTCCTGGTCTGCTCTTGTCTGTTTTTTTTAACCTTGCTTTGTCTGTTTTTTCCTTTTTCTCCAGTATCTTCTTGTTTTCCTAGTTTTGTACCTTTCGTGAATCAGTTTTTTTAAAATAAAGCTCGCTTTTTGTTTTGCACTCTACAACCCAAATCGACTCTCACAAGCACTCGGGCATGGATGTGAGTTAGTATATATCAGTTGTATTTACCTTTTTTCTTTTTTACTCAGAAGCATTATTTTAAAGCTCTAGTTACTAGAATACTAATATCTGATGGTTTATTATTATAGATAAAGCTATCAAGGATTATATAATGTCATGGGCTGGGTCTGTCACCCAGCATTTTGAGTTCATGATATATTGTGTATTTCTTTTGTTAGTATGGGGAAATGTTAGGTTCTTGTTTTGTATTATTAGTTAGAACTTGAGGCTTCATGTTTTGTCATTTATCGTTTGGGTTAAGCTCATCTAGCTCCTGTAAAACCCCCGAGTGGCTCAGCCTTAGTTTTGTTATTGATCCCTGCATTTCCCCTTTTCCGTGGGCTTTGGTCTCACCTGCCATTTGTTTCATGTCTCATGTGTGAAGCCCATGTTGTTTGGTCTGCCTCATCATGTTTTCTGTGTTATGTTGTAAGAGTCCAGTATGTTCTTTGTTCATTGTATTTAGGTTCCCTTCCCCTGCCTTGTTATTAGGTTCATGTGTGTCAGTGGTGTTCCCGTGTGTTAATGTTCCCATTGTTGTTTATTGTGTCATGTTTCTGTCTTGTCATGTTTTTCTGTTTATTTTGAAAGTCCAGTTTTCATGTCATTGTTTGAGTTTACATTTCCTGTGCATCGTTATGTTCATCCTTGTCAGCTGTTTCCTCGTGTGTCTCGACTTCCCCTGATCACCTCATGTGTGTATTTAAGTCCTCTGTTTTCTATGTTTCGTTGTCAGGTCGTCTGTTTGCGTCTCCATAGTGTTTTGTCATAGTTTACTCGGTGTTCATAGTTTGTCGTAGTATTTTCACTGAGTTTCTTAGTCCTTTAGTTTTCCGAGTGTTCACAGTTTTCTTAGTTTTCATAGCTTCATGCTTTTTCATGTGCCAACATCCAAATAAAGGACCGTCTTCTGTTCAGCCAGCAACTCCGCCTTTCAGTGTCTGCTTCTGGGTCCTGTAAACTAAACTTATCGGCGCACTCCGCCGGGACATATAAGTCATTAAAACCATCTAGAGAAGCCACATTTAAGTGATATGCATGTATATGGTTCTGCATGAGTACTCTTACTTTTGCTAAAAGCTAAAACGTTTGCCCTACTTAAATATGGAAAATCCCACCCACTCCCCCCTCCTCAATCAAAATATGAGATGGGTGGAAATAAGCAAGAAGCTCCACCTTTAAGCTGACAATATGAAACTAAATACAATAAGTGAAAAAACAACTCTGCACTTTACTACACGTCATTTCAGTCAGGCCTCTGGCAGCACAGCCGCTGTGGTCTGCTGACCATCATCACCTGACACACACTTATTCTCTGAGAGGATTAATTGTTATTAGTTATTGCATAACTGTACTAATGAAATAGTGGAATATTTCTCTTCACATGTTAACAGAATCTCAGCCAGCATAAATCCGCAGGACGTCGGCTGTAATGGGACTGCAAAGGGCCTGGACTGGATTGGCTTAAACCAGGGGAAGAACAAAACTTTATCAAATGCACATCTGAAAACGCCAAGACCTTCTTTAGCGTTGCCTCAGAGTGTGGGAGGGTGAGAGCTGGGCGTATCAGTTCAGTCACTTGCACATACGTCCTTGTTTGATTCGATATCACAGCTGCAGACACTTCTGGGCAGATAATGGGCATTCCTGACCGATGACCGATAGCCTCAGTCTATTTGACTGAGGCAGGGGCTAAAATTGCTACAGTGGTTTTAAAGCAGAAACATAAGTGTAAGCGATGTGGCACTGAAAGAAAACTGTAACAATAAGGTTTTAAAGTGTTCACACTTGAGTTACATAATGCTTTGTGTTTCAGAGTACTTCCAGAGTAATTTTGTTTGTTCCCGTTTAGTTTCTGCTTAAAAATGTTTCCTTACACTTGATTTTTTTCTCCTTTCTACTTAAAATGACAGCTCTGGTGTTAGATTATTATTATTATTAGTATCAGGGTCAGAATATAAGAAGTATAGAGCAAGCATTACAATCCAAACACTTTCAGTAAACTCCTCAGTTTAAACTACAACAACTATTTTTATTTTTGTCAAAATGTAATCTTAGTTACATTTTATGTAACTAAAATTAAGCCAAGCTAAGTGAGAAACAACAGTCAACATGCTTCTCACAGTTTGAGTTGAGCTGGTTGGAGAAGTGCATGCATTGTTCCAGCTGAAACGACTGAAAAATTTCCCAGTTGGTTTTTAACGAGAGGGAATGGGAGGGGTGGTAACAGCTGGAATACTGGTCTACAGATATTTCAAGCATTAAATTCTGTAATTAAACGTTTAGAAAGCGTCAATAAATCATTTCAGGCTCCAAACCGACAGCAATTTAACCTCATTATGTGGACTCCATCGTGTCTGAGACTGAAGGCTTCTTCGTCTCCTGCTCATGAGTTATGGAGAGCGAGGGACGACGGGAGGGCGGAGGACAGAAACAAGTAAACATTTGTCTTTTTTCCTACAGCGAGAAGAAACGAGGAACACGGCGTGTTTTCCAAACATTCTTTGCCTTTTATTCTCTTCACAGTTTTTCAAAGAATCACAATGAATAATCATAAAAAACAGACTAAAACAAAATGAACTAGTGCATTCAAGAGCTATAGATGTAATGCTGAGCAGGAGAGAGCAGGAATGCTTCGTATAATGTTGCAGTGAATGTGTGCGTGTGGGGGTCAATGCAGGTCACAATGGGGAGGAGAGGAAGCACACACAAACACATGCAAACACACAAAAGAAAGGCTCACTGGCACTTGTAGGACGGGCATGCGTGAGGAATGCCAACTCACATCGCCGCCCCTGTCGTGTCCGAGCCCAGCTGCCCCCCGCCTGCTGTGCCGACGGCCACAGTGGCGGCTTCAGCTTCGAGGCCTCCACGCTGACTCACAGTGAAACTCAGGGAGCGTGTGACACATCAACCACCCATGTGGGATTTTTTTTATTATTATTATTATTATCTGTGCTAAGCAGAGAGGGTTAACATTGATTCAGGTTTAATGGTTAACTATGTGGCCAAACTAACCCGACTTTAAACCAGCAGGGTCCCGGTGGATTACGTTTCACACATTGGGGCCTGGACGACTTGGAGGTCAGAAAAAACCTGACATACTGTATTTAGATAGACTAAAAATGGAGCGGTTAAGGTCTCACCGTCACACTTAGTAACCGTGTAAATGTTCCTCACAGAAGGAATAAAATACAATTTCGTCTTGAGAAGGTTTGAGAAAAGCTTCCTTCACAACCTTGACCTTTCTGTGGACATATTACACCACGAAGGTCGTGTACGAGTCCTAAAATAAATAAAGCAAGATGAAAGAATAAATATTTTCTCATCTGGGGTCTAATTTTGAGACTGCCGGGGCTTTTGCAGTCACATCATGCTGTACCTAAATAACAGGCCTTACTTCCATGTTTAGAGTTTCTCTCTGCAACACCCCTCCCCTACTCAGTCTACGAACCGATAAATCCCCTCCCCCCGATGACTTTCTGTGATTTTTTTTTTTTTAACACATATTACGCATGTTTGAGTCATGGTCTGTCACAGCGCCGCCTTTGAAGCTCTGGTCACATGATTCGTGCCCCCTTAAATCCACCAAACCACCCTGCTCGGTCCCAGCTCTGCTTTCCTAACCCTATAAACATTTTCTATGCACTTTCCTCCTTTGCTTCACCCAACATCTACCTCAGTCCCTCTTCTCTCTTTTTTCTCTTCCCTACATTCAGAAGCCACTCTGCAATCATCTGACCACAAGCTCTCCTCAGCTCAGTTTCCTTTAAGTTGCCTTTACGTCTCATCGCTCTAACAACATCCTACACTCTCTCTAACGTCTGAAATCTGTGTTAGTAAATTTCATCAAATCGCTTCGTTAGGTCTAAAGTTTGGTCGAAGACCCATTAAAAACAAACCGCTCAGAGCTGGGCTGCAGTGAGAAGTGGGGGGAGGTATGGGTCCTGTAATTAGCGCTGGCCTTGAGGGGACGCTGGGACAAAAATGCATGACTCAACAGAAAAAAAAAGGCAGAAGCTCTGCGTCAGCTCTCATGCTCATGGCTGATCTCGGGCCTTGGTTGTGAGCGGCCCTCCAGACGAAAGAACAACAACCCCCACTGTGTCCCACGTCACACCGGTGCAGGCCTGGGCTGGTCTGAGAAACATCTGGAACTGTTCGGTGAAGCACATCTGTGGGGAACATTTCTGCGCCCCAGACAGGAAGAGGAACATTCACAAAAAAAAGAAAAAAAGAAAAAAAGAAGGAACAGGAAGTTCACCTGGTCTGTGGCATTTAAATGAGGACGTTCAAACACAACATGCTCCTTCGTGACGGTCAGGGGAACGGAGCGAGGGGGTGTGTGCAGTGCTTTTACCAATTTTTGTATTTTTAAAGTGAGGTAGGGCAAAATTCTGAAACTTGTTCAACTTTCAAAGGGTCCACAGGTCCTGTCTCGCTGCAGGAAAAACAAACAAACCAAAGAAAAAGCAGCATCACAATGGTTGGACCCCGGCGTGTCGGGACGGGCACGCTGATGAAAAGGTCCACAGAGAGATGAAACTGGACATCCTGTCAGTCACTTCTCCAGCAGCTGCTTCCTCTGCTGTTCCCACAGGGCCTCCAGGTGATCCGCCCTCTTCAGGGCGGCCTATCAGAGGAGAGAGCATTGTTTAGACACGTCTGTCAGTCATTCCTGATCACTGTGCTTTCATATCATTCACGCCCCGACAGGCAGACTGCACGTCCCGTCCTACCTCGTGCTGCTTCCGAAGATTGTTGACGGTTTCTTCCTTCTTCAAGATGGCCGATTTCACTCTGGTAACGCACAGACGAGAGGACGTTAATAAAACATTGCTGGGTCGTGGGTTTGGATTTGCTCATTTCACTTCCCAACAATGGGAGCTGAAACATGTTAAACTGGTAAAAAATGCTTTTTGTAAATATGCGCAAGAGTGGCGGGGGTGTTGAAAGGTTTTTAATTTATTTTTGGCCCCCATTTGAAGAGGCTTTCCTTCTCTGCGGGCTGTAAATACAGATGTGTTTTTAATGATCTACCTGTTTAAATAAAGGTTAAACGACTCGCTGCGCCATCCTGTGGTATGAAGTGTGGTTACACAAATGTACAGCCCCAACGATAGTCCAGCTCCTGCTGATACCTCTTCAACACAAACACAAAATTGTGGGTATAAAGTCACAGGAGCTGTTTCTTCACATTCTGCTGATGGAGTTAGTGACACACACACACACACACACGTTTAGCTGAAATATCTTAAAAAATGGATGGAATATTTAGGAATAATACTTAATCCGAATATTGATGAGATTATGACTGATAATGTAGGAAAACTACTTAGTAGGATTAAAACTAATTTGGAGAAGTGGGGCACGCTGCAGTTGACATTATGGGGCAAAGTAAATACAATAAAGATGGTAGTAGCTCCTCTGATTAATTATTTCATTGGAATGATACCAATTTGTATTTCATCACAAATTTTCTTAGGGCGCCTGCTTAGTGGGCTGCCCACTGCTTCACTGAGTGAATGGGTCAAATGCAGAGAAAAAACAAGTAATTTCCCCATTGGGATCAATAAAGTATCCATTATTATTATTATTATTATTATTATTAATATGATAAAACACTTCCTTTGGGATGGTGGCCCTCGGATCAATCTTGGTAGACTGTACCAACCGAGAAAAGAAGGGGGTCTGTCCCTACCCAACATAAAACATTACAGCATGTCATTTGAAATGTCCAAGCTGTGTAAACACTGGGCAGCAACAAATTCAAACCTGGACTGGGTCATAATGGAAGGTGAATCGGCCTTTCCATTTACCCCCATTGAGGTGCTGGCTCAAAAACCGGACAATAAAGGGAATAGAGTAGATAACCCTATTTTAAAGTTTTCAAAAAATGGTGTGGCAACAATCTGTCCCCATACTTTCAAACATATGCACCCTGTGACACAACCCAAAAATAGAAAAGGTAAACAAAAAGAATTTATTGGCCACAGTGGCACATAAGATTAATAAGTGATTTATATGAAGATAACACACTCATGTCTTTTAAAGATCTGACAGCAAAGTTTAACTTGGAAGAACCCGGCCATTTCTGGTGAGACTAACAAATGAGAGACTGTCTGAAAGATCAAATAAAGTTGTCTCAGTTGTCTCAAAGAGAATTTCCTTCTACTTCCACTCTTACTTACAAAAGGCATTGAAATGGTATAATTGATGTCACTGGGTTAAAAACAACACATGTAAAAGTCTTAAAAGTATTTGGGAAAAAGATCTGGATCGTTCCTTTGACGAGGGAACATGAGATTCAATCATCTCTGAAAATGGGTTTTACATTAGGGAGGCTGGAAGTAAATGTATCCAATATAAAACTCTCAACAGGTCCTATTACACACCAACGAGACTTTATAAAACTGGTAAAGATGTCCTGTGTTGGAAGTGCCAAGAAGCAAAAAGGTACGCTAGTACGTGCTTTGTGGGAATGTCCACTGGTCTCCTCAATATGGGAAAATGTTTGAAAATATATGAAGAGCTGGGTGAAAGTTAAATGACCTAGATCACCGAGATCGTGCCTATTGGGGGACAGACGCGAGGTGCCACGGTTAGACAAAGCAGGCTTCAGAGTGTTAAACACTGGGCTTGTGACTTGTGTTCGTCTTATTTTAACACTTTGGAAAGAACCTCGGACTCAAACCCTGAAAGTGTGGAAGGAGAAAATGACTGAAAATGCCGCACGCGAGACAATGCTGGGAAGACTGAGCAGCAAGACAGAGACTAACAGAACCATGGGACAGCTTCTGTTTTTATGGGTCTACAGCATGATGACAATGTGAGATACAGTCTGAATAAGAATTAAGAGTCTTGTGTGTGCAACAGTTTATTTATAATTACTCACCCCCCCCCCCTTTTTTCCCCTCACCGAGTGTGGTTTTTGTTGTTTTGTATTGTTATGTTTGTTTAAATGTTCAAAAATTTAAAAAAACCTTTAATTACAAAAATAAAAGAAAAATCTAATTTCAACAGCATTTCTTAGTTTTTCTACATAATAAAGAAACGTTGCTGTAGTAAATGAAAGAACTACAGAAGCAGTTCTGGTGCCTCAGTGTCAGACTGTACTTAGAAAACAGAAAGTTTCCATTAATTCACTGATCTTTGTTTTTCTTACTGTGGACACACTGTAACGAGCAGAAGCTTCTATAGCCAACAGTGGAAAGCTGGAGCTTTTCTCCAATTTAATCGTTTGCCTCGTGTTTATTTACTTTGGGGTACTTCACATTTTTCAAAGCCATCCGGTCTTTGCTGGGATGATTCTGGCCCCCGGGCCTTATGTTTGACACCCCTGGTTTACATGTGTCACGATCTGGTCTGCATATTTAAACCTCAGTAAAGAAAAGAAAGCAGAGCTCTTAATATGTTCCTCAAACTAAAAATAAAATAATTAAAAGCATCAAAGAGTGATCCTGACTGTATCAGACCCTCACAGTCACACATCAGGGATATTTTCCTAAAGCTACACTGCCAGGTGCTTTGGGAATGTGTTTAAGTGGCTAATCTGTGTGCCTGATATATGCTGTCACAGGGAAGTTTGCTGATATTAAACACAGCCTAAGCTTCAAATAATGAGGCCAGTGTATGTACACAGGCTTTACACAGCATTTCCTATTCTGTTTAACCCCACCCACACGCTGTTTAAGTCTTGTGAGGCACAGGAAATGAGAAGACAGTCTGCTTAGCGGTGGTTTCAGATTGAGAATGAACTGAGGTGCTGCACTTTAGTATGTTTGCCTTCCTTGTGACATTTCCTGACATTAAGAATAAACTGAAATGCGAGCCTTGATAAATAATATGCTGATAATTTAGGAAATCGTGTGTGTGCTGCCTTTGTAAGCTAGTCAGCTCCAGTTTCCCAGGAATCCCTTGACTTGAATCATCTTGTTACTTTAATGACCTGAAATGCCGACTGAAGCCATCCTGCACCAGTGTTGGATGTCACCAGTGCTGCAGCCAGGTTGAACATCTGGAAAATTGCCACAGTACCTGAATGTTTATTAATCAGATTCAGTGTCACAGAGCCGGCCTTCTGCTCAGGAGACAAACGTTTCAGAGCCGCACTGAACGTCGCGTTCACGTTAATCAGGTCACCTTCAGAATTGCTCCAACCCTCTGTCCTTCTCGTGTTTCGCATCTCTTACAAACTGGCAGACATTCAGTGGAGCTGCTTAAGGTTCCACCTTTTATTAAGTCTGAGCTTCACTTTCAAGCCGCGTGCCAACATTTCTCTTTGCACCTTCAACAGGGGGAATCTGTAAGCAGCCAGCAGGCCTCTGACAAGACCTACTGAATGTTTGGACACTGCTGCTGACCTAAATCCACAGGCAGACAGCTGGAGATGGTGACTCACTCACAGCTTTGGCTTCAAAATGGTTACACACATAAAGTTAATGTCAGAACAGATCATTTAAAAATTACAGGTGGTGACCAGTGGTACCGCTCAGCCTTCTAGTACAGCGGTCTCCAACCTTTTTTGCACCACAGATCAGTTTAACGTCGGACAATATTTTCACAGACCGGCATTTAAGGTGTCGTGGATAAATACAACAAAATAAAATGATACGACCAAGACAAAAACTGTGGTATGTTGTAAATATAATAATAAACGCAAATTCACTGTATAATTGTGTAACTTTATTAGCAGCGTCCTCCTGAAATGCGCCAACAACATTGAGAGTAACGTTGTCCTCTCTTAACGATAAAAACCCTGAAAATCATCAATTTCACACCCGAGCCTCAACTCTCTTTCCCAGTAAATCCAAAGGATGTAATATTTGTTGTTTCTCATTAGTTCCCAGTTTCAACAATGGTCCATACTAGTTAAAGGTTGTGCTAGTAAAGAATTAGACCTGATATTTGAAGCTTAATTGTGTTTTTAGGGGTTTAAAACTGAAAAATAATACAATTCGCTTTTAAAATTTACCATTTTACTTAAATCATTTTGTCCCTTCCAGCTTACCGTTGGTGGACTTCTGCCAGTTCTTCCTCTTTCTCCCGTGTGACCCTTTCCACCTCCAGCCGCATCCTCGCTCGGACTTCTGACACCTCCACCTTCAACCTGTGATTCTCCTCCTCCGTCATCACCAAGCGGTCGGCAAACTCCTGCCTTATCACCTCCGCCAGGTTGCGGCGCTCCTCCGCCAACTTGTCCCTGGCCTGATGAGGGAAGTTGGAGGAATTCTACTGGATCTGTCTAAACATATTTTCCATTTCTGTGTCTACTTTCCACTGGCTAGTAAATGTATAACACAGCAAATAATCTCAAATCACTTCTAAGCTGCAATTTTAGTTTCTCTCTCTGAATGATGCTCCTTACCTGCGTGATCTCTTCAGTTTCCTGTTCTTTCTGTCTAAGTGCGGCCTGCAGTCTGATCAGCTCTCCCTCCGTCTCCATTTGCTGCTTCCTCAGGTCCTGCTGCTTCGCCACCGCCGTCCTCTCAGAGCGCTCCAGCTCCCTCAGCTCGGTCTCGTACTTTTCCCTCACGCGCTTTAGCCTGTAAAAGGAATGCAGAACACAAATGTGACTTTTAATATAGTTGTTAAAAACAAACTAAAAAATGCCCAATGCTGTACTATTAAAGCACATCCACGTTAGAGATGATGTTGACACAGAAGGAGTCACAGCTACTAAATGGGCCTTGGATCCAAATTTAGGTAAAAGGGGACCTTTGAAAGTTTCTCACTGATATTTCACTAAATGATGAAACTTCTATGATAAAAAACACAGAGATAAATCTGCCACCAACAGCAGAAACTGTAGTGAATCTTTACTGGGCAACAACCCAGGTTGCTAGATTTTTTGTATCGTATTCAATGTCTAATAATGTCACACTGTCTAAATTAGACACACACACACGCACGCACGCACGCACGCACGCACGCACACGCACCTGTTTTCCGCTGCCCTCTCACACTCCTCTTTGTCCTTGCTGGTCTCCTCCTCCAGCGTCCAGATGGCGAGCTCTATCTCTTTGTCACGTTCTCTTCGCAGTTCTTCTTTTAGCTCGCGCTCACGGGTCAGCAGCCACGCTTCCTGTGGACACACAGAAACACGCATGCTGTTAGTCTACACACATGGCACTGAATTCTAACACTGTCAGTTCAGCCTCATCTGTCATCGCGCCCTTTTTAATTCTTTTTCCACTGTCAGCGTTTCTGCTTTCTCTGAGAAACAGTTTCATGTTTTGCTACAAATCCACAGTTTGATTTGAGGAGAAAGCTGGAGGGTAGAGGTCAGCTGGAAACCTGCCACATTCCTGTGTTGTGACACGCACATTTCAACATTTCTGTCTGAAACTGATACACAAACTGGAAAAAGGAAAGGGAAGGGATAATAATCCCAGGCAAACAAGCAAGAGAAGGTAACCTAGATATCTACATGTCAGTTAGTCAAACACTTCCCACTGACAGAGTATACAGCAGCCACACTTCAATCTGAAGAAAAGAAGAAGCGAATGAGAGCAGATACAGCACAAGGCTGCACAAACCTCTTTCTTCTTGTAGTTTTCTTCCCACGTCTGCTTTTCGATGTCCAGACGCTCCTGTAATGCCTTCATTTCCACCTAAACGCACAAACAACACTCAGCGTGAGACTTTCAGATGGATGCTCGTGATGCTGATAGAACGCAGACTTATTTCAGGCTCTTGACGCGGCTCTGCAGTGTCCTCACCTGATGTCTCCTCTCCTGCTCCTCCCTGGTCTTGTCCAGCTCTTCTTTGAGGGCTCGTCCAGCCAGAGAGCTGTTCTCCTCCAACTGCCGCCGCAGATCCTCCAGCTCAGCGCGCTGCCTGTGACACAAACACAAACCAGTGCTTTGGAGATGGACAGAAACATCAACACTCATCCCATATGCCAAAAAACTGTTGACTCATTAAGGATGTGTTATATGGGAAAGGATCCTGTAAAGATCCATTAAAATAGCTCGTGCAGATAAACCTGACCTTTGACCTTACCTTGCAGCCAGCTGGGCCAGCCTCTCTTTCTCATCAGCGACCTCCTTGTAGAGACGCCTGCGCTGCTGCTGCAGAGACACCTCCTCCTCCTGAAGCTGCTTCTCATATCTGAGAGACAGACACAAACACAGACGATGACTAAATCTGCACAAAAGCCTGTAAAACACGCAGGCGTCTAATTAAGAAACAGCTGCTAACGTGGACTGGTGTGTGCCATGATGTGAGTAACATGAAAAGCCAGAATCTTTATTTTGTCTCTCATCTGAACCATGTGAACACTAAAAATATTCATCAGCAACATGCAGAGTAAACTTTAATGATGGAAGGTCATCTTCACGTCAGCTGGACTTCACTTTAAATTTAAAACTAAACCTGCGTAAGTAAATAAAATTCACCTTTTTTTAATGTAAGCACATTGATCTGAATGTCTGAGTTTATTTTAATATTTAATTAATATAAAATGCAAACAAAAGTCTCATTTTCGTACCAAATGAAAGCCCATTGTTCCAAGTTTGCATTTTCCATCATCTTCAGGATTTCCAGCACTGACTCCCTGCATGAGCAAAGGGCTGACTGAGGGCTTTTTTGCAGCATTGAGATGTTTTTATTGGTGTGCGCTACAACCATTAGATTAGCTAATGTATCTCATTAATCCATTTAAAATTATAAAAACAGGAAAGGATTAGTGGAAGTATTAATGCCTAATGATGCTGTTGCATTAGCAGGGCTTTCCTGCATATAAAAGCACTGGTGCCCATGAAAGAGGTTTTGTCCTTTCACCAAAAGGAAATCACGAGGACTGTAGCTAAAGAAGGTTTTACCTTATTTTAAAAACAAAATGGGGTCAAATTTATCAAAATATAGAACACGTGTTAGTCAGCTGATTGTAGCACAAGCACAAGAAGAAAAGGGCATTTTGGATGTTGTTTTTTTTGCCTCAGATCTTCTCTAATCCAAGGTTTGAATGTCACACTGAGTGCCACCCCCATAAATGCCTGATCTAAAAGTTTATAAAACATTGTGCGCTGGAAATTCATGTAGTCTTGAAAACTGATTCCAAGACAGTTTAATGCTGATGTTAGCTGTTTCTGTTGCATCTGTTTGAGCATAGAGAGCCTTGGGCAGGTAGACAGAGTATATACTGTGACACGCCCACCTCTGTTTGGCTAGCTCCCGCTCTCTCTGGCACTGCTCCTCCTTCTCCTTCTCCAGCTGCTGACGGAGGTCCTCGCACTGCCGGACGTAGCGCTGGGCGGCCCGGTCGTCCGCCTGCAGCAGCTCCGCCTCATGGAGCGTCCGCAGCTTCTTCAGCTCCTGCTTGTGTTTAGAGATCAGCTTCTGGATCTCGGGCTCGAGGCCTGAGAGGAGGAAGAAAAAATGTTCGAGCTTTAGATGGACAGGGTCTGCACGATGTTTAAAGCTCACAGGACAAACTTTTAATATTCACTTCTTTAATCAAAAACCTGAACGTGTTAGTGAAGTAGAAGCAAACACAGGAGAGAAATGCCTCTGAAATACAGTTCTACATCCTCGGGCCTGCCACAAACGCCTCATCAGCTCTGGCTGACAACAGCCTGTGACGTTTCATGGAAGCGGCCCACAGCAGACAGAGCAGTGGAACAGCACGGTCAGCTTTTGGAAACTGTTGTTCATTTTGCCCATAATCCAAGCTACACACAGAACAACTGCTGTGTTTGCACTACTTAGTTTATTTACCAGCATTTGTCTGGTAACTGTCAAGCACATAATACAGCTCTGACTATGCCAAAGTAAATGAAAGGCCACACCTTGGACCCAGCAGACAGCAGATAATTTTACCAGAGGCTGTGTGAGACTACTGGCAAAGAGCAAGACATCCTTACTAAAGTCGTTTTTTTGGTCCACTGTAAGTCCACTTTCGTGCACTCTGAGGTTCCTTGACATTAAACGATCTAATTAAATCAGTATTACCTTTTTAATTAGCCTCCATAAAGCTAATTGTCCGACATGAACCACTGCAGAGCTCAACAGTGAAAAAGACTGTTATATTACAAATATCGATGCAAGGCATTACAAGCTAATATTTACCACACCTCTCTAAATAAATAAAGAGAACATAATTATATTCCCAGCTTCAAATCAAAACCAGAACACGAATGAACTCAAATAGTTTCTACCAGTTTTGAGGCTGACTGTGGCCTTCAAGTTCAAAGTGGAAGGCCCTCTGTTGGTATCTTGTTAAACAGCATAATAGACTGATTGATAAATAATCTCAATGCAAATGAATGCAAAGTGCTGCTTTCATTACACTGTTTGCTTATGTTTTTGCTGTCATATTGTGCACTTGTGATATAACAGGTGCTAAGCAGGAGGAATCTCTGAAGTGCGTAGCAACATTAACCTGCAAAGTTCGGGGACGTGAAAAGTCTGAGACTTTATCAGCACAGAAGAAAAGCTGAAGGCCTGTTAAGACTAAACCAAAACAGAGCTTTTACATATATGAATATATATCCACACATGTTGTTCGTCTTGTCTTCCTCCTGTCAGCCTCAACCGGTAAGTTGAAAAGGGATTTTTTCCTTCCCACTGTTGCCAAAGTGCTTGGTCATGTAAGGGTCATCTGATGGTTGTGGTTTCTCTTAATAATTACCTTAATTATTAGGACCTTTGAGGCGACTGTTGTTGTGATTTGGTGCTATAAATGGGAATAAATTCCATGACACCGTCTGATACCTTTGTCAGGAAACTGTGTTTCAGATCTCATATGAAATCTGAATGAGTAAAAGGCGATATGTGAATCTGAGAGCGTGGAATCAGAAATATTTATTTTCTTGATATAAAGTGAACAAAAGTGTTGATAAAAACAAAACGTCTTCCTGGAGCAGGGTGCATTCTTCCTCTTTGCCTTGTGTGTTTGAGCAGCGCTTTGGTAAAGCTGCTGTAAGCTCAGATTTCCAGGCTCTGTCTGCGCTACCTTTGACTGTGATCTCTTTGATCTTCTTGGTTTTCTCATCGATCCATTTCTCCCGTCGGATCTTCTCCGTGGCACTCATCAGGTCTTTTAACTTCTTGATCTCCTGTTGAGCGAGGGAGTCGGGAAGGGGAGAGGGTAAAATTATGGTATCAAAGTTGAGCGCCACCAAAATGATGAAGATCTTTAATACACAAGCAGCACAGTATCTGTCTTTCTAAACAAAGTAGGGTGCTCTTAGGTGACTTTGACACTGGGACAGTGATGGTGAAAGGTAATAAAAGGAAAAGTAGGGTTAAAATCTTTGGCAAAGAAAAACTTAAATAACATCAAGAAGTGTAAGCTTTTTCATCTGAATGTAAAATGTAGATAAATGAAAGAGACTCACATGCAAACAGACTGGCCAAGAGAAACAGTGTGTGGAAAAATGAAATGACAAATGATGGAAGAATGAAGGAAACGACTGTTCCAAAGATGACTTAGTTAGAAGAGGGGAAAAAAAGTTACCTCGCACAAGGGACCGAGAATTTGCCACACCTAAAAGCAGGAAACAAAACACGTGTACAGACAAGAAAGAAAGACAGTAAAGAAGAAGGAGGGGAAATAGAGAGAAAAGAGAAAATTAAACAAAAGCAGCACTGCAAGAAAGCACGACATAGTCACGCAGGAGGCAAAGCAGAGGCAGGAGAGATCTGCAGAAGCGCTCGGGACCTCTCTTACCATTTCATGCTGCTCCTGCATCTGTGCGATCTTCTTGGTGTACTTCTGGTCCACCTGCTTCAGTTCTCCCACCACTCCTTCACAGCGCTCGCTCAGAGCCTTTTTATCATTGATGAGCTGAAGAAACAAACATTTTTCAGATGTGATGTTTAAAAAACACTGAAACACTCAACAGGAAAACATCGAAGACCGTCGAGACAAGCCCATCTTGTTTACCAACTCTTTGCATGTGTGCTGTATTGCTTCATCATTGTCTGGACCAACATCAACCTTTATTGGCCCGATTATACAAACAAGGTTTGAAAATATTCGAGTAGAAACCACGTAAATTAATAACAAAGACGAAACGAGTGCATACCTGATCGATGAAGGTGAGGTGTCTCTGGATGGTGGATTCATATTGTTCCTTCTGGAGCTGGAAGTTCCTGCTCAGCTCCCTCTCCGTCTCCTTCACGTGTCTTATCGTCAGCTCCCTCTGCTGGGCCTGACAGACATGACACGAGCTGTAAGCGCGACCATCTAAAGCAGGTAAAAACAGCGACAAGTGTTAATCTCTCCTACCAGAGCGGTCTGCAGCATGTTGACGGTGCGTTTCTTTTCCTCCAGCTCCAGTTTGATCCTCATCATGGAGCCGGTGAGTTCGGCAGCAGTGGCCGACGCCTGCTCAACACCGGCCAGCTCCTCCTCAGACAAAACAGCCTGAAAGCACAGCGAAGCCAACATGTCACCTTTCAGTTTTAGATAAAACAACCAGGGACAGACTCACAGAACATCTATCCATAAATTTAAAGGGCTGGCTTAACTAGATGGTCCTCAGCAATTATAGGGAAAAACACCTGCACACAGTCACGGTCTGTTTATTCTCAGCCCACAGAGATTTATGGTTATTTTTTAACCAGTATACCTAACTGTGTTTCCTTTACTTAAACATAATACATGTTTTGTTCTGTTAAATATTCTAAATCAAACCTTTAAAGAACCCAAACTGGTCAGAAACGTTCAAATCTGTGTCAGTTTGCTAAATGAAGTACATTGTGGCGCTTTAGCCAATAAACTGACCTCTCGGTGTGATCCTGAGGTGACAGAGCGTGGCCTCTCCTGCTCTGACTTCTCCATCTCATCCAGGAAGCTCATGATACTCTGCAGCTTGGCCTCAGAGAGCAGGGCGCCCCCATCTGGCAGTGCAGGGTGGTGGCTCAGCTGGCCGTGACGCTCCAGGTTATCAGTGGTCAAAGAGTTGGAGTTCCCGTCCTTTAATTACAGCCACAGCGTCATTGTTAGTTCACAAAATTTCTTACAAGAAAAACCATAAAAATTAGTGCAACATAACGCGCTGACCTCATCGATCCAGGCGTATTTCTCTTTGCGGTAGCACTTCGGCTCCGACAGCCTCTCCGGCTCCTCCTCCAACAGCTTTAGGGTGTCCAGCAGCTCATTGAGGGTGGTTTTAGACTGAGCCCTGCTGGATGAGGCTCCCTGCCTCTGGTCCTCCACGCTCACCGACCTCTGCAGGATCTCCTGGAGCACAAACAGAGCAAATGTGTTTAAAAATGATCAGATGCAAGAATTAGCAACAGAAAATGCATGGTAAAACAAGGAATATTGGAAATTTTCATTTTTACCTGGGAACACTGAGAACCTCTGCGATTGGACAGAGCTGGGGAAACAGCTCTGAAGCTGAGCTCACCCAAGTCAGCCACAACATTTAAATTAGAGTCTGTGGAAACAAAGACACTATTTATGTTAAATGCAAAGTAGTTCAATTTCGTTTCAGTCTTTAATAAAGTCTTTTGGGACCGAGACACACATCACAGACCTGTGTTCTTCGTTTTAACATCTGTGGGCGACATCGGGTTGTTGTTGTTGCTCGGTGAAGCTGGACTTTTGTTGGTCAGGGAAATCTTGGGCGTTTTTTTACGTCCTCCCACACCAGTCTGCCTCGAGTTTTCCAACTCCACCTCCAGAGTGTGCTGCGTCTCTGCGGCCTGCTGCACTTTTATGTGCTGCGGTCCCTGTGTCACACCACCAGAGGGAGACAAAGGACAACTTTTAAACAGAGGGAGACTTTTACATCACGACTATACAAATAGTATTTTCATTTAAAACATCACTTAAACACTCAAGTAGGGATTACCACAAAGCACGTACATCAGGCGTGTTTGTTTTGGTAGCAGTGGGGCGGATCAGGAGAGCTTTCTCCTTACGGATCGGTTTCCTCTCACTCCTCTGATGTGGCTCCTGGGAATTGTCTTCCTCTGCTCTGTCCTCCTGCAAACCCAAAAATATTTATTTAACATATCAATACAAGGAAGACAAAGAATCGATTACCTGGAGAGCTAAGCAGGTACCTGGGAGCACTGAGAGCCTCTGTGATTGGACAAAGCTGGGGAAATGGCTCTGAAGGTCAGATCACCCAAGTCAGCCACAACATTCAGATTAGAGTCTGTGGAAACAAACAATAAATCAATAAACATATTACTGCTACTTTATTCATGCTTACTCATAACACTCTCCTGGCAATCAGACAAGACTGTAGGTAGCTGTAATATTTACATTATAGTGCTGAATAACAACAACCAGGGCTCTTATACGCTGTATATTTTTAAAGACTACATTGGATTTTCCACTGAATATAAATTACTTCCTATAATATTTGTTAATGAAAAATAATGAGACATTGTGTCCTAAAATGAGCTGCAAACACATTAACAGTAATTATGTGGGAGTCAGCAGGTGGAGGAGGGCATCTACTAATTGGAAAGATGGCGGTTCAACCCCTGCTGCTCGAGAACCGCGATACTGAAAGATACTGAGTGTGAATGTTTGATAGAAAGCACTCAGATGTAGGAAAAAGGCCTTTTATGAACGTGTGTATGAATGAGACATGTTAGTAGAAAAGCACTATATATGAAATATTCCACTGCAAAGTGAAACAATGTGGACCTGTGTTCTTCGTCTTAACATCTGTGGGCGACATCGGGCTGTTGTTGCTCGGTGAGGCTGGACTTTTGTTGGTCGGGGAAATCTTGGGCAGTTTCTTTCGGCCTACCACGGCGGTCTGCCTCAGGTTTTCAGGCTCCGCCTCTGCTGCGTGCTGTGTGTCTGCTGCAGCCTTGTGAGCTCTTTTCTGCTGCAGCTCCTGTAACAGACCAGCAGGGGGAGATAAACGTAATGCTGATGATAAAACTGTGCAGCACTCAGACACAAAGTGACAATCAATGTCTTTACAAAGTAGACTTGGATCCACAAAGCCTCCTTTCATATATGGACATGGTGCTCTTAGTTTTACACAGTTGCATAACATCCAACAGCAAACAGCAGGCCGGAAAAAATGAAGCTAGTGCCAAAAATCCAATAATTGAGGCTGGCTATAGAAACAACTCAGTCCACAGACTCCAATTTTAAAACGTCCAACTTTACAGCAAAAGCACTAATGTTGAGTCCTAAACCAATGGGTGACCTCACAGTGGCGACATCCATCTTTGACATACAGTCTGTGGTTGCTAATGCAGTTTTTAAATGAAAATCTTTACTACGAAGGTCCAACGAAACATGTTTCACAATTGCATTATAAAATATAACATCCAAGATTAAAGCTATCTGAGGCTGTTCTGCTTCAGTCTCATAACTTTATGGAACCACATGCTGTGTAATCAGAGGTGAGCACCTGGATGGCAGCGAGGCGGGCAAGACGAGCCTTCTCCTCACGAATCCGTTTCCTGTCTTCGTCCTTCCTCTGCTGCTGCTCCAGGCGCCTCTCCTCCTCTGTTCTCTCCTCCCACTCCTTCGACAGGAGAGATGCAGATTGTTTCAGTGCAGCCGCAAAACAAGGAGAAAGACAAACCCAGTTAATATTACGCCGAATAAAAGGGGAGCTGTGAGACAGCCTGCAGGGGCACATAGATACCTTTCTTTTACTGTCAAGGATGCGTTTGAGCGCTGCCTGGTTAGCGTGTCGCTTCTTGGCATGGTGTCTGTACCAGCGCTGAATAGTGACCGCCGCATGATTCACCTGCTGAATAAACCTGCAGATACACAAGAGAAGTGCTTGTGGTTTTTTGGACAAACGTCAGTTTTACCACTACTTTCAGGTCGCCCAGACTAAAAACAACAGAGCAGCTCACACGCACACAGTGGAAACACTGTCATGTGGGTCTGACCTTTCAGCCTCCTCCTCTGTCACCTCCCTCCTCCGTAGCAGGACAGGGCTGCCGTGCTGAGCTGACACTGGGGATTTGTTGTTGGAGGCGGGGGAGGTGGTGGAGAAATTTTTCTGGGACTTAGTGAGGGAGCCGCTCTCCAGCGACACCTCGTCGTTCGCTGTGGCTTTCAAGATGTTACTGAAAGAAAAACGGAAAATAAAAAACTTTAATCGAGACGCAAAGCGGACTGTAAATGTGAAGATAATCGACGACGTGTCACTGAAGCTGTGTGAGGGAGCAGCTCTTTGATTTCAGGACATACTTGAAAGAAGGCTTCTGGTTGGAGCTCTTAGGTGTGAGCGGCTTCTCCGAGTAGTTATTGTGTAAGATGGTGGTGACGGAGTTACCCACAGCTCCCTTGTTGCTCCTGTGCAAAAATAACAAAACCAAAACAGGACAATCAGACTCATCAGCTCATCTTTCCCCACTTCATCCTCCCGCAGGCATTAAAATAACTAAGACATATTCTTATCCAATTACAATCTCAGCCCACGCAGGATTTTTTTTCTGACATATTTCATGGAAGAAATATTCTGTGTGGGTGGAATTTTCTGAAGAAATATCAGCTGCTGTGATCAACAGGTATGAAATACGAGAAGCGGCTAAACATTGAGAATTCAGCAATGCAAGGAGACACCTGGACTATTGTGTGTGTGTGTGTGTGTGGGAGACGAGGCCCACCTGTTGTTGGCAGTGAAGCTGGCAGCCAGAGCGATGCCAGGCTCTCGTTTCTTCAGGCTGGTGGGAGAGTCCACGCTGCCGGTGCTGCGGGAGCTCGAGTGCGGGGGGAAAGCTCTCGGCTGGTCGTCCTTAACGGTGGAAAACAAACAGTCATTACACCCTGAAATACTGCAAAACACGACAATCTAGAAAGTGTGTATGATTGGAAAGACACAAAGAGTTTGTTAAACATTGTTACTGGTTACTTCAGCTGCCAAATAACTGAAATGTATCTGCTTGTAAAGCTGTACTGTTTCAACAATTTTTCAAGATTCAAGTGTCTCCAGCCTTTGATCTTGTCCTTACAGTGTGCCTCAGTGCTTCGTCTCATTCATCAGCTTTTTATCGGCACTCTTTGTGTTCATCACGTCTTCAGCATTCAAACATTTCCAGACGAGAATCCCTGTCGGGCCGTTGTGGAGTTATAGCAGTACTGTACGTTGTAGTTTTTTATGAATACATCAGTTGGAAAACTTGACAAACTTGTCAAAATAAAACTTTTGCAGAAGAGAAACCTGCAGCGAGCCGCGGTAAATAATTCCTCTATGAAAGGTGTAAATATGACGACAGAGTGAGAATAAGATCGAAGGTAAATACCAGGATGTTCCATGTGGTTCTGTCTGGCGAGGTCTTGCTCAGGCTCGCCAACTTCTTGCGTCCATCGGAGCTGCTGTCAAACAGGGCCAAGTAGTCCTCCCTCTGGTCCTCACTGAGGAAAACAACAGGCAGGAGTTAGACCACAAACACAGACAGATGATATCAGAAAGAACATCTGCATGGAAGGATACCACTGAGAACAGAGTGTTATGAAGTAGTGCTCACATTACTTTATCATTGTAACATGACGCATTACTGCGACTGTCACCATGATTTTATTTTTATTTCTGTTTGGACAAAATAAAAAAACAGTAATGTAGCTACGGGTGTGCCATGATGTGCAAATTAGAGCAAAATCGGTTAAATCTGGCACGAACGTACACTCGTAGACTCAACTTCCTAAAATAATGATATCAGGCTATTAATACTCGGTTAAGAATGCTAGTCGGTTGAGAGCTGTAATGTTTAAAGAGTGGTCAAGAATTGTGAACTGAACTGCGGTTCTGGTTCCACGACCTGCAGCTTTACTTGATTTTGCTTTTTTTGCTATTTTTTAAAAGACTCAAATGTTACCCGTAAGCCAAAAAAGTCTTGAAAACATCATTAAATGTGGCTGAAAGCACTATCTGGGTGCAGCACGGGGGCTTAGCAGTGACACAAAGCAGAAACTTGAGCTGTGGCTTTTAGTGGGAGCTTCTGTGATAAATGTTGTAATGACAGCTGCAGAAACGCGTCTCATCCTTACTCTTGTAGCCCCAAGCGCTGGAATTCAGTATGCAGCAACTGACCGTCTGCTGGGGGGAGTATGGGCTGGGTTATGGATCCCATGTAAACGCATGCATATGCTGATCCCACGGCTCATCATGCAGCCTTCAAATAGCTTTATGCACCAAGCTGTCCGTCGTGAGGCACAGATGTAGGGTGACCTCCTGTCTGGCTCGGCCTCTGCTGGTGTTTCCGTCTGTGTAAGTGTGTAAATGAGCGTGTGTGTCTGTGAGGGAGGGGGCTGAAGCCAGCTGGCCCAATGAAAAGAAATCTGACAACACTATTCAGGCTGCACATTCCTTTACTTTTTGCTTTAGGAGGAGGAAGCAGCCGAGAGGGAGAGGGCTGGCGAGTGACCCAATGACAGCCTGAAAAGGACTCTGGAGACTTTTGGAGGGTGAGGGGAGTGCTTAGTATGTCTTTACATTTAAAGCCCCTCAGCTTTGCATCCTCAGAGGCAGGAAGGGGAGGGCGGCAGCTGCCACACAATGCAACCACAGCATGCACACACACTTCTTCTCCTTTCACTGTGTCCTTGTGGAAGGGGGTAACCTGACCCCAGAGGTACCAGCCCTCCCCCTCTAATGAGGGACAAAGCAAGTCTATGCACCCTGCAACCCCCAGCAACAGCCACCCGGCACCCCTCCGCTCTTTATCATGCAAGAGCCGGGGCGCCAAAATTCCCATTGTCCGAGCTGCTGGAGCGTCAGGGCTGCCAGCTGTTGCTCGCTGAAGAGAGACACTTTGGTTTAAAGAGCAAAGGTGAAAGAGACACACACGGCTTCAAGCCTGCACATTATCTAAGATGTACGCATTCTTTTTGACTACAAACATGACCTTCAGATTTCAGATCTTGTGCGTTAGTGGAATGATGCTTGATGATCTAACAGAGCCCAAAAGCAGGTTTTCCCAGGCTGATTAGCAGAGTATGTGTCTCAGTACAAAGTGTTCTGTATAAACTGCAGATTGTCAATGTCAGAGATAAGGAAATAGAAATTCAGGGCTGCAAATGCCGGACAGTCACAGTGTGCTATTACCGACAG
The DNA here is from genome assembly GCF_057381915.1 of Diplotaxodon limnothrissa. NCBI lineage: Eukaryota > Metazoa > Chordata > Actinopteri > Cichliformes > Cichlidae > Diplotaxodon > Diplotaxodon limnothrissa. The sequence continues at coordinate 29,728,968 of NC_140603.1, read as the reverse complement.
AGGTTTGTAATAAGGAGCAGGAGCTTATCCAGATAACTCCAGGTTTAACGCACTTCTTACTGGGGTGCATTGCTCTGGTTCACAGTATTACTGAGATAAGAAATCATCAAACATCAAATCATAATCAGTTCTCCAGAAAACAGCATCACCTCTCCTGGAAGGTCCCTCAGACGTCTTTTCCTTTCTCTGCGTTCTTTGGTGAAGCTTTGCTTTTTTCTGCTGCTACAAACAATTTTATTTTCTCTATCCTTCAATATAGAATACCAGATAAGTAAAGGTAACTAAAGTACTTGTTAATCATGTATGTAGGCCAAGTCTCTATTTGAATTCTGCTTTTGTATTTATTCTTCACCCACAGACTGTTTAACATCACTGTCACTGCAGATGAAAGAATACAATCTAAGACTGTGTGCACATCTAAACATTAATTTAAGAGAGTACGCAACTGTCTTTATCTTAATGATGGAGCTGTCATACCAATAGTTAAATTTGTTAATTTACAAATTCAGCTTTTCTTCCTGGCTTCAAATAGACTGAATTTTATTAGGATAGCAGCTCTTTGTGTAAAGCCCGCACACATTCAAGCAGCACTTACTATACTTTTCCTCTTACACACACTCACATCCCTGCTGCTTTACCTGCAGCAGTTGTGTTACTTTCAGTCTGTATTGTGTTTAACCTCCACATATTTTTCCAATAGTTTATCTTCATTTGTTAAAATCAGTCGCTCTGTTGCCAGTTAAGATGCTGCCAACATCGTCCCTTTCATGTGAACGCGCTCACAGATAGATTGATAAAAGCTGGGTTGATTTATGACATTAATAATCATAATCACGTGACTGCTTAGCCTGATTGCTGATGTCAGCAGAAGTGCAAGTAAAAGACATCTTGGCTATGTTGAACGTGCTTCATTGTACAGTGCCCAGATTCTATGTTTGCACCTGATGTTGGCCTGCTGGTTGACCTGCGTGGTGCTGTTGGACCGCCTCAAGTTCTTGATGGATCGCGAGCTGCCAAAGCTGGTGTCGCTCTGCAGAATAAAGAGCATTCCAGACATTATGTGAAGAATTCAGAAACAAGCATTTCTACATTCTGATTTAATTATCTGTGACTCACTAAAGTGTTGCGTTTGCCTCTGCTATCGCCCGCCACAGAGACCGAAACAGAGCGAGAGAAGCATTTCCCCGGCGACGCACTGCTGGGCCTTTTGGACATAGACAGCTGGGAGCCTGACAAGCTGAGATCCAGGGCGTCTCCTGAGACACCTGATGGGATGGACGAAGGGCTGCGTGTTGTGTGCATCCTTTAAAAACCTGGAACAGAGTTGAATCGACACGGTCGGCCACAAATGCCATTTCCCTGAGGATTCAATGTGCGAAACCACAACAATAGAGGAAATAACAGCCATTTTTTCCTCTGGCCGCTTTGTTTCCCGTGGTAACCAACAACAACACCACGCACTACTTTTACACCAGCTCAAAAACAGAGAGAGATGTGAAAACTAACGAATGATCCTGATGGACAGCTGCATAGTGGTAATATTGCATTGATAACGTGAATTTTATAATTAAAATGCACTCCTGCTCCAGGATTACTACACAGGAGAAAAGCGCTTACAGCTCTTCACAAGTTGTCTGGATCACAAAGAAGTAAAATACTACAGTTGCTTCTTTCCATAATCCTAACAACTGACAGCTTTACATTTGAGCAGATTGAATACAGAAAAATAGACTCACATTGCTAAATAATATTGAACAAGCACTTAGATATCTCAGGCTCTTAATCAAGGGTGGGCAAAGTTTTTCCCAGAGAGCCATTAATTAGTTGAGTTTGCATCATTACACTAAAAAAAAGGGGAATGATTTAGAGGTGTAATTAACTCAATGATAAAAGGCAAAAAAAAAAACATAACAGTTTGCACGGTTAATATTTGGTAAGACTGCCTTTATTGTTCAGCACAGCCTGAACTCTTTTCCAAGCATCTTCAGGAATAGTTCTCTGGGTTTCTCAAAGACATTCAAAGCTCTTCTGTGGATGTTCGCTGCTTTTTCTTTCTCTGTCAAAATGATCTGACAATGCTTCCGTAATGCTGATGTCCAGGCTCTGTGGAGACTGAGCCATGATAGTGTGTTTTTATTTCCATATCCCTTGGGGATAAATAAAGTCTCTCTGATTGTGATTCTGAGTCTGATATGCTTTTACTGCAAAATGAAGCAACTGCCAATCAGGCTTTTTCCAGAAGCTGCTGCATAATTCTATCAATTTTGACAGTCCAATGGCTGAAATGCACTCCCAAAAGAAAAAATTTGAACGACCTTCAGAAAGCCTGGAGAACTATTGTTCAAGACTACTTTAAAAATGGCAAGACATTCTGAGTCACTGGAGCAAAATATTAAGAAATGAGTGGGATGGAGTTTATCACAACGCTTCTCTTTCAGTAATTGCTTTAAAGCAACCGTGTCTACCTGCTTCGTGGATGAATAACTCAGCAGTTAAAAAAAAAAAAGAATCCAACAAACAAACAAAATGACTTTACTTGTCATTTTATGATAGCTGCTCCCCACCTGCACTGTTTGAGAACCACTGGACTGAAGGAAGGTCACAATACCGAAACACCTTCCACAACAAAGTCGCGCAGTTATCTTAATTTTTATGAAAAATATTCCCAAACTTTGGAATCTGAAAATCCCAAATCTTTAATTACACCTCCAATCAACCTGTGCTTCCTGCCACAGGTGCTCACCTGAGACTCTTCACCTGACGTCAGCTGCAATGCCCCCCAACAAATGAAGAATAACACCAGTCACGTTAGTTTTAAATACCTCCAATTAAAACGTCGTGCTATAAATAACGCGACAGTATCGGTACCGTGAATTTTTTTTTAACCTTTTATTTATTTAGACTGGTTCGGCCCACTTAGCCATAAATAAGGCATGTTTGAGGCATGAAGCTACCGTGAATGTTTACCTTTCCGAGCAGCTCTCCTACAACATGCTCGCTCCCGACACTCCGGCAGGTGTACCTTTGTTAACTACATTAGCCAATCGTCTGTTCTCAACCACAGAAGTCTCTATTGGTCGTTACAAACGAGAAACTGAAGCAAAACAAACCCCCAGCACGCTAACGTTAGTTTCACTAAGCTAACGCAGTTATTACAGCTGCGTAAGCTTGGTCTCCCCGTTGGCTAAACCTGTGAAAATCGGTGTGTTTGTCTGTTTTACCCTTTAAAAGCATTAAAACACTGCTTCTGATTTGCAAATCAAATCTGTAAAGCTCTGATGTAGCTCAGCTGGAGAGAAATAAAAACGGCTGTTATTTAACTGAAGTCTGGTCAGAGCTAACTGTTCACTCCTTTAATGTTGCCCCATCAACCTGCCAAAAACGCCCGTCGTAAAAGCAATAACGTCAGCGTCAAGTACTTACTTTAAAAGCGGGATGGCACCATAGCTGGAGAGCCTGAGGACGCCTCACTGATAGTTAATCCCCAACACAATCCTCTGACAACCAGTGAAAGTAGTCCGTTGACTCACAGCACAAATATAACGCTTTAACATCATCGCTGTGGCAACACTGACAATCGCCTCCCTTCGACGTTTCTGATTGGCGGAAACCAAACTAAAGCTTCCTCATTCTTGCACCTGATTGGTAGTTCAGAGGCGTCTGTATGCTGCGCATATTTCAGGGGGCTTGGAGGGGGAGCGTCTCAAACCACGGTTAGGTTGACATTGCAAAAAAGGAGACGTGAAGGAAAAAACAAGATTTTCTCTAAATTATTATAAAATAATCCGCACATTGCATCGTTATACGCTTTGAGAGTGAGCTGACCCAACTTAATTTAGCATTACATAAAGTTTTCCTTTAATACAGCTCCAGAATAAAGGCTTCATTCTTTATATTCATTACATGCTACTAACTTTGTTTGTATTGCTGACCGGAAAGGCAAGAGACCTGGCACAAAGTCTTCAACAACTAATAAGCAATTATTAAATATTAACTATAAATTTACCTTTTAGGTACTTGTGGTTGTGATGGCTAATATAACAGGTTACCCTCAGCAGTCTGGTTTACATAATAAGAGCGTGAGAAAGAAGCCAGACATTCAAGTTGAGCTAAAATGTGTCTATAATTTGTATATAAAATTCAATAGCTGTACAATTAGAGCAAGAATGTGCAGTGTTCACACCAAGAGAATTTATCACTTCATACTAACAGACTCAGACCATTTTTTCCCCAATCTATTTTATTTGGCACTAAATCTCCAAATCTATCATTCTTTGCATTCAAGGAAAACAGAAGCAATAAAAGTGTGCAATATCTTTAAAATTAAGTGAGCATGTTCCCATGCTAACATTTCTTTATTATCTTTGATTTACTGGCTTTCCGCCTGATGCTTCATACTGTGTGTGTGAGGGATTGTCATGGCTTCCAATCACTCTGCATGTGATGAAAGTTTAAAATAAAGATTGTGAAAATGCTGGGAAATACCTCATCTGTATTAGGTCCTTCATTTATTCATTAACTTGTTCCCTAATTGCACGTGGCACAATTAAGTAATAGAAATTTAACAACTGTAATTATTTACAATATTTACATCGTATGAAGGTACATTTAATAACAACGTATCCAATACTGTGGCAGCCAACTCTAGAAACATTTCTGCTCTCTATCGCCTTTTAAACTCCACAGCTGCCCTCCACACATCAGCGCTCTGTCCCAGCCTGATCTCCTCTGGTAAAGACTCGAGCTCCGGCAGGGGTGGAAGGTCTTTCACCTCCAGATGGATCTCTAAGGTGGACCTGATGCTGCACACAGCAGGGAGGGAGGACATGAAGAAAACAACTGTTAGCACTGCATCCATTGTTGTCATCCTTAAGCATTCCCATTCACTTCCCACCCAGCTGCTGCTGCTGCAATAGAAATGACCTGTGGCTGAGGGGACACAACTTAAGCTGCTTTCCTCTGACAGATGGCTGCCTGGAGGGGTCACGCTGTTGTCCCTGGAAGTCAAAAGGCTCCAAATCCCAGGGGGGGAGACCGCCACACTTTACTCTCATTAAAGCTGTCTACAATCAATGGATTCCTTTAGACTGGGGTGGTAATCTTACGCTAACAAAAGGCACACTTTTGAAAAAAAGAAAGTCCAAAAATAGCTGTTGGGTAATCTCAGCTGTAAAAACATCAATAATGCTGTTGTTTTTGTGTTGTTTTACCATTTGGTGTGTTACCTCATACAACAACTAATCTCACAAATGGTGCATTTGTGATGTGTACGCTCTTACTCCCAGTGTGGCTGGTAAGCCTGGTCAGGCACAGCGCTGCTCGTCTTCAGCAGAAGAATTTCATGCAGCTCCAAAGAGAAGGTGTCGACGTCTGTGACAGCGAGGAAGGCCTTCAGGTCTTTCTTCTGCTCTTCCGAAAGCTTCTCCTGGAACTCAGACGGCAGTTTCTGAAACGGATCCTGCAACACGATCATGAATTAGATGTAGCCGTCTGCTTGATTTCAGGTATCAAGAGAGTTTTTAAAGAGAAAATAATTCTCTGTTTTTATTGAGGTGAGATTCTGGGCGCCTGCCGTGTCAGACGGCACACCTTCCACAGATTACAGCCACGAAAAATTCACTCTCCATGGTGTGGTTTGGGTCAGTCCCTGGCAGCCAGCAGGGGTCACGAGTAACAGTACTGACTCGAAAACAAATTGTGTGGTCACCATGGGTGGAGTTTTGTGGCTCTTTAATGAGCGGTGGTGAAGCCGCACACTGCATAACGAGCACACCGAGAACATTCCTTGAATTTTAAGATTTTCTTCACACTTACTTGCTTCCTGTTGAGCATCAGCTCTGATTTCCAGCAAGTCAGAAGCTGCCAGGTGAATATGCTGTGCTCCAGTTTGCTTTGGCCAAGACCCTGAATAGAAACAGAAGTTTTAAAAGACCTTTGAAATGTTGTTTTCACCTCTCAGTCACAGCTCAAGTATACTTCAGATTTACAGAACAGATTTATGTCAAAATTCAAACAATAATTGAAGTTTTCAAAGACAGAAACATAAAAACATTCTTTGCATAGTGGACAAAGCTGCAGATCTGCAACATTATACCTTGGCTACGGTGCTTGAAATCTGCGGGCCCATCTGCAGTGAATCAGTGAGGTAGGACAAAAGCTGACCCTGGGGCTCTCCGCCTGTTTTCCCGAGGAATCGGAGGCCGATCTCCATCACAAACACAGCATCGCAAACATCCGTGTAAGAGCGCAGCACCGTTTTCAGGGCACTGCTCACCGAACCCTTCAGCGGTTCCTGCAAGACAGACGCTGTCAGTGGGCCCGAGGAGCGGAACGTCAGGGGAGGAATTTAACTTGAACAAAGTGGCCTCACAGGAACTAGTGAGAACATTCCTCAGCTGGCATTTGTCAGTTCCAGATAACAACAGCAGTGTGTAAAATGGTTTTACCTGAGGAATCTTTTTTTTGACTTCAGTTAGAACCATGGAGAAATCCTGCAGGTGTCGGTTCAGGTACCTCGAGGTGTCCTGATTTAGACCAAAGAGGACAAAAGGTCAGTAGAGAGTTTGGCTTTACCTGACATCCACGTGCATTTTAGATTATTACCGCTTTGATAAGTGGTTTTCCAGCCAGGAAGCGGCGTGCCAGTTGGGTCTGGATGATTGGCAGGTCATAGCTGCTGTCAGTCTCGCCCCCTTTCTTCAAGGTGTACTGGCAATGGGCTAAAACCAGGGGCAGCAGCTCTCTCTCTGGGTGGCACAGTGTCAGCTGGGTTTCTGATATCCTCTCCAAAGGAACGCTGTACTCACTGAGGAAAAAACAGGAGAAGATTTTAACAGTTAAAGAGGCCAGAGGGGGTCTAACAGGATGTTACATCAGTTACTGGTGACAAAATGTAGTTTTTTATCATTCTGAAGCATGAAGTACACAGCAACACATGCATCACTTTGCAAGTTATTTTCCTGCTAATGTCCAAAATCTAGCAGCAATTCACAAGAATTTTGTTCATTTATTTTTATTGATTGTATATAGTTATCTGGAATCTTATTAGATTTCTAATTCATCTCAGTGCGATCCCTACAAAAGACTATTTGCCAATTATGCTTCACCTGTAATTTAACAGTTATTTAATTAAGGAAGCTGAGAAGAAAACGGCACTTTGATTTAGTCTTGTGGCCCACGAGCCTCTGCAGCTGATGTTGGACTGACCTGTCCTCGGTGCCGCTCATTCGCCTGGCCTTTCTCACCAGGCTGTTGTGAGTCTCCGACAGGAAGTCGACCAGAGTTTGGAGAACGGATCCCGGGCCGTGTCGGCTCGGAGTCAGAAACTCCCCAGAGCTCTCGGCTGTCACCTCCCTCTCACACAAGTTCACATCCACACCCAAGTCTGCTGCTGTATACACACAGAAGTCAGAAGAATGAAACAACACAGCGGCTCAGCTGAATAAAAACATCTTTCTTTCTTTAAGTCGAATTTATTTTTGACACGTAGCTCTGACATCTTCCCAAAACAACTGAATCTTTCTGCCAAGAAACACAGTGTTCCCTCATCATCTGTGCATTTTGTTGTTTCATTTGAAAGGAGTCACACATGTGCACATTAACCAGAATCATATGAAGACTGAAGACTTCACATTCTTCCCAATAAGCAGTGCCACCAGTACTCCCTGGAGCTGGATGTTCTTTGGCCCCACCAGCCTGCGTAAACTGTAAGTCTCCTAATACTGGACTGTTTGTCCTTCACAGCTGTCAGAATGAGCCCAGGTGATGATTTTGGAAAACCGATCACCCAGACAGAAATCTCCTTCTCGTTCATGAGTCACTTTAGTAACTGATGCCCCGAAAATATTAAGTAACTCTTGCAATACGAACTCTAAACCCAAACCACGTTGACATCAAATAACACAACTGTACCTGAGGTTTTCATTTTCCAAAATAAAAGTCAAAATGTAATGTTTCCACCGTTTAACTAAATATTATGAAACCAAACACTGAAGACTTCCCACTGTTTATATTAAACACTGTGCTGGAACTGAAAACTGCTCTGACACTCAATAAACACCCCAACAATCACTTCACTTCTTTTTAGTAATCATGTGACTGAGCTTTAAATATGTTTAAATATGTGCCAGTGTGTGATTATTTTTCTATTATGAAGCACATCTGGACCTAGTTACATCTTTATGTTGACTCTAAATGAGACTTTGCTTGATAAAGTGTTATTTTTTATATATAAAATTGGTGGATATGCATTCAGTTTATAATATAAAATAAAATAAACGACACTGATTATCATCAGATGGAGATTCGTTGCTTGGGTTTAAAGCAGACATGCAGATGCTTACAGTTGTTTGCCACCTCTGCTCTAAGGGAGTTCCACACTCTGATGAATCTGCCCACTCTCTCACTCAGCATCTTCTTCTGGTACCCTAGTGAGGATGACACAAGAATTCAGTTTGTGTCTGTGAGTGTGTTTGTGTCTGTGTTATGTTGCTGCTGGTGTTGATCAGTCACAGATGCAAGGCCGATGTACCTGCTGGTATCTGCTGTAACCTCTGCGCAATAGTCTGCGGTGTGGAGTGTGACGCCAGAGGAAACACCCTCAGCAGGTCAGACTGTAAAGCAGCTAGCTCAGGAAGGTGATGTAACTGCCGCACACAGTGAATCTGGGAAAAACACACAAAGCCAGCGTCAGCTTTTCTTCTGCAAGTTAATGGCTCCACCAACCTCACAGAATTTTATTATCCCCCGAGACAAGGAGGTTATACAGTCGATTCTGTTTGTTAGCCAGGTGATAAATAATAAATAAATGGATATGCACGAAGCTTCTCTGGATATGGGCTTGGCCCAATAGGACACATTTAGAGACATCCTCCTGATGTTCCCAAAAAACATTACAAAATCATCCGTATCCAGATATGCTTTTGGATTCAGAGACTTAATGGTGTGGGGGGATTTTCAGCCTTTGCAGAAGTATGCTGTTGCTGTCCTTACGTTTTGGCACATGCTTTCTTTTCCCCTTTTGTCCCGCTTAAGCTGCTTCATACAGTTCTTCCAATTAAAAAAAGAGTTTTGGGGTTGTTTTTTTTTACTCCCCATTGTTGCTAACTGCTGCTCAAAGACAACTGTTGGGTTTCTCTCTGTAATGTTGTCAGGTCTTTACCTCAGATCTTTGCACAGAGATCAGTGCTATGATTCAACACCCTAACAGCAAACATGGGAAATACTGTGTAAAGCCTGTTAATGCAATGGGCATTAATATTCACTGCTTGCTTTCCTGTGTATGTTCTCAGTCATCCAGGCCATTGTGTTAAACATTTGATCTGAAGATAATTGGACTTTTTTCAGGTTTCACCTCTCATCTGAAAGTCCTCTCCACTGTTTGCATAGTGTAAGCCTGAGTCTGAGTAAAGCCATAAATCGAAGAGACTGAAAGAGTACAAGGGCTTTACAGTTTAGAGTAACAGGAGGAAGAGGAGGCCTGACATTGTTTATTCAGTGTAGAACTAACCGCTGAATATGCAACGCCCTCAAAGCGTAGTCACATTGTTTTGACTCTTAGCTTGATGCTGACATGCTGACTCAATAATATAGCAAACTACTGTTTTGCTATCTTATTAAAAGCGGTCTTGTTCCTCCGGTGCTGTTTGCTGTGGTCTTGTGCCCTCTCCCTCTGTGTTTGTGCACATCTTGTCTCTGTTTGTGTGTAGATCCCTGCAGGCATCACCCTCTCTGGTTCAACCTGCCTTGACATTCACTTCTCGCCAGATCATCAGCTAAACTACTGTGACAGACAAGCGTTCAGGATCACTTCTGATATTTTCTTCTTAGTTGAATTTTTCTGATATTGAGCACAATTTCTCTGACACTCCTCAGCAGATTTCAGTGAAATTTAAGGGAGAGTTGTGCCATCCTCACTGTACCTAATCTCTTAAGGTAAAATCTGTGAAATATGGTGCACATCGGCTTGATGATGGCTGATACCTTCTTAAGAAACAAGCTGAGGAGAGGTAAAGCACTCTGTCCCTGTTTTTCTTCCACCAACTGAGAAAAACGCTCCACTGTGATGATCTCGGGTAGAGTCCAGAAGGACGAGCGGTGTGTTGGGCAGTTAGAGGGGGAGGACAGCATTTTCCCAGGATCCCCAAAGAGGAGATTCAGCAAAGGGTTTCCAGCAAGTCCATCATCAGCTCCAATTCTGTTCTGAGCTTCAGTCAGATTTTTCTGCAAATCCTGAAAACAGGCAGAAGAAACAAAACTTTATCAATCTGAAGCACAAAAGGTCTTTTCATGTCTTTGAAAAACATTGTATTCCTTACCTGAAGCACTGGGCTGATGGCAGAATCACATATAAGCTTCTCCCACTGCTGCCGGCTCTGTCTGGAGGACAGATCGGGTCTTGCATTGCGGGAACCTTTGTTAATGTTCAGCACAGTTAAAACACGTTTATTCTACAGCGACATTACAAGCAGCATGTTAACAATCATGGTTGAGTCAGTATCACCTGCAGGGAATCGTGCCAGGATCAGGTGAACTGTAATCGCTGTGTTGTCCATGTTCTGATCCAGAGTCTGCCCCAAAACCTTCATGTCCTTTTCAAGATGTTGCCACAGGAATTTAAAGACATCATTCGGTGTGGGGTGGATCAATGTACCGACTTCCTACAAAAACCCCCGCCAAAAAACAGGAGTATTAACACATGATGCAAGCCTTTAAAACCACAGATATGCAAAGCCACACTCAGGTAAATTCTCACTCTCTGATTTTTTATGGCACCCTGGAGCATGGAGAGGTGCGTGAGCAGCCGCAGGATGCAGGACTGAGCGTACGTCATCTGCCTTTCTGGGGCTTCAGAGCGCTGATGAGCTTCTCCTAAAATGTGTCCTGTTCGCGTCTGATCTCTGACATGTCACACAAACATGGAGGAAAGCAGATATTAGATATATAGAGAGATATTTGACAAATACTGTAATAAGTTTGCTAAACTGAAGAAAGAAATACCCCTGCACTGTGTGCTGTGTAAATCCAGACACTGGGACATGTCCTACTCCACCGATTGGCATCCCACAGTGACATCTCGATGTAACCACTGGTCTTCCACACTATGGGACAGCACATGAATTTTGGTTAATTTTGTTTTTGCTTTGTTGAATCTGAAATATTTTACTTGTTAAATAATTTACTTTTAATTCAAGCATTAAGGAAAGAGAAATAGTTCATACCTCTCCCACAAAACACACATGCCCGTTGGCACACGCTAAAATGTGAAAAAAGAGGAAAAAAAGACAGATTTGAAAGAGTCAGTAACAAAAATAACAAACTTCAGAATGTGAATCACTCACTGTAGCTCTGTAGTTTTGTCTCCTTTCTCAACCACTGTCTGGCTTCATTTGTGTGATCATCCGGCATGGTCGGTAGGAAGGCGTTCTGCCGGGAAGAAGGAAACTGAGTTAATTTTATCCCCTTCCTCAGGATTTTATCATTTAGCTAAATTTATGAACACAAATGTATGACCTCACGGGACAATTTAAAAATCTGCAGTTACTTTTCGCTTAAAAAACAAAATCAAAAACAACAACATCCTACATTCAACATAATGAAACTTAACTGAATCTTTTATTTCCTGGTTTTATAAAATTCAAATGTCATTCTCAGGTTATCCAGAAGACATGAAACAACCATGTAAACTGACATTTATTCAGATTTTCCTTTGTATACACTATTCCAATGGTGGACGCTCACATTAAACATGGTTCAAGTTTCCACAATAAGGTCACTGTAAGTGCAGATAATCCCTGAGAGCTAAAGGCTCAGGATTCATGCTGCTCTGTTTTTTCTGCCTCTAGAGGAAGGCAGAGTGAATATTCTAGATAGAGTCAAGGCTTAGCATCAAATAAACAATGATTATTTTGAGCCTCGAGTCATGCAAAGCTACTCTAGCAGGGTGGGACAAAAAATAGTGTAAGTGACTGTAAGAAGTGTCTTACTGTGACGTTCTCAGGCTGGAAGGCTATCTGACGAAGAGGAACGAGCAGAGGACTTTCACTGAGGAGCACAGAGACCAGATGGACCAGCAGCTCCAGGAGGGTTTGCCTCTGAGCTGGCAGGTTCTGGCTTATATGGAGACGTGAATGTGGTCCGCCAATGTGACTGGAAAGAAGTGAAGTGCAGAAATTCCTGAATTCCCCTGATTTGATGTTTTTTCCAAGGAGCTCTTCCAGCCTTGCTGTGTCCTGTATATTCAGAGTGCAACACGTCAGAAAACTGTAGATGGACATTAAATATACAACGTTTTTTTTAGTCAGACACATAAATGATTAAGTCAGACATTTACCTGTTTGGAGGGATGTATTTTGACATCAGGTGACTTGTAGCGACAGGTGACCTGTCTGAACAAGGCCAGGGCCAGGAGGCTGATCTGAGAACCTTCAAGTTTCTGTAGAGAAAGACAAAACAAATATTACGTTAAACAAGTGAACAAGCTGAAGGTAGGAGCTTGTTTTAAATGTAGAATTTAAAAACACACGAAAAAACAGTCAATAAATCATCCTAAATCTCTTTTGTTAAATGTTAAGTGCTAAAAATTTGAGTTAATATGAAATGTTTATGTTCCTTCAATGATTAACTGATTATTTCCTTTCAAACACTCTTTTAAATGACCTCGCTGACCCCTGGTGGTCATAGGGAGACATGACACATCTACAGACAGCATTAAAGCTCTTTCCTCTTCTGAACTGTGCACACTGCCCCAAAAAAGAAGTCAACATAAGATCCTCATCCACCTCCTGGCATCTTGCTCACCTTTAGCTCTGTCACAAAGGTGTCAGAGGTGTTCTCCAGAAGAACTCGAGCTACAGCGTCTCTCATGGCTCGATAAGAAGCCCCGCAGCAAAGGAAACTGTCCACGCTAGTCGGAATCATTCTCTGCAAGGAAAAAAAGATTTCAATGTTTGATTTTGAAATACTGTAACATAGCCTATGATGGATGGATGGATGGATGGATGGATGGATGGGTGGATGGATGGGTGGATGGATGGATGGAAGGAGCTCTGTCGTTTTAGATATTTTCTTACCTGAAGTCGAAGCACCTCTGCAGGGAAGATCCACCTTGAGGCCGGACTGTTCATCAGGGACAGGATGCGCTCGATGCCAGAGCGTCTGTGGAGGGCTCGCAGCAGGTAAACCTTGAGCCAATCATTACCGCTGTACTCACACACACCCCTCACCTGTCGCAGGTACTGATTAGCCTCCATTTCTCCACCTTTGAATGCAAGACGAAACACTCAATGCCTGCTTGGGATAACTGACTTACAGCTGATCTGAGCTCACAGCACCACAGTATTGGATTTAACATTTCAGGCATGCACGCATGCATACATGTGACTCAAAGTGTAGCCCACCTTGAGCTGTGGCTCTCTCCAGCAGCTCTGCAGCGGTGCTCAAACAGATTCTGAGCCTGGCGGTGTTGAGCAGGAACTCTGCCGGGTCTTCCTGTCTGTCTGGAGTCTGTTTCCTGGCGATCCTGCTCAGGAAGCTGATATCGCTTTGTGTTTGCTGTTCTACGCTCTTCTCCACGTCTCTCGCTTTGAAGCACAACAGAGAATCCTGAGTGGCAAACAGACAGTTTAGGCTGAAAATTAGTGCAAAATGTGAATTTTGATTTCTGGGAAATGAAGGATTATGTACAAAAACTCAAAGTTGAATTCTCTCATCATGTGAAACAATTCACTTCTGTTAAATTACATGAACTTAATATACAAATATAAACAACCCAGGTGAAAATTGTAATGCAAAGAGCACTAAAGGGGAAGGAGAGTCTGTCTGTTTTCACCTGGAAGCAGTTGACGAACAGCAGGTAGAGTTCAGTGCGGTCTTCTGTATCTAGAAGATTTTCCTCCAGGTTCTTCAGGTAGGTGTGAATGTGAGACTTCACCTGGGCAAAGCTAACACATATACTCCAATGATCTCCACATACAGGATGTTCAATGAAATCCTTCTTTGAGCCTTGGTTTTTCTTTCACACTCTAGTTTTCATGCCATGTTTCTACAGCGTCAGTTCTAATTTACCCTGACCTCACCTGTACTGCAGCAGCAGCTTCAGCAGCACAGATCGGACCACCGGACTGTTATCCACACACTCCAGGAAGGGAGTGAGCTCTCTGGTCTTGTACACGTCTCCTGCAGCACACAGAGCCACAACAGAGAATGCCTCACTGCCACAGCATCATCGGTTATCTGATTAATATCACTGAGTAATTTGCTCACTGACCGGTAGCGAACACAAGTAAAGAGAAGAGCAGCTCCACGACCCCTTCTTCTGGGTTCTGACCCTCCGACAGGCAGAACCTGGACACCACCTCCAGGAAGAAGGCGTTACAGCAGCGTCTGATGGCCGCCTGCTGTTCTAGTGATTTCCTGAGCCACACAAATTCATACAGTTAGCCATTAATCAGAAGAAAGCTTTCAGACTTTAATAACACTGCAGGACAGCATCACTGAATTAAGACTGACTGTGAGAGTGAACATGAAATTATGGCATCCAGGGTCAAACTACATAGCTCAAAGAACAGATGTTTAACCGAAGGATTATTTGTTTGTATACCTGGAGTATGTGGTTGTTGTTTAGTTTTCATCTTCGGACATTTGTGGCTGGATTCTGATTGGCTGTGGCCCAGGTGGGGCAAGCACAGCGGTGACAGGTGCTCCCAGTTAGAGAGTTATAAATGTAAAACCTCACTATGACCACCTTAAAATACCACTGAGGGGTATTTTAAGGTGGACCATTAAACTATTATTGCACAGACTGATCAGTACATGACCCACTGTCGATTCTACATTATTTTTCCCCACTCACTTGATGGTGGGAGAAACAGTGGGGTTGAAGTTGGATGGCAGTTCCTTCTTGCATTTAGGGCACCGACTGTGGGCCTGAATGCAGCGCTGGAGACACGGCAGACAGATAACGTGCTGACACGGCAGGACGGACGGCTCTTTGAACTCAGAGAGGCAAACCGGGCAAGAAATGCCAAACCTGCACAGAAACATGATCAGGTAAGATATTTATTATCTTATTAGAAATTATTTAATTTAAGATTCACACCATCAATGCAACAGAAATACTGCTGTGAGATTAGGCCTAAAATCAAGTCTTGAACTGAAGTCTGGAGCCTGACCTCAGGTCCCTGCTGATGCACTCCTCGTGGAAAGAATTGAGGATGCGGATCAGCTGCTGCAGCGTGTCCACGCTTTTTACATCAGGAGACTCTTGCATCAGCTGTTAGAGGATCAGAAGTGGAAACATGTTTTTTTGAGTCATCAACAATTAGTTTTTTGTTTCTTCCTATCCAGCACCCTCCTCTCTCACATCAACCCTCTGCATGTCCTCCTTCACCACATACATACATCTTCGTCTTCTTTGCTTCCCGGCTGGCAGCTCCATCTTCAACAATCTTTGTCAAATATATCCACTATCCCTCCTCTGCACATGTCCACAACACCTCAGCCTTGCCTCTCTACTTTTGTCGACCCTCTGATGTACTCATGTCTAAGCTCAGCAACATCTGCCATATGTATGTATTAAATAATTAGTTGCAGTTTTGTCAGAGCGAGACATTTTTCCTGCATCGGGTGTTAAATTCCAGGTTACGTTCAACCTCTGCATTTCTCTGATCTTTTACTTTCTGTTACAGCTTTTAAACCGTTTAAAAGAAACTATTAAATCAAAAAAGCCATTAAGTTTCATGATCTGTTCCTTCTAACAGCAAATGTCAAAACGAGAGAAGTGTTCATGCTGTTATCTGCTCAATAAATCTGTGAAATCCAGAGACACACAGAAGACGCAGAAACCATTTTTACATACGTTCAGGTGAAGGTTGCAGTGTTTGAGAGCCAGATCTTTCAATCTCGAGTCGTCCTGTTTAACTTTATAGGTGACATGCTGAATGAAAGATGCAACGACCAGCATGCCATGCCACAGTGACCTGAAATGGCAGATGAGAATAAAAATGGACCCAAGAAACACTGAAATGTTTTTCTTTTCCTTCTCTAGATCTTGTCACCTTGACTCACCTGATAGAGTCCAGGTGTTGTAGACTGGCAGGGCCACACAGGGCGCTGTATTTCTGACCGAATGCTCTATCCAAACACGGCTGCAGCAACTCCACCCTGCGCATAAAGGACTCACACTCGTCCAGGGAAGTCACGGTCAGAAGTTTGGTCTCCTCGACACAGATACCCAGAGCTAAAATGTCCTCCACCTGCCAGAAATAAAATACTTAAGAACACAGAACAGATAAGTGTGACGAGAATGTTTAAAATGTAGCCAAAAAGATGATCCTCACCATTTCCTCCGGCTCCCAGTTTGGCCCCTGCTGAGCGACATGATTGGCTAGCTGGGGCTGCAGCAGAAATATGTGGCAGAGGGTGTCCAGTCTGGGTGCAAAATGCTTTGAAGCTGCCATTATCCAAGCAGGAGAGACGTCAGCTTTGGTGCCTGTGGACGTCTGAAGCTCACACACGCAGCCCAGCATGGCCTCGGTGAACACCTGCATGTGACACGTATAATTAGCGCCACTGTAAAAGCATCAGAGCAGGCTCATTTCTCATTGCTGCTGAAACAAAACAAAAGCTGTTGCAGGCCCTCTTTCTCGTCCTCAAAATTAATTTAAAGTTCATGGTTGTTTTCATGACTTTTTTAAACTAGGATCTTCACATTCACCACCTTACATACAGTATATTGCTTGTTTAATGGCAAGAAGCTCTTATTGTGATAAAAAGATGATTGGCAAAAATGAGTTTTGATTTTGCAAAAACTTAAATAACTCCAAGACTATTTCACCCAAAACATGTTTTACTGAAATATGACTGATAATATTTGTACCTTAAGCTCCTCCTTTGACTTGATCTTCAAAGAAAGCAGCAGGAAGTCATGCAGATAGCGGCGGGCGTAATCCAAACGGTCCCCATCTGAGAGTTTCTGGAGGTGACTGCCGAGCCTGCTGTTGTTGAAGGTGCTCACAAACTGGAGAATCCTCTCTGCACCACCCTCTTTTGTTACTGAAGAGCGACAGACAGACAGACAGACAGACAGATGTCCATTTCAACGCGCTCTACATCGACCTCATTTGTTTGATTTGTTTTTGAGTTTGTCATTAACCTGGCATAAATTCAGATTCTTCCCACAGAGTCTCGAGGTGCATGCTGACCAGCCAGCTGAACGGGGCCGAGCAGGGCTGCTCTTCACCATCCAGCATGAAGTGGTGCTGCACAAGCACCTCCTGATCTGACTCACTGGAAAATATTATAATTAGAGACAAAAATTGCTTTATGTTCACAAAATGCAGTTTTTATTACAGAGATGAACCAAACAGATGAACCACTCTTAGGTGACATGATTAAACGTGAATATCTCTGTGATATATTAGACAATAAGAAAATAGTTGGTTTTAATAAAATGAATGTGTTAGATGTAAGAGGAAGAGGAAGTTAGACCGGCTCCCGATTTCTCAGAAAGTGCAAAGCTTTCACAGCGGAGCATGTGGTGTAACTCCAAAACACAGCTTACATTACGTGCTGGCTTTGGAATCACACAAAAGACGAACAGCAACTGTTAGAGAGGTGGTGATAATGTTCACACACAGAAGAGGTAATGCAAAGTACCTTTGTTTTTGGAGAGGTGTTAGTTGCAAAACCTGCGAGTCTCCCAGGATGTCCAACCACAGCTGTATCAGGCCCGGACCGGTCCTGTCATCAGAGAGCAGATCCAGATTCGCATACCGGTCCATAACCTCCAACATGCTGGCCAGGATCGGTGTCACGGCGGACTGAAGACAGCGCCACAGGGTGTGTCTTAAATCCAAAGATATGACAAGTTTATTTTATATGTATTCCTGAAAATGTCTCAGAGAACTGCACTGACAATAGAAATGAGCACAAAATAACGTAAAATGTGTTGTTTTGTCATTTTTACTTGAACATTTTCTGAAACAGTTATTTATCAAAACAAGTATTTTTTTTGTTTATACATAAAACAGAAAATCACAGCATATGAGAGCCTAATTTGTACAAGTGCATGAACAAATAATAAAAATGTCCAATTCTATCTGGAGCACCTCTCACCTCCAAAAACTGATCATTTTATAAATATTTGTTTTTACAGGAATTACTGCAATTATGGATTCATACTGCATAGACAGGGATAAAGTCAAATACTTTGACTGAGTTAATGATGCCTCACAGGATCTTGTGAGGTTTGTTGTCACATCTGCAGGAGACTTTTACCTGAGAGTCCCTCCCTCTTGCAGAGCGTGGCGTTTCTTGGCCTCTGAGCACACCCACTCTTTAGGAGCGCCCATCGTTTCTTCTCTTTGTGCCAACGCCTCAACCAGTCTGCTCAACAACAACCTCTGAAAGTGAGCTTTAAACAGAGAGCAGTTTGATTAGAAAGAAATGAAGAATCTAAGATTAGTCGAGTGATATAAGTCATCAAACCATTTCAAAATTCTGCATATTTAGAGCATCTTTTGTTGTCAGGCATTGAAAGCGTACTTCAGCAATATATAAATAGAGATCAGCATTGGATATTTACCTCCTGTGTGGTTTTCACCAGTTCCTAGAAGGTTCAGAAGGACGTGCATCCTCTCCATACTTCTTGGAGCCACGCTGTCGGGGTCCCTCAGCAAACCCACTGCTTTCTGGATGCAAGACCTCACTAAAGACAATCTGTCAAGCTGAGCTCTGTCGCTCTGTAAGCAAAGAGAATTATATTATTTTTTCAAGTGTAAACATTTAAACATAATGAAACATGTTTTCATTATCATCTCATTTCACATTAACTCACATGTCTGTCTTCTTTAGAGGCCTCTCCTCCCCTCAAGGTTTCTATATCATCGTGGTTTGCTGATGAAGATTAAAAATACTGTTTATGTAACAAGAAAATGAGGCTTAAATTGCCTTTTGAAGACAAAACTAACCAAAACTATATATTTATTAAAAATCTAGTTAAGAGCTTAATTTTACTTTTTAGATTAAATAAATAAATAACCGTATATTAAAACCAAACACCTGTGACGGCACTCGGGCTTATTAAAGCTGGCCGGTGAGATGTTAGTAACTATAAGTAATTCACCCACTTTCTCCTGTTGCATTTAACATCAAACATCAAACGTCTCAGTAACAGTTTGATAAATCACAGAAAAATTGCAGAAACTTAAATGAATGAAACTGTAAAAAATAAAAGGTTCTGTTGTTAAGAGAGCTAGCCTAGCTAGCTAATCAGGTTAAATGAGCAAGAAATATAAACAATAGCATCTTTCATCCTTTGTTATTCTGTGGGTACTTTGGGTTAAAACAGTGTTGTATGTAATGATGATTAATAAGCTCCAGGTAGCGTGAAAACAGGTTTTTATTTCCTTGACGTACTCTCTGTCATTACAGAGTAGTATAATACAGTATAATACTTCCTGCACAGTGTTTACCTGTGAGGGCAGGTTTGAGCAGGCTGCTAATCAGAGTTCCACAGAAAGCCGACAGGTTCAGGCTCATGTCCTCCGAATCTCTCAGGTCGTCAATATGCACCGAGTGCCAAACTCCTTTGATAGAAAAGATAAAACATTATGTTATTATTGTAATACATCAAGCATAATGCTGCAATCATGAAAATAACTGTGGTGGAACAATAACTGTTGTCCCACTTGGTCCTCACCTCCTTGGAAACCAATGTACTGGGAATGACTTGGGATCCTTGAAACCTTCACAATGAAAATCACCCAACAAGTGTGATCCTCCAGTGACATCAGATAATTCATGGTGCAGTATCTGTTGGCAGACAAATACAACGCAAATGCCTTCAATGTCCCGTTTCTCACCGACCCTGCTTTAAATCAGATCTGTTCACGAGTTTGAGGTTGAGACCTACTTTGCTGATGCAATGAGCTCGCTGCTGCAGCGGGATTCCTCGAGGTCCATTTGGATTAGCAGAATATGAAGAGAGTGGCCAGCGTTTTGAAGGAAACCCCTAATACAGACAGATGAGCAGGAGCAAGATTAATCCGTATCAGCGTCTCTGATACTGCTGCAAAGAAAATGCTACTCTGAACTAAACCGGTAAGCACCTGCAAAGCCAAACTTGCTCATTTCTGCATCACTGTCTGTGTTTAGACACTGCAACATTGAAACTCTGCCATCATCAACTAAAACTTGAAATTACACTGGGTTTTTTTTCCAATTACAATAATAACTTGGGTTTCACTTTAGCTCTGTGAGAGATTGGCAACCTGTCCAGGTCCAGCACCCTGCCTCTCGCCCTATGGCAGCCTGGATTTAATCAATATGTGTTACGTGTTACTATTCCAATACTGCAGAGTAACACAAGGAATACCAACTCTGGTCCAAAATGATTGAAGCTCAGTGGCAGGTCGAGACTCATGGGAGAGCAGCTTTATTTTGCACAAAGATCTCATTGAAAAATAACTCGTTAAAACGCTGTAAATCCTGCTTTATTTGAAAAATCGTTACCGTATTTTATTGCAGAAAGAGACTTCAGTGTCGAACTGGTGGAGCGACAGTAGTAGGATCCTGTCTGTGTGCAGTCCTAGAGCGTGGGCTACAACCTTGACATCTGATTTGGTTAACAAGCTGGAGAATGTAGTAACCTATGCAGAACCACAAAGCACACAGTGCAGTAAACAGACTGTAAGGAATATGAAGAACAAACTAGAGGTTTGTTTTGCGCCTTACCTCCAGAAACTTGCTGGACTCCTGATACACCTTCAAGCAATCTTCCAGAAAATCCCGAAGTGAGTGGTGATGCTGTTGCTGGAAGTACAATCTCTGGAGTTTGTCTATTTCTTGCTTTGCTAAATCTGAATACTTGAGCCTCACCACGGCATCAGGAGTGGCACAGTTTAACAAGAGACCTTTGGCTAAATCCAAGACTTCGTCCTCCTCACTTTGTCTTGCAGACTCAAAATCACTTTCTGCGTCCATCATCGCTTCACTTTCTGGCATCACTTTGTTTTCATTACATACCTCAATGGAGTCATCATCATTCTTTTCACATGTCTCAGTTTCTTGATCTGTTTCCATTGCATCACCCACCTGATCATCTTCCAGCTGAATTACATCTTTCTGCGTGCTTGTCTCAAGTGTTTTGTTTTGTTCTCCCTGTTGCTGCGGTCCTTCTTGAGTGCCTTGTGCTTCTTGAGTGTCTTCCACTCTTAGTGCTCTCCTTTCCAGGGCTTGCAACAGAGCACTGGCACAGGCATCACCATGGAAGCCAATAAAAATGTCAGATTGTTTGAAATCTTCTGACGCCTCGCCGGAGAACTCCTTCACCCACTCTCTCAGTTTGTCAAGAACTGTGTGCTGCCACGGCTCCAGATCGGTGCTCCTATCCACTCTGTGTTTTTCCAGCCTGTTGATAAGGGGCACTGGAAAGTGCTCATACACCTTCTTCTGGTCCTCCACTACCACCAGTCTGAAGTTTGTATGAACACGACATTTGACCCTATGGGAGCCAAGACCCAGATCAACGTACTGCTGCTTACTGAGGTAAACATAGTACTGGTTCAAGGCATCGTAGAGGCTTTCATAGAGATTCTGCATGTTGAGGAGGATGACAGTACGTCCAGTCTCCATGCATGTTTTCACTCGGTTCACATTACGGCAGATTTGGGCATATTCCTGGTCCTTTGGGAATCCTGAACCAAAAATGATTTCTGGCTGTGGATAGTCTCCTTTGGCAAACACTTGTTGCTGAAGGATATGGAGAGCTGCATTGTTGGTGGTCAGTAAAAGGAGGTACCGGCTCTCCTCAGTGGTGCCATGATCAAGATTCTTTTTTACCATTTGCAGGGTGCTTGGTCTTGGAATTTCTTTAAGGTCTTGGAGAATCTCTTGGAAAAATATGACAGGGTCAAAACCTTCTGGCTGTCCACTGAAGTTACGTAAGATGGCCTCTACCATCTGCTCACCATCCGGCTCATGCTGTGTAGTTTTGACTGCAGCAAAGAGCATTTTGACAAGGCTGTAATAATCCCTCAGGCCAAAGAACTGATTCTTGGAGGTCTCCTTACAGATGCTCAGAAAGGCCTTTGCCAAAGCTGGGAAGAGGTGTTTGATTTTCAGGAGAATTGGGTTGGAGGATGAACAAATGCCTTTGGCAGTTTCAACAAGTTCATCCTCACTTGGATCCCATCTGGACACAAATATCCCTCTGTTCATCTTGGCTGGATCCAGAGCCCAGTTGGAGATGCCAACAAAGCCGACCTTCATGTGTGGATCTGGCTTGTCATTGTCGATGCAACCATCCTCCAAGAGAGGATGAAGGGTTTTCAGTGGCATCTGAGGAGAATCTTCTGCTAGTCCTATCTCATCAAGCACTACCACTGACACATACTCGTCCATGTTTTTATCCTTCTGGAAGCGAGCACAGTTCCTGAATGTTCCTATGATGCCCTCTGGACTTGAGTGAGGGCTGCACTGGAAGGAGACCATATGAACTTGCTTGAGATTCTTGAATAGCTTGCAGTGGGAATTCTGTCCCTGCATGGCATCAGCAACCACAGTTTTTGCAAGTGACTTGGAGCTGCCTGGCTTGCCAACCAGAAAGAGTGGGATCCTGAGCTCAATACAAACCACCATGAGAAACACATTCTCTTTAAGTGCAACATTTTTGGCTATAGTCTCCCTGGTTTGTATGTTCTGAAGGAAGAAGTCTTGACAGGAAGAAATCTCTGTCTGCAGTGCATCTGAAGAGCGGTAACAATCCGGGAAGTACCTGCAAATGTTATCCAGGTACTCCTCTTTGTTCACCAGAGATGGGTAGTAGCAGACTCCAACTGCAAGAATCAGGCACTTTAGTGTTTTATCATCCTTACTGAGACGGGTGCAGTTGCTGAAAAGGACATTGCTGTGCTGGTAAAACCAAATTAGCACTTTCATGGACCTCTCCACATCTCTGAGACTCACAAAGCTGCACTCGTTTTTACGACTTCTCATGTATTTCTGGGAGGCTGCTAACACATTTGAAATGATGCTCTTGCATGATAGTGGCAAATGATGGTCAGCAACTTTCTTCTGGACAATCTGTTGGATATAAGAAAGCTCAGTTGAATCACTCAGCTGACCAAAATCCCACACCAAAGAAGCCATGCTAGGAGGCAGAGGGTGAACTCTGTAGACCAGCTGCCTTAGAGGGACTTTGCCAAGGCGGTCTTCTGTTTCATCAGCCTTCACTCGGTATCCCAATCCAGCACGTTCCAAGCGTTCCACCATTTCAGGTGAGTGCTTCCTGTAAGGATTGCAGGCAGCTATTACTTTTAAACCGCTGTCAGCCTTCAAAGGTTGTCCTCTCACTGTTCGGTCACACAGGATTTCCTTGATGGCAAAAATGGCCTCTGTGGTGTTGGCTTCATCAAAGAATAAAATGGTGTCTAGATTGTGCTTCACACGGTTCTGGTGAGCAAGTACCTCGGCCTCCTTCACCTTCCTGTAGATCATTTCTGCAGTGGTTCCACCATGCACCTTAACAAGTACCATGTTCTCGACTGATCTTCCCTCCCTTTGTAGAGTACAAAGGAAACGAACCAATCTGGTTTTTCCACAGCCAGTCTCACCCATGATGACAACAGGAATTTCACATCGGAATCTCATGTGTATGGCCAACATCTTCATCACATTGTCAGCAGTGAGCTCATAGGTAGGGTCTGGATCAAATCGCTTGTCTGCAATTCCTTTCTTTGCTCCAACAACGCAAGAAATCCTTTTGATTTTGTCTGCCCGGGGTAACTGATCAAAGTCCTCAGTGAGAGATATCCTCTGCCGCTGCAAACCTTGAAAAAGCTCTTGCGACATCACATCATGTATCAGGACTGCATTGCTGCGAGGATCAACTGCAATGAGTGTGTTTTGCCTATAACTTTGTACATTAAAGCCGAGGAAAGACATTGACATGTGGTCCGCATTGAAGAAAATGTATGGATGAGACTCATTTTCCCAGCGCTTACGAATTGTCAGATGGGCCAGAAGTTCCTCTTCCTGACTGTTATCCATGAGTGGCATGGGACTCTCGTCGGACATGTCCAGAGATGGCGAGGCAAAATCTCTTGCCATTAGAATCATGAACTTTACGATGAACCCTTTGAAACCAGGAAGCTGGTCAGCAAGGAATTCTCGATCGCAGAAAATTGAGTTCTCACAGTCTTTCAGTTGCACATTGAGGAACCAGGAGAAGTTCTTCAGCTCACCCCAGGATGGATCTTGCATTCCACAGTAGGACAGGAAGAGATTGAGACAGTCACTGGGATCCCCCATTCTGGAACCCTCCTGGTAGTTAAAATGATCCAGATCCTGTTTCTCCTTGTAACGCCTTAAGTACTGATAGGGTCTTTGAATTCCCTCACTGCAAAACTCCTGACCATCCATCAGTGGATCAAAGGTCTTATTGGCCAATAACTGCATCACTTCTCTTGGAGGCTTACAACGAATGGTGGGCAAAACATCAAGAAGTCCAAGCTTCGTCTGCATGAAAAAATCAAACATTAAAGAAAAAATTAAATCAACAGGAGATTCCCAAAATGTTCTCAAATCGGCAAATGATTTATTTGAACCTTTTAAAAGTTTACAGATATAATAAGCTTGCAGATTTAGGGCACTGAATTAAAATATACTACACTCAAAGACAATGTTGGAGTTGTTACTCAAAAAAATGTATTGCACATTACTTGTTACTTTTATTTAAAGTAATGCAATATAGTACTTAATTACTTGGTAGGGAAAGTAATTTGTTACACTACCACATTACTGTTGCAACTCCCCCGGTTGCAAAGCATCCAGCTATATAAAAGTCTAAATAACCGTCAAAATCAGAGTCCTGTGGTAAGATTCACCACTCACTTGTGACAACAAAAAGACTCATCATGAGGTTTCACAACTTCACTAACCAACAGGCAATATCAATCTTTTACACATGATGGTTTTGTATGAGTTCTTTACCATCTAAAATATTTTAGCATTCAAAGTTAAATCCATTTATAAAAAAAATCTAGTTAAAAAGATGAGTTTTTCTTAAAGACATGAAATGTGACGTGTGACGAGTTCTGAAGTTCTATTCAATGAGGGTCTAAAAAGCTCATTACCTCTTGTTGATGATTTGGGGGGAATGCATATGTTTTCAGGACCTCAACTGTGATTAAGTGAGCCACATTTCTTCTCCACAGCATGCCATGGCTGTCGTTCAAACAACCCAGAACTAACAGGTGGAACAAGAGCTCCTCCAAACCTGAACGAACCTGAGAGGTGTCCAAAGTGAAAAAACAAGACAGACTGTCAAACTCAAGCACAAGCAACAGCAGACCAAACGGCCTGCAGCTGTAAATGCTGGCATACTTACTCCAGCAGTGTCAATGTGCAGAATGACAGGATCCTGCTCTCTCAAAGGTTCCAGTTTCTCTGACAGACTCCTAATCAGTGAGTCTATGTCAACGCATGGCTCAATCAGCTTGAGGCTGATATGTTTTGCTCTGGGAGATATCTGCTGGAACTTCTCAAACAAACGATCAATGTAAAGTGATTTCCCTAAGAAAAGAAAAGATGCCAACATTTAAATATTGTAACTGAACTGCATTTTTAATAATTTTAGTGCAAGGAGGGGTTGTCCTTACCGACTGCAGGGCGCTCAGATGACACGATCCAGACTGAGAGCTTGTCTGGAGAAACCCGTGTGACGGGGTTTTGCTGAAGCATGTTTTCTGTGAAGTGGTGATGTAGATATTTCCTGGCAGTGTCGGCTGTTATACCCACACCAGCCTGCACTTTATCATTGCTGAAGAAAGAGGGCACGTATCTGTGCTGGTGCACAACCGGACTCACTATGACCAGACGATAATGCGGGCCGGCACTTCTCTCAAGACTGTCGAAGATCTCCCCTAAAGCTACACTGACATCATATCCCAGCAGCCCTGGATTCACCAGAGAGTATATCTTCTGGCAGTTTTGTCTGGAGCCTTGACTCAGAGCACGGCGCAGAAAGATCTCCACCTCCTCTTCTGTGGTTTCCTCTCTGCAGACTAGAACCTCATCAACAGACGGCAGAGGCTGCTCTGGACTCTCCATGTAAAAAGAGAGGGTGGTGGTAAAAACCTCTCCAATGGGGCACAGAACGAGATTGGGCTTTCCTTCCTGGAGAACTGACAGAAGGTTTCTGATCGTGTGCTGCTGGTTCATCTCAGAGAGGCATGAGAGGAAGTTGGCTAGTGTCAAGATATCCAGCGACTCACTCAGGTAAAGACTCATGTCTTTTTTGAATTGCTGCCAGAGATTCTCAAGACTGTCCTCTTCATCTTCTTCATCATCCGAAGAAAACTCCATCAAGTCGGAAGCCTCTTTCATGTCCACTTCAGCCTGTTGTGCTGGCATCACATCTTTTGAAGGTTCGTAATACATGTCGTCGTCATCAGACGAAACATCTTCTAACTCATCAGCGTTTGAGCTCATTCTTGCTGCATTACTGTAGGCGTGTCTGACATCATTTGGCGTGCACTCAGGTTTTATGGGAAACAGTAAGTGCCATAACTGCTGAGGAACAGACGCCTGGCGTTGACACACTTTGTGTATCCAGTGGCACAAATAAACCATCTGCTCCGAGGTGTAGTGGTTCAGCAAGCCAAAGCGGGAGCGCATGCTGCTGATGAAGGAACGCCATTCCTTCTGGCATGTATCCATGGACTGCGCAAGGCTTTGCAGCTGCGCTGTCACCTCACCGTAGTATGTCATCCGTTTATCTTTCAGGGACAAGAAGGTGACTCTGATGCATGGCTGCTGTTGTTGGCAGCACTCGACCTCAGCGTGCCAGTCTCTGAAGAGCATGTTCCCAGATGTTTGCATCTGAAGAAGGATGGTGCCCAGTCTCTGAACTCCCTCAAAAACCTACGAGGACATGGCAGCAGGAGTTTTGCAGTTAATACTATCCTAAACCACAGACACCGGGTCTACAGCTAAAATGTTTAACTCTCTTTAGCTTAGGTTCTAGTGTCAGTGGACAGAACTGCATTTATTGCACAAAAAACTAGTGATGGTGTCAGATATGATGACTTATCGTCATGCTAACCAAGAGTACATTAAAAGGGTCTGCTTTTTTTTCTTGAATACTTTTGAGATCTCCTGCATCCTATTATCTCAGCTGTAAAAGTGGTGGAGTCAAAGCTTTAATTCGAGGACACAACAGGTACACAAGTCTGACAAATAAGATGAAACACAATAAAGAAGCTGAGAACCTTCCAGTGAGTTTCCTTTGCTAAGAAGAGTCATAATTTAACCGTTTAAAAGCCGCTGACCTCTGTGAACCTGTTGACTTGCTCTCTGCCGTGCTCCCCTTTGGATGACATGAGCATGAGTTTGTTTTGTAGCTCGAGCAGATCCTCAAGCTTGTAGCTCTTCTCCTCTCTGCTGCTTCTCACTGTGACCTTCACCATGTTTTGAAGACATCTCTGCAAAGGAATCGGAAAAAACTGACTAATAAGAATTTGAAAATCACTTCAGTTTGTAAGCCCCATATTCTGTTTGTCAAAGGAACACTGTGCACTCACCCTCTGTGTGTTTTTATCAGACCAGTTTATGTGATAAACTCCATTAGCATTAATAGAGGAAGCCAAGGAGAGGGAGGACTGCTCGACAGAGCCGTGAGTCTCCTTCAGTGCTTTTAGCCAGCTGAGTAAGCGGGTAGACTCGCTCTGAAAACCAAACCAAACACTCTTATAGCTGCTTTGCAACATCAGCCAGGATGTAGGCGTAAAAATAAGAGAGATGATGTAAATACCAGTTTTTACCAGTTTGTCAGGGAGCTTCTCATCTCTACTTTGGGTGTCCCACACCTGCCGAGCACACCTCATGAATTCATTAAAGCCAGCTTGAGGGGAGAGGGAGTAGAGCAGAGGGGCATAGCCCATCACTGCATCATGGAAGCAGGCCACCTGATCGATCTCTGTGTCGTTCTCTCCAGCAGATATGGAAGCCAGATCCACGTAAACCTTCACATCGCTCATGTCTGTTGACGGGAGAACAAAGTGAGGATGGAGGCATCTTCTGCAAGGCCACAAGATTATTTATAACCAAAAAAGGGACGCTTTGTGTTTTTCATGAGATCACCTTACTTTTAAGGTTCTCTTTGACCCAGGTGACAAGAGTTTGGCTCGCTAGAAACTCTTCCAGACAGGCAGTGTGCTGCTTGGTGACCTTGGAGAGTTGCTGTCTGGCACGAAACAGGTCGTCACTCAGAGAGCTCAGAGCCCTGCGCTTAAAGCTGTCCTCTTCCTGTGGAAGGTACGAATATCGTCATAGAATGAAACATTATTTAGTTAATATCAATATAAATGTTTGGGCTTCTGTGTAACTTATGTTTTATCCAACAAATATCACTTGTTTTAGTATTTATTTTTACAGTAGGAGTCAAGATAGCTGAAGACACCAAAACTATGAGGAGAGCTTTGCACACATTTAGCACGTGAAGTTGCTCCTTGATGGTTTTAAGAACTTCAGTTCAGTTGTGCAGAAGATAAATAAAGAAGCGTGACTCAGCTACTGTAAACATGCACATTGTGGCAAGATCTGCTCAGTGAGCTGAAATACACTAATTACATTAATACATGAAGGTCAGTAGGTCCAGAAATGTTCTCTCTGCTTTTCAAAGATCAAGCAGCAAATAGATATAAGTAAAAGCTCTTGGGAGGAGACTGTATCAGCAGGCCTGTGCGATGAAAGTGCTACGTGAGGCCCCGCCTTCTTGAGATAAAAAAGAAAAAGAAAACTGCCATGACACAGAGAAGGTGAACAAATGGCATCTGCACATGTGCAGGAGGAGCTGTGATGATGTCTGGGGGTTTGCTACTGCCACTGTTCCTGCAGAGACACACAGTCTCATCTAGTTCAAGCTCAGAGGGAAATACATTTGTTTTTTCAGCAGGAGAATGAGCCAAAAAACACCTCCAGGCTCTGTAAGGGCTAGAAGCCGAGAGTCCCTCCAGGCTGATGCCTGACTGAAACTCCAGGTTACAACATTAGAAACTGTTAAAAACAAATTCTGGAAAATGTAGCGTATATTTTTTTTCCTACACAAATCTATTAAACGTCTTCAGTTTTGGTCACCACGTCAACGAGACTTTGAGAACATCCTTTAAGTAAATAGTAATATTCATAAAGTATTACCAGTTGACTGAGTGCTTCGATCTCAGTGAAGTTTCCAGAAAGCCCCATTTTTCCTGCAATCTTCAGCACGGCGCTGGCTGCAGCCGCCGCCTCGTGGAGTTGTCTATACTTCTGGATCTGATCGAGTCTCATCTTCATCCAGTTGACCTCAGGTTTGGACCCTCCTGCCTCAGAAAACATCTCCAACATCAGATCCAGCTCTGTTTTTATGATTTTCCCATCACCCTGGTCCCCAGACTCAAGCAAAACCTGATCGAGCTGCCTAAAAGTGATATTTGCTTCTGCAATGCTCACGGCGAGGTCAACAAACTCGGTGAGCAGGGGGTTCCAGATGTTGTCGCAGACCTGTGTTAGGTTCACTGAAACAGGAGCTTGGAAGGGATTTCTGGCTGCCAAAGATGCAGCTCCTTTGACCCACGAGGACAGAATCAGGTTGCTGTCTCGCAGTTTGTGCATCTCTGTGGCCATTTTTAAGACATTCATACTGGTTTTATACCAGAGGATGCGTGGAGAGCCGGCACTCTTTAATTTGCCTTCAGCATCAAAGGGCTGAACAAGCATCAGTTTGTTCAGGCTCACAGCGTGGAGATCTGCATTGTGCTGCTCCTCCAGGGCCAACATCTCAGGAACTATTGACATAAGAACCATGTTAGTGTGAAGAAGCCATTAAACCACCACACAGCAAAAATATTTAAAATGATGAAATGAACGACATTCAACTCACCTGTGATGCTTTCTGTAACCTTTGCTATCATCTTTATGAGAGCATCAATCTGCTGTTTCCTCTGCACGAACGTGTTCAGATCTTTCTCTCTCTGAGCTAAAACCTCGTCTGGACTGACAGCAACCTTCTCAGATTTAGTGTTTGACTTGTCTGTGGAAAACACGATGCAGCTCATATTAATCAAGACAGTTTGCAAGCATGAGCTAAAGAGGCAAACGGAGAAAATTAGTTTGGGTGTTCTAATTAACTTTGCATCCCTCTTGTACTTAAATCTTCTGAATATCTCATTTATATAAAGGACAGGATGTGTGAGATTATTAAAAACAGAATGAAGGAATAGCAGACTCTGATGGTTCTCACATTGCTGGAAAAGCTTTTTAAACTGCTCCCGGTGTTTCAGGCAAGTCTGCAGGTCTCCCAGAGCCACGTCTCCTTGAAGCAGAGACCCCACCAGAGAGTGTACGGCCTCCACACAGCTGTGGACCACCTGCCCTGCGGTGTCGTCCACCTGGATCGCTTTCCAGTCACCTGGACCAAAGCAGCAACACCGCAGCCATCACAAAACCCGAACAGCAGCGAGTAAAAATTTCAAGAAGACGTAAATGAGCAAAGAAATGACGTACCCTTCAACAGGAGATGGCTCACGGCGGACTGAGGGTCGAGCAGCTGAACCACCACGCTGTCTCTGAACCGTGCAGCTGACTCGACCACCACAGCAGACACAACAGCAGCAGGAAGTGCTGATCTGTCCTTAGAGGTCAGACTTCGCATCAGGTCTCCCTCCTGCCTTCTCTAAAAACAGAACACGTTTACTCTCCTACTTCATAATGTATGCTACATACAGTGGTTCACTTATCAATACTGACGTTAATGTGAATGGGAGAATTTTCCAGTGAGTCTTGTTAAAGTCCAAACGCCACACATTTATTCAAAGCTGACATTTTACATTCACATAAAAAGAATTTTACTGGAGAAAAATTACAAATTTTGAGAGAGAAAAGTTTATTATAACCAAAAATGAACCTTTTAGTTAACTTAAACCAAAAATATGTATCTTAAGTTTTAGTCTTTTTTAATAGGGTCATATTTGCAAAGACAGCAATGGCCAGATTTCCTAAATGGGGCAAAATGCAGTGTGTGCACGATCTCCAAATAAAGCTCACAGGCAATGTTATAGGCAATATCAAGTGCAAAAAACATGCTTTTTTCAGCATTAAAAATCGGTGCCGTTAGCAGTAAACTGCATGTCGTAAACAGTAATGTCAGCAAGTCATTTTCACCTTTCTTTTAAATTTCCCCGCCCTATTTTTGGTGTCCTGATAGAGGAACTCTCTGAAATGCATAAACAACAGAGTCAGGTGCAAAAATCTCTGCGTTCTCTCTTACACACAACCCTGTCACTGAGCTTAAATAGTTTGTACTCAGTAAATCAGGCCCTTAGTCTGAGGAGCCTGTGTTGCAGACATGGACGTCTACACTACTGTGAGAGAAGTTTGGGTGCGTAGTTCCTGCTCCGAACTCCTCAAATCTTTTCCTGACTACTGTTACAATGTATAAATGTTATATCATATTATACATGTATAGTGAAACTAATATGTAATAAACTAACAATACAAATGAACGAGAAACCAGCTAAACCAGTCTGAAAATAAATAAAAATGAATTTAAAATATAAAACTAATAACTGAGAGAAGCTCACAAAAACTCGTTCAGATTAATCAGTTTTGTAGCTCAGAGATCATCATTAAAAACACAAAAACCAAATCTTACATTTGACCTGCTAAAAGCTAACTGACCTAGCTCGGCACCATAGAATAAAAGGTTACGTTTAAAATCATATCTATCAACTGATTGATTTGTTAAACCAGCTCTCTGTTACATTATTTGTTGTTCTGAGGTTTTTGAGTGTAATGTAGGGAAAAGACAAGTCAAAGCTCGAGACACAGACTGTGGGAGAGAGCGAGGGGTCACTTGGCCGTGAAAGTACGGTTGCTTTTTGATCTGAACTACATTGTGACCCTGGTGACACTTAAAACACTTAAAAGTGCATCTTAATCTCTACGCGTTTGATAAAAGAAAAAAAAGTCTATAACTTTGGAATTGCTCTTTAAAGGTTTTAAAAGCGAATATTGAAACTGTGCTCTGACTCATTTATTAATTCACAGTGTACCTGGCAGATTGTCTTGATCGCAGAGTGACACAGCTCGTCCAAACAGGCCTGTATGACTTCATGGTTTTTACTTAATGCAGTCTGGGACGACTCGAGGCAGCAGAGCATGACTTTGTCCTCGTCACTTATCTGTAAATAAAACAGCTCGGGTGAGTTCAGAGGGAAAACATCTACATGCTGAACCGACACCAGTCTGAAAGAATAGAGCTCAGGTGTTTCTAAAACGAGACCAGTAATGTTGGTCTGACACCGATCGGTGCACGGGTCCTGACCTTGGACACCCTCTTCCTCAGGTCTTTTTCCAGGCTCTGCCTCCAGCGGGATGAAACTTCCTCAGAAGAGCACTCGACCTTCAGCAGCGCGTCCCACATCTGATAACATCACAGGCATTAAACGAGGTGAACTGAGTGGTTAGAGGCAGGGCTGATGGGTAACTCTGATTATCTAATCAGAATAAATTACTAATATCAGCCCAGATTACATTTAAATAAGTGCAAAGAGATTATAGTTACATTATCGAGGATCCCTTTTTTACATTTCTGTAATGTCTTTAGAATGTGGAATTATTGACCAACAAAAAATACATTTAAAATTCATTATTAGCAACGTAGTTTGATTTTATCAGCTGTGTTTGCTACATGCCTCGATTTCCTTTGGATAGCTGAGTGATTTTGATGATGTCAGGAGCGGGTTTGGAAGCAGTTCGTCTCTCTTCTCTCTGATTCGGTCCTGCGTTGCAAACAAGTCCTTCAGAAGCTGCTGCTTTAAGGTCTCAAACTCATCTTCTTTGGACTAGAAGACACAAAACAAAGATAACAAATTTAAGATAACAGATCACACTGAGGCATTATGGGACATATAACATGTAGGGTTTTACCTCTTTTCTCAGTTTAGCCTCCAAAATCTCTGCCACCTTCAGCACCAGCTGGTAGGACAGGACGATGGCCTGGTACCACGGGACGATTCGCACTAAGCGGCGCGTGTTCTTTGCAACATCAATGCTGCTCGCGAACGCATGTTTGATGGTTTCACTTTCAATAATTCTGCAGACACAAAGTTAAAGTTACAAAAAGCACAACACCAGAATGTATGAAGCACATTTCAGGTGTCATTACCTGTCCTTCTCTCTGTCTACCTTCAGCAGGATGTGGGTAAAGCACTTCTGAGCATGCTGCATGTAGGAAGAACAAAGGTGATCACAGAGGACTGTATTAAAGATGGAACAAGGTCAAATTACAAGTTTATATTAGTTAGTTGGTTTTTCACCTTTAAAATCTCTTCCTCTTTCTTTAAATCTGGTCTTTCACCACATTTTCTCAGTCTGTACAACAGACTCTGGATCAGCTGTTCTGCAGATACTCCTGTCACGTCTGAAAACTCAGGAAGGTCCTCAAATGCAACCAGAGATAACCAGCTCACCAGGAGCAGAGGCGTCTCTGTAGCCAGTGATAAGTGCTTCTGGATCAGAGAGAGCATCCTCCTGTGGATGGAAAATGAAATAATTCAGTAAATCTGATCGACACTTCAGGGAAATAAAGAAAGCTACGATGGGTTTGAGACAGACTCACTTTCTTTTGTCCGGCAAGAACTTGACAGTCTCTCTGAATCCACTGAAACTGATGCTTTGTAGTCCAGACCAGTTCTCTTCTTCAACAGTGGGACCCAGTTTCATTGCATCAGCTCCAGGCTGTCTGAGTCTGAAGAGGAGAGGAACGAGCAGGACGACCTCTGCCACCTTGTCCTGGGCACAGCGGTTTATCAGACCCACCACAGTGCTGAGGGGGAAACCGAACCATGTGAGGATACAAGCTCAAATGTCAACACCTCAATCAGCACACCAAGATAATGTTTAAAGATGAAGGTTAACTTAACTTAGAAGTGGAGTTTAATTTAATTTCGTTTTTAAAGTAATTAAAGCCTTTGAATTGCTATGCTGCTTTTTTATTAGTCCATAAAATGTAGCAAACAGCAACATCTATTTCACATCAATTAGATGGATTTTTCTTAAACAAACAAACAAAACGTTTGTCAGTGAGAAACTGTTGTCTAACCAGGCCAAGAATTACTTTTCTTAAAGATTGTAAAAACCTACTGTTGTGTGAAACAACTCTGCAACCCATCCAGGTTTTTGTTGTCCAGTGCAGACTGTGAGACCAGCAGACACAGCTCAGCCCAGCCTTTAACTCCAAGGTTAATGCTACAACTTTGGGTAACCATGAAAACAGAAAGCCCCAGAACGAGAGGACTAGTGTCCCTGCAGGAGCTCGGGAGCTTCTCCTTCGGCTCTCCTTTTAAGATCTGGAGCAAGTTCTCTGAAATCAACTCTGACACCTGAAAATAAAATCATGTATTAATGGTGGTTTATAGAAGCTACTGTAGATAATTTCTACTTTGATTTTTTTGTCCTTTTGCTGAACACACCTGGACCTGAGGTGGATGTGAATTGTCTGGGTATGCCATCCAAGTGTGAGCAGAACTGAGACTCTGCGTAAAATACTTCAAACTTTGACACAAGCTCTCAGTGCTCTGTTTATCTGACGGAGTCCATTTCTGGAAGATTCTGTTCAGCAGAGTTGTAGCTGAGGACTGCCAGGCATTTGAAATCTCCACACCTTTTGTGTTCTTCCAGCCAATCATGTGGAGACCTTTTTGCCAAACACTTTGTGGTACATTGTTACGGCAAATGAATCCTTCATAAAGATGAAGCTCTGCATAAAACATTGACATGTGATCAGTTTATGAAGAAAGACTGGAACCAACACTGGTGGGCTGACATTAATATAGATGATAGATTTCCTTACCTTTAATGCTTGGGTTTAAAGGAATTTGAACACGCCTCATGGCCATTCCCCAAATCGCTTTATCTCGTTGATGTACACCATAGCAATAAGACCATACCACACCTCGTACTAAATCTCTTTCTTCAACACAGAGGCGTGCTTCCACCAGATAGCCTCCCTTTACTCCACTAAACATAAAACATTGAACAAGAGATTTCCATCCATGAGTAAATTCTCCACCCTTTTCCAACATGCTTTGCTTTAATCGTGTCCTTGAAGCTCTGGCTAGATCTACACTATAAAATCTACCCCATCATCTACATCCACAATTTTTCTTTTCTCATTCAGTTTCTTTGCTGACCATGAAGCTGCTTGCTAACCTCACTCTGTGAAGATGCAGCAGCTGTTACATGGAGTAAACACACTCACAGATATGAGCTCTGTGTGATTATTTCAGGACTGTGTCAGTAATAAAAAAAAAATTAAATAACTTTTGGGGTAATTTTGTACATGTTTCTGAAAAGTTCTTTAGTATTATTTTACTTATTACAACTGTCAATATTAAAATTAGGCCAAGCATTTGAGAAATGTTGCAAAGGCTCGATATGCAACTGAAGCATGCTTATATTCTGTGAATTACAGCTTGTACATATTTATAAATACTTACACAAAGTGTGTCAGTTCGAGGGGTAAATGCTCTTGTTCAAAACCCAGCACAAGCCTGTCGTGTTCTTGGTTGAATCTAAACGCTTTGTCCAGCACAGCGTAGATGTGAAAGGTGAACATAGGCACTCCGGGTGGAGGTCTCACTGGGCTTCGATCACTGTGAGTGAAAAAGATAAACGTTTAAATATGAGCTTTAGCTCCAGAGTTTAAATAAACAGTTAAAATCAGTCTTACTGTGTGCTTTGGGATGTTTTTTCTGCCATGTTAGTGGCTGCCACAGTGGACTGTTTGTCACTCCCTCCCACTCCAGCTGCAGCTTTAGCATAAGACTTCTGTTTGGCACCTTCTTCAGTTTGAGATGCAACACCTGAACCTTCTGCAGAGGGATTCTCCTGTTTAGGCTTTGACTCCTTCTCGCTTCTTTGCTCCTTGGGTGGCTCTGATGATGATGATGATTCTCCTTCTGGATTTTGCTCTGATGGAGTCTGAACTGAGCTGTCTCCTTGCAGCTTGGGTCCAGGTGTGTGCTTGTTCTGATCTTCTTGCACCTCAGCAGCTTTCTCTGTGGCGGCTTGAGTCTTTTCACCCTTTCCCTCATCTTGTTTTGGCACAGGAAAGTCTGTCTGTGTTTCCTGATTCTTCTGAGTAACAACTCGAGTCTGTGTGAATTTATCTGGGCCTTTGAGCGTCCTTATTTGAGTCTGAGCTAGCACCATCTTTTCACCCTTTCCCTCGTCTTGTTTCGGCACAGGAAAGTCTGTCTGTGTTTCCTGATTCTTCTGTGTAACAACTGGAGTCTGTGTGAATTTATCTGGGCCTTTGAGCTTCCCTGTTTGAGTCTGAGCTTGCACCATCTTAGGATCTTTCTGTGGTTGTTCGCCGCTGTTTTCCCCTTTTTGCAAGTTATCTTCAGTCTGGGGAACCTCAGGCTGTGTTTTTAAAGACTCGCTGTCCTGAGTTTGGCTGCTTTTAGTCTCCATAGCCTTATTCTGATCCTTCTGTATGTTTTCACTTTTGACATCTGCCTCTCCCTTAGCATTTTTTCTTCTTCGATTTCTCCTTCTTCTCCTCTCCTTCTCTCGACTGTTCCTGCCGGGCTTTCCAGCTCCATGTTCCTGGAACACACATTAATTTATATATTTCACGACGGCTCAAACACCACTAACAGGCCCCTGAAAGCTGTTTGTTGTGACTGCATTTCTACCGTATTTGTCTTCCGTGGTCTTTTGGTTGCAGAATCCTCAGCTTCCTTGGTTTGCACCTGCTGCCCACTGGCACAGTGGGGGTGTCCTCCCCCCTCCTCCATCTGTAGAGACACCTTTCTCAGGTGAGCCCCTGCTCTGCGGGAACTGTCTTTAAATATAAAAATACAGGCACAGTTACAGCTTTTAATCCCTGTGAGGCTTACTATTCAGGTCAAGGTTGTTGCATTACAGTTAATAAAATTAGTGCAACTGGTCTTCTTTATAAGAGCAGAAATACCTTAAAAATACTGCACACAGCATATCATGGCACACACTCTGCAATGACTTCCTTTATAGTCATAAAAACACCCTATTAGGTTGCCTCATCTTATCAGCAGTACAAATGAATATGATAACAATTAATTTATGATAAAATGAAGTAGAACAGCAAATGACAGCATCATATTTTGACAAAATAGCGTCATAAAGTCTAATAAAAGGAGTAAAAACTACCAAAAAGTACCAGAGATGCACAAAAACAGGCTGAGAAGCGACTGTGGCATTAAAGGTAATAAGAATACAATAAAAATAGTCTAGTACGCTTGTTATTACTGGATAAAAGGACAAGAATGACCGTAAGATCTGAAATAACCAAGTGACATTTATTAAATAAAGACAAAATACATAAAGTTCATGATGTGCTTGCTTACCTGTTTGTATGTTAGCTTCGCAAGTCGTACACTAAAAATCTGCCAGACAAACATTTACTTAACTTCCTGACGGACCCGCCCACACACAGGGACCGTCCCCAAAGGTTCAGACTCACAACCCTACCCGCATCTCCCCATTATTGATCTAACATATACGTTTGTATTTGTAAAATATTACCCGGTTTTATAAAAATCCGTTTAGGTCAGTAGTTGGTTAGATAATGCAGTCTTTACAGATTCCTTCGTCTTGTTTCTGTAGGTAAAATCTTGAGAGTCCCTAAACCGGAAAGCAACCTTTTCAGTTTCGTTTCTGTGTGACTCTCTGCAAAGAAGAAACTTATGCCGCGTTCAGGTGATGATCGGAAGTTTCACTTTCAGTACCAAAACAAAGAAACCACAGCCACTGACATTATTACCGTGAATTACATCTATCTTTATTATGTTTTATTCTATAGTAAAAAAAAAAAAAAAAAAACTACTTCGTGACAAAAGCACAAGGTTTATTTTGAAGAAAAAGACAAAAATCACATCAAATATGTGTAATATATCCACATTATTCTCACTAAAGGATACTGCTGCTACTACTACTACTAATAGTATTTGACGTCACTTTTTAAAAAATGAATGGATGAATGGGTATTAATAACCATGGGTAAGTATTGTTCATAACAACTTTTATTTAATGAACCTGTGAACTTCCTGCATGTGTAGATAACTTGATTAAAATCCTGGTTAGGGGTTAAGTGAAGTAGCACTAAGGCTATTGGGCTCAATTAACTAGAAAAAATGCACAAACAAACAAACACAAAAGTGATCCAAACAATAATGCGCACCGATAAAACTAAGTAAAGAAGAATCAAAACTGAAACACCACCGATGCTGACTAATTGAAGATTGTTAGAAATCCTCAATCCTTGTAGCAAATAGGCTTTTATTTTGAAAGACCATAAGAAAACCATGTCATTATTATCATCATCATTATTATTAATATTAATATTAATATTATTGACCACAACAAGTTTAAATCCATTTTGTATTCAGTCAAATATGTCGAGATCGAAGTTGATTGAAAACCAAGTTCTCAATCAACTAAATCACTGTTTTGATCTCGGTGATGTTGGGGAGACATCTGCTGGTGAAGAAGAGTATAACAACTCCTCTGGAGGAAATAGTAATTTTCCATTTATTAAAAATTTGTTAGATGCTATAAGAAGCAGCATGTTGTGATTACTATGGACTGAACAAAACAGAAAGAGTGCCAACACAGTGCACTTTATTTATGTTCTTACTTTTGTGCTTTTGGTCCAACATCTGAGACTTTTTTGTGCAGATTCGTGTGGACTCAGTGTGGGCTTTCTTTGCTGTTATATTAACATGTGTGTTAACTCAAGCGTTAAGGTGTAAATTAAGTTTATGTTACAGTCTCTCCTTCTCAAGTCCAAGTTATAAATGTGATTTGCACCAGAAAACACAGTGAGGTGAAATATAAGACAAACATGTAACCCAGTCTCAGCCCAACATTAACAGTATGATGCTGTATCCTCAGTCCTGTGAGCCGGCAGGTTTCTTGATTCTCCGAATTATGACCCGGCTCCTCCTTCCACTGGGCCGACCTCCAGCACCATCCGCCTCCCCTGGCAGTGACCCTGGGGGTCGGGGTTCACCTCGGAGTGGTGCAGGGCTCCTCCCTAATCTCACATCGTCCACGAAAGCCTCCACTCCATCAAACTTGGTCGTGAGCTCAGCGAGACGCTCCTTCAGGGAGTTGAACTCTTTGTAAAGATCTCCCAGAGCTTCTGACAGAGGCTGGATCCTGAAAGAACACAAAGAAATTAAAGTGTTTTTTTCCTCTCCAACAGTTTCAGTTTTATATTCCTTCTCTGCGCCCTCTTTTTGTCTCTCCTCTTTCACCTCTTGGTTGTGGAAAGCAGTGTCCAAGTACATTAGTCCATGTAAGAAGAAGGCCCTGATGAGTTCATGGCCTCAGTCGCTACTTTGAAATCATACTGAATACCAAATGTTAATTTAAAAAAATAATTGTGGTCACATTTAGAAGAAAATAGATACAGATATAGAAAGATATACTTTCTATATCTGTGCAAACCTGCTCAAATTAAAGCTGACCTTTTAATGTTACAGTTATTCTTTACATTTTGACTGATGCGCAAAGCCCGAACACCCAGACTGATGTAACTGTGCCGCAGGAGACTTAGAAAAGGCCCTAAAACAGAAAACCTCACCTGCCATAGTCGGGCAGCACAGTGTTGTGGTCATGCAGCAGCAGATCTTTGACCTGCGTCATGATGGCGTATTTCCAGTTGTCTAAAACCAGCGTGAGGTTGGCACATCCTCTGGTGTTCACTCTCTCTGCTGCAGGTGAGCAAGCCAGGAAAACAAACTTTATTATTTTCTGCTTTTGGAATTATTACATCAGCAACAACTGTACTGTACTACATGACTTCATTCATACAGGTATCATGAATTATTGTAACCTTGTAGAAAAAAGTAAAAGTAGTAAAAAAAAGAGGGAGGGAGAGTGGTGGGGAAGTCAGTGCAGAGCTGCAACTAATAATAGTTTTCATAGACTGTGGATGAGTTTCTCTATAAACTGGCTGGTGTGTAAAACTTGCCATGGGTGTAGATTTTAGTGGAGACGCGGATCTCCCAGGAATTATAAAACATGTTTGAAAATGAAGGAAGCAGATGAACATCAGGGGAAGGTCTTTTCTCTTCAACAGCACTTCTTTTTTTAAAATAACATACAAACTTTAAGTTCACAGAACCAATGAATCTGAGCCACAATAAAAGAGAACGAGCTCCAGTGCTAGGAATTTCTTTTTTCGTAAAACGTCTGAGTCACTGCTTCTTCAGAATAGAAAGGTTTTTGATAACTAATCCTTAACATTAGTTAGGTAGATGAGATTCTTCTTAAAAACACACAGAATCACAAAGATGCTTGAAATCCTGTTGAAAAACACCCGAGCTGCTGAATATAGCTGACAAACTGGAATCGATGATTTACCATTTACAACTTCCAGCAGATTACTTCAAAACAGAAAACAGGAAACCCTCTTGATGTGTAAACCTTCAGATCTGTTAACATTCACTCAGGATTACCAGGACAAACATTAAATGAAGAAAACTAAGAATAATTATTTGAAAACACTTCTGGTAACATTTATTCTAAGCATTATACATCTAAGAAATGTATTTATTTATTTGAAATTTATTTAGTCAGATTAAAAAAACAAAAACAAACAAAAAAGTAAAATGAGCTAAAGCTCTGCTGAAAGAATGACTTTTAAAAAAGACAGGAAACAAATCTTTTTGGCTAAATGCATAAATTATGGTAACTCAACTACCAGATTTGTATGTAAAAAGAGTTTATTTGAAACTAAACATTTTCAGATGCTTAACTATAAATATCTGAATTCAGTTTCATTTAAATGCTAATATTCTATATTTTAATGGTTATTTGTGCTCCAAAGTGTGATCAGGTTATGCTTAACATTCTATGGAAAATATAAATATAACCAGCAGTAGAGTTTTCCTCTCAAAAAGCTCCCTGTAACGCCGAGCTGATAACACTGAGCTGTTAAACTTGCCTTCATTCCTGTAATCCCACTCCGGTCTCCAGCTTGTTTTCTGTCTCTGAGCGATGCACAGAGCTGCAGACAACACGATCAGAACTCCAGCGATTCTCATCCTGATGAAAAAAAGCCCAACAACACACAAATGAACCCCTGAGAGCTCTCAGTCACCGAGTGTGAGGCCACAGGAAACCCACCTGTTCTGGCAGTCAGAGGTAAAACAAAGAGATCTGGATAAAACTGATGCTTTTTAATCTGAAGCAGAGGGAGGATCTTCAGTCCTCACTCCCATCAGCCGGAGCATCAT
Source organism: Diplotaxodon limnothrissa (assembly GCF_057381915.1). NCBI lineage: Eukaryota > Metazoa > Chordata > Actinopteri > Cichliformes > Cichlidae > Diplotaxodon > Diplotaxodon limnothrissa. The sequence goes on along the minus strand of NC_140603.1, from coordinate 29,687,641 downwards.
ATATCAGGATTTCACAGTGGAGGGAAACCTGCTTTCTATCTCTGTTAACTCTTACGTTTGAGGGGTCAAAATAACAGAAGAGGGTTGCATAACCTCAAGCTTAGAAACAATATTTAATGAGGCAGAAAATGTTGAGAGGAGGGAAACAAAACAGCATATGTAAAAATGTAAAAGCTGGAATATGATCTCAGTCCTTTGAGAGCTTCAGCGGAGCTCTTTGATGTTTTAAGGTCAACCTAAAAATTCCTGCTCTTCATCTGCTGTCCATGTGAGCTCACAGGAGACCAGCCAGACCCGGACCGCCTCCACAGGGTCTAATCATGGCAATTAAACAGTCACTTTATTAGCATTTTATCTGCATGTAAACATACCACTTCATATCATGGGAATTCACTGAGATGCCTTCATGGTGACATAAATATGTTTTAATGTGTGGAAATAATAAACCAGTTGATACCTAGTTATAAAATAACGTCTACAAAACAAATGTAAGACTAAATTATAAAGGCTGTTGTCCACAGGCCAGCAGACTCATGTTAATTCTTCACGAGCGCCATAGAGCAAGACATGGCTATCTTCCCAGGTCTGCCTTCAGGAGGGGCTCCCAGCGAAGTTCTCCTGCCTGGCTTCACTGACGGTTTTCCAGCAGTCACCAGTCATGCAGAAGTTGCAAAGGCCCGAGCTAGAAGGTAAAGCTTTCCATTTACCAGTAGACTGATGCTCTAACCCTCACATATGACCATGAGCTCTGAAAGAATGATGTCACAAATGAATTTAAAATTATTTTTCTCTGAAAATGTATGGTGTCACCGTTTCTTCATCTCGGGAGGCAGCTGAGGTGGTTCAGCATCTGATCAGGATGTAATACTTGGAGAAAACCTGTCATCTGGCCTGGGAGCACATCAGGATCACTGAGGTGTACGTGGAAAATGTTGCAGAGGAAAAAGATTCCTGAAAGGCTCTGGATAAGCCTGGTGCCACTGAAAAAAATGAAGCATAGATTCATCCTCCAGAGATCGATTTACGTTGAACCAGGCAGACCAACAAAGCAAAGACAGCATTTTTCCATCAACTCCTTTTTTATTGTTTCAAATCCAGGTCAACACCATACAACTTTCAGGGTCCTCAGTTAGCTCTGTGGAAAGTGAGGAACGGCTGCAAGTCCAAGAGCATGCTTGCTCAGCAAACGGCCCCCGGGTCAATACAAAAGGAAAAGGTCACCGCTGTCTGTCAGCATGACATCAGAGAAATCACGCTCAGGAGGGGCGATAATGATACCACCGGGCAAAAAGAAAAGAACTCAATCTACAACTAAAAATATATCCTCACTCCATCAATGGAATTACCGTCTTACAAAGAAGCACACGTCTCATAAATAGCAGGAATCTGGCGCCCACGACTCGTCCTCTGACCTGAAGAGCCCTATTTTCAAAAGCTGCAGTTCAACTCTACAGTACTGATTACTGATTTCATTAATGTGGACCATTGTTGGGGCAAAAAAAAAAGTGTTGGGGTGGGGAAAAAAGAAACACCCAAACTAAACCTAATAAGGTGGCAACAAAAGATGGACGGAGCTTATGGCCATAGAAGCGCTGCCTTAAACCTGCATTCTCTGTAATGGCCAGCAGGGGGCGACTCAGAAAGACTTCCATATATATAGAAGCTCCATGGATCTAAAACCTGATTAAGCAGTTTTCTGCTGATTGTTTGAGGTCTTCTTGAACACGTGATGCTCATTTAGGAAGTTTTGTTTGTTATTAGAGTCACAAACAGATTACACAAGTCCCTTTCAGTTTCCAGATGCAAATGTTGCAGCAGAGGAGACCCTCAGCTGGGACTTAAATATTGCGGCTAGGTCCATCTTTTATGTACAGTCTGAAGATGGTGTACATTAGCTACTGTGCAGCTTTATGGTGTTTGTGTCCCTTTTTAATGCATTAAACAGGTCAAAACATCCAGAAGTACTAGAAAAATGCAAAGTCGTGAAAGCTAACGTTGGCCACATGTGTCAAACTCCCCAAAATTCCCTTTAAACAACACTATTAACAAAAAACATCAGTTGGTTTTGTTTTTTTGCTTAGATGTTAGAGAAGATTTGAGCACCGCATGTTCACCAGAACAAAGGAGGGTTTTTTTTCTTATGATGCTATGTCTTGGTCCCAATATTTGATGCAGAAATAAAATTGAAAACTATCGTCATAAATCAGCGATGGTCAGATTTTTAAGGGTATTTTTAACAGGTACTGGGAATTTTCCGAGCGCCACAAACTTCCCTTTACTTCCACAGATCCTCTTTTACAGCCGATATCTCTGCCGGTGTAAGCAGGTAAAATACAGGTGGACTGATTTCAAAAATCACTAATACACCCAAAGCTTTTCCTGCTATAATACTGCAAAGTAATTTGCTGTAAATTGGATGAACAGACTCTGGGTTTAACGTGGATTTTGGGAGGTGGTGCCATCTAGTTTGCAGGTTTAAATTGGGTGTTTCTCCCCCCCCCCCGTGTTCACCTGCGACCCCTCGCACACAGAGTGATTAAGAAGAAAAGAAAACCTGCAGGGGACCATCAGTGGAGGAACATCAGTTCTGCCCTGGCTGGCAGGCAGGGAGGTGAAAGTGGCGAGCACCGGTTGTTTCTAAAGCACCTCACGGATGATACTCTGCGAGTCGGTGAAGAGAACGATGAAGGCGGGTGGTTGTCCTGGGGATGTAGTTTAACAGAGACACAGAACATACAGCTGATAAAATAAGAAGCTACATATTGTGCCTGCTCGAGTTCAAACCACCAAATTCAAACGCTACAAAAAACCAGCAACACAAAAAAACAACTTTAGGCTCATTCAAAAAAAAAAGGGCGATCATCACCAACGTGTTCGATCAGAGGAGGGCGTCTTTTCAAATTTAATACTGAAAATAGAAACTCTATTTAAGTGGGATTACTCTGCAGCTCGTAGCATTTCCAGGTCTGAGCTTTGACTGATGATTGTACTTTAAGGGGCTCATCAAAGAGACCTATGAAAACCTGACGGAGCCGAGCCCACTCTGAAGATTCAAAATGTTAAAGTATACGCTACAATCTGATAAAAAACCAAAAAAGAAAAATGCTTAATTAAATTAACAGTATCAACTCTTAAATGTATTTATACACAGCAAGATTTTCCAGAAGACATGTGACAGTGAGCGGGGCACTGGTGTGAGAAAAAATCCAAACACTCGAGTCTTCGCTGTTGTCCTGAGTCACAGCAGGATGTTTGAGCCGAGGAGGGCGGCGGGATTATTTGAGTGAAAGGGGTCTCAGCCACAGAGTGCTTTATCTAAAATGTATTCTGCCTCTCAGAAAAGCAACAGTGTGAAGGGATACAAACCAAAAAAAAAACTCTGATTCAACTTTATTTTGACTCAGTGAAATTGATGTAAACGAGCAAATCCCACTGCACGTCACAGCAGCCTGTGAGATGGGAAGGGCAGAGGCTTCGACGTGAGGCGAGAAAAGAAAAGATCGCTGACGCCGTCAGAGTCTCGCAGCTGGTCCTGGTGCAGTGACTGAGCTCGATCGGTGAAGGGTGTGGAAGCAGGGCCGAGGGCGAAGGGTTTTAACTGCGGGGCAGGCTGCACATTTCACAGTGCTCAGTGCCGGGCTGGTTCATGAAGGTACAGTGGAGGCAGGACCACATGGCGGAGGAGGAGGCAGGAACCGAGGGGCCGCCCATGGCCCCGTAATCCAGAGAGCTGGAGGGCTGCCCACCCACTGTACCTGGAAGGACAGCAGAGGAAAAACAGGATATTACCACAGTGAAGAGTAGAAGTGGTTTTATGCAGCAGCCTCTCTGGGAAGATATGCCGCCATCTTTTCTCTGATCAACAGCTGAGTGGACCTACACCTTTATGAGCATTCCCACTACAGGAAGCTACTCTGCAGGGACTTCTTTCAGGGTGATTTTCAGGGGCTGATTGGTTAATCCGATCATGCTCATGGTGGCACCAGCAGTCTATTTAAACTAGTATTAAAATAAAACTTTCTACAGATGTTTAGATGCATTTCACATTTCCTGCACAAAGGCAGAGTAACACACAGTCAACATCCTCCTAGAAACACATCTGTCCTCTCACTCTTAAAGCATCTTATAATTAACTTGTCACTTGAAATAAGGTTAAAAAAGCTACCACCATCTTTGCTGTTTCTTCTCCTACAGACTTCCATTCAGGATTCTTTCAGTAATAAGTGGATATAAGTGAGTCAGCTGAACAGCTGAAACAGTATCCAGATATAACATCTGTTTGGTTCTTTACTCCCTGTTTTTAAACTGAAACCTAAGTCTTGTCTATAGATGTTAAAAAAATTAACAAGAACACCAAGATAAGGAGTTACAAGCTAACTTAGTATTAACAGGGCGTCACCTTAGACACAGCTTGTAATACACTGGTGGAAACCTGGAAAATTACAGGTGGTAACGGTGGAGAGGTCACAAGCAGGCAGAGTTTATTTCTGTGGTCTGCTGAGTTAAATAATCCCCAATAATCTGTTTACTAATGAGCTCAAATCAGCAGCACACACCATCTGAGTGATTTTCCACTTTATAGAAATGTCTGCAGCTTCTTTCCTCCTGCTGCAGTTCAAAGTCAGTCCAGAGACACATTCGTTTTTTAACCATAGTAAATTATTCATATTTATTAGTAATATTTAATACCAACCATATCAAACACACGTGTGATCGAACATTTTTTGTGCAGTCATGGTTTATTTGAGGCGCTCTTTAGAAAGAGCATGTAAGCTTAATAATGAGCTGCAGTTTAACATGGTGGAGTCTATCTGCAGGAAAAGACTCACCCGGGAGGCAGCTGGTTATGTTGCTATATATTTATGGTTATGTGCAGATGAGAACCTTATGAAATGTACCATCAAGACACCAAGTTTACAGGCCGTCAAAAACAGAATTTAAATCTGTGGTTCATATAAAAACCTGACTTACTGCACAGCTGCTCGATGGTGGCCCACTGCTCAGACTTCTTCCAGGTCTGTGCCAGATCCTCATTAGAAGTCTTCACTGCTTCAAGTAGCAGCCCGATGCTGTCCTGCAGATACAAACACAAGCTTTCATCTATCTGCTGAAAATTATTCAAGATGCTGAGGAGTTAAAAGCAAAAACAGTACACCAGAGAGTTTATGTTTGGCAAGTCTGTGCTTTATGTAGGACATCCAAATCTGATCAAGCGGTTCATTACAGAAAAACAATGTTTGCGACCGTCGTGATGGGCCGGTTTGAAAATGAGCAGAAAGGTCTGAGTGAAAACATCCTTGGAGGAGTAACTACTTCCAGACTGGAGAAGAATGCGGTCCAACCCATCATCTGCATTACAAATGGGAAACAAATGAAAACCTGAAAGCGTCAAGGCTTTGAACTTACTCTCAGAGGCATGACTTCATTGGTGACGAGGAAGAGGAGAAGATGAAAGTCTGACACGATGTTCAGGAATGATGTGGAGGTGCACTGAGACAGGTATGTGGCTAAACTGTGAAAATCCTGCAAACAAACAAGAAAAACAAGATGAATTATTAAACCACACCTTCACAGTCAGTCACTCAGGCATGTCCACACAGTTTCCAGCATGGCTGCTATTTTTAAATTCACTGTCTGAGAGTTCCTTTCTAAACACTTATGCCGTGCACTCTGTGATTTTACCACAACACGGGAGATGAAGAGTGTTTTCAGCTATTGGATTTTGTTGTTCCCTGCTTGCCCACAACCTCCACTGTGGGTTGTCTGGAATGCCAGATTTGTGATGGATTCTTCAGTGTCTCTGCTATCTGTAGAAGATAGCCACACTACGGACGGACGAGCGACTGTCTTTATGCATTAACGTGAAAACAGTACAAAGACGAAGGGGATGAGAGATAAGTTAAATTTCCAAACACCCATTTCCCAAACTGGGACCATCAATCCTCTCCTTAAACCAAATACTTTGATGGCCTTTTTATACCTTGTTGAATCGGATGAGGGAAATACAAGCTCATGCTGACAGTACTTACCTGTGTCTCTCCAAGAATATCCCGGTTTTCAATGGGAAAGCGTTGCGAAGAAGAAAAGGTATATTGGGGGTCCTTTGGAAAAGTTGTGGTTATCTGCGAAGAAAATAATATTTCTCTATACAAGTTTTCCGGAAATTTAGTGTCAGAATATAGTTTGCTGCACTAAAGTAACAAAAAGTATTATTAAAAATACTCACATCTATAAGAAGATACTCCACGGGAAGAGGTCGAGCTAGAAACGTGACATCATTTCCAAATTTGTCTTTGTCCTGTTGGATGTGAAAATCAGACAAATCAATCTCAACATCTGGATGAGCTGATAAGTAACATCTAACCCCAAAATAAGTACCTAATATTTATTTTTTTCTTAAACATGCACACTTCATCACATCAGAGCTTTTTTTATACGCCATCTCACCTTATAGAAGACGTCTGGTACATACTGCTCAGGGCTAGACTCTTGAGCGTAGCCCAGCTCGGGAGCGTCTTTGCAGGGCAGTAGGCACTCGTCTCTCACCAGAGCCATGCACTGATTGGACACCTGATATCCTTCAAAGTGCACCTGGTTATCTGGACCACCTGCACATAAAACAGCACAGAGAAATATAAATAAATAATAATAAATAAATAATAACCACTCGCCGAAAAACAAAAATATTATTTCCATTGCAAATAAATTAAGGATGGTGATGATTTTAAAACTAGTCTTGCAAAGGCAACTGCCAGTCACTAACAAAGGCCCACGTTAGGAGAGCTGTGCAACAATCACAAGACTATCAAGAGAGCCAAAGACAGCAGTGACATGTGATGTGCTGTATAAAGTGGATCAGGTGATCAGGGATCCTGAGATAAGCCAACCATCAATAATCCACAGGTTCCCCTGAGAACCTTAAGCGTTTCACCCTTTGTCAGTAGATGTTGCTAACTGAATGCTCGATTTTTTAGTCACCTTAGCAGCTCAAGCTGAACTAAACAAAGTGATTTTGAGCTGTTTAAGTTCTCCTTAAATAGCTTTCTATTCATCCAGTTTACCACAAAATGTAATCTTTGACAAAGCCAGAATAAAGTCAATCTTAATAAGCAAGGACAACCTGATGAGAAGTTAAAAATATCAACAGAGAAATCATGCACACTGCAATAACACTATAGTGTGTAAAACACTGAGTGTGTAAAGTCTGTTTAGCATTACACATGCAAGTGATTTACAAACAGTAAAACAGATGGACTTCGCCCCTGCTTGCTGCGAGATGCGTAGCCATGACATCAGCTTTGGCTGCCGGGGCCTCACTCATGCAAATAAAAGTGTTGAGGTCACTGCTGGGTGTTTTCTTGGAACAAATACAAAAGGCGGTGAAAACATTCATGCCTGATCCCGCACAACGTCTGGCTCCTCTGGCTTCAAATGGACGCACATGTTTTAAGTCGTAGTTTAACACTTGACAGACCTTACAGTAAAGCTGTAAACTGAACACCTAAACCAGTTTCCTTAAGATTGTAAGAGTTCTATGGATATATGAAAGGAGAGGCTACAACATGCTGAGTGTTGCATTCTGGGATGTGCAGATTAATGAATGATTTAAGTCTGTTTAGATCAGGGGGTGGGGAACTCCAGGCTTCGAGGGCTGGTGTCCTGCAGGTTTTAGATCTCACCCAGGGTCAACACACCTGAATCAAATGATTAGTTCATTACCAGGCCTCTGGAGAACTTCAAGACATGTTGAGGAGGTCATTTAGCCATTTAAATAAGCTGTGTTGGATCAAGGACACATCTAAAACCTGCAGGACACCGACCCTCGATGTCTGGAGTTGGACACCCTGTATTAGACTGACCCAAATAAATTGTCAAGCAGGTTTCTAGGCTTGAGGTAATCTGTGATTGAACCACAAACTTAACTATACCCAGAGTTGCACCAAATCACTTTTTTTTAGCCTGCTGAAGTGTGACCTGCAGATACTGAATGTTTTTCTAAAGTCTATAACCGACAGCAGATACAAACAAAAAGAAATGATTAAACTTTACGACTTCCCCCAAACTGCAGTACGCTACTGGCTCTGACGGAAACAGCTCAAAAATAAAGGGCTCTGCTATTTGAAAAACATACAAATACGAAATAAAAATCCAGTTGCATGAGTTGCTGTGTGCCCACCTTTACCTGAAATATTTTTCTACAGGTGTGGTAGATTTATATGACCAAAAAAAAAAAAGGTTATCTACCTGCGTAATTGTCCAGTATGTTTATAACTTCAGCAGATAAGAGGACATCGACCCCCTTCTGCTTTTCACTACATAATTTTCCATGTTAACGACAAGTTAGGGTGTGACATGAGGATTTGATGCCACTGTGTTCCCATTGGAAAAGCCAAAAGGACATTTTGGGAAGAGATGCTTTTTTGTGGTTTATGATCAAGTAACCATGCCTGCATTGATAAAGTAATGAAGAAAATGTTCCCCTGTTTCTCATTCATAAACCACTCACAAGAAAAAAAAAAGGAACAGTACCAACCTGTCGCGACCACAGTCACAAATTTGGATCCAAAGTGTCCGTCTCGAGAAAGTCTGCAGGGGTTTGAATGTTCATTCTGGAAGTATCCCGCTGTGATGCACTCCTCCGCGCTCAGGTAATACGAGTCCTAACACAAGTAAGGACATTAAGGATACACAGAGGAAAACACCACAATTAAGACTAACAGATCATCTTTGAGTCAGATGGATCCTCACGCTGTTTCTCGAGTAGCGGACGGTGCCTATCCTCGTATCCTCAGACAGCAGGTCCGTGAAGATCCACCCCACCTGCAGAACAAGCAAACATAATAATGTCCACTCATAAGATTATCTGCTCGAATATTCAGCGATTTTACATGATGTAACAAAACTATAAGTTAAACTCAATTCTCAAAGTTTCATCTTTTTATCCAAATGGAACAAAAACAGCCCTTAGATAAACAAAAACCACAAGACACCAGGTGATATGCAAAAAACACATACACATGCAAGGATTAACATCACTGCATACGCCCGAGTCTTGAAGTTTAAAAATATTTTTGTGCTTCTTCAACCTTTCAAAATAAATTTGTATTTCTCAATACTCCAAATATCCCTGCATGATTTTCTCCCACCACACTAACACATCATTACAGCAACAGCATGCGTCTCCCCATCGCTGTTCCCGTTTTACACGTGAAGGTCACCGTGCTTCACAGTACCAAACACATGATGTGTGAGCCACTAAACAGTGGTGACAGATGACTGACAGCTCCAAACACCGAGCTACACCTGATTGGACATACGCCTGCCTGTGCTGTGCCCTCTGAGATATCAGACTGAAACCAAGCTCCATAGAAAGCTTTCTATTAACTTACCACCACGATTACAAAAATAGCCCAATATGAGCTAAAAACAGTGCAGAGAAAGGTATTTTTGAAACTGTCATTAAAAATAATCCATTTCATGACTTTCATTATTTTACTGTCATGTTTTTAATCTTAGGCTGACCTCTGACAGGCCTTACAGATGTTATTTAATTAAAGAGATTTTCATAGAAAATCTGCAGCTTTAACTGAAGAAGTGCTGGAGTCAAGAGGGTGGGTGGGGATAGAGATCACAATAGCCAAACTAACTCGACTTCTGGGGGACAATTGTGGTCAGGCATGTTATGTACTGCCTGTTTTGAGTACACCCTTAAGTTTCATGTCAGATTTTTCTCCCTGGTCATCCATGCCCCACTTGCAGCAACAGGCTAATCAGGGTCATTTAGGTGTCTTGAGCTCTCTGACAGACTCCAACTCGACACTGACAGTAGTCCCTTTAGTAGCTGGAAGGCCACTCTACCAGGAGAACTAGTACTGAGCACAGTAAAGCTGCAAAGCAGAACAAGGACGTCTGCCAGCTGCAGCCTAAGTGGTGGAGTTGGAATCCATTCACTGGATTAACGTCTGACTGTAGAGGCATCTATTTTTTGTATATATGTGCATGCATATAGTTCTGCCTGTATGCAAACATGAAAGCAATGTGAGGTCAAACAGAGCACTGAGGGGAAATCAAACCCAACCTTGCACATGCCCAGTTTGGCAGCAATCTCGTCCACGGCTGCAGCTTTGGGATCATCCAACAGTTCCAGGCTGTTCTGGGTGGCATTCTGAAACACAGCCGAGAAAAACAGCATAGTTTTAAATGCAGTTAATGCTCAGTGAGGACTTTAACCTTATTGAGCAAATAAACTAAGACACAATTTCACTTGCAGAGCAGAATCAGGCAGCAATACGCTCAGTGAGAATGTCCCACCTGTGGGGGTTCGTAGATGGCAGCCACTTCCGCTCTGATGCCCAGGGGGATGTCTGTGTGCTCCGTGTATCTGCCGTACAAGTACCCCATCCTCTGACTGCCCGTCTTCCTCCAGAAGTCCAAGAAGCGGTCAGCAATGGTGTGGTTCTCAAACATGATGTTGTCTACATGTCTGTATTTCTGGGGGGGGGAAAGAAAAACTACATTCACATACACGGTGTGATACTCAGGACTGTTGTTTGGTTTTTTTAGACATGGATCAAGTTTCTTTGAAGATGTGGAAGCAGCCGCTCAGGAGGAGTCTGCATGCTAAAATATACTTGGGGATTAAATTCCCAGTGTTGCTCAGCACTTTGTACTGAAGCTAACTGTAATGTACACCTGCCATTTAATGCGCCTGAAACTTTTACTGTGATCTAAATTATTAACAGGGACAGAAAACATTACAAATGTGTGCAGTATTAAGCAAATAGGCACATTTTCAGTAAAACAGCTGCAGAGTAATCCAATCCATTCATTTTCTAAACCACTTCAGGGTTCTGGAGCTCATTCCATCTTTCATATGGTGAAATATGGAGTACTCCCAGGACAGGAAGGTTCGCTTCAAGTATTTTCGGTGTCATATTTGCTGATAAAAGAAGTAAACGAATATTTCTCCCAACACTTGTTACCGTGACATACCTGTCTGTTCAATGTGATGGCACTCGGCTGGCACTTGGTGCAGATGCCTTCCGGCCAGGGAGGGTGACCCTCGCAGCCTGACTTTATCTTACAGCTGATGTTCTCCAGAGCAGCAAACTTCCCCCTGCAGGAGATCAGAACAGTGTCAGAGTCTGACATTATGAGCAACCAAACTGGAAAATTAAAAACAGCTCCTCACTTATCAGCGCCACCCGTCAGCTTGCGAAGGTATGCGTGGAATGACATGTGCTTCACTGGTGGGTCGAGGTGATTCAGGTAGTCTTCGTCAAAAGGCTGGAATCAGAAGAAACATGCTTTATAGCCCTAACATTCATCATTTAAGAAACAAAGCACAGGAATGAAATATCTTACCTCTAGCGGTACACAGTGCACACACTTCCCAAGGGCACCATGGCGACATCTGGAACAAGAAAAGAATGATTAGGTATCCAACATCTGCACTGAGGTCAGATGTGTGCAGCTGGTCCTCTTCCTTACAGCTGCGGATCTCTGTTTCTGTAGATCTTGCCATCTTGCTTGGCCAGATACTGATCGATCTCATCTTCCTGGACCTGGGGCGCTGAAAAGGACCGGGGGATCATGGAGGACGAAGAAGAGGACGAGACGGATGGTAGTGACGAAGATGTGTGAGGGGTGGCCGTGTCCATAACCTCCCCGGAGGAGGTGGAGGATTCTGAAGGGAACAAAAACAACATGTCCCCATGCCTACAAAACACGAGAGAGAAGAATAAGATGATTAAAGCTGTGGAGGTCGACAAAGAAGACAGTATTTCTGGGAACCAACACTCCCCGGAGAGGCAAGAGTGAAATTCAGACTCTAATTAAAGGTTAAAGTCTGTTTGTTTCTACTTACTTGATCTTAAGAAGGCTGAGGGTTTTGTTCTGGGATACGAGCTCTCCGGTTTTGTTGCGGTTCAGATAAACCGAAAACCCATTAGAGTTGAACCCAAATTCTTTGGCCACCTGTGGGAGAAGCAGATACCGGATTTTGACAAGAATATCGATACGACACACATTTCATATAGCCTGGAACAAAAACATTGATAGCCATCAAGACACTTTAAATTCATCATTAAGCATAAACGTCAAAGCCTTGTGCTGCCGGGAGTGAATTCTTATCACATGTGCTGGTTCTTGTGTAAAGACAGTTTGCTCTTGAAAAGATACCAATCACTCAAAGCAGATTAGCAAAGAGCGTCAGCCTGGAGGAACACCTCTTTATGGTTGGCACTCTGAGCGGATCGAACAGGAGGGTCTCCCTCGTAGCACTTTTACATCACATCATGTAACTGTAATACACTCAGTGGGATGCTGATCATTTCCCTGTGTGGGCCTTTTTTCCACATACATGCATTTTAAGATCTGATAAAGAGGCTTTAGACAGAACCAAAGGAAACTTCCACAAATCCAAATAGTTGACTCTAACCTGTACTGATGGTAAAAAAAAAACAAAAAACCCCAAAAACTTACATATTGGGTTGTGTGAAAAAAAAAAAACAAGTTATTTTTGGTATTCTGTGTCATTCTATAAACACTGTTTTACTTGAGACATGTTGCGCTGCATATTTTGCACCTTGTTACGTTTACTAGTTACAGACAGAGGAGAAAAATACTGACTTCAAATCTGATTAGTCTTTAATGGCTCTCTTACATGAAATATACTGAACTGATAACTGGATTTCACTAGAATTTTGCTAAACACCAATATTTTATTTCCTCACTTTGAGGAAGAAAGTGGCATTGATCCGGTGCACTCCAGAACTCTACACCTATGTCTGAAAAGTACTATGTCCACACTAATAAAATTAGCAGAGAACAGAAGAGCAGTGAGAAGCATAGAGTAGAGCTGGGCGATATATCGAGTTTTTAAAAAATATCGATATATTTTTATACGAGATATAAGATGTGACAATATCCTTTATATCGATATAGTCTATGTTACGTTATAATTATACTTGCGGAGCCGCAAGTTTGCCTCTCTTTCGTCCACTTTCGTCTTTACGCAACGTTACTCGGCCTCGCCTCTCCTTCACTGAACACAACTCCCCCTCCTCCCCCATCGCTTCACCTGCAGGAAGCGACAAGATGGACACGGCAAATCCGTTAACGAGTTACTGCGCATCGCCCCGTGCGTGGGGCTGGACGGCGTCAACGTGTTAGCTAGCTAACCACGCTAACGAGCTAACCACGCTAACGCCATGCAGCCCAAAGGTGCTGCACGGACTAAAATCCTTTCATTTTCTCAAAAGTTGACAGCGCGCCTTATGTATGAATTCTGGTTGTGCTTGATGGCCGCGAACCGATTTTATGTGGAACACAGCGCTCAGCAATCTGTCAAAAAATGTTTTAGTACGACTTTGGTAAGCTACGGAGCTGCAGCGCTTGATGGATTGTCGGAGCATTACGGCTGAGCCTCGCGGAGTGATACGTACTGTGCTTCAACGTAATATTACCTTACTGTGTATAAGGACCATAAATGGCACCTGTTAAGAGACGTGGTTGCGAAGCGGATTTCAAACTCCAGGTTGTCAGTCACGCAGTACAAGTTGGGAACAGAGCAGCTGTGAAATCTGTCCTTGTTATAGTGCTCGTCTTTTAGTTTACATTTTGACTGCACATTTGTGAGCTTTTTGTTATGCACAAAAACAACATTGTTTTCTTTTATTTATGGAGCATTATTATTTAATAAATGCTCATAATTTATTTTTGAGTAAATTTTATGTACATCTGCTCTATGTTAATAAAAGTGCCTGTGTGACATCTGGGACACAGCTTTGACTAAGAACTCTCTTTTTGTTCTTACTTTATGGCTTTAAAAAAAAAATATCGAGATATATATCTTATATCGCCATCCAGCTAAAAAATATCGAGATATGAATTTTGGGTCATATCGCCCAGCCCTAGCATAGAGGTTGTCTGGGGATCACTTTTCTCATGACACACCAAAAGAACAGCGTAAGATCTCATCACTATGGGAAAAGTACACAATCAGACATTGTTTTCAGCTCCTCTCTTTTCTGTCTGGCTCATAGCTGCATTTCAGTACGGAGTGAAAACTTTCCATTGAATTGCAAGCTACACAGTCCTGCCTTAACAAATGCATTTTGATGAGGTGCTGCTGCAGTGCTCTGTCTGCGTTATATGCTTCTATTTTAGGCTTTTCATAGACAGTGATTAAAATGCAAATGTAATTATTTCCCATCCTCATGTGTAAAATTGAAGCATAACAGAGAAAATTTACCCAGAAACAGAGGGGAAAGTGGCTCTTAAGTCCTTTGGTAAGTGAGACTTGTATAACTTGGGAGTAATACCATTGGTCAGCTTTACTATAAGTCTTACGGTGCCTTATTCTTACCTCACACTGTATTTTACCACGTTTGTTGTCAATTTGCTAAAACTTCCTATTTTTGCTTTGCTGACTCTTGTCACCTGAATACCTGATATTTTACCAATCAAGCAGATCACTTCATTTTTTATTGTCATTTCACCGGCTTCTGTCCTTTTTGGTAAAGAAGGTCTTTAGATTTAAAGTTTTAACTTACAGTTCATGTTTGCAGGTCTTCAAATTCACATCTCTGAAGCCTGTTTGTGTCAGCCAAACTTCTTGAAACACCAAAGGGCGTTCACAGTCCTGCAGAGTTGGACTGACATCAGATTAGGAGTTGTCCAAATCTGATGTGAGTCCAGCTCAGCAGTGATTCACCACTGGTGCAAATGTTGGGTTCAACATTACCAGACAGCTGTAAATGGATACAGGAATTTCCTGTATTTTATGCACTAGATTTGGGGAAGTGGATTAAATTATTAACAGGCCTTCAGTAAAATTCAAGTCCTATAAAAAATAGATTATCTGCTTTTATCTGTGCCTTCTGTGATGTGAAGCAATGCCTGGACTCTAAAACATCAAACACAATCCACAAAAACGCACAGGAGCGGTGAAGGACCGACCTGCTCTGTTACTTCCTACACAGCTTCATGCATGTACAGGCACAAGAGGAAAAAAACAAAACAAAGCCCACACACAACACATAACACTCCTGTACTGATTGAAAGATAAAACATTTTCTAATCAATTTTCTTTGTGGAAAAAATAAGAGGCCTCCACAGGTTTTCAGTGTACTGTGGAAATAACGTACAGAAGGCTTGGATCCAGTTCTGGTGTGGAGGAAAGCAGAGAGTGGGAAATTCTTTGCTTTTTTGCCAGCACATGACCGATGTGACACAACAGATAAATATCAGCTACTGATGCGGATAAATGCCATCTTACTTGCTGATATGCCAATATCAGCTAATGACTATATTTGGTTCATATATCAGTACATCCTTATGATTGACAGTATTAACATGACTAGCATATCATAGCCCTTTGGTTTAAAATGACCTGTTTTGAAGCATCAAGAATAACATTCCTGCTGTTTTGGCCACAAGTAACTGCATGTGATGGGTCTAATAACCACTGAGAGAGCTGATAATCTCCCCTTTTGAAACATGGTGTCACCAAACGGTCAAAACAAAAAGTTGCTTTTTTCCCAGATTTCTATTGGATCAAAGTCTTTTTGCAACTATACTGTGGCTTTCAGATAGCCTTTCATTCTTCCAGCCAGAAAACTGTGACCATTTTATTTTATGTCTATTATTCTTACTTAATTTTACAATGCATAGCAATTTAAAACAATGTGGCACCACTGTACCCTGAAGGCAGCAAACATGGGTAATCTTTGTGAACTGGAGATGAAGTGAGGGAGGGCGTGCAGATTAGGATGGTACTCTGAATTTTGTGACTTTTCAACTGCATGAGGACACGGTGTTACTACTTCCAGGAAAATAAATAATAAGGATGAGCTGACAAAGCCTTGAGGTGAAGGAGTGCTGGTGCCTGGCAGTTTATGGAAACACAAGCTACAGAAAATACCTGTTTCCCCTCCTTTACATCTGAAAAACCTGAGGACAACTGTTTTGAGCTCACTCTCCCTCATCTTCTCCCATGCCTTCGGAAACCCAAAGAGGTCATAAGCAGAACAGAATATGATGGCCCAGGCTTAGATGTTATTGTGTTTGTAACTGCTGGACAACTATTCACAGATCATTTTTCATTATCTTATGCAAACATCAAATAAAGCATACTATCTACAGCTGAATTAAAACTATAATGTGTTTAGAAGTCTTTAACTAAACTGTTTTCTTAGCTATCCAGTGGGTTTGTCAGCAGGGATCCTTATAAAAAGGCAGAATGGGGCTTAGGGAAGAAGACAGCAGCCATGACTAATTAAAATCCTGCATTGTTCAGAAGTCAGCCACCACCTTCATTTAAAGGCTGAACTGACCCCCTTATACTGGACTGCCAGGCCAAACTGATAAATCCTGAGGCTGGAAACCAGCCCTTAGAGCACAGAAGAAAACAAGATGCTTGAGTGCTGTTATATTTACCACATTACCTTCTTTAAAAAAGCAGCAGCTGTCTCCCTCTTTGTAGAAGGAATTTTTTTCATCCCTTCTGGGGACTGCACCCTGATGATCTAAAGGAGGGACAGAAATAAACCCACAATTCAGCCGTTACAGTACAAGCCCGAATCCATTGTAGCATTTCAAACACCTGTCAGTCAAAACCAGGACGCAGCTCCCCCCCTTTCTGCCCCCCTCCGGTGTCAGTGTCGGGGTATTATGACAACCGTGACAGTGCAGAAAGAAAAGTCGGGTTAACGTTAGCTCATCAATCTCTGGTTTTTAGCTGCAACATGACGATGTTGACATTGAACTACTCTGGAAAGCTGTCAGTGTGTACTGGCTCATTCACAGACTAACTAAATATCACTTTCGTGGTGAATGTGCAACATCACAGCTCCCATCGTTACCGAGCTATTCGTGTTACTGTCATGCTAAAGAGCTGAAAGAATATGCCAGTCATTTTAAGCCGGCCGTTATTGTCGCTCTCCCGTTAGCCAACAATGACTCTTTTCATTCGGATGTCGTCAGCTAGCCTACTAGCTATCATATTAGCCGGCTAGCTGAACAGGCCCTGGTCACTCTTAGCTCATGTTAGCTTGCTAATGCTAGCCAAGCTAATTCTGCTGCCTCATCACTCAGGAGTCCGGCTAACAGGCTAGCTAACGTTAGCCGGAGCCCACCCGCCGCTGTACTTACAATATTATCGGCCATGCTGCTCGGGTAGGTGCGCCCGGTAGATTTGGCTTTGTTAGTGGACAGACAGGGTCAAAACAAATATTCCGTAACGCTTTTGTATATGTGTGTGTGTGTCAGCGAAACTCCATCCCGCAACTCAAACACCGGGTGTTGCACACATTAGCGCCCCCAGCGATCCCACAGCGGAGCGACCACGGTCGAAACAAAGAAACTGAGCTGGAAACAAGGGTTCCACTTTTATTATTCTTTCTTTTTCTCCCGTCAGTGACTGCCTCCCACCTGAGCCCCCCCCCCCCCCCCCCCCCGAGTCAGATCCTTTTTAGTATTAAATATGCTGAAAGGTGGGATACAAAATCTTCCTGAGAACATTTTCAGAGATAGAGGCTCACTACAGCATGTTTGAGCCCTCCTTGTAAGTGCACAACGTTATCTTAATTTTATTCTGCTTTCTGAATTCTTAACAATAACTAACATTTTTCATTTAAAAAAATCACTATCATAAAATATGAAGCATTGTTTTAACATGTGGGATGGATAAAACTAGTGTCTGGTCTAAGATGATGAAAAGTAGCCCAAACCCTAAACTCTTTAACACTATGGCATGAAAATGTGGAATTTCTGGCTTTTAAAGCTTTTGTACAGTGTTTAAAGGGACAGGGCAGTAATTAAGCATTTGAAGGAGATGTGATGGACTGAGTAGTCAGTAATCAGATAATTTATATTCTGCTTAGTTTTTGCTGTTTTATGTCGCAGTTACTTTTAGTTTTTTTATTTGTAGGTTCAAAGGAGGGTGATTTTATGTTACTTACTGTACTTTCTGCAGCGTTTTGTACTCCAAACAAATACATACGAACAAACAAAGTTAAAAAAAATTACACAAAACATAAAAAATTTTCACGACAGGAAAATCTGAAGAAGCACATGAAAGTCCACATATAAGAAAAACTGCACAAAGTGTCTTTAACTGTGTGGTTTGTGTTGGTAAGCGACATGCAGGAAAACAAACGATCAGTTTTCCCTGATTTGGAGAAAGAAATATGTTTTTGTAAAAGGTTTTTAGAATGTTTAAAGAAGAAATGTGAGATATTTTTCTACCTTCCTATTAAAAAAATACCAGCTTTGTTTTGTCATATCTAAATAAGCTTGTATTTT
This sequence comes from Diplotaxodon limnothrissa, assembly GCF_057381915.1. NCBI lineage: Eukaryota > Metazoa > Chordata > Actinopteri > Cichliformes > Cichlidae > Diplotaxodon > Diplotaxodon limnothrissa. The sequence goes on along the minus strand of NC_140603.1, from coordinate 29,669,335 downwards.
AATATTTTAATGCTATAATACTTTCCACTGCCCTGGGTCAGACCAGAGGTTGTAATGGCAGAAATTAATTATTTAAATAGCTGTGCTTAAGGTGCGATCAGAAGTATCAGTAATGTGTTGATTTGCTGACACAGATTCCAATCGTGGGATCCAGAATCCAGACAAGTTTACAGATTTTATGTAATGTGTTTTTGTTTTTTTCTGGATTTTTCTAGATGATATTCTGTTTCTCTCCATTAAAATGAAAATTGCCATAAAACTTTTGCATGGAACAATCAGTGAGCTCATTACTGCTTCTGATGTTTGTTCTGATGTAGAGCAGTGGTCCAACTATGAATAATTATAGAAGGTGTAGTTTGGAAAATGTATTTGGAGTACAAATTTTATGATTGCAACATTACAACTGCATGTATGAACCTAAAGCTGGGGTCACTTTCTTCAATTGTATATAAATAAAAAAATAACATTTTATTTATAAAGCACCTTTCTAGACAGAGTCACAAAGTACTGCACATAAGATATCAGATAATAAATGGTAAAACAGACAATATAAAACAGGCAAAAATTAATCAAAAGCAGTTTTAAAAAGGTGAGTTTTGAGTTGTTTTTTAAAACAACTACTGAGTCCACAGTTCTTAAGGTTTGGGAGAGAGAGTTCCACAACCTAGGGGCCACAGTGGCAAAATCTTTATCACCCTTAGTTCTCATCTTAGTCTTTTTTTATAGCAAGTAAGCCCTGATCGGATGACCTCTGGGACCTGCCAGGGACATAGGGCTGTAGCAGATCAGAGATGTAGACTGGTGCCAGTCCATGCAAGGCTCTAAATGACCAGGATCTTAAAATGGGAAGGAAACCAGCGTACCCGAGGTAGCAATGGTGTCACATGTGAATAGCTGCAGCGTTTTGCACAGCCTGCAGACAATCCATATATAAATAAAATGAAGCCATCCCGGCAAGAAAAGATTCATTTTCTGTGGTGTGAAGATCATGCACTGCATGTTTTTCCTTTTCATATTTTTGTTACTTTATTATTATTATTTTTTTATGTATTCAGTGGTTTAAAGCGGAGTTAAAAAATGTCACTAATAACAGCGACATCTGGTGGATAATTGAAGGCAATACAACTTAAACATTGACGCGGCTTACTGTTTCAATCTCAGGTCATCAATAAAAGTTCTGAAAAGACTGCGTGTCCGTTTTTAATTTCTAATTAATAAATACATCATTGTCATACACTGAAATTAATTTTTTGTTGTTAACTTCAGTTAACAAGTTGTTGAGTCTTCAGTGTCGTCTCTGAATTAAATAGCTGGTAATAAAATGGTAAATTGGCTTTCAAGCAACTACCTTGTTCTAAATACTAACAAGACCGAGACCATGATCATAGCTCCTCCTGAGCTACATTCTAAAATCAGTCAGGTTCTTGCCTCTTTCTGTCCATCTGTCAAGTCAAATATTCGAAATCTTGGAGTAATATTTGACTCTTCTCTGGGCCTTGACTCTCATGTAAAATCTTTGTCTCGTTCCTGTTTCTATCATTTAAGAAACATGTCTAAACTGCGACATATGGTTTCCTCAGCTGAACTGGAAAAACTCATTCATGCATTTGTGTCATCACGCTTAGATTACTGTAATTCCCTGTTTACTAGCTTGGATAAATCATCTCTCTGTCGCCTCCAGGCAATACAAAACGCAGCAGCCAGACTACTAACTCGCTCTACCAAGCGTGTTCACATCACTCCCATCTTATATTCTTTACATTGGCTCCCAATAGAGTTTAGAATTCGCTTTAAAATTCTTGTTTTAACATACAGAGCACTAAATGGCCAGGCTTCAGATTACTTATCCAAGCTTCTTTTAAAATACACTGCTGCTCATCATCTCCACTCACAGACTCAGAGTCTCTTAGTTGTTACCCGTACACGATTGAAGACAAAAGGGGACAGAGCCTTTCAGTCTGTTGCACCAAGGCTGTGGAACAGTTTACCACTACAATTACGTTTGCTTGACTCTGTGGATTCTTTTAAAAAACAGTTAAAAACTCTTCTGTTCAAACAAGCCTTTTGTTGATCTACATATTTTATATATTTTTTTACATTATTTACATTTGATCTTTTACATTGTATATAATGTCTATTGATTTTATTGTTTATTTTAATATTTTAATATTTGTGTACAGCGCTTTGTGATTGCCTGTCTGTGAAAAGCACTTAATAAATAAAGTTTACTTACTTACTTACTTACTAAAAAGACACGACATATGCAGACCCACACACCAACAATACTCCGCAAACACTTTCCAGTTTAAACGTATTTAACAGATTTAGACAAGTTTCACTTAAAAACACACCTGCTGCAGCTTCGCAGCTGATGATGGGGTCCCAAACGTCTTATTTTATTCTTTTCTTAGTCTTGTCTAGTCTTATAACAGTGTTTAAAAAAGATTACGTTTGATTTATCAGCTATTTCTGGGACTGTTTAATAAACAGTGTTTATTAACAGAAGCTTCAAACCGAAGAAAGTTTTTTTTTTTTTTCAAAATATTAAACTTTATTAAGAAACAGTATACAGAACATGTATACAATCAGAACAAAATTAACATATGCCAGGGGGTGTAATACAAAGAATTACAAACATTCAAAAAATTTGTAATTACTACAAATAGTAATAGTTTTCATAGCCTTTTTGTTAAGTGATCCACTAATCAATTTTATGTAACATAAAACATCATTATAGTAATGTTTAAAATTAGGTTTTTTGTTACTGTATTTGCATTTGTGAAAATAAAATTTAGCTAAGATAACTAATAAGTTTATTATAAAGTAAACATCTTCTTTTTTTTGCCTTCGAAAGAAACAAAATACAACATTTTCCCATTTCACAGTAAAGTCATTATAGAGATGTCCAGCAATGAATCTACTGAAGTCTTTCCAAAATGTTCTAGCGTATGAACAGATCCAGAAGAGGTGTTGCACAGTCTCAGGATGGCTTCCACAAAATCCACAGCTCACATTTATGTCCCTTTTGAACTTCGTCATGTAATGATTAGCAGGATAAAATTTATGCAGTATTTTAAATGAGACTTCCTTCACTTTATTCGTTACCAGATACTTGTTAGGAATTGTCCATACTCTTTTCCAGTTAATGTCACTGACGAAGAAATTCCAATAAGAGATCACATGTGGAATAGTTAGAGATTCTGTCTGGAACAAAGCACGGATATTCTTATTACTTTTGCTGTGGTTTGTTAGACAAATTCTTCCTATGTGTGAATCTAAAGGGTTGGGGAGAGAAACAGATGATATGCAAGGTTGAATACCTTTAAAAAGCATTATAATACCCGTAGGTATTGCATCAAATAATATGGCATATTCTTTGGGTGTGGCTGGAAATTTATAGGTGTTTAAGAATTCTGAATAGGACATAAGCTGCCCATTAGGATTAAACAGCTGATTCACTAAAACGATCCGTTTCTCAACCCACCTAGAAAAAAATAATGATTTATTTTTATACACTATGTTCCTATTATTCCAAATTGAATACGTATGGGGTGTAAAGTTGTGTTTATATATAAGGGACCAAGCTAATAGAACTTGTTTGTGAAACATCGAGAGCTTTTCTGGAAGCTTATCTATATTATAATCACAACCTAAGATAAAACTTAGACCACCAAAACCGAAGAAAGTTGCAGTGAAGGGCTGATGACGTGAAACGTCACTGGTCACGTGACAGTGGTTTTTAAAGAACCTCGCTTCAGGACAAGTTTCGGTATCAAAGGTGTCCGTGCGGATGCCTGTGCTAATTTATGAGAACGTGCGCTCTGTTTGTGTCCGGCTCTGATAATACAGTCACGTGGAGAAGAATGTAATCGGCATGTGTTTGTGCGGTGTTCGGTTCTGCCGAGGCCCAGCTTCTCTCAGACGAACCTGCAGTTTATTCTGGAGACGAGACAAATGAAGACAGCATGAAGGAGGTAGATTATTATCGGGAGCAGGGCGGAGAAAGTCTGGATTTAGAAGAAAAACCTGATATTAAAACCCTCGGAGTCCAGCCGGAGCAGGACGAGAATGTAAACCAAACCTCTGGTAAGAATAATCAGATTTCATTGCTGTTAATCGCTGCATCGCGTTATGGCAAACGATTACCCTCATCGGCGAAGTCAAATTTTCTTGCTCCTCTATTGTCGACATTACGGTGCTGCTGATGCAGAAACACAATGAAAGCAGTCATTTTTTTTTATATTATTTACAAAAATAACTTTACTTTAGACCAGTACAGGTTTGGACACATATAATACATTATAATTAATAATTTGACACATCATAATAAAATATCAAACATTTTAATGCTGTCTGAAGAAAAGGTCACACAAAATTAAGATAAGATAAGATAAGATAAGATGAGATAAGACTTTATTGATCCCACGGCGGGGAAATCTTTGTGTTACCTCATCTCAGGTACAGATAGCAGAAGGAAAATACCAAAAATACAAATAAAATATGAACAAATATAAAATAAGTAAGATAATACACTATATACAACGATAGCATACACAGTATGTGATTATGGATATGGTTGTGGAAATATGCAAGAGAAGTGGATTTGAAGTTGTCCACACATTTATCCACAGTTACTGCCATATAATACTGCTATATATTAAAAACAAAATTATTTTGTAAAAACAAAATAAAGGCACAGCCAGCAAATAATCAGTCTATTGTGTTTAAATTACCACATTGTTATATTATTTTTGAACTGTAATTTCAGAAAATCCTTAATATGTTTCTGTAATTTTTAATTTAATTTAATTTTTAAAAATTGATTAATGTTCAAGTTTAGCACGTGTCAGTCCATGGTAACTGTAAAATGTGATATTTCATGATATAATTTTCCACAATCATTACTTCAGTTCTTTGAGAGGTGACACAAAGATTCTACTGGATTCCTTCTCAGGTACACCCCAGTCTACATATGGTAAATGGCGTCTCTGCAAACTGTACAGTGTTAGAAAACAAAATAAAATGCACTCAAATTACATTGTCATAGTGTATGCTATGGAAAAAGCATTTGCCCCTTATTTTATTTTATTTTTTTGTATATTTGTCACATTTACACGTACAAAAACAAGGGAAAAAATATCCAAACCTACCTGGCCCTGTGTGAAAAGTGTAAAAAATCATGAATTAACTGATTAATCACATTTTTTTGAAAGCTGAGTTCAATTTCAGTGGCCACACTGAGGCCTGATTATTGCCTGTTAAATCAAGTTCCCTTACATCTAGCATAAAACTCAAGCTCAAGAGCACTTGAGCAGTGATCCAAAACACATCAGTATTGTACGTCCATCTCCGAATGGCTCAAAGAAGCAAAACAAAACGGAGCCTCTGCAGTGGTCTGGTCAAAGTCCAGGCTCAAATCTGACTAAGATGCTTTTGCCAAAGGTTGCACAATAAGGTTAGGGGACAATTGTTTTTTCATATATAACAAATCAGGAATTCACACACTTGGTATAGAAAGTACAACAACGATATCGCTCTTTGATAGCCTAGCTTGAATTTCTATCATAGCGAGAAGCTCACTAACCCATTTACATGAAACATAACAGGAAGAACTACACAATCACAATAAGTTAGGGCTGCAAGAATCCAGCCTTTCCGAGACCACACAAACACCTTTTCTTTGGAAATTTGGTGATATTGAGTGCCAGTCTGATACCTATCCATGCATCTACTGTATTCTTGGGAACGTCAAGACATTCCAAAGCGAGCCGAGAGATGTAATCTCTCCAGCGTGTCCTGGGCCTACTCCAGCGTCTCCACCTGAGAGAACATGTCGGGCACGCCTCACCTGACTTTGATGAATCATATTTAATGTTTTTCATTCTGAGCATTCTGGACTGATCATTAAAGAGATGCTGTGCTACTTCTGTATTTCCTTCAACAACTGTGACATCAGGCCTATAAACACGTTTTTCTGTAGGACCACCGTAAATGCATTACAAGGCTCTTTTCTCCATATTTTAAAATATGTTAATATTTCTTATTTTGTCTTTTTTCTTTTTAGATAATGGGACAGCTCTGTGCTGATGTAGAATTCATATAAACATCACACAATTTACCTACATGTTTCATTGTTTCCTGCAGATATCCCACAGCTGTTGGTTATTAAAAAAGAAGAAGTTTCACCTGAATGGATCCAAACTCTGGAGCAGCAATACCCAAACCTCCACATAAAAGAAGAGCAGGAGGAAACCTGGAGCACTCAGGAGGAAAAGCCACCTAATGGGCTCCTCATCACTGGCGTTCCTGTGAAGAGTGAAGATGGTGATGATGATGATTTGAAACCTCAGTTGTCAGAGCTGCATCAAAGGCAAAGTTTTAAAAAAGAGGTTAAAGTTGAAGTTAAAAAAGAGGAAGAGGATGAGCCTCCAATCAGCAGCTCAGCTAATCACATAAAAACAGAAACAGGTGGAGCACCAGTAACGACCACAAACTCAGATCCACGCAGAGATTCAGAGCCTAATACTGATAAACAAGCTTCAGCTGCTTTTGAGGCAGAAGTCAGTGTTGATGGTAACAACAGTGATGATGATGCTACTGATGATGATGATGAATGGCAGGAACCTTTGTCCAATTGTCGACCTAAAACTAAAGACAGAGACAGTAATCAGAAGGAGTCGGATTCAAATCCTGCTAAAACATCCTTCAGCTGCTCCGAGTGCGGTAAAGACTTTCTCTCCAAGCAGTCTCTTCAGAGTCACGTGACAAGTCATTCAGGAAGAACACCTTCCAGCCATCTGCTTAATAAGAAATGCTCCAGGGTGAAGCAGAAAGCAGATTCAAAGATGAGCGTAGGCAAAGCAGAGAAACGATACGTCTGCAATGACTGTGGACACAGATTCAGACATCGCTTTAATCTTAAAAGACACATGAGAGTTCACACAGGAGAGAAGCCTTTTAGTTGTGACATTTGTGGTAGAAGATTTAAACAACAGTGCAGTCTCAAAAGACACACCAGACGCCACAAAGGGGAGAAATCATTTAATTGCAATGTTTGTGATAAAAGATTTAATGTAAAGGATGATCTTAGGCAGCACATGAAATGCCACACAGGAGAGAAACCGTTTGGCTGTCAGCTTTGTGGAAAAACCTACAGAGCTCAATGTGGGCTTAAGAGGCATATGATAGTCCACTCAGGAGAGAGACCGTTCCACTGTGATATTTGTGGTAAAACATTTAATGAAAAGAAGTCGCTTAGTAAACATGGAATAATTCACACAGGAGAGAAACCATTCGGTTGTGATGTTTGTGGTAAAAAATTTAGACATCAGTGTAACGTCAAAACACATATGAGAATCCACACTGGAGAGAAACCATTTGGTTGCAATAAGTGTGAACGGAAATTTAACCAAAGCGTACTTCTTAAGAAACACATGAAAGTTCACACCGAGGAGAGTTCTTTATGAGGGGCTGGTTAGCTGGCTCGAGAAAACCAAAACTCCTGTTTGGAGGTGGCGGGGTGTAGATATGTAAAAGTAACTGATATCATAACATTGAGCTTCTTCGTTAGCCCAGGCTTAGGTGAAAAGGTGGTGTTTGACATGTTATCTCATCCTTCTTTCATATAAAATCAACCAATTGAGCACTACCTGCCTGCTTAAATCAGAGACTTCAGGTATAAAATCAATATTCTTGTGAACAGTTAAGTTAATACACTGCTTAAGTCTTAAGTCACATATATACAATTGGAGCTGGGTATCGATGATTTCTACAATCCTCGATTCGATTCACTTCAATTTTGAGTCAGAGTGTCAGAAATATTATAATTCTGATCATTTATCAGTACTGACGCTTGTGAGACTTCATCAGAGGTGTAAGCCTCAGAGCAGATGCCTTTGTGTCAAAGTAACTGACAATGAAACACAGAAAAACACAAAGGAGATTTTCCTGGCCTAGCTTTTTATAGCAGATAACCTTAAAAATATTCTGCAGTGGATCAAAAACTGAAGAAAACCATGAATCAACAACTACTACATTACCTGATGCTGCTGAACTGAAGCAGAGCAAAGTTACAGAGGTTTAATTAGAGACACAGCGTTTTGCAATTTAGCAAAAGTTTAAATGTCTTCAGTACTGAACAGCAGAAATTAGACTGTCATGTCGGAGGTCCTTAAAAAAAAACCCTTACCGCCTGGCAGCATTGTACACAACAGTAGACTGGTGCTTAATAAGCAAGCAAATAATGCAGAAAACAAAGATTTTAGATGGGAAGCTGTTCTTGAAGTACACTGAGAGAGAAAGAGCTGTGCAGGAAGTGTGATTTGTATCATGGTAGAAGCAAAACAGCAAAAGTAAGAGGGAATTCATGACTATGTTTATCAAACGTGAAGCGTAGTTTTGATCTTCTTTTGCTTTTGAATTTTGGTTGGCGAGTGACACTTGAATTTCAGCCTCGATGGTGTGTCTGTGTACATGCCATCGAGTGAACGATGCATCTTTGTGCAGAATCCGTTTACCTGCTCACATTTACTTTTTTAGCTGTTTGGCGGTTGTTGAAATAGTTTTGTGAGCGTTAACCTGAGATTCTGGCTAAAATTGATTTGAATCGGAAAATTGACTCCTCCTCCTAGCCCCCCTGCTCCAACAGGCTGCAGAGAACGGGGGTGTGAGAAGACTCCAAACCTTCCTCCGCCTACTCATATGTAGTGTTGATGCATGTGTGTTCTAAGGTGCATTTAAAACCCAGGAGGGCATGGAGCTACCTGCCAGAGAGCAGCAGGTAAGCGCACAGCCCCTCCTGATAGCCCTCAATGTCTACGTGTATTTAACCTTGAGAGGTGGGCAACGACGCCAGGGGTGGGGTGTACACCCTGATGGTCTTTTGGATTCCGTGTAGCGGCACACTCCCAAGATCCTATATGTATGTGTTATGAGAGTGTGAGTAATGTGAATGTCTAAGTTGTGGGATAAAATTGAGGCACAGGCAGCCAGAAGGGGACAGAGGGGGGGGGGGGGGGATGCCTCCCCTGCACCCTGGTGACATACCCCTACTCCAAGGCCCTGCATGTGTGGGTGGTTGTGGTGGAGCGGGAAGAGGGAGGCAGCTGGAGATGGGGAGAGAAGGAAGGGAGGGGCAAGTGACCCCAATAGACGCCCAGGCTGAAATCTTCCTCCACCTCTCCTGTATCTCCCCCTCCTGCAGAGTGAGTTCCTGAAGAGAGGAGAGCTCCTGCAAGATGTAACAGCCTACATATCTTGATATCAAGACTAATGTAATCTAATAGATAATTTCTATATTGGTTAGAATTAAGATTATTTTTATTTTTCCAGTTCATGAGGACTGTTTTCTTGGCTATGCATAGGGCAATGAAAACCATATGGGCGATATTCTTTTCTGAAGTGACATTATCTAAGCGGCCCAACAAACACACTAAGGGGGAAGTTGGAATGTTACATTTCAGACACTTCGATAAGTCTTCACATATCTCGCGCCAAAACTTCTGAACTGGTGGACAGAACCAAAGAGCGTGGATGTAATTGTCCGGTGAATTGGTTTGGCAGTGTGAGCAGTTGTTGGTAGACGTAAAGCCCATCTTGAACATCCGATGACCTGTATAGTGCACTCTATGTAGTATTTTGTATTGAATTAATTGAAGACTGGGATTTCTAATTAGATGAAAGGTTTTTAAGCAAATCTGAGACCAGAAGTTTAGGTCTAAGTTAACTGATAAATCCGCTTCCCATTTTGCAATAGGAAGGGATATTGATTCATCTGTTTTAGAAAGCATTCTGTATATTTTGGATAGTAATTTGGGGGTTTAAGAGTAAGAAATTGAACCACACTTGGTGGTGTTTGTAGTTCAACTTGACCCGGTTTAAATTTCTTTTTTACTATGAATTTAATTTGTTGATATTCTAAAAATCTTTTCTTGTTGATCCCATATTGTGTAACTAGTCCGTCAAATGGAATAAATTCTGTTCCTTCTAATATATGTTCTAAATATTTGATTCCTTTACCACTCCAATCTGGAAAGTTTATCATATTATTGTTTTGTAATATGTCAGGGTTGTTCCAGATAGGTGTACGTTTGCATGGGATTAATGAAGACTCCGTCAACTTCAGAAACTCCCACCATGCTGTCAGAGAAGAGCTGATGTTGATGCTTTTGAAGCATTCATGTCGTTGGATGTTTGAGCTGATAAATGGTAGATCTGAAATCTCTAGATTATTGCAAAGTGCTTGTTCTACATCTAGCCAAGGTTCATCTAAGAGGGTTTTTTAGAGGGTGTTTTAGCCATCCTGAGATAAACTGAAGCCTGTTGGCTAAGAAGTAGTGCTGAAAGTTAGGCAGTTCTAGTCCTCCTTTATCCTTGGTCTTTTGTAGTGTTTTTAAGCTTATACGTGGGGGTTTATTTTTCCAAAGGAATTTGGACATACATGAATCTAGAGATCTGAACCAATCTTGTGGCGGTTTAGTTGGGATCATTGAGAATAAATAATTTATTTTTGGTAAGACCATCATTTTTATAGCGGCAACCCTTCCCATGGGTAAACATTTCCATCTAGTCAGATCACCTTCTACCTTCTTTAAAAGTGGGATATGGTTTAATTTAGTTAGATCTGCAAGCTTGGGAGAAACATTAATACCTAAATATTTTATATTTAGAGCAATTAATCGGGAGGACTGTAGATTTTGACCAGTTAATTGAGTAATCTGATATTCTTAAAAAAAGAGTTTATCAATTCAATCACCCCAGAGATATTGGTTTGTGAATTTTGGAGAAAGAGTAACACATCATCCGCATAAAGGCTGATTTTATGTTCCGCGTTCTTGCATTTTATGCCCTTAATTACTGAATTCTGTCTAATTGCTGCTGCTAGTGGTTCAATAAAAATTGCAAACAGTGAAGGGGAGAGTGGGCATCCCTGCCTGGTGCCCCTCAGGAGAGAGAAGCTGGAGGATGTCTGGTCATTTGTTCTGACACAAGCTGTTGGGGAGTTATAAAATATTTTTAACCAGTTAATGAAAGAGGATCCAAAACCAAATTTGTGTAAAGTTGTTAACAGAAATTTCCAGTTAACTCTGTCAAATGCTTTTTCTGCGTCTAAAGAAAATATTGTAGTTTCAAGGTTTTTACTGTATGAGTAGTCTATCAAATTAAGTAATCTACGTGTATTTGTTGATGAGTGCCTACCTTTTATGAAACCAGTTTGGTCAGGATGAATTAAGAGGGGGGTTATTTTCTCCAGTCTCTTTGAGAGAGCTTTGCAGATTATTTTAAGGTCTACATTTATAAGGGATATTGGACGATAGCTTGAGGGATATACAGGGTCTTTGCCTGGTTTTAGCAGGAGATTAATATTTGCAGAAATAAATAATAAAAAAATAATCCAGACGACAGTAGGAGTGATGAACATGTGAGAAAAAACTATATTCCTTACTGGTGGGGTGAAGGGAGCGCCATGCATCGCAAAGACCAAAGTCGCTCATATACTGTTTGATTATATTTGTGGACTGCCAATTACGCTGAGTTCCTGCTGTGTTGAGCCTATCCATGTCTTCATTTAGTCCCAGGTTGAGGTCGCCTCCAAGAACAAGTGTGCCATCTAAGTGTTCAGAGAGTGCACTGAAAAAACCGTGAAAGAATGAGGGATCATCAACATTTGGACCATATACACTTGCAATACATAGCGTTTTATCAAGTATAGATAGTTTAATGATTAAGAATCTGCCCTCTGGAAATATAACTGTATCGAGTACTGTGAAATTAATATTTTTATGTTTTAAAATTGCTACTCCCCTTTGTCTAGAATTATAACAAGCTGAGAACACATTACGAAACTCAGATGTTTTAAGTTCATTCGAACCTCGACTTCAGGCGTGATGCCAGAAAACCGAGGAAAAGTAATAAATGGTGTAGATTACTTAAAGGCTTTGCTTGCTTTGAACAGTAGATGTTAATTGTCTCGGTTTTTATAATCGTCTTTGGCTGTTGTTAGTTTTTCTGCTCATTTGTGTTTTTGTAGTTTTTCCTCTGTTCTCATGTGTTTGTGTTTATTTGTATTTATGTGAGATTATTCCGGGGCCCTATTTCAGGAAGCCGGTTTAGTGGAAAAACTGAGTAAGTATACCCTGAGTTAACGAAAACTCTGGGTTTTCGGTTTCACAAAGCGAGTTCAGCTGCAGCCTGAGTGAGTCACTATGACGACACACGCCGTGAAGCTAACCTGCCCCCTAGCAGGTTTACTACAACTAACCCTGACTGTCTCCGCCCCTTTGTCGGAAACCTGACAGTAGGAAGTGTCAGACATGGCGTGTCCCTTCCTTGAAGAGCCAGTAGATCGTGAAGCCCAAATTCTCCGCAGAGCTCTCCGCCGGGAGAGAGTGATCAGAGCGCGTTTGGACATTTTATCATTTCCTGATGATTGTCTGTGTGAACGTTACCGTTTCTCAGCACAATCTATAAGTTATTTGGATAACATCCTCAGGCCATATATTACGCATGTGACACATCGCGGACATGCTCTCAGTTCATTACATATTATTTGTATCGCACTTCAGTTTTTTGCAAACGGGAGCTTTCTGTATAATATTGGTGACGCTGAGCACGTTTCCAAGGCTACCGTCTGTCGGGCAGTCAGGAATGTTACAGTTGCACTGAAACGTCTCCTGTACACGTTTGTGGTGTTCCCCGGTCATAGACCCACAAGATTTATCAAAGAGGGATGCCACAAAATTGCAGGTATCAGGATGACCAAAACTTAATTTATGATGTGGTGATACTTGGACTACTACTTACATTTTACATTTATTTCCAGGGTTCCCAGGCGTGATTGGCTGTATAGATGGTACTCACATTCCAATCATTGCTCCTTCAGTAAATGAAGGAGACTATGTGAACAGGAAGTCTTTCCACAGCATTAATGTACAGGTACATAGTTCCCTGTAGCATTTCAAACTAACAAATTATTTCATCATAGTAATGGATGCTAATTTGTGTTCTCTGCACTGTGAAGATCATATGTGATGCTGCCAACATTATCACAAATGTGGAAGCCAAGTGGCCAGGCTCTGTCCATGACTCACAAATATTCCGTGAATGTACACTGAGCACAAAATTTGGACATGGTGAGTTGAAAATACTTTAAAATATATAAAGACCAATTGCTTCAGGGACATTTGAACTGAAGTGTATCCTTCTGTCTTAGGAGAGTTCACTGGCTACTTGCTTGGTGATAGGGGGTATCCATGTTTACCCTATTTGCTTACCCCTTACCCTGACCCTGAACCGGGCCCACAGCAGCGATATAATCTGGCTAATTGCAGGACAAGAGCCAGAATTGAAATGACTATCGGAATGCTTAAGGCCCGGTTCCAGTGCCTGCAAAGACTCAGGGTCACCCCAGAAAGGGCATGTGACATTATTGTGGCATGTGTGATTCTTCACAACATTGCCACAATTAGAGGAGAACACTGTCCTTCTGAACCAAACATCAGCAGTGATCCAAACCATGAACATCCTGACCCTCCCACGGACATACAAGATGGAAGCGCAGTCAGAGACACCATATGTCACAATCATTTATTTTGACCCATCACCTCAACATGTTGAAAGAAGAATAAACAGATTTTTTGTTCAACTGGCTTTATTGGTCGCCTGTGTTTCCTGTACACAAAGTATTAAAAGATGTAAACCTCATAAAGTGTCTCTGTTGCTTCCTTCTCTGTAACAGCTGTCAATGTTTCTTCATTATTTTCCTGTAGTAAAGAAATAAACAACATTGCTGTTCTACTGTAAACTCATATAATCTGTGGAGTATTACTCACAACTGCATGTTGGTCTGGCTCAACAGGAGGCTGCACCAGATGCAGTACACCACCACCATCAACTGATAGAATATGAGGTTTATACAGGTCACTTATAACTTACAAGGGACCAAATGGCAATTAACAAACATACCAATCACCTTACACTTCATTGTCATTATGCTCTCAAAGACAACCAAGACTGAGGCAAGGCAAAATCAGTAGGAAAATAACTTCACTACAAAATAATCCATTATGGTAAAGAGTTTATCAAATGAATGAGCAGCACTGCAAAGGTGACTGTGAAGAAAGGATGTATGCACATCATGTATTATTTTGAATTTACCCCCTATGTAGGCACTTGTGTCTTGCGGGGTTATTGACTCAGAGGATGTCCCCGCAGAGATGCCTTCGGCCACAGGGCGCCCACTGTTTTGGCTGAGGGCCAACTGCTCAGCCTCTGTGAGTGGTGGTGGTGGAGGACCCCCACCTGTTTTTCGGGCCTCCGCTTTTTTTCTGTTGGCTATAACGGGCCACATTTGAGCATACAGAGTAAGCAAATATGTACTTGTAATGTGCTCAGATAATTTCAATAAGTGCTTACAGACAGAAAATTAATGTAGCCTCTAACTGCAATTGATTTACATGGGACAAACAGACCAAGCACTATGGCTCATAATACAATTACACCTTACCTGTTTGGACTATATTTTTATATTTCATTTTTACTTGCTGCCAGGAACGTTTGGGGCCTGTTGGGTTGCACCTGCGCTCACATCACATCACAAAATAAAATAACAAATAAAATAACATATGATAAAATAACGTGTTAAATGGGTGGAAATCCCTAGATCAATGTTTAAATTAACACTCACGCATTGACTCTGTCGGCTATGTTTTGCCATGCATGCTCCCTTTCTTTTGCAGCTGTCGCTGTGTTACTTTTTTCCGCGGAATTTGCATGTTATCGGCATATGCTGCCATCAGTATTTCGGCCTCAAGCGCTGTAAAATACATTGACCGCGCCTTCTTTCCCTCTGTCTCCATGGTGACTCGCTTAATCTGTGCTCCACTGATCAGGGCTTTATGTATCCTCGTCCGCGCGCTTCACTTGGGGTTAAAGCAACTCCGCGTTGACTGAACTACTTGTTATCAGCCTTTCTGAAACCGAATATTCCGAGTTGGACAGTTCGGGGTTACTCAACCCTGCGTATCGTTTTTCACTCTGAGTTTTCTAAACCGGCTTCCTGAAACAGGGCCCTGGTCTCCATTTCTGTTTGCTTCCTGTTTTATTTTGAAGTTTAGCTCCTTGTGTTTTCTCTCTGTGTGTTCACTTCCTTTGTTTATTCTTTCCCCCTGATGCTGTTTGTCTGGAGTTCACGTGCACATTTACTTTTTATTGCCTTTTTATCACAGTGTGAAGGTTAATAAAATTTTTTATAACAGCTTGTTTGTAGATTATCTGACTTTAGGTCTGCTGTAATCTGAGATGGGTTCATTTATTTGCTAGGCCGAGCGAGGCCTGTGAGCTGCTTCATGCCAAAGTAAAGAATGATGTGTGGATGTTGTCTTGGGCATGTGGAGGACAGACACTGAGTCAGCAGTGGAGAATGATGGGAAAAAATGTCTGCTAGTCGGTGCAAACCAGGTCTCTGGGTTTCACTGTGCTCTGGAGTTTAGACATTTTTGGTTATATGTTTGAATTTGAGCTTCTTTGGGGTTTTTCCTGCGTCTCCAGTGTTCAAGGTTTACACTTTTCTGTTTATTGTATTTTTAGGCTCATGTTTATTTGTTCCCTTTTAAATTCCAGTATGCTGTGGATCCCTGGGAATACTGAGTTTTGCTTTGTGTTTAATCGCTCAGTTTTGTAAGTTATCCTCTCTTTATTCTTCCTGCATCGTCAGTGTTTCGTGGTCAGCGGTAGTTTCTGGTCTCTGTGCCTCTATTATATTCTATTACGTTCCCAGTGCCCAGCAAACTACAAACTAAAAACTATGCTGTGTAAAATAAAGACTGAATGCAGTGACTTCCAAATCTCACAAATCCATATTTTTATTCACAAAAGAACCCAACAAAATACATCAAATGTTTGACCTGAGATGAAAAACATTCGCTCAGTTTGGCTTTTATGGCAGCAGCACATCTCAAAAAGGCTGCGAGAGGGACTCAAAATAAACAGCTGGAGGAAGTTTTTCATGACTAATTACAGCAACAGGTCAACAACATGACTGGAATAAAAAAACATTTCTCAAGTAAAGGTTCACCAGTCTGCAAAAAACAACAAGAAACATCTAAAAGTTGTGGAACAGTTTCAGAATAACTATCAATGTAAAACTGAAGACTTTGCCAATCTAAACATCAACACCACCTATCATCAAAAGATTCAGAGGATCTGGAGAATTAATATTGGATCGCTCTGATCATGACAATAAGACCCATCCTTCTCTTTTTTGTTGTTGCTCTGTTGTTATTTACATTTTATAAAGTGATCCAATTGTAAATATGCACATGCTGACATATTTACAACGGCAATGTACCACCTACCATTTTCACTCTACTTAAACAATAAAAAAAGTTATATGTAACAAGATCAAACATCAGTAAAAATGCATGCTAATGCAAAAAAAATAAAAATACAAAAAATATGAAACAAATATACAAAAATATGTATTCAATTCAAATCTGGCCACCATCAGCTGCAAAGCGGTTGCCTTGCACAGCAGCACACCACACCCAGCGCTGCTGCCACGCTCTGAAAGCTCTGCGGAAGTCCTCTTCTCCCAGTGAATCCAGTACTATCAGTGACGCATGCTGGAGCTCTTCCACTGTGTCAAAAAAATGTCCCCTCAACTTGGCGTTGATTTTGGGGAAGAGGAAGAAGTCGCAGGGGGCCAAATCTGGTGAGTGCTGTGGGTGAAGAATGAGATTTGTGTCGGTGTAGCAGAAATAATGGCACTCTTTCAGTGCGTCGTGGGCGGGTGTGTCGTCGTGATGGAGCAGCCAGTCGCCTTTCTGCCACAGTTCAGGTCGTTTGGCCTCGATGTTCTTCCTGAGACGCGTCATAACGCTGAGGTAGAACGGAGCATCAACCGCCTGACCGTCGGGAACAACTTCCCGATGCACCACCCCGTGAATGTCAAAGAAGACGATGAGCTTGACCTTGAACTGGCTCCTTGTCGGATTCACCCTCCTTGCTTTTCCAGGCTTGCAGCCGTACACCCAGCTTTCATCGCCAGTTATGATCCGGGACATGAACGTTGGGTCATCTCGCGTCTGTTGACGGAGATCCTCGCAGGCTCGTAAACGATACTGCTTCAGCTCGGGAGTGAGTAGCCTGGGCACAAGCTTGTTAGCCACTTGGTGCAGGTTCAAAGTGGACGTCAGGATCGCCTGGACCGTTCCGAATGACACGTTGAGAATGGCAGAAATCTCCCTCAGAGAGATCCGGAAATCCTGGCGCACAAGTTGATCGATTTCTCGGATGTGCTTGGGAGTTGTGCTCGTGCTGGGTCGCCCTGACCTGATTTCATCATCGACGGATGTTCTGCCATTTTTGAAACGCAAATACCAATCCTTGCATCTTGATCGGCTCATTGCTTTGCTGCCGTAAACTTCCTGAAGCATTTTGAAGGTTTTCTTCACAGATATCTTGGTTTTCACGCAGAATTTGATTTTTTCTCTCTGTTCAAATTTGAGGCGTTGCAATGCATTGCGGGACGCAACACTGAATATTGGCATCGGAAAGGTTCTGGGAGCTGTTGCACGTGTGTCATCCTCCTGCAGTCCATCCTGGCCAATGCAGCGTTCCTGGAAGAAGTCCGAGTCTTCAATCGGGCTCCGTTCATGGGAAACCTCTTCTTTAATATCAAACAGATGATGGACACCTGCAAGGTACACACAGATGGATGAGCATATTTTAAAAAAGCCAAAATGCTGGGTGTATGGGGACACTGGTTTCCAGTATCCTGCAGAATGGACTCTAACCTAAAGCCCATCTCACAGAGTTACATCATCCAATCGAATCACAGCCAACTAAGTTAAAACGAAGAGAAACTAAAATAAAACAAATCAAATTAGTGAGGTGACTGTATTCAATGGATTTCATCACTTGTTCTTAAATCTCGCCCTAAAAATACCCTCCATATTTTAATAACATTACTGAAGTGAAACTAACAAAGCCACAACAGAAGCAGACAAAATATAAAACCTGATTCCTCACAGAGAAAAAATGTTGGTGCAGTTTCATAGTTCAATTTAATTTGTTTGTTACCTGAGCTGCAGGTCTGAGTCTCCTCCTCGTCCTTGTATTCATTTTTAACATGATGAAACAGTGAGTGCACTTTCTCTTCATTTTCACTCTTCACCGCAGCAGCAGCGAGCGGGAAATCAGTGATGTCAGCTTCCTCCTCCTCTTCCTTCTTTATGCTGAGGAGCTGTGAGACTTGCTGCTCCATATCAGGGCTCCAGTCATCTGGTTCTTCTTTGATTGGTAACAGCTGCTGAATATCTGAAAGGTACAAGCATCACAAATGTATGAGCAACAATGCAATGAGAAACAAAATTAAATTCTTCCGTGTGGCCCTGAAACACAATCAAAGTTTCTTTACTCATTAGGAAAATGAGTTCTCGCCGTTAGTTATCGTTTCGTACACTGACTGGAGCTTCAAACTGGACGTTTCTGTCATTAGCAAAGCCGCCTGCATGATGTTTCTTTGGTAAACACCAAGATACAGGACAAGATCACGTGTATGCTGATGGTTTGCATCACTTCATCTCAGCAACTATTAAAAATAAAATGTTTCTACTTTGTTTTAAAAAGAAGCCTTCAGAACAATATAAATGTTAAGGTTATTTCTGAACTTGGTAAGTTTTTTGGAAGAAAGGTTAGGTTAGGTCAGGAATAGATGATGATGAAAGCAGTGATAGAATTAAAAGAATCACTTTGTACATTTGTAATAAGAATGACTTAGTTTAGCGAACATCTAAGTGCTAAAAAGCAGGCAGCCAGGACTTACCCATGGTTGAAGACATCTTTCCTCTCGTCCTGCGGTTCAGACTGACTTCTGGTGACTTCTCAGGTTTTTAACCTCTCCTGATGCCTCAGAGTCGTTGACCCACCCATTCACCCTTTTGGGTTTGTTGGGTCAAGGTGTGAAATGCTCCGAGTCGTCTGGGATGCCCTGCAGGTATCTGATAAGAGGGGCAGGGTCCAGCTTCCTGGAACAATAACAGTTACTCCAGCATAACTGTCGTTACTTCTTTCACTCGTCTTTCACACCACAGCCGTGAACTGAAGGTGAACACTTAAATGTTAATGTAATCACTGGAACAAAGGTTCTTCTGCTAAAGATGCTGTTGAATCCATTTGTATCAGTGTCCTAGTTTCCAAATCTGCAGGGGGTTGAACGTAACTGGACATTACATTGAATGTAAATATTTCCTGTCCACTATAACTAGTCCAAGTACTAATGTGATTAAATCATTTACACAAAAGCAATATTTCATTTCCTCAGCTACGTGTTAATGTGAGCAGGAAGTTGTTTTAGACAACAGAATGAATGAAAACTCACCATCGTCTGTTGATCGACAGGTCAACCTTAAAAACCACCAACCTCTTGTGGTGCCTGATGTCACATGTGCTGATTAGAGCTTCTAAAAACATAATTGAATTAATCTGTTAAATAATTTTGAGAATTTGGGTCTACACTGTGCTGAAATGAGGCAACTGGACTTGAGTTTCTGAAGCCTTTCAACTCAGATCTCAAAGGCTCTACAGCTGGTGCAGGGCGGCAGTTAATCATCTGATTGGATCGTTGAGAGTCGTTGATTCTCTCATTTTGCCTTTGTGTTAAATTCTGACGCACCCAACAGCAGTGGGAGACATTAAAGGCACATGAGTGAAAGTTTATCAGGCCATAATGGTCCAGTTGTTGTGCTCTGATGTGTTTCTACATTCAGGTGCAGATGGGGTTTTGGGTCCTGACCTCAGCTGCTGGTTTTCCTTTGTTGCCAAGTCAAGTTTACTTTCAAGCACATTAAAAGAAACAGCACCCGTTAACCAAACCGTCCACAGTTAGACGAGTAAAAGACATTTAGGAAGATTTTAAAAGTGTCCAATGTTGTCCTGATGTGAAAGGCAGTTTGTTTCACACACTCAACAATGATCCTTCACCCTCAGTCAACAGGAAGCAACAATTCTGAGTAGCTGAAATGGGTTTATTTAATCATTAAGGAAAATGTGGTATCATTTTAATGTATATCAATCAAGTACATTTTACGCACCACTGTTTACAATCTTTACACACCACAAATACACAGAAGATTTACATGTACATACATTAAATTAGTTAAAGTCAGCAGTCACAGTATTTTAATGCACAGCATCTGCAGACCTTCTGGTGACTTCTCAGGCTTTTAACCTCTCCTTATTGAGAGTTTTTAATTTGCTTTTAACTGTAGACTCTGGTTGTGCTGCTGTCCTAGTAACCTTAGACCTGACAGCAGCCTTCGACACTGTCGATCACAACATACTGTTATCCATACTGTTATCCATTCTAGGCCCCCTGCTGTTTACTCTGTATTTGCTCCCTCTGGGCGATGTGCTGCGCAAATTTAATGTGTCCTTCTACACCTTTGCTGATGACATTCAGATCCACCTCCCTCTGAGGTTAGACTGTAAGGACTCTTTGCAGCCGTTATTCTCCTGTTTGTCTGACATTAAGACTTGGATGGCTCTTAACTTCCTACATCTAAATGAAAGTAAAACTGAAGTCATTGTGTTTGGGCTTCCTAAAGACCCCAACCTTTCCTTTGATTTTATGGGACCCCTAACTTCCAAAGTTAGGGGTTCCTCCATTAAGAGCCTCGGTGTTACTTTTGACATTACTTTTAAATTTGATAAACAAATCAGCTCCGTAGTCAAGGGATCTTTTTTATCATCTACGGATTTTAGCTAAAGTCAATTCCTACCTGTGCAGGAACGATCTAGAAAGGGTGGTCCATGCTTTTATTACATCACGGCTGGACTACTGTAACTCCCTTTATGCTGGTTTAGATCGTTCCTGTCTGCATCGCCTCCAACTGGTGCAGAACGCTGCTGCTCGCATGCTGACCGGTTCCAAAAAGAGAGACCACATCACTCCGGTCCTCTGCTCTCTCCACTGGCTTCCAGTTGCTTTTAGGATTGATTTTAAAATTTTACTGCTGGTTTTTAAGGTTCTTAACGGTACTGCACCTCCTTACCTGGCAGAGCTTCTTAGCATTTACCGCCCCAGGTGATCTTTGAGGTCAGCAGACCTTAAGCTTTTAGATGTTCCCAGGTACAGATTAAAGACTAGGGGAGAGAGGGCTTTTGCTGTGGCTGCACCCAGACTGTGGAACAGTTTACCTCCTCACATCAGATTCTCCACAAGCCTAGGAACTTTTAAAACTGCTCTTAAAACTCACCTCTTCTCATTGGCTTTTAGCAAGGTTTAACTTACTGTTTTAACTTATTGTTTTATCAGTGAGGTGTTTTATGTACTTGTGTTTTATTGTATTTTATATTTGTATTTTATTGTACAACACTTTGGTCAGCCTTGGTTGTTTTTAAATGTGCTTTATAAATAAACTTGACTTGACTTGACATGTGCTGATTAGAGCTTCTAAAAGCATAATTGAATTAATCTGTTAAATAATTTTGAGAATTTGGGTCTACACTGTGCTGAAATGAGGCAACTGGACTTGAGTTTCTGAAGCCTTTCAACTCAGATCTCAAAGGCTCTACAGCTGGTGCAGGGCGGCAGTTAATCATCTGATTGGATCGTTGAGAGTCGTTGATTCCCTCATTTTGCCTTTGTGTTAAATTCTGACGCACCCAACAGCAGTGGGAGACATTAAAGGCACATGAGTGAAAGTTTATCAGGCCATAATGGTCCAGTTGTTGTGCTCTGATGTGTTTCTACATTCAGGTGCAGATGGAGTTTTGGGTCCTGACCTCAGCTGCTGGTTTTCCTTTGTTGCCAAGTCAAGTTTACTTTCAAGCACATTAAAAGAAACAGCACCCGTTAACCAAACCGTCCACAGTTAGACGAGTAAAAGACATTTAGGAAGATTTTAAAAGTGTCCAATGTTGTCCTGATGTGAAAGGCAGTTTGTTTCACACACTCAACAATGATCCTTCACCCTCAGTCAACAGGAAGCAACAAATCTGAGTAGCTGAAATGGGTTTATTTAATCATTAAGGAAAATGTGGTATCATTTTAATGTATATCAATCAAGTACATTTTACGCACCACTGTTTACAATCTTTACACACCACAAATACACAGAAGATTTACATGTACATACATTAAATTAGTTAAAGTCAGCAGTCACAGTATTTTAATGCACAGCATCTGCAGACCTTGGTGATCTAGTGAAAAGATCAGACAGGTAAGAAAGTGCTAAACTGTGCAACCCTTAAAAGAATCAGTAAAATAATTTCTGAAGCTGATTGGCAGCCAGTGCAGGAGATATGTGGTCTTGCTTCCATGTTCCAGATAATAACTGTGTTTTTTGAACCATCTATAGTTGAGTGAACAGTGACAGACTCACACCTGAAGAAAGACTGTTGAAATAGTCGAGTCCAGATGAACTTAAGCCACTGACACCTCTCAGAACATTTCTGAAACACAGAAATGGCGTGTATGTGCGTCACGAGTCTGTAAGACTTCGTGTAAACTTGCATGTTTTCTGTGTTTGAGATGGGAAGAGATGGATCAAATCAAATCAAATCACTTTTATTGTCACATCACATGTGCAGGCACACTGGCACAGCACATGCGAGTGAAATTCTTGTGTGCGAGCCCCACAAGCAACAGAGATGTGCAAACACAACAACACAAACGAGCAAAATACAAGAATGGCCAACCTGAAACTAATAAATATATGTACAATATATAATAGTGTATGCATTTCTGGATGTGTATACTAAATATTTTCCTACGTGTGTGTGTGTGTGTGTGTGTGTGTGTGTGTGTGTGTGTGTGTGTGTGTGTACACATTTTTACAAATTAAATAGTAAAAAAAATAAAATAATAATAATAATAATAATAATAATAATAATAATATATGTGCAAAACAAGTGGCATTTATATACAGTATGGAGTGCATAATGTTAAAGTTCCAGTAGTGAAGCTGAGGTGTCTATGACGTGTTCAGCAGTCTGATGGCCTGGTGGAAGAAGCTGTCTCTCAGTCTGCTGGTACGGGACCGGATGCTGCAGAACCTCCTTCCTGATGGAAGTAGTCTGAACAGTTTATGGCTGGGGTGACTGGAGTCCTTGATGATCCTCCCCGCTTTCCTCAGGCACCGCTTCCTGTAGATGTCTTGGAGGGAGGGAAGCTCACCTCCAATTATCCGTTCAGAGCACCGCACTACTCTCTGGAGAGCTTTGCAGTTGTAGGCGGTGCTGTTGCCATACCAGGTGGTGATGCATCCAGTGAGGATGCTCTCAATGGCACAGTGATAGAAGGTCCTGAGGATGCGGGGGCTCATGCCGAATCTTTTCAGTCTCCTGAGAAAGAAGAGGCGCTGCTGCGCCTTCTTCACTGTTTTATTTGTGTGTACTGACCACGTAAGATCCTCAGCCAGGTGTACTCCAAGGAACCGGAAGCTGCTCACTCTCTCCACAGCAGCGCCGTTGATGGTGATGGGGGTGTGTACTTCTCTGCACCTCCGGAAGTCCACTATCAACTCCTTTGTCTTTGCGACGTTGAGGGTGAGATGGTTGTCTTGACACCAGTGGGTCAGGGCGCTGACCTCCTCCCTGTAAGCCGTCTCATCACCGTTGGTGATAAGACCCACCACTGTAGTGTCGTCCGCAAACTTCACAATGATGTTGGAGCTGTTAGTGGCTGTGCAGTCGTAGGTGTAGAGTGAGTACAGGAGAGGGCTCAGTACACACCCCTGTGGAGCACCAGTGTTCAGTGTGATGGGGGATGAGGTGATGCTGCCCAGTCTGACCACCTGGCGTCTGTCAGACAGGAAGCTAAGGATCCAGCTGCAGAGGGAGCTGCTCAGTCCTAGATCCTGCAGTTTCCTGTCCAGCTTCGAGGGAACGATGGTATTGAATGCTGAGCTGTAATCTACAAACAGCATCCTCACATACGTGTCTCTCTTCTCCAGGTGTGACAGGGCAGTGTGTAGTGTCAGGGCTATGGCATCATCAGTGGACCTGTTGTGGCGGTATGCGAACTGTAGAGGGTCCAGTGAGTCGGGTAGTGCAGAGCAGATGAAGTCCCTGACCAGCTTCTCGAAGCATTTGCTTACGATGGGGGTCAGGGCTACAGGTCGCCAGTCGTTCAATGAGGAGATGGTGGAGGATTTGGGTACAGGGACGATGGTGGCCATTTTGAAGCAGGCTGGGACTACAGACAGAGAGAGGGAAAGGTTGAAGATGTGTGTGAACACTCCAGCCAGCTGAGCCGCGCATTACTTGAGGACGCGGCCGGGAATCCCGTCCGGACCAGTAGCTTTGCGCGCGTTCACCTTCCTGAAGCACTTCCGCACATCCTCCTCAGACACAGTGTGCGCACTGACGTCATCCATGGAGTTTGAAAACTGAAGGCTCTGCCTCTCATTCTACTTTTAAATACTCTAGGAACACAGTAAACCTGCAGTGTGAGAGTGAAGTCCTCTAATGGGGTGATATGGTACTACAAGGTCATTAAGATAAGCCAGCTAATTTTTCACGTGTCTGAGCGAACACACAAACTCCCTGAGCGTCCCTTGGACCACTGTGAGCAACAGCAGACGTGTGCACTGTGGTCACGCCAGCATCGAATCCATCCAAGATACATGGTTTATTAAAATAATCAAATTACAGCATTTATGTTAGACTACTTTTAATTAACTGCTTTAGCCCACTTACAATGAAAATTAAAAAAAAAAAAAAAACCTTGTTCATGACCTGTGTAGCATGTTAACACTATTGGAAGGAAAAATAACATGAACTCCAATTTTGAAAACACAACTTTATTTATTTTTTTCTTTTTTTTCTATAAAGCTCTGACTTATATTATGAGTCTGTGGTCTGGGAGAGAGTCTGTAACTCTCTGTCTGCAAAATACAGTAAATAATGACCAATGTTGGGCAATTAATTATATAGTTACTTCTTCAAAAAAGTAACTGATTTATGCAAACAACATTTTTTGCAGCTGTTTACCTAAAAATGCAGCCAAGGCGTTTTTTTTAAATAAACATTTCAAACTATTTACAGAACAATCAGCTGTTCTGCATCAAATCTGATGCCACACAAATTATTTGTGCCACTCCAAAAAATAATTTCTGTCCACTATGAGATAAAGGAGAACAGCAGCCTGATACCTGACAACAGGAGATGTATCACTCCTGTAACACCTGTAGCATTCAGTAGTCGCCTCATTGTTCTGACACACACAATAAAACTATTGACTACACTACACACTAACTACACACTAACTACACACTAACTAGAGGGGACTTAGAGGGAACATTGCTTGTATGTGAGGAGCAGGATTTTGAATTCTGGATTTAACAGGAAGCCAATGAAGGGAAGCCAGTGGCGTGACTGCACGGACTGAACTGCGAGATAATCTGCGCATGCGTCGCTCGTTCCAAGTTTCTTTTGGAAAAAAGGATCAAATACGCAGCGGGCACCATGAACACAGTGGAATATCTTCAACAACAGAACCACGAAAGTCTTCTTTCTGAGAAAAACCCGGAAATGAAATTCCACGCAGTCCTTCAACAGGACAAAGAAGGTGTAAACCAAACTGCTGGTGAGAATAATCAGATTTAACGTGGAGAGTTTATCGGACAGGAAACGGCTGCTTAGCGGCTGGTAGCTCGTTTTAGGGGGTCGATGAACTGTTCACGTAGGAACGGAGCTTCCTTTTATTTCTTAACCTGAAGACGTTCACAAATGCAGTCAAGCGACTTTGGTAATGATAGTTGTTGTTAATAGTTATTAATGACATTTACGGATTAAAAAGAGCGAAAGTCAGTGGGGGGTTCGGTGTTGCACCCGGACTGTTTAAAGGGTGCACACAAGTGTAGTTCAAGGCAGCGTTTGTGCTTTAATTACTTAAATAATAATGCTGAACTGGGGCAGGCGTGGTTAGTGTGATGGATAACAGCTGTGCCAGCCAGCCTTCCCTGGCTCTGTCCCCTGAACCCACTGCTCCAGCCCTCCTCTGCAGCTGAGCCACAAACCACATCCCACTGCAGAGACAAACCCTGTATCCCATAAGCTGACTTTTTTCAACATCTCTATATGCAGCTCCAAATTCTATGTCTATTTATGTGGACGTTTTAAATCTGAGAACAAAACACAATTAATAGCTTTACTCCAAACCATGATTTACCTTTACAGATGTGATATTTTAGCCCAAAGCTAAACGTAGCTGTGTGTTATGTTTTTGATTTGATTTGAACATCTTGGCTGACGGAAGGATTAGCTCTAAATATTTACTTGTTGAGCTGTAGAAATGTAAGTCATACCACAACAGCTAACCACATGCTTCCAGCCTAATTATTACTTCTTAATAGGAAAACTGCAATACTGTTATCAGTTTGCTGATGATGATGTTCTCTCTTACTTTCCCGAAATACATTTTTGAAACATTTATACTTTTGGTTATAAGCAGCATCCACTGCCTCTAATATTTATTCCAGTATTTGTAAAACTGCATGTTTCTTAATAGCTTAATTTCCACCATGTGTGTCTCATGCACCCATGGCTTCATGATGTAGTGGTTTGGCTGTCATGTGAAAGATCCCCATCTTGAGGCTGGAAGGAGACAAACCTTAGAGCACCAACTAGTGTGCTCTTAGTACTTTTACCAAACCCAGATAAACTGCAAACTCCACTGTGGAGACCCTTCGGGAAATAAAGGAGTAGCAGAAAAAAAAAGAATGTCCTTTTAAATTGAGGAGCAAAAAGTTAGTTTCCTTTAAAATAGTTCAGTTAATTACACAACTGTCCATGTCTGTGTGTTTCAGTATTGCCACCTGATGTCCAGAAGGTTTTGGTGATTAAAGAAGAAATTCCCTTTGACTGGAGCTTCGGTGTGGACCATCGGCACCAGGAGATCCTCCAAATAAAGGAGGAACAGGAAGAACTCCTGACCAGTGTGGGGGGAGAGCAGCTTAACGGGTCGGAGGAAGCTGATAACACCAGGTTCTCATTCGCTGTTGCCACTGTGAAGACTGAAAATGATGATGATGAGAAAACTCAGACTTCAGATCTCCACCAGAACCAACATGACTACAACAGAGAGACTAATCGGATAAAAGCAGAAACTGATGGAGAGGACTATCCAGGAGCAGAACCAGCTGGAAACCCAAATCTAAAGATTTGTGCAGAGCTGAAAGCAAATGGAAACGCTTCTGATTCTTCTGAAACTGACATCAGTGACGGCGATGATGATTGGCAGGAACCTTTATCCTCTCCTGGACCTGAAACAAAAACCAGCGATGGAGATCAGAAGGAGACGCCTGTGCCTCACTTTCCTAACAGTGTTAACACTGAAAGGTTTACGCAGCAGCCTTACATAAGACTCTACCCACAAAAGAAGCCGTTCAGCTGTGATATTTGTGGTAAAAAGTTCACTCGCAAAATGCACGTTAAAACACACATGAGGACCCACACGGGAGAAAGACCCTTTGGTTGTGACGTCTGTGGTGAGAGGTTTGCACAGGAGGGGAACTTGCGGAGTCACCTGAGAGTGCACACGGGGGAGAAACCATTCAGCTGCGACGTCTGCGGTAAAAAGTATAGACAGCAGGGTGTTCTGAGGACACACATGAGAACTCACACAGGGGAAAAACCGTTTGGGTGTAAGTTTTGTGGAAAGCAATTTAGCCAACAGACTCATCTCAAGGCACACATCAGAATCCACACTGGAGAGAAACCTTATCAGTGTAACTTCTGTGCCAGCAGCTTCAGCCAGAAGAAGCATTTTGATGAGCACACCAGACGGCACACTGGAGAAAAACCGTTCGGGTGCGATTTTTGTGGAAAACGGTTCTACCGGCAGGAGTATCTGAAGAGTCACGTTACGATCCACACAGGAGAGAGACCGTTTGGCTGTGATGTTTGTGGAAAAACCTTCAATCGAAAGACACGATTTAAGGCTCACATGACGCTTCACAAGTGTTAGAAGCTGCATTATTTCAGGGTTCATTGTGAATGATACATTACCCAAGTGCCTTGGTAAGGACCACACAGAGTTTTTAAATATTTTAAGTTTTTTAAATGCCTTCAATCTGATTTTGATGAGTCCTACAAATGTATTGAATTGTCAAGTCAGCTTTTAAGAAGTTGCTTTGCAGAAACTGCAGTTAATGGAGTGTTGTTTAAAAAGTGTTTTGGCAGTAAATCTGAATCAAGCTTCTGTTAATGTTGCTTTCATGAGAAAGTACATGTATAAATCAGAGATTTGCTTTACAAAAGTAAATGAAAGCCCTTTGTACCGTCTGGAGTCATGTACAGCTGTGTCCATAAATATTTGGATAGTAGAAGATGTCTTTGTACTCCAGCACAGTGGATTTTAAATCAATCGATATGCGATTGGAGGTTGACTTTCACCTTTAAT
Source organism: Diplotaxodon limnothrissa (assembly GCF_057381915.1). NCBI lineage: Eukaryota > Metazoa > Chordata > Actinopteri > Cichliformes > Cichlidae > Diplotaxodon > Diplotaxodon limnothrissa. The sequence continues at coordinate 29,640,930 of NC_140603.1, read as the reverse complement.
TCAAGAGGTTTTACAAAAAAACGTTCAAGAATCATCACCATTTTATACTTGTGCCCTATTTTCAGAGGCTCAAAACTGGACAACTTAACATAAATGTAATTCTAAGTATTGTTTTTAATACTCGGATGAAAATCCTTCTCAGTTGAATTTGTTGAAATATGAAGAAACACTGAATGCAACAATTAATTGTCTTACATTGATTTATTTTATATATATATTTGAAGTCTTTTACTTGCCTGCGTGCAATAAATAAGGAATTAAGAAAGAAAAAACAAGTCTTTGTGTGTCTGTTTTTACACCGAAAAGTACTTCAGAGTGCTCAGGATGTGCTCTCAGTGAGTATGCCCCTCCTTGGGTTGGTTGGGTTTGTGTTTAGTCAACCAAGCTGGGCTGTGGAGGTCAAATGTGCTCAGGTACAATATTTGATATTTAATTGTCAAAGTCAAGCACATACCTTGCTTTTATCAGCTTCATTGTATTTGAAGCTTGAGTGGAATGCAACTGATTAGAAATAACATCTGACTGAAATTAATTTGGAAATTTCATTTCACTGTGTGGAGGAAATCTTTGCTGAGGAGCCATTAAGATATGTAAATGAAAGCAATTTATCTTCTTTTCTCATGAATGGCAGTATTTATTTTCAATGAAAATAAGTACAATGATAAAAAAATATATCCAGAAAAGGAACTAATTTCTGCGAGGAGTCAGTGAGGTGGTTCACCATCTGACTGGGATGCCTCCTAGGTGAGCGCTTCAGGCACATCCCACTGGAGGATGCCAGCTGAGGGACTCTCCCAGCTGGCTTGGGAACACCTCGGTGTCCCCCAGATGAACTGGAGGAGGTCTGAGCATCACTGCTAAGGCTGCTACCCCCATGACCCTGACATGGGTAAAGGGAGAAAAAATAGATGCATGGAATTTGCAAGGCCTACCCAGTAAAATATTGATTTTGAACAATTCCTAAGTTAAATAGACGTCCTCTTAGTCCACCAAACTGTAGCTACCAATGTGCCGTATATCAGAAGATGCCTTTCTGAAAACAATGAGGATAAATATCATAAATATAGATGTGTCTATTTTGTACTGTTGTGAAATCTTTTGGTAAATAAAACCAGAAATAAAAGGAAGTGACAGAAAAGGTGTTGTTTCCAGCCACTGTGTGTGTACATGGTGAATGGAGAAATAAGGACCGTTACCTTTACAGCAAACAGTGAAGTAAGAGTTTCTCAGATTTTCAAATGAGATATTTTATGTAAAGAACAGCATATACACTATTTTTCTTTCTCTGCTTTTGGATGATAAATTAATTCAAAAACGGAAAACGTCAGAGGACAGCCACACCCCTCTTATTCATGGTAGGATACATTTGAATTGGTACGAGTAGTACTAGTGCTTTTCTTTTAGCAGGCCAGCAGAGGGCGACATCTGCCTGAACAACAGGGGAGGTTGTGGCTTCCAATAAAACATATATGGAGAAAAGAACTGATTAGTCGGATTAATAAAAAAAGAAGTCACGTTTTGATCAGTGTTAATCAGTGGATAATGTTTATGGAAATAATGGAGACTGATACAGCACACAAATTAAAATTAGTGACAGAAATATCACATCGGCCTGATTTTACTGTAAGGGATGAATGGAAAGAGTAAGAACTGTTTGGATCACAGATGCCCAAGTTGTTTCAGCTGTTGAGTTAAAAGTATGTAAATTGGGCTACTAATTAGAACTAATAAAAATAAATGGCAAGATTGGAAAGAATAAATGGGAAATAAATACCTTAGATAGGGCCTATTTTAATATATTATTTTAAACTCTTAATTAAAACCCCGAAGCTTTAATAGCTGTATCATTGCTAAAAATAAAACGATCTGTCCGTTCCTGAAGACGTTCACAAATGCAATCAAGCGACTTCCTTTTAATCCTGTTAATTCAAACTTCTACCAGGAATAACATTTTTGTATTGAGTGACTAAAATTTTGAACGTGTCTATAAAAACTGAAAAATTTCACAAATGCTGCAAACAACATGATTGTAAATATGTAATTTGTTCATAGCTAAACATTTAACATTTGTGATCTTTTTTAACTTAAAAATTAATACAACTAAAAAACACAATAAAAAATGAATTTAACTATTATTTTACAGTATTTATAATATTAGAATTTATTTTGTTTCTTTATTATTTATTTAATATATAATTTTTTTTTACAATACTTATTTTTCTAGTAATATGATATATTTAAAACATATATTTATCTTTTAATATTTGCCTTTGACATGTACGTTTGTGTGGTGTAACTGTTTACTGCTGCTGCTGCAAGGCCTGTAGTTACTATGGTGACGGAGAATAAAGGTGTCCGTGCCGATGCCTGCTCAAAAACCAGCGGAGACGGCAACAAATCGTTTAACAAAAGGATTCAGGAGAGTGGATTCCCTGTTGGAATCTGCATCCCGCTCTTATATAATACATCCACGGATGTAGAAGCAGGACAGAAAATGAAGCCAGCGCTTCTTTAACTGTGAGCGGAGGTGATCGGTCCTGCGCAGGCCTGGTTCATCTCAAATGAGCCTCCAGTTTATTTTAAAGAACAGAACAAATGCGGACACTATGAACGAAGAGGAATATTGTCAGCAGCACGACACTGAAAGTGTTCGTTTTAAAGACAGTAAACCGCTGGGAGTCCATCAGCAGCTGGATGTGAAGCAGACAGATGGTAAGGATCATCACAGATTTAATGTGGAGTGTTTCTACTGGTGAAAAGGCGGACGTTAGGGCTTAGTAAAGAAGAAGATTCACATAAAAGGCTTCTGTAAAGCGGAATATGTTCACAAATACCAAAAACTGTTTTTCCACTTTATTTTTCCTTTTTTTTAAACGCTGTAAAAGACGGAACTGAACGGCAACAGTACAGAGCAGCACCCGGACGGTTTACAGTGGGTACACAACAGGGTTATTTTGTAGTTCAGCCTCAGTGCAAGCCAAAGTTTGGGATATGTTTTTACTTAATTAAAAGTTCAAAGAGACTCTAACATAATGGATGCCTGACTGCAAACTGTCAGTGTGCCTTTAATATGTGATAAGGCGTGTAGTACAAATATAAGAATTTCACAAGTATGAACTTATGTACTTGTTCTACTGAGATTATACTGCCTTTAATTGTTTAAGTGTGCCCCTGTATGACACGATAGATTATGAATGTTTACATCAAAAACCTGCAGTCTCTTATTTATGTTCCATTTATAGTTTAACCTCCATACAACAGGACATTTTCTGTGGAGCAAAGGTGAAGACATCAGAACTTAGTATCACTGATGTGTCAGGTGTATGACTGTGAGGACTTTGAATCTGTAAATATGTTTTGTTAGTCTTCACATTTCATGATTGATCAATATTTCTAGAAATAAATCAGGCCTGGTGTTTATATTGTAGGCAAGAATGTTTTTAGACTAACTGCAGCTCTTTAATCTCGGACTAAATTCAGTCTGCTTCTAAGCGTCCATAAAGGCTCTACTAAAGGTGGCTTCATATCTTAAATATTTGTGTGCAGCATAAATATACTTCTGAACAAATAAGAGACTGTTATTTTTTTATTTGCAAAAGACATCTTTAACCAAAACCATGTTCTTCTAAAAAAAAAAACAAAAAAAAAAAAACATAACAAAAGGTTAAAGCAGAAATATATTGGAAGTGCTGTAGAGACAAAAAACTGGCAGAGAGAGAGAAGGCTGGAGTGGATGGATTACTCAAGAGTGAACACTCAGAACAAAATCCAGTTTTTATTTCCTGTTTTCTGCTGACTGTTTTTGTTTGTTTGTTTGTTTTGTTTTATTTTTTCAATTTTAGGTGGTGTGACCTAAAAGTTGTGCCACTGCACTTTTAGGACCCTGGTGGTTTCACAGTATATTGTAGTACTAGTATTATAATTCAAATTATTTCTTCTTGCATGGGCCTTTATTTAGAAATTAATCCACACCAAAACAGACATTGGTAATCACCTGAAAACAAGCCAAAGTCTGTAAAACATCAGCAGCTCACACACTGCAGGGCATTCATCCATCCACCGGGGCATTGCAGACATTCGTCTTCCTAGCCACACTTTCCAATTCCTCATGTGGGATCCTAATGATCTTTAATAGATTGTTAACTGGTGAGAGTCTCTGCTCTCTTTTTTTCATTCTCCACCCCTCTTTACTAGGGATGGGTACCGGTGTCCGGTGCCATGATGGCACCGGTTCTGACATAAACGGTAGTAACCAGACCGAAAAGCAGCGCACATTTCGGTGCTTTTTTTTCCTGAGCTGTGATACACTTTAGATTCTAGCCAATCATTTTACGTTTCCGAGGATAGTAGGCGGGGCCAGGTACGTACGTTCTGTTAGAGCAGAGCTACAGATTAAAAATGTCCAAGGCGAAGCGGTCAAAAGTCTGGCTGTACTTCATAGCAAAATATGCAAACTCAGAAGCCTGCAACAAGTGCTTTAAGCTGATACTGTGATACTGTCAAAGGAGGTAACACCTGAAATCCGATGAAACACCTGGCGACGCATAGCGTTTTTTTTAAAAGCCCAGAAATGCGCCGTATTTGATAGCTTGCTGCGAGACCTCACACCGAGCACATCTACTGCGGGTGGGTTGCCTGTTATGCAACATCCCCCAAAAACACGAAGAGGAGAGTCCTGGCCCCTAGCCTGCCAGTGTAGCAGAAATGATGACGGATGATGCAGCAGCAGCCGTTCTTCTCTGCGTGAGTAGCTAATTTACGTTGAGTAGGCTAACCACGTTATTACATTAATGCATGTAAGGTGAACTAGCAAACATCATCATAGCTACATGCGGCTGTCCTCTTGTTTGATAGCAGATACTCCCTTCACCCTGGCTAAAAAGGCTAAAATGACCAAAGAAAAAGTGGAAAACAGTTAAACATGAGAGGTTTAGGACAAAGTTTGTGTTTTTTCCATTGTTTAAGCACTGCTTCCAGCCAAGAGTGATACCATATATGCCCCATAGCTGCAGAAAAGGCTAACATTGTTATATTTTTACAAAAAACAGCTGAACATGAGAGGTTTTTGGACCAATTTTGTGTTCTCCATTCTTTAAGCACCGGTTTGAGCACCGTTTGAGCACCGGCACCGTTTCAAAAGTACCGATTTGGCACCGGTATCGGATAAAACCTAAACGATACCCATCCCTACTCTTTACTATTCTTGGATGTAGCTCATTTGAATCTGCAATTATTAGTGCTAAAAATGTCTGCACCTCACCAGCCTTTGTGGGATTTTTGCCATGCTTAAAAAGTTATTAATGGATTATGATTATCATTTCATTGCATTTTTTTTCTGCATCATATGATTTGACCAATGTATGAGGTTGATACAGATCACCTCTCAGTGTGCTTCTCAGTGCTTCAAGTGAGCAGTTATTCTTTTTATTACTGATAAACCAGTTAAACTCTCCTTTTTCTGTTTGCTTGTGTAGTAAAATCAGAAGTGTCATAGCATGCGTGGAATTGCCTAGCACTAAGTAAGCAATTCTTCTTCTGTATAGCTATAATAACAATTTTTTCTTATTCTTTTCCAGATGGATTGTAAAATTAGAAAACAGCCACATTCTTTTGTGGTTCTGGTAGTAGTGTCAAATCAGATATCAGTCATGTACCGTCACAGTCACACATGAGCTTCCTGTGTGACTTGGTTATTAACTTTATAACTATAACTACGTTTTTTTAGTTATTAATTTCATTCCATTTACTTCGTTATCACTACCATTTTTACCAGTTTTACTTTAATTACCTCTAGTATAGATAGATAGATAGATAGATAGATAGATAGATAGATAGATAGATAGATCTTTATTGTCACTGTTACCAGAACAATGAAACACAGTTTGGCATCTCTCCCTTTGCAGCTGTAGTTTTTTGTTCATAATGCTCATGTCTGTGTTATTTTTCCATGCAGATATCTCACAAGTGTTGGCAATTAAAGAGGTTCCCCCTGAATGGAGCCCCACCTCAGATCCGCAAGACCCAGAGGTCATCCAAATAAAAGAGGAGCAGGAGGAGCTCTGGACCAGTCAGGTGGGAGAGCAGCTAAATGGGGTGCAGGTGGCGGATATCTCCAGGTTTCCAGGCCATACTGTCAGTGTGAAACATGAAGACAGTGACGAGAAATCCGAGTATTCACAAACTTCTCAAAGAAAAACTAAATGCAACAGAGAAGCAGAGGCTTTAAATGCCCCCCCAGCTAAAGGAATAAAAATGGAAACTGATGGTGATGACTGTGGAGGACCGGAATCAGCTAGAAGTCCAGATCAAGATATTTATGTACATCCAAATGGTGATGAAAAGGCTTCCAGCTTATCTGAGACTGAAGTCAGTATTAAGGATGATGATGATGACTATTATTGGCAGGAGCCTTTATCAGACTCTGGACCTGACACTGAAGACAGTGACAGTGACTGGAAGGAAACCAGGACACCTGAATTAGTTGTAAATAGTGACAGAGGACAAGACAGTTCTAAAGTATCTGAATGTAATAAAACTTTTCTTTGCAAACAGTCACTTCAGGGAGAGAGGGGAAGAATGTCTTCCTCTGGTTTGGCTAAAAAGGAATGCTTTACAGTATCACAAAATGATGATTCATCAGTGGCAGTACGCACCGGAGAGAAACCATTTGGCTGTGACGTTTGTGGACAAAGGTTCAACCAAAAAACACATCTAAACACTCACATGAGAATTCACACGGGAGAGAAACCCTTCTGTTGTGATTTTTGTGGACAGCGCTTTAACCAGAAAACACATCTTAAGATCCACATGAGAATTCACACGGGAGAGAAACCTTTTGGTTGTGATAATTGTGGCAAAAGATTTAGACACCAATGCACTCTCAAAATACATATGGCAGCTCACACTGGGGAGAAACCATTTACCTGTGACGACTGTGGTAAAAGATTCAGTCATCAGAAAATTCTAAAGGCGCACATGACAATTCACACAGGAGAGAAACCATTTCACTGTGATGAATGCGGTAAAAGTTTTAGCCAACAGGGAATTCTGAAGGCGCATATGACAGTGCACACAGGAGAGAAACGATTTGGTTGCAGTAGATGTGATAAAAAGTTTAGACTACATAGTGATCTCACAGCGCATATGAGAGTCCACACAGGAGAGAAACCATTTGGTTGTGATAAGTGTGGTAAAAGATTTAGCCAAAAGGGATGTCTGCAGAGACACCTTAGACTCCACACAGGAGAAAAGCCGTTTAGTTGTGATGACTGCGGAAAACAATTTAAGCGAAAGACACACCTTAAAGCACACATGACAGTTCACACAGGAGAGAAACCATTTGGCTGTAATGTCTGCGGCGTAACATTTTCACGACAGGGAACCCTGAAAAGACACATGAGGGTCCACACACGATAGAAACTGTAAAGTAACAGGGTTTTGTCCAAAATATTTGTAAAGTGTGTTGGTGCAGATCAGAGCAGTGGATTTCCTTCATGGCGCCGTGATAACTGAGAGTGTAGGTTGATACCTCTCAGACAGGTCTACTGTATTCCACTGTCTCTCTTCTGAAGCTTAAACAAAAATGCATAAGGGAGAAATATCCTAGAGAATGACGAGGTAAATGATGATGCTAACAAAATGTTAACATCCATGGAAAGAAGTAAATTCTCCCCAGTCACGTGTGATGGTAGAGTGAAGCAACTTTTACAAGTTAAGAATGCATTGCTCAAAAAGTTAAAGAAATACTTTTTATTAAGAGTATAGAATCAAGTCAGTTAAACCACTGGGATATTAACCTGGTCAGTCAAGTAGCAGAGGGGGTTATTAGTCAGTGTTAATGAAATTAACAACAGGTGCACCAGGAGGGCGATGATGAGACAACCCCCAAAACAGGAATGACTTTTTCCCCTCCTTTTATCTCATTTTTTTTTCACTATTTTGGGATTTGGTAAGGGTCAGTGTCACTACACTTAGCAGATGATTCCTGGACCCTACAGAGGTTACATAGGTAGTCCAACTCCTCCAGGATGGCACATCAATACTTGCCATTGTCATAAGGTTTGAGATTCCAGGAGACAGGCAGTTACTCTGGGAGAGCTGGACAGGGCTGTAGGAAATCCTTAAACCACCAGCAGGACTGGTTTCTGCTCCTTTGTGTAAGGAGGGACAGGATGAGCACTGCCAGAGCTAAAAAATGATCTTCAGCAGGACACTGGTGTGAATGTCTCTAAACAAACCATCAGAAACAGACTTCATCAGGGTAGCCTGAAGTCCTCTTGGGCCCTATGCTCACCGTGGTGCCTGATTGGCAGTTGCCATCGAATACCAGAATTGGCAGGTCCACACTGGTGCCCTGGTGCCCTTGGCAAAATGGACCAGTCTGTAGCATCTTTTTTTCACTTTAATTTTTGAGGTGTCTTTGAATTAAGCCCCTTAAGATAATTTTCATTTCCTCAAACAATGAGGCAGCCTTTCATTCTATCTCATTACTCCAGTCCATATCAGTATTAGATAGCCATTATGATTTTTTCCCATTGACATCTTCATAGTAGTCAATTCATGTTTTTGAGCAGTCCATTTAGTAACACAAATAAGATTAATGCTGGGTTCAGCCCCTTGTCACATTCGATTTGATAAGTGGTTAAGAAAAAGGATGGATGTACTGTCTGTGAAGGTTCTCAGTCATCTAGGTCATCATATTCTAAAGACCTTGGAAAGAAAAGCGTCTCGACTTCTTTAAGTTGCGAGAAGCTTCCTCAGTTATAAGGTCAAAGGTATTTGACCTTAGAACTGAAGAAGCTTCTCGGACGAGAGGTGAAACGTCTTCAAGCAACTTAAAGAAGTCCAGAGGCTTTTTTTCTCAAGCTCCTTACACAATAGATGGACTACATATTTAGTTAATATATAGATCAAATATAATAATAATACTATTACTTTTAATAAAAGGAAAGCACATAAGAATAGGCTGGATGGAGAACAAATAACAGCAGGAAAGTGTAGCTCGACTGCTAAAAATAAAGTGTTATATCGAGAAAAAGTGTACTTTCAGTGTTGATCAAAATGTATAATACTCCTTCCTTTAGCCTTATACACATTTTGTTATTTACCAGTATTATGATTTTTATTATTGCTCCCAGATTTATTTTTTACTATGCAATGTAACCACTCATGATGGCTCTAAAGGTAAATTTGCCAGATAAATATTTTGTATAAGACAACTGTGTTTCTAATTTCCTTTGACTTGATGGACTGAAGACTTGAGGTCCACAAATAAAATTTCTTAACATTTGATAACTTATCTTTGTACTGTTTTCATGTAATCCCAGGTTCTTAAGCAAATATTGCAATACTGTACATTTCCCTGACAAATACAGATAGTGACCTCATTCAGGTTAAAAAAAGAAACATAAATCACACTAAAACTGTGAATAAAATAAAACACCATTCTTTGAACAGACTCGTGTTTTATGTGTATTATTTGCATAAGCTAAGGCGAATATCATGTCAAACAATGTAAGAACAGTTAAATCAACATGGATAAAGAAATGTTATCACTATCCAAGTGTCTGCTCAACAGTAATCAGTGCCGCTCAGCCTGACAGTGATTAGAAAAATGAATTTAATTTAATCAGATTACTTGTGGTATAAACGTTTTTTCTCCTACTTATCACACCCATGCCATTTACAGCAGATGACTCCTGTAGCTGTCGCACTGGAATGTGTTTATAAGGTGATTGTAATTTTCAAATTTGGATGTTTAAGCTGGTTCCTATGTTGTGTTGTCGCCACCTACTGGTGGATCTGAGTATGGCGCTTTGTGGTGCGCATGCATGGTTTTTCGCAGTGTTTGCTGGTGAAGAGAAGTAAAATACTGGTTAAACATCAGTTGGAGCATGGCCCTTTATTCTACTCCAAACATGAAACAAGAATAACCTTCAGGAGCAGTTATAACTCCCCTTCCCTGAACCAGGCTGTATCAGAGGGCTCTTCCTGTTCAAACGAAGTTCTTCCTCCCACTGTCACCAAATGAGCTGTGCCCAGGACAAAGCATCTGCCATTACAAAGCATTACATTATCTTTCCTTCTGAAATACCCACATAGTAAGGCCTCAAGAAGAGAGCCCACTACGTTAGCTTCTTAATGGGGTTCTACATTGAGTTTAGGCCACACAGTCTCAGGTTGCTGTTAAATTGTCAAATTAAATAAAGTAAAGAAAGTTTAGTGTGAATGGTTGTCAGGACATCAGTGTGTATGCAATGTCGAGCATCCTAAATCGAAGCAGCACCACCCAACCAATACCTGGAAGAGATAGAAGCGCATCGCAGTGGTCCCTCTCGCGGTTCACCTTTCGCAGAATCACTGTTTTTGCTGATTTTTTTTGGTGCAATTTTGCATGCTCTTTTTTTTTTAAAAACAGCGTATCGTTTTCTGCGCCCTGATTGGCTGTAGACCATTGTCAATCAATCTCGTGCTATGTCTCCAGTCCAGTACAGAATGCGTTCAGCTTGTCAAATTTACATTCATCTTCGATCGCTAGCAGTGTGGCTCTGTGCTGTAGTGTATGTTTGTAAGTTTTCTCCCCAACAAACATAACAATGTCGACAAAACATTTTGCACCGTCAAAGGCAGATGATGATGCCAAACATCGCATAAAAAGGTGGACTTCTGGACATGCTAAAGGAAGGTAGAAGTTACCGTATTTTCCGGATTATAAGGCACATTAAGTGAAACAAAACAGTCACATAAGTCAAACTTTACCCGAATCATTCTTTTTGCTTCCTCCACTACTGTACCATTGATTCATTAATGCTGAATGGTCTCAAAAATAAAGCTGACTACTTTATGGTTTTCACCTATCGCGGGTTATTTTTAGAACGCAACTCCCGCGATAAACGAGGGACCACTGTACAAACTAATTATTCTTTTTACTCACAGTGTCACCAAAGAATTAGTTATCCAGTGCTGTATTAAAGCACAAGAAGGATAATCGAGTATACTACAAGACACTTTAAGTGTACTTGAATACTCCCAAGTACTTTTAATGTTTTACTATATCCAAGTGAACCAAAAATAGCCGACATTACAAAAATATCAATTGAAATTACATTAGCCGTCATTTTCTTCCAATAAATACACTAATAACCTCTAAAACGTAAAGTATATTCACTACATAATAACAATAATAGGCTGACCAATAAAGTAAAATATAAAGTGGATGTTGGGGTTCTGGCTTCTTGTTAACTGGGTCACTGTTTTTATTGACATTCTTCCTTTTATGTTAGCATCATGTTAATGTTTTCCCAGAGTTTCCTGTCAGTAACCTCAGATCTGTTAGTTTTCTCTTCCCCTCTCTCCACTTCTTTGTTTGTAACTGCCAGCACAATCCTCATCTTTTCACCCGTGTCCACTCTGTGTAAATAGTGTCGCTTCACAGCATTTTATCTGTATGCCGGGCTTTATATAAAAAGGGTCTGTTTTTGTCTTTCTGCTCCTCTGGACTTCATATTCATGTGGATTTCGGATTCTCAGGATGGCTTTTTGTGATTTAATGTGCATTTAGTCCTGTTACCAGTAAATCTATAGCAGTCGATTCAAATATTTTCAAGTCCACATCTCAGTCCTGCATGTGCAGAATTATTACTTGTATCTGCACTACCATAAATATAAATTGATACATGTGAATACAGGTAATACAGTAATACTTAAATGTGCTTTAGTGTAGTGTAACCACAAAAGAATCTGAATAGAAAAAATAACACACTGTTTTTTATTTTCCTCTTTTTATGCTTTATTTTTATCCCTCGTCCTGTAGAGAGGACAACGCTCCACTACCCATCTCTTCAGATCTGTACTGAAACATCCATCCCACTCATCCCTCCACCATCTTTTTCACTACTACAGTGCATCCACCAGCTTTACATCAAAGCTTGTCAGCATTGTCCTGATTAGATTAATGTTTTGAAAGACACAAGTTTGGGGTATGGGCCAAAAAGATGACAGTGATAGAGAGGACTGTAGAGTTGAAATAAAATAAACATAAGACCGAATAATGGACAGTGAGGAAAAATGTACAACCTACTCTACATGAGACTAAAAATAATGAGCTTAAAAACACAAATACACAAACACACACACAGGGCACAGTAGTGTTGTGTGCAAGTGTTAGAAATAAACAAGTATTAAATATGCAATACATAGATTCATATACACTGATGTATATGGGAGATATACAAATAGGGATAATGTTAACAGAACAAAAGTGTGAAAAATGATGGAGACACGCACACTCCTGGTAGTCGAAGGGAAGAAACTGGTTTCCTCAACATTTAAAATCTGCTAAGGTGAGACTAAAGTGGTTTATTTCTTAGTTTGTGTTGTGAAAATAAGGTGAGAGGTTGTTCTTCACATGCATCAACTAACAGAAGACTTCCAGATACCATGAGGGTGAAGATTTGTGCAATCCTGGTGAAGATGGGTGCAGTTAAAGGTCAAAACAGAGGGAAAAGAGGGATATCTGATTAACGCTTATCCCATCGAAATGTTACGCTCAGCAATAGCAACCGGTGTCTGCTCTCTACAGAATTCAGGTTTAGAATTTTATAGGTTCGGCATCGATGGAAAAAGCCTCTGAGATGGCGAGAGAGGCGCCGAAGCACATGAAATGGGAACCCACCCACTTCACGGGTCTGTCACTTAAACTCAAATTGAGGCTGCCTTGCTTGCATAAGTTTCGTTTTGTTTTTTGTCCGCGAGGACAACAGGAAAGAAGAAAAAGGAAGGAGAGAGACAGAGATAGTGAAAGATAGGAGGAGAGCGGCCGGGCGACGGTGCAGGTCTACTGCGAGAAGTGGTGAGAATTTAAAACGAACAGATCCTAAACATAAGCAGATGTGTGTGAGCTGCAGAATCACAGAAAGAATCCAGAGTTAGAAAAGAGAGAGTTTTTTTTGTGTGGCTTTTTTTCTCTTTTTCCATTTTTTTGTGTTGGTTACAGTTCATAATGGTTCAGTAGTTCCACATAAAGATAGGAGATGGATCCTGAGGCAGATGGTTTGAAGTGCATGAAGGTGGTCTGTAATCCTCAGGGGATTGCAGGGAGATGTGGGAAGGCTCAGATGATACCATACTGGGCCAGCTCATGCAGCTCCAGGTGATTGAAGGCCTCCCATGGGCAAATGACAGTGATGTCTGCAAAAAGACAGCACAGATGTGAACTTGTTTAGGTCCCTGCAGAGCACTGAAGCCAATGGTTTCAGCCGTAGCATACACTTACCTGTGCCTAAGCCCTCCATCCCAGGGATATCATCTCCAAATCTGCAAAGAAGAACATTGCAATAATTACAAATCACTTAATTTGATTTATTTGGTTTTTAACAAGACCCCGAAGAAGAAAAGTATTCACAGCATACCCCTGGATTCCCTTCTTTGGAGGCTTGCTCTTGAACTGACGAGTCTGCCTCTGCTTGAACTTGGGGGGTCCCTTGCGTGGGGTGGCGGGGCCTCCGCTGACACGGGTGGCCGACTTGATCTCAGCTTTGGGTGGCTCAAGATTCATTTTGAGCAGTTATGTATGAGGATGTGCGTGCAGGCTGTTAGCGTTAGACACCTCTCTGAAGTCTTGGTGGTGAAGTCTTTATTTTTGGAAACAAAGGGAAAAAAGCAATTAAAAGCACAGAAATAAAGAGAAACTCTCACTAGGTTATTATCTGCAAATTCTTTTAGTGTCAAGCAGCGAATGATCTGAAACTCTCTAACCCTGTCTCAGATAGCAGGCGGCTCCTGTCACCTCTGTTTGACATTACCATCTATAATCCTATTACTGATCTGATGAGCACCTGCCAGGACTTACACTCTCATTTTTCCCAGCACCTGAATGTGGTGGACCACATTGCAGCTTGTCCTGCTGGGATGACCCAATTACCCATAATCCCTGGCTCAAGTTAATAAGTGCGCTCTCCTTCTCTGTTTTGAGCTGATTGTGAACTTGTAATCTTGTTAAAGCAAGGACACCACTGCAGAAACGCTGAGCTGTGCACTGAAGGTCTAAACCATTAAATCCGCTCACCATGTCCCAATGACACAGACAAGCCTGAACAGGTCTTAACCATTAATGTGGTTATACCAAGGTTATTACAGCTAACGCACGATGCTAACTAAAACAAAAACAAACAAACAAACAAACAAACAAACAAACAAACAAACGTCCTGAGTTTTAGTTTTTGCCAGTTTGGTCAAAGTTGCCATCACAGCCTGTCTGAGGAGGCTTTAATGGAAATGTTTGTGTTTCAACTGTAATTTCTATTCTGAATTTTGCCCGGAGAAACACCCTGTGTATTTAAACAATAAAACTGGCAAAACAAACTAAGAAAAACTAAACCAAAAAAAAGTAAATATTTTTAGACAATTAAAAAAAAAAATTAAGATATAGAAAGTAAATTAAAGAAAGAAAGCAAAGAAAAGAGTATGTGTGGGTTAAATATACTCACATATACACACTCAGAGATCTGCTTTTGTTTGAGCCACAGTTTTAAAATGAAACTTTTTTGACAGCTTTAAACAGGCCAAACCGAAGTGAACGTGCTTGTTGTGAGATCATTTTAAAATATTTTTTCTGTCCAGGTTGCTGATAAATGTATCTGTCAGATAAATAAATGAAGCAAGAACTTGTACATGAAACAACAAGTTGTTATATCCAGGTTTGGAGTAAGTTTGCACTGTAGGCAGTTTTTAGATACACTATAAAAATAACTGATAACTGAGTGTTAAACAGCGTCGGTCTATAGATTGCAGAATTGTTGATTAACAGAGGTCAGAAACATCTGCACTAATTTACTCTGTCATGTTTAATCACATTACAAACGACACCATAAATCGCTGTTTACTTTTTATATCCAAGCGGGACGATTTCTGGAGCTCTAAACTCTTTTATCTGGATTATTTTCTCCTAATAAAGGAAAAAATGTTAACACCCATGTTCTTCACTGAGACACACAGAGCTGCAGAAGAGCAACAAAGTTTCCCACCGACGGTGTCTGAATATCAGCACTGATCGGTGATGATGGTCTACTCACCGGCTGCTTGGGTGAAGAACAGCCAGACGAGTGGGTGTGAGCGCAGCGCCGATCCGTTTAGCAGATGAGTGGACTTCTATGCTAGGCTTGCTGTGAGGGCCAGTCGGGGTTTGTGGTCCCTCTTATAGCCGACACAGATTACAGAGGCACCGCCTCCCTTCTTGACTGTCAACAGTTCACATGTTTGAGGTTTAGGTTAAACTGTAATGTGTACATAGGTGCAAACGTGCACATTGTGAACAGTGGTGGAGCATAACTGTGTACATTTACAGTCAACTTCCAACATTTCAGTGAGAAATTTCACTGTGAAATTATACAATTGTTGATATTATTATTGTCTTACAGATGTTTTCTCATATTTTGTAACCATACATTGAATTTGAGTATTTTACAGAAACTACACTACAGAAATATTTTAAAAAAGATAACATACTGGGAAAAATGATCTGTTTTTTATTGATTTTATTGATATTTTGCACTTTTTCAATGCACTATATTTATCTGCAGCTGCGGTTTCTAAAGCTGATATTCTTGTACACAACATAAACGAACTAAAATTATTGATGACCTCTGATCTACACTCGCCAAGTTCTTTTTCACAATATGTGTAAATCAGCCCTGTGCCACCCCCGGGACATAAATACTGATGCTTTCAGAAAGACATGCATAAGACTGCCTGTTGTAAAAAACATCGCTGTTAGCGTTTTAATGCTTTCCTTTAAGGATCATGTTAGAAAAATGAAGATAATACAGAAATGTAGTTCCTTTAGTTTCCATTTGCAAATTTAAAGCAGAAGTAAACATGTTTACAGCCTGCTACAAAGCTTTGGCCTCTATGAATAGTTTCTCTCTTTTTGTAACTCACCTGATTGATTTTGTTAAGCCTTAAACTCATACATGAGGCCACGTTGATTAACACATTCGGTGGTAGCAGTCAGCTATGGCCTTTCTCTTTCTGAGCATTTCTGTGGTCATTATCTAATAAATAATATGTTTTGAAGTTCGTCCTTCAGTTTTGGTCAGTGATTTTCTAGTATTTTATTAGCCTGTTACTTAGGAACAGTGCACTGCACCTGTATATTTTAAGACAGCAGGCAAATGTAGCTGACAACTTAGCATGTCCCTCTATAGTAACACCTGGTTCCCAAAACCCTGTGATGCTATTAAAGCTGGCAATGGGTCACGTTACTGTGGCTACGTCCATGATTTAAACCCAGGCCACAGTCTCCTCCTGCACCTCCTAAACTTTCGTTGCTTAAACCTGATCAAGTAATGAGTGAAAACCAGCTGCTTTCCCTTTTCCACCAGAGCCAAACAGTGTGCAACGATGGATGCTGTTTGGGATTTTGGATTAGGTTAAATAAGAAAAGTGTCCCTTATATAGCTGGAGAAAAATAGCAGTTAATAGGACAGAATATCAGCAAATTGATCAAATTAGGAAAATTGTTGCAGTCCCGATGCAGGATTTTTGCTTGCACCTCACTAAATGGCTTAAAATGATAAAGGCATTTGTATCATTAGAGTAAATTACTTAATTTTCTTTTCTTGTAAATTAATACTAGGATTTTTAAAAACTAGTTTCAACTTAAATGTATTATTTGCATAGTTTCTTAGTTGAAGTTATTTTTAGAGCAGCGTTTGTCTAACAGCCTCACAGTTTTGTTTAATGAGCTAATTAAACACATTTCATCTGTAAATAAATGGTTGATGCTGCGCTCTAAGCATCAGTAGGATCTGAGGATTTCTTCCAGAATCACTTTGGAAATGATAGATTATGGAAGAAAGATGCTCTGTGATAAATGCAGTTTGCCATATAAACATTATCTTTATGTATTTTATAGTATTTGTAATGAAGTTTTCCAGAAATGTCTTTAGAAATCCTAATGCTGATTAAATTAGTGATTTGAGTCAGTAGGATGCAGGATGAGATCACACAGCTTACAATATGTTCAAACAGATTATAGATGAAGCTGGAAGCTTCCTGAAAGCCCCACAGTCCCACTCCATCTTTGTTATGCAATCTCTCCATCTGCTTAAGGTGAAACCCTCCAATCCTCCAACCCACAGAAATATTTTACATTGTCTGTGTGTATCACTGTAACACCCTGCAGTGGGAGTACTCTCCATTAAACAGGGGACTAAGCCAACATCAGCAGCTCCTATCTACATGCTAGAGACACACTGAACATGTGGAGACATCCCAAACAGCAGCTCGGTTTTCTTTTAAATAATTGAACTGGAACCATCCATCACAAAGCACTGTTAGAGAAATTCTTCACTCATTTGACCTTCAGCTTTAAACAAAACCTGCAAAACATTGCATGTAAGTTTAAGTGAAAATTTAATAAACAATAAGAAAAAGACAAAAGAAAAAATGAGAGCAAGTAAACAGGACAAATAACAAACTACAAGAGAGAGAAGACAAATGTTAATACGTGGAGTCAGGGTATATACATGTATATCTGGAGTGAAAAGAGACAAATTGAGAAGAAACAGATTCAGAAGTACATCATGGGAAATCCCTCAGCAGCCTAAGCTAAAGGATGGTTCAGGGTCAAATGGTCCAGCCCTAGAAGTTTTATCAAAAAGGAAAGTTTAAACCCTAATCTTAAAAGTAAAGAGGGTGTCTGACTGAACCCAAACTGGGAGCTGGTTCCAAAGAAGTGGAGCCTGAAAGCTGAAAGCTCTGCCTCCTGTTCTACTTTTAAAAACACCTGGAGCCACAAGTAATCCTGCACTCTGAGAGGGAAGTGCTCTGTTGGGATAAAAGGGCTATACGATTTTTAACATGTGATGGGATCAGATGTTGCATGTGAGGAGAAGGATTTTACTTCAACTCTAGATTTGAAGACACTAATGTGGAAGAAGTACTGGCCACGTTCTCTAGACCCTGTTCTGGTCTCAAACTCCTTGATTCATATCTTTTTGTGGCTTTAAAGAAAAAACAAATCTAAATGTAAAAATTAATGAAAAAAGAATCACAATGACTCAGATAATCCTTCCTCTTTGTTTCAATATTAGCTTGATTTTAGGATCCTTTAAGAAAAGTGATTGTTGATGGAGTTCGGCGGGGCCCTGTTCTTGGCACATTTCTTTCTTTTCTTTGTAGACGACACAGTTTTATACATTTAAAACAATGTTCCCTCTAATTTTTCATGTGTCTGAGCGAACACACAAACTCCCTGAGCGTCCCTTGGACCACTGTGAGCGACAGCAGACGTGTGCACTGTGGTCATGCCAGCATCCAATCCATCCAAGTTACATTACAGCATTTACATTTATGTTAGACGACTTTTAATTAACTGCTTTAGCCCACTTACAATGAAAAATTTTAAAAACCTTGTTCATGACCTGTGTAGCATGTTAACACTATTGGAAGGAAAAATAACTTCAACTCCAATTTTGAAAACACAACTTTCTTTCTTTCTTTCTTTCTTAATAAAGCTCTGACTTGTATTATAATACTCTCTCCCAGACCACAGACTGTCTGTGGTCTGGGAGAGAGTCTGTAACTCTCTGTCTGGAAAATACAGTATATAATGACCAATGTTGGGCAATTAATTATATAGTTACTTCTTCAAAAAAGTAACTGAGTTTTGCAAAGCCAAGGCGTTTTTTAAATAAACATTTCAAACTATTTACAGAACAATCAGCTGTTCAGCATCAAATTTGATGCCACACAAATTATTTGTGCCGCTCCAAAAAATAATTTCTGTCCACTATGAGATGAAGGAGAACAACAGCCTGATACCTGCAGGCCTGACAGCAGCAGATGTGTCACTGCTGTAACACCTGTAACACTCAGCAGTCGCCTCATTGTTCTGACACACACAACACTACTGACTACACTACACACTAACTACACACTATTTGCGCTAAACGTTGCGAATCTCTCACATGTCCGTCACTCCTAAAACTTCCCCCTACCTAAACAACTAAATGCCATGTTGCCATATCAATTTTTGATTGGTCGACATGGTACATTTTTCCACCAATAGAAAAGCAGGCTGGGGGGGGGGGTTTGCTCACAGGCGGAGAGGTTTTCCTTATTAATCGCCGTTTTTACCGTTTCTTCGCACAGTAAATATAAACAACGACAGTATTCAGGAAGAAAACCAAACATTGCAGATATTTTTATCATAACTCTGGTTTTACGTGGCCGATCAACACAATTTAAAAACTGGTATAAAGTCCACACTTTTCCCGTCAGTTGTTCCGTCTGTCCTGCTCACATCTCCAGTGGTTGTACACGTTGTCATTAACGTGGCTTCACTCCACATCAGCCGCTTTGCTAGCTAAAACACCGATGTCGGCACATAAGGACGCTGTCATAGCCTGGCAACCACGTTGATTATATATGAATGTGAATCGCATCATTGGCTGGACTATGGGATAAGGTGGCATCGTTCTAATCCCATACGGGAGCAGCCAGTCACTTACTGACTAACACTGCAAAACAGAATTGTTAAAGTTTTAATTTTAATTTCAATTCAGGTTAGACTTTTTTGTGCGCAGCGCAGATTTTCTGTGCGCAGAGACCGTGCCAGCAATGCGCAATTGCGCGCGCGCGCAGCTTAGAGGGAACATTGATTTGAAGTCATCTGCAGTTAACATTTAATTCTTTCAAGTTATCAGTTTTATGACTGACAAGTTTAACTAGAATGTTTTCCACCCACACCCGTGGATCTGACTACGTTTGGTGCGTAAATCATTCTCGATGAGTTCTTGAGCTACAGGCAGTCTGCGTTTATTAAACTACAGAAAGGTCCAATTTTATGCCAGTTTGAAAGAAACTGAAACAAGAAAACTGTTTAGCGCTAACTCGTGACTTCTCGCAGCTTACTGTTCACAGAACGTTCCCCACTGCGATGATGCATTGCTCTACATATGATCAGTGAAACGTCTCATTCTTAATCCGCTGCATAACCTAGATCAAAGCATAACTCTGCACGCTGTATGGCTGGCTGCAGCACTGAACCTTGAGTAATCAGGACTTATAGTGCATCACTATTACTGGACTAATGCTGACTCAGTCAGATCAGGGTCACCTCAGATACTGGTCCAGAGGGACTGGGAGAAGGCTAACTAAAGACGTCATCAAGGTGGCAGGACCGAACGTGATCGGCTTCTTCTCTGACACAACCAGTCATTATTACCTAAGAAGGGATCTAAATCTCATTAACATCATGAGAACAATGCAGTGTTTTACATACTTACTGTAAATATCAATTAAGAACAAAGTTTAATTTCCTGAAGCCACAAAGATTTTGTGTTTATTAAATATTCGGACTATAATCACATCAGAATATAAACAACACTTGGAGCTGGTTGGATAAAAATATATGATGATGAAATAAACAAGTTAGGTCGTCATACATATCATTTTTGCAGTACAGCAGACAGTTTTATGCATATGTAGCTCCTCCTAGTGGCTACAGAGGCTATTAAAGTTTTTCAGGCTTGAACTTGCACGTGTGCTTGTGTGCACCAATTCTCGGCATAAAAATAAAGCACTCTGAATCTGACAGTAAATAAAAAATATTTATTTAACAAGCATTGGATTAAAACTAATTTCTAATATGATTTAAATAAAGTCAAATACAGAGAGGCAAAGTGTTGTTCGGATGCTTCAAATGTGCAAATGCTGCAAAGACACAATGCAAACCAATCAAACGCCAAACAGCACGTGACAACAATTCAGACATCCCTCAAGTTTAAAGCATTGCTCCTCTTGTCAGCTCATGATGCTGTGCACATTATAACTATTACTTGCAAACATCCACTAGAAAGGGACAAAAACTCATCACACCTTCAAAAAGCTGCAGTTCCAGACCCTGAAAGCTCGAGCTATTTATTTCTTCACTGGACTAGTTTGTTTTATGTTTATTCACAGTAACGATGGTCTTTCATGTAGAGAATCGTTGGACTGTGTTATGATGCAATGTTATGCTTTATAAGCAGACCACTGGCTGGACTGCAGTCTGTGCACAACTTTAACTGTTGGAAACTAAAGTTGTGGCAGCTTTTTATCTGAGTGAGACCTCAATAATCAGACCTCACTGAATTCTCCAAATACTAAGGAAATGTGCTTTAATACTTCATCACCTCCTTTAACAGAAGACACACTTTATTAAAAGAAATAATACCTTCCAACAACTCATATGACCCACATAAGAAAATCTTGCGCTGAGTATGAGTAGACAGCAGAGAGAATAACATTTCCTATTACAAATATTTGGTAATAAAGTGCTATTTTCACTGGATTGTCTTTGGTCAGCCTGCACGACCAGCAAAGAAATCTAAGAGGACCTGTTTGTAGTCCAGGTTCATGATTCTGTAGTTTTGCAACAGAACGCCCCCATCAGTAACATCTGAACTGGACCAACAAACAAGGTTCTAACAGAAAAAGAACATTTCACACTGTGACTTTCATGAACTACTTCCTTAAGAAAAAAACAAACATGTCAAGATCTAAAAGGGTCCGACTGGCATCTGTTCTCTGCACACTGTGGAGCCTCAGAGGAAGCTGTAACCTTAGATAACTTAAAAACACTCGAAGTTTGGAGAAAGACTTCCTGACTCAACTCTTTTACAATGAGTTGCTTTCATTTTCAAATGAAGTAGTTTGATAATCCTAATAAGCTTCTGCAAATGTAAGTGTTTGTGTTTTTTCTTTCATGGTTGAGATTTCTTGACATCCTGACAGATCTGCACTGTCTAAATGAAATAAAGGCCAAAGCAGGTCTGAACAGATTCCAGTAAAAATCAAAGAGTATTTTTATTCTGAATATTTATGATTTCCAGCAACCTGCCAGATGGCGACTCTTCCCCCCTTGCTTTTTAGAAGCAAATATTAGATAAGTGCAACATAACAATGACCACCAAAGACCCAAAGTCTTATCTGTTAACGTTTGCCAGCTTTCTAAAATGAGACATATACTGTGGGCCCCACAGGATGAAGGAGGGGTGAAAATGTGGAGGTACACTGTGTGCTGTAAAATCTCAGCCTGTGAAGGGTTTCTGGCAGCACTGCGGTCAATGCCACTGGCTGCGACGGTCACGTCTTTTTTAAGAGTCTGATCTCCATCTTCAGGTAAGTTTTAAGGTTCTCATCGAGGACGTTCTCCTCAATAGCAGCGAGCGCCCGCTCGCTTCCATCGTTGTAGTACTCCAGCAGCTGCTCTGCGTGTTCGATCCACACGCAGTTATGACAGCCACTCATGCAGCAGTGCGTAGGAGGCGGCGGGGGACCCTGGGCGGGGGTCCAAGTGGAGATGGAGTCACGCTTTTGCTCTGTGTCGGCGGGCTCAGAACAGTCCGTCAGAACAGGAGGAGCAGCAGGCGAATCTGGTCCTGCAGGGAGGTGGTGAACAATCCCGCTGTGAAGATGACTCGTCCATAACTGCTGAGGACAGTGAGAGGACCAGTGAAAATCATGTGAAACATGGTGAGGACACATCAATCTGTCTTTACATTTTAGTCTCTTAAATACTAATGATAATAATAATAATACTATAAATATTAAGCATTAATAATCTCTTCATATTTCAGGTGTGTGTATGTAAAGATACTTAAATTAGAAATAGGGTTATAAAAGCCCCATCGTCCATTTTCTATAAGACACTGTAAAGATTTTAGTGAAACTGTGCATGGTGGTGGATTCAGTAAGTTAAAATCAAGCTATTCTGTGTACATGTACAGTAAGTACACTTTCATATATGAGTATAATTACTGAAGAAAGGGGAAAAAAGCCTGACGATGCAAGCAGGACCAAACATTTGTTCCCGGGGCTGTAACTTCTTGATCCTAGTATGGTCTCAATAATAATGCAATAATAATAATATAATAATAATAATAATAAGGATGATGATAATAATAATAGTAGACTGAATTCTCAAGGCTCTCCATTTCCTATCTGCTCTTTACAGGGTTCAAAGGTTTGATCCTGGTCTGTAAATCCCTCCAGCCTCTCTGAATTCCTCTCTCCAGCCTCCCTCCAGTTTGTGTCGCTTATCTCGGTTCGGCAGTCTAAGGAGAGCTCCCTTTCTCAAGTAACGTCCTTCAGCTCTCCTGGGAGGGACACCGGGGCTTTCCCAACCCAAACGAGTGACCGTGTAAAGTTACTCCAGTGTTAAAAACACAACGGACATCATCAGCTGTTAAACGAACCGTTAGCTTAGCCACCAACCTTTCGTAATGACGCCGACGACCTCACGGCTTTAACACCCGCACACAGCATCGCAGAGTCGGGCAGGACGGGCGGTTATGCGTCTGTGTGGTTCATTTTCTAGAGTGAATGTTTAATTAAGCTGTTCCTTCCTGGAGTTTACAACTTCCACCATGTTAGCTGCTGTGACAGCTAAAGCTGCATTGCTTCCCATTTTTCAACTCTGACCTTTTGAGGCTGGTTGTAAACAACAGCGGTGATTGGCCAATATAAAGCATATCACCCAATTAAATGGGGGCTTTGTAAAATTTAAACCAATTGAAAGCATTGATTAGGTTTTTGGGCGGGACATAAAAATATTTCCCTCATCTGGCCAGCAGGTGTCAGTATTCTACAATACAAACAAAGCAGAAACGGCAGTAAAGCCAGACAAATATTAAAGACACACATTAAAAGTCAAAAATAATATTTGTCTTCACTAGACGGAATGATTACTATTAATACTACAGTATTCATTTTATAGTTATAGTGTTTGATCACTTACCGCACTAGAAATGCCATATTTGCCTTGAGAGTGTTGATGGAGAAGTATAAAGAAGGTCAGGAGCTTCACTGCATTTTGGTGAATCAGAGAAAGCCGTGGTACAGCAACTCAAGAGTGGCAGAAAAGTATGTGAGGGTGGGGCAGGACATATAGAGGGACAGTGGTAAGATGTGTGGTAGGAATGACAGATGGGTTCAAGGTGGGGGTGAGATTACATCAGTGATTGGCTATGAGTCTCTTCTTGTTTGCATTGGTGACAGGTTGAGAAATGACATCAGGCAGGAATTTCCGTGGACTGTGATACTTGTAGATGACACTGTGATCTATAGTGAGAGAAGGGACCAGGTGGAAGAGAGCCTGGAGAGGTGGAGGTATACTTTGAAAAGAGAAGCCAGAATACATATGTGTGAATGAGAAGGAGACAGGTGGAAGTGGATGAGTGAACAGTGTGCAAGAGAGGTGAAGAAGACAGTACAGGCAGGATGGAGTGATTGAGTTATGACAGAACAATAGCAACAAAAGTGAAAGTGAAGGTTTACAAGATAGTAGTGAGGCTTGCTATGGTGTACGGTTTGTGGCACTGACCAAACAACAGCTGGGAGCAGCAGAGCTGAAGATGACCACAATGGATAAGATTAGACATGGATACATCAAAGGGACAGGTCAGGTTGAGCAGTTTGGAAACAAAGCTAGAGAGGCGAGGCTGAGATGGTCGACATCAGCAGAGGAGGGATAGTGGATACACATAGCGTTTCCTTTTTGGATGAATAAAGTTCTTATCTTGGTGAAATTCTGAATGCTGCAGAACATAATTATTTTTAATATATATATTTATCCTTAGTGGTGGAACATTATTATGGACATGCACTGAAATAAAACTAGTAAAAGTTACTGTCTTCAACAGCTACAGTGGTGAAATCACACACATTAATGTCACATATATTAAAATAATCAGTCACAGAGGAGCTTGTTTCTGCGATGAGTACTTCAGGTATACTTACCTTTATTTAAAAAACAAATCAGCTGTTTCTGACAATAAGAAGAGATTAGATTTAGATTAGGTTTAGAAGTAGTCACTGTAACACTGGTTCATCTTTACTGGCTTTTACTGCCGTGCACCACTTTTACATACAAAGGTAAACACACTGAACCAACTGACCAGAAAGCATGTGGCCAATCAGGCCAGACAGCTTCTATTCAATGCACTGTGCACTTTACCCACACACAGTTATCTCTTTCCTTCTATGGATTAAGAGCGGGCCCATTTAAACAAACAAAGGAGGGGGAGATTTTCCATTTAACTTCACTTCTCCGTTTGGCCTTGTGTTTTAGTGGAGTTTAAGATCAAGGATCAGGAGGTTGAGATCCTCAGGCTAAAAACAGAAATTTGATTAAGAAGAAACTCCTAAAAATAAGAAGTGTGTAACTGGAAACTGGAGTCTAAAAATTTTTGCCTCAGTTGCTCCTGAGACAGACAAAATGATCTCAGTAGCTGGCCGTCTGTTAACTGCTAGGCTATACTGGAAGACATAAAACAATGCAGTATCCAAAATTTCTCCAGGGGATTCATGTGTAGATAAAAAGATTTTCATTTATGTTTAAATGGATAAACATGAGATTTTTCTTGATGTAAAACCCTTTTTGGGACCGTGTAGTGGGACCTCTAGTCCTCTGAAATGTATCCTTACATTTTGCATTATGTCACAGCTGTTGGTGATTTGTCTGGTATTTGATTCAGACTGATTGTATATTTTTCATTCTGAATGAAGTGGAGATGATCCACACTGATTTGTTTTTAACAAAATGCTTTAAGAATAAAGTCAAATGATCCTTTTACTTGAAGACAGGAGCAAAGTGTCTCGGTTGTCTTAAGAGCTTGAAAAAAGAGAACACCTGGACTCGGTGGTCCTGAGGGGTCGCTGACCTACTGCTGATCACATGACTCATATGAGCCAAGGTGTAAAAAAGGGATGGGTTATTTTCATCACAGGGGGTTAAGGGTGAAACCACCGTGGGACTTTACCACACCCTATCATGTGACCTATTGGCTCATCTGGGGCAAGGTGACCCTCAGGACAACCTTCAAAGGGGACAACCCTCACTAGGGGACTACCTGGGACTCTCCACCTTTTGTTTTGAATTGAACTGTGGATGCGAGGCAAAACATCTTTACAAGCTCAACGAAGTCCAGTTGCTTTCTTTTCTCAAGCTCTTAAGACTTCCATGACCTGGATGACTGAGAATCTACACAGACTAAGCACCTCGGTTGCTTTCCAGGGCGATATTTTGAAATCTCTGTTTGTCAAACACTTCATTCAGCTCTCTTACAGCCTTTGTGCTGTGCTCTGCCCTTTTGTGTCACACCTTTGTAGCATTAGCTCATTTGTCATTCCAGTATTTATTCCACCTGAGCAGCACTCTGCAAATATCAAGCTTTTAAACTGTTTTTGTGTTTTCCAGCACAATTCTTCTGTAAGATTTTCCTGTTTGTTGCTCATTTTTAGTTCCTGTTAGATTTTCTCATGCGTGGAAGTGACCCGTTTATGGACACTGCCCTTCGCCTGCCTCTTGTTTGGATTATTGGCCTTACTGACTGACTTTTTTTGTTACTGTACTAAAAGGCTCAAATGCTTTCTCCACAAAGTATTTTCAGTGACCCAGATTTAGGTGAATTATGGCTCAGTGGCCTGAAAGAGCTTTACAGCCACAGTAAAGCAGATTTGGTCGGTGAAACGTCTCCACACGTGAAGACAAACCTTCTGATGTCGTTGTTCTCTGCATGGCCGTGGTTTAACTGTTTGATCAGTTCCCTGATGCATGGAGGACATGTCTGTGTGTGTGTGTAGTGTGAGTGAGGTCCCCACAGACTTCAGTGTTTGCAGTCCACATCCATGGTAACGTGTGTGGAAACACAGCAGCTGCTCAGCCTGGCATGAGATACCAGGTGTGTGGTGGGGCATGTTATCTCAGCAGAAGTCCCCTCTGTGACTTATCCTGAGGAGAGGCTCAATGGTTCAGTTTTATCATAACGGTTTTATGGTTTTCATAAAAAGAGTCCACCCCACAAAGGTTTTGTTATCAGGAAGTGTGCCCGACAGTTTGTGATCTTCCCAAAATAAAAGAAGATACTAATTAATGCAGTCACATCATAATGCACATAGAAATATGCCTTTTACATTACACGGGGCCATCTGATCAGCTGCTACTGTAATATAGAAATGCAGAAAGATAAGCAAAGAGGCAAAAACGATCACAAAGACAGTGACACACGTGATTACCACAGTGATACACAACAACCAAAAAGAGACAAATGAAACACCAAGACACAAAAAAGTAACAGCGACGGTTACTATGGCCACAGTGGCATAAAAGGTGACAAAAAGTGTAAAACAATCACAAAAAGACCCCAAATGACCACAAACAAACACAATCTCAAAAGAATGACAGACACAGTTCCCACAGTGATATAAAAACACAAGTAAAACACTCAAACTGTTGAAATTGAAACTATCTGAAACTATCAGACTCACCATAGTGACACAAAGTAACCACAAAGAAACAAAACAATCCCTTAATGACAACATATATAAAAATAGAGGTTACAAATTAATGATACAAAACAAACAAAGAGACACAATCACCAAGACATGGAAAACAACTGAAAATAGATCCAGTCACCAGTCAATTACAGGGCCAGTGCACAGAGTCAGACACCCACACATCCACACCCACAGCTGTATTAGCATCACCGTTTAAACGTGCATGTCTTTGGACTGTGGGGTGAAACAGGGGGACACACACAGGTTGCTAATCACTACACGTGCTGCCACAAAACTAAACACAAAAGCCTTTTAAACTGTGTTGACTGAATGCAGTCTGTGCACAGGAGTATACACACATGATAACAAATACTAATAAATATTACACAAAATGTTGCTTTTACATGAACTTAAACAAAAGTTTGATTCATTTGTGGAATGCAAAGTCATGGTTAAGATGATCAGGGAGCTTTGAGAACCTTTCAAGTATGCCAGGCATTTGAGTGCAGTGGAGGCCATGGGGTCGGTTTTCTCCAAGAGCTCCACCAGCTTCTTTCCTCAGGAGCAGCCTCACCCCTATTTTTGATTTAGGAAAAGTTTCACATGGCCCCAAAGTGCAGTCTCAGCACTCCTCTGGGCTTTCTGGGAATTCCCTGAGGTGCTGCAAAGATGAGTCTTGAGTTATTTTACTACAACAAAGTTTCTCTGTGTGTAGGACGTTTTCATTAGCAGGGATTCGATGTTTAATATCCAAACAGAAACAAAATATGCGTTCAGTTTTTGGATTAGGAGCCCAAAGGACCAAAAAACAAACCAGCAGTAAAACTGGTGTGCACATTTTTTGTTTGGGTTTATTTTATTGGGAGTTTCTTAATTTAACAGCTGACAAGTGTTCAGTGAAATTAAATAGGGTTAAAGGATAAAAGCCTCAAACTTTAGACATCGTTTTGACTTTTTAGAAACTGCTTTGACACAAACAACACGCAGCTTTGCAGTGGCTGCAGGCTTTCTGCAGGATTAGCTTTATCACAGATAATCCCAGTGAAAGCCTGGGTGCACAAAAGGTCTGGGAGTATTTCTAACAACTTGTTGCACATTCACCCGCGCGGTGGGAAATATTTTCCAGGCACACAACAACAACGATAAAAGTGCGAGAAATGTGATAAGACATAAAACAACCACAGACTAACTTCTAAGTGATAGCAAGGAGACGTAAAATAGCCATAAAAAAGCACAAAAACCCACAAAGAAGAATAAAATCAGCACAAGTTGAGTCTCAGAACAAGAACTAAGAGACTCAAAACGAAGGTAAAGGGATCAAAACAAGCACATGTCTTGAGTTTATGAACTTTTAGTTTGGTTTTCTGTAATTATCTTCTGGTATCTTCTTAGATTACGCTGTCTTTAGCTCCATGTTTTCCTTTTCCTCCATTCCTGGTCATAGTTTTTGATATATTTATCTTTATGTATTTTTCTTTTTGTTTACGGTTCACTTCCATTCTCCCATGCCAGCTCCTTTGTTTTGGGTTCTTTTGTGTCTGTGTTTTCCTGTTGAGTTATCACGTTTCACTTCCTGTATTATTTTGTCAGTTGTCTTTTGTGCCTTGTGTTTGGTTTTCTTCGGCGTCTCTGTTGTTCCCCACAGCTGCGATCACTTTCTTTTGTAGCTCCGTGTGAATAACAAGCTTAAGTTTTCCCATTTCTTTGCCAGTGCATTAGTTAACACTGCCTGTAATGTTTCTGGTTGTTCTGTGTTCCTGCTTCTATGGTTCCTCCTGGATTTTGTCATCTGCTGGATTCTGGATTCTGAAACTCAGACTGGCAGCAAAGTGTTGATTATCATTTCTGTCATGCTGTCTGACCTCAGATATGAGGCATGCATATTTTCCTCTCCTACGGGTTGGTGGTGCAGAATAGGTTTATTTGGTAATGCACCTCTAATAGGGCAGCACTGCATGACTGAGGAAACAGTTTCTTGCTGCTGGTGTGTTAACAGTCTGGGCAAACAGGGAAGAGTGGCACTGATAACTCCCGCTGTTTTGTGAGTCCGCGACGATGAGCTCAGTCTAACAGGTAGCATGGAGGTGTTTTGGTGCTCAGGTGTCCTTCCTCAAGGTCCTGATGGCTGACTCACAGCACCAGCTTTGTCCTGAGCGCACAAAGACCACACTGTTCACTCACTCGTGGAGCCGCTGCTTCCATAAAATCACAAGGAAGTGAACAGTGAATGGCCAGAAGTGGCAGAAAAATATTTGTGTGTGCGAGTCAGTTTACCAGGAAAACAAATAAAGTGTTGAATTGCATTTAAGCATATTTTTGAATAAGAAATCAGTGTAAATTATTGCTGTTGGTGATGGAAAAAACTACATCACAGCACAAACTGGTTGTTGACCTAATCCGATTACATCATCTTTATTGCACATTATCTTTCATTTATGACAAAACTATCTGAAAATGTCTGATAATCAGGATCCAGAATGGAAGTGTACAAATTGCAGTCATGACTACTAACATGTAACAGGCAGTTTAGGGTCATCTGTTATCTGAAATGTAAGCAAGGCTTGGTTTGCAGCACACAGTCCAGTCCAGTGTCTTTTCTTGGGTAGCTTGTATCCATGGCAACATTATTGTTTCTAAGTTATTTTAGAGGTTACTTCTGTGCAGATCAGAAAAGCATGTAAGCTTAACATTTTCCCAAATATTAGAGTTTCAAAGACCTAAACTAGCGTTGACAAGTCCATCCATCCTCCTGCTGCTCTTCATCCCATGAGGGCAACAGGGCAGAGACATCATTTCTCCAGTGCCTTGTGGATCTACCCTGGGCACTCCTTGCAGTAGAACATGCCTGAAACACCTCATCTATCAGGTGTCTGTGTGTTATGTTAGGCAGTAACTTAAAAAAGGTGATCTATGGAAAATATGATTGTAAAAACTGTCTTTGAAATCTGTAAATCAGCTGAAACAATCACATTTGCTTATATTGTTTATCCCCTCACACCACACAAACACACACCACACTGCACTTATGTTGTCTGAACTTTGTAGCACAATGAGGGGTTTTTCCCTCAGAGGACGAGGCAGTAACAAAGTAAACAAGAGCGAGGCGGCGGAGGAAGTGTCTAATTAAGCCCAAATGAGGAAGGAGCTCCTCCAGGTGAAAAGAGCTTTTCAGAAATGCAGTCAGAAGATAAACCTCAAGCATAATGAGCTGTTTTTGCTGCTACAGTTTCAGCAGGTGCACATCAGCTGCATCAACCCGGGTGATCGTATAATTTCATTATTGAAAACTTTGAACATGTGCAGTGCATACATGAGGAAGAGGAGTTTATATGTGTGGTAGAGGGTTGTGCACACTGTGTGTTACAATATAACAAGTGCTTTTTCCAAAAAGAGTCAGCTGCCGTAGTCACATTTATTTTATTACACTGCTGTGCTTTAAAGTGTGTTTACTGTATGCTTTTTGGACAATTGCAGCAGCTAAAAGTTAAAAAAAACCCAAACCTTAATCTTATTCTGGGCCTTTGTGTAGCCCTTTCATTCATCCCCTGTATCCAACTTTAGATTTTGGCTTTTGGCTCATACTCTGACCTCAATATTTTAAACTTTGACCATTTGTAGCAGTTATGCCACTGTAAAACAAATGTATACATAATCCTTTTAAAGCTTTCGGTATTTTACAATCTATTTCTTTTAAGAGAATATAAGACTGGTGTGTTCTGTGAAAGCCAATAGAGCCACATTAGTGGTGTGAGTTAATTTTTCTATTATGAGCAATCAAATGTTATCAGAAATCACTGTTTTGGTGCATTGACCCTTTAAGTTAGATTTCCTATAAATCACAGTCAAAATCCATTAGTAAAACAAGAAATTAACATCAGGACATGACATCATGTCCTGGTCCAGAGCATCACACAGTCAGTTCAGTGCCAGTCTGATCAGGGAAATCCAGAATCCTGCCTTTTATGAATTAGTTAGAAGAAGAATTTTACTCATTATGACCTCCAATTTTTTGTTTTTTTATTGTTCTATTTTTCTATCGTGTTATTGTAACATTTGTAACCAGGGTTATACATGTTTAATATGAACATACACCACTGTAGCACAATATAAATGCTAAAAAAGCTTCTTTGAAAAGTCTGTAGTTTTCTTTCCCAGGTGAACTTAAATAGTGTCGATGCTCATTCTTTGAATCTGACAGATTGGACTGAACTTCCAACCAGACTGTGGTATAACTCTGTGTTTTCACCTCAGGTGCGCCAGCTGGTAAATCATTCGCTGCCGCTGAGGTCACATGAAGGTCAGTGATGGTTGAGCAAAAGCAAACTGAATTCTTTTAGTGTTTGTCAGGGAAGCACAGGAACACCGACCAACCAGGTGCCTTAAATATTAACACTTGGGCCACCAGCACAGTTCACTGTCGCTAAAGGAGACGGCTATTAGCTCTGCACGTTTCAGCTGGTAGAGATGCCTTTCTTGATGCAACTATCTCGATAGGAACAGCAGTGAAAATGCTCATGAAAGACAGGCTTGGTTTAATCTTTTTTTATTATAGTGTTAACATAACAGTGTATTTGAACGCTGACGTGAGGCCACCAGGTGATGTCCTGCTCGGTTTGGTTTAGTGAGAGGGGCTGGAAGGCAGCAGAGCGGTGGGAGATATTTTGAAGGGACAGAGGTGCTTTGACTGGAGCTGTGAAGTGGCAGAGTATGGGTCTGGCTGCCAAGTACACCGAGCCGAGTCTATCAGTCATTCCTGGAACAAATGAAGGACAAAGTCAAATTACTTTTATGTTACATATTGACTATGTCTGGAAGGAAGCTGACCTTAGTGTTGGTGTTTTGCATCATTACAGACATTATTTAATGTTGACAGAGAATTGCCTCATTGCTTTTATTACCAGTGACAGTTTAGCTGACGCAATTTATCAGACTGCACCTAAAACTGATTTTCATCATCTTAATATTACATATAATGGACTCTGGAGACTCTGATCAAGCTGTCCTTTTAAATGTATTAACTTTAACTTTTATTGCAGTCTAATTTTTAAAAATTTTTAGATTTATGTATTTGAAGTTGTTAATTAACTTTTCTGTCTACAAAGGTTGGTAAAAAAAGCCTTTATGTTTCAGGCCTGCTCCAGGTGGAATAAGTTCCCTTTAAAATATGTGTTTCTTTACGGAGCCCCCCAGGGGACAAAAAAAATTAAGACGGACTTTTGCGAGCGCGAGCAAAAGTATTGCGAGCGCTCGCAAAAGTATTTCGAGATCTCGCAATAAGTATTGCGAGCGCTCGCAAAAGTATTGCGAGATCTCGCAAAACTCCAATAATGGCGGCAGCTACTTAGTTGTAATATTACTCTTTCTGGGTCACAAAATACACTTTTAAGATATTTTGAGGCGTGAATGTAGTTGTGTAAACGTCAGATACCTGCTCGGTTTACAAGACATCACATATTTGCAAAAGAGCTCCGACGTTTTTGGAGATCTGACACCCACTAGCTCGAAGCTAACGGGAGGTCGAGACCTACTACAGCCGGGAGGAACACCGCTTTCCCGGCACATCGTGCCTCGACCACCCGGTCGGCTTCGAGCTGGCGGCCACTAGCTCGAAGCTAACGGGCGGTCGAGACCTACTACAGTCGGGAGGAACACCGCTTTCCCGGCACATCGTGCCTCGACTTCCCGGTCGGCTTCGAGCTGGCGGCCTCCGAAGAATGCGGCTAAAACTTTTGCGAGATCTCGCAAAAGTATTGCGAGATCTCGCAAAAGTCCGTCTTAATTTTTTTTTTCCTCCGTAATTTTTTTTTCTCCCATGTCCCCTGGGGGTCTCCGTACTTCTTGTCATTTTTTGCTTGCTTTGTATGTTTTTTGGCAGCAAAAAACAAATCTATGTAGAGGTGATGAGTGGGGTCATGTTAACAATCCATTCAAATTTGGCTCACATCCACTGAGGTATTCAAGGTTAAATTCACGATTAATTGGTCAAAAATTGAGAAAAAAGCCTTATATCATCTTACGAGAGTGGTATGTACAGAAAGTGCCATATAAAGAATAAGAATATCATGCCACATTTGACCTCTGACCTCTTCTTTAAGGTTAAATTGTCATAAAATGATTTAATCTTTAAAATTCTGCTCAAAATTCTTCCATCTTTGTTTCTATTTGGAACATTAAGGAAATAATACATTATACATTATAGTCCACATCCAAATATTATGTAACATATGACCTTTGACCTCACTTTTAAATTTCACACCTGCCTTTTTATCAAGTTGATCCCAAAATATCTTTGAATAAAGTCTTGTGAAGAGAAAGAGAATGAGTTTCCTGGTTAGTCAAATAAAGAATAAATGTAATGACTTACAAGAGCTCTTATTTTGATTAATAATACGCTCACTCAAACAAATCCCAAAGATGCTTAGTGCTGCAACTTTTGCCTGTGTGCGAGTATCAGCTCTGGTAAACTGTGAATTTTGGTAAATGCTTGTTAGGGTGTTTGAATTGGTTATCTGCTAATGCACCCCTTGGAAAGTGTGCCTCACCTCATGACGCTGCCTTTCACACTGTGTACACAGTCCATTACTGTACGTCACATCCATGCCATAAAGTGGCATTTATGGATATTAAAGGCTCAGCTGCAGCGTCGTTTCTTGTTTGCCTCAGTTTATTTCCAGGCTCAGTAACAAGCTGTGTTTGTGTTTGACTGATTGGACAGACTGCTCCGTCTCTCACATACCTGGTCTGCCAGTAGCTCACAGTCTGTTTCACTCCTGCCGTAGATGTTCTCACATTGTCGAATATTGTTATGTTTTATGCACCACTTTTTAATAAAAGAAGGAAAGACCAAACATGTCGAGTTGAGAGGGTAAATGATTCCATTACTCTTTAAGTAATCCTTGAAAACAGGTCTCACCCCTGGATGCTCCACAGGTGTTAAGAACTAGCTCTTAACCAGTCCTTAAGTGGTATTTATGCTCTGTCTGAATTGCATGTTGCATGCACCACAACAGTGATTTAATATTCAAGAGCTGCATTTCTGCTTCTAGTCCTTTTCCCCCCACCAAACAAGAAGGAGACTAAAATGCAAACTCGAGCTATAAATAGAATGATTTTAAAACTGATTCAATTTTCAAAAATCCACAAAAAAAATAACAAACAGTTTAAATGAGCAAAAATGGGAATGAAAAAACAGACACATTGAAGAAATACACAGAGTAAGGAAGGATGATATAAATATAGTATATAAGTGTATCCATTCAACATGAGAGCAGGCAGGCAAGGATTAAGGAGGGAAACAGACAAGGACAGGAAGTAAAACAACAAAGCTAACCAATTACCAAAATAAATCTCCCATTGTGCCAAACCACTGTCCATGTGGACTGAACACGTAACACAGCATTTGTCTTTGTATTTTGAACGTTAAACTGTTCTTCTGTCGTGAACCGAGGTTTGTGCAAGGGCCGGACCCAAAAGCGGACTCGATACACTCACTGAGAATTAGGTACAAGACTTTATTTACAGAAAGAATGGGAACAAAACAAGGATAAACAAGAGCGAAGCAGGAGCTGGTGGGAACGGGCACAGCTTATAGGGAAGGCGTCCCGAGAGGCTGCGATCGGGTCCACGGGAGCTCTGCAACAGGGCCAGACTGAGGAGTAACTGGAAAGTAACTGGGTGATGGTTTCCTTAATGAGAGCTGATGACGGAGGTGGAACGAGAAAGCCAGCACTGGAGGAAGCGAACAACAGGCGGTGAATCAAAGGTGAGATGGTGCAGAGACCTGTACACCAGGAAGCAGAGCTGCAGACAAAGACAGGGCGAGGGCAGGCGTGGCCGAGTTACCCCAGTAAGTGACTGAACGAACTGGCGATGAGTAGCAGGCAGCGCTGGCTTAAATAGTCCTCCAGTAATTGACAGCAGATGGGGCTCAGGTGTGATGCAGGAGGCGCCACCTTCAGACAGACACCTTCAGCTGTATAAATTTTGTCTCCAAGGGTTCCGCCCTTGCATGGGATTCTGCATGGGTTTTCTCCCATTTAGGTTAATCTGTGCTTCTAAACTGGTTTTAGGTATGACTGTGAGTGTATATGTTTATTGATACTAGGGTATCTATGTGAATGTTTGGTTTCTCTACCAAATTAAGCTCTCTAACCTGCTGGTGTATTTAAATAAAAACTGTGTTAGTATTACAAACTGCTGAAATCAATTATAAATACAAACTGCCCCCAATCAGCTGATGGGCTCTCGTCTCATTCCATTTTTTGGATTCAAATTTAAAATTTCCCCTTTGGTGACTCATCATGCCAACCTTCATTTTCAGTTTTTCTGTGAGACACAGAAAGTGCTTTTGTTATCAAAAAGAAGTTCATTTAATTCAAATGAAGAACTACACGTCCTCTTGTGAGCCTGCAAACCTTGCATAAAATGTAAGTTCTGTTTTTAGTAATAACAAGTTGAGGTCAGCGCTTTATCATTTGACTCTTTCCAGAACATGTTCTCCTGTCCTGTCTTATCTGTTCAGCAGCTTCGACATTTTGAACAGAATTCTTATTACACCTTCCATCATATGGATGTGATAACCTCTGGTGAAAACACACGTGTGTTAGGCGGGACCTTTCAGCCTAAAATAGATCCACAGCGCAGCCTTGCATCACCGCCTCAGGACAGTTAGAGGTTATCAGGCCACAGCAGTTGGCTCGGTTATAAATCACAGCCGACAGCATCAAGTGGCCTGAGCTGGTTTAATAAAGACAAGTGAAATATGAGCAGGGGGGAAGGTAGTCGAGATCTGTGGGGATACAGTCAGTGGGAAGCAGGAAGAGGATCAAATAAAGCATTTAGCCTCTAATTATGTAAAAGCATTGAAAATGTGGTAAAATGTGCCTTTGAACTGTTGTTTTTATTGTACTAAATATGAAAAACTATACGGTTTAATAAATCATGATTCTTGGGTCTTGAGTGTATCCAGTCTGACTTTTTTCAGATCAGTGATGTAGGGAAGAGGTTTTACAGTCCAGGTGCTGCCTGCTGTTACTAACACCTCGATATCAACACTGTATTATTTCCAGCCTGGGTGAAACTCTGGATCTCTAGAAACTTCTGACCACAGTCTGTATATAAATGAGAGACTTACCCAACTGATCAGTAATAATTTAGACCAGGGGTGGGCAATCTCAGTCCACGAGGGCCGGTGTCCCTGCAGGTTTTAGATGTGTCCTTGAACCAACACAGCAGATTTAAATGGCTAAATTAGCTCTTGCAGTTCTCCAGAGGCCTGGTAACGAACTAATCATGTGATTCAGGTGTGTTGACCCAAGGTGAGATCTAAAACCTGCAGGACACCGGCCCTCGGGGCCTGGAATTGCCCACCCCTGCTCTAGATGATTTAGTATTTTTTTTATTTAGTATTTATTTATTTATTGTCATTGTCAAGAACAATGAAATTGCGTTTGGGGCTTCCATACAACCCAAAAAAAAGAAGAAAATAATAAATACTCCTTAAAACCCAAGTGTACATATTTAACCCAGTGTGACTCCAATGCAATAAGACAATCCTTAGCAATAATGTTCGTAGAAATTCAGACAAAGACCTGAGAAACATGACAAAATACAACAATGCAACCCATTCAATATTATTGTACTGTGAGATATGATATCAGATATGATAGTTATCTATTTAAGAAAGAGGGGGGGGGGGGGGGGGGGGCAGGAGGGGGAAGAGAATAAAGATATGATGCACCAATGCAGACCAGTTCATTGCTATTAAGAAGTTGGATATGGTTATTGTCCGTGAGAGGGGGGCAGAGAGTTCAGGAGCCTCACAGCCTGTGGATACAGGCTGTTGGCCAGTCTGGATGTTCTGGCCTGTATAGACCTGTACCTTCTCCCTGAGGGCAGCAGATGGAAAAGGTGGCGCGCAGGGTGATGTTGGTCCCGCAGGATACTGTGCACCCTCCTCAGACAGCGAGTGGGGAAG
The DNA here is from genome assembly GCF_057381915.1 of Diplotaxodon limnothrissa. Taxonomy (NCBI): domain Eukaryota; kingdom Metazoa; phylum Chordata; class Actinopteri; order Cichliformes; family Cichlidae; genus Diplotaxodon; species Diplotaxodon limnothrissa. The sequence continues at coordinate 29,603,633 of NC_140603.1, read as the reverse complement.
ATATTACTGATCTCTGGCAGACTTGTTCCAATAATTCTGGAGAATCATGTGCTAACAGCTGTCTAAATGACTCGGCTAAAGTTAGTAGCATGCTTGATGTTTTTGTCTTTGCACTAGGATGATGTCGGTGTAAATGTGCAGTCATATTCGTTGTGTTCCCACTAGTGATTTCAGGTTAATCTCGTTGAAATGACCTTAACGCCACAACACGGCAAATCTCCGTTAACGAGCTACCGCCGATCGCCCCGTGCATGGGGCTAGACGGCCAACACGTTAACGAGCTAACTGCGCTAACACACTAGCTCCCACCCATGTAATTGAGCATTGCACGGCACATCCAACATACTGTTTTACTTTAGTCCATGACTCGCTTACCTTCAGGGTCATACGTCACATGAAAACCAAAATAATTCCAAACGCCAGATCTGAATGGGGGAGGTCCATGTTGCAAGGAGAGCTTAACTTCTGTCTTGCTAGCTTGCCCTGCGCTCTTCCTTCTGACTATGCTGTCTGTGTTGAGCGCTCAGTGGATCTGCGCTCGACAGTGCAGCCTAGGCGGAGTAGTCGAACGCAGATTCACTGAGCGCTCAACACAGACAGCATCGTCAGAAGGAAAGTTGATAAAATAAATTACAAATGTTGTATTGTTCGATAAATATGCGTACCGAACCGAAAGCACTGTATCGAACGGTTCAATATCGATACGAATATCGTTGCACCCCTAGTAAATATGTTTATCTCTTGTGATTTTAAGTCAAGTGTCGTATTGATGGAAATGTCAGAGGGAAAAATGAATGTGGGGACAGATCAGCAGGAAATTGGGAGCAGCGTGATCATCCCTGGGTCTGATATGAATCGTATCTAATCAGGAAGTGCACTCACATGTTTCTGTCAGAGGAACACAGCCTTTAAATGGCTGAGGGTTATGGAACCATAGCAGCACTGGTTATGCTTTCCTTTTAATGCATGAAGTTAAATATACAAATATTTAAGTATGGAAGGAAAGTCTTCTAAGAAAATAAACAAAAAAAGTAAGGCCAGTTAAAAATGCAAAGCTGTGTCTCGTGGGAAAGTAAATTTGCACAATAAACATTAACACTTGAAGCAAAGCGTTTGTTTTGTCAGTTTAACAGCCAAAAACAAAAGCACATGTAGTTTTAATGATAACCATATCTAATCTGTGCTTTCAGAGACGGCATGTGCAACACAGTCAGCAGGTCTGCCTTTGAAAGGCTCCGAGGTGTATCAGGAGAGCTGGCATTTGGCACCTAAATAACTGAGATGACTCACATGTGCTGGACTGTACTGAGTAAACAGACACCATGTGAGGCTGTTTGACATTGTCAACATCACACTGTTTTAGATTTCTGTGAACTTTCTCTGCACCTCCTTGAATCCTTCCAGATTTAATATTTAGAGGCTACTGGCTGATTGAAATATGTCACTCTGCTTTGTTTTTTTCTAAACAGAGAGTCATCTGATGGAATATAACTGAAACCAGAACCAATCATGTCTCTCCTTTGATGACCTTGATGAGTTCAGACTCCTCTGATGAAGCCAGCCGTCTGACGCTGGATCAATCAATCGGTTTGCAACAGTTGATGAACATGACTGAATTTGGCTCCTGCGGTTATGTCTCTCATGTAACATCCACACAGCATGATAACAACTACATTCTCATGTTACTGGACAGCCAGTGGCTGCACTTTTATTCAAACAGATATGTTATTTGTATTGTTGCGATGGAAAAAAGTCAAACTTCAAGTAGAGGACATGTCCAACTGGCCATTTTATTCATCTTTTTTTCTTAGAAACTGTGTGTACATATGAGCAATTCATGTAATTAACATTACAAGATCATTTTATTTGCTGTACATTAGAAACTATCTGTGCTAGCAGACTGTAATCCCACATAGTAAAGGCAGTAAAGTCCACTTTCTCTTGCTTAAACTCGGTTAGACACGCTTTCCCCTGAAAACCTTTCTTTCATGTTTAATTGTGTTTCTGTGTCAATATTTAAACTGAATTTGCATAAGCTGTTGTAAACTGAAGACTTCCTTCAAACGAGGCATCAACTTCACACTGAAGTGACTGTAGTTAGTTACAGATTTCACTAGTTTGTTGACATCCATTGTAATTAGGACTGTCAAATCAAACTCTTCAGGCTTGATGCTAAATTGTACAGAGCTTGCAGCAAAAGGAAGAAAACATACTCATTAAGATGCCATCACTCTAACAAGTCAGTGCTGATGTTCCATACTCATATAACCCCCTATTCTGTGAATATATTGTAGATAGTTCTGGCACATTGTTCACATCATTAAATCTCACTGTTATTGTTACTGAACTTTGACCGTTGCATCAATGTAGCAGTTCTTCACACTAGTGGAATGTGGTGACTTTCATAGAAAGACAAGCAAAGACGATGACAAAATGACAATAAAATGTAGAAACTTTAAATCAAAAATCTATCCATCAATTTTCTAGCATGTATCTGAATTTCATCCAGGTGAACACCAAGGTGATCTCAGGCCATCCGGGAGATCTCCAGTATATCCTATCCTGGCGACTTTTCCTTCCAGGACATGCCTGGAACACCTCACCTAGGAGAAGTCCAAGAAGCATCCTGGTCAAATGGAAAATGATCTCAGCTGGCTTCTTTTGATGTTAAGGAGTAGTGGATCTACTCCAGGGGTCCCCAATCCCAGTCCACAAGGGCCGATGTCCCTGCAGGTTTTAGATGTGTCTCTCCACGTTGGTTGAGTGTGGAGTAAGTGCATATGAGAGCATGAGGGTGGGAATGGATGTTTGTGTCTGTGTGTGCCTGTATTTCTGTGTCTATATGTCAGGTTGGGTGTCAGGCGCCACCTCTCTGGGGACATCTTAGGCCCTCCAAGGTATGGAGGCCTATCTCCCCCTACCACCACTTCCCCTGCCAGTGGCGGACTCCCTCAGACATCGGTGCGTTGGTGGTTCTTTGTGTCCGGGGATGGGCGTCCAGGTACACACCGGCTCACTCCTTGGCGGCCGCTTATCGGGGCCTGGAGCCTGGGGCTCGCTCGGGCCACTTCGGAGGTGGGGTGCCCCCGGCCTCTCGGCCTGGGGCTCGGTCACTCAGGCACGGCTGGCTGCCGGCGGAGCTCACGGGCACGTCACTGCAACTCCCCCTGGCTTCTGCTCCGCGGCTGCTGAGTGAGCCCTCATCTGGGACTCTCCTCAGCTCTTTCTGGGACAGTGGCGCGGCTGCCCCTCTGTTGGTCTTCCTTGGTCTCTTGTGTTCTGGGGGCCTCTGGATGTCTGGAGTTTTGATCTCCTCCATACCTGCTTCATGCCCTGGAGGACGGGGCTGTGGCCCCCCCACACCCTCTAGCAGATCATTACATGAAGGAACCTTTTAAAAAAAAAAAACAAGCGCGTCCATGCTCACAGGTGTACACACGGGTGATCACACCCACAAACTACACCCTTTTTGGCTCCTACCTCAAAGCACACTGTGTTCTGTTGATCTTATGTGCTGCACAATAATGTTTAATATTTAGTATTTACTGTCATATTCCCATATATCATTGTGATGTTGTTTATTCTATTACTCTTGTTCTCTTCTGCTTGCTTTCTTTTTTCTTTCTCAGCAGGTGATCCAGGTGATTGATATATGCAATTTTTTCTTCTTCTTTTTTTTCTGCCCGTTCTGTTGGTTTTTGTCTTTTGCCCTTCTCCCCCGTCCCTCTTCTCAGCTGTTTCTCTTTCCCTCTTTCTTTCTCCCCTTCTTTCCCCCAGTCAAGTCTGTCCTGTATTCAGTAAGTGAAAATAAAATGAACAATAAAAGGTGAATCAAATGGACCATTACGGCAAGGCTGGGATGGTCAGTTTGGTAAAGTAAATCCGTTGGGCATCTTTCTTTGCCTTCAGACAACAATTCTGATGGCAAAAGAGCCAAACGGGACAGGCAAAAAAAAAAGAAAAAAAAAAAGAAAAAAAAAAAAGGTTTTAGATGTGTCCTTGATCCATCACAGATGATTTAAATGGATAAATTACAGTCTCAACATGTCTTGAAGTTCTCCAGAGGCCTGGTAATGAGCTAATCATATGATTCAGTTGCGTTGACCCAGGGTGAGAGTTAAAACCTGCAGGGACACCGGCCCTCATGGACTGGGATTGGGGACCCCTGATCTACTCGGATCCCTCCCAAATGACTAAACTCCTCACCCTATAGCTAAGGGAGAGCCACCCTTCAGAGGAAGCCCATTTGTGCCATTACTATCCATGATCTCATTCTTTTCGTCACTACCTACAGCTCATGTAGGTGGTTTTTAACTTACAATATAAAGTTCCTCGAGGTAACTGTTGCTGTAATTTGACACGAAGTAAATACAATCGTACTGAATTAAACATGGGTTGCTTTTACGCTCAGCCTTCTCTTCACCACCATAGATCAGTGTCGCATCCACATCCAGGGATTAAAAATATTAGTGAAAAATAAAGGTGGTGTATTAGTAAAACAGCTAAACTTACTGCAATGAGTCAACCAAATTGTTTCTCATATATGCTAATGTTATAATGCTGATGCAGCCTCCACGGCTTCAACTTGGCTCGTTTATTCAGCCACACATTTTCTTGGTTAATGTTCCAAAGGAGTTCCTGATCCTGCACAATAATTCCTCCACATCACATGCTGGTCAAGGTGGTTAGTGTTAGGATGTTTTGAGTTTATTATATTATTTATCATTTCTAGTCTTTGGTTTCTTTGTTGGAGTTCTGTCTTATGGTTTATGTCTCTGTGTCATCCTTAGTTGCTGTCTCCCCTGTCTGCTCTGTGTCTGTAAGTTCAGTCTGTGTTATGTTTCCTGTTTTACTTTGAAAGTCCGTCTCTCATGTAAATGCGTCTGGTTTTGCTTCCTTTGTCTCGTTAGGCCTGATTTGCCCAGCTGTGTTTCCCTCCTGTTGCCCATTCCCTGATTGCTCCTCTGTGTATTTAAGCCCCGTGTTTCAGTTTGTTGGTGTTGTGATCTACCCTCGTCTTGCTGTGTTTTGTCTGCGTAAGCTTATTTTGTATTCCTAGTTTTGTTACCCTTCTGAGTTCAGCATTAAAGCTGTTTTGAGTTTACGTTTTGTTTCCGTGAGTCTACATTTTGGGTCCACCATGCCTGCCTGCACACAGCCGTCACATGACAGTTAGTGAGAGAAAACGTATGCGTTAAGATGATAAATCATTGAAGATTATCCACTTGTTAATGTGAGCTGCAAAAACAACCAAAAAAAGCAGCTGGACTGCTTGAGCTCGAGCTTTTGTGAAAGGGATATGGGAACACTCACCAAAACAACAGGCACTACAGATTTCAGTGGAGTAGAGTTCACTTTATGGTATATGACATTTTATAGGACGACTACTGTACAACAAAGAATGCATAAGACTATTAGTAAAGGTAACTGAAAGCTAAATTGTAAAAGATATAATGGCAGATTCTGGTCATTAACACCCACATAGTTAAATAACGTCCCCTCTCTGCTGGCAGTACCAATTTTGCTCATACAATAGCAGTTCTTATAGTTACATTTACAACATTCAACTCTATGATAAACTTCCTTCAAGAATTAAAAAAAAAAAATTATATATATATAATTTTTTTTTCAGTTTTTGCTCAAATGAATTAGATTTTTTTTTTAAATTTTATCCAAAGAAATACTGACAGAAAAGTTGATTTTTCAGATATGAAAAAAAGTCTTCTATGAGGAAATATACTGATTAATAATAAGCTAGCAAAACAGGCTAACCACAGGCAGGTCTCTCCAGTGTAACATGTATTGAACATAATTAAATGGCACAGCAGTGCTTTAGACAGTATTACATATATACATTTATCCAGTACATTCGTGCATCATGACTCACTGAGAGCATTGTACATTTAAATTAATTCAAAAACTTCATTTCATGTGTTAACTTTGTGGTTATCAACAATAATCACAACCCGGGCTCAAAAACATGACTTCAATAATTACATTTAACTGTGCAAAATATCCTTCTAATCTAAGTGAATGCAATCTAACTTTAATGCGTAAATTGAAAATAATGTTGAGTCAAAGACACTTGAAACATTTCCCAGTTTTTGTGGCATCAGTTACGTGACTTTCATCTGTGTGTTTGAGCTCGCGCTTCCCTGTCAGAAAAAGCCGAGCACTGCACAAGTTTTTGTTCTGCAGCAAAGCCGCAGCTTCATTCCGTGCTTTGACTTTCAAATGAAGCTCTTGACTGTCTGATACCCAGGGGAACATAATAAATCAGTCAATGGGAGGTTTATCTGTTCCTCAGTGGGATGACCTCCCATTCATCTCCATGTACTGGGGATGAAGGTTCCTCTTAGGACCAGCTTAGGGAACCACAAACAATAGAAAACAAAAGGTCAGCAAGTATAACCGAGAAAATGTGAACCGAAGTTACTCTGATGGGGTCTGGCGAGCTGAGGCACGTTCACCACTGGGATGTCCTCTGCAGACCATGCCCCTGCAAAAATAAGAAAGAAATTACTTGTTTTTTGGTGTTATATACCCTCTGAAGGATTCAAAAGTGTTCAGCTTGCTCACTAATGGAGGATATTGTCAGCATGAGTTACATGATCACTGGCAGCCACTCCCTAGTTTCCCTTTTGCACCCTTTGTGGGTTTATTACTGTTTTGTTTGCTTATTCTTTTACATAATGTAAGAGTATTAGTCAGTGGAACCGACAACCATTTCCTTTTGCATTGACATTTGCACACCTCCTATATTGCTCTGCCACCATCGCTGAAACCGAGCTCGTCCTAAAGCTAATAAAAATTGAACAACAGCTACATTTGTGTGTCTCAAAGTTTCACAGGACTGTTTTGTGTTTACCTTTGCTTTTCACACACTGTCTTGTAGGGTTTATTTACCTATCCCATTTGGTGTAAAATAACTGTCTGAATTCTACTACTACTACTACTACTACTACTACTACTACTACTACTACTACTACTACTACTACTACTACTACTACTACTACTACTAATAATAATAATACATTTTATTTATAGGCACCTCTAAGACCCTCAAGGTCACCTTACAATAACACAAGAAAAATAGTAGCAATAAAATCTAATACACATGGCAAAATAAAATTTAGACATAAGGTAACCCCCCCCCCCCCCCAAAAAAAACCCTCCACAACAACAAACAAATAAACAAACAAAAAAACCCCACAAGTATAAAAGCTGAGCATGATAAAAACGAACTTAGACATTACTCTCATAACAAGAGCTTTTTTATGTTTATCACTACATTAAGAGTTATTACTTCTATAAAAATGATCACTTTTTATAGCCACGCTGACAGAACTGCATCTTATCTGTTTTGCATTTATTGAATCTGTTTTGTTCTTTCGTTTGTCATCACACTTTGTAAAGAACAGAAACTTATTCAAGTTACATTTTTAGGGTTACTTGTAGAACTTGCAAATAAAACAACTTTTATAAAGGTCTAAAAAAAACCTACGGATACAAACTAACCTGAACCTGACTGGATGTTGAAAAACTAAAGAAATATTTATAGAAACTTAAAAATAACAAACTGACTGGAAACCACTCACATGCTCATGTTTTACTTAAAACATGGCAGCACGTGCGTGGCTGTTTTTCTTTGCAAATCTAAAAACCAAAACAAACCAGCAACACTTCTAATGACACGCTCACAGTCCCACCTGCATATAGATATCATGACTTCCTGCAAAGAAATCCTAAGCACTCCTGAAAAAGTCTAAATGCATATTTTAGCATCTTTAAGTCAATCTCTACATTAACTAATGCAATTATATTAAATAAAGGTGACAACGAAAAGTCTAATTTTGCGTTTTTGTAGCCCATGAACATAGAAACATTAGCTGCCTTCCTCCATGAATGAGAGAGCTGCACACATTTCAGAGACACCTTTAAAGCCTTTAGGCAAGAATTTCACTTTTTTTTTTTTAAGATAAATGACAAACAGTGAAAACCAGTCCCCCAAATCAAGCACTACCTTTTTCATCAACATCTTTTTCTTTGATTATTTCCCAGAGGAATGACACAAGAAGTACAGAGTGCGCTCAGTCCAGGAGCATATGCACAGAAGAGGCAGACACAAGGCCTATAGAGAGTGAACGGCGCAAGATAAGAAAAAAAAATCCAGACAAAGAAGTGATTCATAGTCAACCTGTAGAAGAAGTTGCTATGGATACAGCAGGACCTGAGAGGTCGGAAATGAGCAGAGGCCACGAAGAGAAAAGCATCTGGAGTCAAGCAGGTGATAAAGAGGAGAACTGCAGAGTGACGAAGGAGGCGAGTCAGCTGCTTTCGACCTACACTTGTGTGTGCGTGCTGTGTTCCCGGTCTCCTTTTATGTTGACAGTGTGCTGCTCCCGCTGTTGGCCGCAGAGCCAATGGAAGCTCTGGGAATGAAGATGTCAAAGGACGGGTCTGGTAGCTGCTGCTGTGTGAAGTCATAACAAAGCCGTGACAAAAACATCCAAGAATAGGGACGAAGTGTGTTCACAACTGCCTGCTTGAATTCAAATGACTTCATAAAGCTTTTACATGAAACATAACCGTCATGCCTTTGGTGGTTCACTGCATTTAAAAACATTTTTAAAAAACTTTTCACAGAAATCGCATACTAACTCTTGAGATATTTCCGCAGCAGGTACCGGACATTTGAAAAAGTATGACAGAGCTGACTTGCTTGCAAAGGAAGCGGCACAGAAAGGAAAAATATACTAAAACCTTTCAGGATATGATTTCTGCATGTACAACTGTAGCATTAACTAATTAGATAGCTGCCAGGATTTTGAGTTAACTGGGAACTCTGTGTTTTCCACTAAATAAACCCTGACTGCACTGATACTACACTCAAAATGCATTTGAATGGTGACCTTGTATACAAAGTCATTAAGGGAGTATAATAAATATTTCATCAAGTTAGATTTGCTGTTAGCCAAATTGATATTAGTCATGTTAGAAAGTTTTTAACAGTTAACTTCTTTGCTAATGCTAACTGCTCAGCCAATGTGATTGGTCAGTTGCAACGTTGATCCTGGACCAAAACTGTTATGATGACATAGGAACAGCACCAGCGTGGGGAAATCTGATTGTGCCCATGCAAACAGGCAAACAGGCCTACAGACCGATCCACGACCATCTAGTAACCAAAGGTAGTAGGAAAAATGAGCATTCCATGAGATTGTTGTGATTGGTTGCTGGGGACTGAGAGCAGAAAATGATTGCCTAGAAAAACTACTGGCAACAAAATCAGTCTCAAGGAGGTTTCTGGTGCAACAGATTTCATCCACTGACAGCCAGAAACCTCCAACTACTGCCAACCAGCCGGCGAATAAACATTTCACTAGCAACCGGGGGTTATATCACATGCAATATGGTGGACAACGTTAGCTCGTTCAGTTACTTTAATCTGTGACCTCATTGCACCATTTTTAAAGAGTTTGTGATATTAGTCAGTAGTTTCAGGCCTCACAAGCTGACTGGATGTTTATTTTGTGTCCTTATTACTACAGTTTAGTTTAAGGTGGGTCTAAATTATTACTGAGTTGGGTAAATCTCTCATTTATATACAGACTGTGGTCAGAAGTTGAAAATCTTCCCATGTGACCTCTGCGCTTTTGCTTTTCTAAGAAGAACAAGTGCTCTTTAGTCACAAGGTTGGCTCAACCCTAAAGCGTACCTGGTGTTGTGGTTTTTACAGACACTAACGGTGCGCATAATTTACAAAATACATGCCATTATATAATGCACTTTTTTTCTAGAACCCGAGGAAACGCCTCCAGCTGGATGTTTAACCCCTGGCAGCTGTGATTTAGGCCACACGTGCTCCTGACAACTTTTAAATGTCCACCTGCTTTATTCATTCTCCCATTTTCCTTTGCCTGTTGTTAATTAAAATGCAAATATGGACTAAAGTACCTTGGAAGTGATGGTTGCTGGTGTTATGTGTATATGGTGTTGATGAGGTTTTCACGCTCTGTAAAAGGTTACTGTCACCACTTATTTCCATAAAAATTTGCCTAGTGCAGGAGACAGGTATGTGTGCGAGTGGAGTGGTCATATTCAAATGTGTTTTTCTGTGAATGTATCACTTTTATACTCACATTTCCAACTCCTTTGCTGATGAGAGCCAGCTCAGTGGGCTGGTACACCGAGTTACGCATCTGACCAGTGTAGCCGCTGTATGGAGACACGGGCTTGGAATCTGTGATGAACAGATATAAGAAAATAAATCTTTTAATCACCCAACAATCAGTGTGTGATATCTGTGGCCCTCTTAAGTGCTACCTGGCAATAATCCCCTTCATCTTCATATTACAACCTGCCTGCCCTCCATCTTTTACAAAGTGCCCTGCAGAGATGGCACTATATAACTAACCCCCATATTAAACAGTTGCCACACCTTTGTCGCCGTGGAGACAGCGCAAACAGATGGCGTAATGATTCTAGTGGGAGTGATACAGCATTCACAGATGCAGTCAGACACTTATTAACAAGAATGATTCAGAAGGTAAAATTTTAGGTGGGAATGATGATATTCAGTTAATGGCAGTTTAGTCATACTGTAAGACTTAATGTAAGTTAATGATTACAGTCAAATGTGCTCAAAGCAAATTCTGAGACTTTTTATGACACACATTAGTCTGTGCTAATCAGGAAAAATGTAAGAGGCAGAACCTCCTCTGCATTCTTACACATTGTGCTTATCTGTATAGTAACATATTTTCCTTACAATAGAATAGCACAAAGCCAAAGCTACTCTTTCTACCTCTACATCACAGCTACCTAATAATACAAAAAAGTCCCTTACAGCTTATAAGCAGAGACACATCACCATCCTTGCTACAAAGAACCATCTTCCATTAGCGATCCGTGATAACTATCAGACTTACTGCTCTGATCCTTTGGACTGAGCTCAGATCAGCAGATCAGATTCTGTGGTGTCATCATGTGGACAGAAAACAACCTTTCAGGACATTTTGCTGCATATTTTGTTTGTTCTTGTGTTTTCGAGGGCTAGAAAACATTCATTCATCAGCGCAAGGTCATCGTGAGAGGCAGAGTTTGTAATAACACTAAAGCGAACCTCATAAGGATGGCTATTGTCTGAAAACGTGTCAGGGTGAATGCACTGAAGAGCTCAGACACCGTTCGGTTTGCAGACAAATAGATGACCGGGGAAATGTTTGCCTTTAGGAAACAAACCGAGCGTAGCTGCTCTGAAGAACTTTTATTTCACGGTCATGTTGTATATGGCTGCTGCAGGAAAATCAGGAATATTTGATTTGGTTTTATTGCTGCTATGTAAATGTTATTGCATCATATTCAAGGAAATAAAAGACGGAGCTAAACTACCACCAGAAACATCAGCTCCACTTTGCTTTGATGAAACAAATAACACTGAATACCTCGAGGCAACACAACATTTCTTCTTGGAAATTACAAGGACAAAATCACCCCAGCTTATAGTCTTTATCTCTTTCACAAAGGAGAGAAGATGAATCGATGAATTCATGTATTGCCCAAATCCAAATGATTTTTAGTGTTTTTCTTGTTTGCCTTAAACTGGCCTTGATGTGAGATCCACAGGTTTACCCAATCATAGCTTATAAATTCCAAAACATGATTTTTAAACTTTAGACTAGCTTTAAGTTTGAGAATTGTAAGTTTGTAAAAATGTGACATTGAGTCATTCATGAATTCATCTATTCAGTAAAAAATCACCGAAACATCCATAAAAAAATCTGTAAACTGTATTTTAAACAGTCTTAAGCACTTGGAGAACTGATCTCACGTGTTTGTTTTAACATTTATGTACTCATTTTTTATACTCTTATAATCCCCCTTGTCAAAATTATGCTCAGTCTTGTGTTCATCATCTAATTTTAGGTCCTTTGACTGGTTGTCATTTTGACCACTGTAATCAGCTTTGGGTCTATTTGTCCTGGGACCCTTTTAAATGATGCCTTTGCGGATTCAGGCGTCCTATCTGAAGGTCTATTTTGGACAAGGTGCAAAATTGTGAAGCCATAAAGACTCATGACGATGTTACAATCCCTTTATAACAGTTGAAAAAACCCTTCAAAGTTAAGCGTACTTGTGAAGTTGCTTGTTTGAAGGTTTTCTACAGCAGCTCCAAGGCTAAGCTACATACCTTGGTTGGACTCGTCCATGGAGAAAGCCTTATTTTCCACATACACATTCTGGGAGGATTGTCCCTTCAGGATCGTCTCGTATCCGACTCCTTGGTTTTGGCAAAGATCTTCTGTGTAGTCTTGTTGACTCTCATCGTCACTGTTCAGACAGCAGACGTCAGGAATGGTGTACATGATAATGAAGACCCAGGCGTTTGCTACCAAAGCGATGGCTAAGGTTGGGTCATCCCACGTTGGACCCCCGGTTTTCCCATTCCCATACACGTACATGACGATCCACGCCACCCAAATACCCACTGAAAAGAGGCTTGTCACAAGGATGCAAGCGCCTTCCTTCTTCCACTGTGCGTGTTTGCCCATCATGATGGTCAGACTCGCCACCACCACAGCCAGGATCAGCACCATCACGTAGATGAGCGCCATGACAAAGTCCTCGTTAGCAATGTCACAAGGCACGGCTATAGCTTTGCTAGTTTGAGCTGTGGTGTTGGAAGGCACAATTGTAATTATCAGCCATTCTGTGTTGATGATCACCTCCACCAGCCACAGCCCCAACGCCCCAAGACACAAGACCCAAACTCGAGGCCCGCTGTTTCGTCTGGCCAGGATGTTCAGCCTCACACACTGCATCAGCTGGGAGGCGAAGCAGCCGCTGAACAGCACCCCAAAGAGGAACCTCCGTGAAGCACATGTGGAGAAGTTCTCTCCCACGATGAAGGCAAAGGTTAGGCAGAAGAGACCAGCAGTGCAGATCAGGAAGAAGGCGTGAAGAGCTACCGAGCTCTTGCGGTTGTAGTCTTTATGGAAGGGCAGGCTGGCCAGCAGCGAGATGAAGAGCACGAAGGAGAAGACGATGCCAGCTGCCGCTAAGGCCTCCAGCACGATGCCCCATACAGCTTCAGTGCTACACAGATTGTAATAAATGGAATCCACGTTTGGGCCGCAGCCCTTAGGAGTACTGTTGCTGGCCATGGAGCCTGGGAGTTGCTCTGGGACTCTAGCAGCACCTGTTCAGATGGACAAACAGGGAATGTCTGGGAGAGACACGATAGGGACAGATTTGAACAAAGAGCTAAACCACGTCACCAAAGCTACATTAGGATACAGTTGTCTACACCCAGCTGAGCAAATATCACACTTGCATGAGTCAACGTCGTCATGTTATCCTGGAAAACGTTCTATAAAAAGGTGCTTTGCTTTTATTTAGAGCTTCAGAGAATCAGGGATCTGCAGTCACACTCCAAAAATGTGGGAGGAATGTCACTGCTGGGCTCTTTCCCAACTCTAATGTTAATGATTAACACATCTGTCAACAGACATTGTTTCTGCACATTTACACAACAGTGAGGAAAAAGTGCGTTGAACCTGAGGCTCACCTGCTAAAACTCTGGTCAACTCAAATCCAAAGGTTTTGCTTTTTAGTGTTTTCTGCTGAATTACATAAAATCTGAGCATCTGGTTTTGTGAATAAACATCTCTGCAATCCTGGTTTTGTCTTTCTGCCTCGTCTGGCTGTTTCTTTTCGTCCCTATCAGATCCAATTACACCAAACTGAGGACGGTCTCTGAGTCAAATCGATAGATGCGGCGTGCGGACATTCGGTCTTTCTGACCTTCTGTTACTCAATCAGGAAGACGGATCTTTCTGGAACAAAGAGGCAAATATATTCTTTTTCTACATGTCCTCCACTCTGTCACTCCTCAAACAGACAGAATTAACTAATACATTTACTCCCAGTTTCAGGGCGTGACCACCGATCAAACAAAGTTCTTAGACCGTTCATTTTAATATTTGTTGAGTTGTTTTTTTGTAACTGTTGCCAGGGGAAATATTATAAGCATATTTAAGGCACATCTTCAATTTCAATACTTTGGTTTTCTAAACTTTTTAGGCCTTTTTTGAGGATTTTTGTGCCGGTGAAACTTTAGAGAATGTCAAATGATGTCTTGCCAGAGTCGGCCTGGCAAAGACTCCAACACAGTCTGATGGCTATCTTTGGAAAATGTGAAGAGGGGCATACATTTTGGGATTTTACCTTTATTTTCATAAATGTGACATCTTTTTCATACTACAGCAATAAAGTAAAAACAATCAAATAACAAAGAAGTTCCTGTTTTTTGACTATATACTAAAGAAATATCTATTTTTTTCTATTTTTCTGTGAATTAGAAAAATTGTCCAACTTTATACTAACAGGCCATTCTGGACAATGAGATACCAGACTTTTTGTAATTCTGGACATTAACTGCTTTAATTTTAAGAATTTAAGTCATGCTGACAGGTTTCTTTCATTTCTTTCAGCAGCATTTCTTTATCATGTGGACAAACTGAGACGTACTGTTGACATTGCACTTATTTTTCTTATATTGAGATATCCCAGGGTTTAAATGTGAAGTTAAGTTCCTTCACACTCACAGAAAGTGGATTTTCACCCGTTCGACCCACTTAGGATCAAAGTGGGGTATATGCGGCCTACATCCCTGAATTAATACAAGACATTGAATCTGATTGTTGCAATAACTGGAAATGTAACCACAGAAATGTAATCTGTAAAGTGGATTTTCAAGAGTCAAAAGGTTCTTCAGTTTTCTCTAACTTATGATATATGTTTAGCTACTTTACCACAAACTCGCACAGGTAAAACCTACTTTGTGCGCCTCCAGATGACTCAATAGGGCTTCTACACTTTGACCAGCACAGACAAAACATACACTCCAGGTACAAAATCTAGCATCCAAACTCATACTCCTCTACTCCTTTAACCTTGTGTTGTCCTCGGGATTCCCATATACTTGTTTGCCATTCACCTAGGGGTCATTTTTGACCCGAGGACAACACAAGGGTTAAACTCTTATATGGCCTTTTTAATGAAGTCTACTAATCCTATTCACTGTAGCTTTAAAAAACGTCTATATGAAGAAAGAAGCCACTTATAACAGTAAGAATAACTCAGTGAGTCAAAATTAAGAGGTGACACTAAAATGGGACGACAAGTTTACCATTACTATGACTACAAGCCAAGTGCCAGACACAATACTGCGGCTGAAGGTAATACATATTGCACCCTGCACTTTAATCTATTTGCTGTGGTACTGTCCTCAGGTCTAGGTATAACTCTGTCGTGTATTTCTCGTACTGATATCTAACCTTATCGTGAGCCCATGGGATCACAGGAGTGGGTTTTCCATCAGGAAAATGAACTGAAGAGTATGCTGCAATTCGGGATGAACTCTACTTAAATCTGATTTTCTACATTATGCAACTGAATCTTTCTTATATTCTCTACCCCTCCTTTCAGCTGTACAATCAAACACAACAATGTATAACTTAAGTATTTGAAAGCACGAGCTAACGTGTCTAACTGTTGATTTCTCCCTAAACACAGCTATTTAAAATCTATTTTAATAGAATTGTTTTCAGTGAATAACTTTTCTTTAGTTGTTAATTTAGTGGCACAAACGGTCTTCCATAAACGATCCCCTGCTCTCTCTGTCTAAATACACAGAAATCAATCTGACGCAAAGCTCAGAAACAGGCAGTAAAGCTTCAGTGAGCGTGAATAAAGGCTGTGATGGCTGTGAGGAGTTTAACTACCTGGCTGTTCTCGGCAGATTTCTGCTGGGCGCGGCTCGTTGGTTTTCACCTGCTGCGAACGCGCCGCTATAGTTGGGCACAAATTACACGGAGAAGAAGCAAACTGCGGCACAGCTGATCCGACCGCTCCCAAGTTTAGGAATCCTTTCACGAGCTTTTCCTCTCGGTGTGACTACAGTCATCCCCTCTCCACCTCTCCCCTCTTCGTCTCTCCGAGCACGCACGGAGACGCACACGCGCGCACTGCTGTTCATCACTTCAAAGGACACTACAGCGACCTACCCGCACTTCCGGGAGACTTATAACCCACGAATGATTTTCTTAAAGCGTTTATGGCCCGGCAGTATCTGATTTGTATCAAATATTCTAGGATATTATGTATCATGTTACACAGCTTGAAGCACAGATATCCGTAAAACCAGGTCACAAACAGTCTTTAAAATATTGTTTAATATTAATGAATCACATCCTAACACACTGGATGTTATTGACTCCTGTTGTAGCGTCAAGGCTACAGCTGCCCTGTAAATCAAGCACATTTTAAAAACTTTAAAAAACGGCAGAAGTCGGGCCTCGGTGTTAGAAATGCGTGCAGATTAGTGCAGGGCACACTGGGCATGTGCAGCAGCAGCTACAGGCGAAAAAAGGAGTAAATACTGTTTTGTATAAATAACTCATTTGCAAAGAAATTTAGACTCTTGATAGAAGTCATTATCATACTCTGCAAAAGTTTTTAACAACAAAATACAGCTAAAATAAAAGTATTTTCTCACTTGTGGCCCCCTTCACAGTAATGACCATGTTTTTCTCCAGTGAAAGGCCACTCAGTTCTGTATGAGTACCTCACACCTTAAATGACACCGTTTCTATTTGTTTCCTCTGAAAGGCTTCCACACAGAAGCTGTGAGCTCAGCCAATTTCAGCGTCAGCCTTCAGTCATGGGAACAGTTTCTGTTTTATTGCTTTATGGTGGTAGCTTCCAGGACACTGCCACATTTTCCCCACTGAAAGCGTCCCTGTAAGGGTCACACACAGAGGCTCAGTATAGGCCATTTTATGTGGCTCTGCTCACAACCAGCTCTTAAGTCACTCTTCCACTGATAATGATAAACAGACATTTTGAGTGAACAGCTGGGCTACCTGAACGTGTGAGTGGTGTGTAGAGACATCTAGTGGAGGATTCGAAGAATTCAGCAGCAGGTGAAGGACGCCAACACCTGCAAGTGTTTATTTCTACAAATCATCTTTAAGAATCTCTCCTCCAATCTCCTTTGCAGAAAATCTGAATGCAGTCCTGTGAAAAAAAGATTTTTTTTGGGTTTTTCATGGGAAAAATGTACTTCTAATCAATTGATTAACAGTTCATTATCAAGTGTTAGCACCTCTGTAGAGGTTTTGGCAGTTTGTTAGTCTGAAGCATTCAGGTGTGTGTTAACACACCCAGGAGTGGACATCCCAGCAAATTCACCCGAAGGTTATACTGTGCAATGCTCAGAGATACTTCAAAAAGATAAGATGCTATATACAATATGAGTATAATACAACGATGCCAGAAAGAGTATTGCACTTAGTGTTATTGCACATGTGTGGATGTGTGTGTTTGATCAGTTGACGTCTTTGTTGTGGAGTCTGACAGCAGTGGGGAGGAAAGACCTGCAAAATCTCTCCGTCCCACACCGTGGGTGCAGCTACCACTGAAGGAGCTGCTCAGTGCTGTCACAGTCTCCTGCATGGGGTGGGAGATGTTGTCCAACAGGGATGACAGCTTAGCCTCCATTCTCCTGTCACTCAAAACCTCCACTGGGGCCGGAGGGCATCCTAGAACAGAGCTGGCCCCGCGGATCAGCCTGTTCAGTCTCTTCCTGTCCCCGGCAGAGTGGTTGCCGCCCCAGCAGACCACACCATAAAAGATGGCTGAGGCCACCACATTTCTTTTCTTCATTATTCATTCGTCATTTCATTTTTAGTTTCTTGACCATCAAATGAAAATAAAAAACAGTAAATCCAGGTAAAGCTAATAAATAAAAGTAAATCAGAATTCAATAAAGACGAAGCACAATTTCATATTAAATGGTGGATGTGATAAGCTGCCAGTTTGCCCAAATTTTGACAATTCAAGAAAAGCTTTTATTTTATTTTGCTGTCTGGCAATACCTCTGTTAGCCCAGAGAGGGCAGCAAGCTCCTTTTCTGCTCATTCTCAATCATTTTAATGCAGCTTCACAGATAAAAAGAGCTGCTGTGGTTAGCACTGCGGCCTCACAGTAAGAAGCTCCAGCTTCCTCATGCAGTCCAAAGACATGTATATTAGGTCCATTACCGGTTCTAAATCACCCGTGGATGTGAGAGTATGAGGCAGCCTGCCTCTTTGCGATGCCCTGTGACCAGTGGAGCCGGTGACCTGTCCTGGGTCAGGCTACAGCCCACCTGGAACAACGAGCTCGCTCTATAGTTCAGAAAAAGGATGGACTCTGATAATATAATACATTCTGACTGTTACATTGTTGCAACTGCAGCCAAAATGTCAACACTTTTATTATTTAAAGCCTCAACATTTAAAGACATAAGCTAGAAATTCTTAAAAGCTCTTCCCCAGTAACAGAATGTTTTGATGCTCGCTGCAGGTGAAAAATGTGCATTTATGTGCTATAATCAACCCTCTGTGACTCTCATGGAGTAAAAAAAACAAAAAACAACCTCTTTTGAAATCGATGTGTAAGCGCTGACAGTACAGGTGAAGAATTAGGTGCATGTGAGGTTTTGGGGGAATGATTAAAAGACCAGTCCACACAGACCCTCATGCTTATAAATCACCTTCTGATGCTTCCTGCCTCATTTACCCTTAGTGAGGCTGCTGGCTTCTTTATTCACGATTCTCATTCTCACTTTTTAGCTCCTCCATCTGGCTATCACTGATAAGAATTATGCTTTCAGTTTTCCATTCTCTAAAATTAGGTCCTTCACCTGGCCTTGGAACCAAACAGTTTTTCTTTGAGAACTAAACATCTCCTTGCTTCCTTCCAGCAGAGCCCTGGTGTCCATCAGTTGTCTGTTTCCAGATAAAGATCAGACATATTTTGTTAAAGCGAATCCCTGCAGAGGTAGTGATGCATTATTCTTTGTTCTGGCAAACCCCATTTCATCACTCTGATTTCTTTCTCTTATTTCAACAGGATATTAAATCTGAAACCGAAGAAAAAGTCAGAGTGCAGACAGATAAAGTAAAGACAGATTAAAATAATTATTCGGATTCACTGTGCTGGACTAAAAAGTGCCCATGAAACCTATTTTATCAGCTGGCATCTTCCTTTATTACTAATATGATCAAAAGCTATTATTATTATTATTATTATTATTATTATTATTATTATTATTATTATTACTATTATGACAAGGCCAGATTTCAAACAAGTTCTTTTCGTCTGAATGTCCAGATTGAAATTAACACCTGAAACTACACAATGGAAATTAAACTGCACTGATCCTTTGTTAAACCTTTATTTTCCCTTCATATGAAACTACCCCAGTGTTTACATGCAGGATCAAACCAACATGCACTCATTGTCTTTAGATTCAAAGTCACGGACATTTAAAAAGTCGTTTTTTTTCTTGAGTGGATGTTGTGTGGCAGAAACTCCTATCATCAAAGCATAAAATTATTAATGATGAAAGGCTGAAATCAAGCTGAATGCAAGTCTTTGCAACAGCTTAGCATTTTTTAGCACCAGCAACCTCAGGGAAAAGTGAATGAAATGTCTTTTGGCCAGTGTTACTTCCTGCATTGCTACTGAAACTACATAAAATCTGAACTTTTCTTTAAGTAAGTAAATTGGGCAAACTTCCTCCCTTTGTTGTGTAGTGTAAACTTCCTGTGTTTATTGCATAAGTGCATCTGATAGGACGCCATCACTCTCTGCTGTGCTCTGTCTTTTCATTTGATTCCTTGTGACACCTGCTAAGCAACAGGAAGGGCTCAATAGGAGCAGAGTGGGGGGCCATCAGCAGGTGTTTGAACAGGCACAAAGGACAGGTGTCAGGCAGACGGGGGCCGTGTGGCTGCCGGGGTTTACCTCCTCTACAGTGCCCTTCCCCCAGCGTCACCGCTCTGCTGCCTAATACGATCAGCAGCAGCTCTGTTCGAGTAAATCAAAGCCTGCTTGGACATCTTTGCGCTGTGTTATGTTTGATCATTCATCTCTGACTCCCACTCTCATCACCACCGTAAGGTTGCTGCCACCACACGCTCTCTCTCACCCCCCTCTGCTGTTGTGAGGCAGCAGGAGTCATCTTCAAAGAAACCGTTTGTATCTGCATCTCCGTACGAACTCTCAGAACTCAGCGTGAGCCGACAGCAGGGCCACATGAGCCTGCTGGTGGGGCTCTAACGCTACATGTACCGTTACAGTAAACACGGTGAAGACTCAGGATGGACGAGGGTCAGCAGGGGGCTTGGATTAGAAACTTTTAACCTGAAAGGATGGCCAGATGTACAAACCCAGTATGCACATCTGGGATTTTGTATTAAGTGTAAATAAAAACAGAATCCTGTGAGTCACAAATCTCATAAACCCATATTTTATTCACAATAGAGCACAGAACACACATCAAATGTTTGAAAGAAGAAAATGTTCCATTCCCAGAAAAGTATTTACTCAATTTTTAATTGGATGGTAGCAAAAAAGGTGGGATGGGGAAATAAAAAGCTGGAAAAGAGCTGGAGGAACATTTTGCAGCCAATGGTGTTAATTAGCAGCAGGTCATTAGCATGACTGGGTATAAAAGGAACGTGTTAGAGAGGAAAACTGCATCTACGACTTGTAGAACAATTTAAGAAATAATGTTTTTTGATGTAAAATTGCAAAGACTTTAAATGTCTGTGGTAGACAGTATCAGCCACAGTACATCTGTCTGTGAACAAGAGACAAGGCCAGAACTAAACCGTAGATGTCCATGATCTTCAAGCCCTCGAGCAGCACTGCACCAAAAACAAACACGCACGGGCTCAGAAACACAGCTGACCGTGTCGTCCACAAATGCAGGTTAAAGCTCCATCATGCCACTAATAAGTGAACATGAACGTTCCAGAAACACCGTCATCTTCTCGGAACCAAAGCTAATTTAAAACGAACTGAGGCAACATGATCCATGCTGTCCAGCCTAAAGAACAGGGTGACCATCCAGCTTGTTTTCAGCACTCGGTTCAAAGGTACAGAGGTGCATTAATTCCTACGCACATCTGGAAAGGCACCATCATGGCTGAAGTGTATATACAGGTTGTGTCACTGCCATCAATTCAAAATATTTCGGAATATTTTTCCTAAAAAATGAACTTTTTTAGGAAAAACATTTGATGTTTGTGTCTGGCACTGTGAGCATATTTGGGTTTGCAAATCACACACTCTGTTTTCCTTATGGTCAATGTAAACTTGGCCATTACTTTAGTGCTTTTCTTTATAGAAAAACACTGAACCACGAAGAAGAAGAATGTAACGAATGAATAAATTGTCATCTATATGTTGGTATTATTTGATAGTTATTGATATTTAGAGAGGTTACATTATTTATGTAGCCCACACACGTTCACTAATAATGTTGTCACAGTCACTACTGCAGATACTGATGTCAGTGTGTCTTTGACTGTTTCCTGCTCTCTCAGATCTGCCACTCATCTTGTTGTTCCCTCTGCTCGTCTCATCACTGTGGGGCACAGAGCTTTCAGTCGCTCTGCTCCTCAGCTCTGGAGCTCACTTCCTTCAGTCTTAAGAAATATAGATTCTCTTCTCTTATTTAAGTCACAGCTCAAAACCTACTTGTTTAAAGAGGCTCACTCGCTTTAATACAGATCTTACTTACTTTTCAAAACTTGTTTATTTGGTTTTTTTGTATTTTTCTCATTTTTATTTGTTGTTTTTAGCATTTAAATTTATTTGAATCTACAGTTGTAGTGATATCTTTTAGGTTTTAGAAAGGCACCCTCAAATAAAATGTATTATTATATTATTATTATTACATCTAGGCTCATCCATGACAGCTACCTCTGTAAACAAACTAAAAATGAATTGACAAATATGTGAGAGGACACAAAATGCATAAAATCACCAGCCTGTCTCCGGCAAAGTACAAGCAGCCACGTGGAACCTAAAAACTCTTAACATCCACACGGTCACCAGTGACCTGTTCATGGAGCTTTCAGCTCCTCTGAATCCCCAAATGAGGATTTATAAAAGAAGTCTGAGGTTAAAATTAATGTAAGGAATTTGAAAAGTAAAGTCTTTTAGTTCTTGAAACTGTTTGTTTATCATGTGGCTAAAATGCAACTGAAATCTATGTGAAGAGGTAAAAATAAAGAATGTGTGGGACATTGTTCTTTGCTCCACTGCTCAGTAGAATAAGACAGAAGCAGACCGCTCCGTCACCTCACAGCTGAATCTCATACACCAAACATGATGCCAAGTTTCCCTGATAGAAGCGGGAAGTGTTCCCACAATTACAGTTATTTGAATTTTCAACCAATTTTCAATTAGAGTATTCTGATTTCCCACAGACCCCTCCCCTCTGACCGGGTTCCCCTCTGTCACTCAATTTCAAAAGTCACACGAGTCAAGACTTCTTAACAGTTTAAATACATTTTCGATTTTTATTGAATGCAAACAGTTTTTGACCATCAAAGAAAATCCAACCACAAGAAAAAACAATTCACCAATACAAATAAAAAAACTGACAAATGCATTAAGTTACACTAGTTGTTCTCATCTCTGAGCTCGTTCATGGAAACTGATCATTTACGTGCAATTCTTGGACACTAGGATGAAATGAGGCTCCAGTGTTGTTTGATGTTGAAAGCAGTGCGGAGGAAGAAAATGATTTGTTCTTTTATATCATAGTTTGTATATAAAGGCTGGAACTTCTAAGACTGCAAGTAGAAATGTGCCCTTTTGGCAACTTACATGCTAAAATGTTGCTGCCTTCACTATTCTGCAAGAGAAATACGAGCCCATTAAGCTAATTAATCATATTTAATTATTATTCAGTACCAATTTAGCTGTTTCTAATCAGTGCCGTCTTGCAGTAGGTTTACTTTAACCGGTTATACGACAGCTGTGTCAGAGTGAACTGGTATGACTGGAGCTGTGTGTGTGCAGGGAGCGAAGGCTGCTGTCGTGCACAGTGTGCAGTCCACAGACTCTCACCATCGAGGAACGAGATTCAAATACGTCCTAAATACACTTGAAATATTAGTACATAAAATATTTAACCATGTCCATAAAATTTTACACAATTTAAACCGTTTGCTGATTTTTTATTTCAGAACAGTAACTACTCTGATTTGTTTCTTTTTTCTACCATTTAAATGATTAATAAATGATTTTCCAGGAACATCCGACTGAAAATGAGGCCTCTGGTTGTAAAAACACATCTGTTTATATAAATGTCCAGGGGAAAACCTCCCTCGGCTCCCTCGTGATAGGACTTCAGTAAATAGTTTTGTGATGAGTGCATTGACTCAATCACGTATTTGAAGTCTTAATGAACACAACATAAAGCTCATTTGTAAATTATGGTAAATTACAAACAGGGGCGTGCAGTCATGTCTACTTTCAGAAGACTAAGATACCTAATGCTTGAATGTTGAAGGTCAACAACAGTCTTAATTTGTGCATATTTACAATTAGATGGTAGAACATTTGCAACTTTTACATCGTTTGGTGGAAATGCAGTGGCTGTGCATGCAAAAGCGTCCACGCTTCCTTGTGAGTGTAGTGTTAGTGTTAGTGCAGACTATCAGGCTAGAGCTGAGGCCACATTGGTGAGTGATACAGTTGTCTGAAAAGCAGGCCTTCACTCCTGTGGCTTAAAAAACTGAGCTTTCATTTGAGGCTTTGTCAAGTTGGATGGTTTTTAATGGCTGGGAGCACAGTGCAGTGACAGAGTCCTGTCACACTGCCTATTGATTCACTCCTTGTCTTTATACAACTGCAGAAAAAAACAGTTTATTCAACATTATCACTCTTATTCTGACATCTTTGCAGCTTCCAGAGTGAATATCACACCACGTTACATGACCGAAGGAACAGCAACGATCACTGATTGCACTTAATATGCAAAAAGTCTTTAATATTAACATGAATCTACATCTGAGCTTACATTATTGTTCAAAAAGGGATTTTGTCCTTCTGTTTTGTTTTGTAAAAATATAAACAAATCAGTCACATTACTACCATCTATGGAAAAAAAATCTACTTTTATTTCCTCAGATTCTTCTCAAGAAAAATAAATAGGCTGTCACGTTATCTGATTTACATGGACAAACAACACGAGGTCAAACACTGTAAGACGAAAATCATGCTAAGCCGCTATCAGGCCCTCTGAGAGCGCCCCAGGGCCGACCGGTCGCTGCCCACAGTCGTAGCTGGAACACAGTACGCGTCCCTGGGGTGAGGAGTGCACCGGGACCGTGGGATGATGGGTGTTTTGGATTAAGAGGACAAGTCACAGGGTCATGAGGGCTTTCTGGCCCCATGAGGTGACAAGGGGGTGAAGTCCCGCTGAAACCGCTTGCTGTTCCCACTGTACAGAGAGGAAATGGAGGCGTTGGTGGGGACCTGCTGCTGGGGCAGAGCGCGGCGAGAGTAGAGCGGCGACCCCCTGAGCAGTATGACATCCCGCACGGCGCTGCGGAAAGGCTTACTGACGAAGCAGTAGAGGAAGAAGTTGACTGCGGTGTTTAGCATGGCCAGCATGTTGGAGAGGTCATAGGCCAGGTGGATGCGCCAGTCTCGATGAACAGTGGACACGTACAGGTGGTAGATGACCACGATGGTTCTGGGCGCCCACAGGATTGAGAACACTGAGGTGATGGCCAGCAGCATGGCCGTGGTTTTCCCGAGTCTTTGCAGTGGCGCCGACTTTGTCCCCTGCTCCTCCTGACAGCGCTGCTCTCTCTGCCTCACCCTCAGTGTGTGGATTATCAGAGAGTTCAGCACTAAGAAGATGCTGCACGGCAGGAAGTAGATGATAGTCACATGTGTCCATATGAGGACGGCGTCCAGCGCTGTGGGTGGATGGCTGTTCCTCCACATGTCTGACCACCAGAAGAAAGGCACGCCCGATGCGATCGATGTTGCCAGGACCACCCCGATAATCTTCCTGGCTCGTGCCGGGTAGCTGATCTGCCGGTGGAGGAGGGGGTGGCACAGCGCCACGTAGCGGTCCACAGAGAGCGGTACGGTGGACCATATGGAAGCGTGGTTGGCTGCAAACTCGGCGACGCTGACAGAGTGCAGCAGGAGAGCGGGGACATCCCGGTGAAAAACTGCCGTCTCCAGCAGGAAGCCGACGAAGATGATGAAGAGCTGGGAGAGAATATCTGAGGCTGTCACTGCCAAGAGGTAGTAGTACAGAGCCTTCTTAGTGCGGGACGCCAGTCTGCACAAGGCCACTACTGTGAGGATGTTTACTGGGACAAAGAAAGAAGCAGAAATGAGATTAAAAGGATAAAAGTCATGAAAATAAAAGCTCTTTAAATCTGTATTTTGGAGTAGATTAATAAACCTTTTAAGAGGTTTTTATTCGATCTGACTGTTGACACTGGTGATCACTTTTATGTCCCAGTGAATACTGAAATAAAGCAACCTAAGGATAACGGCCCAAATAATAACCCCCCCAAGATTTTCTGGCAAGACTAGATCCTACAAGGATTTTGGTTTAGCTGCATAAAGAAATCTGTGAAATGGGAACGGTTCACTTCATCTTTTTCTTAAAAGGCAGAGAGAACAAGCGCCGCACTGTGCTGCATGTCTGCACAACTTTCAGGGAATTTCAGGGGAAATTAAATCAATATTTGGTCCGAGACTTAAACCCAGGGGCTTTTAGGTTTTGGACCTTGTAATTCTGTTTATTATTAAATATTTTCTTTTTGATTCTTAGTTTGCGTGTTGTTTACATTTGTGGCAGGGGCTTCTTTGTGTATTTTCTCAGTCTTCTGAGTCTTTAGTTCTTAGTTCCAGTTACTGTTTATATGAATTAATTCCCTCAGTTTTCCCCGGTGTGTTTTGGTTTCATCAAGCTAAGTTTACTTTTGTGTATGCATTCTGCTGCTTACTTTCTTCATGTTTTACTTGCTGTACTGCTATTTCTGTGTTTTAAAATGATCAGTTTTATTCTCTAAGATAGTGTGCAGGGCCCTCAACCTGAAGGACAAACCAACACTGCGGGTGGAGATTTATTTTTTATATCAGCTGTTTGCTTTCATTTTTCGTTAGACTTTTATCTGCTGAAATGAAATGTTGCCTTTTGTTACTTCATTTCGCTAACAGCCTGCATGTGGTCGCTCATCTTGTAATTCATGACAATATCGTTGTTTAGTATTTTATGGATATTCGTAATGACAGCAAACTTAGCAAAGAAAAATACATTATGGCATGGCAGCGTCTTTGTGAAGGATAAATACAACCAAGTTAAGGCCTCACACAGGCCTAAAGAACAGTTGGTGATGCCAATGAAAGGTCAGTGGCAAAAGCACAGTATCTAAAGCTGTGTAGCATTTGACTGTGAGTGTTTTTCATTAGTATAAAATCACATAGGAAACATTAAATCAGCCCAAAAGTTAATTAAATCAATTTGGCATTGCAGTTTACTTGAGAGACTAAATTACTGCGATGGAGCACATTAATATTTAGACGTTACAGTTAATAATAAAGCATTAAATGTTTCTGTTTAAATCCTTGTTTTCCAAACTCAGAGTTTCTGCTTCTGCTTTTTAGAGTATGTTTAAAAAAAGATGCTGTTTTTATTGTCTCTCTGCACGCTGTCAGACACACAATCTCCTCTGTACTATTTCATCTCAGATGTCTTGTCAGCAGTAAGATATTTCCACTGCAGCTATTTGGATCATAGTTTTTGACCCTCCAGGATTGCAGACGTTGGCTCTTCGGCCCTGAGAGTTTTTTCCCTTTGGGAGCAGTTATTTGAAACAGCAAAGAGGACATCTGAATGCCTCAATTTCACGTCATCACTGACTTGTAAAAGTGAAACATGATAATGAAGACGTAGCTGGTGTGAGTGCTGTCTGATATGCAAGTTGATCCTAACATGGTTGGCTGGAGTGAGGGATAATAATTGGGTAAATTCCCACACAACCTCATTATCAGCTAATGAAATTAACATAAACTGTGAAAACAGACATCCCCGAGTGTATTATCCACTATCCAGTCCCCATTATAGAAGCATTAATGTACCTCTAACTCACATTTATATTGATCTCTTGAGTCATGTGCGATTCCCCGTTTTCTGATTGGTTTATGTGCTGGCTCGGTTCAAAAGTGTACCTGGTACTCCGATGGAGAGCAGAATGCTGTAGTAGATGACGGGAATGAAACCCAGGACACATTTGGACTTCTGCAGCTCCTCGGGTTTCAGGCCCAGCTCCTGGTTGCCGGACGCCGTCACATTGGGCCAGTCGATCATGACCTTGGCGGCTCCCCTGGCGAAGTTAAAAAGAGAGAATTATGTTTGCAATTGATTAGCAAGGAGAGCTTTACAAACATCGGGTCACTCAACACAAAAAACAAGTTCAGTCCACTTTTTCAGCACATCTGGGGTTGATGCACTTCATACGCAGACCTTATTTCCCCCTCAAATACACCGAAAAGCTCAGTTTTGAAGTGCATTCAGTCACAGATTTTGGAAGACGTATGCAGACCACTGTGAACATGTGTAAACCAATTCCCTCCTGGAGCTCTTTGTGCCAGAACCAGACTAAACTGGTTATTAAAATGTAACCCACCCACCCACCCACCCCTCATGTTATTGAAGATCACATAGCCATTGCTTCTAAAATGAAAATACATCTTTATGTTCGCTGTTTTTTTTGTACAACGTTTGATTGACTAAAATGGTCATGACTGAGTTACACAAGCTAGACTATTTTAAGAAGGAAGAGTGTCTTTTTATTTTCAACCAAATGCAGATTTAAAGACACATCTCTGTCCAAATATGTCTCCCCAGGCTCCACTTGGTGATCTGTTCCTTCATATCCATTAACCAACATTAACTAAGTTAACTTAGTTTATTTTCAAATACTCACTAGAGCAACAACTCTTGATTCATCCACTGCTCAGAATTAGTCCTCAACACACACTCCATTTACTGGCACAAGTTACTGTTCTGTAATTGGAAAATATGTGGAATTGTTTTTCTTAAAGATTTACCAACTTTCTGTGAGAGCCAAAGGCAGTTTGCTGTCAGGCAGTCTGCAGACCAACATCCAAAACCAACATACGTTGTTGGCTTTAGTCTTTTTCTGTGTTTTAAACCTGCCATCTGTGATACTGAGCAGAAGTGGCTCCACAGTGCAGTGGTTTGCACAATCACCCAACAAGTGAAAGATCCTCAGTTTGATCCTGGGAGGAGATACAAATTCCTTGGGGGTGGTTTCAGGAAGGGCATCCGGTGTAAAAATCTGCCATATGAAATATGTGGAGCTGCCCCCTAAAATGCATAAAGGAGCATCTAAAGTAACTTTTATCTATAACACTGAGCAGGACTGAAGTTTTAGTTGGATGTTTCTGAATTCTCTGTATTTCATGTTTTCAAGTTATTTTTTAACAAATTGAGTGTCTGAGACTAAAAACCTGTTTTTGTAACAGAGTTGACAAACTTCAGATTGTTTTTTTTAGTTGATAACACAACTGAAAACGGTAGAACCCAAGCTAATGAGATTAAATGTCTTATATGAAGGCAGACATTGATGTTTGCAATATGGATGTCCCTGAAACTCCTCAGTATGGATCCCTGATTCTAGAAACCAAGAAATTGTATTCATCTTATTTTTGTCTGTGAAGGTTCTCAGTCATCCAGGTCATCGTAGTCAAAGTCAAAGTCATCTTATTTTTCTAACACTAACCAGGCATCTTTCTGCCTCACACTGACTGTACAAAAATCCCCAGGTGAGAATGAAAAAACAGGGCGGTGAGCTGAAAATAGCCAGACAACAATGTTAAATAATCAAAAGGTGTTCATTGTCGAATATTGAATATTTGTTAAGAAAGCACAATTTAAACTATAGTGGAATATTTCTTTAATATGATCTGGTTTACATGGATGTGGTTCGGAGGAACAAGATGATGACAGATCTTCTTTTGCAGATGATGCACCGCTCTCTCTGAGTTGCTCGGTGACGTCTGATAAACGATGTTTGCTCAGCCAAACTGTTTCAGAAATAAACCGTGGAAACAAAAATATGCTAAATCCACTTAGTTTGGACTCAGTCAATTAAACTGCAGGTTCACAACAACAGCAGATGGGCTGACAGCAATGACCCTTCCACTCTCCCACCACCACAGGTCATTATCTTCCCGTCCCCAATTTAACCTTTTCACCTGGGCGCCAGCCATCCTGTTTTTCTCCATCTGCCTGCTTTCCTTATTTACTTCCCTCATCCATGAGGCAATATTTGGACTGCGTTATCTCTCGAGCTTTCAGTGACAAACCATTTGTAGTTGCTCAACCAACATACACATTATCACAGAGCCACAATCACCCCATTTGTCGGTGTTTTCATGATGTAAGCGGGACAATCACTATCACTAACGTGTAGTCATTTTTAAATTACTGCCCTTCCAAATGCTATTTATGTGCCAAAGCCCTGCATATAAACTATATGACTGGCACATTTTATGGCCCGTAGCAGGAATATGATCGTAAACTCGAGGAGCATCGAATAGCTTAGTGCACGACAGCTTTAATTCACCACAGCCCGATAAACCAGCAGGAGAGAAATGCAATCATGAAGATCAATGATGTACAAAGGAGAGAGGTCGACATGAAGGAGGCTGCCTGCTGCCCTTTTTCTCAATAGAGTCTTAATTCAGTCCCGTGGGAAATTCACCACAAGTCCTCCAAACCTCACTGATATGATATGAAGCGTTTTCTGAATTAGTGTCTTAGTTTAGACAGAAGAAGAAGTATACTAGACCCCACTCCACAAACTACTGTGGACTACTACTGTCTGATGTTACCTTTAGCTGTGGTGGATGCTGTTACACCCAAGCCGTAATCTAACTCGATGAAAGTATTAGCGTGTGAAAATTAAACCAGATGAGACTTGGGTGCAAAGTAATCCGTATTTAACTCCAGATGCTTTGTAATAATTCTGTTTTAGGATAGGTTATGTAGCTTGTTTCCAGATATTATGATATTTTTTAGAGCACCCCTTCTTTCACCAACTCTTTGGTCACTAGAAGTTGAGGTGACATTTTAGACAACAGGGAAAGAAACAATGTATATAGTTTAAACACCAAGAGCCATTTTTTTGGCATCTGCCCTTTTTATTTCTTCTGTCAAGTAAGTAACAGCTGGTTGGTACATCACCACACGCAGCTTTTTGTATGAGATGTTTTCATTAAGCAGCCAAACAGCAAGCATTAGCTAATACTTGTGTTTTAAAGGCGATGTTCCTGGAAAATAATCAAAAATGATATTAGTGTATTTTTAGTTCAGTACTGATATATGTAATTAATACTAAATATGGGATTTTTATTAGGACAGCATTTAATTCTTTCAGTCTCATCAGCGCCCTCTAGGTGAACTGCAGTTATTTTTTAAAACAATGGCATTAATGTAAAGTGGACAGGCTCTGTGACGGGCTCTGGCTGCTGTCACAACCATTTCTAATTGAAGGACAGTCTGAAAAGATATTCTTAGCTTTATATATCAGAGAGCTGTCCGTGATATAATCTGTACTTTGTGAATGAGATTGGGATCAGGCAGGATGCTGTTTAGTGATCGTCTCATGGTGGAAATCAGTAACTGGAGATTGTCCAGGTCCCTGTGCGATCCACTGAGTTTTTATTTTATTTTTTCATTTGGAAGTTTCTGGTTTCCTTCCAGTGCCATGTGTGCTTTTGTTTTACGTCTTCCTCATCTTCTCAGTGACTTCCTGTATTATTTGGGTAATAACATTTGTGCTTCCTTTTTATCCCTTCTTTATGACACCCCGTGTGTGTAAATACGATCTTGCTTGCTCGTGTCACTCGTCAGTTTGTCCTTCTGTTGTTTGTCCTGCTACTCCTTCCCCTTTTCCCCTGTTTTGTTTCACTAGCGTACTGGACTTTGTGCATCTTTATTATTATTTTTTCTATCAGCCGTTAGAGGCATGTTCTTTTGTTTGTTTAACCTACTTCAGTGCATTTGGGTCTTCTCTCCAGTGAATTACTCACAGAGATACGCACATTTCATCCACGACCTATAACATTATATTCTAACATCACCCGAGAGTCTTTCACTCACCTGCTAAAAAGATATCTGAGAATCTTTTAAGTTAAAACTTAGGGTTAAATTAAATTTATTTACACTTAAACAATAAAACAGGTGTTTTACAAATATATTAAAACCCTCAACTCTGAAGCTTCTGTAATTTCATAGCAAAAGAGTAAAGAAAAGAAATGCGTATGAGGATTTATGTGTTGTACTTATATGACCAAAGGCTCCAGAGTGTTTGTGTTTAAGAATTACATTTAAGTAGACTTAAGTCCAGGCTATAAATTAAAAGCTGCGTCCTTTGACTTTTCCCAGATTCTGAAGTAACAAAATAGAACCATTACAACCCTTTTTTTGTTTATAATTAGAAATATTCTCTTATCTCATTGCTTATTATGGAACAGCTTCCCACGTGCTCAGATAGGATGTCTTATTTAGTATTAATAGATGCTCAGCTCCCATAGGAGGTGTAAGGTGTATGCAGAGATGCATTCAGTGTTTGACCTCAGACAAAATGACGCATGTTTGCTGCGCTGAAGATGAATAATGAGATGTTTTTATGGCTAACTTCAAATATAGTATAAACTTATTAAGTCCTTCAAACTGTTTGTGCTGTCTGAATAATACGGTGGCTGTAAAAACAAGAAAAACAGCAACAAAATGACACTTTTTACTTTTATTCCTCTTTTTGATCTTATTGTTTTGTGTTTAAATGATGGGTTTGGCTTTGTTGCCTCAGGGCCACCGTATCATAGTTCAAAAATTTAGTGTTACTGGAAGAAGAATCTAGTTTCTCTATTTTGTTTTGGTTAATTTTATGTGTAAAGAATGACTCAAGTTATGAACACTATCACTAAATCAACTTTGTTTTGTAATGCACACCATTGTATTGACATTGTGTAATTATTTCTATAAAAGCCCTGACATTGTATCTATTTACTTACTGATAGCAGGTGGAACTGTTCACCATCAAAGACATGCACAGAAGACTGTGCAGCAGGTACAGTTTTACACTTCATCATATTTCCACATCAGAGCTGCATTCTGACAAAACGTTAATGTTTGCATTTGCAGAAATTCTCTTCCTAGATCAAATGGAAACTACAGTGTAATATCACAGATTAAGCCGAATAAGCTGCATGTGAAAAAAGGTGAAATATCCACTGTGGACCCATGAGACTCACTCGGTCTTATCTGCTACGACACCTGATCTGTTTCCTCGTGAGCTGCCTGCAGCAGCCGCAGTGAGAAAGATGATCGTCATGAAAGTCGAGAGGTTGCCAGAAAAACGTGGCACAGGGGACCGTAATTACTCCCGGCAGTCAGTAACCCAGCAGACGTGTTACACGCCAGCCAAGGACCTCTTAAATCCTGAAGCTTGGAGAGTTCTGTGTCTCCACTAGCTGAGAAATTTCTCGTGCAGACATTCACATCTACGCCTCGTGTCCCGTGGGTGCTATTGATTCTGGAGGTGGGAATGCAGCTCAGAGCTTTAGAGGTGTTTTATTAAATCCTAAAATTTACAGTCTTTTCAGTACGTCAGCAGCACAGACGGGACAGTAGAGTCAGTGCACATCAGCCTTAATCAGAAACACACCTCTATCTTTTTGAAGGGACACAGTTTTCCCAGGATCCAAATGCAGCTGGAGCTATCGGAGCTCTGCAGGGGGGTCAGTGTCCACGAAGCTGAAATGAACTCTATCTGTACTCCACTTAATTATTCATCAAGAGATGCTGCACCTGAAAGAGCAGCGCGTGGAGATAAAGGGTGCTGGCAGCATAACTGTACTGCAAACATATCAGGGTTTCGCGTGGCAGCAAGTCTGAAGACGTTTGGTGTTTAAAATCAGGAAAATAATTTTCTGTGAAAATCAAAACTTGACAGGAAGCAGTGGAGAGAAATCTCCCAGCTGTTCTGATCAGGAGCGCAGATGCTGCAAGATCCTGAGCCACAGTCACCGCTGTGGCTGTTAAGAAGATAGAATCCAGAAGAGCATTTTGGCAGAAAGTAACAGGCACGTATGATGAGAAACGCCTGCTTCGTAGCAGATTAAAGGGTGAAATAACAAGAAAAACACTTCAGGTCAAAGCAAAGCCAATTATGAAACATTTGGAGGCAACACAATCCAGACCCGCTTCTCCAAATGACTTCATAATAACTGTACTTTGATCCATCATCTGAAGTTGGAACAAGTCTAATTGCAGGACAAACAGAAACCTTTATCCTGTTACAACATACTCTGCACAAACAGGGGTTTTCTTTGGCTTAGTCTCATCGCCAGCAGACTTACCTTCACATCCAGTTTTCAATGTGGATTCTCCACCTGGGGTACAGCCGGTCCTCTGCACTGTCACTCCCCCCAGAGGCTCCTACAGAGTCCCTGCTGGACAATCCGGTTAGGAGACGAGGAGGAGGAGAAGAATCCAGGCAGCCGGTACATTACTGCTATGAGTGAACAGAATGAGAGGGGAGTAATGAGGAAGAGGGGAGTGAAAGTAAAGGGGAGGGTGAGGGAGGGAACTGATGTGTGAAGGAGGCAGGAAATGGATCAGAATAAATTGAGAGGGTGTGGGGAAAAAAGATGGAAAACCACAGTGAGTTCGAGTGGGAACAAAAAGTGATCACTTCTCATGTTGAAGCTTCTCGTCAGGATTTCGGTGTGAAGTGTGTTCACACTGGAAATGTGACAAACGAAATAACCTGTCAAAGCAGTCGGATTGATCCACATTCCAAAGTATATACGAACAACATGAGGGACGACACGTAAAGCAGGCTGTGGGAATGTGAAACATTTCCAAGCAGCAGCTACGTCATAAACACTAAATACTGATGACAAATGTGACAGGTCTCCAACGGAAGTGTCTCCATCACCCCGTAGATACAGCAAAATATGGGCCATCCTAGGAATTGTTTTCAATGAGGTTAGAATAATAATAATTATTATTACCATCTTATTAAAATGCAGAGATTGAAATGCAGAAACACAGTCGCACTGACACAAACATTTGTATAATTTTAATTCACAGCATTTCTTTTTTCATTTAAAATGTGAATATTAGTGAGAATTAGTAAAGGGAGATTATTTGCATCAGTAATATTTCCATTTTCATGTCAGCAAATGGAATATGAATCAAAAATACATTTGTCAGGACAGGACAGGAGCACATCCACACAGCGAGAGGCAAGGCCGTACACTTTTATACCATATATATAGCTAACCAGCCACTTTATTAGGTACACCTTATTGGTATTGAATTGGTCACTCTTGTTTTCAGAGCTGCTTTAAGTTTTGGTCCATGTTGACATGACAGTTGCTGCAGATTTGTGAGCTGCACATCCATTAAATGAATCTTTTGTTGGAATACATCCCAGAGGTGCTTTGGTGACTATGGAAGCAGTTTGAGTACAGTGAATTCACTGCCATGCTCAAGAAACCTGTCACAGGCTGGGTCTCTGACCCGGCGCTCTGAGTTCATTTTGTATTTGTCTCATTTTAGATTTGTGATTAGTTTATGTGTCATTCCTATTTAGCTTTAGTTAAGGAAAGGCAGTTATTATTTATTGTTTCCTTGGTTTCTATGTTTGAGTTCTTGTATCGTTCATCACGTGTTAGGTCTCTTAAGCTTGTGTTGTCATGTCTAGTTTCAGTGTTTCCTGTTTTATTTTGAAGGAGTCGTGTGTTCTTTGTTCATTGTATTTAGTTTCACTTCCCCTGTCCTGTCATTAGGCTCATGTCAGTCAGCTGTTCCTTCATGTGTTCCCACTTCCCCTAATCACCTCCTGTGTATTTAAGTCCTCTGTTTTCAGTGTGTCATTGTCAGATCGTCTGCTTTGTTTGCAAGCCAAGAAGTAGTTTCAAGTTTCCTTATGTCAAGTCCATGTTCCTGTTGTAGGTTTTTAGTTCATTTAGCTCACCCAGTTTAGTTTGTTAGCATTTTGCCTTTTGTTTACAGTTATTTTGCCAGCCTCAATAAACGGCTCGTTTTCTGTTATTCAAGTCATGTTTCACATTTTGTTTTCGTCTGCATTTGGGTCCACCCTTCACTCTACACACAGTCAGCCCTGCTGATTGTGACAAAACCAGTCTGAGATGATTTCAGCTGGTGTGGTATCCTGCTGGAAGCAGCCATGAGGAGATGGGGTGGACATGGTCAGCAACAACATTCTTGACTTAAAGAGTGGTTATTTGAGTTACTGTTGCCTTCCCATCAGCTCGAAGCAGTCTGGCCATTTATTTTTTGAGCTCTGACATCACCAAGGTATTTTCTCCCACATGTCTGTCACCACATTTTCTCCTTTTTGGAACATTCTCTGTAAACCCTGGAGATGGTTGTGTGGGGAAATCCAAGGATGGCCTGAGTGTGTACGGTTTTTAAAAGATGGCCATAGTTTAGTTTTCAGGACGGGAAAATAAAGTGGAAGTACTATAAATCTACTCGCTTTCTAATGATGAGTAGATGGCGACTCTTCTGGATGCCAAAAAGATTGGATTGTATGCAAGTCTACTAGAAAATGACCCTCATCTCCATTTCTCTTTGACCTCAATAATCATTTTCCTGATGAGTTTATGGCTTTGAAGTCAAACTGAATAAAAAATTAAATTAATTTTGTGATTCATTTTCATTATTAGAGACAGAAAGGTCGCGGGGACAACTCATTTTTTGATAACACCCTCTGGTCACAAACACATCGAGAGCACAAGAACGCTGCTGGTGCTGTGTGGCTAACAAGGCTAAATGAATTATACTATAACATGTCAGCATGGAGGATAAACACTGAGTTTATCCTCCATGCTGACAAACCACCGAGTCCCACTGCTGGAAAGTAAATAGAGGAAAATCTCAAAGTTTACAAAAATCAAAACAATTTCTGAGTGAAGGTTTGACGGCTAAAGAGAGATCCTGTTCAGGGTTTATCTGTTTATGTCTTCATTTTGATTCATGTTATTAAAGTTACTACATTATATGTGGTATACAGTATGGAAATACCCCAAAGCTAAGGACAAACAAGCCATGCCAGAACATCCAGCCACGCACTCCAGGACCAACAGTCGGAGGAGTGTTGGGGAGGGTGAACCCCTCCCTCCATAACCATGTCCCATAGGCACCAAGGCTCAGCAAGCCCCAGCCATGCACACACACTGACTATAGTAGGTTTTTAGGCCACTGATGGGGGGGCAGGAGATGCTAGGGTTAAGGTTTTTATCCTGTGACACATTTAAAGTCATGCTTACTAAAAAGGGAAAATATGATTTAGTTTTTACTGTTTTATTAGATTAAATTTGACGATGATGTCGATGGATGCTGGTGGCCCATATTTCAGTGCACAATAAAAACATAAACTCCACCTACAGCAAGAAAAGATGGAGAATCCAAACATGTTGCTGTCGGCGATGTAACAAAAATCAAATGTTGGAAGAAATAACCGAACTAGTAACTTTAACATCAGGATTGATTTCTAAATCTCCAAACCAGCATCTGATGCACAAAACACAATCTTAAGCACATAAAGAAGAAACAATTACATTCTAATAAACATATACTAACAAAGAGTCTTTATTAGGATGTATGCTGCCTTTTGTCTCATTACTAGAAAGAATAATGGCTCTGAGCTGCAACAGCTTTCTAATTTCCTCTATTTATTCTCAGCAGCAGTTGAAAGTAGCATGATTATGAGTGAGGAAATCACTGACATCAGGGGATCTGGGAGCTGACTTGTTGTTTCGTACATGACAAATGCGCCCTTAATTTAGCTAAACCCTTTGAGAAAGCCCGTCTCACGTCTGCAAATTGTTGACGATAGCAAAGCTCCAAAGCAAACAGCGCGTTAAACGAGTGGATCTCAAGAACTAATTCATCCAAAGCCTGCTGACAAACCATCTGCAAACCTGATCCCTACGTGAGCTCGCTCTGACCCAGCATGGCTGCCCTCGCCCTGCAGCTGCATGTCATTGTGTGTTTAGTTCACATAGCGTGTTATAGCTCGGACGCCGCCGTGGCCCCGAGGGTCACTCGAGCAAATAATGAGCCTTCATGCACAGACGCGGCTTGTCGTTGGTCAGTCCTGCTGGACGATGCACAGAGAACACATTTCTGCTGATTTTGGTGAAGCGAGCCGAGGTGCAGCTCCTTTTATGGGCAGGATACGTCCACATTTTATCACTTAAGCAACAGCCTGTACTAATACAAAGGTACATTCATGGTAGCAGTAATATAGAGGTACTCATAAATGGGATAATGGCCACTAAATTTCCTTCCTATATCTGCTTAATATGACTGGGTACAGCAGTTTACTTCTGGGAGTGACCTGCTTCTTTCTAAAATGAGAAGGACATGCTCCATTATATAACCTTCCACATGCTTTGTATTGATTCTACGAATCGGAGGAGATAGAAAAGCATTCCTCAAAGGATATTCTTCAAGTTGGTGAAACGTGCTAGTTCAAAATGTTCAACAGATGTTCATCTGGGTTGAAATCTGGTGACTTTTATCCTAATCAAGCATGTCCCTCTGTTCCCAACGACTTTGTAATCCCAGAAGAGACTGCTCTCATCAGATCAGAAATATTTGGTCACTGGACAGAAGTAATCACCCAGAACAACTTTGGATTGATTTGCAGTGACCCTTCAACCTCAAAGGACAAGCGGACCTAGATCATGGCAGCAAAATGCCGCAGTTTTTAAGTTTTGTGATTTCTTTTGGGTTTTGTAAAGTCATTTATATCACACCGCTTGTGCATGCTCTTCGGTTCATGTTCTGTTTTATTTTATATTCCTCTGTGCTTTTTGTCATTTGTGCCTTTAGTTATTGGCTTTACATGGTTAAAGGTTTGTGAATTCCCATTCTGCTCCTCCAGTCTCGTCCTTGTAGGTGTTTCCATGTGACGTTTGGATATTTGAGTCTTTATCTTGGCGTAAGTTGTTTCCTGCTTTATTTTGTCTCATGTGCATCGTACTTCCATCGTCTCCTTATCCCTGATTTGCTACCTCTGTGTCTTAATCAGACATTATTGTATTTTTTATTAATGGTTATTGTCTTTAATAGCTCCTTGTTACTCATGAAACGATAACCCTTCAGATGTTTTTCTAGAAGATGCTCTTATTTCTTGTATGTGTTTACACACCAGGCGGTTGTATTCAATTATTTAGTCACCTTATCTGTGGAGGATGTATAACTCACCGAGCTGATTTCATGCTTGTAGAGTCAGCTGTGATTTATAGTCAGCCTTTGTTTGCATGCTGTAGATCAACCGGTGGAAAACAACAGCAGCTGTAGGACGACCAAAAAGAAAGCAGAAGCAGAAGTGATGGAGCCTCCGCGGAGAGATAAACTGATGCGGAGGCTGGGCCCGTCTCACAGGTCACCTCCACCAGGATGCTGCCTCAGCTTCCCGCACTGTCACTCTGTGCAGCTTTCAGACAGTAAGACTCTCAAAGGCTGAAACATGAGACAAACACGACCACCTTATCACCGCTCAGGCACACACTCATGACTTCACGCTCTCCTTTTGGCTGGAATTCATTAGCGTGTTTTCATACTACATTATTTTTCATGCTTGCATATGTGCATATGAGGCGAAATGAAATAAAATAATTGGTGTGTTTGCCATACGTGCAGCAGTAATCAGTAGTTGCCCCTGCCATGACTGATGTTACATTTCTGTGTTATTTGTTCAAGTCATACCAAAGCACTGAGTCTATCTGGCACCGATTCTCTGTTATTTATTTAAGAACGACCTCTGTGTGACATTTTGCAGTAAAGCAAACAAGCACATCATGATAACATCATTATTTAATCTGATTACACGGTTAGATTTAAACACATCGGTGTGGACAACACAACCAGGCCTGAGTATATCATTAATAATAAGACAGGACTTTATAACAGTGGAAGGAATGTGAGCCAAATTTGGCCCTCTGGAAAAACTATTTCGCTCTGAATTTGAACTTCATTATATTTGCCTTTCGTCCCAAATCTATGGCAGTTTAGAAATGTAAACACGACCCTGACTTAATGTCCGTAAATATGAATTTACAACTCGCTGCTTTTGGTTTTATAAATCACATGTTTTACAGCCCTCTCAAACATGCCTGCATCCATGGAAAACTGGGTCCCCCATCCAGCCACACTGACCTGGAATCATAAATCAGTTTCTGACCGTGCTGTAAAAAATGTGGGAATATTAAAATGCTCTTCATCTAGTTTCCTTCAAAGAAGATCTTTTCCTTTCCTTTCTTTTCCTTTAAAAAAAAGCTTGGTTAGGTTATGATAAGTGTATTTGGGGTTCAAAACACAAACACTAAAAACACTTAACGCTGCGTTATTAACTCAGTAGAAACTAAAACCTCCCAAATGCACCCATTTAAAAAACATTTTTAACCTTTTATGCAGAAAAATGATCTTATAGGGGCCCTGCCTCACTTTTCTGTGCTGTTAAGTGATGGATGCTCATATTAAAAATGAACTAACAATATCAAGCAGTTTTTTCTTTTTTAGATTACTTTATGCTTTTTATTTGACATTCACACGCTGATGGATGCATCGAAGAGCATCTTGGGGTTCGTGTCTTGGCCGAGGATATTGGGCATTCAGACGTAGATGACCTGCTTTCCTTTATGAGCCACAGGAAGTAGAACAGGTTGGTTTGAGATCAGCAACAACGGACAGATTTTGATTTCACTTTGACTAAACTGCATATTCGACACAGAGGGAAAGTCAACGAATCCATAATCTGTGTGTAAATATCAAACTGTAATAGTAACTGCCTCTTATCAGCTTTGCTACAGTGCATACATGTAAAGTAAATTATAAAGTCACCGCCGTGTGTGAATAACAGAGCAGTCAAAGGTAGCTTCAATTAGTGTATCTTAATAATTTATTACACAACATAAATATACATTACTAATCATTAGTACACATAATTATAATTTTATTGATTTTTAACAGTAAAAAAAAAACAAATTAATTATGCATGAGAATTAAAGCAGCTGCTGCACTTTAATGTTAAGGAATCAATAATGACAGTTCATAGTTTTGTCCTTGTTAGTTTGAAAAGGGGACACAGGACTCAGACAATACCAGTAACCAAAATAAAGCAGAGCAGTGTTTGTAATCCAAACCACAAAGAGAAACTGACATAAGATATGACAACACAAAGGAAGAGTATTCATCAAATACACAAAACAGAAAGCCGACACCATCACAGTCTGTTGATACGGGATTAAAACCTTTGCATCTTTCCCTCTTACCTTTTTTCACTATTTTTTTCACCTTGACAGCTTTATTTCTACTTCTCTTTCTTTTTTCTTCCCTTTTTAATTTCACATGGCCATAATTAACTTTAAATGAATATAGATGCATATGATTACCTGACTTTTCAACAGTTAGTATTTATGTTCTTCCTGTTCTTATGATGAGGTCCTGTTGAATTTCTGCTGTGTGAGAATTTCACACTGCATAAGCATCTGTATCCTTTTAGGTTTGGCTTTATTTGTAGTGTTATTTATAACTGGCAGGGATCCTCACCAGGCTGACCTCAGGTCTGAAGCGTTTGGAGCAGATAGTGTCTCAGCAAATCAGAGATCTCTTCCCCCCTCACCTGAGCCCCACCAGTTTGTTTACAGAGCAAATTGGTCCACGGAGGATGCCATCACCATCACCATCATCCTTATAGTGCACTGAGCCATCTGGAGAACAGGAAGCACTACATGAGGATGCTCTTCGTGGACTATAGCTCAGCATTCAGCATCACAATACCAAACATCCTCACCACCAAACTAGAACACCTTCAGGGCACCCACATCTCACATGTCACCTGGACCCATGACACCAATCTGAGCCATGGTCTGAGTGGCCCTCATCACTCTGTCCACTCACATATGGTCTCTGTACTCAGACCAAGTTCTTTTGCACTTCCAAGGAGTTTGTCCTCCAATGTGTGCCTTTGTCTTGTTTTATACATATTCCTCTGGTTTGTATATATTTCTTCGGTTTGTTATTTATTCCTGCACAGTTGTTGTGGAGCACCCATGATGTCATGTACAACGACAATTACGGCCTATTCTATTCTATTCAGACTCAAAGTCTCCAGCTGATCTGCAGCTACATGATCTGCTACAGTGATAAAGTGCTGCACTCCTTTCCATCCCTGGTGTTTCCATGGAGTGATCCCGCACAGCAGTCCTGAATGTTGGCTGCAGTCAGTCTGCTCTCTAGTGGACGCAGCATGTAACTACAGTAAGTGTTACCGTCTTATACAGTAACACTTATACGTCTTTACTATGATTGACAATTAATAATATTTGTAGTTTGTACGTTGTGTGTTAAACAGAGATCTCATTTCACCCAATTAACTTGCTGTGATTCTTTAATAATTATAATTATAATTAATTATATATAATAATTAGGAGATTATTAGGGTATCAATACTGAGCATTTGCTAATTTTTCTAGTTAACAAGTTTTTTTTTCTTGTAGATGGTTAGAGCAGTGAGTGTGAATTTAAACAGCTTTGTTGAAAGATAAATCGAGGTTATGCTACCAAGTAAGCACAAATGAGGAGGAAATCTTTTCAGGGATTTCAACTCAAAAATGCTGCAAAGGTGAGCAGAGCCACAATGCATGGAAATATGCATCTGTGGTGTTTTGAGTACATTGAGTGCAAATGTCAGAATCAGAGAAACCCATATTATTCAACCCGTGTTATGTGATTAAGATTTTGCATTGAATGAGTGAATTTCCATGTCCAAAAATCAGGCTCCAAAGACAGTTGAAAGGTCCTTTGGGAGATGGATAATGATTCTGTGACTGAAATTACTCTGTACAGTTTTGAGAGAGTTTTGTTTGCTTGTTAAAGATTTGAGATCTCTTTTACAAATGTAGATGTTTGTAGAGGGTGAAGGGTTGTGAAGTGTAGGAAACCTTTGATTGTTGCCCAATCCAAATCTTTGAATGAGATTACAGGCTGTCATGAGCTTATCTGGAAATTGAAGCAAGACTACAGGTTTCCAATCTCAAGGGTTTTCCACCAAGCTGTCAAGGTGGAGATCACCGGGTTCTTGAAACACTTTAATGGAGTTTAATAGAAGAAGGATAAAGGATAGGTCTGGAAGTCTGACGCTGTTACAATCTATCCAAGAGTTGGGGGCTTTACTGAGATGAGTCCATCTGATGATCTGGTTAGCTAGTATTATTAAAAATGAAGTGCCTTCAGACCCATTTTCTCTCTTATAAGTCTCTCTTGTACATGAGACATTGGATTGCAATGGGACTACCTGTATAAATACCTGGAGTGACGTTTAGGTGAACTAAATCTGACAGTCTGGACGAGACATTTATAGCTCGGTACCTGATGTTGCCTGCTGGGAATGAGAAGTGTAGCTGTTGCTGTGCAGGATTCCAGGATTTCTCTGTTATTGGAAGAATTATTGATTTAAACCAGTTTATAGAAAGTCTGATATTTTTGTTGTTATGTAGTTTGTGGGTTCTTTTAGATACAGTAATATATTATCAGTGTCATGGTCCCTGTGTCTCACTCTGTTGGCATATGTTTCTCTCTCTCTCCTCTGGCTCCACCCACACACCTGTGATCGTTTACTCACCTGCCGCTCACTAACCTGACTCTCATGGCCACTACTTAAGGCAGTGGCTCACTGCTTCTCATCGCTGGATCATTGTGCAACCTGTGTTAGTGTAGCTCTGGCTTAATTCAACTCTCTGATCTCTTGTGCTTTTCTAGCGCTGATCTAATCGTCTGTTTCTTGTATATAGATTACCCTGGACCTGTCCTTGTTTCCCTTCCTGGATTCCTGAGCGTGAGTGTTTTGGCAGAGTGGCGTGGAGCGAGAAGGAGCATGGCGTGTGTGATCGCAATCGAGCGTGCATTACCCTTCCCTCCTTCCGGTGGACCCTTGGTGCCCTCTACCCTGCACACTGTATCTAACGCCTGGTGTTCTCTAAATAAACCCTTTGACTTTTATTCCAAGTTCTTTGAATCTGCACTTGAGTCTGTTTGGCCCACATGACGATCAGTGTAGAAATTAATTTTGTGTTCTAAACTAAATAGCTTTTGATGCTGAAATTTTGACGTACTAAAATGGCAAGCAGTTCTATGTGGTGACTGTAGGTTTGCAGTTAAATATCCAAGTAGGAAGGACCACCAGAGTTTGTCAAAGCCTTTTTCTGCATTAATATTGCTGTTGCTTTGGCTGATGAGGTTGAACGGTCCTCTAACATTGTTTTTCGCTTCCCTCTTTGTATCTGTTTAGTCTGATTCTCTCTTTATGAAAAGGTGTTGTACTTGTTTACGAAAGCATTACTTATGGAAAGAAATGTTGCTGAATTAAAAGAAAGCTGTGAGCATCACAGGAGGAAATTTTATCTTTATCACTTTATTATGTTATGACATAAATCAGAGATACCTGGAAGCCTGGAGGCAGACGACCAGGCCGACTGGTTGTAAATCTTCTAAAGGATGGAAATGTTTGCTCCCATGAATGTGACTGGATATAATTTAAGTAAATAATGTTACAGGAAGGCGAGGCCACTAAAAGGCTACTATCACTGACTGACCAAACATCCAGACACAGAGACCTCGTTTCTATCCAGAGTCAGACCGTGATAAGAACAGTCACATGATCACATCATTTAGAATCGACTGCACTAAACACGATAAACATAAACAGCCAAGACATCGGCTGTGGACTCTGAGTTTTAGTTTGCTTTTATACATATTTAAAAGGAGATTATGAGGAGATTAATTAGAGACGGTTATCGATGGTTTAACTTACTCACGGTCCTGATGAAGCGTGCCGTAGCCTGGAGCTGTGAATAAATTGCTTGTGTCTCTGTGTCACGCACATGTGGTGAACGGGGTGAACAGACTGACACACTTATCAGGATGTGGAGTTTGTAAATGCAGGCGGGAGGATATCCCTGATAAAACTGCTACGCTTTAAATATGTCAGTTCACCGGTCTTTATTTGACTTGATAAATAACTACACACTGTCAAGTTCAATTTTTCATTTAAAGCCTGAACCATGAAATAATTACAAAAAAATGTAAAGTTTTTGAAAGTGGAGGATTTATTCTAAAAAATAAAAAAATGTAACATTAACCTGTAAATATGTCTTTTAATTTACATCATATTCGCTACTTCTGCCTTTTTTTAAAAATGTATTGCTTGAAAATGTGTTGTGCAATTTATTTTGGGGTCATTTTTGGGAAAAAAAAAACTAAACTGATAATGAAAAAGACTGAAAAGCTCAACATCATAATGTCAGACATCCTCACCACCAAACCAGAACACCTTCGGGGCACTCCTACTGCTATCCTGTGTAAAATATTAATAATAGGACTCACCATCTTAAACCATCTCCGGGGGGTTAGATTGACTCTGGAGGTCAGGTTATGGGATACAGCTGTTACAGAGCCTCCAGATGTTTTTTGGCCCATTGTTGCCCTGCTAATCTCCACCAAATGAGACTGTGTGTGTCTGCAGGGGGCTGCAAACACCCTCACTGCTCTTCCTCCACATGCAGATACCATCCAATCATGTTCTCTGAATCACCCCAAAAAC
Source organism: Diplotaxodon limnothrissa (assembly GCF_057381915.1). Taxonomy (NCBI): domain Eukaryota; kingdom Metazoa; phylum Chordata; class Actinopteri; order Cichliformes; family Cichlidae; genus Diplotaxodon; species Diplotaxodon limnothrissa. The sequence goes on along the minus strand of NC_140603.1, from coordinate 29,559,012 downwards.
ACACAAAAATACAAAAATACCAGAACTTCACTGCTCTAAAGTCTATGTATTGTGTTTCTGTCCTTCTCCTCGCGCCCCCCCCCCCCCCCCCAATCAGGATCTATAAAAAGGGTCCAAGGAAAAAACAGTGGTGATGCAGCAACAGGGTCATGAGCAGCCAAGACTCACAGATGCACGTGGGGAGCTGCTGCAACTCAAACTGCAGAACATTCATGCTGGTTCTGATAGAAAGGTCTCAGACAACACAGAGCATTGCAGTTTGTTATGTATGGGACTGCACAGCCGCAGACCAGCCAGCGTTCCCACGCGGACTCCCCGTTCACTGCTGAAGGCACCAAAGATGGGCACGTGGGCAACGGAATATGGCCGTCTGATCACCACGGCCCATCTTGTTAACATCTTGTTGCCAGATACTGCAGCACACCTTCAGGGTCAGGACTGTTTTGTTTTGTTATATATAAGTAAATATAAATAATTAAGATTATATGAGGTGTTTTTGTGTTTTTGTCTGTGGCCTGGAGAGAGACTGATGTCAGCTTGACAACTAGGATGATTGCAGGCATTAACAAATTATCAGATGACTGTGTTTTTTCTTCTTTTTGAACATCCCAGCTCTACCCCCCCAGCCTCAGCTTTGTTAGTTCCCCACAGCATCACTGCTGGATCAATGATGTCCAGCCAGCGTTGATACCCAAGGATAGGAAAGTCAGGATCAAAGCGGTAGTCATGGAAACAACCCCGGCCTGCTTCCACCCACAAATCGATGGTGTTGGTAGTGGTGGTGGGCTGGACGTGGTGAGGAGAACCCCCAGTCTTATCCGTCATTCGGGCGCAGACCCCATCATCCTCCGAACAACAGGAAGCAGAATTCCAGGATAGACGGGGAAGGACAGTCAGGAGAAAAGATGGTGAAACAGGCTGCTCGCATCCACGCTGGGATGCTGTTTCTGGCTGTCTGCCTTCAGATGGAGGCTGCCGCTTCTGCTGCAGGTACGTTGAGCACAAATACAGAACATTTGAGACATGCGGCAGTTTCTTTGTGTTAAAAGTCAATTCTTGCTCTTAGAAGATCGTTGGGTTGTCTTTCTGTAATATTGCCTTATTTATCTGTAAATGTCTCTATAAATTGAACTGAATTCATTCTCATGGAAACAGATTTTGATTTTGAGTGAGAGCAAACGAGTACTAAGGATGTGTTTTCTAGAAGTACATTTAAAGAGCCAAACTGTGAAAGGAGCAGGAAATAGTTTTCACTGAGATCACTTTTTACATTTTGGCGGCTGTATGAAAGAAAAAGTGACTTGACCTTCTTCTTTTTTTTCTGGGACACAGTGATAGCAGGTTTTTTATTTTTCAAACTCAGGCTTACTGGTATTTATTTTTAGCAGTTTACAATCAAATAGTTCATATTGGTGCACTTTCCCACATGCATTTGAAACTGGTCTCTCGTGTGCATGAGTAGTAGATTTATTTCTAATAATAAGTGCTGTACAGTAACAGTGGCTCTACTGTTACTGAGTTTTTTTTTAAACTCTTGACATCCACCTTTTCGCTGGGAATCCATCAGGGGTTAGGTTTGGGTTTTATTTGATGTTAAATATGAAGCTAAAAGGTAAAGAAATAAACAACTTTGGGTGTTTAAAACTGCTAAAACAATTATAAAAAAGAAGCAGATGTTAACCAAACACAACTGGTGGCGGAAGAGGTAAATAAAAGCAGTTTTCTTCAAAGCTTCTAAGTCCAGAGAACAAAACAAAATATATGTGGGGGACATTTTTTTTAAGATAAACACATGATTCAGACCAAATATTTTGTGTAAGCTCCCTAAGAAAGTGCAAAAATCAGAGAGACTGTATTCACTGAGTGAATCTTCAAATATGTAGCCAAACACACTATTTAAAATTCTGTTTGCTGTGGTTCTCTCATCATCTGGACTCTTTTGAGGATGGTCTCCTCTCCTTCAGACTCCTTTGAACATCACAGCCGACAGACAGAAGTTGACAGCGTGCTCTGTTTGTGTCAGCGTGGGGAAGAAAGTGTCAAATATTTATAATGAATCAGAAAGAGCAACTATACTTTGAGAATATGAATCGAGGCTCACATCCCTGCAGTTACAGTAACTCTGTGGTCTAGCAGAGGAAGGAGGGGTGGCGGGGGTGCGCTGCGATGCAACCGCCTCAGCTGAGACAAAGCTTTAATTAAACATGACCCACAATCCTTCATTATCCAGACAGCGAGCGCAGCTGGGCTGATCAATGGCATGGATTTGGATGATACTACCCCACTATCTGCCCTAATAAATAACTCACACGCAGCTTTGTTTTATTTATGAAATGCATCCAATCCTTTAAATTCACCAGCTCCTTCTGCTTTCTCAAAAAAAACCCAGGCATGGCGAAAGCTGAAGGAGCCCAGGATGGTGGCAGCAACGGGGACACCATCAGCCATTCCTTGGTCCTGGTGCAGCGTCTGGAGGCCCTCCTGATTCAGGGCAATGGAAGCGACGTGTCGCTGCGGGTGGAGACACCCAATGCGGACGAGGTGAAGGTGATCCAGGCCCACGCCCTGGTGCTCTCCCTGCAGAGTCCTGTATTTGAGGAGATCCTGCTGAGCCGCAACAGCAGCATGCTGGTCCTGAGAGAGAGCTCCGACTGTGCCTCTGTGTTTGACAAGTTTATCAGGTGAGGCGGGAACAGAGGATGCCCCTCCCCCCCAGCATCAGGGGAACATACACCTTTGTCCTTCAGGGTCACTTCAACTAAGTTTGATTGAGTTAGCACACCCTCTAGAGGGAGGAAGTGTGAAACTGCAGCTCTAAATATGAGCCCATCAATGATTACAATGTAAAGCAAATTGACTAATGAGGAAACTGCTGTGCTGTTCAGTAGCATCTGCTGTAGTGTAGCAGCACCGAGAAGCCTGCAACAGCAATCAATAAGCAAATCTATTTTTATCTCAGCTGCTAATGAGATTAATCAAAACACACATTACGCTTCTTTTTCTTATTCTGCTTCGATTAAACCTTCTTGTTCTAAAGAGAACCACTTCGTTTTGATGTTAACTTAAGGTGTATTTTCTGTTAACTGCCTCTGGTTTGATGTTTGGATCATTAATCTGCTCATCCAAGTGCTTTTTCTTTAAGGAAAATTTAATAAATAACAAAAATAACTGGATTCGTGACTACGTGAGAGCACTCTGTGAGGGGGAAATCATCATGAAAGGAGGCCACTGTTCTGACTTTTTCTCATTCTCAGTCATTATCAACAAAGAATGCTTTCCAGCTGCTGGAGCAACAAGAGAGGTTTAGAGTCACCTGAGGTCACTATGAGGTCTTTAAAATGTTACGAATCCTGATGATTCAAGATTTTGTATGTGAGGAAAAAGGATTTTTAAGTAAATTATGGATTGAAGGGGACAAACGAAGGCTAACATTTCTCTGTGTTAACCTAAATTGGGATTTATTATTATTTTTTGCTATCATTAAGTTAGTTTGCTAATACCCCTGTTCTGTCATACTTTAAAGCAGAGACTGTATATAAAAGATTCAAGCTGTGTCCCAAAACATAGGCCGCATCCTTTGGAGGCTGCATTTGTAGACCGATTACCTCACTGCCAGGCGATGAAGGCTGTCCCAATTCGAAGGCTGCTCCAAACGCGGCCGAAAAATGCGTCCTTCATTCCCCCGAATTTGAACGATGGGTCGGGCTTATCCTTCGTGGCCCAACCTATCCCAGAATTGATAGCGCGGCCGAGCCAATTCCAGTTTCCAACAATGACGGCAGCTACTTAGTTTTAATATTACTCTAATTACACTTTCTGGGTCACAAATAAACTTTTAAAATATGTTCAGACGAAAATGCAGCTGTGTAAACTTGAAACATCTGCCGTTTATCAAGACATCACATATTTGCACAAGTGCTCTGATGTTTTCGGAGACGTCTGTTACCCATCAGATCGATAGCTATCCGGAGATTCAAGGGTCACTAAAGCCGGGGGAACAGTGAACTCCCAGCACATTGTTTTCAACCCTCCCCCCCCCCCCCCCACGGGTCTGTCGCTACTCATGTTGAACATGATATATAAGTCATTTAGATAACTTCAAAATGTTATTGTTTGGCTTTTTTCAGTGTTTCATTTGTTCCTGAGTAAATCGGTTTGGCTGAGATTAAAATGATCAGATTAGATTACATTAAATAAACTTTATTAATCTTCCGTGGGTTTCACACAGCTGAATAAACACCAAACAGAAAACTGATTAAACAGAAGTGTGAGATGGTTGAGAATTTACGCCAGTGTCCTGCCATAATTTAGATGGCAAGGAGCAGACAGCTGAGTTTATTAAACACCACTGAGACAGCGGTGACGCAAATCTGAAGGCTAGACCCTCCCATTTCACAGCCTCGCACTTCCGGCGTTATCGGTCTTTGAAGGACCCGGCCCACGTAGACCGCGAAGGCCGGGTCCTCCGAAGGATGCGGCCTAGGTTTTGACATACTAATCTTTGGGAAAGTTACCCTCAGCCCCTTTGATGTGTACAGTTGGTAATTTAGTAAATAATGGTCCCAGTTACCTGCAACCGCATTAACAGAAAAAGTGCAATGTTATAATTATTGTATTAACTTAATTTTTCTATGATACCTAATTTGAAAGGTATCATAGTCAAAACCCTAAACCTAACTCTAGACTTAATGGCAGTGGATGCTAAGACTTAAGATGTCTGCTATGAAAATGCAGCTTTTCCAGCTTTAGCATGAGTCTAAGAATGTCTAAAATACACCCAGCAGTGGTCATAGAGTCAGCTTCTCTTCTCTGTGCAGGTATCTGTACTGTGGGGAGCTTTCTCTGCGTCTGGACCAGGCCACTCCTCTACACAAGCTGGCCACTAAGTATCAGGTGCTGAGTCTCCAGCAGGGCATCACCCAGTACATGACCCAAAATCTGGCCAGGGACACCCTGTCAGGCCACGTGGCAGGCTGGTACGAGTATGCCCTGCAGGCCGGGGATGTGACTCTGAGGGACAGTTGTCTTCAGTACATGGCCTGGAACCTGTCGTCTCTTCTGCAGAGCGGCGAGTGGGTGACCATCAGCAGCCAGCTGCTTATGTCCCTGCTGCAGCGTTCAGACCTCATCCTGCAGAGTGAGATGGAGCTCTTCTCAGCCCTGGAGGCGTGGATTATCCAGAACGATCCGGACGGTTTGACGGCTGAGAACGCTTTGAGAGCTGTGCGCTACGCCATGATCCCCCCACGGGAGCTTTTCCTCCTACAAACCCAGTCCACAATCCTGGCTCGCTATCAGGAGTCGGTGCGTGACCTGCTCTACATGTCCTACCAGTTTCACTCGGCCTCGCCACTACAGATGGCCAAATACTTTGACGTGAACTGTAGCCTCTTTGTGCCCAGGAACTACCTGTCCCCAGTGTGGGGGTCCCCCTGGATCGTCAACAACCCGACACGGGACGACCGCAGCATGAGTTTCCAGACCCAGCTGGGGCCCAGCAACCATGACGCCAACAAACGCGTGACTTGGAATGTCCTGTTCTCCCCGCGCTGGTTGCCCCTGAGCATGAGGCCCATGTACACCGAGACGGGCGCCATGCAGCCGACTCGCGTAGAAGGCGGGCGTCCTCGCATCATCATCACGCCTGCCACGTCCAGCACCGACTTTGCTGGAGTGAGCTTCCAGAAGATGGTGCTGGTGATGGCTCAGCAGCAGGGGAAGGTGGTGGTGAAGCACGTCTACAACTTCCACCAGAGCACAGAGGAAAACGGCGATTTCTTGGCCGAAGCTGACCTGTACCGCCGGACATCTGAATATCTCATGGACAGCTCCCTGTTCCTCCATATTGTTGTGAAGCCACTGTACCAAACCCTCATAAGCACCAAGAATTAACCTCACTCCAACCCTCACTCATATCCCATCATGGAGACGTGGACCTGAGTCATTGGAGTCACTGAGCAAATAAAAAACAAAGATCCTGATTCAGGACTGCCTGAGAGCATTTTGTGAGGGTAAAATCATAATGGAAAGATGGTGACAGTCTTTATTCGTCTTGTCCAAGTGCTGAAAAAAACTCACTAGAGGACCAAACAGAAATTAATCTGCCACTGAAATTAGTCCCCAAGAAATGCACCATTTCATCCAGGCTGAAGAGTATTTAATAAAAACACAGCATCCAACTATCTGAGAAAATTACTGCACCATAAAAACCTTGGGTATTAAAGTTTAAAGTGACGTATGGGCTAACACGCTAATAATTTTGGTCTTTTTATGGGATTTATTGGCACTCAGGAAAATGCAGAACATCACCAGCTTCGTCCTTTATTCTTGAGGTTGTTCCTTTGTCATACACTGATTTGTTATTGGTGCTATTATACCCCATTTACACATAAAGGGGTCACAGCTGATATTCACTGCCCGGTGTGCACTGATCTAAAGCTTTGCTGATTAAATTATACCCTGATGTTAATGTTTGCTGATGGATTTTGTATTAGCTGTTTTTGTTTTTTTGATTATATTTTGTGTTGTTGTGAAATATGGTTGAAAAATTGTAGATGGCTCAATTTTTTAAATCAGTAAATTGTTAATTCAGTGCTTACTGGAAAGTAAATTGATTTTTTTAAACATTTTTCTTCTACTTGTATGTTATAACTTATTTAGAAACCCAACCTGTACTCCTTCTCACCGATGTCGCAGCACCTCGTTAGCGAATCCATTAATGTGATCGATGCTGTTACTTACATCCACTGCTGCATTAATCAGTGTCGCCTGGTAATAAAGATTGTTTCATAAGTTTTAAAAACTAAACTGAATATTGTCCTGATTGTCTTCCGGCTTATGTTTTGTCACCACATGCAAAAAATTATTTTCTGGCAAATGTCAGTTTATCAATTGTTTTTTTTTTACTTTATCAAATTTATTTGTCAGATATAAAAACAAAACAAAACATGTAAGTAAGCAGAACCAAGCTTACATTTAAAATTTTAAATCATTTGGCTCCCAGCTATCTATGCAAACTCCTTCCTAATAAACGAACTCCCTAATAAGTCACTTAGATCTTCCAATCAAACTCCTGACGCAACCGAGGTCTCGTTTGAAGTCCAGAGGTGATCGGGCCTTTGCTGTCGTAGCTCCCAGACTCCTTATATTCATTCCTCTGAGTTGATCCAGTCTACAGCTGCCCTGGGGCGCACTGACAGAGGCGAGGCTGCCGGACACTGGCGCCACCGGGCCCTCTGACCACCACCAGTAGGCAACGGGTGAAGTGTCTTGCCCAAGGACACAACGACCGAGACTGTCCAAGCCGGGGCTCGAACTGGCAACCTTCCGATTACAAGGCGAACTCCCAACTCTCGAGCCACGATCGTCATATTGTCATATTGTTTCCTGCCCTCCTTTTAACTGTTTCTTTTTATTCTGTCTTATCCTTTTGCTCTGACCGACTGTGAAGCACTTTGGTCAACTTTGTTGTATTATTATGTGCTATAGAAATAAATTTTGATTTGATATTGCAACTGCTTCATTTAAGCAGACCAAAAAAAAATGCTTGCCTTAGATGGACACAACGCGTAACATCCCCTCCAAATCTAATAGACTTAAAATAAATAAGAAAAATGAAAAATTATGATATTTTTTCTTATTAAAACCACAAAACTGCTTTATTACATGCAAATAAAAGTTTTTTTTGTTTTTATCACATAGATGTACTATTATGGCTTCATTAACATGTACTGTAGGATAATCCTGATATATTTCTGTGTTTAACTTCTACTGTGATTCTCAGGTGTAAGGCAAAAATTCAGAAAACAGATCACGTCGATTCCATCCTCCTCTTTCAAACTTACTAACAAAAACATGCTGAGACAACAGAAAGAAGAAGTGACATGAGCTCGTCACCGAGGACTTGGTTTCATCTTCTGAAACGGAAAAAACATCATGAACTTTTCTGTAAAGTCAAGTGTTGTTGTGATTTCTAAAATATTGTTGTGTTTTGTACCTCGCAGCCCCTGTAACGTCTTATTAACGTGATATTATTGCTCTACGGTTCACAGCGTTTTCTGTCTGGATTCTTTGCAGACACCTGAACAAAGAGTGTTTAAAACACCTGCGATTCATTTGATCAAGTTTCCTTTTATGCAAATTTATATTTTTTTTACTTTTCACTGCACTGACATCACTGCTGACTCTTCAGATGATAATTCTATAAATAATAAAGTGATGCACAGAGCTCAACAGCAGAAAGCTGCACAGAAATGAAAGGAACAGTAATAATAATGCAGCAATAATTCTGCTGCATAATCAGTGCTTGAACTTTTGTACTTTGCTCGTTGCTCATATTAAACTTGCTCAGTCTCAAATAAAGAAATCAGTGCAGGCTCGAGTAATCCCTGAGCGCCACGGGTTTAAACCTTACTGACCTGCCACACTCACCTTTCTCCCACTGACTGTTTTTGCTTTCTCTGTGCTGACTTTGATCCATGGTATGATTTAATCAGCTAATTTAAAAAACATTGAACCAATTTCTATCATAATTCTTCCTTCGGATGTTCCCTATTGGGGTTGCCACAGTGGATCTGCTGCCTCCATCCCACCCTGTCCCCAACCCTCAGAATGTCCTCCTTCACTACATCCGTGATCCTCATTCTTTTCCTGGCAGCTTCATCTTTAAAATCCCTTGTCCATTGTATCCACGATCCCTCCTCAGCACACGTCTAAACTCTTTCAGCCTCGCTTTTCTAATTTGTCTCCAGTCAATTCAGTTTTATTTATTAAGTGGCAAATCAAAACAACAGTTACCTGAAGGGGCTTTATATTGGAAAGCAAAAACCCCACAAAGGTCACAGCGTATGGCCCCTGCATGAGTCTGAATCTCATGGAACTCTCTTCCTGTTAAAAGGGAGTTCTTCCTCCTTGCTGTTACCAAGAGCTCCCTTAGGAGTTCACTCTCTAATATCTCTAAGAATAATATAGAATAATAAGAAAAGAAGCTGAGAGTGACTTTTTAACGAATACAGATTGAATTTATTACAGAATGTGCAGATTTCTTAGCTGGTGCAAGATTTTTTTTATGTGTTTTACAAACTATTGCATCATGAAATCGATGCTGAAAATGTACAAAACCCACCAGAAATGAATATAACAGTCAGTGTTTCCATTGCATCCTGTGTGCACAGACGAAACCCACACCCACTCTTTTTTAGGATACGTTACAAACTTCAGCGTCTTTGCAGTTTCGAAAATAAAACGCCGCAGCGCTCACTACATTTCCCACAAGCCTCCGCGGCCCAAGCAGGAAGAACGTTCTCTCGCAGGGGCTCACACTGATCCAAGTTAGGAGCTTTCCGCTGCCAGCCTTGGCCCATCATGTAAGTGCTGCGGAGAATTCTTTGCAGTGCATTTGCAGAATTACCTGATTTCCCGACGGCCGTGCATCCGTCCCGGCGCCCTGCGCACGGACGCGCACGCTTCGGACGCGAAAAGGCTCCAAGTGCATGAAGATCGAGGCTTGTGTTTTTGCATCTTTGTTGCAGAAAGCGAGCCGCTGAAGCTCCAGTGCGAGGGCGATGGAGGGAGGGAGTGAGAAAGAAGGCAAAGTCTTTTGTGCTTCCCCTCCCCCTCATCAAAGCAAAGGGGAAATGTCTCAGTCGAAGGGAGGTAAGAATATGAAACCGATGTGTGCAAAACTAGCGATATGCAATCACGGCTGCACGAGCTGCAACGTGCACCGCTGCAGGTCGAGAACGGCCGGTGCATTTTAAAGTTAGACGGCTAAGAAGGGTCAGTTGCATTTCCTGTTTGAGATCTTCCCCTTTGCACAGTTCCTGGTAAGACGATGCTGTGTGGACTCACTAGTACTGGCGCTATTAGCAGCGCACAGGCAGGGATGTAGAGCACGGGGCGCCTTAATAGTCACGAGATAGACGGTCTTTATTAGGAACTCTGCACGAGTTGACGCGTGGCGCGTGCACGCTTTTCGGGGTAAATCATGAAAGCCTTGTCGCGTGCAGGGCTCTAAATATGTGGTTTGGTGCATAGGGGAGGGGGTGGTGGGGGGTGGCATGACGTGACAACCTGCAGCTGTCAGTGGACAAGTTTGTGTGTTTGTAGGCTGCAAATTTATTTCAGGTCGTGAGGAGAGAAAATGCAACAAACTGATGGCAAAGCGACCCGCGAGCTTTAAGGTGGAGGGTTCAGGAACAGGGCGCACTCTCTGCGCTTTGCAAAGTGTGTCAGCTGCTGCTTCTGTCCAGCAACTGGATATGTGTCAAACCCCTGGGTGTCCACCGATGTGCAGCTTTCCCCCTTTTGCATGCCTGTCACACTTTTGACCCAACTTTACCACCCTGCAGCAGCAAGAGGTGGAGGAGGAGCTGTGCTCAGCTTCCCCCCTGCAGCCTCTTTAAGATCATCAGTGAATGGAGCTTGCAGTGGAAGAGCCAAACAGCTGCAGTGAGAGCAGCTCGGGCCTTTTTTCTCTCCCCTCACCGTGATTTCCAAGAAGTGCAAAGTGAGGCTGGTTTGTTGCACAACATGCAGCATTCTCTCTCTCTCTAACACACGCACACATGCACGCACTGAGAGGCTGCACAGGAGGTGAACAGGTAGGAGAGAGCAAGAGCCCCCCTAATGGTCAGATCCTGTTTATCTGCTCCAGTTGAGTGTCCACCCACACGGAGGAATTGTCTTGTTGCAGCCAGCTTATCACGTGGTGAATAATGCAACACGTTTTATTTATGTTTTGTAGATGAATGAGTTGGTTTGGGACTTTCCTGAGAGCAGAAGTCGGTTTCTGTTGTCATCCATTGACGTCGGTAGAAGCAGAAAACTGCACATGTGCAGTCGCACGAAAAGTGGATGTAGGCCCAGTTAAGATCTCGTCTTTGATTTAAAATGACATCCACTTGGTCACCTTTCAGCTGAGAGATGATTTGGTGATCGCTCTGCAGCTTTTCTCAGTAGGTGAATATATTTACTGATGTCTGCACGATGACAAGTCATTATAACATCTGCTCAAAGCTTCTGACATCTTGGACCTGACAAATATTTCTCCTTTAGTGTGAAACAGTAAACATCACAACAGTAAAAACTAGCCTCAGACCGATCATTTAAATGAAATGCAAACAAAAAAACAAAACAAATTAAAAAGATGTGTTGTTTCTCTGACTTTCTGTGGATTAGTATCAATACTAATAGATAAATACGCTCTCGTAGTACATTTGTAAATGATTAAATTTCTGATTAAAAACTCCACTGAGGTTTGCAAGAACCCTTCGGCTGATCACAGAGCACACAGCGTTATCGCCACAGGCTAAAGACGGAAAAGTTGGCAGCATTGTTAACGGGGGCACATTTTGCTGGCTGGCTGGCCAGGTCGCGCCCCCAGGTGTGTGTGTGTGTGTGTCTATGGTTGCGCTGAGCGAGTATTTTCACCTCATGCTGCAGAGGTGCGCTGTGTATTTGCATTTTATGCATCAAAAGCTGTTCCTTAAGCTACATTTTCAGACAAAATTCTGAGAGATATTTGCAGAAAGTGAAGTTAAGAAAACAGATTTTGGAAATGTTGGAAAGTGCGGCTCTTTCTTCTTCATTTTCTTCTTGGCTTTTTACATGCTGTGTCACATATGTGATTAGATTAAAACAGATTACAAAATGTGATCTTTTATAGACCGATGAAATTACAGAGCTGTGTATAAAAGAGTTAAAAATAGCTCCACCAACTATTCAAATTCAAATTCAAATTCAAATTTTATTTGTCACACACACACAACCATACACAGTATGACATGGGGGTGAAATGCTTGTAGCTGTACAATGCCCGACCATTAAATGACAGAAGAAAAGTTTTACAATATTTACAATTTACTACAAAAATTTACAAATTAACTTAGGAATTTACAGTAAAGAATGTGCAAATAGCAGAAGAGATTATAAAGATAAGGATTATAAATTATAGGAATTATAGGATTATAGGAAATGTGTGGTGGTGCGTGTGGTGACGTGTGTGAGAGTCCAGTCTTATAGTGACGTGTTGGGAGAGTCCAGTCCTACACCTGGTTCAGGCCCCGAATAGCCTGGGGGAAGAAGCTCCTCTTCATTCTCTCTGTTTTGGCCTTAAGGGAGCGGAAGCGCTTCCCAGACCTCAACAGTGAGAAGAGTCCATTGTTGGGATGGGAGAGGTCCATCATAATCTTCCTAGCTTTGGACTTGCACCGCTTGGTGTAGATGGACAGCAGGTCAGGGAGCTCTGATTGAATGATGCGTTCTGCCGAGCGCACCACCCTTTGCAGATCTCGTCTGTCCTGCTTGGTGCTGTTCCCAAACCAGGTGCAGATGTTTGACGTCAGGACGCTACTACTATGGTAAAAATCTGTTCAGACATGAATACATCAGGATGAGGAAAAAATACATTTTAATATGAAATAAAAGGACTCCTAAAGGCCTTTTACCTAGAACACATTTTGTTTATTCCAGCTTTGTACACTAGGGTAATATAGAGCAGTAATAAGTCAACTATAAAATATAACAAAAAAATTTATAATTTACTTTGTCGCACATCATAGTACGCTGGTTATCTTTGGGTTTTCATAATTGTTACGGCTCTGATTTCTAGTGAAATTCTCATACCAGAGATGTTGGAGCCAACAAATATTTTGACTCGAACAGACAAAATACTGCTCAAATACAGAACTGAATAGAGTTCAGAGGTGCTTATTGAATTTTCTGACCTGCTATGTAAACAGGAGAATCCAGCGTTTTCTCGTGGGTTTATATTCTGTTTGTTGCAGGAGTGCATATGCACGCATGCAAGAAATCATTGAAAAATATCTATGAAGTAAATGTGTACGCTTTGCAACATAATTTATGGTTGGTTATCACACCCAAAAAGTCTATTTTCATGAACTATATTTCATCATTATTCATCACAATGTTGCGTTTATTGGTTACATTACATTACATATTACTTGCTATCAATAGCCTCATAATTTATGTTGTGATATTTCAAGAAAATTTGTAGTAATGCCATTTATGACGATATAGAGGTAACTGAAGCGCACAGGAACCAACAGTTATTAGTGCAAACTAGGTTAAAGGGAAGTTTCAACCAGCGACTGTCATTGATGATAAAGCAACTTTCAGCTGCTCCCTTATTTTTTTTTTAAGGGGTCGTCACAGCAGACACATCAGTATGATAAACTACCCAATGTGCCAGCAGCAGAAAAAGTAGAGCAAAGTACCCTGGGTTAGGGCTGTTCGATATAACGATATATATCGGATGACGATATAAAAACGTCTATCGTTTCATTTTACGCCATCGTTTGTTTCGTGGTGTCGCAAAATAAACTGTTTACGGCAATATTTTTTCATCGTTTTGATGGTCACTGTAGTGGCTATATTAATTTCTTAAAGTTCTCTCTTTCTCTTATATTTAATATAACCACACTACAGACGGACAAGCGCCTGTTTTTATGCGTTGTCGTTAGCAACAACGACAGTAAAACCATCGTGTGTCCGCTTGTTTATTTTCCACATAAACCTTTCACAATAAAGCTCAAGATCCTGTTGAGACTTTTAAAAAAAAAAACCTGAATCACGTGAAAGATGCAGAGTATTTACGGATAAGAAGCAAAAAAGAGCCGTCAGGTGCTAAAAAGTAAACCTTTTCCCCGCAGCACGCCGTGTAATAAATACTCACAAAGAAAACGGCGGCCGTTACAACTTATATCTAAAAATGCATCATTTAATGCATCGGTTAAAACACTCGACTCCAGGTACACGACGCACAGCTGGAAACACTTCACGCAAGTCGAGCTGCCCGAGATTCACAGAATTTACAGAAAATGTTAAATCTTTGTGATTTATATCAGGATATGAGATTTTGGTCATATCGCACAGCCCTACCCTGGGTAGTGTTTTCTCTGGACATTTTAAGTAAAAGTAGAAAGCAACTGCTTACTAAAGTAACTCTGGAGCTGCACAGTATTGCCAGATAATAAAATTGAAATTTTTTACTTTAATTTACTTTCCACCTGAGATGTTGTATCTTGGGCCGAGTTTTTTAACCAGTTGCTTTTTGACCTCCCATATAACTTCAGGTGTTCAGTAGTTTCCATCCGCAGCTTGTTCTTCCTGTCATACGAGTTCAACTCAAGCTAAATATTATACCAGTATTATTGTGCATGGTTTGATATGGCACAGCCCTATTCCATGTGTTGGGTTGATACATTTTAGTAATGCCACACTGTTTCTTTAAAACTTTCAGTTCCCTTTCCACTTTATTCCGCAGCTGTTCCAGACCTTTTACCAGAGCAACATAAGTTAGTGTCAGCAGAAAATAAAGTGAATTTTAACACATACCATCTGTGTACAATATGAAGAGTTAAAAGGGCCCAGTGCTGAACCTTGTGGAACCCCAGAAGTGAACCAGAGTCAGTGTTATTCATTTGTACATACTGATGTGTATCATCAAGGTAACTATGTAACCATTTCTCTTTAGTTTCCATTAGTAATATGTGAACTACACTCATATGCAATGTATGTTCCTCTATGCTTTTAATGAATAACAAATACAGGCCTAAAATGAGACTTGAAGAGAACATTAAGGCCTACCTGGAGCCCACATTACCACAGCAAATGTCTCCCCTCTCTCTAAACACTGAAAGATTTACTGTGAAATGTAAGGACGTGGCTCCGGATGGGATTTAAATTACAGCGAGAGCGGCAGCTTCACAGGAAAACAGGAGGTAATTTCAGCTGTAATTATTGCCTGGGAGGGGCTCAGAAATTGCTCACATATGCATTCTAGACTGGATTCAAATGATTAGGGGAGGTAAATATTCAAATGTTTCATCTCCCCAAGAGAAACGACTCGTGTTCTTAAATGTTGGTCAGTCAAATGTTTTAAGAAAAACTAACGTTGACAGAAGTGTGACTGAAGAAGAGAATGTGATGAGGTTTGAGCTGCCTCTCCTTCTGTTCTGACACGGCTAAAAGTCTTGCTGCTGCTTCTACTTGAATGTTGCCCAACAAGGTTTTTACCCTGACTGCTGTGCACTGTGCACAGTGACGGCCCTCCCAGCTCGTGTCCCGCCTGCAGCCCCGGCCGGCCCTCGCACCCCTTGCACAAATGTCCCGTTTGTCATGCAAATGGAGGCTGCGTTTTCAGCTGCGCGGATACTAAATTTGCTGTTTCGACGGACTGATTGTTGGTCTGCTTCCAGTTCTGTAGTGGCTTTTTCCCCCCTCTTGCAGTTACAGTAGAGTTGTTCAGAGCATTGTTCAGATGATCCACTGGATCCAGACAACAAATCATTCCTTTTTATTCCAGCCCTGTTGTGTAGAGAATAATGAGATATTCCAGAGTGTGTGTGCTGTGCAGAAAATGTCTCAATGGAAGCAGGATTTGAGATTTTCTTGCTGAGGCGAGATGAGAATGAGGGCGAGGATCTCATTACACAGCTCTGCACTGTAAGATAGTGAAGGCAAATAAACTGAGTGCAGATGGATGCAGATGTTAATGTACTCCTTGTAATTGCTGCATGTTTACCCGTGGGCTTTTTGACTCCAACCTGCAGCTCTTCTGTCTGTGCTGCTAAATTTAGAATTGCCTGAAAAATATATGAAGATTGATGATCAGTCCTCCTGCTTACATGCCAGCTCCATAAAACACTGAGCACCATGCATTTGAAATCATCCTTTCGCCCCTTCAGTGGGCCGATGTGTGACTGTCTGGATTTGAATGCTGAACGTCTGCCTGAAGACAATTTAATTATTCTCCAGCATTTCACTCCTCATTTAGACGACAATGTAGAAAAGTGGTTTTACTGGCAGCTATTTTCTCTAGCTAGAATTTAAAACCTGTATAAATTGTACGAGTTCAGTCTGAAGGTACTCTTCATGCTGACATTACCCAGCAGTCAACAGCTTTTATCCATTTATTTTTTTAAGCACTTGTGTTGAATAAAACAACCCATCACCGGTTGCAGTTAGCACCTCGGCAGTGGACGGACAAAAAGGACAATTTCAGCCGGGTTATGTTTGGTTACATGTTTGTGCACATACCGAAAGAAAAGACATTTTTTTTGATGGCTGGATTTAACAGAACATTTAGGTAATCACAGTTATAACATGTTTCTCCTTTGCTCGTTTGGTTCTTTTTGCATGTTTAATCATCAAATCATCATATTTTACTGAGGACAGTCTGAACCTTCAGCTACTGACCCTGAACTGTCCCAGTGTCAGTTCATTAATGTCTCTTATGTTTTGTCCACCGTGCACTGTAACAGCTAGATTTCTCAATGAGAGTACTTCGTGCAGATGGCTGCAATTTTAATGACGCGGTTTAAAATGGGTTGTTTAGCCTTGATTTTGTTGTGGCTCGGTGTGTTTATAATTGTAATGGACTGCCCTTTACAGTACTGTTTTAAATGTACATTTAACTTTTCTTTTTCTCTAATTTGTGCACGTGTGTGTGTGATTGGATGTAAAGACAATGAACGGACTCTCATGTCCTCTGCCTTTGATCCTTGTTTTTCTTTTCTTTTTTTGAATTGATGAGTAACCAATTCCATCAGAGTTGTTTGCCTGTTCATTCCACATGTTCTGGCTCCGGCCGTGGATCGAATTTTGACTTGGGATGGACGAATACATTTCCTTGGCATCACAGGGCAAAGTGTGATATTTTCATATTGTTATTGATGGCTCCAGGGCCATCAATGTAACTGTCTAATCAGGTTTTCATTCTGTCACAGCTTGGCACCTTGCACGTGGCAGAAATGTGTCTACCGGTGTGTCGGCTACAAAGAAAGGCCAACCTGAAAAGTATTTTAATCCATAGTTAATGTGGCAAAACCTAACCAAAAACTGACAGCAATGAATATCTTCAGATTTACTCCCCGAGTTTGTCATTTATTTGACCCCCCATGGTCTTCTCTTTATGTGGCTTCTCTTTATCTCAACACATTACATGTCCTATTTTAGTATTTTCCCTCAATTTGCAAAGCTTTAACATCAAAACATTGTGATTGGTCAGTTGCAGGAGCAACACAAACAGCCATATGTAATCTAAAACAGGTCAAAGATGTTAATTTCGGTTTATCTTACAAGGACGCTTAATGCAAGGACACGGTCTCCCATATTAACTGTATGGATGCAGAAATTATAGTTCATGCCGCATCGGTGACTCAGTCTTTTTAAGTGTTCTGGAGGTGAAGACCTATTTGTTGACCGTCATGAGTACAAGAGGCAGTCAACACTCTTCCCCGCTGGTGGGTACATTATTAAAATAGCCGTATTTGTCATGTAGCCCACATGCACATTGGTTGGTTTTGCCCCTGGATTGTCCAGGATGTTGGTTCCCAACTACGTCAGTAATTTATCTATTTTTTGATATACGTTGAATTCATGTCGTCTGTAGTTGTTCACATGAAAATATTCTCCAACTTGTTGAGCAACAAATTAAAAAATAGCACTAGGAAGATGCCAGTCATCCAGGTCATGGTAATCTAATGCGCTTGGAAAGAAAAGCGACTGAACTAATTTATGTATGCTTCACCCCTCATACAATCCACCTACGATCCAGTTTTGAGATCCTTCCCAGGCGCCTTAACGCCCGCTCACATCTTGCCTCAGTTGATCTCAATAGGTCACATGATGGGGTGAGGCAAGGTCTCACAATGGTTTCACCTGAAATCTTGGCTGATAATGACTCACACAGTTTTTCACACCTTGACTTGTGTGATGGGGCACATGATCGATAGTGGGTCAACGGCCCATTAAAGGGACAAAGAAGCTTCCGGATGAGAGGTGAAAAGTCCTCAACAGACTTGAAGTCCACTCGCTTTTCTTTCCAGTCGTCTAAGAGAAGCTTTAAATGTTTTTTATCTAAACTTGTGACGCTAGTTTGACCCCATGGGACAACTCTATTGGCAAACCAGTCAGTTAGCCAGCCAAGTAGACACAAAGCGAAGTGTTTAAGCCAGCAAGATCTTTGATGTCCCCACATATTTAAGCCTTGGGAGGCCTTGCAGTCTTGTTCTCAGGTATTTGACCTGGTTTCAGCCTGTTGAAACAGCATTTGTGCTCTGAAGTGACCTGAAGTCGACACCCCGCTTTCTGCGAATCATTCAGGTTGAACTGAGTGCAAAGGAAGTGTAGCAGGAGCCAGTGACGACATGATTCCCAAAGGAGGTTCCAACAGCTGTAACCTAAAGGAGCTGCAATCTTTGGAAGTGTAGAGTATCTCACAAACTGCCAGAGCGGTCGGAGGGGGGACAAACAGCCGAGGGGCTCTGGCTGGAGTTATTTTCAAACCAGCCACCAGCCGCCCTCCCCTCTGTGCTGCTGTCTTTTACTGTCCTTGTGTCAGTATTTGTTGTTTGCTTCCTCCCTCCCTCTGTGATTGATCTCTCTTCCTCTGGCTCTGTGGAATTCCATTGAGGAACTCTTGGGATTGTTGGAATTCCAGCCGGAGTGCATGTGTGGGTTAGCAGCTGGCACCATGCGTTCCCCCCGTCATCCGGGCTCATTAGCCCTCAGGCCCTCACACATTGAGGCTTTCTGTATGCACTCTGCCTCTGTTTCTGCAGCACTGTCTTTCCTGCAAACATTCTTCTCTGCATTATTTCCTTTTTTCTTGCTCTCAAACTGTCATGCATGACATGCAAGGCTGGTTGCATGCTCATGCTGGGTGGGGCAGAAACTGGAAGCATTGTCTCCCTCGGCTCTTCTCTTGTCACCGTCACTTCTTGAGACGGAAATAATTGCGTGTGTTATATCTAATTACTCACCTTCCTTGTTCTCGCCGGTTTCAGTGGGAACAAGGAGTGTCTCCGTGCAGGCGCTCATCTCCCGTGGCCTCCCTCTGGCATTTCACTGCATACTTGAGCTCATGTGCTGCAAATCACCGGGAATGATATGTACTGCTGTTTTTAATTAACCCACACTGCCACTACCACAGTGTTCAAGTTTGATATTGAGCTCAGCAAGAATAAAAGGAGTTGTGCATGTCAGTTATGTAACATAATCTGAAGAAAGAATAGTTTTAGCTTGCTCACTACACTTCCTTGTATGCTTTGAAATGCCTTTTTATGCAAGTACTTTACTGACGGGCAGTCTTGAGTTATAAGCACTTTAGTTTATCATGCTATGCTATGTTATAATTCCACTCCACTACCTATCAAACTGAAATATAGTAGTTTGCACAAGTCGGCACCAAAGTCAATGAATTACCAGGACTCTGCATCAAAGCAGGAAGAAAGTAGCTAAATGGAAAGACTGTGTTCACACTCTTTCTCTTTGAGGCATTCAGATCTGATAAGTTTGAGTTGTTTCCTCCTTTCAATCCAAATTCTGTATTACAGTTTCCATGCTGGCTTTTAAGCCTTTAACTTTCCCATAACATGGATTTTTGGTTTAGCTTTACATTGTCTGTCTGGCTACAACCTAAGTGGTAGCTCTCGCTTTGCAGCAATTTGTTCTTTAACCTGGAATAAAATGGACTGTATGTATAAAGTTTTTGCTTGAGTGCTAAAGTTTTCTAGTGTGTGTAAAAGGTCTGCATGGTTAGAAAACCCAAAGTCCACTGCAAAGTGAGCTGTTTTATAGGAAATGCTGTTTGTTTGGCTCGCCTTCGGATGTGAACCAAATAAGCTCTTTATTTTTTATTGCAATATCCAATGTTTTAGGAGGTAGCACAGTTAATGTGTGTAATGTTAGCATTATCGTTAACTGTCTGCATGAATGCCAAAGCTGTGTGGAGTATGTGTAAACTTTAAAATCTGATCTGAAGCCAGTGAACACTGACCTGTTGAGGGCTACTTTGTAGTGCAACCTAAACTTAGCTAGCAGAGACTTTAGCTGTCATGATGCAGGTAATTTGGGAAATGCTAACAACGCTGCATGAAAATATTGTGTACCATGTAATGTAGCGTTTTCTTTGTGTTAGCATTTCTTTTTTGTGTTAGCATTTGTAAACTGTTAGGTAGCCTGGACTCATAGAATCTGCGGTTACGTTACATAACCAAGATATCAAGGCGTGGCCCTTAAATGATGGGGTATAAAAAGTTGCAGTGTGAGGAAAAGCGTCTGAATCTCTTCTGGTAGATGTAAATTTAAACGAGAGACCTGCCAATGAGCAGGTCCCTCATTTAAATTCATTTCCCTCATTTGTCCTTTTACTTGAAGAGTGTAGCAAAAATTGTGAAATTGCTGATTGTCAATTTTTGGCACTATAACATCCTTACTTGAAGCATAATTTAAGGATGTGGTCTTGTATTTTGTTACAAAGCCGAGCTTGTGCATTTTCCTTCCAGCCACAGAGATTACATAATGCTCTGCCCCTCCAACCCTCCACCACCTTCTCTCGGCTTCTTTCCTACACCTCTGTTTGCTCCTCTCTTCTTGTCATTTCTCATCAGAGTTGCAGCAGATTTTGAGCTGTGCAGCCCTCAAAATGCATCTAAAGCAGCGCTTTAGATGCATTTTGCACCTACTGCCCTTATTGTTCATGTTGGCCCTGCTGCATGTTGCCACTGATTTTGCTGGAATATGCCATGCATGTTAATATTCCCGCAATAGTGTGGAGAATAACGCTGTCTCCTGGCTTTGAGGAACATGTTGTCTCTTGTCTCATGATCTCCTTGCTGCTGTAAGGCAGAAGCATTTTTCACTTGTGGAGGAAAAAGGATGCTGTCGCTTCAGTGTGATCACACAGTGAGGCTTTTGTCCTGACACTGAGGTCAATCATCTGACAAACTTCCAGGTCTGCTTAATGCATACAACAGTGCTAATCTTTCCTTTCTCTTAATGTGGAACTTGTCGTTACTTCCGCTACAGAGGTTGTGTTTTTATTTGTTTGTTACCAGGTTACCTTTTAAATCCAATTCAAGTTCCATCAGGCTGAGAAGCACGGATGAGTTGTTGTTATTGCCGGTTCTTGTTCTCACCTATAGAGAATATTATGTTAAAAAGTGCTATTGGCCTTTTATGCAAAAGTTAAATATGAACTCATTACTTCTGTTCTGCTGTGGTTTCTTTGACTGTGTTTAGTGCTTAAACTGATTGTTTATCATGTTGCATCTTTTTTGAATAGTGATAGAATCCACCCATGTCTCCTAAAGGGAAACACTAGTGTTGTTCGTATCTTTTCTTCCTGTCAGTTTTAAATTTGCATTCACAAATCTTTTGCAAGTAATAATAATTAAAAACAGCGTTAAACTATTGAAATGAAATGGTCCGTGTCCTGTCAGCTTTCATTGTTTGTGTTGCACTTAGTGTGAAGTTACTGTAACAGCAGGAAGTGGAGTTTTTGTAGTCATTCCAGTCAGCTAGCGAGAAGCATTTGTGGCAAATTAGCAGTCATGCTTTGGCGTCTCAAATCTCTCCATCATATAAATATCACTTTATCTCCTTAAATATCTTTTGGCCTTGTCCAGGCAGCACTCACTTTGAATGCTGTTTTAGTATGCCAGCTGATGTTAAAATGGAGAAAAAACAGTGGCAGTTGTCAAGTGGATGGTTTGATTCATTCATGCTTTAATGCTGTATTTTTATTTTTTTGTAGTTTCTTTATAATATACTGCTGTAGACATTGTATATTCCGGTAAAATGTAGACATGGAGGGATCTTTGGATCTTCATCAACGGACTGATGTGTTAAAGCAAGTCAAAGAGAAATTACATGTTTATTTTTATGGTGCTGTGAGCGCAGAGCAAAAGCTGGTAAATCTGAGCTTCTATAAAAGGACTAAATTTGTGAATATGCTTCATTAATTGATGTATTTGTTACATTATAACAGGAATAAATTTAGGATTTTCCTCTGCTGTATTTTTATCTGTTCCTCCTTTCTGAGCACAGTTTATTAAGATCTCCATCATACAGGCCTCGAGACTGGTTGGTGACCTCCCGGAAACCGGTAGTGTTTTAGGAAAAAAAGTGTATTTCCTAACCGGCTGGTGATTGGTTCCTGGAGGTTTCTGGCTGTTGCCAGGTGAAATCACCACAAATCTCAGTGTGATTCGTTTGGTTGCCTACCATTTGTGTAGAAGATGGCAATGTGTCTGGAAACACTCGCCATTTACTCTCTGAGATGTAGTGAAACTTTTAAGTTGGAAGGGTAGAATGTTCCCTTTCAAAGGAAAGGCTGTGCTAATATTGTAACATATTTACAAAGGTGGAACTTTTACTTTTAAGGCAAACATTCTTCTTTTTTCAGTTTGCATCAAACTTTTCAGGTGCAGTACAGGTGTTTGAGCATTTGCAGACAAGTCGCTGTCCATTTGTTAACAACCAAAGTTGTTAAAAGTTGTGACACTGTATGTCTCCTTGCAACCTTGCACACTAGCAATTGACTGGTAGACTGGTTGTTTGCAGATTGTTGGCACCAGGTCTCTAGGCATGTGGTTGACACTTGATATTGAACTTACTCTACAATAGCTTGTGTTGTATAACCATATCCATAATAACCATGTGGTCTCTGTTAGAAATACTATAACTACAGTCCCTCCCCCCCAGTGGGAGCATCTTTGGTGCTCTTGGTATCTTGCCTGTGCTATGTTTCTTATCAGGTGAATAAACTAAGGCATGTTTTACAATATATCCAGTAAATGCAGTCCTCACTATTTCAGGCAGTGTTTTGCTGCCAAGGAGGAAGGCTAAGATTAGCCAGGTAGCTGCTGTGATAAGCATCAATGGATGTTGCAGACAAGTTTAGCTAACATAAACCAGAATAAAAGTGTTTTATCTAATGAAGCCTGTTTGACTGAATGATGATTTAGGCTACTATTTGATTCCTAAAAGGATTGTTTGGTTTTTGGATCAAATACTCTCCTAAGCTGTCTTTCTTCTATCTGATCTTAAGGTAATGTGCACGCTATCCCATTAAGTAAAATACTTTTGTGAAGGGAAGAAATCCCCTAATTTATTCCAGGGCTTATCTGTCCACTTGCTTAATCGTTATGAACTACCCATTAGCTGTTTCTGCAGCTTAGCTAAGTTGCCGTTAGCTCACTATTTATATCTTACTTGCTAACATATCACAAACAAAATCATATATGGGGGAATGGTAGCTGACTAGCTTCCCAAAACTCTGATACTTATCTCAGTGTAATATCAAACAGTTCATAGACTGTAACAAAGCAGAGATTTGAAGCTAACATTTGGAGTGGCTGCTAAGGGAACGGTTAGCCAGCTAGCTGTAGTTTTGGCTATACAATTAATATACAGGTACAGTTGTTGTTATTTTGCTGATACTCAGGTGTACAGTATCTACACTGGTCTGTCTGCTGTTGGAGATATACATTAGATACAGAGGAATATAATAGCAGAGGATACTAGCTTTATACTACACTGCAGTTCACTTCACAGCACCATTGATAAGAATTGTTTATGGGGATTGTGCAACATTCCTGTAATTATCTATGCAAGTATTTGGGGGGAAAGGGGGATTTGTTTAGTTGCTAATGTGATAAACCACTTTAATAAAACATAATTGTCTCCTGGTCTCCTACTGAAACACACTGGCTGTGTTTTTTTTTCAGGAGTGGAACTCATTTGAAGCTTTTAACCAAGAATTCTTTGACTAATACCTAAAATTCCTGCCAGGAATGAAGTATTTCCTGAAGCTGCCTTGGCTGCCAGAGACCCACCAGACTTGTTAAGGCACATTGAAAACATACTTAAGTATGTCTCTACAAGGCTGTTGCTTAAGTGTGTTGTGCAGACTCCGTGCAGGTGTCATCTCTATGAGTGTTTTCTGGTCTTCAGTGTGAGTTGTTAGCACAGTGCTGGTTTCCAGTTGCTATTGTTGTCTGTGTAAATGCACGTAGGAGGGGCTCAAAGTGACATTTTGGTATAACAAAGCATCTTTGGAAAGTGGAGACCAGGAGGCCGGCAGCAAGAGGCCACCGGTGGAGGGCCGCATAGCACAGCGGCATCACACCCTGTTAGGAAAAAATGTGGGCACACAGGAGTGTGTTTGATCTGACTTAAGCTTTTTTATTTATTATTTTTTTAAATTACAGATCCGCTCACAGTCACTTGTGTGTATGTTTTATCTCAGGATAGCAATGTGAGAAATCAGAGTAATTGCTCTGGCAGTGCTCGTCAGCTTTTTGAAGAGCCACACCTTGAGTTTTCCTTTAAATAACATGTCACGACATCAAAGGGCAGCAGACTCTGTGGTTTCCTTAAATGTTACCTTTGAGCGTGCATCAGCTGCTCCAAGCATCGCATGCTTTTCCATCCATTCACCGGGAAGTACGCAAGCAGATCCAACATGACTGCCTGGCAGCAAACGCTGTGGTTTGATTACCCTTTGACAAGCAGCCTTCATGCTTTTGTGTCCTCATAAATTTATTAATGACAGTTTTTGCATAACTCTGCCGAGTTATACACATAGAAAAACTACAGCTTCACCCACTTTCTTAATTGTTCTGTCTGTTGTTGTCTCTGAGGGTCTAAAGGAACATGTTCAAATTTAGGATCTGAAGTTTGTATTTTAACATTGGGGTTGAATTTTGCCCCCAAATGTGGGCGATAAGCAGCAGCAGTGTATTCTGAGCAATGGTTAAATTAAGCACATACATTACATAAGGTCCCACAATATCAGTCACCATATGTAAAATTTGGCAGCACCTTATGATAAGAATCATCAATAAAAGGTGTTTTTTTTTTAGGTTTATCTGTAAACATCATTGTCATGTCTGAAACTTGTTTAAAAGGGCATATTATGGGCCATGTGATATGGCAGTGATAAATCACAAGACGGTGAACTCAGACCGCTCTTCTTTTCCTGTTTCAGCCACTGTTTACTTTCATTTTCACTTGCTTATCTACTTTTGCTTTCACTAACAGCTGAGTTTGGTCAAAACTCACGGGTCAACTTTGAGAAGAGGTTGTGGTTTGAGTTAAATGTGTCCATTCACAACATGAAGAACGGTTAACCCATGTGTCAGAATATCACGCTGAGCAGATTTTCCTATGCATCTAATCGTGCTGCAGCGGGGCCTGCAGATCGGCAGCTGTGTTTGACTCTGCGGGAATGAGAGCGGGTCATCTTGTGGCCATTTTTCTGTGATAGTTTGACTGTTTAAGAAACCTTAACCAGTCCGTGCACGTCTCATTCACACATGACTTTCAACATGCCAGAAGTGTGAATGGCGACTGTGTCTTTGGGAGCTGCACAGTGTTGCTTTCTGACCGCAGCCACTTACAATAAAATGTGCTAACTTTGTCATTAGACTATTAATAAGAATTTCAGCACTCGCTGTTATGCCGTATAGCACGTGGCTTTCTTCAGCATTTCGGATACACATGTGGGTGTAAACCTCTATGAGTAAAAAAAAAAACCAAAAATCATTATGAGTACAGGAAGGAAGGAATTACGCAAGATCTACAGACATGTCTGTGCTCTCCACATGTTCATCATAAAGAAACAGGACAAGGACAATTCCTTATTTCATCCTCCAGGATGCTGTCTGCACATGATATAGCCTGTTGGATATATGGCTGTGTAATTATTGAGTGCACTTTTTGTGTGTGCATGTGTGTAATGTGCATTATAGACTACCTGTTGCCACATTGAAGTAGTTATTATCACTAAGGCCACATAGAAATGTGTCCATACACACTGAAATGAGCAAAAGTGTCTTTAGATTAATAAAAAACAAACTGAAATGACACATTGAGCTCAAACAGCTGTTGTTTTGTCAGTTTGATGAAACTCACAACCCAGATGAAGAACAACAGTACAGACACACGTGTTTATTGCAAGGACAGAATAAAACCTGGGCGTAGCTTCGGGGTCAGAAAAAGGAAGCCTGCGTGGAAGTGCATCAAAGCTGCGTTCTATCTGATTGCTGTGGTTGCAAAAAGGCTTCTGGTTCTACAGAAGTCTGTGAGCCGTTTCCTGCCCAGTTTCCGGTTCCAGTTACTCATTTTGGTTCATTAAAAAAAAAAAAGAAGTCCATTCTGAAAATATTTCAAAATGGAGGGTTTGTGTTGTGAAACCACACATTCATTGGCTAACGAGTGGTCAATTACAAGTCTTGTTATTTTTTTTAAGGTGAAGGTGATGAAGAGGCTCATCTCAAGGCTCTAAAATGAGACGATGATCTCTCAGTAACTACAGCCATCTATTATGGAGCTGTAGTTTACTTATTTAGTGCTTTTCTACTTTAAGTGCTTCTTAGTGCTTCTTTCACACGTTCATACAGTGCATTCATTCATTTCAGGCACTCACTCTGTTACCAGTTATAAATTATAATGAAATAAAAAAACCAAACTGAGCAAAAATAAGTGAAACTCTTTAATAACTGTTAACAAATGATTTAACGGCAGATTTGAGACTTTTCTGCGCGCGACTGCTCGCCTGTCGGATCAGTCCAGCGTTCACGTATCAGGAATTTGTCATAGTTCATTAGCTTACCAGCGGTGTGAGTGGTGTTTAGTGAATGCACATAAATGTGTGTTTGTAGCAGGATCCACACAACAGCTGGAAACAACGAGCTAAACTTCAGCTCCCGTTAATGTTTATTCACCGCAGGTTATTTTCATTACTGGGAATCGACAGTAATCTGACCCATATTTGGTCTTTATTGTGGTCAAATTTAACTGACAATTTACTCTGTAATTGATGTGAAATTGTAGAGCAAAGTTTCTGACTCCAGACATTTCTGTTATTTTTCAGACATGCATATTTGGATATTAGTGGGTCACTTCCTGGCCCGTTGAACATGCATAGACACCAGGGTTTCCTCTCATTTGTTTTGAGCTGCTAAACTGAAAGCAGGTGTCTCATACCAAAGGTCAGACCTGCATGTGGGTGTAAACTGCATGGTTTTGCTTTTTGTAGAGCAGGCTGATGGGGGTGAGCAGAGGCACAATATCTATCCATTTCTTCCCCCTAAGACCCATCTGGAAATGAATCTGACGATGAGCAAACTCTGTCTGGGCTAAGCTGCTAAGAGCCAGTCTGAGGAGGTTGGAGTCAGTTGCTACCTGCAGACGAGGAGAGCATCGACACACTCGAGTGCGCGCATTAACGAGGCGTCTGGCCGTTAAACTGTCAGTGTAGCATCTCCACATGGAGCAAGCACACCTGGGCTCCCAGATCTCCTTTTCTCCTTCGGCTTCTTGTATCTCAGTGTCAGTTAGGATCTGGATTCACCCACTGCATCCAAGCGTGAGTACGGATAAGATGCTGTATCAGCAGAAAATGGAAAAATGCAGACGTAAAGCACCGCATTGTAGATTGATCCAGCCCAGGTCAGGGATTGCTAACTGCGGGATCTTTCGGTCCCTTTTGCAGCAGTGGGCGTTTTTGGCTTTTCAGTGGCCGGTTGCTGTTGAAGAAGTATGAGGTCATCTGTGTTTGAACAGTTGATCATCCTGGAGTGCAGATATATGCAGGTATTTCTTATGAATTTCCCGCTTTTAATGTTGTTGACAGCTGCACGTTGGCTGAATGGACAGAAAAATGCACATAATCAGGTTTACAGAGCGAGCGCTCTGGTGTTGCCGAAGGGGAGAAAACAAAGGCCGAGGAGGATGATGAACTGATCTCTCATCCTGAGCTATGTTAAGAAGTATGCTTTCATTTTGGGGTACGCTCCACTGCCAGTGAACCCATCCTCCGGAGCCTCATGAGTCTGCTCTGTGCTGCTCTGAGCTTCACTCAGACTCCACTGTTACACAAGTTTGCACAAATACAGGGAGTTGCAGCAGATATGTGATTTACTGTAATTCAACCAAAACTGTCATCTTGAGGTTTTTGCTTCTAGAAGTGTCGAAAGAATTCTTCTCTTGGTTTGATGTCACAGATCTTTGATATTTGTTTGTATGGAAGTTTTAAGACAATCTCACAGTTTTGCAGTCATTGCAGGTAAAATGTAGTCATTTGTATGACTCTCAGACTCTATTATGAACAACTAAAATACATATACAATGTTGCCAGATTGTGTAGTTTCAACCCACATCTTGGCAACCCACAAACCAGTTCAAGGAGCTAACCTCGGCAGACAGATCAGGTAGACGATGAAGAAATCGTTGCTTCCACACTTCAGCTCTGTGTCACATGTGCAACAAAGTTGGAAAGATTTTCACCACTTTGAGTTTCATTAATCACAAATCCCTAAGTGAAACGTGATACAAACAAACAGTCCATTAAGTGAATTAAAACCAAATTTCTCATGAAGTTGGTCATCCTCCAGGTGGGACCACTAAGGATAAATTCATTGAAATCACTTCATCTCAGAATCTTCAGGAATGCTGAGAAGGCTGAGAGGTGGCAGGCTGGTGGATTGTTGCTGAGCCAGCAGTAATGAGCTTGTACTGGACTGCTGTGGTGATGAGAGCCTGTAACCTGTGAGCTCCGGGTAGTCACCAAAAGAATAGGGTTGCAGGCACGAGCAGGACGAGCTCCGGGGTGACGGGAGTAAGGGCACTCAGACATGCTGAGGGAGCTCGGAGTAGAGCCGTTGCTCCTTCATGTCTAAAAGAGCCAGTTGAGGTGGTTTGGGGCACGCCCAGCTGGGACGAGACGCCAGCAGGAACTGCAAAGTGCTGCTGGGGACAAGGACGTCTAGAATGCCCTGCTGAGCCTGCTGCCACAGCAGCCTAACTTTGGATATTTGGAAGATAATGGATAGGTTTTGCTTGTCAACAATTAGTTTGGGGGGAAAAAAGCTTTTGCTGTTCTTTCACTGGGAGACAGAAATAGACTCCCCGGTGTCTGTCTCCCTCTGCCTCCTTTCTCCTCGTTCGTGCAGAGCTGCACATGCACAGCTGCCCTGTTGTATCTGAGCAGCTCGCAGCTCCACAATTAACTTGTACCATTAATGCTGGTGGTCAGTGTGGCTTGAATCATCAAGCTGTATCAAATACTCCCCAGTTGTAGTCAGTGGTTCTGACGACGTCTCCTGGTGTATTTTATTTCAAACTGTTCATGCGGCTGTAACTCTCACAGCTTCTCTCTCGTGTTGTTTTGTGTTTGTTTTCAGGTAAGAGGAAGCGGGTGCTCAAGCTCCCCAAGGAGGCGTTTGAGCAGGCTACCAGTACCAGCTCAGTGTAAGTGTCATTTCTGCAGAATGTTACTGAAACATGCACGCATGCTTCTATCTGTGTGATTATTTATCCCGGTTTGCACGTCTGACCCTTTCTTAAATCAAGTCAGAAAGCTGAATATGTGAAATGAAAATCTGTGCAGCAGCAGGAAATAGGAGGAGGAAGTTACGCTCCCACTAATACCATCTTTCTCTGTAAGCACGCTTTTACAGTCAGCCACACCCTCAAGCAGTGTGTGAACATGAAAGAGTAAATTTCTTTGGTCTTAATTACCCTGATAACTGCACGTTCTCGCCACAATAAAAGCCTCTGTTTGGAGCTCTTTCTCCACATTTTTGATAACATGAAGCTCAGTCTGCAGCTGACTTTTGATAAGAACAGGTTTTCTGCAACCAACAAAAAGAGTTAGTGTTCAGTGTATTTTTAAAGTGTGTCCTCTTCATTAAGAAACCTGCAGCTGCAGAGGCGTTTCTGGTTCAGAGCCAACTTGTAGATGAAATGTCAGAAACACTGTGGCTGCATTATTGTGTTTAACTGTGCTTCTCATTGTTTTTAAATTACAAAAGTATCTGTTTAATAGTGTATTTTTCTGCTTATTTTAATTTCTTATTTTGTGTATTGCATCTTATTTAATATATCTAATTAATCTAATATTTTTATATAGTTTTGTTATTAGTTGTTTACTATGTTTTTTTCACTGTAGTATAAACAGGTTAAGCGAATAGTATAAA
Organism: Diplotaxodon limnothrissa; assembly: GCF_057381915.1. Classification (NCBI taxonomy): domain Eukaryota; kingdom Metazoa; phylum Chordata; class Actinopteri; order Cichliformes; family Cichlidae; genus Diplotaxodon; species Diplotaxodon limnothrissa. Next base: position 29,529,223 of record NC_140603.1, on the reverse strand, counting down.
GCAGGGATGTCGAACTCCTGCAGGTTTTAGAAAACACCCTGTGTCAACACACCTGGATCAAAGATTAGTTCATTACCAGGCCTCTGGAGAACTTCAAGATATGTTGAGGAGATTTAGCAATTTAAATCAGCTGTGTTGGATCAAGGACACATCTAAACCCTGCAGGACGCCGGCCCTCGAGGCCTGGACTTCGACACCTGTGGTATAAAGGATGGACGCAGTTTCCAGTCCTGAAAAGTGGAGCTCTCTTCCACAGCATGTCTTTATCCTGTCTTCCTTCTCTCACCCTAACCAATCGCAGCAGATGGCCCCGCCCCTCCCTGAGCCTGGTTCTGCTGGAGGTTTCTTCCTGTTAAAAGGGAGTTTCTCCTTCCCACTGTCACCAAAGTGCTGCTCATAGGGGGTCATATGGTTGTTGGGTTTTTCCCTGTATGTATTATTGTAGGTTCTATCTTATAATATAAAGCACCTTTAGGCGGCTGTTGTTGTGATTTGGTGCTGTGTAAATAAAACTGAATTGAAGCCAGGTCTTGTTACATCCTGTCTCAAAACCAAGATCGTAAAAATACTCAGTTTTAGGTTTAATACCAAACAGATGTTGCTGCTTCCGTCTCTCATATACAGTCTGTGTTCTCTCCACTGGCTCTGATGGGGAAAAAGCTCAGTTATTTATTTCAAGATTCTGACTTTTTCTAATTTTAATCGCTGCTCCCAAAGCAAAGGACATTTACCTTACAATACGAAGCACTCTGAGGCGACTGCTGTTGGAAGTAAATAACATAAAATTGAAGTGAATTGAAAGCCAGAAGCATCTTTTCATAGTTGGTGGTTTTTGCAGAAGAATAAATTCTGCTGTTTTGTGCCTGAAATGTGCGACGTGTCCTCTAAAGAACACTTTAACCTGCTCATATGTAACCAAATGTTTTTGTGTTTCAGACCCCCCAGAGATTTGGATTCGAAAGCTTGTGTAACAATCGGAGAGAAGGTAATTTTATTCCTTTGGCTCATTTACTGTCTTCTTTTCCCCCTTTCCTAATCCCATTCAGGGTTTGATGCTTGTTTTTTCTCCTCTCGTCGCGGTCTCTTACATAACTTCTTACTTTTTTCCTCCTCCCAGTGTAATTTTGGTCGATCCACATAGGTTGGCTTAATCGCGGCTCTGTTGGCTGTAAAGAATGTCCTGATGAACATTACAGCCGAATTGAACACTTCTGATTGTGGTTAGACTGGAATGCTTTTTATTGCCCATCAGGCAGTAAAAATATTTATTTTAAACTCCTCAAATAAGTGGAATTTTCCATTGGCAGGGCTGGCTGCTCGTTCTCTGTTCGAGTTGGCCACAAGTCAAAGAGATTTCTTTTTTTCTCGTGTTTGAACAATTGGAAACAAAAAAAAATTAGGAAGTATCCTGCTGCATCGTGGAGGAGACTTTTGCATGGCTTTAAAGAGACATGAGAGATTCCTCGCCCTGTGGGTTTGGTGTCCACTGGAACTTGTCCTCCATTTGTGCAGAATTTCGAGGTGAAGGCAGATGACCTGGAGCAGATCTCCGAGCTCGGCAGAGGAGCGTACGGCGTGGTGGACAAGATGAGACACGTGCCGAGTGGCCTGATCATGGCTGTTAAGGTAAAAGGAAAGACGATTTCCAGACTTCAGGAATGTTTATTTAGCCACGAGCCCATTAAAGCAAAGTGACAAACACACAAAACACACTCGCTCCTCACCTGATGCTCTGCTTTTGGAAATGGAAATGGAAACTGCTCGTTTTATAAATGGAGATCCAGTTATTCCATGCAAAAACTGCAGAGCGCACAGGGAAGGAGGTCAGGATGGGACTCTCATCATCATCTCATCATGATGTTAATGATGATGATCGATCCGTAGGCCTGCAAAACACCTGTACATCAAACCAAAATACAAACATACTGATATATATACACACATACATGCGCAAACACAGTCGACACAATCTACATGACATAAAATAACAACTCAGTCCTGGAGTAGGAAGATGTATGCACTCATTAATCCACTGTTGAGTTACCATGTGCGTCACACTTGGCCCACAAAAACAGAGACAACGGCAAAGTCTGTGTGTAAATATAAATATAAAGGTCAGTATAAATATGTAGACTTGAAAATTACAAAACTGTTCCATAGTTTTTGTTCCACAAATAGAAATACAAAAGGTTTAATCTGTGGTTCCCCCAATCTGTGTCAAAAATCTGAATCTGTGCGTTCAGCAGTTTTAGAGTTTATGAAGGATTTTTGATTCCTGCTTGATTAGTGATCCTGATTGCTGTTCTTTGAAATGAACATAAAAGTGCAGTTTTGTGTGTGTTGACCGCACACATCACTCTACGTATGGCAGTGAACAGTAACGTATGTGGGTGGAGTGGTTTGTAAAGCAAACCTAAGGATCTTGTGGACATTTGTTGGGTTTCTCCTGCTGGGCTGACAGATCAGGTGTTCTTGGCCGTCCAGCTGCCAGGTTACTCTGACTCTGATTTTGTGTTGGTGTCAAACCTTTTTTCTCTTTTTTCGTCACCACCTTGGGTATTACAGCTGGAGCTTTGCTTTTATTTATTTACCGACCATTGTTACTCCAGAGGAAACACTTTGCAAATATCCTTCCTGGGCATTTATTGCTTCATTCATTCTGTTGCATATTTCTCTTGCATTAGTTTTTATTGCAAAGCTAAAACACATGAGTTTATTTATTATTTAATTTAAGTTTATAATGATAGTGATTGGATGGTGTAAATATTGTATTTCTCTGCTCCTCATTATGTGGTATGGGGAACTGAAAAGTCAAAGTGAAAAGCTGAGGTGGGGATGTAATCACATTCAGACTCCGTTTAGTTTTACTTGATTTTAAACTTTGACTTGAGCTGCTCTGCTCTTTCCCCTCATCTGCAGTTTTTGGCCTTTCTCTAATCTCTAACCCAGATTAAAAAACGTCATGTCTGCTCTTCACCTCACGACCAGCAGTAGGATAATGCTACCCGTGAAGAGGCTGCACATTTCTTGCCTGTCTCCCTGCTGACATCACAAAGTGCGACTGTTTTCGCTCTGACGGTTTGTTTCTTGTCATCCTTCCTCAGCGCATTCGGGCCACGGTGAACACTCAGGAGCAGAAGAGGCTGCTCATGGATCTGGACATCTCCATGAGGACAGTGGACTGCTTTTACACCGTCACCTTCTACGGAGCACTATTCAGAGAGGTAGAGTCACAGAAAGGCTGCTGCTCGTTATTCATTTTCTTTGTGCGTTCGTGGCAGTGTGTCTTTTTGGAGAGAGGAGTGAAGGAAAGTATCTTAATATATTCCATAGTGCAAAAACAGTGAACTCTCCGTTGTTCAACCAGTCAGGACAGAGTCATTCAAATCTCTCACAGAGCGGTCTTGAAGAAGTAATGGATATAAAGACTAAAACAGTTTAAGAGTGGGGTCGGGGGGCACCTCTGCAGACCGTCTGATGCAGAAACTTCCTGCAGCAGTGAGTGGATGTTCAGGATTTCCTCACTGGGTCTGAATCACTGGAAAATCTGTCACTTCCTGTCTGTTTGGAATCCGGCCGGCGCCTTTTTGTTCTGCCGCTTTTTTCCTTTTTTTTTTTTTGTCCTGATCTGTTTCCAAATCTGCCTGTCTGTTGCCAGGGCGACGTGTGGATCTGCATGGAGCTGATGGACACCTCCCTCGACAAGTTCTACAAGCAGGTGATTGAGAAGGGCCTGACCATCCCCGAGGACATCCTGGGAAAGATCGCTGTCTCAGTAGGTTCACTTAAAGCGGCATAATGTGAATGATTAAAATTTAATGCGAACACTCAACTTAGCTTAATGACACATACGGGTTATGTAACGCTCATTTGCTTATTGATGGCCTTTCTCATTACAGATAGTAAAAGCTCTGGAGCATCTCCACAGCAATCTGCAAGTCATACACAGAGGTAAGAGCCTTAGATTGGAGACCCATTAAACTCTCACTGCCAATTTCCTCTCAGCTGCACGCGGCTGCTTCTGTTTTCCGCTTCCATTATCCCTTCAGACTCTTGCCAGATCTTACTGGAGAGCCACAGCAGTGCGTCTGTGTTAAAGCAGTTAAACGAGCATCCGTCTCTGGTTCTGGGTCAGAAAACGGTGGATTGCAGCCTCACGTGTGCGGTCGTCAGGCCGGCTGGTGCAGCCTCAGCAGCGATGGGGCGCTGAACTGGACCGAGTGCTTCAGACCACTCAGCTGGCGGGGCTGCATATGACAGCACATGTATCGAGCGCAGTTAGATTGAACGTTAGCTGTCGGATTATTTAAGACAATAACACGATTCTGCTAAATTTATGAAAATGTTCTTTTTGTCCTTGGAGTGAGTACATCCCATTTTGGGTTATTTAGACTGAAATACTCAATTTTGCTCTACATGGGCCTGATATCCACTGACGAGGACATTATACTGCTACTGTTCTATCAAAATTTTAAACGAATATCTTCATATGTGGCTCTTATTTTTCATAAAGACAAAAATAAGGTAAAAAAAAAAAAAATCTGGTAATTCTTTGTTTTTACATTTATTGGGCCCCAATATGCCCAAATAGCAAAGAGAAATTAAAAATGCATGCTGTGGAAGAGTTCGGGTCTCAGGAGGTTAAAGGCCAGTCTGTGAAAATATTGTCGGACATAAACCGGTCCATGGTGCATAAAAGGTTGGGGAACTCTGGGTTAAAGCATCATCGCTGCCTGATCTGCACTGGAACACAAACGCATCTCAAAATACGCACAAATTATTATTATGTTCAAATCACTATCATTACAGAGACGATGCTGATATGATGTTGTGTTGAAATGTAAAAGAAGGCCTAAATTAGTTGAGGTTTGTCAATAATTTGAACAAATCTTTAAAATAAAAATGCTCAGATTTTTCGTAAATAAGCAGAGTTTTTATTTACTTTGTGCTACTAATTCTTACTCTGCTTTGCAGTTCATAGAGTACAAAGTTAGCTTCCTAGATATTAGTGACCAAAACAGTCTTTAGTTGTTAAGAATAAAAACACAGTTTATGTCACGTAATGTAATAATGATGTTTTCACGTGTTAGGAGAATCGTTGCACCACTTATCATTAAATGTTAGTACGTTTTTGTCAAAATAAATTATGAAATTCTTAAATAGCTTCACAAATATGTGATAAATGAAGTGTGGTTTGTACAATGGCTATCTGTAAAATACATTGATACATGATGTTGGTGTTCGCTGCAGTGGATAACAAAGTTTTTTATTTTTTAAATTTTGCTTTTGTTTTCAGTTTTTTTTAATTATTTTTCTCTAATTATTTTTGTATTTTTATCAAAGTTTTTTGTGATAATTTTTTCTTTTTTTCCAGTATGTTCAGGTAAACAAAATACATATTTTGCTACGTTTTGCAAGCATCTGACTTTAAGCCTGGTAGTTTTTCACTTCAGACTTGCCATTAATTTAACATTTTGTTAAATGTATATAATAGATTTAGTTAAAACACACATTTGAGGATGAGCAGCAGAAGCTTTGCTGAACTAATATGTTGTAGCCACAGAACTAAATCTTACAAACCTCATGCTGGTATTTTAAGAGTTGATCCTTCCTGTGTCAAACCTCTGTTACCACCGTGTTACTGTTGTTGGGTCAAAGTTGTCAAAGTCACCGTTAAAGCAGCTATACGTCACAGAAATGAAGACACCCGTCGGTCTGTAACAGCGACCGCAGTCTGCAGCTAGGTCAGCCAGCTGCTAGGTCAGCCAGCTGCTCTCTCAGAGGGAAACAGAACTAACAGAGCGACTGTTCGCTAAAAGTCCTGTTTGTTTGGCCGTCTTTCCAGATGTGAAACCCTCCAACGTCCTGATCAACACTCAGGGCCAAGTGAAGATGTGCGACTTTGGCATCAGCGGCTACCTGGTGGACTCTGTGGCTAAAACCATGGACGCTGGCTGCAAACCCTACATGGCGGTAAGCAGCGCGATGCTTTAAGGAATGAAGTGAAAATAAATGAAGTGTAAAATAAAATTCTTTCTGTAATTAAAAGTTTAAAAAGTCCAGTGTGAGCTTCCTAAAGAGCCACCAAACACAGCTCAAAATCTTCTCACTTTGTTGATTGTTTGATTGATATTATTTTGTTATAACGTCCAACGTGAAGTTGAGTGTGTGAGCTGACAGCTCCATGCAACGATACGACGTCTGCTTGTCGTCATCCGAACGCCATTTCTGGAAACTTTCACGATGTTCTGTGGCGAGATCGGACAGTGCAAACATCAACTCTGTTTAATTTATCTTTACTAGTTATGAACGCTGGGCCTCCTAATACGACCACGCAGTATTTATCAGTCCAAACTTTCCAAACCGGAAGGTAACTCAGCAGGTGAGGAGCAAGACCAGGAGGATGCACAGTGTCCAGTTGTTGTCCAGACGAATCATGACTTTGAATCAGGAGGAGAGCCCGATGCACTCACTGCAGGGGCACAAACACGAGGAGACATATGAGGGCTTCAATGACGCGATCTAAAGACAGCAGCTGTGTCCAGAGATGCAGGAGAAGATGACCATGAGCAGGAGGTTCTTCAAGTTTAAAACACAAAGGCTTTGGATTCTTGTAGGACAAGTACTGAAACTTTTACACCTGTTAATGAATCAGAAGTAGTTTACAAATGGAAACTATATGAAAAACTTTAAATTTATAGGTATTATAGACATTTTTTTAGGCTTTTAGCGTCATTTTGTTTGTGTACCTGTTGTTACGTCCCAAACACCCCCCTCCCTCCTCCTGCTCCCTGTTATGCATGCCGGTGATGTGATCGTCCGTTTGTCTGGATTCTAAAATGGACTTTGACAGTCAACGGTCACTTTGACCTTACAAAACACAACTCAGGAATTCATACGCTTTAGCCAAACGTCTCAGAGTTTTAACATTTACAAAAAGTTCACAGGTCATTTTACTGCGACGGCGTTCTGCAAAAGCACACAACTCGGGAACAGCAGGCGAGACTTTGACCTTATTTCACAATTGTTTGAATACTGATTTGGTGGCCACCTGTTAAATGCCTTCAAGGGCCTCGCTCGCTACATGCGTTTTATCATCTGGAAAGGCAATAAATATAAACCGCAGCAGGTTGGCTGATGCATCTAACTACGAGGCAGTAATTCTACACTTTACTAAAACTGAAAGCTTGGAAGCGTTTGATTGTTACAGGAGTGTGTGTGTCCTCGTAGACAAGAGAAAACTACAGTGTAATTGAGAGAAACGTGGCTCTGTTTTCCTGGATTGAAGAAGCGACTCTTTGGATTTCCAGGAAAACTTTCTTATAAAAATGAAATAATGCTGCGTCTTTCGGAACGATCTGGATAACTTAAAATTCCAAGAAAGCCTCCTAGTTTACGCAAGGATCCAGTCTCATGGAAGCACATAATTCCCAGCCTGTTCAGTTTAACCAGTGTTCATGACCACCGGAGGAAACATTCGTCTCACGCACCTCATTCAAACATCATTTGGTACACTTCAAAGATTTAAGGTTATGCTTCTAAAATACATTTTGGCCAATACTTGGAATCACAAAGAATTAAAGGTCAGGCTGAAGAGCAGCAGCACCTGGATTTAGTCCATGCAGGTCAGAGAAACTAGACAAAGATTGTTAATAATAAAAAAAAAAACGTTATATACATCGCCAACTTTAAGCTGCTGCCAATCAGCTGTTTTCCAGATAAAAATCTGTTGGTGCTCGTAAAAGTAAAAATTCAGTCACTGGGTACATGCAGCCCCTGAACCATGACGGAGCCTCCACTGTGCTTCACAGACACTCCTGTTGTGCTTTATGTCTGTCAAACTTTCAAAGATTATTATAAAGAAATGTGAACAAATGTTTTTCTGTCTGCTAGCAACTAAGTGTCTACATACACCACTTAAAATTGGTTCTTTGCTAAGTTGTCAGTAACATGTAGACACCACACTGGTTCAGCCTTTGAATTAGGTGCTCTTTTTCATGCTTCATTTCACTTTTATTTATATAGCACCAGTTCACAACAAAGTGCTTCAGTGATTCATAGGTCAGTGTTCAGCTGCGTACCAAAAGCATTCCTCTGAAAATGGTCAGATACAAGGACTGGGCTGAAAAACGGCCAGTGTCCAAAGGAAACGCTAAAATATCTCCAGAGAGCTGGAGAACTATTGTTCAAGGCCGCTTTAAAAAAAATTACAAGTAAGTCTGACTGCCTGGATGGTTGTTAATGACACTGTTATTGCTGCAGTCTTGGTGTCTTCAGAGGTTTCTTTGAATTTTGAGGATTTGCGCTCATAAAAATGCAGCAGCACCCACGTCAGCCTGAATGTTGACGAATGTTACGACACGTGGATACGTGAGCAGGTATCCCGCTTTGGACGGACAACAAAGGGAAGTATTTTTACCTGGGGGGGGAACGTAGACCAGAACATACTTCCTGTCGGTTTTGGCTGCAAACGTAGATTTTGTGCATTAAAAGTGTCTTTAGATCTGCGACCCCGAGTCCCTCATTATCATCCACACGCTTAATGAGCCAGTTACTCTTTAACCACTCGGCAGGCCACTGGTTGGCTGAGGGTATTTAGAGCCAGGTACGTTGCTCGGTCTGTGTGTGCACAAGAGCTTTGGGATTACGGGGCAGCGGGGCTGGTTATCCTTGACAACGGCTGCAGTTATTGACATCATCATGTGACCTTCTGTCTGTCCACAGCCGGAGAGGATCAATCCTGAGACCAACCAGAAAGGCTACAACGTCAAGTCGGACATCTGGAGTTTAGGAATCACGATGGTAAAGCCGCCTCGCGCTCCTGCATACGTTTGTTCACCTTTTCTGCATCGCTGCAAAAAAACACGATTATCAGTTAAAAATGAAAAAGTCGTGAAATATTCATAGCTTTGCAGCTCAGGCCGGACCGAGGAGGATGTTGGCATCAAGGACTCAGCAGTTGACTCGCGCTCGTCTCTGCCTGTTCGATCGGCTGTTCGAGCAGCGAATGTTCCAGCACAGTCTGAATTTTAAAAGGGCACTAAATGGGTTTTAAATAAAAGAGGAAAATTGTGATTTCAGAGTAGTGGAAGGTTTTTGTAATAATTGTAAAATGAAGAATGAGTGGTCCAGACTGAGCGATCAGCGTGTGGGATAAAACCTGCCGGGCGCTGATTGTTGGAGCACCTGTTGTTCCTCGAAAGCTGAACTGAAGGAGGTGAAGCAGCTGAGGAGGTTTTAGTGTGAAACTCATTAATGCTGCAGTAGCAGTGAGAGGAAAAACTACAGTAATGTTAAAAACTGTAACGGATGTTTGGGAAGCCACGTGTGTGCCGCTCTGCTGGAGATGAGTGGGATCTTTAGAGTGTGCTTGTTTTGGGGTCAGTCATTAAATGACGCTGCGACGTGGGATGGATTTGGGTGAAAAATCACATGAATGCAGCTGTGCAGATATGTTTGTGTCAGGTTATGTGTTTGTGCTCACTAAAGCACTAAAAACGCTCCTTGACCTCTTTGTTTTTTTGTCTTGTTTGGCTCAGATCGAGCTCGCCATCCTGCGCTTCCCGTACGACTCGTGGGGGACACCTTTTCAGCAGCTGAAGCAGGTGGTGGAAGAGCCTTCGCCCCAGCTTCCCGCCGACCAGTTCTCCCCTGAGTTTGTGGACTTCACCTCTCAGTGGTTCGTGTTTTTCTGATTTATTTTCTTGCTTTGTCCAACTTTCTTCCAGCCTGATCCACGTCTCAGATTTACACCCAGATCTTTACACAGGAGAAGCCTGCAGAGTCGCGAAGCTGCTACAGATCACAGAGAGATGTGTACTGATCCCAGCTGAGTGGGCTTCAGATAATAAATATTCTAAAGAGAAAAACACGGGTCTTTGAGAATGAACTGCTCAGGGGTTTCCATGTTTAATAGTTGTAATAGTCTCTAAACACTGAGTATAGTTTTTGATTATATTGTTTTCGTAATTGTTGGAAACGAAAATAATTATGTTTGAGATATTCATCAAGTTCCTGTTGTGAGTAAGAGCACAGAGAGATGGAGTATAAACAAAAGTAAAGAGAGAAAAGCGGGATGTCTTTGCGTTTGCGTATCGTTTTTGGATGTTTGTCAAAAGCCGAGCGGCTGTTTCGTGCATCCTCTTCTGTAACGTTACTCCTCCAAACTGTAACCGCACCATTGAGAACGAGATTATTGTGTTTGTGCCTCCAAGATCAGATCTTCTACATGCCAAAAAATCTTTGGTTCTGTTCTTTCTTTGTTGCTTAGTGACACATGCAGGTATTTGTGCAGCGAGAAGACGTACGGCGAGTGAGCTGAAAGGATTTTCTTAATTTAAGACGGGCATCACAACCTTGCCTTTAAGAAAAGGGAGGCCGTGATGATGCAGGTGTAAACCTCACCTTACTCCAGTGCAAATGATGTCCAGTCAGTCAGAAGTTGTATTCATGCATAGCTCTGGAAGTTCAGGAATTGCAGAGGCTGCTGTGATGCACAGTGATGAGGGTTCATGAAGTAATAATGTCAGCTGGTTAAATGGCAAATGGACTGATTCTTATACAGAGCTTTTCTACACTCATAATCTGATGGATGCATTGGGGAGCAACTTGGGGTTAGTATCTTGCCCAAGGATGTTTGGCGTGCAAGCTGCAGCAGCCAGGGATCAAACCAGCAACGTTCCGATCAGCAGATCTGCTCTTCCTCCTGAGCTACAGCCACCACAGTTGAAGAAGGAATGAGGAAGAAGTGCAAAAAACCTTCAGAGATTAAAAATCACAGATGAAAAGCAGATATGGTGGACAGATTTGGTGATTTTTACCCTTCAGCTGTAAAAGGTTGATGGGGTATTGTTTCACTGGTGGGCCGGCGACATGGACACCTAGGTTTGTGAATGCAGTAACTTAAGCAGGAAGTCACCGAGGATTTTCAAAATTATACCACAGGTGTAGATACTAAAAATCCCGAAGTTTGAATCTCAGTGATCTCAATCTTTGTCCAAGTTTTCTGAAAGCTTTGTGAATGCACTGACCTGAGAATGAGGTTTTATTTATACAGCGCCAAGTCACTGCAACAGACTCCTCAAGGCGCTTTATGTTGTAAGGTAGACCCTACAATAATACATACAGAGAAAAACCCAACAATCAGATGACCTCCTGTGAGCAAGCACTTTGGTGACAGTGGGAAGGAAAAACTCCCTTTCAACAGGAAGAAAGGCTTATCGGTAGACTGGTGGTTGCCAATATTTTAAATACTGTTTCACTCCACCTGCACTGCAGCAACGACCAAGCTGAAAATGCAATAACATTTATTTAAACTTGAGTTAAAAGCAACTGGTCTGTTTTTTTAGGTACTTGAAGATGTTTCACACCAGAGAGGTTTCCTGAAAGCTGTTGGGTTGTCACCTTGGAGGTGGTCCAGGTGGATGTAGGGCCATCTTAAATCGTCTGTCTTCTCTGTCCAGAATGCAAATGTTTGGATGCTCAGGAGAGTCTCTTCTGCTTGTCAGTCCAAATATATCGCTGAGCTTTGTCCTGAAGATCTGACTCGTGTATTGTTCAGTTTTCAGTGATCAACTTTTAGATGATGTGAAGAAGTGTTTGGGAAGACAAATGAAATGTCTTCAGGAAGCTTAAAGAAGTCTGGCAGCCTTTGGAAGACTGAGAGCTTACAGTGGCATGCAACAACAGCTGGAACATTGACAAGAATATCTCCTGTTACCGGTTGTTCCACATAGAACTGAAATACCCCCCACCCCACCCACAACATGCTTAACATGCAAATAACTGAAGAACCTTAGTAATGTGGAAACTGCATAATTGTGGCAGTGATGTGAATACTGAACTCTTTTCGCCCAGCACTGCCAACACCAGCAGACTTCTTCTTCCTGTCACTAATGTAAAGTGATGCTGCCTTTAAGCAAAGCCAAATTATTGAATTGTTTTTCTTTTCTTTGTAATGTTTTTTTTTTTTTGGCTTGTTTTGAACTTTTTGGGGGCCGGCTATTTGCTGGAGTAGTGCATGTTCATCTGGTTTCCTATGGGAGATTCAGGCTTAATGTGCAGCTGCTGAATGAACGTGATGGTCAGACGCCTGCCTGATGGTGTTCTGTGAATCTGGGTGAATCTGAAATGCTTACATGATGTATGGCTGCTGACCTGAAATAACACTCGATCACACTGAGAAACGAGTCGTCCTCCAGTTTCGATCATTGTTTCCTGGTGATATCAGAAAATGATGCCGCACTTTGAGCAGTACTCAGAATGCAGAAAGACACTGATGTGACTATGTTCTTTGGTGCTTGGGTGACTCATCGTGCTTGGTTGTATTTTTTCTGTTACCTTGAAACCCTCGGAGGCTGGCAGTCTGCGACTTCTCAGATGCTTTCATAGAATAACACTGAATCAGACGCTGGAACAGATCTGTGGCAAGAGTGGGGAAGTCCACCATTTAATCTTCATCTTTGCTTTTTTTTCTTCTTCTGCAGCTTAAAGAAAGTTTCCAAAGAGCGGCCGACTTACACAGAACTCATGGTGAGTGTTTCTGTGTTAACAGATTATAAGCATGACTTCCCTGCAAGCACCTTGTAATGCTGTTAATCAAACACTGGGGGGTGCACTTAGATTGTTATTTACAAACCCTGTATTTGACGCTTGAAGCCAAGATGCTTCACTGGTCTCATCCATGGAAGGTTTACTAAAGGTCCAGTAAAAGCTCAGAGTATCAGGGGGTGCAGGTGTTTGAATGGCTGCAGCTTAATCAATTAAGCACAAAGAGACCCGAAATGGATGCAAACGAACAACAAAAGACACAAAAATGATTTTTTTTTTTTTAAATGTGCAAAATGACCATGAACCAAGACTTCCTACAAGCTCTAAAATGACCAAGTGATGCAAAATAAAACTCAAATGACTGGAAATCAACAGAAGACACAGAATTAAGAGCTGCAAAGTCACCAACAAAATGAATAGAAGCAAAATGATGCACATACATGTGAAATCGGCGCATAAGGACAACAATCGGATTGTTTACAACTAAGATTCATGAACCGACTATAAACAAATACAAAATGTCCACATAAAGATGCAAATCGTGCCGTTGAAAAGTTGAAAAAAATTCAATTCAATATAATTTATATTGCGCCAAAGTATGGCAACCAGATACAATTTGACCAGAAAAGGCAACAAAGGTGTCACTACAAGAGATGACAACAAATGAGTGTAAACCAAGTGTCAAAAACTAAAATCAGATTGAAAACAGCTGCAAAGAAATGCTCTAATGACCATAATTACAATGCAAACTGCAACACAACAACACGACAGCCTCAAGGTTCAAGGAATTGATGCTTTAATTGCTTTTTTCTGATTTGGCTCCCGACTAACTCGGTGTCCGTTTCCTCCTCAGCAACATCTCTTCTTCACTTCCCACGAGGCCAAAGAAACCGACGTGGCTAGCTTTGTGAAAGTCATCTTGGGAGACTGAGTGCACTGGAGGGAGGGGGAGGAATCTGTTAAAAAAGAGGAAACAAAAAAAAAAAATCCAAGAAAAAAACACCAATCGCAGCCCCCCCCACCATCCCATTTACCCGCAGGATTCCCTCTCACCCCTCCCTCCAGTGGCAGACAAACGGAGCCCAGAGGAGCCGCTGACGAAGCAGAACGAGGAGTCTGTCCCCGCCCCCCACCTGGCCTCAGCCCCCCCCTCTGTGCATCACCTGGCACGGTGGGAGGAGTTTGGGAGACGGGAGCCTCACACAGAATCTGGAGTAATTTATGATGTGTGTATGCAAAGCCTCCCCGTTTGATTCGATTTGCCCCGCCGCTGCGCTCCTCCTCGAGCGCTGTTGTTAGCGCGCTGACTCTGTGGCCTCCACAAGGGTCGAGTCATAGTTTCTTTTTTGCTGAAAAGCAGAAGCGAGAAGATGTGCAGATTATATAAAAAAAAAGAAGAATGATATAATCTATCTGTGTATAATCTAAATGTTTGCATACTCGAA